>NC_064646.1:115241992-116465742 GCF_023864345.2 Schistocerca serialis cubense
TTCCACTTATTAACAGACATGGAATTGAAATAAGCGTAAATATTACAGTTGCTACTGGCGAGATTCAAGCAATCGACAATACGATCACACAAGCCTTTTACCCACACACTCAGCTACCTAAGATTATTTTAATTAGTTGCAAACGTTTTGCATTTGTCAGCGCTCTGAAATCTTCTAATCGTAGAAGACCATTTCATCGGCTTTTTTGAGAATTATACTGTACTGCTTACGGAAACTGATATCCGGGCATTGACCTTCAGATCCTATATTAAGAAAATCGAAGAGGGCCAGTATACAAGATGCCTCTGTCATTTCAGATTAGCAATTACAATACTTTTACGTTACTTGTTCCCTCTGTAATCCTCGCCTTTTCTCGTCAATTCTTTCATCCAGTTGTTGTTGACGACTTGGTAATATTCTCCAAGACTTGCTCTGTACGAATTTATTTTAGTGGTAGTGGGACTTGTATGTGCAAGCGCAGATTCAACGAGAGGTTTCCGTAAAAAAAAAAAAAAAAAAAAAAAAAAAAAAAAAAAAAAAAAAAAACTGAAGTGGAACAGTTTATATTTTTAGAGATATCAATTGCAAAACTTTTCAGCAACTGTTCGGAGAACAAAGCAGCATCAAAACTAAGAATCTCGAGGATAGGAAAGAGTCCTAGAAAATTACAAGCTAATTCTAGCGCAGGATACTTTTCAGTTGCGTGCCTAAAGGCCTGCGCCCACGTGGATGTTGTTGCGGCTTGACAGCTGCAGATAGCAATCCAGTCGGGAAAGACGCAAATTCATAAGCTAGACCATATTAATCGCTAACTTAAATCTGACACGGTTTTTGAGTCCACAGGTGGAATCGGCAAAGCATAGTAAGCTGAGTAGTAAGGGAGGACAGAAAAAAATCACAAAGAGTGACTTTCTTTTACTTAGGCGGAAAGGAACTAAATTCCCTCATCTACTCGCTTGTGTGACTTTCTTTTACTTAGGCAGAAAGGAACTAAATTCCCTCATCTACTCGCTTGTATAGTCGTAGACTGCATTCGAGCGTACACAGTCGTGGTGACTACTGGAATACTGGTAAGTGTGAGCGCATAAATTACGAGGTTGTCAAGGTTGAGAGAATTTGCTGCTATTATAGTTCTAAAATAAATTTCATGACATGTACTTCTAAAATTTTCACACGAATGATCTTTTAACTGATGTATTTCTCTTAACTGCAATTTCTTGGAAGTTATGTTTAAGTTATTTACTAAGCACGGACGTCAACGACGCGTTATTATTAGAAATTTGATGTATATTTTTATTATTAATGCCCTAGGCATTTGTAGTATGTTAAAAGTGCGACTGACAATAAGTTACACTTGATGGTAAGGGGAGGGGGGGGGGGGGGTACAAACTAAGATGCTTACAGGCCAACATACCGCACTCTGGATTTCTTATTGCTGTAGTTGGGCGAAGCATCTGTATGTTCTACCGCTAGGCGACATATTAGTATTGTGAAAAAGCAGTTACCCTCTTTCAGATGAACAATGTCCTTATAGAAAAAAAGTTATTAATCAATAATGCAAGATATCTCATCTACCCGACATTCGTGAGAGCACCGTTTCTCGTTATTCATACTATGCCAAATACAAAATCATAACTTTAATATATTATTTGCAAAATTAGTAATTAGCTGCGACAATTGCAATGTTCCAACTGATTTTGCAATCTAAATCGCCGATCACAACCTAAAATAATTTTTTCAGTTGTAAAGTCTTAGCACCAGCACAAAGCCGATCCTGACCGGATGTATCGTACCAAGAAGAAAGCGATGACTACTAGACAGGAGGTTAAACTATAAACAGTTTCCATCGAACTCCAACCGCATTCATGAAGAATACAAATCTAGAGTCCCAGCAACAATGATCATGAGACACTTCACTGAACAACATTTAGATCCGAAAATCAGAAAGCAACACTGCAATAGTCGTAGCTAAATACTATTTTCGCAATACATATATTGAAATCATGATTATTAGCAACTGTTTTATGTATACAGTATGGACAGCGAGTGACGATGCTGACGATGAATACATGGGTAGATGAGATACGTTGCATTATTTCTGTCAGTTCTGTGTCTTGGAGCTGGAGTTTAACTCGAAATGATTTCGACCGAGTCTGGAACGTATATGAAACAGCATCTACAAGACGTTGTCGCATTCTCCTTCGTGTACTATGCTGTGGATATTGTCAATAACAGATTGAAACTGGTAACAGTAAAATGGCAATGAGGAGCAAAAAATACTTCAGATCATAACCACAACTTCCTTTCCTAAATTAATTCCATTCTACAAGCCGTCGGAGATAGCACATATGGATACATTTTCTACCTGCGTAAGGATTTACGTTAATGCTACAATACAAATGTGTTCTTAATCATGAATTTGCGCGGTTGCATAGAAAACAATTGTTCTAAACCGGAAACTTCACAAAATCGTAATATCGAAAGGAAATTTATAACAATTTATGGATGGTGAGAAAAAATGGAGGAAAAGGAGAATGCACGTCGAAAATTATTTGCTACTGAAAAAGTTAAATTGTCAGAAGGTACACTTCACTGATATGGTGATAGATAGGAGTATTCACCGCTTGTTAAACACTGTCAACACATGCGCGTTATTTTGCTTTAGAACGCTTTTGAAAAAAGAAAGCACTAAATATACAGTTACACGAACACAACAAGGTAGAAACTGAAGGAAGCTGGAGAACATTTTTGGGTATGTATATGGACAAGGTAGCAAATGCACCATCTACGTCTATTGGACGCTTCAATGGAAAAGAAACAGAAAATAAAAAATCGGCAGGCAGCTTTGCATCAAGCGATTCCCAAGTACGATTAGCGAGTCAGAGGTCAGATTCGATTACTAGTGAGCGGTGCTAGCCGGTAGCCTTCCCAGCTCATCCTCTTTAGGCAACCAGGCCGCGCTGTAAGTGAACCTCGTTGCGCAGCCTTGTTCGAGTCGCGTGACGTCACAGACGATGATGCACCGGACAGAGGACGACTGCGCGTGGCAAACATGTCTCCCCTCCACACAACCCCCTCCCCCTTCTCTCTCTCTCTCTCTCTCTCTCTCTCTCTCTCTCTCTCTCTCTCATGTCTAGTTTACTGCCACAGAAGTACCACTGGACTGTGCCCATAGATTTATTGTTTTACCGGATGACATTAGAGGATGGTTATAGTAAGATAGGATCTATATTGTACAAGGGCGCGTTCAATAGGTTATGCAACACATTTTTTAGGGTAGTTTTAGTCAGGGTTCGAATTCACCATATTATCTCCAGCTCTTTTGTCTACAAAACACCATTTTCCATCATAACCTCCGTTCAATGGGACGGCCTCACGCCACCCTACTGGGAGGACCTGTAAACCGTCACGGAACCACTCCACTGGTCGATGTCGGAGCCAATCCCCATTATCCACGCACTGCTTCCCGTGGAGTGCATCATTCACTGGGCCAAACAGATGGAAGGTGCGAAATCCGGGCTGTAGGGTAGAGAGGAAGAACAGTCCAACGAGGTTTTGTGAGCTTCCCTCGGACGCGCAGACTTGGGTGAGGCCTTGCGTTGTCACGGAGAAGGAGAGGTTCGTTTGCAGTTTTGTGGCGACGGACACGCGGAAGTCGTTTCTTTAACTTCCTGAGGGTGGAGTTGCGACACTTGTGAGGAGCGACATTTGTGAGGAGACGCGGCCGAACAGGTAGCGGGCGGTCTACAGGGACACCAAACAGGCAACGCACCGCAGTTCAGTGCTGCATCGTCACATCACTGCCGTCACACAGGAGTGCAAAACGATCGCTGCAACGCATCGGCAATAAGCATGGGATCTACACAAGATCCGACCGATACAGCAGGAATATTTCTGCAAGAACATCATTTGCTAATGAATGATGGGAGCAAATTTTTACTTGCAGATGACGACAGAGGACCAAATGAGCCAGTGGAAGGGGAAATCTTGTTTAACAGACTGCAATTCGTTCTTTGTCGATGGAACGTTCAAAAGCTCCAGGAAGCAGTTTGGACAGTTATTTATTGTTCATGCCGATATTTCTAGTTCTGAGGAGGAAACAAACACAGTTCCAACCGTGTACGCCTTGCTACGCAATAAAAAGGGAGAAACGTACGATCGCTTTTTCACAGCTGGATGGAATCCTACAGCTATCATGATGTATTTTGAAGGTGCAATCATCCAATCAGTAACACATTTGTTTCCTGATGCAAAGATTAATGGCTACAACTACCATTTCAGTCAGTGCTTGTGGAGGTAACTGCAGAATTTCGGCCTTGTTGCTACCTACAAGGAAAACGAAGAAATTCGTTTTCACATAAGATTGTGTTCCGCTTTGGCTCACATTCCCCTGGACATGTTAGATGATGGGTGGCTATGCATTCAGGAGAGCACGCCAGATAATGAAAAACTGCAGGATTTTTACGACTCTTTTTGTTGAACAATGGCTGGATAATGAAGACATGCCAAGAGATATATGGAACTGCGCAGGAAGGCGTCACCGCACCAACAATGTTTCAGAAGGATGGAATCGGAGGATAAATACATTAATTTCGAAGGTTCATACAAATTTTTACTAGTTCGTAAAAATTCTCAGAGAAGACGCAGAAAATCTTGGGCACCGACTAGTTCTAAATCTAGGTGGGAAAAGAGGAAACAAGTCCGCAATTCAGACAGATGAGATAGTTTCTACGACTTTTACAAGACTCCAAGTTGACGGCAATATAAAATCATTTCTTACTTGCGTGGCTTATGCACAGAAATTAAAATGAAAAGGAAATGGCTGAAGCTAGAGCAAAACTTGTAAATATTGAAAAGGGGTTCAGTTCACGCTGATAGCCCTATTGCAAAAATTATAAATATATAATCATACTATAAATACTGTAAATAAATATAATGCGGGACGAAGAGGGACTACCTCCTCGTGGTGTTCCCCTGGAAACGACACAAAGCTGGCTAAATGTCTCTTGCATATTGTAAAAGATTCACTAACGAAGTCTGAAAAGTCATAGCTTTTCCAACAATCACGATCAGCATTTTTGTGTAGAGAATTTTAGAAACAATGTCTGTTTGAGAGGACTATGAATACATCTTGTTTCAATACATAAATTGCATTCCTTAACGCTAATTGCTAGCAGGACTCACATTAGACCTCAGTACATTTCCCTGCGTGGTACGGAAAAACTGAGGTTTTTTTCGAAATAATTACAGAAAAAGTTTCTACCGAGAACCAAATTCTTTAGTTGGCTCCTCATAATATACGGTAAAAGGTTACCACTCCTATCATATCAAATTTTGAATGAGGTGTTGAAAGATGAAAAACATTTTCGTTTTCTATAGTTTCTGTAAAATACATCGTTAAGTATGAGGTTGAGCAAAATTTATGCCCTATGTAAGATTAATCAGAACAAAAATTCCAGTGAAAAAGGTCTTACGCATAACTGTGCTGCAACTAATGGTTGACGTGATACCGTGGGGGCAAAATCAGCTCCAATTTCTAATTTGACTAAGGCTACCTTCCTCGCCCAAAAAAATTCTGAAATAATGTCCCTCGGCAGCTGCCCGTGCCGGCACAAGCCGAGCGCTATCAGCCTGTCACACGAAGCGGCAGAAGGTAGTGACCGAGCAGGTACTGGCGCAGCATTTGCGACACACCCTGTGCCGGGCGGTCCCTTAGCATCCCGGATTTCTCACAAGTGTCGCCACATTCCAGTTTCTCACAAGTGTCTACAACTCCCTGAGGGTAGCCTCATGCGCTTCAGAGTTGATCGTTGCAGCGTGACAGAGGACATCAGACAGAATAACATCTTCGAAGTCTCATAAGACCGTGGCCATGACTTTACCGATTGGGTTGCGTCTTTGAATTTTTATTTCGGAGGAGAGAAGATGTGGCGTCATTCCAGGGATCGCTGATTTGTTTCCGGTTCGAAATGGTGAACTCATGTTTCAACGCCTGTAGTAATGTTCGATAAAAAATTGTCACGATCGGCCTCGTAAGGTGCAAGCAGTTCAGCACAGATGGTCATTCGTTGCTCTTTATCGTCTTCTGTTGGGTACACACCTATGAATACCCCAACTGGTAGACGAATGTGTCAGCACTACCAACACAGAGGTCCACTTGAGCAGCGAGGTGTTTGTGATGCGTCGATCACCTCGAATGACAGCGTCCGCTAGTTCCAACACTGCATGAGTCACGCGGCTGGCTGGCACGTATGAAATCGCACTCGTTTCAGAGACACTGTTGCGATGATGACAGACACCTCGCTCAACGACTTATCGTGCTTTTTGTTCACTACGCGACGGTACCTAAATGCTACTGCTGCTTAGTTGCTCTTTCTAACCAGCGTCCTGTAAGAGCAAACCAGTTGCCTCTTTACCTGTGGCTAATCGTACTGTAGGTACTTGGGTTATGTACGCTCTGTTAAAAGCTCTGTTAAAAAGAACAGTCATACGGCAGTGCCGCGCAGTCTGGTTTCATGCCCTGCAGTTAACTGGCTGCAAACAATAATCTGTAAAATATATGAATTGGGTAGAAGTGCGAGTTAATAAAATACACAGAAATACAAAATAAAAGTTAAATGGATAAATGAATAACAAGGGTTCTAGTCTAACGTCTGTAATTGATGTAGACGACAGAGAATTTTCTTGAATATTGTTTATTCAAGAAAGGACATCTCGTATAAACCAGAAGTGGTCCTGCGATATTCAGTTCAGATACAGACAAGAAATACCCTGATCAAAGGAAGTAAAGTTACGTTGAGAGCGTTAAGAGAATGGTAGCGAAATCCCAAAATTAATAGTCATCAAAGACCAACAAGAACTAAGTCCGTTTCGTGATCATAATACATGAAAGATCTACCAGTTCAAAATAGTTCAGAGTTCAACACGATGATTTACAAATTAACACATACGATACAAAGAATAGTAACTCACACTGTGTCTATGCGCAGATCCATATTGCAAGCAGAAATAGTTAAAGATTCCTACTCTGCAGCACATTCAGACCTCTACAATTATAAAGTTCCTTCAGAACTATGACAGCGGCGGAACACCGACCGAAATCAAACACCTCCATGATCGAATTACGCTCGTTAAAATAGGAACGCCTGCCTTCTTCCAAATTCAACACAAAAGTGTCTAGAGCCGCTCCCTTGAGCTCTTCACTCAACAAGTCCAAGCCTCCATTTGTATTGTTTAATTGTTTAAACAATTATTTGTGTCTGCTAGACAGAAGCGTCTTTTGACACTCTGTACAATAGTGGTATCAGCTCACATAAGAGACTGATCATTTTTTTATTAGCACAGTTTTAATAGCACTTGGAATCAACATTAAAGTTACTGAAAAACTCTGAATAATTTGGGCAAATGATGGACATCCAGAACGAGGTCACTCATCAATCGACATGCCGCCATTTTTAAATCGATCAAACCGCTCGTGCACTTGAGTTTTTTCCCATAGCGTCATCTTGGTAAGCAGTTTTCAAAATTAAAACAGCTTCAGCTGCATTTTTATCGAGTAGAAAACAAAATTTCACAGCTGCACGTTGTTCACTTAAACCTGTCATCGTAAAAAAAAAAACGAAACAGCGAAAACGAGACAAGAACAAAACAGCGCGAGCAAAAACAATTACTGTATAAGACCGGAACAAGCCACGTCGACAACACAGGGCAAACACTGGCAATGAGTTGCGCTAGCCAGCCGGAGTGGTCGTGCGGTTCTAAGCGCTACAGTCTGGAACCGCGCGACCGCTACGGTCGCAGGTTCGAATCCTCCCTCGGGCATGGATGTGTGTGATGTCCTTAGGTTAGTTAGGTTTAAGTAGTTCTAAGTTCTAGGCGACTGATGACCTCAGAAGTTAAGTCGCATAGTGCTCAGAGCCATTTGAACCATATTTTTTGAGTTGCGCTATACACGCCTAGAGGCAGAAATGCGTACTACACGAGCTTCGCCCACGGATATGTTATTCCGGTATTTTTCTTTTGGGTACCCCCTAGTACGTATTTCCATGTGATTTTAATGTCGATGTGTAATAAGGGTATCTCCGACCAAGAAATAAAGGATTTAGGATGATTACATTTGCCGCTACAAAGAACATGGTTATCAAATGGTTCAAATGGCTCTGAGCACTATGGGACTTAACTTCTAAGGTCATCAGTCCCCGAGAACTTAGAACTACTTAAACCTAACTAACTTAACGACATCACACACATCCATGCCAGAGGCAGGATTCGAACCTGCGACCGTAGCGGTCACGCGGTTCCAGACTGTAGCGCCTAGAACCGCACGGCCACCCGGACGGCTCATGGTTATCAGCTCAACAACATTCCCTCATAACAAAATTCATCTAGGAACACAGTGCTCACTGGATGGAAAAACCGTCAGTCAGGTATATCACACAATGACAGACATACAGCACAGGCGAATAATTAAAGATACAGCTCGAAGAGCAGCGTAGTGTGGGACTGACCATTTCTTGGTGCCAGCAAAACTTGACATAGAAAAATTCAGGTTTGGTAAGAAAACAAAGAATGGGATTCACGTGGTAAAACAAAAAACAGGAAAAACGTCAACCGCTTGAATTAGATACAAATAACCGTTTCCATGTATTACGAAATGCAGATGATATAGACATGGAGATGAGGAACACGAAGATGTAGTTAAGAAAAAGGAGAAAGCGCCCGAGTTATGGCTACAGGCTACGAATATGGGAACACTGAAAATATACACTGAAGCGCCAAAGAAACTGGTATACGCATGCCTATTCAAATACAGACACATGTAAACAAGCCGAATACGGGAATATGGCGCTGAGGTCGGCAACGCCTATATAAGACAAGTGGCTGGCGCAGTTTTTAGATCGGTTACTGCTGTTACATGGGCAAGTTATCAAGATTTGAGTGAGTTTGAATGTGGTGTTATAGTCGGCGCACGAGAAAGGGGACATGACATCCCCGAGGTAGCTACGAATTAGGGTTTCTCCCGTACGGCCATTTCACAAGTGTATCGTGAGTATCAGGGATCCGGTAAAACGTCAAATCTCCGACATCGCTGCGGCCGGAAGAGAATCATTCACCGAAGAGAATCATTCACCGTGAGAGAAGTGCAACCCTTCCGCAAACTGCTGCAGATTTCAATGCTGGACCATCAACAAAGTGTCAGCGTGCGAATCGTTGAACGAAACATCATAGATTTGGCTTTCGGAGCCGAAGGCACGCTCGTGTACCCTTGATGACTGCACGAAGCACAGCTTTACGTCTCGCCTGGGCCCGTCAACACCGACAAAGGACTGTTGATGACTGGAAACATGTTGACTGGTCGGACGAGTATCGCTTCCAATTGTATCGAGCGGACGGACATGCACGGGTACGAAGACAACCTCATGAATCCATTGACCCTGCATGTCGGCAGGGGACTGCTCAAGCTGCTGGAAGCTCTGTAATGGTGTGGGGCGTGTGCAGTTGGAGTGAAATGGGACCCCTGATACGTCTAGATAAGACTCTCAGGTCACACGTAGGTAAGCATCCTGTCTCATCACCTGCATCCATTCATGTCCATTGTGCATTCCGAAGGACTTGGGCCATTGCAGCACGACAATGCGACACCCCACACGTCCAGAATTGGTACAGAGTGGCTCCACGGACACACTTCTGAATTTAAACACTTCTGCTAGCCACCAAACGTCTCAGACATGAACATTATTGAGTCTAAAGAAGAGATCTCCACTCCCTCGTACTCTTACGGATTTATGGACAGCCGGCCGAAGTGGCCGTGCGGTTAAAGGCGCTGCAGTCTGGAACCGCAAGACCGCTACGGTCGCAGGTTCGAATCCTGCCTCGGGCATGGATGTTTGTGATGTCTTTAGGTTAGTTAGGTTTAACTAGTTCTAAGTTCTAGGGGACTAATGACCTCAGAAGTTGAGTCCCATAGTGCTCAGAGCCATTTGAACCATTTATGGACAGCCCTGCACGATTCACGGCGTCAATTCTCTCCAGCACAACCGAGCGAGGCGCCGCAGTGGTTAGCACACTGGAATCGCATTCGGGAAGACGAGAGTTCATACCTGCGTCCGGGCATCCTGATTTAGGTTTTCCGTGATTTCCCTAAATCGCTTCAGGCGAACGCCGGGATGCTTGCTTTGAAAAGGGCACGGCCGACTTCCTTCCCTATCCTTTCCTAATCTGATGGGAACGATGACCTCGCAGTTTGGTCCCCTCTCCCAAACCAACCAAGCAACCAACCGCAAACCTCCAGCACTACTTCAGACATTAGCCGAGTTCATGCCAAATTGCGTTTCTGCACTTCCGTGTGCCGCGGGAGGTGGGGGGGGGGGGGGGACGACGACGACGACGACGACGACGACGACGACGACGACGACACGATATTAGGCAGGTGTACCAGTATCTTTGGCTCTTCAAGGTGCAGAGAGATAAAGAGCACTGAGAGCTGAAAACAGAAAACATGTAACAAATTCTTGAAAATGTGGAACTGACTAACCGAAACCCCGGCTGTAGGAGACACTTACATGATGTGAAAACAGAAAGAAAAGTGTTCAACGGAAGAAGTCAGTACATCAGTCACAAAAATGGAAGAAGATGAAAAGCGATAAAACACCAGAAAAATATGGTAGATACAGAAATGTTGAAGTAGACTACAGCCCCAGCTATACAAAGTCACTCGGCTCTTTTGGAAAACTGAGGAGCTGCTACACAGCAGGAAGAAGTCTTTTGGCCATTATACAAGAAAGGAAGCTAGATGGCTTACTCTAACTACCAAGGAATCAGTTGAGAAGAATCTTGGAGCCGATGAGGGACGGAGATGTTTGGAGAACAAGAAAAAACAATAATGAAATTTATGAGTTCATGAAGCACCCCTACATATTACAAAATCAGACGAGTACACGACTCCAATGGCCAGATCTCGTAATCCGTATGCCTGAGACGCGACTTCGTAACCGAACTTTATTTCCCCATATTACAACAAAAAGACCTCTGGGTAACCGGCGAAACAGATGGGAAAACGGCGTAAAGAAAGATACGGAAGTCTGATTGTAGCCAATTGCGAGGAAACAGCAGCAGATGGAATGCAGCGGAGACTGACTGTTCACACATCACATGGTCCACAGGACCGGTGATCACTAGATACGTAAGTCAGAAAGAGAAATTTCTTACCAATCTTGACTTTGGCTCTCTTTTCATTTCCATCAATAGCGCAATTCATGAAAGTTTCAGGAACGTTATATGAGGATAGCTAACGAAAATTTGAATCTGGGCCTTTCTGAGCAGGATCTACGTTCATTGGCAACCTTCTGCTACACAGCTCTCTATCACGCAGCACAATACTCGCGCCGAATTGATGTATCATCCATAGACGGCGCAGCCCCGAATCCTCCCGAAACCGGCAGGTAACAGGGCCGAATACTCCCAAACTGACACAATGCGACAGAGCATTGTGCGCGCTAGTGACCACAACTGCCTACGGTTACTTCGCAGTTCGCGGCGACAGAGAATGCCTGCGGCCACTTCGCAGTTCGCGGCAGATCGTTGGAGAGTGAACATGTTCTCAGACGAGTAACTAGGAAGGGAAGGAATATGTTGGTTTTGAAAGGTAACACCTTCGGTTTTCAAAAACTGCTGAAAGGTGGTCTAGCGCGATGGATGTTTGTGAGAGACCGTCAAAAATAATTTATCAGACGTTAAAAGGAGAAGATATACAAGATATAACTACGAGAGATGTCAACAATTTTGCCGGCCGGTGTGGCCAAGCGGTTCTAGGCACTACAGTCTGGAATCGCGCGACCGCTACGGTCGCAGATTCGAATCCTGCCTCGGGCATGGATGTGTGTGATGTCCTTAGTTTAATTAGGTTTAAGTAGTTCTAGGGGACTGATGACCTCAGCAGTTAAGTCCCATAGTACTCGGAGCCATTTGAACCATTTGTCAACAATTTTCGTAAATCTATTTACAAAGCTAGGCGCAAAATTCTGTCAAAACTGCCCACGAATGCAGCAGATGTTCATGATGTTATCAACACGCTGAATGTGGAAACCACAGACGGGACAAAGTGTTTATTAGAGTAGGACTACAGTATTCGGGTTTTTACTGAGTCTAATTTATTAATTAGAAGGTCAACATTTATGGTTTTTGCAATATCGTGTTCAATCCACAATAATGTTGTGCCTGTGCCCCAGGGGTGTGCTGGCTGCGGGTGTCAAGTGCCAACCCCTAGCTACGAAACTGGCATCCGCGCACGCTCTTAGGGTAAAACAGTTATAGCTCTGCTTCTAGGCTGCTTATAAAGAAGAAATATGTACCAGATTTTACATTAGAGCCGCAACAATATAACTGTCAAAACAGCATCCAACTTCTTGCATTACTTTTTTCGTAATACGAGTAGAAAAAGGCACACAGAAGAAATTATAAAAATATTTTTTGCCGTCTATTGTGCTTCTATAGACCATTCATATTAAGTTATCTTAACCATCTCCTATATTAGGACGGAATGGACAGTGTCTTGAAAGGAGGATATAAAATGAACATCAACAAAAGCAAAACGAGGATAATGGAATGTAGTCGAATTAAGTCGGGTGATGCTGCCAGAATTAGATTGGGAAATGAGACACTTAAAGTAGTAAAGGAGTTTTGCTATTTGGGGAGCAAAATAACTGATGATGGTCGAAGTAGAGAGGATATGAAATGTAGACTGGCAATGGCAAGGAAAGCGTTTCTGAATAAGAGAAATTTGTTAACATTGAGTATAGATTTAAGTGTCAGGAAGTCGTTACTGAAAGTATTTGTATGGAGTGTAGCCATGTATGGAAGTGAAACGTGGACGATAAATAGTTTGGACAAGAAGAGAATATAAGCTTTCGAAATGTGGTACTACAGAAGAATGCTGAAGATTAGATGGGTAGATCACATAACTAATGAGGAGGTACTGAATAGAATTGGGGAGAAGAGGAGTTTGTGGCACAACTTGACTAGAAGAAGGGATCGGTTGGTAGGACATGTTCTGAGGCATCAAGGGATCACAAATTTAGCATTGGAGGGCAACGGGGAGGGTAAAAATCGTAGAGGGAGACCAAGAGATGAATACACTAGGCAGATTCAGAAGGATGTAGGTTGCAGTAAGTACTGGGAGATGAAGAAGCTCGCACAGGATAGAGTAGCATGGAGAGCTGCATCAAACCAGTCTCAGGACTGAAGACCATAACAACAGCAAACATATTAAGACATCGGACACATATCAATTTGTCGCATGTATAGATTTTCTGGAAATGTAACCATAATTCATAAAATGAACACTGAGATAGAATATGTGTTGCGAAATCATGATGTTCTATTTTAATAAATTATTTATGAAGAAATCAAAGCTATAAATGATTCCAGTTTCTAAAAATAAATATCTAAATAAGATAAAAGATTAAACTTTTAAACATACAATACACGAGAACATTTTTTACATCTTCTACTGTAAGATCATATGCTTGCCTTAGGCTCCTAGGACCATTCATAACGTTTAGAACTGCTACCTGCTTCAAACGGGAGGATTCGGTCCCATCGTTTTTCAGACCCTTGCGGACTTGGATTCGGTAACATTTTTTTGACTGCGGGAGGATTCGGGGCTGCGCCCCCATAGGCAGCTGGATGGTCAGGCAGCAGTAGTGGCTTCACGGCGGGAGGTGGCGCGTGTCCGCAAGCCGCAGGAGGACAATACGCCAACTGGGCGGCCGTCCGGTGGTCCAGTGTGCCTGTAGAAAGCCGCGCCGCTGTTCTGTCCGTCACGGACAAAGGCGCGCCCGCGGTCAGTGCCGCCGTTCAAACGTCGGTCGTCCGCGACGGAAAAGCTGAGAGTGCATTAAGCGGTGCAGAACCGCACGCCAGCCACGAGGTATAAGCGATTGGCGTCGAAGATTATTCTCTTTAATAGCTGCAAGTCAGGACTTAAAAATAAGGAACCTACCTTATTTAGTTCGTGAAAGTATTCCTGCATATCGTATGTAATTGTTACTGAGTAACGAGTATTCCACGAAATCGAGGTACCGCTCCGTTACTGCTCGAAACGTTTCGCTACTCGCACTTTTTTTCTCCGACGCACACAGTTCGTGCTCGACTCGGGCCAGCTCGGTAGCTCTCATATTCCTTCGTTGCCCTGAGAGGACTCACAGTAACTCCTGCTTATCCGCACCAACTCGGTTGTTTCCCGATAGCTCCAATTTCTTATTCTCAGCGGAGCAAGTCCTTATTACTTATCTATATAAACGATTTGGGAGACAATCTGAGCAGCCGTCTTCGGTTGTTTGCAGATGACTGTCGTTTATCGCCTAATAAAGTCATCAGAAGACCAAAACAAATTGCAAAACGATTTAGAAAACATATCTGAATGGTGCGAAAAGTGGCAGTTGACCCTAAATAACGAAAAGTGCGTGGTCATCCACATGAGTACTAAAAGGAACTCAAACTTCGGTTACACGATAAATCAGTCTAATCTAAAAGCCGTAAATTCAACTAAATACATAGGTATTACAATTACGAACAACTTAAATTGGAAAGAACACATAGAAAATGTTGTGGGAAAGGCTAACCAAAGGCTGCGTTTTATTTGCAGAACACTTAGAAAATGTAACACGCCTACTAAGGAGACTGCCTACGCTACGCTTGTCCGTCCTCTTTTAGAATACTGCTGCGCGGTGTGGGATCCTTACCAGGTAGGACTGACGGAGTACATCGAAAAAGTTCAAAGAAAGGCAGCACATTTTGTATTATCGCGAAATATGGGAGAGTTTGTCACAGAAATGATACGGGATTTGGGCTGGAAATCATTAGGAGAAAGGCGTTTTTCGTTGCGACGGAATCCTCTCACAAAATTCCAATCACCAACTTTCTCCTCCGAATGCGAAAATATTTTGTTGACACCGACCTACTTAGGGCGGAACGGTTCAAATGGCTCTGAGCACTATGGGACTTAACATCTATGGTCATCAATCCCCTAGAACTTAGAACTACTTAAACCTAACTAACCTAAGGACATCACACACACCCATGCCCGAGGCAGGATTCGAACCTGCGACCGTAGCAGTCCCGCGGTTCCGGACTGCAGCGCCAGAACCGCACGGCCACCGCGGCCGGCTTTGCTATTTGGGGAGCAAAATAACTGATGATGGTCGAAGTAGAGAGGATATAAAATGTAGACTGGCAATGGCAAGGAAAGCGTTTCTGAAGAAGAGAAATTTGTTAACATCGAGTATAGATTTAAGTGTCAGGAAGTCGTTTCTGAAAGTATTTATATGGAGTGTAGCCATGTATGGAAGTGAAACATGGACGATAAATAGTTTAGACAAGAAGAGAATAGAAGCTTTGGAAATGTGGTGCTACAGAAGAATGCTTAAGATTAGATGGGTAGATCACATAACTAATGAGGAGGTATTGAATAGAATTGGGGAGAAGAGGAGTTTGTGGCACAACTTGACTAGGAGAAGGGATTGGTTAGTAGGACACGTTCTGCGGCAGCATCAATGGATCACAGATTTAGCATTGGAGGGCAGTGTGGAGGGTAAAAATCGTAGAGGGAGACCAAGAGATGAATACACTAAGCAAATTCAGAAGGATGTAGGCTGCAGTGCGTACTGGGAGATGAAGAAGCTTGCACAGGTTAGAGTAGCATGGAGAGCTGCATCAGACCAGTCTCAGGACTGAAGACAACAACAACCATTAATGCAAGTACAGTCATGGTGACTGTTCATCAATGTGTTCCGGAAAGAGATGCCAAATGGCGCATTCACGAGCACGGTTATAACGACCGGAATACACAGACTGGATTTATAATGTTTTTAGAACTTTGTGTCGACTCGCAACCAGCCTTAGCGCAACATACAGTGCAGTAGATACTGGCATTGTGCTCGCCAATACAGTGACTATCTCGTAACGAAATTATTTTACTCTGTTTTACAATCTCGAGCCCCACAAAGAGTTTTGTTACCGGTTTCGCCTTCTAGCCAAGTCATGATAAGATGATTCTGTTTTAAAAGTGAGATAACTGGGGCTGATAAAATGCTAGGAAATTGAATTAGAAGTCAGCAAAATTTATACAGAAAACTACGATTCGCGTACTGCTTTCCCTCCCTATCAGTGTAGCCTGGTTTTGTTGGCAGACCGGACTTGTCTAAGCATTTCGTCTGCTTTAGCATACGAAAGAATGGCGAGCACAATGCCAGTATCTACTGCACTGTATGTTGCGCTAAGGCTGGTTGCGAGTCGAAACAAAGTTCTAAAAACATTATAAATCCAGTGGCCGGAGTTTCCATTCAGGAGTTACGATGATTAGTTTTTCAGACAGTCCTTAAAATAAGCACGATGAGCCCAAACCACGCCAAGTCCCGTAAGCTCCTCAGCCGCTTACCATACGGGTTGAGAGCCGCCACCGTGACCGCAACGGCCGGCGCCCCCTTTCCAGTTACACGCCGACAGCTACCATTCTGCATTTCAGCGCAGCGGAACACGTACAAGGTGGCGACGTAACATCCAGGCGTCAAAGCTTCATGCCACCATCTACAAGTGTCACATTCGTCTATATTCCGATACATGTAATGACACACGCAGGAGTCGTCGATGTTACAAAGTTAAGTAACGTAGCTTTTTTTTTTTTTTTAAAAAAAAAGAAAAAGAAACAAAAAGCTGTTGACCTTTAAAAGTGATGTAAAATATCAACCCTAGTCTGTAGCGCACATAACTGTCGTGTTACTCTTACCCATGTTTGGTCGTTTGTAACGTTCAAATGTGTGTGAAATCTTATGGGACTTAACTGCTAAGGTCATCAGTCCCTAAGATTACACACTACTTAACCTATATTATCCTAAGGACAAACACACACACCCATAGCTGAGGGAGGGCTCGAACCTCCGCCGGGACCAGCCGCACAGTCCATGACTGCAGCGCCCTAGACCGCTCGGCTAACCCCGCGCGGCGGGTCGTATGTAATGTTGACATGTTAAGTGGCCTAGGTTTAAAATATTGGACTCGTTATCTTTAAAACTAATGCAAAATATCAAAAGCAAAGCTGCGCTCCCTCGCTCGGTTGCAAATATCAGCTCAGCCTCCATGATTTAGGGTTCTGTCGTTTTCCAAAACTAATCACTACAAATTACAGGAGTATTTGTTTGACAACGTCAGGATCGATTCAATTCTCATCACTGCAAATTACAGGAGTATTTGTTTGACAACGTCAGGATCGATTCAATTCTCATCAATGATTTGAAACTGTGTTATACCCTGCTAAAACTAGCATCGACTCTTCTACCTCAACATAAAAATTTAAAAAAAAATTGACATTTCTATAAACGTCTCACAACCTAACAACAGTCAAATGCTATTTCTGATTGAGAAATGCGCTGCCTACTCATTCCTCACCTGCGAACGTAGATGGCGTTACTCCTATTAACTTTGTGGGGTTGCGCTGACAGGCTAATCACTTTCGTCTAGAAACAGTTTAAGCCAGTTAGACGTTTATGGCATGCCGCCTTCCTGATGCTGCAATTTTATTGGCCAAAGGTGCAGGTATAGAGGCAGGGTGTCCGACAACAAACCAGAGGTTGGATATCTTGTCTCGGTCACATTTTTGCCTCCCTTTGCAAGTTAAAAACGCTTATTTCTTCTCATTGTAAAGTGTGTGAGAGATATTCATCAATACCCTGGTGGAGGGTAACCTGTGCAACAACTAGTCGTTTCCTTTCCTGTTCCACTTGCAGACAGACCCAGGGAACGACGACTGTCTGTATGCCTCTGTATGAGCCGTAATTTCTCGTACCTTACCTTCGTGGTCCTACGCGAAATGTATGTTGGCTGCAGTAGGATCGTTCTGCAGACCGCTTCAAACGACGGTTTTCTAAACTTTCTCAGTAGTTTTCTTCGAAATGAATATCTTCTTCCCTCCAGGGATTCCTACTTGAGCTCCCGAAGCATATCCGTAACACTGGTCGAACCTACCGGTAACAAATCTAGCAGCTCGGCTCTGAATTGCTTCGATGTCTTCTTTCAATCCAACCTGGTGCGGATCCCAAGCACTCGAGCAGTGCTCCACAACAGTTCGCACTAACGTCCTATATGCAGTCTCCTTTACAGACGAACTACACTTTCCTAATATTCTCCCAATTAACCGAATTCGACCATTCGCCTCCCCTACCAAAGCCGCATATGCTCTTTCCATTTCATATCGCTTCGCAACGTTACGCCCAGATATTTAATCGACGTGACTGTATCATTCTGGACAATATTAATGCTGTATCAAAACATTACGGGTTTGTTTTTCCTACTCATATGCATTAACTTACATTTCTCTACATTAAGAGACGGCTTATTACACCAACTAGAAATTTTGTCTGGATCACCTATCTTCGACGTCCTACCGTACACATCAGCAAACAACCGCAGATTGCTGCCCACCCTGTCTGCCAGATCATTTATGTACACAGAAAATAGCAACGGTCCTATCTCACTTCCCCGGGGCCCTCCTGATGTTACCTCGATGAACACTCAGCGTCGAGGAAAATACACTGAGTTCTATTACTTAAGACGTCTTCGAGCCAGCCAGATATCTGCAAGCTTATTACGTATGCAAGTACCTCCGTTAACAGTCTGCAGTGGGGTACCGTGTCGAATGTTGGACATATCACACCGTGCTTTGAATTCCACGTTCAACTATGAGCCCGCCCTATAACTCTCTGAATGAGAGAGACGCGAGGAAAGAAACCGCATACTCGTACACTGAGTTCGTGGAAGCCATGGGACACCACCTAATATCGTGTCAGACCTCCTTTCACCAGACGTAGTGGAGCATGAACTCAACAACTCGCTGGAAGTCCCCTGCAGAGACATGTTGCCTCTATAGTTGGCCATTACTGCGGAAATGCTGCCGCTGTAGGATTTTGTGCACGTACTGTCCTCCCGATTATGTCCCATAAATGTTCGATGGAATTCATATCGGGCGATCGGGGTGGCCAAACTGTTCGCTCGAATTGTCCAGAATGTTCTTCAAACCAATCGCGAGCAATTGTAGCATTGTCATCCATAAAATTTCCTAGTTGTTTGGGAACATGACGCCAATGAAGGGCTTCAAATAGTCTCCAAGTAGCGTAACGTCCAGAGGACCCAGTTCATTCCATGTAAGCAAACCCCATACTATAATGGATCAACTACCAGTTTCAACAATGGCTCTGAGCACTATGGGACTTAACTTCTGAGGTCATCAGTCCCCTAGAACTTAGAACTACTTAAACCTAACTAACCTAAGGACATCACACACATCCATGCCCAAGGCAGGATTCGAACCTGCGACCGTAGCGGTCGCGCGGTTCCAGACTGAAGCGCCTAGAACTGCTCGGCCACTCCGGCCGGCGCCACAACCAGTTTCCACGGTGCTTTGTTGACAACTTGCTCCAGGGTTCCGCGGAGTAGACGTCACACTCCAACCCTACGATCACCTCTTACCAATTGAAATCTGAACTCTTCATGCCAGACCACGCTTTTCAAGTCGTCTAGGGTCCAATCGACAAGGTCACGAGCCCATGACAGGCATTTCAGGCAATGTCGTGCTGTTAGTAATGGCACACGCGTCGGTTGTCTGCTGCCGTTGCCCATTAACGCCAAATTCCGCCGCAGTGTCCTAACGAATACGTTCGTCGTACGTCCGAGACTGATTTCTGGGCTTATTTCGAGCAGTGCCGCCAATCAGTTAGCACTGACAACTCTACGCAAACGCACTTCCTCTCGGTCGTTACTGCGTTGTCCGTGATGAGAGGTAAAGCCTGAAATGTGTATTCTCGGCACACTCTTGGGACTGTCGATCTCGGAGTACTGAATTTCCTAACGACTTCCGAAATGGAATGTCGTATGCGTCCAGTTCTATCATTCAGCTTTCAGTGTCTATTAATTCCCGTCGTGCGGTCACAGTCACAAAGGAAACGTGTTACATGAGTCACGGGAATACAAATGACAGCTCTACCAATGCACTGCCTTTTTATACCTTGTATTCACAACGCTATCGTCATCTATATATATGTATATCGCTATCCCATGACGTTTGTTGCCTCATTCTATTGTCTCACTAGGAGGAGACATTTTTAATCGTGATGTTTCAGCACTGTGGTGCTTACCAAGTTACCGTATAACATGAGAGGGAGCAAATTAAAAGTTGCTCGCTTTGAATACGGTTCTTTTACTTTGCAGGCTATAAAATTAGAGAGAGAGAGAGAGAGAGAGAGAGAGAGAGAGAGAGAGAGAGAATGCTCACCTCGACTCGGTTCTAGTACTTCAAGGCAGTGTGTCACAGAAACGATCAACAAATGCGAACAACAGCGCCACACAAGATCATATCCTTCAAATTCTGAAAGTAGACTAAAGTCCTATAACTTCCGCATTTATGAGGATTTCAGTACAATTAAGTATTAAGCCTCCCAAGAAGACGTACCCACAATCGTCGTCCTTCATCCCTATGGATGAGAGATGTTAATGGAGATGGGTGGGTTTGAGCGGGGGCACGAGTGATGCTTGCATACAAGATAGCCTCCACCATACACTGTGTGGTACTTCACGAAGTACAGACTGCTGTCGTGGACATAGAATTCTTACAAAAATGGCTTCTCTTACCTTACGCAATCCAAAACAGTCGTACACAGAGGATAGTTAATCCGAAATGGATGTTTTCTTTACCTGTGGGAACAAACATATAGAATTAAATTTAGTTGCTACACAACAGTAAATAACATTTTCTGGTGTACATACACAAATGAACAAAAGATGGTTCAAATGGCTCTGAGTACTATGGGACTTAACAGCTGTGGTCATCAGTCCCCGAGAACAGAACTACTTAAACCTAACTAACCTAAGGACATCACACACATCCATGCCCAAGGTAGGATTCGAACCTGCGACCGTAGCAGTCGCACGGTTCCGGACTGCGCACCTAGATCCGCGAGACCACCGCGGCCGGCCACAAATGAACATTGCAGATGAAACACTGTATGTAAAAATGTGTAGAATTTTTATAAGAAAGGTATATTTAAGGACAGATAGTTTATAACAAGCAACATTTAAAGCGTACAGCTGCTGGTAATTTAACGGTTAAAGGAACGAAGAAGAGGTGGGAATCCGAACGAAAACATCAAAGAGGTATATGGAATACGTAAGGGAATCAACATGTTTCAAAAAGCAATCTACCTACTTTGCATACTTCTTGAAGACTAGGCTGTAGGCCTGATTAACAATGGATAGCGAAAGAGTTGTATCTTCACTTTGTTTCGAAACCAAGGCAATAGAATATGTCATTTACTGTTTAATACTGCAGCAATTAAACTAACTGAAGATACACACGAAATGTAGGAATTCTGAAACATCAGCCGGAAAATAATCGTCTGCGAAAGTCGTAAAGCGCAGGCGGTCTGATTGTTTATCGATCTCACGTTTACGACTGCAGCCTGGTATTTCTGCAGATTCCCAGCAGAAGACGCGCCAGGCTCCACCTCATGATAGCAGCCGGTAATCACGAGGTTCTTTCTTCCTCTTTATGCTCTCCCAAGTTGCACTCTGCAACCGCGACGCTCTCGCAAGAGATATAAAAAACTTGACGGGTGACAGGGTCTTCTTTCACTGGGATTGATCTGAAACTTCTTAGACTAGGATGTTGAAACAAGGAATCGAGAAAGCAAACTAATCTTAGGAGTACGTTCCTCGGTACATCCACTCTGCGCTTACCGCAAGTGACGGGCTTTCTCAAAAATGAATATGTGGTAAAGATCAGGGACTCATTTCCAGAATTTGTGTTTTTCGCACTAATGATGGCAGTTCAACGCCAAAAAATAGGGGTTACCTCTGCCATTGTTCTTTATAATACTTATTTTCTTGCTCGTTCGATATCCACGTTCTCTTTCCGTTTCACGACCCACCACTGTCTCTTCCTCTTCCTAGCTTTCCTGAGTCATCTATTGTTTATTACCTGCAGCTGCTTTATCTTTCTATTTATCTCACAATCGTTTCTGCTGAATGAATAGCCTCCTTCCTTAGCAGGGTCTGCCGTTTTAGGGCGACCTCGTGCTTGGTCAGGGAGGAGACGGGCTATCTTGAAATCTATACCGAGAACATCAACCCAAGAGGCCGTTTGCCATCGATTTTGAACAAAAACTCGTGTTTTGCTATTGCTTCTTGACTTGCTCAAAGTATGTGTTCATACCATCACAGGCGTCTTTCCCTAATGTTCAAGGAATGGTACCACATCGTACCGCCTTTGAATTTCATCACTGGTCACACGATCACGAAGTGTCAGGCCATATGTCCACCGAAGTAATTTGGTTTCCATTGCAGAAAGTCTTTGTTCTGCCTCTTTCGTTGCCAACATTCTGCATCGTGTAAGTCAACGGGCGGATTGCAGAGCTGTATATTTTCCATTTGCGCCGCTCCGAGATCATCTTATCACAAAGTACACCGGCGATTGTAAGCCATTTAAGTCACGTATTGCTAACACGGCGATAATTTGTTTTTATGACTCGGGAAGAATACTTCCCCTCTCCATTTCATTTTATTCAAATGATTCAAATGGCTCTAAGCCCTGAGGGACTTAACATCTAAAGTCATCAATCCCCTAGGTTTAGAACTACTTAAACCTAAATAATCTAAGGACATCACACACATCCATACCCGAGGCAGGATTCGAACCTGCGACCGTAGCAGCAGCGCGGTTCCGGACTGTAGCGCCTAGAACCGCTCGACCACAGCGGCCGGCTAATTTTATTATCGAGTCAAACTATTTTTAATGTAAAACTTCCTGGCAGATTAAAACTGTGTTCCGGACCGAGACTCGTACTCGGCACCTTTTCCTTTCGCGGGCAAGTGCTCTACCATCTGAACTACCCAAGCACGACTCACGACCCATCCTCATAGCTTCAATTCTACCATTACCTCGTCTCCTGTTCATACTGTGTTCATACTATTTGCATTGCATTTTTTAACTGGCCCATTCTGACATGTCCGCCAATTTAGCAGTACAAAGAAACCTTGATCTGAGACGTTTCCAAATTAGATTCTTATTTTCAAGAATGAGACTACATCGTCATCCCTAACTTGATGGCGGTAACGTCAAACTGGGAAAGAAACAGATGGTTTTAACAAGGGACAATGGCGCTCTACTTTACAAATAGCTGACGACAGACATAACTATATACTACTATCCTACCTTTCTTTCATGCACACTTCACAAAAATATTGGACCGTGTGCCAGAACTAATAATACTTTCTGCTACAAGCACTTTTACTTTGAACGATATTAATTACAGCGATGTTAACTTGATTCACAACAAAATATAGGCGACAGACTTTGTGCGTGCTTTTTTTTTGCGGTCGGCTGGGAATTGAGGCTTTGCTACATAATAATTTCGTGCTCGGCCGGGGACTAAGGCCTAGCAACGACGTAATAACTGTCGTTGACTGTTTTACATTACTAACAACACTAACACGAATCTATGTTTAAACAGAAATAATATACGCAAATCATAGTATAATATATAATAACGGAAAAATATCGCAACACCAAGAAATAATTAATGTAAAGAAATTTCGGGAATACATTTGTCCACGTAACATTTTTAATGATTAATATTGCAAGATCACAGGTTAATGGAAGTGCGAGATAAGCCATAGCAAATGTTAAATGCTGGTACATTGATAACCAGTGCAACCACCAGAATGTTGACAGTAAAAATGGAAACGTACATGCGTTGCTACTATTACTATAACCTGGTGGTTGTAATTAAATTATCTGTGTTCCATGTGCTGCAGTGCGGGTTGTATACATCGCAGGACGCTGTAACATCGTGGATGTGTTTATTAATCTGTGCGCTCGTAGAGTATGCAGAAATAATAACACTTCCACTTCCTCCCACAAGGTGAAAATATCGCGCTTTAAAGCCACATGTTAATAAATCGGCTGAAGAATTAGATTAAGAAATTTGAAGAAACAGATGAATTAGGTGGTGCAGCAAGGGGAGGGAGGCGGCCCATTCCCATGGCAGTTGCTAATGAAGTTACTGTAGCTACAGCCGATTGTGCAGCACGGGCCTCAAATTCTGCAGCCAGTGCTCGAGCAGTTGCCACAGGAATTATCGCTTCACTGGTGAACAGTCCGAAAGATTTTGCGACGTATTTTACACTAGGATCCATATAAAATTCAGAATGTGTACCAAATGAAGCTACAACGTCCTGACTCTGCCCTTAGTTTTTTTACGCAAAAAATGGGTAACATGTGGCCAGGGAATATTCTTTGGACGGACGAAGCACATTTTTCTCAGCACGGTGTCATGAACGCACAGAACTGTCATTTGCACAGAACTGTCGTTTATGCGGTTCTGTCCGGCCACATGTTGTGCAGGAACATCCACTCCACTCGGCTTATAATTGTGTGGTGTGGTTTCACAACTCCTTTCTCTCACCTCGCGGGCCTTTAGGTGTACGGTGACATCTGCACACTATAAGGACCTCCTTGTGCAACATGTGATTCCAGCTTTACGAGAACGCAACTGCCTACACCATTAATTTCTTACAAGATGAAGCGACGTCAAATGTTGTTTGCCAGGTGAAACATTTGCTTTAAAAACATTCGGTAATTTCAAGAATTGTGACCGTCCAGCTCCCCCGACCTAATTCCATGTGATTTCTGTCTGGGGAGACGTAGGAAAGATTGTGTCTATCAGGGATGTATCAGGATCTTTCTGATCTGAAGGATGGCATACGACGAGATATCGCCCTGATTACACGGGATATGCAGCGAGCAGCTGTCAATCCATGGCGTGTTGTGAATGCAGCATGTTGCTGGACCATATTTAACACATTGTATCTTGTGACACTATCCTACTAAACGGGCCGGCCGCGGTGGTCTAGCGGTTCTAGGCGCGCAGTCCGGAACCGCGCCACTGCTACGGTCGCAGGTTCGAATCCTGCCTCGGGCATGGATGTTTGTGATGTCCTTAGGTTAGTTAGGTTTAAGTAGTTCTAAGTTCTAGGGGACTGATGACCACAGTAGTTAAGTCCCATAGTGCTCAGAGCCATTTGAACCATTTGAACCTACTAAACGGGCAAGAACCACTGTTATCGTGTGTTTGACCGTTCCTCCCCTTGTATTGCACCGACACCACATTCTGGCTGCTTACAGGGCCATATTTTCACCTGGTGGCACGAAGTGGAACTATTATTTTTTTAGCATATTCCGTGAGCGCTCCGGCTAATGAACATACCTACGATGTGTCAGCGTCCTGTGACAGATACAGCCCACACTGCAGCACCGTCAGTTTTGGGTAAATTGATGATACAGGAGGGGGAAAGGAAAGGAAAGGAAAGGAAATAACTACTGACGTCAGCTGCACCGGGACTTTATGCGGAATCGGAGCGACGAGCGAAAATGTGCGCCAGACCAGGATTCGAACCCGCCTTTAACCACTGAGCCCTCAGGACACAGCGTTTCTCGCAACTGCGCGGCCTCTCTCGGCCGATCCACATTCCCACGAAGCGCCACCTATTTGCGGACCCCATTCAGGTCCTCCATGATTGCTACATTCAGGTTCCCGCAGGAGGTCGGATGTATTTGTGCATCCGTACTGGAGGTGGTGGATTCATTTCCCATCGAGGGGAATCAATTATATGAAAGTGTGGTATCTGTTCTTTGGGACATGAAACAACAGACACCACGCATTCACATAACCGCCAGTTTAATTACAACTACTCGGTACTCTTATTCTTCTTCTTCTACTACTGTATTGTTCTACTGGCGCGTGTGGGGCAGATCGGGTCAAGTCAAGTATTTCTTTAAACTTCCTGGCAGATTAAAACTGTGTGCCGGACCGAGACTCGAACTCGGGACCTTTGCCTTTCGCGGGCAAGTGCTCTACCAACTGAGCTACCCAAGCACGACTCACGCCCCGTCTTCACAGCTTTACTTCTGCGTGTACCTCGTCTCCTACCTTCCAAACTTTACAGAAGCTCTTCTGCGAACCTTGCAGAACTAACACTCCTGAAAGAAAGGATATTGTGGAGACGAGGTACTGGCAGAAGTAAAGCTGTGAAGACGGGGCGCGAGTCGTGCTTGGGTAGCTCAGTTGGTAGAGCACTTGTCCGCGAAAGGCAAAGGTCCCGATTTCGAGTCTCGGTCCGGCACACAGTTTTAATCTGCCAGGAAGTTTCATATCAGCGCACACTCCGCTGCAGAGTGAAAATCTCATTCTGCAAATATATCTTATATTTTAGACAGCAAAAAATGGAAGAAGCGGCTCATATTTCCCGCACGTGTATTTGGGGGTGTCCTGGAACTCTGACTATACCCCATACGTCTGTCGCAGCGCGGCACGAAGCGGCCTGCAATGCGCGCAGTATTGACGCAGAGGCGGTGAATCGAGGAAATGCGGTCCCGGGTCAGCTTGCCACCTCCGCAGCGCCACACACGCGGGAGCATTTCCTCCGCCGGTCATACGACCGCCCGGCGCCGGGCGCCGTAACAGGTGGCCGGGCGCCGCAGTAGCGGCCATCTCGTTCTACACCGCCTCATTTCCGTGGACGCTCAGATGGAACACCGATTTCGGCGTCTCTGTAATAACCTTCCTTGTGGTCACCACGCTCTCCTCTGGTCGCGAGTGATCTATCAATTCTCCGTGCCATTAGATGAGACTTACACACTACTGACCGTTAAACTGCATCACCAGGAACGGTACCAAATTGAAGTTTACTTACACTGAGGAGGCAGAAGTCGTGGGATAGTGATATGCGTGTATACAGACGGCGGAAGTACCGCTTACGTAAGGTATAAAAGGGCACTGCATAGGCGGAGCTGTCATTTGTGCTCATGTGATTCATGTGAAAAGGTTTCCGGCGTCATTATGGCCCCATGACGGGTATTACCAGGCCTTGAACGCGGCATGGCAGCTGGAGCTAGACGCATGGGTCATTCCATTTCGGAAATCGCTAGGGAATTCACAGTGTCAAGAGTGCGTCGAGAATACCACATTTCAGGCATTACCTATCACCACAGACAACGCAGTGGCTTAAGGCCTACATCTACATACATACTCCGCAATCCACCATACGGTGCCTGGCGGAGGGTACCTCGTACCACAACTAGCATCTTCTCTCCCTGTTCCACTCCCAAATAGAACGAGGGAAAAATGACTACCTATATGCCTCTGTACGAGCCCTAATCTCTCTTATCTTATCTTTGTGCTCTTTCCGCGAAATATAAGTTGGCACCAGTAAAATTGTACTGGAGTCAGCCTCAAATGCTGGTTCTCTAAATTTCCTCAGTAGCGATTCACGAAAAGAACGCCTCCTTTCCTCCAGAGACTCCCACCCGAGTTCCTGAAGCATTTCCATAACACTCGCGTGATGATCAAACCTACCAGTAACAAATCTAGCAGCCCGCCTCTGAATTGCTTCTACGTCCTCCCTCAATCCGACCTGATAGGGATCCCAAACGCTCGAGCAGTACTCAAGAATAGGTCGTATTTTGTTTTATAAGCGGTCTCCTTTACAGATGAACCACATCTTCCCAAAATTCTACCAATGAACCGAAGACGACTATCCGCCTTCCCCACAACTGCCATTACATGCTTGTCCCACTTCATATCGCTCTGCAATGTTACGCCCAAATATTTAATCGACGTGACTGTCTCAAGCGCTGCTCTACTAATGGAGTATTCAAAAATTACGGGATTCTTTTTCCTATTCATCTGCATTAATTTACATTTATCTATATTTAGAGTTAGCTGCCATTCTTTGCACCAATCACAAATCCTGTCTAAGTAATCTTGTAGCCTCCTACAGTCACTCAACGACGACACCTACCCGTACACCACAGCATCATCAGCAAACAGCCGCACATTGCTATCCACCCTAGCCAAAAGATCATTTATGTAGATAGAAAACAACAGCGGACCTACCACATTTCCCTGGGGCACTCCAGATGATACCCTCACCAACGAGGACAACATACTGGGTTGTATTACTTAAGAAGTCTTCGAGCCACTCACATATTTGGGAACCAATCCCATATGCTCGTACCTTAATTAGGAGTCTGCAGTGCGGCACCGAGTCAAACGCTTTCCGGAAGTAAAGGTATATGGCATCCGTCTGATACCCTTCATTAACTTCACTTAACGATCGAGAGCAGCAGTGTTGTCATAGTTGTCAGCGCTAACCTAAAAGCAACACTGCGTGAAATAACCGCAGAAATCAATGTAGGTCGTAGGACGAAAGTATCAGTTACGACAGTGCGCCGAAATCTGGCGTTAATGGGCTATGGCAGCAGACGACCGACGCGCGTGCCTTTGCTAACAGCACGACGTCGCCTGCAGTGCCTCTCCTGGGCTCGTGACCATATCGGTTGGAACCTTAAGACTGGAAAACCGTGGCCTGGTCACATGAGTACCGATTTAAGGAGTACCGGCTTGGCGACCCCGGGGTCCTGAGCTGGGGACTGGTCAGCGCCGCCAGTCTCCTGTCACCGTAACCCCCGGACATGCTTCAGCGACCACCGCATGGCGCGGCGGTGGAACGTTGTGTGCTGCGGGAATGGTAATCTTGGCTTGACCGCCTGGATTGCGAGGAAGGTAAACCTCTATAAAAACCCCTCAATCTTACGGTGTCCTGCGCGCCTATAAGATGCATGGCTGTTGGGGTGGAACAGTCGCAAGCGGGCAACCTCTGGGGCACCTGCCGCACCCCAGTTGTATAAGCCTTACCTAGGCACGTGGGGCTCTGTCTAGGTGGACTTCTAGTTCCCTAGCTGCTCGTGGGACCGAGATGGAACCCTCGAACTTTTATTCTTCTCCTGCCAGCGGAAAGGGTGGACCGCTGGTGGGTTCTAACACCCAATCCAACAAGAGGGCTCGTGTAGCCAGTCCTCCTGATTCAGGTAGTAGTAACAGAACGCATGCTGCTTCGCATAATGTGTTTTTCATAATTAAAAGAAAAGATGCGAGTTTCGCCATTTTATATACAGAAGGGCTTAGAAGGTATTGCTGGCACATTAAAATCTGTAAAGCGCTTGCGAAATGGCACCTTGTTCGTTGAAACATCTAGCTTCCAGCAAGTTCAGAACCTTCAGAAGGCACAATTTCTTGGGGTGTTTGCGATAGAGACTGAATTTCACAACACCTTGAACTACAGCAAGGGTGTTGTGACTTGCAGAGATCTCGTTGAAATTCCCCAAGACGAACTGAAGGCTGAATGGTCCCGGGAAGGAATTGTCGACGTGCAACACATTATGAAACGGGTGGATGGTGCTCTCATAAAGACTGACTCATTTATCCTTACATTTAACACCACCAAATTGCCAGAGCATGTGAAGGCAGGTTTCCTACGTCTCAGTGTACGGCCTTATTACCCCAACCCCATGCGGTGTTTTAAATGCCAACACTTTGGACACACTACTCTCGGCTGTAGAGGGGAAGCCACTTGCGGGAATTGTGGTAAAGCCGCCCATGAGGGAGTTGGTTGCTCCTCTCCTCCCAAGTGTGTCAACTGCTCTGGGGATCACCCTGTGTGGAGTAGGGAATGCAGAGTTTTCCTTGACGAACGGAAGATCCAGGAACTAAAAACTACAAAACGCATCCCGTATGGTGAGGCGAAGAAAATCTACAATTCCATGCAGCCGCCTACGTTCGCTGCTTCCTTTTCTTCCGTTCTCAAACAACCAGACTTGAAAACCGATGCCGCTACACAAACGGAGGTTGCTACTGTCAGCACTAGCACCTGCGCTTCTCAATGTACGTGTGCTGCTGCCGTTCCTGTGAAGCCTGCTGCTCCCCCCCGGCCTTCTGACCAGGCCGTGGTAGCTGACATCATGGAACTTCCTGCCCCTTCCCGGGTCCAGTCTTGTGCACCGCCCAGCACTGCTACACCCCCTACTGCTTCTGAGGTTTTGGCTCCAATGCCACCTCAGGCCAGAACATCGAAGCCAAAGACAAAGGTGAAGACTCGCCCACTAAAGGAGACTGCAGTTATACAGTCTCCTGATGTGGATGTCATTCTCCCTGACGTCTCTCTCGACTCCTCTTCTGCGGCGATGGAGGTTGATGTCAGACTGGGGCAATCATCTCGCCCTAAAACTGAGCCTCCACCTGTTGTGGGCTCTCCTCCCCAACAGAAAGTGAGAATGAAGGTACTCCCACCCTGATAGATGGCTCCCATTATACAGTGGAACATGAATGGATTCCAGGTACATGTGGAGGAACTGAACCTCCTAGCACGGCAACGCCCCCTGTGCTTGTGTTTACAGGAAACGCATTTAAAACCATCTGATGCTCCTGTACTAAGGGGCTATACGTCATGTCGCAAAGATGACCTGACTGGAGAAAGGGCCAAAGGCGGAGTCGCTGTGTTTGTCAATAATGACCACCACTCCTCTGCCCTCCCCCTGGATACTGACCTGCAAGCAGTTGCAGTTGAAATTTATTCACCTCGGAGGTTTACCGTTTGCTCCCTTTATTTACCCCCTCTGGATGCAATGACCTTAGACGCTCTCACAGATCTTATCGACCAACTTCCCCGCCCATTTTTTCTCCTGGGAGACTTCAATGCCCATCATGTCCTGTGGGGCTCCACTTCTCTTTGCGCTCGAGGTCGAATTTTGGAGAGCCTCCTAACCTCTCAAGTGTTGTGCATCCTCAACACAGGTACTCAGACTCATTTCTCTACTGCTACAGGGTCATTCTCAGCCATTGACCTATCTTTCTGCTCTCCAACCCTCACCGACTCTGTTCACTGGGAGGTCATTGACGACCTTCATTCCAGCGATCACTTCCCTATCCGCATTCATCTCCTGGATGGTGTATTGCTGGAGCCGCGGCCACCATCGTGGATGATTGGCAGGGCTAACTGGCCACTGTTCACTCGGTTGGCTGTCTTTGACCGCCACAATAACGTACAGGAATGGGTGGATCACATCACGCTTGTGGTCCATCATGCTGCTGACCTGTCCATACCACAGTCTTCTGGCACTCCTAAGCGGCGCCTTGTGCCTTGGTGGACAGAAGAGTGCCGTTCAGCCATCCGGGACAGGCGTGCGGCTCTTCGCCGATTTAAATGCCGCCCAACAGCGGTCAATCTTACCGCCTTTCGAATCGCGAGAGCCAGGGCACGGCGTGTCATTAAAGAGAGCAAGAAAAGGTCATGGCAGGAGTTCCTGGACTCCATCAACCGTTCCACTTGTTCCACAAGAGTATGGGAAGCCATCCGGAGGATTTCCGGTAAACATAGCCGTTTACCAATAGCAGCAGTCCTGAACCAGGGATGCCTCCAAACGACACCCAGAGCCATTGCTCAGACGCTGGCAGAGCATTTTGCATGAAGTACTGCCACTGCAAATCAGGATCCAGCGTTTCGTCGCTACCGTGCGACTGTCGAAAGAGCGACCTTGGACTTTCGGTCGAACAGTTCTGAGGCCTACAATTCCCCTTGCTCCATGTGGGAACTTGAATCGGCACTTACTGAGACTTCTGACACTGCACCAGGTTACGACCGCATCCGGTACTCCATGCTTCGACATCTGCCAGCGGCGTCAAAGGAAATACTCCTCGAATGTTTTAATCTCATATGGCAGACAGGAGTGTTCCCCACCTCGTGGAGGGAGGCAATTCTCATCCCTCTCCTCAAACCAGGAAAGGACCGCACATGTCCCGGTAGTTATCGTAGTATCGCCTTGACAAGCTGTGTCGGAAAGACCATGGAACGGATGGTTAACCGGCGTCTTGTCTGGCTGTTAGAGACCAGACAGCTCTTTAGCCGCTTTCAGTGTGGATTCCGAAAATTTCGGTCCACGGTCGACAACCTGACGCTCCTAGAGGCGGCTATTCAGCAGGCTTTTCTCCGTCAGCATCACTGTATCGGTATCTTCTTTGATATCAGTAAGGCATATGATACTACTTGGAGACACTGTATTCTTGCACAACTGCATCAATGGGGCTTTCGCGGCCGCCTCCCGATTTTCATTCGGTCTTTCCTGTCTCAGCGGTTTTTTCGGACCCGCGTTGGTAACACACTGTCTGATCGGTTTGAGCAAGAGAACGGTGTCCCCCAGGGCAGTGTTTTAAGCGTTACCCTCTTTGCCATAGCCATCAACAGTATAACGTCTACAGTGAGGAGTCCAGTACAGTGCTCCTTATTTGTGGACGACTTTGCTGTTTTCTGTTCCTCCTCCAGTGTTGCAACCGTGAGCCGTCAGTTGCAGCTAACAACGCGGCGGTTAGAGGAGTGGGCTGCAAAGACGGGTTTTCGGTTTTCTGCCGATAAGTGTGTTTGTGTTCATTTTAATCGTTCTCGTCATCTTTTTACTTTGCCTGCCTTGCATATGGGGGATACTGTCCTACGTTTTAGAGACACAGTGCGGTTTCTGGGCCTAATTTTTGACTCCAGGTTGTCATGGCTGCCACACCTATGTGACTTGAAAGCCAGAACGCTGAAGGCACTGAACATCCTCAAATGCCTCAGCCACAGGTCTTGGGGCGCGGACAGGGCGCGTCTCCTACAGTTTTATGGAGCTTTTGTGCGTTCACGGCTGGACTATGGGTGCACAGTATATGGTCAGCGAGGCCGTCTTATTTGGGGATCCTTGACGCTGTTCACCATGCTGGGATCCGACTGGCTTATCGGACCAGTCCCGTACCCAGCCTCTGTGCTGAGTCTGGCGAACCGCCACTTACCATCCGCCGACAGCTCCTGCTGGTGCGCCAGGCTTGTAAGTTTCTTGCAGCTCCCAGATCGCCTGCTCACCATCTTTTTGCCCATCCACCTCTGGACCGCCTTTTTTCCCGCCGTCCCCGGGCTACGTTGCCGTTTGGGATCCGTGTGCAACGTGTACTAGAGTCCCTCGGTGTGGAGTCTGTACAACCCCAAATCCAAGGTTTTAACCGCCTGCCACCCTGGTTACTGAAGAGGTACGGAGTGATTTTAGCTATATTGCAGTACAAAAGAGATTGCACTCCTGCCATCGTTTTTAATGCAGCATTTTCTGCCATTTTTCTGAGCACCACGACTATGTAGCTGTTTTTACGGATGGGTCGAAACAAGGGGATTCTGTTGGTTGCTCAGTTGTTTTTCCATATCGTGTCCTCAAGGTCCGATTGCCTCAGACTTTTACTGTCTTTGATGCAGAATTGTTTGCGATCTTGCGGGCACTGGAGCACATGAGACATTCTTCCTCTCCTAAATTTCTTGTCTGTTCCGATTCACTCAGTGCCCTTCACTCATTGCAACGTTTGTATCCGGCAGACAAAATTGTCCAGACCATCCAGGATGCCCTCCTCCGACTACAGCGACTGGGGAAGGTTGTAGCTTTCTGCTGGGTTCCGGGGCATGTTGGCATTGCTGGGAATGAAAGGGGAGATCTCGCAGCCAAGGAGGCGTGTCTCGCCCCACAAGTATCTCAGTGTGCTATCCCCTTGCACGCACTCACCTCGCTGTTGAGCTCACGGGTCATGCGTAGGTGGGAGGATGAGTGGCTGGAAGTGACTGACAATAAGCTCCGTATAGTCAAGCCCACAACGCGTGTGTGGTGTATTTCCTTTCAGCCCCATCGACGGGACGAGGTTCTCCTCACTCGGCTTCGAATAGGCCACAGCCCTATGACGCATGGCTTCCTGCTCCGGCGAGAGGACCCTCCAATGTGTGGTGCTTGCGGCGTCCAGGTCACTGTGCGCCACGTTTTATTGGATTGCGTGTTATTTTATGACCAGCGGGTCGCGGCTGACTTGCCAGCGGACCTGCCATCTCTTTTAGGCAACACTCGGACGAATGTGGCTAAAGTTTTAAAGTTCTGTGCCTTGTCAAATGTTTTTACAAAGATTTTAGGGAAAGGATTTTAATTTGCTCACTGTGTGACAAGCTCGCCCATATTTTATTTAAGTGGCCACCCAATAACAATTTCCTGTGACATTCTTGTTGCTATGTTTCCCCTTTCCTTAGGTTTTACTTTCTTAGGTAGCATTTTCCTTCTTTTCCTGCTTTGTTTGAGTGTGTGCTTTAGTTTTCTTAGGTCTGTCCACATTCGTTCCTTTTAATGTGTGTCAGGGCGCTGATGACCTCGATGTTGAGCGCCCATAAGCCCCAACACACCACCACCACCACCACCACCGATTTCAGGTTGTAAGAGCTGATGGTAGGGTTGGAGTCTGGCGTAGATCCAGGTTGTGAACAAGGCACTGTGCATGGTGATGGTGATTCCACAACGGTGTGGGCTGTGTTTACATGGAATCGACTGGCACCTCTTGTCCAACTGAATCGATCATTGATTGCAGACCGTTTGCAAATCACTCATGGACTTTATGTTCCTAAACAACTACGGAATTATTATGGATGACAATGAGCCACGTCATTGGGCTACAATTATTCGCAATTGGTTTGAAGAACATTCTCGACAGTTCGAGGGAATGTTTTGGCCACCCATCGAGCAGTTATGGGACATTATCGTGAGCCCATTTCACGCACAATAACATGCACCGACAACACTTTCGCAATTATGGATAGTTATAGAGGCAGTAAATGAGGCAGGCAAAAAGGAATACAAACGTCTCAAAAATGAGATGGACAGGAAGTGCAAAATGACTAAGCAGGGATGGCTAGAGGACAAATGTAAGGGTGTAGAGGCTTATCTCACTAGGGGTAAGATAGATACTGCCTACAGGAAAATTAAAGAGACCTTTGGAGAAAAGAGAACTACTTGTATGAATATCAAGAGCTCAGATGGAAACCTAGATCTAAGCAAAGAAGGGAAAGCAGAAAGGTGGAGTCTATACAAGGGCGACGTACTTGAGGACAATATTATGGAAATGGAAGAGGATGTAGATGAAGATGAAATGGGAGATACGATACTGCGTGAAGAGTTTGACAGAGCACTGAAAGACCTGAGTCGAAACAAGGCCCCAGGAGTAGACAACATTCCATTAGAACTACTGACGGCCTTGGGAGAGCCAGTCCTGACAAAACTCTACCATCTGGTGAGCAAGATGTATGATAAAGGCGAAATACCCTCAAACTTCAAGAAGAATATAATAATTCCAATCCCAAAGAAAGGAGGTGCTGACAGATGTGAAAATTACCGAACTATCAGTTTAATAAGTCACGAATGCAAAATACCAACGCGAATTCTTTACAGACGAGTGGAAAAACTGATAGAAGCTGACCTCGGGGAAGATCAGTTTGGATTCCGTAGAAATGTTGGAACACGTGAGGCAATACTGACCTTACGACTTATCTTAGAATAAAGATTAAGGAAAGGCAAACCTACGTTTCTAGCATTTGTACACTCCGGGAAAGCTTTTGACAATGTTGACTGGAATACTCTTTTTCAAATTCTAAAGGTGGCAGCGGTAAAATACAGGGAGCGAAAGGCTATTTACAATTTGTACAGAAAGCAGATGGTGTCTTGAAAGGAGGATATAAGATGAATATCAACAAAAGCAAAACGAGGATAATGGAATGTAGTCGAATTAAGTCGGGCGATGCTGAGGAAATTAGATTAGGAAATGAGACACTTAAAGTAGTAAAGGAGTTTTGCTATTTGGGGAATAAAATATCTGATGATGGTCGAAGTAGAGAGGATATAAAATGTAGACTGGCAGTGGCAAGGAAAGCGTTTCTGAAGAAGAGAAATTTGTTAACATCGAGTATAGATTTAAGTGTCAGGAAGTCGTTTCCGAAAGTATTTGTATGCAGCGTAGCCATGTATGGAAGTGAAACGTGGACGATAAATAGTTTAGACAAGAAGAGAATAGAAGCTTTCGAAATGTGGTGCTACAGAAGAATGCTGAAGATTAGATGGGTAGATCACATAACTAATGAGAAGGTACTGAACAGAATTGGGGAGGAGTTTGTGGCACAACTTGACTAGAAGAAGGGATCGGTTGGTGGGACATGTTTTGAGGCATCAAGGGATCACCAATTTAATATTGGAGGGAAGCGTAGAGGGTAAAAATCGTAGAGGGAGACCAAGAGATGTATACACTAAGCAGATTCAGAAGGATGTAGGTTACAGTAAGTACTGGGAGATGAGGAAACTTGCACAGGATAGAGTAGCATGGAGAGCTGCATCAAACCAGTCTCAGGACTGAAGACAACAACAACATAGGGGCAGTATGGCTCAATAGTACTGCAGGGGACTTCCAACGACTTGTTGAGTCGATGCCACGTCGAGCGTCTTCACTACGGCGGACAAAAGGAGGTCCGACACGATACTGGGAGGTATCCCATGACTTTTGTCACCTCATTGCATTGTCCGTACACATTATAGCTGGAAGGATTCATTACCGATTTGCAGGCGATTTGGGAGTGCACAGATTGCGAAGTTCAGTACTATACTGAGCTGCTACCTCTGGAAACAGCTCGAACGCGCTTGAGCACTAAGTCGAACTTACAAAGAGACCATACGGGAATTAAAATTTTGTAATTTTTTTTTATTTATTGTACTTCAAGTTCAGAACTTAAATATCAATCCACCAAAGCGCGTTAAAACTCCCATAAATTTTCGAGAAAATCATATTTGAAGTTTTCTGATCATCTTTGGTTTGCTAAATGCAGACCTATTTTCCGCTGGGCCACGTGGCTCTTGGTGGAATCCGCGCGTGCAATGTGGATGGCCCGGGTCAGATTGCTGGGCGATGCGAACCGTTAAACAACTGTGCATGTTTTAAGATCATTGCCGCACAGCGTAAAATACACAAAGACGAAGAAAAAATCGTAGCGGTCGAGACTGGTAGTGGCTGGGTTGCTGGTTCGAGTTTTGTTTGGGTCTTTTTTTCCCTTTTTTCGTTCAATTTGAATACCTATGTCATTTGATAATTAAAACTCCGAGCACCCCTGGCAATTTCTGGTGTCACTGAAACCTATAACGAAACGCCGCGAAAGGTGACTGAAAACGCAAAATTTTTCTAGTAGTTGAATTTAAAACGGTAATGTAAACTACAAATCAATTCACAGTGTCATCATCAGCTATGTTAGTGAGGTTTTTGTGGTACGTACTCAGTGAAAACGAAGTGCTTCTCAGATGCTGAATCACTGACGCTTTTAAGAGCGTAATGAAAAACAACTATACCCAGAGAGACAGAATAACAAGTTTTTGGTTCCATTAAATATTTAAGAGTGGCAATCGGTACGGCTTCTCTAGATGATCAACTACTTCTTATCGACAGTGATTACACCTTGTACCGCCTTGGAGTTTCTGCGCAATCTTAAGTGAGGTGGAACGACTCCGCTGTAATACTTTGCGAAATCTACGATAATAGCGATATTTGTATCGAAAGAACGCCACTTACACCTTACGCTGTACCAGTCAATGTGGAAGTACGAAACGATAGCTCTTCGCACGTAACGTACGGAGGAGATCGTCGTGAAGAGTGCCATGAAAGGCTTTGGTAGCTTTTTCCAGCTAAATGCTCATAAAATACGGTGTAACAAACTTTATTATCATTTCAAAAAATCGTAACCTGGAAACTGTAAGTCAGATAATCTTGGTTTGTTGTAAAACGTTTAGCAGTTCTCAAAGTGGTTTTCTTTCTTCCTCTGTCTTTTGTTGCAGATTTGACTTGAGTGCATCAAAATGGCGATAGACCAGCAAAGAGCGCAAAGTGTCATCTTCTGTGGAGAATCAAAATCTTTGACAATGTCACTGCACAATTATCGACTTCAGCACGGAAGGACACCGCGCGCAACACCAAGCATAATGAGGTGGTTCAAAAATTTTACAGGGACAGGTAGTCTCAAAGACCTTCCTCGAAGTTGACGTCCCCCCCCCCCCCCTCCCCCCCGTGTCTACAGCACGTGTTGATAGAGTGCAAGCTGAATTTTAAAGCAGGCCCCACAAGTCAGTTCGTCGTGCTTCACGCAAACTGCAGGAAGCAAGCTCAACTGTCCATGAAGTGAGTGTTACATAAGAGGTTACGCCTTTTGCGTACAAAGTGCAGATTGTCTAAGCAGTGCAGTCACATGATCGTCCTCCGCGATAGGCAGTCGCGTGTTCTGCTGGCCTCCACAACTGCTGACAATGACTACCAGAAAAAGTGCCTGTTGTCAGATGAAGCGAAGATTCACATCTCTGGTCACGAGAATCGCCACAATATTAGGATCTGGGGCTTCGAAAACCACATGACGCTGAACGCATCCGTGATCGGCCGAAGCTTAACGTAGAGCAAGTCATCAGGCTGATATGCACTCCAACCATCAACTGCCAACTGTTGGCAGTTGTGGTTGGGGCGAAGACACCACAGTTACAGGAAATCTGCGTAAACCAGTTATGTTGACCACTGATGCAATGTGTATATGAATCGTGATAACCCCTTCAGCATCAACTACGGGCTGAAGATGTCAACTAGACTGAAGATGGCGCATTGATGCGCCGCAACTGGTTGGTACACAATAAAGAAGATCATAAGGAGGGCTATAGGCGTTTCATTTTCTTACAATAGTGAATGGCCGTGGTCCCCAAGGCAACTAGTTAGAAGAATGTACATACAAAAACATTTCCCGCGTGGATAGGTCGTGATGGTCGCATCTCATGGGCCCCGTGCTCTCCCGACGTCACGCCATTACACTTGTTCTGCGGGGTTACGCCAAGGATCGCGTGTACGCAACAGTCAATGATATTGCCGCCCTTCGCGAACGAATCAATGAAGCAATAAGTTCTAACGAGTACATGGACAGAACTAGAATATCGTCTCGATGTTTTACGAGCAACGGGTGGAGCGCTCAATGAAAATCTAGTAAACCAGGTGTAGAAGTATGAAACCGCAATTTCCCTACAGATGGTTCTAGCCGTCAGTGTAGGGCCCATGAGACCGCGTCTACAGCGCCATCTGCTTCCTGTAAAGGCTGACGACGAATGTCAACACATAGTAACCCAAGTTCCATACATCGGTATCTGTTTCAAAACCGTAAACATATCGAGTTTTGTACCTATGAACTACTATTTGCGGACAGCATTGGTTTTCTGTTATCATTTGAAAAAAAAAAAAACTGCTGCAGAATCGCATCGAATGCTTGTCGAAGCTTTCGGCGAACATGCTCTTGGGGAAACACTGTGTTTCGAGTGGTTCAAAAAATTCAAAAGTGGTGATTTTGACGTGAGAAACGACAAGCGCGGGAAACCACCGAAAAGTCTCGAAGACAGCGAACTTCAGGCCTTATTGGATGCAGATGATACTCAGACTCAACAGGAACTCGCGGAACAATTGAATGTGTGCATAACCCGTTTCTCTTCGGATGATAGCTATGGAAAAGGTGCAGAAAGTGGGAAAATGGATTCCGCATCATCTGAATGAAAGACCGCAAGCACATCGAAAGACCACTTGTGAAATGCTGCTCGCCAGATACAAAAGAAAGTCGTTTATCCATAGAATAGTGACAGGCGATGAAAAATGGATATATTCTGAGAATCCTAAGCCTCGTATAAATCGTGGGCCAATCTAGGCAAACCATCTACATCCACTGCAAGAGCAAATCCCTTTGGAAAGAAGACAATGCTGTGTGCGTGTGGTGGCATCAGAAGGGTGTCATCTATTACGAGCTGCTAAAACCTGGTGAAACCGTTAAAACGTATCGCTACCAACAGCAAATGATCGATTTAAATCCAGCATTACGTGAGAAACGACCGGAATTTGGAAGAAGGCAACACAAAGTCATATTGCTCCATGATAAAGCATCATCACACACAGCAAAACGGGTCAGGGAAACGATCGAGGCGTTAAGGTGGGAAATACTAGGGCATGCGGCTTATTCTCCAGACTTGGTTTCGTCCGATTATCATCTATTTGCAACACTGGGACACGCTCTCGCCGAACAACGCTTCAGTCCGTATGAAAATGTACGAAAATGGCTCGCTAACTGGTTCACTTCAAAAGAAGAACTGTTTTTTGGGCGTGGCATTCATAGCCTGCCGGAGAGGTAGGTGAAATGTATAAATAGCAATGGAGATTATTCTGAATAAAATATTGTTTATTAGTTTCAAACTACAGACGTGTAGTTATTGCAACCAAATTTCGGTTTCACACTTCTACAACTGTTAAAAGATCAAAGCCCAAAGCTGCTAAACGTTTTACAGCAAAGCACCATGCTCTAAGTCGAATAGCTTCTAAGTTACGCTTTTTTGAAATGATAGGGGGACCTACTGGGACACCATTTAAATGAGAACTGGAACGAAACCTACTAAAGATCACAGATTGTGGCTTACGGGTGCTACAGAACGTGAAACGATCGAATTGAGTAAGTTAATTTGGGTTTGACGCTCAGTCGCTCATGAAGTTGTTAGAGACTATTTATTATCCCGCGCTGGAAAAGGGGGAGATGTTACAAAATCGGCCTTCGTCTCTTCGCACAAATTATCCTAGTATTTACAAGAAATAAATTAGGCATCCGATTGTTAATCTCCTGAATGACATTTGTACGCCTTGCCCAATACGTTGCCTTACAGAATATGTCAGTCAATACATCTGTACTACAAAACTAACCAGTGTGCTAGTTAAAGAGTTCCGAAAGTGAATCCCGAACACACGATCGGAGAAGAACATTAAGGAGCCAAGACGGTCCATTCTGACCAGTTAGTTCGATATGTTGTTACAACTGTGGTGCAGGCATAATACAATTTTCCGAAGACCAGTAAGCCGGCCGGAGTGGCCGAGCGGTTCTAGGCGCTACAGTCTGGAACCGCGCCACCGCTATGGTCGCAGATTCGAATCCTGCCTCGGGCATGGATGTGTGTGATGTCGTTAGGTTAGTTAGGTTTAAGTAGTTCTAAGTTCTAGGGATCTGATGACCTCAGCAGTTACGTCCCATAGTGCTCAGAGCCATTTGAACCATTTAAACCGAAGACCGGTAAAGACAAAATAAGGGAGATTAGGGCTACTACAAAGGCCTTCCTGCCGTAATTTTTCCCGCTCTTCATTTGGGGATGGAACGGAAAATGGTATGACTAGCAGTGGTACGAAGTGCCCTTTGAAATGCACCGTACGGCATGATGCTATGTGGACATGTGTCCGGAAACGCTTAATTTCCATGTTAGAGCTCATTTTAGTGTCGTCAGTATGTACTGTACTTCCTCGATTCACCGCCATGATTTCATACGGCATACTCTACCTGTGCTGCTAGAACATGTGCCTTTACAAGTACGACACAACATGTGGTTCATGCACGATGGAGCTCCTGCACATTTCAGTCGAAGTGTTCGTACGCTTCTCAACAACAGATTCGGTGACCGATGAATTGGTAGAGGCGGACCAGTTCCATGGCCTCCACGCTCTCCTGACCTCAACCCTCTTGACTTTCATTTATGGGGGCATTTGAAAGCTCTTGTCTACGCAACCCCGGTACCAAATATAGAGACTCTTCGTGCTCGTATTGTGGACGGCTGTGATACAATACGCCATTCTCCAGGGCTGCATCAGCGCATGAGGGATTCCATGCGACGGAGGGTGGATGCATGTATCCTCGCTAACGGAGGACATTTTGAACACTTCCTGTAACAAAGTGTTTGAAGTCACGCTGGTACGTTCTGTTGCTGTGTGTTTCCATTCCATGATTAATGTGATTTGAAGAGAAGTAATAAAATGAGCTCTAACATGGAAAGTAAGCGTTTCCGGACACATGTCGACATAACATATTTTCTTTCTTTGTGTGTGAGGAGTGTTTCCTGAAAGTTTGGCCCTACCTTTTTGTAACACCCTGTATACAAGTGTATGAGTCAATAAAGAGGCCTGCAAGGACCAGATACTTCATCGTTCTTTTCAAAGGCTTTATTTTGCCAAAAGACACGAACCACTTTTGAAACGTCGTACGGAAGTTGGGTTTGAAGAATATATATAACAGCCCTTACCTACGGGTTTAATTTTTACTTTCAGCGTTTATGCTAAAATTCTGCACACCCAGTACTAAGCATCGAAATAGCGAAAAGATTTTCAAGAGGCGCCTCAGATGGTGCGGATATTAATGTTTGTGACAAATTAACGAAAGATGTGCATTTATGAAATAAGCGGGTTAAAAAAGTGAGATAGAACCGTGTCCCAGCGGCCACTCCCACTCTGCATCAGAGGCACACAGACGAACGACACGCAGATCGATCTCTCTCTCTCTGTCCCCGCGCAGGCAGGACCATCTGTTCCCTGGGCGCCTCTACCAATATTTAACGTAATACGATCCATGTTTGATGATACCAGAGCTCGCCAGCGTGCGTAGGACGTATGTGGCTGTGACCTACAGAGCACTGTCAATTACGTGAATTCAACTGGTGGCTTCAAATTGTGTTTGCTGCAGTAACAAAAAAAAAACAAAAAAAAAAAAACGGGCCAGTGCAGAGAGTAAAGTGTGCCCACGGAATATACAAGGGAGCTACCACCCACTCAACGTTGTTTTGTATTTCCTAGATGCATGCTTCACATATAATCACTCACATTCGTTGCGTACAATTAGCGCACTCTACGAAAACTCGACTCGGTGACTTATTAGATAAACTGAGTCGATAGAAATCAAGTAATATCGATCGATATTCATCGCTTTTCGCTACTGGCCAACGTTACCTACCACAGAAAAATGTGGCGTCTACGTCTTCGAAAGCGAAAGTGTTAACCATCACTGAAATATTGTATGTTATTAAATTTCCAACACCAGTCTACAATTTCGACTGTTATGGATACAGCTGCTGTAATCATTCATCTCACAGAGAGTACACTACCCGATGTACGACAGGGCATCCTCGGATTTCTTTCTGCATCCTGTTACTAACACGGACACCACACATCAATAAAATTTTTGTATTCCTTATATTTATGGTACATGAAGCTTAGAAATCAAATATCATTCTGCAAAAGAGTTCGATGCAACTATAAAAATTATCGACAAAATCGAATTTGAAGTTAAGCGCCTTGAATGCCCTAAAGAATAGTCGAATTTTTCCGACAGACTGCGTGACTTTGTGGTAGATTGCTTGCTTGCCATGCGAACAGCCTGGGTTCGTTTTCCGACCGACGTTAATTTTTAAACAAACGTGAATGTTCTACTATCATCTCTGCGAAGCGTAAAATACAAAAAGATGAAAAAAATCAGTAGCGTTCGAAAGAGCTAATTGCTGGATTCAAGTCTTGTTTTGATCATTTTCTTCATTCATTTCGACTACCTACGTCATGTTGTTGTTGTTGTTGTGGTCTTCAGTCCTGAGACTGGTTTGATGCAGCTCTCCATGCTACTCTATCCTGTGCAAGGTTCTTCATCTCCCAGTACCTACTGCAACCTACATCCTTCTGAATCTGCTTAGTGTATTCATCTCTTGGTCTCCCTCTACGATTTTTACCCTCCACGCTGCCCTCCAGTACTAAATTGGTGATCCCTTGATGCCTCAGAACATGTCCTACCAACCGATCCCTTCTTCTAGTCAAGTTGTGCCACAAACTTCTCTTCTCCCCAATCCTATTCAATACTTCCTCATTAGTTACGTGATCTACCCATCTAATCTTAAGCATTCTTCTGTAGCACCACATTTCCAAAGCTTCTATTCTCTTCTTGTCCAAACTATTTACCGTCCATGTTTCACTTCCATACATGGCTACACTCCATACGAATACTTTCAGAAATGACTTCCTGACACTTAAATCAATACTGGATGTTAACAAATTTCTCTTCTTCAGAAACGCTTTCCTTGCCATTGCCAGCCTACATTTTATATCCTCTCTACTTCGACCATCATCAGTTATTTTGCTCCCCAAATAGCAAAACTCCTTTACTACTTTAAGTGCCTCATTTCCTAATCTAATTCCCTCAGCATCACCCGACTTAATTAGACTACATTCCATTATCCTTGTTTTGCTTTTGTTGATGTTCATCTTATACCCTCCTTTCAAGACACTGTCCATTCCATTCAACTGCTCTTCCAAGTCCTTTGCTGTCTCTGACAGAATTACAATGTCATCGGCGAACCTCAAAGTTTTTATTTCTTCTCCATGAATTTTAATACCTACTCCAAATTTTTCTTTTGTTTCCTTTACTGCTTGCTCAATATACAGATTGAACAACATCGGGGAGAGGCTACAACCCTGTCTTACTCCCTTCCCAACCACTGCTTCCCTTTCATGTCCCTCGACTCTTATAACTGCCATCTGGTTTCTGTACAAATTGTAAATAGCCTTTCGCTCCCTGTATTTTACCCCTGCCACCTTTAGAATTTGAAAGAGAGTATTCCAGTCAACATTGTCAAAAGCTTTCTCTAAGTCTACAAATGCTAGAAACGTAGGTTTGCCTTTCCTTAATCTTTCTTCTAAGATAAGTCGTAAGGTCAGTATTGCCTCACGTGTTCCAGTGTTTCTACGGAATCCAAACTGATCTTCCCCGAGGTTGGCTTCTACTAGTTTTTCCATTCGTCTGTAAAGAATTCGTGTTAGTATTTTGCAGCTGTGACTTATTAAACTGATAGTTCGGTAATTTTCACATCTGTCAACACCTGCTTTCTTTGGGATTGGAATTATTATATTCTTCTTGAAGTCTGAGGGTATTTCGCCTGTTTCATACATCTTGCTCACCAGATGGTAGAGTTTTGTCAGGACTGGCTCTCCCACGGCCGTCAGTAGTTCCAATGGAATATTGCCTACTTCCGGGGCCTTGTTTCGACTCAGGTCTTTCGGTGCTCTGTCAAACTCTTCACGCAGTATCCTATCTCCCATTTCATCTTCATCTACATCCTCTTCCATTTCCATAATATTGTCCTAAAGTACATCGCCCTTGTATAGACCCTCTATATACTCCTTCCACCTTTCTGCTTTCCCTTCTTTGCTTAGAACTGGGTTTCCATCTGAGCTCTTGATATTCATACAAGTCGTTCTCTTATCTCCAAAGGTCTCTTTAATTTTCCTGTAGGCGGTATCTATCTTACCCCTAGTGAGATAGGCCTCTACATCCTTACATTTGTCCTCTAGCCATCCCTGCTTAGCCATTTTGCACTTCCTGTCGATCTCATTTTTGAGACGTTTGTATTCCTTTTTGCCTGTTTCACTTACTGCATTTTTATATTTTCTCCTTTCATCAATTAAATTCAATATTTCTTCTGTTACCCAAGGATTTCTACTAGCCCTCGCCTTTTTACCTACTTGAGCCTCTGCTGCCTTCACTACTTCATCCCTCAAAGCTACCCATTCTTCTTCTACTGTATTTATTTCCCCCATTCCTGTCAATTGCTCCCTTATGCTCTCCCTGAATCTCTGTACAACCTCTGGTTCTTTTAGTTTATCCAGGTCCCATCTCCTTAAATTCCCACCTTTTTGCAGTTTCTTCAGTTTTAATCTACAGGTCATAACCAATAGATTGTGGTCAGAGTCCACATCTGCCCCTGGAAATGTCTTACAATTTAAAACCTGGTTCCTAAATCTCTGTCTTACCATTATATAATCTATCTGATACCTTTTAGTATCTCCAGGGTTCTTCCATGTATACAACCTTCTTTCATGATTCTTAAACCAAGTGTTAGTTATGATTATGTTGTGCTCTGTGCAAAATTCTACCAGGCGGCTTCCTCTTTCATTTCTGTCCCCCAATCCATATTCACCTACTATGTTTCCTTCTCTCCCTTTTCCTACACTCGAATTCCAGTCACCCATGACTATTAAATTTTCGTTTCCCTTCACAATCTGAATAATTTCTTTTATTTCATCATACATTTCTTCAATTTCTTCGTCATCTGCAGAGCTAGTTGGCATATAAACTTGTACTACTGTAGTAGGTGTGGGCTTCGTATCTATCTTGGCCACAATAATGCGTTCACTATGCTGTTTGTAGTAGCTTACCCGCATTCCTATTTTCCTATTCATTATTAAACCTACTCCTGCATTCCCCCTATTTGATTTTGTGTTTATAACCCTGTAGTCACCTGACCAGAAGTCTTGTTCCTCCTGCCACCGAACTTCACTAATTCCCACTATATCTAACTTCAACCTATCCATTTCCCTTTTTAAATTTTCTAACCTACCTGCCCGATTAAGGGATCTGACATTCCACGCTCCGATCCGTAGAACGCCAGTTTTCTTTCTCCTGATAACGACATCCTCTTGAGTAGTCCCCGCCCGGAGATCCGAATGGGGGACTATTTTACCTCCGGAACATTTTACCCAAGACGACGCCATCATCATGTAATCATACAGTACAGCTGCATGCCCTCGGGAAAAATTACGGCTGTAGTTTCCCCTTGCTTTCAGCCGTTCGCAGTACCAGCACAGCAAGGCCGTTTTGGTTATTGTTACAAGGCCAGATCAGTCAATCATCCAGACTGTTGCCCTTGCAACTACTGAAAAGGCTGCTGCCCCTCTTCAGGAACCACACGTTTGTCTGGCCTCTCAACAGATACCCCTCCGTTGTGGTTGCACCTACGGTACGGCTATCTGTATCGCTGAGGCACGCAATCCTCCCCACCATCGTCAAGGGCCATGGTTCATGGGGGGACCTACGTCATATAAATACAAAATTCACCAAATATATATTAATAGATATTTAATCGTCATTGTTTATGAAAAATGTACATTTTTGTGTGTCTATTACGTATCACATACAAAGATCCAATTCCACTGCAAATATAAACTCTTAATTGCCAACGCTTTATAAAAAACTGTTAATACATGTTGTTTAAATTTAAAAAGCAATAAAATACTTTTTTTTAGAATGAGATTTTCACTCTGCAGCGGAGTGTGCGCTGATATGAAACTTCCTGGCAGATCAAAACTGTGTGCCGGACGGAGACTCGAACTCTGTTTGTGTGGCAGTTGGTCACACTGTTATGAAGAGCGCTTCACGCGCTGTGTGTAAATATGCGCAAGCCGCGCTGAGGCGCTCAGTCTCGGCTTGGCAGCCGTTGAGAATGGAACTGCGTCGGCACCAGTGAACATGTAAATTGGTCACCAACGCCATGCACATGTTCTTTTTATTAAATGATGTAGTTTTATTGTTTTGATTATACGAAATTATGTTTTAAAAACCGGAAATTTAGAACAGCATTTTGTAAAAAAAAAAAAAAAAATGATTTCTTTGTGTAAGTTTTATCACAAGTTTCCAAAATTTGAACTTATGATTTTTAAGGCTGGTTGCGATGGGGGTCTGGGGCTGTATGATTGAAAAAGAAGAGGTGCGTTCCAGTACATAAAATTTTAAAAATTAAGCACTGGGCCTACCTATGGTAGTAATCAAAAATATCATGACAGCTGTAGACTGCGTGAAGATTATTGCGGACCGCATGCATCCTTTTCATGTTTGATGTCTTCCCCAACGATGACAGAATATTCCAGAAGGATAAAAGTCCGTGGCAAGAAGGCAGAATCGTGCTACAGTGGTCTGAGGACCATGGTAGTGAACTCACGTTCATGTCGACCACGAAGCTCACCTGATCTGAACCAGATGGAACACGTCTGGGGCGCTATTGGGCGCCAACTCCTAGACCGCAAACCATTTGCCCTAATTCATGGGACTTGAGTTCATGGAGCGCATCATCGGTGCAGTATTACGTTCCAAAGGTGGACCAACGCGCTATTAAGCCGGTGGTCATAACGTTTTGGCTCATCAGGGTACCAGCGGATATGGGCATCCATGCAGATTCGGCTACTCATAAGTCATATTAACGTGACCGCCGCCTATGTTCGACGTCAACGTGCAATAACCACTCTTAGACGGCAGTATATAAAACGTGTCGAGGGGACGCGCAAAAACAGTGTTGACGTTATGCGGAAACGGAGTCGTTTAAAAGGGCTCGATCACTTGCTTCCGAGCCAAAGACCAATTACTACGGGTAAATTTGTAAACTGTTCACGTGCCGCTGCGGTTAAAATACAGGGTGATTCAAAAAGAATACAACTTTAGGAATTTAAAACTCTGCAACGACAAAAGGCAGAGCTAAGCACTATCTGTCGGCGAATTAAGGGAGCTATAAAGTTTCATTTAGTTGTACATTTGTTCGCTTGAGGCGCTGTTGACTAGGCGTCAGCGTCAGTTGATGCTAAGGTGGCGACCGCTCAACAGAAAGCTTTTTGTTTTATTGAGTACGGCAGAAGTGAATCGACGACAGTTGTTCAGCGTGCATTTCGAAGGAAGTATGGTGTTAAACCTCCTGATAGGTGGTGTATTAAGCCTTGGTATAAACAGTTTACAGAGAATTGGTGTTTGTGCGAAGGGAAAAGTTCTGGACGGCCGAGAACGAGTCATCAAAATGTAGCACGCATCCAGCAAGCATTTGTTCGCAGCCCAGGAAAATCGACTCGCAGAGCTAGCAGAGAGCTGCAAATTCCACAATCAACTGTATGGAGAGTCCTACGAAAAAGGTTAGTTATGAAACCTGAACGTCAACTACCCGATCGATGGATCGGCCGCCAGGCATCCCGTGACAGAGCACTTCATCACTGACCTCCAAGAAGCCCTGATCTTACCCCCTGCGATTTTTTCTTATAGGGGTATGTTAAGGATATGGTGTTTCGGCCATCTCTCCCAGCCACCATTGATGATTTGAAACGAGAAATAACAGCAGCTATCCAAACTGTTACGCCTGATATGCTACAGAGAGTGTGGAACGAGTTGGAGTATCGGGTTGATATTGCTCGTGTGTCTGGAGGGGGCCATATTGAACATCTCTGAACTTGTTTCGAGTGAAAAAAAACCTTTTTAAATACCCTTTGTAATGATGTATAACAGGAGGTTATATTATGTTTCTTTCATTAAATACACATTTTTAAAGTTGTGGTATTCTTTTTGAATCACCCTGTATACTGTTCATGGCAAAATGGCACTATCCAAAAACGACGACGAGGCAGCCGTGGTGCACCACGGATCATAGATGACTTGGGTGAACGACGGCTGCAGGAATGTGTACGGTCGAATAGGCGTGCAACTGTTGAGCGACTGACGACCCAGATGATCCAAGGGACTACCAACAGTGTCTCCTCAACGATCATTCACCAAACGTTGATGCGTATGGGCCTCCGCAGCAGGCACCATGTTGATTCACCTTTGCTGACTGCTGTTCACCAGTAAAGAAGGCTGCACGCCAATACAACTGGACGTCCATTCAGTGAGGCAGGTGTCCTTTTTCAAATGATTCGCGTATTACGGTCCATCGAACAGATGGCCGTTGTCGTGTGTGGCTTGGAACATCTGAGAGCAATCACTCTGAATGCATTATGGTCGTGCCATTGCTTGGGTGACCGCATTATTCTGAAAGCCACAACGGATCAACAGAAGTATTCATTTATCCTTAGCGACCATGTCCATCCGTACATGAACGATGGTATCTATCAACAGGACAACGCAATGCGGCTCACAGCTTGCAATATACACTATGTGATCAAAAGTATCCGGACACCTGGCTGAAAATGACTTACAAGTTCGTGGTGTCCTCCGTCGGTAATTCTGGAATTCAGTGTGGTGTTGCCCCATCCTTTCCTTGATGACAGCTTCCACTCTCGCAGGCACACGTCCAATCAGGTGCTGGAAGGTTTATCGAGGAATGGCAGCCCATTCATCACGTAGTGCTGCACTGAGGAGAGGTATAGATGTCGGTCGGTGAGGCCTGGCACGAAGTCGGCATCCCAAAATGTGTTCTATAGGATTCAGGTCAGGGTCTGTACAGGCCAGTCCATTGCAGGGTTGTTACTCCACCACAGGGCGTGCACTATAAACAGATGCTCGATCGTGTTGAAAGATGCATTCACCATACCCAAATTGCTCTTCGACAGTGGGAAGTAAGAAGGTGCTTAAAACATCAATGTAGGCCTGTGCTGTGATAGTACCACGCAAAACAACAAGGGGTGCAAGCGCCCTCCCTGAAAAACACGACCACAACATAACATCACCGCCTCAGAATTTTACTGTTGGCACTACACATGCTGGCAGATAACGTTCACCGGGCATTCGCCATACCCACACCCCGCCTTCGGATCGCCACATTGTGTACCGTGATTCGTCACTTCACACAACGTTTTTCCACGGCTCAATCGTCCGATGTTTACGCTCCTTACACCAAGCGAGGCGTCGTTTGGCATTTTCCGGCATGATGTGTAGGTTACGAGCACGACCACGACAAGTTTTCTCACCTCCAGCCTAACTGTCACAGTACTTGCACTGGATCCTGATCCAGTTTGGAATTCCTGTGTGATGGTCTGGATAGATGTCTGCCTATTACACATTACGACCCTCTTCAACTGTCGGCGGTCTCTGTCAGTCAATAGACGAGGTCGGCCTGTACACTTTGTACATATCCTTTCACGTTTCCACTTCACTATCACGTCGGAAACAGTGGACCTCCGGATGTTTAGGAGTGTGGAAATCTCGCGTACAGACGTATGACACAAGTGGCACCCAATCACCTGTTCACGTTCGAAGACCGTTAGTTCCGCGAAGCGCCCCATTCTGCTCTCTCACTATGTCTAATGACTACTGAGATCGCTGATATGGAGTACCTGGCAATAGGTGGTAACTCAATGTGTTACTATGAAAAACGTAGGTTTCTGGGGCTGTCCGGATACTGAAAATCACATGGTGTACGTGTGTGGCTCGAAGAGCACCAAGATGCGTTTACTATACTCCCCTGGCCACCAAACTCCCGCCGGCCGGTGTGGCAGAGCGGTTCTAGGCGCTTCAGTGTAGAACCGTGCGACCGCTACGGTCGCAGGTTCGAATCCTGCCTCTGGCATGGATGTGTGTGATGTCCTTAGGTTAGTTAGGTTTAAGTAGTTCTAAGTTCTAGGGGACTGATGATCTCAGATGTTGAGTCCGATAGTGCTCAGAGCCATTTGAACCATTTGAACGAAGCTCCCCGGATTCAAGCCCAAGCCAGAATCTGTGCGACCACCTCGATCGGGCTATTCCCGCAACGGGCCCTTAACCAAGAAACCGAACGCAGCTGGCCACGGCTCTGGAGTCGGCATGGCTCCACATCCCTGTCGGTAGCTTCCGCAACGTCGTTTACTCTCTTCCTGCAGATCCCTCAGCGGTCCGCGCTGCAAAAGGTGGTTATTCAGGATTTTGGGAGGTGGTCACATTAACATGGCTGGACAGTGTAATACAGTTGAGTTATCGTTGGTTTTGCCACCTGTCCTTAATTTATGTGAAACAGAATAGTGCTACAGTAGACAGCACTTACGAGAAGATCCTGCGTGTGCGGCAGTGCGTGAACAAAGCAGTGAGGACGACGGGCCTGCCAACGCGGAGCGCGTCTGTTATAAATACTGCGCCGCTCGCCTGCCACCTCTTGGCCATTTCCACGCCGCCGTGGCCGCGTCGCCTACAGAAGCGAGTCACGAATGCAGGTCGGCTCCTCGCTTCCGCCCGCCGCCGGTGCAGCCTTTGTACACTACTGGCCATTAAAATTGCTACACCACGAAGACGACATCGTACAAAAGCGAAATTTAACCGACAGAAAGAAGATGCTGTGATATGCAAATGATTAGCTTTTCAGAGCATTCACACAAGGTTGGCGCTGGTGGCGACAACTACAAAGTGCTGACATGAGGAAAGTTCCCAGCCGATTTCTCATACACAAACAGCAGTTGACCGGCGTTGCCTGATGAAACGCTGTTGTGATGCCTCGTGTAAGAAGGAGAAATGCGTACCATCACGTTTCCGACTTTGATAAAGGTCGGATTGTAGCCTATCGCGATTGCGGCTTATCGTATCGCGGCATTGTTACTCGCGTTGATCGAGATCCAATGACTGTTAGCAAAGTATGGAATAGGTGGGTTCAGGAGGGTAATACGGAACGCCGTGCTGGATCCCGACGGCCTCGTATCACTAGCAGTAGAGATAACAGGCATCTTATCCGCATGGCTGTAACGGATCGTGCAGCCACGTCTCGATCCCTGAGTCAACAGTTGGTTGGGGACGTTTGCAAGACAACAAGCATCTGCACGAACAGTTCGACGACGTTTGCAGCAGCATGGACTATCAGCTCGGAGGCCATGGCTGCGGTTACCCTTGACGCTGCATCACAGACAGGAGCGCCTGCGATGGTGTACTCGACGACGAACCTGCATTGGATGAATGGCAAAACGTCATTTTTTCGGATGAATCCAAGTTCTGTTTACAGCATCATGATGGTCGCATCTGTGTTTGGCGACATCGCGGTAAACGCACATTGGAAGCGTGTATTCGTCATCGCCATACTGGCGTATCACCAGTCGTGATGGTATGGGGTGCCATTGGTTACACGTCTCGGTCACCTTTTGTTCGCATTGACGGCACTTTGAACAGTGCACGTTACATTTCAGACGTGTTACGACCTGTGGCTCTAACCTTCATTCGATCCCTGCGAAACCCTACATTTCAGCAGGATAATGCACGACCGCATGTTGCAGGTCCTGTACGGGCCTTTCTGGATACAGAAAATGTTCGACTGCTGCCCTGCCCAGCACATTCTCCAGATCTCTCACCAACTGAAATCGTCTGTTCAATGGTGGCCGAGCAACTGGTTCGTCACAATACGCCAGTCACTACTCTTGATGAACTGTGGTATCGTGTTGAAGCTGCATGGGCAGCTGTACCTGTACACACCATCCGAGCTCTGTTTGACTCAATGCCCAAGCGTATCAAGGCCGTTATTACGGCCAGAAGTGGTTGTTCTGGGTACCGATTTCTCATGATCTATGCACCCAAATTGCGTGAAAATGTAATCACATGTCAGTTGTAGTATAATATATTTGTCCAATGAATACCCGTTTATCATCTGCATTTCATCTTGGTGTAGCAATTTTAATGGCCAGTAGTGTAGTTCGCTGTCATTTGGAATAGAGGCTGTTTTCTGTCGCATCTCACCTTTCACTGACTGCACAAAGATGCGGATTCGGAGTCAGTTTAGAGTGAACTGCGACCGCTATTCGCCTTTCCTTTAGAGTGCTAAATACATTTCAAAAGATGTAAATTAGTTCACAATGCTGGGATATGCACGTAAAGCTCCGGGTTTGCAGGGTGCCATACACTGCCGGAAAAGATACATCGCCCTGTAGTACTGTTCAGTGGCACCACGGTGTAATACGTCCACACTGAGGGGAAGCACAATTAGTGACTCATTTGCCACGCTAATCAGCGATCAGATGGCACTCGGGAGGTCTGTCTGTGACTCTGCAGACAGTTACTGTTCTGAGTTTACAGGTGAATAGTGTTCGCAACATTCATTCTAGGGTACAACCATACCCCACAGACAAGTAGGTATTCCTGTTGAACAGCTTCAACAATTTGAACAATTTTCTGTGGGTCTGTGGTCCGGAAGCTGGATGGACGTATCGACGAAATGCAGCACACGTTGAGCGCATTCTATTGGTAGTGAGACGCTGCTTTCAACAGTGGTCTGTGGAACATTCCCACACCATAGACCAGGTTCTGGATATCATCGTACTACATCTATCTACATCTACGTGATTACTCTGCTATTCACAATTAAGCGCCTGGCAGAGGGTTCAATGAACCACCTTCAAGCTGTCTCTCTACCGTTCCACTCTCGAACGGCAAGCGGGAAAAACGAGCACTTAAATTTTTCTGTGCGAGCCCTGATTTCTCTTATTTTATCGTGATGATCATTTCTCCCTATGTAGGTGTAAGCCAACAGAATTTTTTCGCAATCGGAGGAGATTCATGAGAATATCCCGTTCCAACGAAAAACGCCATTGTTTTAATGACTGCCACTCCAATTCACGTATATGTCTGTGAAACTATCTTCCATATTTCGCGATAATACAAAGCGAGCTGCCCTTCTTTGTACTTTTTCGATGTCATCCGTCAGTCCCACCTGATGCGGATCCCACACCGCACAGCAATACTCCAGAATAGGGCGGACAAGCGTGGTGTAAGCAGTCTCTTTAGTAGATCTGTTGCACCTTCTAAGTGTTCTGCCAACGAAGCGCAGTCTTTGGTTTGCTCTACCCACAATATTATCTATGTGATCGTTCTAATTTAGGTTATTTGTAATTGTAATCCCTAAGTATTTAGTTGAATTTACAGCCTTCAGATTTGTGTGACTTATCACGTAATGGAAATTTAGCTGATTTCTTTTAGTACTCGTGTGAATAACTTCACACTTTTCCTTAATCAGGGTCAATTGCCACTTTTCGCACCAAACAGATGTCTTATCTAAATCATTTTGCAAGTCGTTTTGATCATCTGATGACTTTACACGACGGTAAATGACAGCATCATCTGCAAATAATCTAAGGCGGCTGCTCAGATTGTCTCCTATGTCGTTAATATAGATCAGGAACAACAGAGGGCCTATAACACTTCCTTGGGGAACGCCGGATATTAGTTCTGTTTTACTCGATGACTTTCCGTCTATTACTACGAACTGTGAGAGACGCACATCAAGATCGACGCACTGTTCGAGTAGAGCTGGCCGACCGATCACCATCATCATCATCATCATCATCATCATCATCATCATCATCATCATCACCACCACCATCACCATAATCGTCATCATCATCATCATCCTCCAGGGAAGAAATCCGGACACATGGTGCTCTTATTTTGTCATCATGAACCATTGGCAACCGTCCGCCTGCAGCAGAATTACGATCACATGCGCCTCTGCCCAGTTTACAACGGACATCACGACACTGCCAAGCATGGCTTCTCTGGTGTCGTGAAACAGTTGATTCGAGAGTACAACGGATCTCTGTTGTCATCGGTGATGAGAGCAAGTTCTGTCTGTTTGCGAGTGGTGAACGCACACGTTAATGATGTAGACCTGGTGAGCTGATTATTCTAGGGCGCACTCGCCCACGACAAACACTAGTCCCATCAGAAGTTTCATGGTTTTGGGGGGGAGGGGGGGGGGGGGGCATCAGTTACAACTCGCGGTGAGATTTAATGTTTCCACAGTGTGAAGTAACCAGTGCACACTAAACTTCACAGGCTGCCGTTCCTTCGGCAGGGACGTGATGTGCATTTTCAACAGGGCAGTGCACGACCATATACGGCTGCTGCGACGCAACGTGCTTTTCGTGGTGTACAACTGCCCTGGCCAGCAAGATCAACAGATGCATCGCCAAATGAACACGTATGGGACATGGTGAAGCGGCAACTCACTTCCTATAAAAACCATTGCCGAACTGCAACAAAGGTGTACGATTCTTGGAACAACATATCGCAGGATGTCATTCGGTACCTTTGTGATCGTTCGCATGCGAGAATATACACCCGTGCCGCCGTCATTTGGGGGGTACACTGTGCTGTATTGATGCGACTGTTTGGGCTCCCTTTACTGTGATGGGTGTTTCGTTTGCGTTCAGTTTACCGTATACTCCTACAATGATGAACTAGCTTTCACCTCAATAAAGTGACCTCCTCTATAAGAGCGCTGCATTTTTTTTTTTTCCTAGCAAGTGAAGGAGCGAATCGGTGGCAATGCTTTAAATTTCCATTCGTGCGCATTTCGATATGGTTCGATGTAGCGTGTGAGCATCACGTGCTGCAGTACATTGCTCAATTACACGGAGGACGGCGCCAGTAACGATATCGCCCATTTCCTCCTACATTGTGGCGCATGTTCCCTGGCAGCGTTTCTACTGTTCGGGATGACCACTGGAAATATTATATCTCTCTACTCGTTGCATTCGTCAATGTTCAACAGGGCTTAATAACACCTTCGAGTGCTTGCTGTAATGCTTCCAGTATGATGTCGAGCGCTATTGCTGCTGAAGTCTCCAATCCAAAGACTGGTTTGATATAGCTCTCCATTCTAATCTATCCAGTGCAGATCTCTTTATTTGTGCGTAACTAACACAACCCAAATTCACTTGGAACTGTTACAACGCTAAAAGACAGCTCTGACTTCGAAATATTCACGTAAAAGTTACTGTTCAGTTTTCTTTCTCAAGCTGATGACGTAACCGTTCAGTTCTTCGCCAGTTTTTGCGTTAAATCATAATTTATTAAAATGCACGCAGCTGGTTGGACCAAGAAAAATCACTGATTAAACGCATACTTTATTCCGAAATGTCTGCGCGCCAGCATTGCTCCATCAGAAAGACACGAAAGTAAAATGTAACTTGACCCCTCGCAACCTGTCCTGCTTGTGCCACAGTACCAAAACAAAGTAGTCACCACCAAAGACGAAACACTTTTTACGAATTTACACATTCTGGCATTATAAAATGAATTACTACGGATTTAAATATTACTTTAACTGTTCTTAATAATATGTAATTCACTCTCTCTCCGTCTTCAGGCCACGAGTGGCCTACCGGGACCATCCGAACGCCGTGTCACCTTCAGTGGAGGATGCGGATAGGAGGGGCATGGGGCCAGCACACCGCTCTCCCGGTCGTTATGATGGTATTCTTGACCGAAGCCGCTACTATTCGGTCCTCATTGGCATCGCGAGGCTCAAGGCACCTCGAAAAATGGCAACAGCGCATGGCGGCCAGGATGGTCACCCATCCAAGTGCCGACCACGCCCAACAGCGCTTAACTTCGGTGATCGCACGGAAACCGGTGTAGCCACTGCGGCAAGGCCGTTGCCAAGCGTGTAACAGCCAACCCTGAATATTATTTTATTCTTACGATTGTATTCAAGACCTCTGTCCTCTAAGAATGTATATTTCTCTTTTTCACAGAGTACATTGGTCTGATGATGATCTTGTAAGCAATCGAAACCGGTCACCAAATAAAAAAATTATATGCGATGACGACTAGTTTTATTGAAATTCCTTTATATTGTCTTTGAGTTCTTCACAGTCTCTGGAATTCTGTTGCTACAAGTTAAAGATGTTGTAACGTTATTCTGCTTGCTCTAGTCAAGCCATGGTCCACCTCTACAAGTTTAAACTCCCCCCCCCCCCTCCTCCCCCCACTCTTCCATCCACTACCAAGTTAAGAGTTCCTTGATGTGTAAGGATGTGTCATGTCAACCTATGGCTTCTTTCCGTTAAGTTGCGCCATACAGCTCCATTTTCACCGATTCGATTTACTACCTCTTTGTTAGTTATCCGATATACCCATTTAATCTTCAGCATTACTCTGTAGCACAACGTTTCAGAAGTTTCTGTTCCCCTTTTATCTGTGCCGTTTTTATCGTTCATGTCTCATCTTCATGTAAAACTATAACTAGGACCAGTAAGACTTCCTAACATTTCAATTTATATCCGATGTTAACAAATTTCAGTCTACATTATTTTTACATCTCCTCTACTTCTGCTATCGTCAGTGATTTTGCTGCCTAAATAACAAAACTCATCTATCAACTTTACTGTCTCACTTCGTAATCTGATTTCCAGAATATCACCCGATTTAACAGGCATACATTTCATTACCTTTGTGTCATTTTTGTTAACATTCATCTTATAACCTCTTTTCAAGACATTAGCTAGACCGCTAAATTGCTCTTCCAAATCCTCTGTCGTCTCTCGCAGAATTACAATTGCAGCTACAAACCTGATTGTCCCCATTTATACTTCTTGGACTTTAATTCCCTATCCAAATTTCTGTTTAGTTTCTTGTACTGCATGTCCATTGTATGGACTGAGTAACATGAGGGATAGACTACAACCCTGTCTCACTCCTTTCCCAAATATTGTTTCCTTTTTTCGTTCGACTGTTATAATGGCAGTCTGTTTTCCGCACAAATTTTAGACAAGCTTACCCTTCCTTCAGAATTACAGAGGGTATTTCAGAGATAGCCACAAGGTTTTTCTACATCTGCAATTGCTATAAATACATGTTTGATTTCTTTCAATGTAAGTTCTAGGGGAGTCGTGGGGAAGGCGCTGGCTGCTTCGTTTGTATCCACATTTTTCAACAGGCAGGCGTCTACCAGACGTTCCATTCGTCTGTAAACGAATTCGTGTTAGTATTTTGCAACAAATACGTATTACACTACCAAGATACTCCATTCTAAAGTGCGCTACCAGTGAAACAGCCACTGAGAACCCAGTCAGCATACTGTCGACCAGCAAAAGGGCTGTCAACCAGCACCAACGGTGACATGTTGAACGCAACAGTTCTTCATGCTATTCCTCGTATCTCCCTTCACAATAATATCAGGTCGTTCCATCACCCTGAGTCGTCGTTGCACAAGACTGAGGTTATCGCTTCGCTCTAGATAGAAGCGCGAGTCGTCAATGAAGATGACGATATAACTTTCAAAGTGTGAATGAGAAGTTCCCCATCACTAGATCAGCCTTAAACTTCGCTGAAGTATTGTAAACCAGGTGCAAGCATAGTGTCACATTTCTAGCGCAAAATCTGATGCCAAATTTTCTTGAATTTGTGTTGCTACCGTTCGTAGCTATTGAAGGATATGGTTATCCACACGCGCGATTGTCCGTTGGTATGGTCTTGTACCATGCCTTCAAGCCTGTGTACCTCCATTTGACCACAGATTCAATCCTCACTTCGAGCAGGTTAATCACACTCAGACAACTGTAGTAGTTGTGTCCTCGACGTACATTTGACAATCGAACCCTTGAAGTCCCTTTACAATAAAATGTTAGATAATAGCCTCGACTCTGGTGGGATATGTTTAATTTTTGTGCGTTATTCGCTAAGAATCGCGAAGGTTAGCACGTATAAATGATCCGAGAAGCACAAAGAAGTATTGGTTACGTTACACCCTAACACGAATACATATGTGGTGCTATAATTTACATATTATCCCCTATATTTAAAACAAATATCGTCAGCATATTTATGGTCACATCGTAGAGTTCAAGGTTAATTTTAACGTCAGCAGAGAAGAAACACCAAAGTGAGTGAGTGTGTGTGTGTGTGTGTGTGTGTGTGTGTATGTGAAGTCGGCAATATAATGTTGCTTCTTTTTTCACTTATTTCATTCCATTTTCAACCAACGATAACCAAATTGTGCCCGTAACTTCCCAAAAGCGTCTTTTCTAAAAGAAAATTTATTCGATAATTTTAACGCTAGCCACTTTCGCAAAGTAAACTATCATCTACTATTTGCTGGATTTCATTTGGAAAGTGCGAAATACAGCGGTCGTGGTGTAATCAGCACTGACAGTTGGCTTGTACATCATGAAACCGAATATCGCACTGGACTAAATCGACAGCGCTCTATCGAATGGATACATTTTCCGCTGAGAATGGAGAGTCGCATTAAACACGTGATGAGGAGGAGCAGTATTTACTCGAGCAGGCAACATTTTCATATTACAAAAACGATCAGAAAACATGTTCGTAAACAGCAGAGAAAATGCGCCCTGACGATTTTTAGGAAAGACACTACTAGGTATAACATTATACCGGAACATAACTTTTTAATACTACGCTGTTTCTGGTTCAAATACAGTATTGAATTTATTTCAGTTTTCATACCTGAAATCGTTTCTAATATCTTCTAAATAATTCCAACAATAAAACGGATTTTCGCGATTTCTCATTAAACTGGAAATGAATAAACAAAATGCTTAATGAATAATGCTGTATTAATTCGTAAAATTAATTTAACACAGTCCTACAAAGTTTCCAACGTTAACAACCGGCACCAATGACCAATAGTGCCATTTCGAAAGCTGAGCTAGAACATCTCCGATTACTTTTCTCAGCGTACATGCACGCATCCCACACGTATTTATTCATTGCGAACAAAGCGACAGTGGCCTTCCGACATGATTTTGAGTTGACGAATGCGTTAACACAGCGAACCAGCTAATCAGTAGCTGTTTTCCAAGGAACTTGCTCTAACCCTGTTAATACTGTTGTATGGATTAAACAGTCGAATTGGTGGGAAGGCAGCAGCCGAAGCTCGAAAGGTACCTAGAGTCGATGTGGTTGTCGTCTTACGCACGTCGCGGCAATAAACGAGCCGGAAATGAGCCTAGTAGAGTCAGTAGCTGCCTGGGAGGTGGGAACAATGGGACTCTGCGTCGTGCGAACGTCCAGCGACGTGGCCGGCGCGGCGGTCCAGCACGCATTATCACGACACGCGACACGTACTACAGCTAACGCGAGTCAGCGCTCAGCTCGTTCTCCTCGCCCAAAGTCACCTGTTTCATGCCAGTATGTCCAACGCGTCACAGTTTCGGAACAAGTCCGTTAGTGCCGAAGTGGTTACAACCATAAAGTAAACGAAAAATAAATATTCGTAGTTACATGCAGATGACTAATCTGCAATTCACACTAAGTGCTTGGCAGACGGTTCGTCGAACTACCTTGCGACTACTATTATACCGTTCCACTCTCTAACAGTGCATGAAGCAAATGAAAGCTTGAATCTTTCTGTACGAGCTATGATTTCTCTTACTTTAACACGATTGTCATTTCCCGCTATGTAGGTTGGCGTCAATAAAATATTCTGGCATACAGAGGTAACAGTTGGCGTTTGAAATTCCGTGAAAAGATCTCGCCGCAACGGGAAATGCCTTTGTTTAAACGACTGCCACTCCAACTCCGTTATAACATCCGTGATACACTCCCCTCTATTTCGTGATAATATGAATTGAGCTACCCTTGTTTGGACTTTTTCTATGTCCTGCGTCAGTTTAATCTGGTAAGCATCTCACACTGCACAGCAACACTGTAGCAGGGACTGACAAGCGTGTAACCGTCACAATGTTGAATGGAAGCATGCAAACGTACATGCATTGAGTTGTACAGGTGGCGGATGTCAGTTTGCGGGGTGGAGTTCCATGCATGTTGCACTCAGTCCTCAATACAGGGACGGTTACTGCTGATTGTGGATGAAGCTGGGGTTGTCGTCTGATGGTGTCCCACATGTGCTCGACTGGAGAGAGATCTAATGATATAGCAGGCAAAGTAAAACATGTCGGGACTCTGTAGAGCACGCAGAGTCTGCCATCTGCCAAACTTTACAGAAGCTCTCCTGCGAACCTTGCAGGAGAGCTTCTGTAAAGTTTGGAAGGTAGGAGACGAGATACTGGCAGAAGTAAAGCTGTGAGAACCGGGCGTGAGTCGTGCTTCGGTAGCTCAGATGGTAGAGCACTTGCCCGCGAAAGGCAAAGATCCCAAGTTCGAGTCTCGGTCGGGCACACAGTTTTAATCTGCCAGGAAGTTCCCCCTAGAATGTTCATGAATGGCAGCACAAGAGATCGAATCACAAGACTGGCGAACAATTTTGCTGTAACGGTTAGTGGGACAACCACGAGGGTGCTCCAGGAGTCATACGAAATTGCACCTCAGACGATAACTCCGAGTGTAGGTGTCGTGTGTCCGGCACGCAAACAGGCTGGGTGTGGGTCCTCAACTGGTCACCTTCGAACCAACACACAGCCGTCACTAGCACGCCGAAAATGATGGTTTTCCATTTCGGTGGCGCCACGTGACCGTCCGGAGCCCGGTCTCCTAGCGACCGTACATTCCCGCGACCACTACTAACAGCAGTCATGTACAGTGCCTACGTTCCTGCCAAGTCTATCTGCAATATCGCAGAAGGAACATATAGTTTCTCATAGTCCTATTACATGGCCTCGTTCAACCTTAGTTAGGTGTCGATAATGGCGTCTTCGTCGCTTTAAAGACGTTCTACACCATCACAACTCATCACGTCCAATCGCAAAGGCTCATTACAGCGTGTATTTATGGCAAACCAGATTTGCATTCTCATAGTGGCGCTACTCTTAAACGACTGGTGCAATATTTGAACAAACATTATCTTTCAGACGCAGAAACACGGTTACCAATTTTCGTTTATGTTGCACAGCTACTTGTTGACGTTGTGCTTTTTTTTTCATTTTATTTGTCGCGGCGTTTACGTATTTTTGTCCCACGCCTGTAACTTTTTATTTGCAAAGTAGCTAGAATTGGAAGATATGAGCCTTTTGGCACATTATTTGCATGTTTTCGTTGTTGTGGTCTTCAGTCCTGAGACTGGTTTTATGCCGCTCTCCATGCTACTCTATCCTGTGCAACCTACATCCTTCTGAATCTGCTTATTGTATTCATCTCTTGGTCTCCCTCTACGATTTTTACCCTCCACACTGCCATCCAATGCTAAATTTGTGATCCCTTGATGCCTCAGAACATGTCCTACCAACCGGTCCCTTCTTCTTGTCAAGTTGTGCCACAAACTCCTCTTTTCCCCAATTCTATTCAATACCTCCTCATCAGTTATGTGATCTACCCATCTAATCTTCAGCACCACATTTTGAAAGTTTCTATCTCTTCTTGCCCACACTATTTATCGTCCATGTTTCACTTCCATACATGGCTACGCTGCATACAAATACTTTCGGAAACGACTTCCTGACACTTAAATCTATACTCGCTGTTAACAAATGTCTCTTCTTCAGAAACGCTTTCCTTGCCATTGCCAGCCTACATTTTATATCCTCTCTATTTCGACCATCATCAGTTATTTTGCTCCCCAAATAGCAAAACTCCTTTACTACTTTAAGTGTCTCATTTCCTAATCTAATTCGCTCAGCATCACCCGATTTAATTCGACTACATTCCATTAACCTCGTTTTGCTTTTGTTGATGTTCATCTTATATCCTCCTTTCAAGACACTATCCATTCCATTCAGCTGCTCCTCCAGGTCCTTTGCTGTCTCTGACAGAATTACAATGTCATCGGCGAACCTCAAAGTTTTTATTTCTTCTCCATGGATTTTAATACGTACTCCGAATTTTTCTTTTGTTTCCTTTACTGCTTGCTCAATATACAGACTGAATAACATCGGGGAGAGGCTACAACCCTGTCTCACTCCCTTCCCAACCACTGCTTCCCTTTCATGCCCCTCGACTCTTATAACTGCCATCTGCTTTCTGTACAAATTGTAAATAGCCTTTCGCTCGCCGTGTTTTACCCCTGCCACCTTTAGAATTTGAAAAAGAATATTCGAGTCAACATTGTCAAAAGCCTTCCCTAAGTCTCCAAATGCTAGAAACGTAGGTTTGCCTTTCCTTAATCTTTTTTCTAAGACAAGTCAGTATTGTCTCTCGTGTGCCAACATTTCTACGGAATCCAAACTGATCTTCCCCGAGGTCGGCTTCTACCAGTTTTTCCATTCGTCTGTAAAGAATTCGCGTTAGTATTTTGCAGCTGTGACTTATTAAACTGATAGTTCGGTAATTTTCACATCTGTCAACACCTGCTTTCTTTGGGATTGGAATTATTATATTCTTCTTGAAGTCTGACGGTATTTTGCCTGTCTCATACATCTTGCTCACCAGATGGTAGAGTTTTGTCAGGACTGGCTCTCCCAAGGCCGTCAATAGTTCTAATGGAATGTTGTCTACTCCCGGGGCCTTGTTTCGACTCAGGTCTTTCAGTGTTCTGTCAAACTCTTCACGCAGTATCGTATCTCCTATTTCATCTTCAACTACATCCTCTTCCATTTCCATCATATTGCCCTCAAGTAGAGCTATCAGCAACTGTTGCTTCAATTTCCCCTCAAATCATTAATTACGTTTATCTTAATTACCCTGATTACTTTAAAGCAAAACTACGCCTCAGGCTTGCCAGTCAGATGCCTCATTTGTCCTTTTTCCCGCTCTTCGTTTGGCTCTCAATGTTCGAACAAAATTCAGTTGTGTAACGTCCAGGGTGTCTTGTTTCCGTTTCCCATGTCGGCAGGCAGACAGCCACAGTGTGAGATACGACAAGCCCCGTGGTAGACGTGCAGTGTCGCGCCAGCAGTGGCAGCAGACGCGCACACCTGGCGGGTCGCCAGCGGCCATCGACTGCTGCAGTCCATCGCGAGGCGACTCGACGCGGCTATTACCCGTCGCCGCGCCCGGACGCAGTTATTCCGGCCGCCTCAGCGCGTACCTCCAAAATAGCGAGGGAAGACCGCGTCTTGTTGCATTCCGTGGACACGCTGCTGACTCACCGCTGGACCGCCGCCCATCTCCAGGGAGTACTGCCCGCCGTCCGCCTCACTCGGGACTTCGACAAACTGTTTCACAGCCTCACAACTTCCTATGCTTGCAAACCGCAACAGTATTTCCTTAAAATGAACTCCAGAAGATATATACAAAATCATAACTTGGAAAATATTACAGAATTGTGTTTTTTTGTAAAATGTTTTGAAACTCCCAAAGGCTTTTTTCATTGTGTTCTGCTGCGTATTTGATTTGGAGCGCATCACAATGGCGACACCCCAGAAGAAGGTGCAATATGTCGTCTGCTATGCCGAACCTGAAAAGCCACACAAAAGACGTCAAAACATCTACATCTACATTTATACTCCGCAAGCCACCCAACGGTGTGTGGCGGAGGGCACTTTACGTGCCACTGTCATTACCTCCCTTTCCTGTTCCAGTCGCGTATGGTTCGCGGGAAGAACGACTGCCGGAAAGCCTCCGTGCGCGTTCGAATCTCTCTAATTTTACATTCGTGATCTCTTCGCGAGGTATAAGTAGGGGGAAGCAATATATTCGATACCTCATCCAGAAACGCACCCTCTCGAAAACTGGACAGCAAGCTACACCGCGATGCAGAGCGCCTCTCATGCAGAGTCTGCCACTTGAATTTGCTAAACATCTCCGTAACGCTATCACGCTTACCAAATAACCCTGTGACGAAATGCGCCGTTCTTCTTTGGATCTTCTCTATCTCCTCCGTCAACCCGACCTGGTACGGATCCCACACCGATGAGCAATACTCAAGTATAGGCCGAACGAGTGTTTTGTAAGCCTCCTCCTTTGTTGATGGGCTATATTTTCTAAGGACTCTCCCAATGAATCTCAACCTGGCACCCGCCTTATCAACAATTAATTTTATATGATCATTCCACTTCAAATCGTTCCGCACACATACTCCCAGATATTTTACGGAAGTAACTGCTGCCAGTGTTTGTTCCGCTATCATATAATCATACAATAAAGGATACTTCTTTCTATGTATTCGCAGTACATTACATTTGTCTATGTTAAGGGTCAGTTCCCACTCCCTGCACCAAGTGCCTATCCGCTGCAGATCTTCCTGCATTTCGGCAATTTTCTAATGTTGCATCATCCGCGAAAAGCCGCATGGAACTTCCGACATTATCTACTAGGTCATTTAAATATATTATGAAAAGCATTCGTCCCATAACACTCCCCTGTGGCACGCCAGAGGTTACTTTAACGTCTGTAGACATCTCTCCATTGAGAACAACATGCTGTGTTCTGTTTGCTAAAAACTCTTCAATCCAGCCACGCAGCTGGTCTGATATTCCGTAGGCTCTTAGTTTATCAGAAGACAGTGCGGAACTATATCGAACGCCTTCCGGAAGTCAAGGAAAATGGCATCTACCTGGGAGCCTGTATCTAATAGTTAGCCCGATGCTTAATGTTTGGTGCAGCCTAACGCAAGGCTGGCTGATAGGCCCATTTCTCTTCGCAGACAAAACTAGAACGGGAAATGTTAACCTGGACGTCTTCGAAGTCTGCAGGACTGCAGCCGTCCATCTTCCAGCATGTCGGTGCAGACCCTCATTCGAATCTGAACATGCGGGGCGATCATTGCCCCGCGCTCTCCCGATATCGCTCCATTAGACTTCTTTTTGTGGTGTTCCATCAAAGATCACGTGACATAACAGCATTCAATAACACTGCTACTCTTCGTGTACGAATCAATGGAGCAATCAGAACTGCTGATGCTGAGCTGCAATGTGGACCGTATATAGGGAGGACTCGATTTGCACTAGCGACGAGCGGACCACACAGTGAAATTCTGACATAACGAAGGACTTTGAAGGCTGCTAAATGTTTTACTACAAACCACAATGCTCTAATAGTTTTCAAGTTAAGATTTCTTTAAACAACAGCCGGAAGAAAAGATCTCCGGTTTTAAAATCAAACAAAATGAAGTGCCTTTGCCAACAGCACGACACTGCCTGCAGCGCCTCTCCTGGGCTTGTGTTGGACCCTATGCGACTGGAAAACCGTGCCCTGTGTAACACCTACAACGCCTCTCGGTGTTAATAAACCAAAATAGCTCCCATGCCCTCGAAATATAAATTCAGAGAATGTCCCAAGCACCTCCACAAGTAGTAATTCACGAAATAGAAAAAAAGAGACAAATAGAGGGAAATCTATAGTAGAAAAATAATAGAAAAAGAAAAGAATTTTAATCATAAATTTTGGAAGCATAGGAGGGGGGAAAAACGATAGAAATGGTTAAATTATTAGTTATTCTTATGTATGAGAAAATCAATATTATAGTCACAGAACGTAGGTCTTGAACACCAAAGATAGCGTTTACTAAAGTATAAATAGACATACAATGCAATTATGATACTCCAGTCTCTATCCTCTAGTCTGTTAGAAGTCAATTAGGACATAAAGCTTTAGGAAGCAACAATAGGAACTTTACTGAACCAGGGTGCAAGAATAAATCGCGACGAGATTGTTTTTTTGGGAAGCATTAATTTCAGATCAGAATTAGAACTTTAGTCATATTAGAGGAACAGGGAGGTGATCAATAATCTCTCTGACTTTAACGTCACTTCGTGTGAAGATTTAAATATTTTACGGAATTAACGATTTTTGGACAGATTCGGACTTTGTATTGTGATAGTGGAAAAGCTTTACGCGACTAGTAATCATAGTTAGTGACAGTTTATGGATATTAAACGGGGACAATCTTTTTATCGAAAGTGACAGAACATTGTTTAGTATCACTGATATTGACGGGATTCCAGATTAGATAGTTATTCAAAGAACCCCTTTGAACGCGATCGTGTGAATGAACTGATTTATTAGTAATTATTGTTAAATAAAATAACGTGTTAATTTGAAACTGACTATTCGTCCTGAACTTTACTTCGATTTAGGTTCATAAATAATTAGGTTACGTGATTTTCACCAAGAATAAACTGCAGACTAGTAACTGAAACAAGTGAACGAGAATCTATTGAAAACACTAGTTTTAATTTACTTATGGCTTTTTCCTTCAGAACTGGGAAGACAATACGTGTAGTGACTCACTGGGGTTAATTTAAGAACTAGCCGGGATAAAACAAAACCCCTCAAGCAGTCAATGTATAGATAAATTAACATTTCTACTTTCATGCAAGATACGGAAGTCGGGATAGAAAAAAGGGTCGCTACACCTGCTCAGATAAGTCCCAACTTCAGTTGGTAAGAGGTGATAGTAGAGTTCGAGGGTGGCGCAAACTCCATGAAGCAATGGATCCAAGTTGTCAACAAGGCACTGTGCAAGCTGGTAGTGGGGTCTTCCAGAATGACGAGATCATCCAGGGAATGCCACGAGAACGTTCCCCACGCCACAACACTCCCTCCTCCGACTTGGAACCTTCCCACGATTGTTGCAGGGTATTTGCTCAGACCTTCCAGGTAATGGCGTGCGAATTCCAGTCTTCGTCGCCGATCAACAGCAGTTAGCATGGGTGTACGAACCAGACGACTGCTGCAAAGCCCCATACGCAGCAAACTTCGCTGAACGGTCGTTGAGGAGATACTGTTGGTAGCCCCTTGGTTCATCTGGCTGGTTAGTTGCTCAACATTTGCACGTTATTGGCCCGCACACATCTCCGCAGACGTTGTTCGCCTGTCATATATAGCCCTTGGTGCACCATAGTCGCCTCGTCGCCGGTTTTGGATAGCGCCATTTTGCCATGCACGATGTACTGTAAACACGACGGTACGCGAACAGTGTACAAACGTAGCCTTTTTGGATATAGTTCCATCATCGGCCCGAAAGCCAATGATAGTGTCCCTCTGGACATCAGATAAACCGCTCCGTTTCCACATTACGGCAACGACTGCACTCTTTGTCGCGTCCCCCCTGACATCTTTATACACCTTCCACTGCCAGTGCTGTAGACTGCCGTCTGTGAGTTGTTATTGCTAGTGGACATCGAACATACGCGGTGATCACAATGTGACTGGATCATGTATTTGAAAAGTAAACTTTTCAATTATTTCCCATCTGATTGGGCTCAAATGTCAAGCATAACCCCTGCTTAACTTTGAGAATATGGTACGTGGATGGCGGATCATCGAAAAATTTTACTGCTGACGTAAGACGACGTCTAACGCGCCAACATAATCGAAGATGAATATCTCGAACAGGGCCTGTACCGTAGCCTTTGAACTGTTGCTTTAGAGTAAGAGTGACATATCTGTAGAGTTCTTTCCTAACGTGTCTCACTGACAATATTTTATTAAAACATTGTTTCTACACAAAAGTTGAGGAACTCTTCTGGGTATTTCTACAGTTTCATTAATCTGCCACTGGTAATTAGATATATAGTGTGTCTTTCTCCTTTTTATGTGTTTCATATAAAAGAAAGCTCAGGTGAGTGTTTTTCTGTTAGTCATCGGGTAGCGCATGGCATGACATTCTCGGGAGTCTGTGAGGCAGCTGATTGTATGTGCATCCTTCCAAATGAACAGTTACGATGTCGCTTCGAGGCGAAACAACTTGATAATTGTAAAGAAAAAAATCTGTGATGGCTTGTAAGCCAAAAACCGGTTAGAGAAATAAATCAGTAGTCTAGAACATTCACAATTTTGCACTTCACATTTACAATTACAAAAAGTTATGGATTATATGAAATACCCGCCAGGTTAGCCGAGAGCGCTAATGCGCTGCTTCCTGCACTCGGCTAGGCGCGCCGGCTCCGGATCGAATCCGCCCGCCGGATTAACGACGAGGGCCGGTGTGATGGCCAGCCTGGATGTGGTTTTTAGGCGGTTTTCCACATCCCTCTAGGTGAATACTGGGCTGGTCCCCACGTGCCGCCTCAGTTACACGACTCACAGACATTTGACACACATCCGCACTTTTCCATGATTTACACTAGACACAGACAGATGGGCTACTCTGATTCCGTCCCGGGGGGGGGGGGGGGGGAGGGGGGGTACGGGGTGGCGGCAGGAAGGGCATCCGGCCAGCCCTTCAAATTAACATGCCAACTCCGATTTAACCACGCCAACCCCGCGCACAATGCGGGACATAGGCGCAAGCGATAGATAGATAGAATGGATTGTATGAAATCTCGAGGCCCATCGATTTCAACTCGATTGTGCAATAGGGTCTATGGTTCCCGCCTTAATAACCGGAAAAGAACATGACAACCGAATTAAACCTGTAAGCCCGAAATGTAAGCCATGTCCTTTAGTTTTGGGGACTGATGCTCCCAGAGACGGAATGGAACCGACAGCTAACGGCAAAAGTCTCCTGGCGAGCGAGCTACCGCTTCCGTGGGAACGGCAGCGTCCTATAGCGAAACGTCCTTGCGCGACGGCTTCTGCCTCGGAAGACTTCACACGGGGAACAGTGCCGCGTTCAGTGCTCCCGCGCCTCTGGCCTCTGCGGAAGCGTGGCAGGGAAAGCCCGCGCGATCCGAGAGCGGGGTCAGCAAGTCGCAGGCGAGACGGTCTTGGCCGCACTGCTTGACAAAGCACAGTTGCGCTGTTGGGCAATCCGAGACCCGGCAACTAAACTCGTCTCCAACGGGCTCTTGTTGCTCTCGAGAACTGAGGGCGACAGTCTGAATGCTGCATCTGAGAACAAGACCTACGTATCGAGTAGCGGAATTTTACAGCTGTCCTCTTTACAGTTTCGATTGCTGCCCGTCTGACCCGCAACGAGAAACCGAAGGTGTCGTTCTTGTATGTGGTGTTTATCGTATTGACACGAATACATTCAGCATATTTCCCCAAAAGTTTGGGAACAAAAAGTTACATTGCGGCTTATCTGGCGACCCTACGAACGCCGGTATCGTTTAGCATAATAGAAGCTTCAAATGTAGCGTTCGTTCGTTCCTTCGAAGTAGTGTTTGCAAATTAATCCTTGCATATGATGTAACACTGTAACCTATAACTGCCCACGTCGTGTTGTGCCGACTCCACTGTAGCTTGAATTGATTTTTAAGTTTGTTTTATATTCCCGACTTCTAATTTCACCACACAAGTCTCCAGGGCTGAGCAGTTATTGGCCGATGACGACACGCAATACAGTTTGTTAAAGCGGAGTTCGCCGTTATTAATTAATTAATAATTTTATTACTCGTACAGAGACTCAACGTTCCTTTATTTAACAGCGCGTCGTCAAAAGAAGTATGAAAATGCTAATGTCCTTGCAATACATAATGTCGACTATTGAGTTAAAGTTCGTACCTATTTTGCCATTTTAGAGAAGAGAAACCTTAAGCGCTTCTGCTTCTATAGCCTCAGTATCAAATGTTCACTAATTTCAATTTACTTCCTATCTCAGTTCAGTATTTAACACAAATTATACATCAATGTCATTTCAGAGATTTACGTCGGTTCCACACTAACGGAATAACAAATAATTGTCATTTAACAAAACTTTTATTAATAACCCTTTTTCTTATGACGTAAATGTTAATGAATGATCGCTATCTAGGAGGAAAGAGGGACTCATCCTAATCATAAGATAATAGCTTTTAATGAACACGCGACCGTTAATTAAATAAAAAGTCACGTTCAAGGATGATATGCGAGCAACTTTCGTTACGTCCGTTTTCACGTATCTGTCAAAACTAATCCTGTCGCCCACAATTCAAATTAACACTGACGTTAACCCCTTTTGTCGGAACATCGAATCGTAACTATTATGTGAAAGTTTATTATAGTCCCCGAATTAATTCCTTTCAGATACGCGCACGACCGAACAACAGAACGGAACAAAAACGACTTGTTTTAACAACCGAACAACGCAATGACGTTACATTACGACAATGTCCGCCCAATGAACATCTCTTTGACTTTATCTTTTCTACTCTGTTTAATTAAATTATTCCTAATTACAATTTATTCAGCTATTTAACGAAAACATCTAACAAAAAATAAAATAAATTTATCCCAAGGTAAAAGATCCGTTATAAACCGCCTGACTTTTGACATTTCATTCGTTGTTGCTGTTGGTGTTGTCGATGTCTTTCAGTTCACAGCTTGATTTAATGCCGTTGTCCGCCCTAATCTATCCTGCGCATGCACGCTCATCTCCTAGTAACTACTACAACCTACATCCGCTTTTACTATAGTCCGATTAAAATTACTTGATAGTTGATATTTCACGCGTTGGAGCCTGGCTTCCTCCAGAGCACTCGTCACGTCCGAACCGTTCGCCGTTGCCGAACTGCCACACCAATTAGTTCGCTTCCTGTTTCTTGTCTAGCTTTCTTTCTTGAAGTGTTTGGTTCCCGAATCCTTGGTCTGGCCCTTTTATTTTGTACTTCATCACACATGATAACCACACCAAAAACAAAGCGCGCACCCAACAATGATGTTACCCACAAACTTTTCACACACAGCTCTAACCATATGCAACAAAATCCTTCCGCACAAGATGCGATTCAGCGTCATTTATACCGTTATAATAATTATCAGAGACTGGCTTACATTAGATAAGCTTCCCACGACATTGCATGAGGCGAAATTTTTGACGGCTGTCAATAACTGCAACTGGGTAGCCAGAGTCATAAAAACAACCGCCTTTTGCAGTGTGTAATGGCGTAGCGTAGGGGTTAGCGTATGAATGCCACGTGAAGATCGAAGGTTCGAATCTTGTCAAATGCAGCGAAATTTTTTTATTTTTGTAACTGTAAAAAAAACATTTTTCAAAAGTAGACATGATTGTCTTAATGGGATTGCCGCGATCGTTCTTTAAATAAAAATATGGCACTTCAGTCTTTGATCGCTATTTTTTATTTTCAATGACAGGTTTCAGGCTAGCTGCCCATCTTCAGATCTGTTAGAGAAAGTTAAAAATTTAATTAACAAGAGAGATATAGTTACTGACAGAAATATCTTAGTTTACAAAAAGAAATTTTGGAACGTATTAAATGCCAACATACCACATAGTAAGTTACAGAGTAACTTGTCAGTCCAGAACTATCGGTTCGCTGTCGTAACTAAAGTAAATTTCAATCTGTTAAAACCTTAAATTGCAGTTTTGGAGAAAGCTGATTGGTAACAGCAAAAAGTGCCCTCTACCTATAAGAATTATGGATGTTATTTTTTCACCGTACATTTTAAAGGCGAATATACTTTTTAATAAAACAATTTTTGAAGTAATAACATATGAATAATCTTTTTTTTTAGTGGACCATGAACCGAAATAAATTACACTAATTTAAATTTTTTTTATAAAGAAACTTAAAAATATAATTAAAATGTAGATATTCTTCCGAAAATGTGCGTTTCCTTTTCTTTGTATTGATTGGAGGTGGAGAGGATTTCCCTACGTCAGAACGTATAGAGCGCCACGCCAAGTCCTCTTCCGCCGCGCCCCATTCACCGCAGCTTGTTCTTACTGCAGCGTGCTGTTACATTCAAGAGTAAGCCTAGAACAGATCTTTAAAAATCTCATAATAACTCCTGTGCATAAAATCACTTTGCTCATTAAGTAGTAGGTCTGGGTTTTTTCTTTGATGAGCGTATATTTCAATCTCTTCGAGCACGTTGAGAGACTTTTTGAAGCTTTATGTAGAACCTCCATTTGTTCATTTATATTACTCACTTCATGTTTACTATCTTTTACATGTGCTCCAAATGCTGTTCGACTGCTATGACTGCAATGTTCCCTGTATCGAATTTCAAAATTCCGCCCTGTTTGTCCTATATAATAACTGTCACATTCAGCACTTTTGATCTTGTATACTCCGGAATTATTGTATTTCATTTGTTTTGTCGTTGCTGGTTTATGTCTGAGTTTATGTGCCATTTGCCCTTCATTCTGGAACGCCACAGCGATGTTTTTTGGAAAGACACACGCCCTTTGCATGTCAAGGTGACAAACTTCTTCCTAACTCAAATTTTCCTAGAATCGTTACTGATACCCGCGGATTTGTTTTTGATCTTGTTAAACATACGTGTAACACACCTTGTGTCCTGTATCCATTAGCTGCTGCTACTTGCTTAGTAATACCTAGTTCTTTCTGCAACTCATCTTCCTTTAGTAGAAATCTCAGGGCTTTGTTGCACATTGCATGAAAGTACGCTCTTTTATGCTGTGCCGGGTAGTGCGACGTCGCTTCTATTATGTTGTCGGAACAAGTGTCTTTTCTATAGACGAAGAAACGTGCCTGCCTCCCTCCTTTCTGACGGTCAAATCTAAATAGTTAATCGCCCCATTGTTTTCCATTTCTAGCGTGAATTGAATTTTTGGATGCTGCTCGTTTAAAACTTTTCGTCATTTCCTCTACTTCTTCTTCTTTCCCTTTGAATAATAAAGTAGAGTCGTCAACATGCCGCCCGTAATAAATTAATTTCTCCTTACTTTCTGGAAAAGAGCTGAAAACTTTGTTCTCAAAGTCATTCGTAAAAATTTCAGCTAAAATGCCTGATAGACTGTTTCCCATAGCTAAACTTTCATCTTGATGAAAGTCTTAAAACTCAAAGTGAACTCTTGCGGGATCTTTTTCCGGCCGCAGCTACGTCGGTGATTTGATGTTTTACCGGATTCCTGATATTCACGGTAGCTACATTGTGAAATTATTGTACAGGAAAATCCCGCTTCATCGCTACCTCGGAGATCCTATGGTCCATCGCTCGAGAGCCGACTATAACACCACGTTCAAACACACTTAAATCTTGATAACCTGCAATTGTAGCACCAATAATAGAAATAGCAACTGCGCCAGACACTTCTTGTCTTATATAGGCGCTGCCGACCGTAGCACCATATTCTGCCTTTTTACATCTCTCTGTATTTGAATACCTATACGTATACCAGTTTCTTTGGCGCTTCAGTGTATTTGCCTCGGAAAGTATATTTACACGATCTCATGTTGATTCTAAGATCGTGTGAACCATTTTTGTGACTTTTGCTGTGCTTGGGATCTAGTGGCTAATGATCAGAAATCTTATTACGAATATTAACGATAGACTGGCTCTAAAAATCGTTTTACTAATTTTGCGATTAATGAAATCACACAAATTAGTTTCCATCCCAAAATTTTACGATTCTTATTAAGCTTGGCACCTAAACACACCTACTTGTCACATTATTATGCACTGGTTATGTCACAAGAGAGAGAGCTCGCGACCGACGGAGAAGAAACCAAGCAAGGTAAACAAGGTAAGCAAGTTGCCTGTAGTTGCCCTAGGGAAAGTGATCGCAGATATTTCTTGCTAAAATCCACCGTGTTTGATAATTCCGGCACACATTTAAAGTGGATACTTTCATTTATTCTGTAACCCGCTGGGTAGCTTATGGGTGTCAAATCTGCGTTTACTTTGAGATATTTTATACCACCGACCCTAATATTCGTCACACTTGGTATCCCCATGCGTGAATGTGTGGCAGGCTACATATGAACAAGTGCTTTTGTAGACCTCAACATTCGTTGTACTTAGCATCTTCGTGTGAGGAAAAATACACCACTGGCCATTAAAATTGCTACACCAAGAAGAAATGCAGATGATAAACGAGTATTCATTGGACAAATATATTATACTACAACTGACATGTGATTACATTTTGACGCAATTTGGGTGCGTAGATCCTGAGAAATGAGTACCCAGAACAACCACCTCTGGCCGTAATAAAGGCCATGATACGCCTGGGCATTGAGTCAAACAGAGCTTGGATGACGCGTACATGTGCAGCTGCCCATGCAGCTTCAACACGATACCACAGTTCAGCAAGAGTAGTGACTGGCGTATTGTGACGAGCCAGTTGCTCGGCCACCATTGACCAGACGTTTTTAATTGGTGAGAAATCTGGAGAATGTGCTGGCCAGGGCAGCAGTCGAACATTTTCTGTATCCAGAAAGGCCCGTACAGGACCTGCAACATGCGGTCGTGCTGAAATGTAGGGTTTCGCAGAGATCGAATGAAGGGTACAGCCAAGGGTCGTAACACATCTGAAATTTAACGTCCACTGTTCAAAGTACCGTCAATGTGAACATGAGATGACCGAGACGTGTAACTAATGGCACCTCATACCATCATGCCGGGTGGTACGCCAGTATGGCGATGACGAATACACGCTTCCAATGTGCGCTCACCGCGATGTCGCCAAATACGGATGCGACCATCAAGATGCTGTAAACAGAACCTGCATTCATCCGAAAAAACGTCGTTTTGCCATTCGTGCACCCAGGTTCGTCGTTAAGTACACCATCGCAGGCGCTCCTGTCTGTGACGAAGCGTCAAGGCTAACCGCAGCCATGGACTCCGAGCTGATAGTCCACGCTGCTGCAAATGTCGTCGAACTGTTCGTGCAGATGGTTGTCCTGAAAACGTCCCCATCTGTTGACTCAGGGATCGAGACATGGCTGCACGATCCGTTGCAGCCATGCGGATAAGATGCCTGTCATCTCGACTGCTAGTGATACGAGGCCCTTGGGATCCAGTAAGGTGTTCCGTATTACCCTCCTGAACCAATCGATTCCATATTCTGCCAACAGTCATTGGATCTCGACCAACGCGAGCAGCAATGTCGCGATACGATAAACCGCAATCGCGATAGGCTACAATCCGACCTTTATCAAAGTCGGAAACGTGATTGTACGCATTTCTCCTCCTTACACGAGGCATCACAACAACGTTTCACCAGGCAACGCCGGTCAACTGCTGTTTGTGTATGAGAAATCGGTTGGAAACCTTCCTCATGTCAGCACGTTGTAGGTGTCGCCACCGCGCGAACCTTGTGTGAAGGCTCTGAAAAGCTAATCATTTGCATATCACAGGATCTTCTTCCTGTCGGTTAAATTTCGCGTCTGTAGCACGTCATCTTCGTGGTCTAGCAATTTTAATGGCCAGTAGTGTACCTTTAAACAGCGGTAATTTTAATAGCAAGCATTAAACCCTCATTCTTTACATTATCTGCCGGCCGTGGTGGTCTTGCGGTTCTAGGCGCTCAGTCCGGAACCGCGCGACTGCTACGGTCGCAGGTTCGAATCCAGCCTCGGGCATGGATGTGTGTGATGTCCTTAGGTTAGTTAGGTTTAAGTAGTTCTAAGTTCTAGGGGACTGATGACCACAGATGTTTAGTCCCATAGTGCTCAGAGCCATTTTTTTTACATTATCTCGAGAACAACAGGGACATGTTAGAGAACGCAACTCGTCACTTTGCGTTTCTCGGACGGCCCAGAGCTATAAGAGACGACAGATAATGCGGGCACGGCGGCCCGTTAGAAAGGGCGTGACATTAGTCGCTTTAGCTTTCTTTTGCTGCAAAAGTCTTGGCACTAGTGGTCGCGTCCGCCGCGGTATGCCCCTAGCGGAGGGGACCAGACGGCGCCAGGGCGACGGGCTATTAATTGGCTAGTGTGAAGGCGAGCGGCGCGAACAATGCCAGTGTTGATGATCCGGCGGCGGCGGCAGAGACGGAGGCGCCGCCTTTCCTTAGGCGGATACGGCGTCGGTGGAAATTACCGTAGCGCGCTACTCGCCCCCTGCTGGCTTTATTGAGTTAGCACGAGGCTCTGGCGCCTCCACCGGCCGCGCTGGTGCTACCTAGTCCGATGCCACAAGCAGAGGTGGAAACGTAACAGAGCGGAATCATTCCTTAGAGGAAGAACTAACATACTGTGAAAGGGTCAAACAAAAACCCGCATCCAAACTGTATTTCAGCACAATTGACTAGATCCGTCAGCTAATTTATACAACCTAAGATCGTCCTCACAAGGGACGTGTTTCTCATTGTGAAGCGCGTCAGACGTGATACCCACTGCGCTTGGTTCACTCTTAAGAACGAGCTGGCACTTGTAATGGGACGTTTTCCTTATTGTGATTTACGACCGTAGAGCTTTTCAGCTGTATCTGGCGCGCAAATCACACAGTTTACGAATATGGGCGCGGGTAAAAGTATGTTAGCTCTATTGAAACGCACATTTTCTGCCTTTTCCATATGCTAGCCATGTTCTGTCTGTAGTACACACAAATAAAAACGTCAAAACCCAATAACATATAGTAGGCCAACACGAAAGTAGCCAGGTCGAGTCAGTAAGGACTTCGGATTTTATAATTTTCATTACAAATAGTATGATACAAATTTACAACACCCTTCTACGTAAAATAAACATTATTTCAGGCACTGAGAACCATAAAGGACTAATACAAAGCGTCGTCGATTTTGAGATTGTAGCGCGTATGCATGTCCCTGACACATGTTGATCTTACGGTGAACCAGTTTTATCAGTGCTGCACCCGTACCCTGCCTATATACGAACATTTGCGATATGCTGTCTAATCGATTCCGATATTGTCTTCCATACGGGACCAAAGCACAAATTTTCATTTCTGTAGGGTCCGTTACTGGCTGCACCGATGCCCACTGATTCATAAAAAATGGAAGCTACTGAAGCAATCCCCACCGTAACCTTACGTTCACTAATTCGAGCACTGCACATTGTAAACTATACTGCTAACGACCTCACTACCATACCAAAAGTCAGTGTTCGAGGAAACGATGCACATTTCCGACATTTTTAATGATGAACTTTTAAACAAGTTGCCATAAATTATTGTTTAAAGGGATATATGTTTCATTCGAGCCATGGGTGGCCACCAGTACCTTCAAGTCACATCGAAAGAGCCGACAATTTCTTTTGACTCCACATTTTGCAGATACTTAGCAAAATGTAGTGCCCAAATACCTAAGTGGAAGGCAAACATCAACCGTGAAACATAAAGACTTAACAAAACTACTAGATCAAATTTGAAACATAGACTTCACAAAACTAATTTCATGCGTGAAGTGAGCAGGCACTTTTATCTGAACTTCAAAAGCCAAAGAACGTGCTTAATGAAAATCATGAAGCGAGGACCATGATGATTTGGGATAGGTTACAATCGTGTGTGTCTGGTGCATTTAGTATGTGTTCTTTATGTTCTGTTTCTAGTTTCAAATTAATTACAAGCTACACAAGGCGCTATTGCCACTAGCCTATATGTGAAAATTTTGTGGATAACAATAATAATAATCCTAAATACTAATAAAATTGTGGTTCTCAGTGCCTCATTTCATCGTCCTCACTTCTTAATAAATCTCTGAGGCCACTCTTGCTATATTAATGCTCTTATTTAGTATCAGAATTTTTAGAACATGTAAAATACGATACTTGAAACAAGAAAGTGCAAAATCTCCCTTCTGTAGGCCGCAGGTCTTCGTGTTCGCATATATCCGCAAACAATGTATGATCAAGAGTGTTTGCTTTATCCCTAGCACTAACTGGCTGGAATGACCTATTGCGTCTTACTAACATCTGAGCCCTGCAGTCAACACTTCTCTCTACCTGACTAATAAGGAAGTAAGACATTATGCGCACAAGGCTGTTCCAACCTGTGCAGATTTTGTATGGTACTGTTGCTAGATGTAAGAGGCACATTCATCAACTTCAGTGATGATCACATTACATCTACATGGTTACTCTGCAATTCACACTTAAGTGCCTGGCAGAGGGTTCATCGAACCATTTTCATATCACTTCTCCACCATTCCACTCTCGAATGGCGGGTGGGAAAAGGAACACCTAAATCTTTTCGTTCGAGCTCTGATTTCTCTTATTTTATGATGATGATCATTTCTCCCTACGTAGGTGGGTGTCAACAAAATATTTTCGCATTCGTAATAGAACGTTGGTGATTGAAATTTCGTAAATAGATCGCGCCGCAAAGAAAACCGCCTTTGTTTCAATGATTGCCACCCCAACTCGCGTATATCAGTGACACTCTCACTCCTATTGCGCGATAACACGAAACGAGCTGCCCTTCTTTGCACTTTTTCGATGTCCTCCGTCAATCCTACATGGTAAGGATCCCATGGCGCGCAACAATATTCCAGCAGAGGGCGGAGGGAAGTGTAATGTAGGCTGTCTCTTTAGTGGGTTTGTCGCATCTTCTAGGTGTTCTGCCAAAAAAGCGCACTCTTTGTTTCGCCTTCCCGATAATATTATCTATTTGGTCTTTCCCATTTAAGTTGCTCATAATTGTAATTCCTAGGTATTTAGTCGAACTGACAGCCCTTAGATTTGTGCGATTAATCGTATACTCAAAATTTATCTGATTTCTTTTAGTACCCACGTGGATGACCTCGCACTTTTCTTTGTTTAGTGCTAATTGCCACTTTTCGCACCAGCTCTCTCAACTCAAGGTGTGTCTATGTACGGCTACCCACAAAATGGTAAGAATTAAGGTGAACTGCAGAACCATGTGGTTTCTCAAGTCTGCACTCACCAATAACGTCGCGGGAGAAGATTATTCGATCGCGAAGTGAACTCCACAGTTTAATCGTAGTCCCTAGTGATCCATTTGCGTATTTACTTTGATAGTTTGTACACGCCTCGATCCTCTTTACGGCTTGTTTTTCTTTAACTCTAAAGACCAAGGGGAGTTTGAAACAACTTAAACCTCTCAGCTTTCGCGTTTTGATTACTTTTTCATAACGGCTCGACAGTCTCACTTGCAAAGTTATGGGCGAGGAATTTTAAAAACGTTTCGCTGTATTTGTGAGAAGCCGGGAGAGAAGCGCGCCAGCCATCGCCGTGAGTGAGAGCTTTTTCCGCTGCGCCGACTGCTTGACGGACTACCCGCTCTGGAGCGCAGGGAATTTCGATTCACGTCGAGGCCAATTTAATTTGCATTCTTTCTGCCTTTCAGCTCCGCCATTTCTGTGGGCCGCGCTTTCTATTCCCACTCTCCACCGCATAATGCAGACACAGCCATTCCTTGGAAGGAAGAACGAGCTGAAAAGAATATTGCACGGACTATTGTACACTTGTCTGCGGAGCGCTTACACCACCACTCGCCGGAACCGGTAAGAAGTTGAATGATGAATGTGCTAGCACAGGATTTCCACAGCTTAGCAGCAAAGTGACATTCGATTACGGCTGAGAAAAAACATGATATCGGCTTTGTGACGACTGTCACGTTTCGCTTTTTCGTACGGACCCAGGTGGCACATTGGTGTGGAACAGCGGATTCGTATCGAGGGAGTGGCGTTCAGTTCTCATGCACCCATCCTAGTTTAAAGGAAAGAAAATCACTTCAGGGCCACGGATGCCTCGTTGCCTACTTTCTAAATCATAGCTGCTGTATTGTCTTGTCCTTACTGATCTCGCTAGCGTTATGTACGGTTTTTCTTTTCTTTTCTGCAGCGCCCTGACTTCCGGCACGTAACATAATAGATGTTAAACAGGGAACTGATTTGTATCTCTGTTAATCCACTGCGGATACGGAACAACGGTTAGTCAAATATTTACCAAGGAAAATCGCCAAACAGCCGTATGCTTTGAGAAGTTATTTTATTTAGACAACCAGTTTTGGCTTCTCATTAATGCCATCTGCATGCCGCTATGTATGGTTCATTGGCTCTGAGCACTATGGGACTTAACTTCTGAGGTCATCAGTCCCATAGAATTTAGAACTACTTAAACCTAACTAACCTAAGGACATCACACACATCCATGCCTGAGGCAGGATTCGAACCTGCGATCGTAACGGTCGGCGCGGTTCCAGACTGTAGCGCCTAGAATCGCTCGGCCACTTCGGTCGGCTGCCCCTATGCACTCCATGTACATATAATCGTATACAGGGTGTTACAAAAAGGTACGGCCAAACTTTCAGGGAACATTCCTCACACACAAAGAAACAAAATATGTTACGTCGACATGTGTCCGGAAACGCTTACTTTCCAAGTTAGAGCCCATTTTATTACTTCTCTTCAAATCACATTAATCATGGAATGGAAACACACAGCAACAGAACGTGCCAGCGTGACTTCAAACACTTTGTTACAGGAAATGTACAAAATGTCCTCCGTTAGCGAGGATACATGCATCCACCCTCCGTCGCATGGAATCCCTGATGCGCTGATGCAGCTCTGGAGAATGGCGTATTGTATCACAGCCGTCCACAATACGAGCACGAAGAGTCTCTACATTTGTTACCGGGGTTGCGTAGACAAGAGCTTTCAAATGCCCACATAAATGAAAGTCAAGAGGGTTGAGGTCAGGAGAGCGTGGAGGCCATGGAATTGGACCGCCTCTACCAATCCATCGGTCACCGAATCAATTGTTGAGAAGCGTAAGAACACTTCGACTGAAATGTGTAGGAGCTCCATCGTGCATGAACCACATGTTGTGTCGTACTTGTAAAGGCACATGTTCTAGCAGCACAGGTAGAGTATCCCGTATGAAATCATGATAAAGTCCTCCATTGAGCGTAGGTGGAAGAACATACTGACGAAACTAAAATGAGCTCTAACATGGAAATTAAGCGTTTCCGGACACATGTCCACATAACATCTTTTCTTTATTTGTGTGTGAGGAATGTTTCCTGAAAGTTTGGCCGTACCTTTTTGTAACACCCTGTATATCGATATTTGTATAGTTGGAGCCATCAATATCTGGATTCCCTTAATTCGTTTTTTGAGTGTTTACTTCGGAGATTTGACAACAAGTCTTCGAAAACTCAAAAAACGAATTAATAGAACCCAGATATTGATGGCTCCAGTTATGCAAATATAGATATATCTGACTGTACAGCGGAGATGCTGGGTCGCAGATAGGTACAACAAAAAGAATGTCACAAATACATAAAGCTTTCGGCCATTAAGGCCTTCGTCAACAATTAACGTGTACACACACACACACACACACACACACACACACGAGACCGCAGTCTCAGGCAATTGAAACCACGCTGCCTGAGACTGCAGTCGTGTGTGTGTGTGTGTGTGTGTGTGTGTGTGTGTGTGTGTGTGTGTTGATGAAGGCCCTAATGGCAAAGCTTTATTTATTTGTGACAGTCTTTTTCTTGTGCCTATTTGCAACACAGCATCTACAATATATAGTGAGTAGCAACTTTCCTTTTCATAATATAGTTACACTCCATCCTGGATTTTCCATTGTTTGATACATCTGATTGTCTATACATGGAGTACATAGGGGCCTGAAGATGGAATTAATGAGATGCTGAAACTGGTTGTCTAAATAAATAAAATAACTTACCAATACATATGGATATTTGGCGATCTCCCTTGGTAAATAAATGGTTTGTATCTGGTTGGGATGATAAAAAGTTGCAGGGGGCATACAGTTCTTTCCACAGTCCATTGCGTATCTTAATATACATCAATAACTTGACGCTACAAATGGAAAGTGGCTCAACATTATATTACCTTGGGTATGACAAATTTTACTGTGAAAGACGTGGAATAAAATGTAAATGATTTTGGGTAGTGGTTAACATTAACATATAATGGCTTTATATGTGTGACATTTGAAACATTACAGACTCGTTAAAAATTAATCCTTTGAAATACTAAAACGATTTTACAGGAAGTTTACTGTCAATATTCTTTGCACTCGAAACAGAAATCGAACCTGTTTTCATGAGACATACTGAATCGCAGACGAAGTGACCGACGTAGTATATCCAAATGCTCAATGATCATGGTGACACCTAAGCGACAGATGGTAATGTCAAGATCGGAATACTAAATCCATTCATTCGAAATTGCTCCGCAGTAGATACCAAAGCATTTCCTGCTTTCGACTATCGTACGGATGCCGAGAAAGGCAACACACGGAAATAAGTAAACGCTGAATTTACTTGCTGTGATGTCCGTTAGATTCTATATTGAATATACTGCGGACAGCTGTAAACGCAGATTGCACTTTGATGGTATCAGATTTAAGTGTGAACGCAGACGACTATTAATTACATTTCTGTCAGATAGGCACTTCAAATCTCCAGAGTCCGTTGTATAATTTTATAAGGATTACTATACCCCTTCAGGCGCACACACTATAGTACACACTCAAAAACCGATAATCGTAAAAAGATTACGTCAAAGATTGAAGTGCTACAGGTCCTAATTCGGGAGTTTAGTACTTCTACGTTAATGAGTCAATGAAAACGGCAGTATTTTATTAATACACATTGACAGGAAATTCGTGGCATGTTAAAATTATAGCCCACCTCCGTGACGTCTGTGGTGACTGTCAGAACGAATAAGTACAATAAAATATCAAGCAACGTCTCCACTAACTTGAAGATCTACAATAAGCGAGGTATTATACATTTTTGGCAAAACTTTATAGTATCATAAGGTAGAGTAAAAATCAAGAAACAGAAGTTCGTGCTGATAAAGATATAAGTCAATAGCTTTGAAATCAATTAAATGTGCTCAAATGAAATCATTTGGTCACTGGGGATGGAATCAATGGAGATGCGATGAAATGAAATGGTTTCGGTGCAGACCGTTCAAATAAGCTGAACTGCCAACGTAATAAACGTGTTTCCTCCCAACGTTCTATGCTCGAAAACTTTTGGCGTTAAACCCCTACGTTTGCTGCACTACACTTTCAACAGTCATGTTTTTTCAATCAACGCATACGAAATTTAGAATTAATTTAGATTGTGAGGACATCAGGCATTTCATACAATACGTTAATTAAAAAAGCTTAATCGTTAGTGAAACTGCAAATTTGTAATGAGGAAAAAAAAGTTCTGATTAAGACAGGTCACAGGTTACAATGCTCGAGACTGCCTCGCTGCTTCCATTAGAAATTAAAAGTTTCCCCACTGGTGCTACGGGAAACTTCGCAGGTTAATTTTACTTACTACTTTCGCCCAACGAGCCAAGCACCATTAAAATGTCTCCCGGCGCTGTATTTCGGAAAGAGAAAATGCTGGGCAATGTGAGAAATTCTACCACCCTTTCTCCCATACAGAACACATTCACTGCGTTCCACATTACTCCTTTGCCACAGCACTTAAAGATAACATCATACACAGAAACTACGAAGATCAGTGTTATGCTATTCTGTCGGTACAACCACAACAAGTGACTGATTGTAAACGGAGGTCAGTTGTGTAGGTAATGCACGTATTTCAATTCAGACATACTGGGTAAGACTATCCAGCTCATCTTTAAGTGGGTTTTAGAATAGTTTTTCACGCTTCTCTCTGCAAAAGTTGATCTGGCCTCCAAGATGATCTACAACAGTACCAGATCTGTACGCCGGCATATACGCTACAGTGGTTTCACTTCCTTGTAATCAATGAAAGTTATTACAAATAAATGCAATTTGCTTTCGGTTGCCCTATCATCAGGAGCAAACGTACCGCATGTGAGAAATGGACTGGATGTATTCACTCTTACACAAAGTAAGAATATTATTGCAATAGTGGATTGACTGTCTAAAACACACTCCGCTAAAGATAATAGTTAGTCGTCCGCATGAGGAATAATTCGAGTTGAGGAATGTAAGAGACTAATAAAAATTTGAAGCAGCACGTCGCTACGGGAACGTTTACAAGCGAATATCTTAATTTAGAGAACATCACAGCTCGTTCAATTCTCTACAAGACATCATCAATCGTCATCAATAACGACACAGCACGGTGGAAAGAAACTATGTAAAACTGATTGTTCAAAATTCTTGGGTGCATACTGATCAGAACTCGAACTGAAAATCACTTATTACTGGTCTTCTCAAACGCTTGAGTTCAGTAACACTAGCTCTAGGCGTGACTGCTGATTCTGTTGGTGAAATCATCAGAAAACTATCTAACTTGAATATTTCCATTCAATGATGTCACACGGAATAATTCTCAGGGGAAATATCTCACAAAGACAGAAAATAACCATTGCACAGAAAGGATGTCAGGTATACTTTCTCAAACTTCACGTGACGAACCATTTAAAAAATTAGGCGTACTAACAGTCTCATAACACATTTACACTCTTATTAATTTTGCAGTGACGAATCACTGCTTTATTTAAAAACAATAGCAGCAATCAAAGATACAACGCTAGGAACAGAAACAGCTTCCCCACTATTAACAACTTCAACTACCAGACTACCGGGCAGAAATGAGCAAAGTATACACCCATTAACGTATTTGGCTATCTCCCTTGTCAATTAACGGTGTTGACGTAATGAAAATGTTAAATACATATAACAATCATTTTTGGGCAACGGCTTTGCCGCAGTGGATACACCGGTTCCCGTGAGATCACCGAAGTTAAGCGCTGTTTGGCGTGGCCTGCACTTGTATGGGTGACCAGCCAGCCGCCATGCGCTGTTGCCAACTGAGGAGCTACTCGACCGAATAGTAACGGCTTCGGTCAAGAATACCATCATAACGACCGGGAGAGTGTGCTGACCCCCACACCCCTCCTATTCGCATACTCCTCGGAGGATGACACGGCGGTCGGATGGTACCGGTAAGCTACTCATGGCCTGAAGACGGTGTGCTTTTTATGACAATCATTTTTAATCGGATGACTTCTGAAAAGTTTGTGTGGTTGTGATACTTCTATCAATAGTTATTGTTACTTAAGATTAAAATTTAAAAAATCCATTTACGTAAATGTAGCCATATTTTCACAGAGAAAATATATCTTATGTGTGAACCTACCAACATGTTCCAAATAAATGCGAGTTGTCGCTAATGACGCATGGAACGTGTCGTAAACTATGCTGATTCAAACTTTCAGGACAGTTCAGAAAGTCAGCTGTGACGACACGAACTTTTGTTAGGTCCCCTTTTCTGGCAGTATGCTTCGGCTCCATGACTGATCCTTGCAGTATCTAAACAAAATTTGAAGTATCTTAGTGTATTCCTGAAAAAAAAAAAAAGGCACAGTACTTTCCAAATTTCAACACTGCTCACACCTACGAATATATAAAAGGGTAGTCAAATCGACAAGAGGCAGTTGGGAAAAAAGTAAGTAAATTATTATTTCAAATGTAATCGCTGTAACTGTTAATAAATTTATCCTTCTGTAAGAAAAGACAGTCAATGCCTCAATGGGAAAATGTTTGCGGTTGCCTACGGAACCATAATTTTACGCGAGCGTCTACTTCTTCGTCCGAAGCAAATAGACGGCCACGAATGTCTGTCTTCAGGACGCCAAAAATATGGAAATCACATTTGGAGAGATTGGGACGGTGTGTAGGATGTGGGAGGACCCACATGTTGCCAATATTGTTTAACTACGTTGCAGAAGTTTCGCTGGGAAGCCCTTACACATCCTTCACATAGTCCCGATCTCTCCCTATGTGATTCTCATATTTTGGAGCCCTCAAGACACACACATTCGTGACCATCGATTTGCTTCGAAGAGGTGCACGCCTGGGAACAATTATGGTTCCGCAGGCAACAGCAAACATATTTCCATGAAGGCAATGACTGTCTTTTCTCAGAGTGGGATGCATGTGTTAACAGACATGGCGATTACTTTTGAAATAATAAACAATTACTTTTTTCCACCCGTCTCGTTTTCATTTGACTGTCCCGTATAAGTAAATAACGGAAGGAAGGCCATTACAAGCTGAGCACAATGTAGGATTGGCAATGGAAGAGGAAGGAAACCGGCTGTTTTCTAGGGAGCCATCTCAGCATTTTAGTGAAGCGATTTTAGGAAACCAAGGGAAACATACAGGGTGATTTAAAGGTCACGTCCCATAGCACAAAGTCTACAATGGTGATTGAATAGTCTAGGTCCCTAGGACAAAGTCGTAATCAGGGATACGATAGGAACGATCATTCTAAGCAAAAAAGTCTATAAACATGTCATCTAAAATACATACCTTAAGAACTATGAACTTTTATTAATCTTTGAGACCGTGAAACAATCCCTTCTACTGCAAGCTTTCTGCTTCATCTTCGAGATTATTTTTTTTCACAATCTCTTCTACTCCAACCTCTTTGCTTTCCATACTGCGGCTGGAGTCAATATGGCCCAAAGCTAGAAAAAATTGACTAGTAAACGTAGTCTCCAAAATGCATACCTTAAGCGGGGTGGGACGTCAAACGAGCCGACTTGGAGCAGGAGAGGAAACACAGGACATTTTAATTTCCACTGTCTATACTTTTACAAGTAAATTCATAAAACTTTGTAAGCACGACCAGGAAGGATTCAGGATTCACACCGTAGCTGCGAAAGTTCAAAAACATAACAAAATAATTTTTTTTTTACATGTGAAATTTCATCATTTTTTCACTTACTATTGGCTGCATTTGCTGCTTTTCTTCATAAGTAAGAGAGACTGTTCGATGAATTTTGCACAGCATACAAACCATACTTACAGGTGTCTGAAACTCTAGAATTTATTTAATTTATGAAAAATGAATGAACTGTTACGTTTTAAACTTAATGTTTAGAAAAAAATCACATTTTGTAGTTAATTATCTCAATTTTTACATGAGTTTTTAATAGATTTGGAAAATTCTAGAGTTTCATACACCTGTAAGTATGGTTTGTATGCTGTGCAAAATTCATCAAAGAATCTCTCTTACTTGTGAAGAAAAATGTACCTACAGTAACAAATGCAGCCAACAGTAAGAGAAAAAATGATGAAATTTCATATTTAAAAAAAAATTTATTTTGTTATGTTTTTGCAGTTCCACTGCTATGAGCGTGAATCCTGAATCCTTCCTGGTCATGCTGACAAAGTTTTATGAATTTTATAAAGCACTCCGTCTTCAGGCCACGAGTGGCCTGCCGGGACCATCCGACCGCCGTGTCATCCTCAGAGGAGGATGCGGATAGGAGGAGCGTGGGATCAGCACACCGCTCTCCCGGTCGTTGTGATGGTATTCGCGATCGAAGCAGCTACTATTAGGTCGAGTAGCTCCTCAATTGGCATCACGAGGCTGAGTGCACCCCGAAAAATGGCAACAGCGCATGGCGGCTGGATGGTCACCCATACAAGTGCCGGCCACGCCCAACAGCGCATAACTTCGGTGATCTCACGGGAATCGGTGTATCCACTGCGGCAAGGCCGTAGCCCAATTGTTAAATATAGACAGCAGATAATAAAATGTCCTGTGGTGCCTCTCCTGCTCCAAGGCGGCCCGTTTGACGTCCTACCCCCTTTAGAGCTGCAGGCACATGTTGAATAGTAGAGATGTGGTTCACAGTAGCGATGATGAACAAGCACTCATAGTTCTTAAGGTATACCCACGTTTAGTAGGCATTTTTTGCTTCGAATGAACGTCATATCCCTGAATACAAATTTGTCCTAGAGGCCAAGACTACTGAATCGTCTATATAGACTTTGTCCTATGGGACATGCCTTTTAAATCACCCTGCATATCGAGTGGCCGGTCAGGGATTTGATCCCCGATCCTCCTGAATTCGAGTTCAGCTCCTCACCACTGCGCTACTTTGCTTGGTAATCACAAATAATTCGTAGCTTGTCGTCTAGTGGATGGCGTCGCTGCCTCTAAGTCACGAAGTCCCCGATTTAATTCCTGGTCGGGTTGTAGATTTTCTTCCCTCGGGTTCAAATGGCTCTGAGCACTATGGGACTTAAAATCTGAGGTCATCAGTCCCATAGAACTTAGAACTACTTAAAACTAACTAACCAAAGCACATCACACACATCCATGCCCGAGGAACGATTCTAACCTGCGACCGTAGCGGCCACGCGGTTCCAGACTGAAGCGCCTAGAACCGCACGACCGCAATGGCCGGCTCTTCCCTCGGGGACTGTTTGCGTCAGCTATGAAGCGGCGCCCTATCACTTAGCGTTGGCGTGTTCTCCTTGAATGATTGTCGCTGATCTCCACACATCACACAGATAGCACTATCGCCGGTAGACTCAGCTGATTCCTTTTCTAGGATAAAGTTTACGTCCGGTATGTGTTTGTCTGGTCGAGGTATCTTCAGCAGTACTTACTCCCATGGTTAAGCAATTTTCACATTGTTCCAGTATATGATTGCGCGAAAGAGGGCAATGTACGTTTGTATGTTGTTGTAGTAATAGTAGTAGTGTAGTAGTAGTTGTTGTTGTTCTTGCTGCTGCTGTTGTTGCAGCCTTCAATCCGAAGACTCGATATGATAAAACTATCCACGCTGCTTCCCTGCATTACAAAATTAACTATTCCTTGATCCCTGAGGAGATCTGTCCTATTTTAGTCAAATTGTATCATTAAGATATTTTCTCCGCAAATAGATTTCTTACCTCTTTGATTATCCGAGGTATCCAAGTAATCTACAGAATCGTTCTGTACGCCACATTTCAAAAGCTTGTCTTCTCTTCTTGTACATACTGTTTACTGTTCACGATTCACTTCCACATCAGGCTTCAGTCCAAACAAATACTTCCATAAACGGTTCCTCATCACTTACATTTATACTGGTTATTGGTTTATAATAAATTTTACCTTTACTTCTGACGTTATCAGTTTTTTACTGCCCACAAGGTAAAAATATTCAATTACTTTAATGTCTCATTTCCTAATCTAGTTCCCCCAGCATCGTTTAATTTAATCACACTACACTTCATTATCCTTGCTTAATTTCTGTTAAGGTTCACCTTACACCCTGTTACAAAGAAACTATTCATCCCATTCATCAACTGATCATGTCAGTGGAATGTCTTGAAGTTTTTATTTCCTCTTCCCCATCTTAAATTCATTTTCCAAATTTCTAGTTAGTTTCAAAAAATGGCTCCATCTATGGTCATCAGTCCCCTAGAACTTAGAACTACTTAAACCTAACTAACCTAAGGACAGCACACAACACCCAGTCATCACGAGGCAGAGAAAATCCCTGACCCCGCCGAGAATCGAACCCGGGAACCCGGGCGTGGGAAGCGAGAAGGCTACCGCACGACCACGAGCTGCGGACTCTTGTTAGTTTCGTTTACTGTCTGCTGTCTGGAAAAACTAAATAAACGGAGGCAGTGCGGGGGGAGGGGGAGAGGGGGTAGGCGAGCGGCTGTACGCCACAACTTAGTTTCACTGTCGACTCACCTTTTGCCTCTCATGTGCTGCGTCCGACTAGTAATTGCGGTCTGTCATTAGCAAAAGTCGTACATAACCTTTCGCTCCCAGTATTTCCCCTTGATAACTACAGAAATTTGTTTCAGTCAATATTGTCAAAAGCGTTTTCTAAATGTGCAAATGCTACATCAGCAGACGGATAGAGCTCTTTGCTGTAGCCAGCAACAGAGGGAGAGACTGTGTAGTCGCTTCCACGACCGGTGGCGTGACGTAACTCGCAACAGGCGGCGAGTGCAGAACAACGAGCTAAAGATACTGCTGCCTTCGCCATGCGATCCAGTGGACTGCAGGGCAGGATAACGCTGTCCGCAGACCGACAATGAGTCTACTATTCGCCCCTACATGCTTATTAGACACGCACCGGCCATCATTCTGCTGACGACCTAGACTGCGGACTACGATTGTCTTTGGCGTTTGCCTCTGGTTGGATTTCTCGTAGGATTACGACGAGCTTGAACTTGACACATGGGCTTGAAGTATTTCATAGCGATCATAATTTGCGTAACCGAAGCCTGACCGAAGCTCTTATTTTACGCCGAATTCTTAACCTTAACAGAACTTGTAACTAGTTTTGGTGTTCAAATAAAGGGAATGGAAACACCGTTCTGACAATTTTTCACTGCAGCGAAAATGCCTCCATTGCTTCTACAAACAACACTGCTGACCAGTCCCGCAGGTGGTAGCAGTGTTGCTACATCAGTCAGACTTAGTTCGGTCTTGTGGACTAGCGGTAAAGCACGTGCCTGGAAACCGAAAGTTCGCGGGGTCGAATCCCGTCATACCACAAGATTTTTTTCAGCCTTGCTTTAACCTAACTTTTACCTGTCAACGATGTGAGGATTAGCCAGGAACGACACGTGGTTAGGTTTCCACACTAAACCTCGGCCCCCGTTTCCGCAGGATTTCCGGGGTACGTTGACGGTACACAAGTGGTGTTCAATTGAAAGATTTGCACCAGGGCACTTGGCCATGCGAAACTTTTATTATTGTAGTTAGCCATAAAGGATGTACAGAGCTGAGCGATATTGCTCTCGTAATAACTGATAACAGCTCAGAATTGGCCGCAATTGCGGTCTGCTGGCGACCCACTGGACGGGCCAAAAGGCGGCAGCTAGACAGTGATGCGACGCGGCGACGGCGGTGTTTCTAATTCGGTCTGGAGAGGCCTCCTAATGACGGCTGGTGCAGAGCGCTGGAGGCGAGCCAATGCCCAGGCTGACAGCGGTTGTCGCGGGCTCATCTGTTTCCGTAGAGGCCACTTAACGCTGACACACAGCACGCCGCCAGCCCATCGCTGGAACGGACAGACCTATCTGCCCTCAAATACTGGCACGTCACCGACCTCACGTCATGTTGTTCTGCTCTACATGTGCCCTTCGATGCATACCCTAGAGCGGTTAGGAGGAGAATTCCTTTCACAGGAGTGAAACGGTTCATGGTGATCCGTCCTTCGGATGAAGAGTTTAAGTCCCCCTGGTGCTGCTCGAAACGCTATGCGCCGTCACCGAATTTTACCCTGCCCCTTCTCCCATCGCCATCGAGCACCAACACTGCACTCACTACACAGACATCCATTAAACCCACCCACACTAAACAGATACACTTAACACACGAATCTAATAATTCGCGAAAGGAAAAGGCTATTTTGCGCAAATGAAAAAGATTGGTTGGTTAAAAAGAGGGGGGCAAGGACCAAACTGCTAGGTCATCGGTCCCTTCTTCCGATTAAAATAATCGAGACATACAAAACACAGCTGGAAGACAGGAAAAAAACCACAAGAATAACGCAATGGCAAACCACAGAGAGACGCAAGAGACATGAAGAGATCAAAACGCGAGAGCAGGTTACCATCGCTGGCTGGCCATGAGAATAAAAAGGAGAAGCCAGCCACTCTGCAGCACATTAAAACCTCCACCCTAAAAGCACTAGGCTGAAGGACACAGACGGACAGAGGACATGCGCTAAGACTTAGATCAAATGATAAAATCCATTATCACAAATAAAATGTAAAACTAAAGCTGCAGTTGAGGCATTGTGGCCCAACACCGAAGGCGGGTGCTGGGAAAGTTAAAAGTCCGCCGCAGAGCGGCTAAAAGTGGGCAGTCCAGCAAGAGGTGGACGACCATCATTTGTGACCCACAGCGACATTGAGGTGGGTCCTCGCGACGGAGAAGGTAAAAAAGCATTAGCCACATATGGCCAATGCGGAGCCGGTAGGGGACAACTTGTTCCCTGCAAGAGGAGCGCATGGAAGACTTCCACACATTCGTAGTCTCCTTAATAACACACAGTTTGTTGTACATACTGTTATGTCTCCCAAAGCAGAAAAACCCTGCGACGCAAGACAGAATGCAGGTCAGTTTCGGAGATGCCCATCTTCAGAAGCGGTTTCCGCGTAGCCTGTTTGGCCAACCTGTCGGCAAGTTCGTTGCCTGGGATACCGACGTGTCCTAGGGTCCACACAAACACTGACTGACAGGACTGTGCCAGGCTATAGATGGTCTCCTGAATGGACGCTGCCAAAGGATGGCGAGGGTAGCAATGGTCGCTAGCTTGTAGGCTGCTCAAGGAGTCAGTACACAGGAGAAATGACTCGCCACACATGAGCGGATGTGCTCAAGAGCACGAGATATGGCCGCCAGCTCTGCAGTGAAAACACTGCAACCATCTGGCAAGGAGTGCTGTTCAATATGGCCTCCATGAACATACGCAAGGCCTACGTGTGCATCAGCCATAGAGCCATCAGTGTAAACCACTTCATGGCCCCGGTACATGTCGAGAATCAAGAGGAAGTGATAGCAGAGAGCCACTGGGTTAACGGAGACCTTAGGGTCAGGTGGAAGGTCCAGAAGAATCTGCGGCCTACGTGTACACCATGGAGGTGTATATGAATGGACCTCAAGAAGAGGTGGTAACAGGAACTACTCCATTTCAGACAGAAGGGACCGGACGCAAACCCCAATCATAAACCATGATCTGGGCCGCCGATGCAGGAGATGAACCTCCGTGGTCTGGAAAAGGAGAAGGTAATTTGGATGCACAGGAGAACTACGAATGTGTGCAACGTAACACTCGAGCAGTTGTGCATGCCTAACCTTCAATGGAGAGTCTCTAGCCTCCACCAGGATATTGGTCACCAGACTCGTTCTAGAAGCTCCCGTCGCTAGGCGAACGCCACAGTTGTGCACTGGGTCGATTAAACGCAACGCTGAGGGCGCCGCCGAACTGTAAACCAGACTCCCATAGTCAAGGCGGGACTGAACAAGGGCTCTGTAGAGCTGCAGCAGCGTAGAGCGACCCGCACCCCAGTTGGTGTTGCTCATGCAGCTGAGGGCATTGAGGTGCTGCCAGCACTTCCACTTAAGCTGACGAAGGTGAGGTAGCAAAGTCAATTGAGCGTGGAAAACTAGTCTCAAGAATCGATATGTCTCCACTACCGTGAGTGGATCGTCATTAAGGTAAAGTTCTGGTTCTGGATGAACGGTGCGACGCCGAGAGAAATGCACGGCACACGATTTCGCGGCTGAAAACTGGAAGCCGTGGGCTAGAGACCATGATTGCGCCTTGTGAATGGTTTCCTGTAGGCGCCGCTCAGCAATACCAGTACTGGAGGAGCAGTACGAAAAGCAGAAGTCATCCCGCAAACAGAGAAGGTGATACCGACGGCCCTACAGCTGCTGCTAGACCGTTAACAGTCACTAAAAATAGAGAGACACTCAATACGGAGCGCTGCGAAACGCCATTCTCCTGAATACGGGGGAACTATGGGAGGTACATACTTGGACATGGGAAGTATGTAGCGACAGGAAGTTTTGGATAAAAATCGGGAGCGGGACACGGAGACGCCACTCATACAATGTGGCAAGGATATGATGTCGGCAAACAAGACGGCAACCAGATGTTGGCGTCTGGAAAAGGCTGTTCGGATGGCAGACTAGAGGGACACGAGATTATCAGTGGTAGAGCGACCCTGGCGGAAGCCGCCCTGGCACACAGCCAGTAGGCCCCAGGGCTCCAGGAGCCAACACAACTGCCGATTTACCATACATACTAATAGCTCACAAAGAACGTTGGTCAGGCTGATGGGCCGATAGCTGTCCACATCAAGGGGATATTTGCCGGGTTTCAGCAGTGGAATGATGGTGCTCTCCCGCCATTGCGATGGAAAGACGCCGTCGCACCAGATCCAAATGAAGATGATGAGATGTTGCTTGTTAGTAGGAGCAGTGTCGGGGCAGTGCGCAAGTGCGCTGAGGAGCTCCCACTCTGTAAGAGGGCCGTTATAGGGTTCACTGTGGCGTGTAGTGAACGAGAGGGCTTGCCTTTCCATCAGCTATTTGAAAGGCTGGGGGGTAGTTCTCCGACGCAGAGGCTCGAGCATACTGCTCAGCGAAGTGCTCGGCAATCGCGTTTGTGTCGGTAGATAACACGCCATTGATGTTAATGCCAGGGACACACCTGTTGGGGTCTGGTCTTCGTCCAGACTTGGGTAGGTGACGTATGGCACCCAGTGGTCGAGATGTACCTCTCCGAACACTCTTGTTTCCGTCTTTTTATAAGCTGGCGTACGCGGGCATGGTGCGAGTAGTGTATGGAGATGACACGGTTGAGATGAGAAGTGCGAACACGAGGATAGGACGTTTACAGAACGGGAGCAGGCATTATGTACAAACTGCGCAATGGAAATTACGTGAAGGATACAGTTGTTTTCAAAAATATCCAGAATTTCAAGGTACGATGGCGATAATTCACTCCATGTAATGCAGACTAGTTGAGTAGCAACATTATATACAGTGACTCCATCATGAGGTATCAGAGTAATTTTGATGAGTAAATAAAGTTATGAGCTCTTTGTCATTGTTACTAGGATAGCTATCATGTATGGCGGAAAACATATAGAAAGGTTTACCCCTTTCCAGAGGGTGATGATTTTTTATTTTAAACAAATGTAGACATTATTTACCGTTTAAAAATTCTGACCGTCAATTTTAGGTGACGTCAACGTAAAAACTTCTTAAATAGAAATGATTAATGTTACCACCTATTGCATGAATCCTGATAAAAGATACTGGGAGAGAGTGGATATGTTCTAGTTCAACAAGAAATATGAAGAAATGCATGTTATGTATGCTTCTAAGAAACTCTTTGCAGGAGTTGAAGGGGTTGGGGGAAGGAAGTGCTAAGCCTCAATGTATTAAGGGTTAATCTGACTGACTATACGTTGCGTTTTTGATTGCATCACATGCTGGTGACAAATATTTCCGTATGTTCCTGTCTGCTACGTTATCTGATTTTTGTTACTGTTCTTGTGTTATGTCTTCGAATTTAATCAAACACGTAACACGCGCAGCAATTCAAAAATATGCTCTTGTGGGTTAGAACTTTTTTCCACCGACTCCTTCGATTGTTAATAACAGGATGAAAAAGATAGTTGACGCCTTCCCAATGGAGGAGCAAAATTGTTTTAGGAAGGAACGACCCTGTCGTGACAATGTCACTACAGCACGACAGTTAACTGAGAAAAAGACGAGAATGAGACCTGCAATCTCTCATCGTATTCAGATCAAAGAATGATGCTTTCAGCAGCTACTGCCTCGGACTACTTAACTCTCAGTAGCATTCTCGTACTGACCTAGAACTCTGTCCTGAATCATTCATTTAAGACAATTGGACATTTGACTGACGCTCTCGTATTTCTCGATGAAACTGGTCTCAGTTTCCGTGCTACGTGATGCCCTATAAATATATCTTTCCCTGTCAGGAATTAACATTGCGCTGACAGCAAGGTCGGCAGCAACGGACCATCTGCACATATCCGACAAACGTCAGAGATAAGAATTAGTTGTAAACCTGTAAGAAATTGATCACAAGACTAAACTTCCCGGTTACATTTCACTGAATGGTATTTTGAGCCGTGAAACAAAACGGTCAGGGGCATGTAGTTCATGTGCAATTACATCGGGCACGAGAAATTTTCACCATACACGTGCCAGCACATGCTACCGCCAGTCAATAGGGCACATATTAGACTATCCTGATCAAACTATGACATCCTATACAGGGTGTCCAGAATTGAAGTTTAAGTTTCAAAACGATGTAGAAAGAGAACCACTGAAAAAAGAAAGAAAGAGAAAAACATGACAAATTTGACAAATAGAGGTCGCTGTAAGCGTCAGAATATGCACACTAACAGAAGAGCGGCACGCGACTGTTCCTCGGTTATGCATTCGAGATGCCCAGCATAACTGTGTCCATTAAGGATCGCGCGCTCTTTTGCGAGAACGATTACTGTGCGACAGTACTCCGGGCACTCAAGGGTATGAAGACAGGCACTAGTCCCATTTCTGCTAAGAATCTTTAGAAAATTATTAAGAAATTCAAAAAGACGGGGTGTTTTGAAGTGCAATGTTGCAGAGGGAGGAACGCCGTTGATGCGACGTCTCTCGAAGAAGTGGCCACAGCACAGCAGGAGGGGTCGAACGGCGATGGGCAAACACGCAGTGCGCGGGGAGTTGCCCGAACGCAGGACATGATTGCAAGCACAGTGCATAAAATGCTACGAAACTTCCAGCAATGGTAGCCATACAGGGGTTGCTTCCTGCTGGTCTGCCAGCAAGGCAAACGTTGGCCCGAAATTTTTTTATCGAGTGGAAGAGGACAATGTGTGGCCATGGAACATTCTGTGGACAGGCCAAACCCATTTCTATTTCGAAGGAGATGTCAACACACAAAATTGGGCAATATTGGCAACAGAAAATCCGCACCCACATCAAACTGTACCACTTCATTCTATAAAGATGACTGTGCGGTGCATGTTCATCGTAGATCCATATTTTCGAGCAAATGAGTCCTGCGGGTCCTGTTACCCATGCCGCCACTGCTCAACGTTGCGAAGGCCATTTGGGCACTAACGTCATTCAAACGCTTCAACAGCATGGACGTGTGTGTAGAATCTTTTCATTCAATATGGCCTTCCTCTCTCTGTACATTGGACGGCCAGTAAAGCAACCACTGCAGAGACATTCCGGAAATGCTAGAATTATCTGCCGTTGTTTCCCTACAGTCTGGACATCCAGATAACCTGATCTTAATCCGTGTGATTTCTGGCTATGGGATTACCTGGATGATGATGTGTTTAGTGCTCAAATTGTTAACATAGCTGAATGGAAGGAAAGCTTTCGCAACGCGTTCTTTGAGCGTGACCCCCAAGACACTCATTCCAGCTTGCGACAGAAAACGGTGGACAGCATATTGAACATGTCTTGTGCCAGTCGCTAGACAGTTACGCGGTTTTTGGCCCATAGGACAATCAAAAACCGATGTTATTTTGCTTTTCATGTAGTTTTTGGACTCAGGACAATTAAAAGCCGATTTTTCCTGCCCGATGTGGTAGATTATGCAGTGGTGGAGGGTTTACCTAACCAACAGTGCCACAATTGATGACTGCCAAACTTGTGCAGTCATGCACATTGAACAGCACGGATGGTGTAATGTGCAACACAAAGCACAGCCGTCGTATTAAGATTCATGTTTCATTTGTAGCCAACTCTAAGTATACATTAAGCCATCTATTGGTAAAATTTTCGTTATACTGTTTTTTGTTCCATGCCGTTTCCCCCGTGTCAATAAAATGCGTTGAAATGCGTTGAAATTTGACGTCATTCTGAACAGTGGTTCTCTTTCTATAGCGTTTTTAAACTGGAACTTCATTCACGGACACCCTGTACCCCAAAACAGTTTCCATCCGAAGCTATTCATTTGATCTGAGGGATTCCAATTCGGTCTCCCTTTTGAAGATACGTCAAATCATGCATAGCAGTCCTTGGAGATGACCATCCCCACGTTCGATGAAAATTCCTTCACAGAAAACAAAACATAGAAAAGATCAATTCTTATTTTGTCTTATAATGAGCACAGCAGGGACCTGTTAAAACTTAGAAATGTTCTCCTGCATCTCCTATTCCTCAAGAATCTGTAAACGCAGTACCCAGCATGTATCTCGTTTCTTCTTGTCCATTTTTTCGTCACGAATGTAGTGTAATCAGTCACAATTCAGACGAATACAGTATCAGCCATCTCGCGCACTTCAATTACTACTATAAAAATTTCCATGAAATTATTAGAGATGTTTCACGTAATGGTTCAGGCTTTAAGCTTTGTTATTCACATACTCTGTTTATCACGTTATCGTTCTTATTTTTCTTTGCTGCCGCTACTCTACAGATATGAAGAGTAGTTTGCACCGACGGAACATCTAACAAACTGTTACTAGACCTGCTACCGGTGTCTCGCTACGATAGTTCCACACCGTCCGTCCAAAAAACTCCAAGGCTGATTTTGTTGAAGGAATAGATTAGCGTTTAACGTCCCGTCGACAACGAGGTCATTAGAGATGGAGCACAAGCTCGGATTAGGGAAGGAAATCGGTCGTGCCCTTTCAAAGCAACTATCCCGGCATTTGCCTGAAACGATTTAGGGAAATCATGGAAAACCTAAGTCCGGATGGCCGGGCGCAGGTTTCAAACGTTGTCCTTCCGAATGAAGGTCCAGTGTGCTAACCACTGCGCCCCCTCGCTTGGTGCAGATTTTATTCCTGGCGTATAAGCGACGTCGGGATAGTAAGTACGGTGGCAGCTTGAACTAACGACTGTAAACAACAAATCTGCATTATTGCACGAACTGCGCTGCTAAACTTTAACATTTAGACTTGACGGGTATGTGAGTCAGACAATTTTCATAAACAGGGGCGGGCTCCAGTTTTTCCGGTTGAGTTTCCTGGAGCCTTCGAGAGTAATGGAAAGATATATGCACTCGGGCTTTATAAGAAACCTGAAAGATTAGTTGCTATCCTACTGCAGCTTTGTCCCCTACCACTTCGAGAAGAATCGTTAAAAATATGACACAAAATAAACAAAAAATGTTCCTCCGAAACTAACCGATTATTACCGTCATCTCTCCGCACCCGACACGTATGATATTCATTAATTTGAATATGTACAAATACATGGTTTTACAACGTGGTACCGCAAATTAGCACTTTAGCGTAATTTATTTTCAAAACCTTGCAGTCAAAGAGTTCTGCTGCAATAACTGAAGAGCAATTGTGGCTCATTTTGCGCAACACGGGTAAACAGCGAATATTTGATGTGACAGATGTGCAAGCCAAACAGCCTTTTTCACATTTCCAGCTGCAAGTTGACAATGAGGCCACGCAGAATGTCATTTTCCGTGTTCATAAACACTACGTTGATCCATGGAGTATTTGGAAAGATCATATTGCCATTACATGTATATATGGACTTGACAAGCATTGTGTGTGTGTGTGTGTGTGTGTGTGTGTGTAATGAATTGCAAACACACTCCTCCTTGTCTGCTTTCTAAGTTATAATTGGATGTAGACGAGCTCGAAGGGAGCAGTCTCGTGTTTATACTCTTTTTTGTTTCCTCCCTTGTCATTTCAGAATATCTATCTCTGCATATTTATATACTACGTAAATTACTGTACAGAAGAGGCGGCAGGAGGTCATACCCCAATGCTTTTATCCAGCAACAGAAGAAGAATATAACACAATTACCTTCCTTGCAAAGTATCGGTGATGGTCAAATAAAAATAAAATAAGAAAAAACAACTAAAAACACAAATCACGAGTTATTTTGAAAAATTCACGACAATAGAGCAGCAGTAAGGGAGATCAGGATAAGAGTAGGGAGTTAAGAAGGTGAATACCTACTTAGTTTTTTATTACAATATAACTATTGCTACACCGATCTGTCTTTTAATCTCCCATTTATATCACTGTAAAAATAGTGTTTTTATACTTCTAAGTCAACACAGTAAGAGTGAAAATACAAAAGAGGTTAACCACGAACACTTACCCGCACAGGCGCATAAAACTACGGATTCAATATGGCAAGAGTTCGTACGTGAAATTCTTCACCTGCGGTCGGAGGTAAAGTCTTAAACCCTCATAAACCGTACACGCGTCGTGTCATCATTCTTTACATTCATCACATTGTATATAGCCATCATCATCATCATCATCATCATCATAATCATCATCATCATCATCATCATCATCATCATAATCATCATCGCACCGCACCCTTGGGAAACGAATTTTTTTCTGTTTTAAGACATTGTTTTCTTTTATTCTCTTCCTTCTACTTTTGTTTTTGTTCGATTCATTCTTCGCAAGTGATGACGAGCAGCTCCGGTCTCAGAAATGGATTTGTGCGTTCTCTTGCGTGCAACAATGAATTCAAACACTGCTGTACAAATTCCTCGCTGAGCTTTCTTCGCCGGACCATTGTCTCCAGTAGTGTTACTATCCTCGATGATCTGAATTGCAGCTTCTTCTCTTGCCGTTGCACGAGGAAGAAATTCCTCCACCGAATAAATATTACGATTATATGGGCACATTCACGTTAATTCCACTGCTTTTTTTACCATTATCTACTGCTGCTATCTGGTAGTAGGCACTTCTACCTAAACCGGCACATTTGTGTGTACCCTTGCCGAAACGTTCACTAGTTCACTAATATATCATAGAATCCATCGCAAGACAGATTAACAGGTGTTATCGCGTCGATAAGAGAGGAATACTATGTAGTTAAACAGCTAATTTAATAAACTAAAGCGCAGTGACTGGTTAAATCATTTAAATTACTAGATGTGTATGTTACTTTGAGTCCTAACAAAATGTTTTATTACCTCAACAGCAACAGAGAGTAGTGGAACAACTGCAGGCTTCTGTTCTTTATGTCATTACGCACTGCTACAATGGCTAACCAATGCGTTTCCCGCCAAGTGAGGCTAAAGGTCGGGACACACACGTCCGGGCCGTGTCAGGGCCGAGCGTCGGACGAGTGACGGCCGTACTCCGGTCCGTTCCTGCAGGGTCCACACATGACCGGGGCACGTCCGTGTCTCTGTTGTTCCTTGTAGTGACTCGGACGCGGTGAGCTGTGTTTCTGTTTGTGAAAGCTGTAAAACATGTTCACTAATTTTCGTAATAGTGAATTAGGACTTATAGCACTTGCTTTAGACGAAGAGGAAAACGAACGAAGGCAAACAAGAAGAAGAAAATTATGGATCCACAGTGCCTGGAAAACAAGACCAGTACAGGGAGAGTTTCGAACACTATTTTCTCACCTCGTAGATGATGAGACTAAGTTTTATGAATATTTTAGGATGACGCAGTACACCTTCTGTGAACTTTTAAAGAAACTAGAACCAAGGCTGAGAAAAAATGACACGTTCTGGAGAGTATCAGTTTCACCCAAAGAACGACTGGCTGTTTTTTTACGGTAGGTTAAAGAAAAGTACACAGAACACAAATAAATAAGAAGTTTTAAGGACAGCATTTTTATTTTATTACTTTAGTAATTGAAAGATAAATACATAAGTTAGTAAATAATACAGTTAAATTTCTACTACCCTAAGAAAAACAAATGAGGACTATTCAGTGAATTAGTTTCTGAAGCTGATGAGGATGCAGGGGAACTTGGAGGATGATGGCTTTGGTTATTTATATACGAATTGTGCGAATCCCTTTGCAGGTCCAAAAGCTGCTGTGTAGGTTCTGTTGACTCGTTTCCCACAGGTGAAGGATATGGTGTTGAAACAGATTTTGCTGAGGAATTGGAGGATGATGGAGTGAATTGATGGACTGATACGTCATTCATGAGTTGCTTCAGTTCAAAGTCTTGTACTATTGAAAAAATCCTACTTTTAGCCTGATGAAACAGTAGTGGATGCAATGATTTTAGGGCTGGTGCTATACCAGCCAAAAAAGCATCAACTGGGTTTTGTATATCTCTCTGTTTTTCAGCTTTTTTTTTCTGCCAAAATGTAAGCCATGAGCTGGCTTGATGCAGATTCTTGTGGTTTAACCTCACGCTGAAATTTTCGTTTCAGTGGTGGTTTCATAAATGTGTTCTTCTTTGAAGTGACGGACGAATGAGCTGAGGGCGTCTGGGAATGCCGAGTGCGCTCCATCAAATTCTCTGTTTCACTATCCTGGGTTTTAATGATCCATTCTTCATCTGCAATGTCTTCTTGTGTAGACACTTTTTCGTTTTCAACAATCGACTGCTCCTCTTGGGAATCTGTATTTGATTCTTGTTTATGCTCATTATTGTCTTGCGTGTAAGGAACATTGGAAACTGTTTCTCGTTCTACCATGTAAGGTAGCAGGAACGTTAAGAGATCTTCATACTTGTATTTATGTTGATGAACAGCAGCTTGTCGTGAAACAGTTTTCCTTTTCTGCAAGGTCTTCCTTAGTTGGTCACGAACAGATGCCAATTTTTTTTTTTTTGCATTCCTCTATTCCACCTGTAGCAAAAATATTTTAAACCGCGTATTTATATTACAATGTTTAAAATGCTACAAATATTTTATAGATTATACAGTATTTCTCATCTTATACATTCAATTTTTTTCAGGTTCCTTGCTACAGGAGATTCCTTTAAAACTATTTCCTTCAGCTACAGGTTGGGAAAATCCACAGTTGCAGCTATCGTCCATGACACCTCTAAAACAGTTATCGATTTATTGTTAGAAGAGGTGATGCCTGTGCCGAATGAAGAAAAATGGAATGCTATAGCTGAGGAGTTTTGGACAAAATGGCAGTTTCCAAACTGCATTGGATCTTTAGATGGAAAGCACGTAACAATACAGGCTCCGAACAACTCAGGAAGTCTCTATTGGAATTACAAAAAAACATATTCCATTGTGCTTCTTGCTCTGGTTGACCCATGTTATAATTTTATTGCAATAGACGTGGGAGCGTACGGAAAAAACTCTGATGGAGGCATTCTAGTAAATTCAAATCTTGGAAAGTCATTGGAAAACAATACGCTTAGCGTCCCAAAGAGTAAAACTTTACCCGGAACTGATGTTGAACTTCCAATGGTAATTGTAGGCGATGAAGCTTTCCCTCTCAAAACATACCTGATGCGACCATATCCTGGCAGGAACTTAACAAATGACAAGGCTATATTTAATTATCGTTTGAGTCGGGCAAGAAGAATATCCGAAAATGCATTCGGTATATTGCAACAGAAATTTCGAATATTTAGAAGAATCCTTCAGGGAGATCCTAATAACCTTACAATGATTGTGACGGCTGCGTGTGTACTGTACAACTTTATTCGAAAAATGGAAGGTTATAGGGTGCCCGAACAGAGGATGGATCAAACGGAAACTGCTGAGGGATCCGGAAGTTCATCAAATCTTCGAAACCTACCTCGAATTCGTGGGAGATCAACAGATGCTGCATTTGCTGTACGAGGACAACTCAAAAAATTCCTGAACTCTCCACAAGGGACTGTGGAATGGCAAGAACATGTCGCCTTGGCGATATAACGATGACATAAACCAAACATCTGTTTGTAAAATAAAAAGTAAATAAATATCTTTCGGGTATTAAAACTTGTATAGTTTTTATCTTACCTTTGGCTTGTAGATCTGTTGCAATTGTCTTCCAAACTCTTGTCTTTGTACTCGATATTCCTGTAATTTTCACTTCCCTGATCGTAAAGAACAGGAAACTTACGAACTTCCTCTATTAGTCGTTCCACATCCATGTTTTGTACACAGAACAGTTTTGCGCAGTTGCACAGCTCACAAGACAACCCCACCGTCAGGCCGTGTCCGTCACGTGAAAATTTAAACATGGCGAATCCCGCCCCGCCCGGCCCCGGCCCGTTGACGTTCCCCGTGCACGGCCCGGTCAAGTGGGGCCCGCTGCATTTGTTTGAATGTTGTATTTCGTAGTCCGGGTGACGGCCGATAATCGGACGTGTCTCGGCACGGACACGGTCCTGACATGTGTGTCCCGACCTTAACACAGAGAAAAGTGTGCGTTCTCAGACGATGCATACTCCTGAGCGACTTCCCTTACGTTTCGCAAAACTCGTTAAAGGTTTGCTGTTAAATCCTCAGTACCACTCCGTTGTGTTGCGTTTCACCTTCTCTAGATTGTGAGTATGAATGTATAGGTACCCATTGAGAAAACAGAAGAGAATGGGAAGTAAAACAGAGGTGTACATAAGAGCAAATGCAGCTATGAAATTCGCAGAATGATTTACATTTCAACAATGCGACAGAAACAAGTTATTTCTCGTTCGGGAAGAGCAGGCGGCAACTTTTGTACAGCATTGAACTGGCTGCCAGCGTGCTGTAAGAACCTGCTCACCTGCTCTTGACCCCGCTTCCTTTCCGGCACACTTTCTAGAGGTATGTGACAAGATGTCTATGCACATGTCACGCAGTTTCCACAAATTACAGAGCGGCGGTTTTGGGCGCGGAGCTGGCGTCCGACGGTGTCCCAGATGTCTTCCATCTCGATCAGATCAGGCCTACTTGATGCACAAGACATCAACATGAGTTCACTACCACGCTCCTCGAACCACTGTAGCATGACTATCGCAATTATCCTGCTGAAAATGCATTCACTATCGGGGGATTTATCATGAAAGGATGCAGGTGGTCCGAAATAATGTTCATGTAGTCACAGCTGTTACGGTACTTTCGGTTACTACCACATATCAAATGGAAATCCAGGTGAACTGAACGTTCCCCATAACATAATACTGCCCCCACCAGCCTGCGTACGAGACGCAGTGAGTGTTTCGAGCAGCAGTTCCTCTGTATGACGGCGTATACCAACGCAACCGTCGATCGATGTAACAAGAAACTTGGTCATCCGATGAGGCGATACGTAACCACGGATCCACGGTTCAACCTCCATGATCCCTTGCCCAATGCAGTTGTTATTAACGATGTGGTGGAGTCGACATGGAAACACCTAGGGGTCATCTGTTGCGAGGCCCCATGTTCAACACAGTCATTCGAAATATAATTGTGCAAGCGTGTGCACTGTAATCTGTTATCAGGTCTGTAAGAGATCGCCGACTATTCTGCGTTACAGAGCGGGCAAACCTCTGACCTCAAGGTACTGTGATGAGGCGTGCTCGTCCAACGCCTTGTCACCTACTGGTACTTTCACCGTCCTTCAACTACTTCCAGTGCAAGCTCATTACAGAAGAGGAATGAATCAACGACATAAAAAATACAAACATTAATAAGACATAGGCAGAGAGGAAGATAATATGTGTCTACCTTTGTAGATTTTAAAAGTGATATTACTACATTGACCGTAATGTGCTGCGTAACATACTGGCAGACATGAATAATTATTAACAACTATAGGAGCAACCCTGGCTAAAACGAAGACTAAAATAAAATGTAAAGGATATTTTTTCAAGTCCTTTCAGATCACGAGGAGATGGGGCAACATCACTTCTGTTCATCAGCGTATTGGAAAAAATAATAAAAGAATGGTGCACGAAATTAAAACTTCGGAGCCTGATTAAACATTTAAGGATTGGAATTAAGAACAATGCTGTGGGTCGAGACAGTAGATTTTGCAGATAATATTGTCACAATGGTTTGAAACAGCAGTGTGTTGAAAGAAGTAGCAGAACGAACTAGCTTATAAATATATATTGGGGGAAAAAAAAGATACCAAATATCAAGGAGAAGACAACCCAATTAAGGGTGAATAACTTTAGATATGTGGGCGAATAGATTATAGCCACGAACAAGAAAAGAAGCCTTGAACAGAAGTCAGATAAATAGAAATAACTTTCCAAATTACACTGATCATTTGTAAAGAAAAGTGGTTTTCCATAGACACCAAATATAAATACAGCTGTGTTACACAAGTATAACTGCACAGCTCACTTTTATGGCAACGTATAAATGATGAAAGATTACAAACAGAGGAAACGCATCTTCAGCGTAAATGACTAGAAACCGGAAACAAAAATACTCTACAAGTACAACAAAGAGATCTACAAAACACGAAAAACTGAGAAATCTTTAGAATAGCGGTAGTTAAATTTGCGACTTCAGAGACAGGAAACCAATAACGTGTGTCAAACGGACAGATGATACCTAGACACTGTGCACTGATGGAAAACAACTGGATTTAAAAAAAATAGAGAGAATAACTGCCACAATCGTGATCCTTTGATTGCTGACTTAACGAAAATTAAAGTGAAATTAAAATTTGTTCGAAGATGAAGAGAAGGGACATCGTTGGAACAATTGTTCATTACAACTCTGTTACTTGGCAGCTAACTCTAGAGAATAATATGTATTCCACGTATTTGTGCGGCACGCAAGATGAAATACAGTTCGCCATTCTCCTGTACTGGTGCAAACACTGTCGTCAGTCGATACTCTGACCGTCCGTGCACTTCGGTTCCCCCACTGCCGAGCAGTCGAAAGACGGCCCTCCCTCTTACTGCACTCTGGGAACTTGTGTTTGGGAGGCCACTTCTCCTTAGAAAGCAAGCTAACCCCAGCTGCCGCGGCCTTTCACGCCGGCCCTGTTGAGGGCTTCCTGCCGCCACCTAAGAACGCTGCCGGTGGATTTCTCCACCTGGTCGGCACGCCATTCCGCGCGGTCCTTGCGGGCAGCGCCCTGCTCGCGTGTTGCAAGCCGGAGCTTATCTCGCAGGGCACCGCCGCCCGAGATAAACTGGCCTTGCCCCGGCATCCGACAGCAAATGCACGCCACTCCTAATATCAGACTGCCATTTTGTGTCTAACCGCCAGATAATTCTGCCTGTCCCGCCCGCAAGAATTCTGCAAGAGCAATAAACGCACAGTACGGCAATAGTGCACAGCTAAGAACGTGGAGCATTGTTTTGTTACCCACAAAAAGTAATGGATGTCTACGTAAACAACGAGCACGTTCTTTTCAGCTTCTTGAACACAAGTGTCGGCGTTATTAAGTGAAAGGTTCTATTGAGATTTCTTCCCTCTACGCGGTCAATATTCGCAAATGTCGGGATTTTGTATACACTTTACGTTTATTCAAGAAGGAACCAAAATCTATCTCGGTAGTATAAATCATTGTTAGATATTATCAACATACCACTCTCACAAAGGAAGGAAAGAAAGATGGTTGGATTTAACGTCTCGTCGACATCGAGGTCATTAGAAACGGAGCACAAGCTCGGATTGTACGAGGCGTGTTTTTTAAGTAAGTACCGTTTTGAAATAAAAAAAAAGACGTGCTAAGATATCTCAATAATTTTATTTTTCCATGAAAGCCTGTACCTTAATCTACTTTTCTATATAATTTCCGTCAATATTGAGGCACTTGTCATAATGTTGTACCAGTTTTTGAATACCCTCCTCATAGAAGTCTGCCGCCTGGCTTGTTAACCACTGCATCACCACTGTTTTGACTTCGTCATCGTCTTGAAGACGCTGACCGCCAAGGTATTTTTTCAAGTGCAGGAACAGATGGTAGTCACTGGGCGCAAGATCAGGGCTGTACGGAGGATGATCTCTTTGGTCTGATTCGCCACATGCGGACGGGCATTGTCTTGCAGCAGAACGATGTCCTTGCTCAACTTCCATGGACTGTTGCTTTGATTCTGGTGTGACGTAGGCCACCCATGTTTCATCATCCGCAACAATTTTGATTAAGAAATCATCACCGTCATTGTGGTACAGCTCAAGGAAAGTCAATGCACTGTCTAAACGTTTGGTTTTGTGCACATCCGTCAACATTTTTGGTACCCAACGTGCGCACAATTTTCGGTTATTCGAGTGCTTGGTCACAATGCCATACAAAACACTATGAGAAACATTAGGAAAGTCATCCCACAAGGAGGAAATCGTTAAGCGTCTGTTTTCTCTCACCTTATTGTCCACTTCCTGCACCAAACTTTCATTAACGACCGAAGGACTCCCATTCTGTTCATCACAAACATTTGTGCGGCCATCTTTAAATGCTCTCACCTACTTTCTTACCATTCCATCACTCATAATGTTTTCTCCGTAAACTGCACACATCTCACGATGAATATCGATCGCTTTTAGGCCTTTAGCACTAGAAGATCTTACTTCACAGTCGGCGGGACTCACGATTTTTGGAGGCATCTTAAACACTCAGTACACAACGGCCGGCCGGAATAGCCGTGCGGTTCTAGGCGCTACAGTCTGGAACCGCGTGACCGCTACGGTCGCAGGTTCGAATCCTGCCTCGGGGATGGATGTGTATGATGTCCTTAGGTTAATTAGGTTTAAGTAGTTCTAAGTTCTAGGGGACTGATGACCACAGCAGTTAAGTCCCATAGTGCTCAGAGCCATTTGGACTCAGTACACAACGTAAACAAGGAAGAACCACTGTAATGGCGTCAGTGCGTAGATTAAGGTAGAGGCTTTCGTGTAAAAATAAAATTATTGAGATATTTTAGCACGTCTTTTTTTAAATTTCAAAACGGTACTTACTTAAAAAACACGCCTCTTATTACGGATGGGAAAGGAAGTATCCTTTCAAAGGAAGTATCCCTACATTTGCCTTCAGCACTTTAGGGAAATCACGAAAAACCTAAATCTGGATCGGCGGAAGTGGCTTTGAACGGTCGTCCTCCAGAATGCGAGTCCAGCGTGCTAACCATTGCGCACCTGGCACGGTTATGCTCACAAAAGCCTGTTTTGTTGTTTTCTCAATTTCTTTACTACTGTACTCTTATTAATGCTTCGTAGGTATAATATTGCAGAATTATAGCGCACCAAGTGAAATCTGTAACAACAGTTGCCGGGCTGCGCAGGGAGCACAAGCGCAAATCTACCTACACACGCCTAGTACGGCAGACAGTATTCTCTTTTGTTACGTCAGAGGATAATTTTTATTGAATTAAACTGACTATTAAATCAACCTGACTACGCTGCAATTGTTTTCGCCGATCAAGTAGCAAACCTTAATAATCATGCAGATATTTAAGCTTTAATTATGTAGATTAGAATGGACGCAAGATTTAGCAATAACAATGACGTTAGCCGCGGTGTACGACGAAACTACTTACGTCTGCTCATAACGGTAGGTTCTTTGATTGCTTGGTGAGGTGCATGTACGAACTGTAACTCATGATATATTAGTTTAATTTATTGCATTGATGAATAAAATACTTAAATTTGATACACTTCTTTGCCACAGGCGTACTGGATAATTTACAACTATCACTGACTAGCAAGGCACTACTTGTTGCACTAATTAACAAACTCTCCTCTTAAGGTCCGACGTTTGCCTTTACTAAATTACAAGTTAATCAGAACGTTTAACAACTCGTTGGCCTCCACTATGATGTTGACTCCTACAGATGAAGCTTCCGTGCTCGGCTCTATACCGCCCTCCGGTGCGAGGGTGTTGCTGTGCTGAGGGGGCAGCAGTTGTCTTCAGGAGCGGCTCCCATACGTCGATGCGGACTGCAACGTGATCTCGCTAACTTCAGTGGCATCGGTACGTGTTGCCAACTTAGATGTGGCATTGCGATATCTGCACGATACCACACAAAATATGGCAGGGACATTTATTTTATTCTTGTTTGATTATTTTAGAGATTTAACCTGGAGAGATTAGAGCTATCACACGCCCTCCCTTACATCTAAGCGGGCGGTCTACATTTTTATATTTTACATTGAAGCCCCCAAGAAACTGGTATAGACGTGCGTATTCAAATGCAGGGATATGTAAACAGGCAGAATGCGGCGCTGCTGTCGGCAACGCCTATATAAGACAAGTGTCTGGCGCAGTTGTTAGATCGGTTACTGCTACTACAATGGCAGACTATCAAGATTTAAGTGAGTTTCAACGTGGAGTTATAATCGGCGCACGAGCGATGGGATACAACATCCGTGAGATAGCGATGAAGTGAGATTTTGCCATACGACCATTTCACGAGTGTGCCGTGAATATCAGGAATCCGTTAAAACATTAAATCTCCGACATCGCTGCGGCCGGAACAAGATACTGCAAGAACGGGACCAACGACGACTGAGAGAATCGTTCAAAGTGACAAAGTGCAACCCTTCGGCAAATTGCTGCCGTTTTCAATGCTGGGCCATCAACAAGTGTCAGCGTGCGAAACGTTCAACGAAACATCATCGGTATGGGCTTTCGGAAACGAAGGCCCACTCGTGTACCCTCGATGACTGCACGACACAAACCTTTACGCCTCGCCTGGGCCCGTCAACACCGACATTGGACTGCTGATAACTGGAAACATGTTGCCTGGTCGGACGAGTCTCGTTTCAAATTGTATCGAGCTGATGGACGTGTATTGGTATGGAGACAACCTCTTGAATCCATGGATCCTGCATGTCAGTAGGGGACTGTTCAAGCTGGTGGAGGCTCTGTAATGGTGTGCGGCGTCTGGAATTGGAGTGGAATGGGACCCTTGATACGTCTAGATACGACTCTGACAGCTGACACGTATGTCAGCATCCTGTCTGATCACTTACATCCATTCATGTCCATTGTGCATTCTGACGAACTTGGGCAATTCCAGTAGCACAATGCGACACCCCACATGACCAGAATTACTACAGAGTGGCTTTAGGAACACTCTTCTGAGTTTAAACACTTCCGCTTGCCACCATACTCCCCAGACATCTGGGAGGTCTCGCAACGTGCTGTTCAGAAGAAATCTCCATCCCCTCGTACTCTTACGGATTTATGGAAAGCTCTGCAGGATTCATGGAGTCGATTCCCTCCAGCACTACTTCAGGCATTAGTCGAGTCCACGCCATGTCGTGTTGCGGCACTTCTGCGTGCTCGCGGGGGCCCTACACGATATTAGGCAGATGTACCAGTTTCTTTGGCCATACTGCATTTTTAATAAAGTCTGTCATGTCTGGGTAAGTATAACATTACTTGTAGTTACAAAACATAAAAACACATTTCCGTCAGATATTTTGACAATTGAGTTTTGACAGATCTTAACTATGATGCTGAATGTTTACAAAGTATATACTTTGTAAACATATAGCATCGTAGTAAAGAACTGTGAAAACTAAACTGACAATATCTGGTCTAGGCGCCTTGCTACGATTCGCGCGGCTCCCCCAGTAGGAGGTTCGAGTCCTCCCTCGGGCATGGGTATGTGTGTTGTCCTTAGCGTAAGTTAGTTTGAGTTATATTAAGTAGTGTGTAAGCCTAACGACCGATGACCTCAGCAGTTTGGTCCCATAGGAACTTACAACAAATTTCCAGTTTCCAAAATATCTGACAAAAAAGTATTTTACGTTTCATAACTACAAGAACTATTATACGAGTACTTACCGAGACATGACACCAAGACTTCAGTATAGATGCAATATGGTCGTCACTTCCAACTAGAAGTCACTTGATAAGCATAATGGCAATATGCCGAAGCAGGCCTGTCGTGTAAAATAATATAAAAAAATATCTTATTGCAGCTGGTTTGGAGCATTCGTTTCCACAACGTCTTATACCGATGTATATTATACAGCGGGCCCAATTGAACGTAAGAAATTGGAAGTATTAAAAAAAAGAACAATGGCTGTTTTGCAAACGTAGTCGGACAGTCTCACGTCAGTAGTATGGGTAGTGACGATGTGTTTGAAGTTATATTTTTTACTTTGCGGGACTCCTTCGCACTTCAGTATGAATGCACCCGTTTCAGTGACTGCTGCATGCTTTGTCACTAATGAGAACCGTAAGTTATTGAAAAATACTAATCAACTTGTTATATTATCATAATATCTGAATAGCACGGATAACACGCTAAATGGCATACATTAAAAATTTGTCCCCAACAATAAAATGCGACCATACTTGTCTACACATATTACTAAAATCCCCCGCTGCGTTTCTCTGTCTCCTTGTGAAGATTATCTCAGGAACTACTGAAGCGATCGATAACGTTTTCATTAACACAGAGACTGATTAGCGAAGAATGCTTGTGTATATAATCTATTCTGTACTTCTTTCCATTAATAAGGTTCACCGCGTTTGAGTCACTAGGTACGTAGCACTTAGAATGTCGTAAGTGTCTTGGGCAATATTAACAACTCTGCTATGCTATCACGAGCAATAATCCAATTATTTAAAAAGAGGTCAGTCCCATACCCATAAAACGAGAAATGGAAACACAGTGGGTGCAATTTCAAAAATGGTTCAAATGGCTCTGAGCACTTGGGACATACCATCTGAGGTCATCAGTGCCCTAGAACTTAGAACTACTTAAACCTAACTAACCTAAGGACATCACACACATCCATGCCCGAGGCAGGATTCGAACCTGCGACCGTAGCGGTCGCGTGGTTCCAGACTGAAGCGCCTAGAACCGCTCGGCCACTGTGGCCGGCCGGTGCAATTTCGCTTTGAACAACGTCTCTCCGCTAAGAACAGCCTCCTGATCGTTAAGTTGCATGTTGAGAAGTCTTTGAACCAAGCATATTCGCCTACTGATATTCCGTAAGCACCTATTTTGATTAATAGTTTGATTACTAGAGGTCTTCGTGGGACGGAATCGAAGTTCCCACAAGTATGCTTCTGTCTATTACGGACTGATCATTGTAGGGCGCGACCAGCTAGAATTTTCGAGAAATAGCTATTGGACAAACACAAAAAACGTTTCTTGTAATGGCTTCCTACAGAAAATAACGTTGCACAATGCACTGAGTTATAAATATGGTGAAAGTTACAAAAAAATGGTTCAAATGGCTCTGAGCACTATGGGACTTAACATCTGTGGTCATCAGTCCCCTAGAACTTAGAACTACTTAAACCTAACTAACCTAAGGACATCACACACATCCATGCCCGAGGCAGGATTCGAACCTGCGACTTCTACGTAAAATTGGCTGGTTTTTGACGCCAGCATATGGCAGGCTAACGCCTTGAAAGTTGGTTCGTGACGAACCCATAACCCTGCAGGAAGGCGGGCGCCGGGTTGAATAAGAACAGAATGGCTTCGTGTGACGCAACCCACCGGCCCGAGAACACTTTCGCTTCGCCGTCGCTCTAATCTGACTAGCTGCAGCTGCTAACAGCACGAACCGCCACACGCCGGTCAGCTGTTCCTCTGAGCACTGGCAACTGGCGCGTGGTCTCATCACTGTCACCTACGAACTCCGAGAAAAAACATTAATTCACCCGTCATTAGCCCTGGACTCCGCTGCACTGGTACGAACCTGTAAAACAGTAACAAGTAAGCAAAGACACCACTCGACTCACAGCTGGCAATGTCCGTCACATAACGAGGACAACAGCCAAAACCGAATAAACATTATTTTTAAAATGTGGAAATGAGTGTTATATCGCAAAACAATCATTTACCTGTAAGGTACTGCATCTGTGTACAACCCACGTTTGAAGGTGTACGAATCTAAAGTCTACATCTAGATCTACATGACTACTCCGCAATTCACACTTAAGTGCCCGGCAGAGGGTTCATGGAACCACCTTCAAGCTATTTCTCTACCGTTCAACTCTCGGAAAGCGCGCAGGAAAAACTGACAGTTAAATCTCTCCGTCCAAGATCTGGCTTCCTGGCGCAACGAAAAAAATCTTTGCTTTAATGACTGCCACCCCCACTCGCGTATCATATCCCTAGAACTCTTCCTCCTTATTCCTTTTCTTCTTTAATGTTTATTTCTTATGTCATGTTTCAACTGGAAGCTCTCCGTCGCGTCCTCTTCTGAACACCAATCTGGACTTCGCTCCCTGTCCTCTCTTTCATGGTAATACAAAACGAGTTGCCCTTCTTTGAGGTTTTTCGATGCCCTCTGTCATCCTATCTGATACGGAATACACACAGGACAGCAATACTCCAGAAGAGGACAGGCATGCGTAGTGAAGGCGGGCTCTTTGGTAGACCTGACGCACTTTCTACGTGTTCTGCCAATAAATCGCTGTCTTTCCCCACAATATTATCTATGCGAACTTTCCAGTTTAAGTTGTTCGTAACTGTAAGCTCTTGGTTTTTAGCTGAATTGTCAAGGTATAGATTTGTGCGATTTATCACGTAACTGAAATTCAACGGATTTCTTTTACTACTTGCGTGAATGAACTCTCACTTTTCGTCATTTAGAGTCAATTCAGGCTTTTCGCACAATACTGCTATATTGTCTAAATCGTTGTTCAATTGGTTTTGAGCATCTGATGACTTTACTAAGCGATCAATAACAGTACCATCTACAAACAACCAAACAGAGTTGTTCAAGATGTCTCCTAAATCGTTCATGTAGATCAGGAACGGAAGAGCACCTCTAACACTCTCTTGGGGTACGCCTGATATCACTTCCGTTTTACTCGGTGACTTTTCGTCAATTACTACGAAATGTCACCTTTCTGACAGGACATTCGAATCCAGTCGCTCAGTTGAGGCGATACTTCATATGCGCGCAATTTGGTAAGAAGCCGCTTGTGACGAACGCTGTCAAAACCTTTTTAAATCCAGAAATATGGAATCAATTTGAGATCACTTATAGACGGCACTCATTATTTCGTGTGAATAAAGAGCGGTTGTGTTTCTTAAGGACGATGTTTTCTAAATTCGTGTTGACTCTGTGTCAATAGATCGTTTTCTCGAGGCAATTCATTTAACCACAGAAGCACAAATCGCTGGAGTAAAAAACTACCAGACAATTAAGATCAGCAGATCCATAAAAGTTCTAAAGGAGGTATTATCTGGCCAAGAGCTAAGTATTTCTTGATACAATATACCTTAACACTTGCAGAACTTAAAACTAAACTCCGCCCAAACAGGCCATGGAGGCCCAAGGCCACCGACCGGCCGCCGTGTCATCCTAAACCAGAGGCGTCGCTGGATGCGGATTTGGAAGGACATGTGGTCAGCACACCGCTCTACAGGCCGTATGTCAGATTACAAGACCGGCGCCGCTACTTCTCAGTCAAGTAGCTCCTCAGTTTGGCTCACAAGGGCTGAGTGCATCCCGCTTGCCAACAGCTCTCGGCATCCAAGTGCTAGCCTAGCCCGACAGCGCATAACTTCGGTGATCTGACGGGAACCGGTGTTACCACTGCGGCAAGGCCGTTGGCCTACTTGTAGTACTTATACATTCATATTTCCAAAAACAGAAGTTCTGACTTGCCGCACTATCCTCCCTTATGCGTCGCAGAAGTGCAAATCTGCAGTATCAGTGAAGTGTTTACAGCACAGCGAAATGTAACAGCACCCACACCTGAGAAAGGCAACATTATTTGCACCTGATACACCAGTTTCCGTGTATCCGTTCTACACTAGTCCAATGTCAAAAGGCAAAGTGATCAAATTTTGCCACGAATTGTTCAGGTCTGTTTCCAGTTTTAGCGGTTCAAACAAGGGTACTTCTGTTGTTGGATGTGTTCCTCTCGAGTTTAGTTGGTTGGTTGATTAAAGGGACGAGACTACTCGAGTTTAGAACGAATCAATGAATTGCGCAGCATTATAGTCGTCATCAAGCTACTTTCACGCAGAAACAGCTGAAAAAAAAAAAATCATTTATAAGACCCACTGAGTGATTTTGAAACGATAAAAAATAAGAAAAACAATTGCACCGAATTACAACGTTCCTGATATACAGATTTCAACAAAACAATGGATTTTACTGATCTTCTCTGATTATTGGCTGGGAAACATAGTCTTTCCAACTCATCATGTTGAAATGTTTTTAAATTTTCTAACAATTTCTGCGTTCCCATCTGATACATTTGCTAACGAAACACATACGAATTACGAAGTTTATTTTGATTAATAAAACCAAGTCTGTTTATGGATGCGAGAATTTGTGAGCAGCTGTGGCAAATTGTAAATTCAGTAGGAAGCTTGATAATACTAACAACTGCTACCAATGACATCTTACAGAGTCTGTTCCCGTGCGCGGATACCGAACGACCCAGGCCGTTCCTAAACGGGCACCAACCACGTTCGGCGTGTTACACGCTGAGAAACACGACCCATGTGAGGACGGCATAAGTAGTAAAGTAGCCCCATAACTCAAAGCTGTCCACGAGGCTGATTTGTGCACATCATCGCGGGAGCTTCGAACGCATTTTACGTCCGGCCGTTCGTGCTGCAGCTGCCTCTGAACCGTCTGTCGCGAGAGCAACCATAGGACACTGCTGATTAACGATTGGCGGCAGGACAACCTGGCGAATTCCGAGCAATATGAAACAGGGTCGGGTCCTTGCAAATCGTGGGGCTGAGGCAGTGTCGTAATCGGTGGCGCAGCGGAAAGGACGTGATGCAATGACTGCCGCTTATCATCTTCGGTGGCCACTCCAGGGCATTATGCTAATAGCCATGGGCGGATGTGAAAGTCGTTCGCTGCAATAAGAGACAAGAAATACGTGCTGCGACGTACCAAGGGCCGACGCTGACAAGATATTGAGTAATATTAATTACACAAATATATTATTTCGTGTGAACAAGCGATGATGCATTTTTAGTCAGTTGCTGTAATGTAACTTTATTGCTAACGTCAAGGATGTCTCGAATTAGGCGTTTACTAAACTAATAACAGCTTATATAACTGCCTGTAACATGTTGCTTCCGAACTTTTCGAGTTAAAGTTTACGCAACAGTATAGTAGCTGACCCAAAATCCAGTTCGAGGAGATATTTTACATGCACTATCTGACCACAAGTGTCTGGAAACCCATACGTAATATGGAACTGACCACTAATGTCACCAGTGGCGGATCCACCAGTATAAAAGGAGACGGGGTGGGGTCGGGCAGGAGGGCTCTGTGACTTAGAACATGCAATAGTCATTGTCTCCCACCTGAGTAACAAATCCATCAGGGACATTTAAGGCCTTCTAAAGTTGACCAAGTGGTCTGTTGGTGATGTGATTTTGAAATGGAAACGCAAAGGAACAACTACAGCTAAACCAAACCGGGCAGATCTCTTCTACATATCGAGCATTGCAGAAGGCAGCTATATAAATTGCATGAACTCACCAAAATGAATTACTCGCTTGTTCCTCAATGCTACCAGCAGCCCAGCTAGCGCAATGAATGTGCGCAGGGTGTTAAAGAGAATGTGGTAATGGTCGAGCAGCCCCTCATAAGCCACACACTTCCGTAGTAAATCCTAAATGACGCTTGAGTTGGTGTAAAGAGCGACGCCACAGAACAGTGGGTGACTGGAAACGAATGAGTTGGAATGATGAATCACGCTATAACCTGTCGCAATCCTATGGAAGGGTTTGAGCTTGCTGAATGCCAAGATAACGTCACCTCCCACCATGTTTAGAGTGCTAACAGAGAAGTATGAATGAGGCGGTGTTACGGTATGAGTGTTTTTCGTGGTTAGGACGTGGTCCTTTTGGAAATTTGTAGTAAGCTTCTATGGCACCAAACTGCTGTGGTCATCAGTCACTAGACTTACACACTACTTAAACTAACTTACGCTAAGGACAACACACACACCCATGCCAGAGGGAGGACTCGAACCTCAGACGGGGAAAGCCGTGCGAAGGGCATGGTCCTCTTATGGTATGGTCTGGTTATTGACATTACGAAAGCGGTAAATGTAGAAGGGTGTGAACAAATTTTACAAAACTGTGCACTGCGTGCAGTACAGGAACATTTTGGAGACTATGATTGATCGTATGAGCATAACAATCGCCCTGTCATAAAGATTGGACTCTAAACGACTGGAAAACCGTGGTCTGCTCAGATGAGTCCAAAGTTCAGTTGGTAAGAGCTGATGGTAGGGTTAGAGTGTAACGCAGACCCCACGAAGCCATTGACCCAGGTTGTCAACAAGTCACAGTGCATAGTAGTGGTATCTCCATAACGGTGTGGGCTGTGTTTACATGGAATGGACTGCGTCCTCTGGTCCAAATGAACTGATCATTGACTGGAAATGGTGACCCTTTGCAGCAAACAACGATGGAATTTTGATAGATGACAATGCGTCATGCTACAGGACTCCAACTGTTCGCGACTGGTTTGAAGAATACCTGGACAATTCGAGCGAATTATCTTATCTGGCCACCAGATTGCCCGACATGAATCCCATCGAACGCTTATGGGACATAATCGAGAAGACAGTCTCCGCAAGCCACCTGACGGTGTATGGAGGAGGGTACTTTGAGTACCTCTATCGGTTCTCCCTTCTATTCCAGTCTCGTGCTACGCCGGGCAAACGGAGTCCGATACGATATGAGGAGGTATCCCATGACTTTTGTACCTCAGTGCGTACACCTGGACTTACAGTTAGATGCCGAGCACACCCATGTTTCCAAGCTAAACGCTTATCTCCGTAAGCTTTAAATTATTTCTTTAATGTGTAGTAATAAAAGCTTCCGTGCCAACGACGAACAAAATTCCACAGCAAAAACACAGACACACCATTAGAGATTAAGATGAAACGGTCACTCGAAAGTTCTCTTGCCATTGCCAGATAAACTCTTTCCCAAACAAAATGCGAAAAATGTCTTACGAATGGATGATAAAACCGCCACAGCTGTTATTTCAGGTGCGTTTACTACACCAAAGCCGGTTTCGTTGTAAATGAACATCTTCAGGCGACAAATTGGCAGAAACGTGGCGGTGTCACGATTTGGAGATGCTTAATAGCCTGATAAAACTTTAATGACAATCGGAATACGACACGTACGCTGATTAACTTCGTTGACTGCTTGCTGTGAGCACAGCCAGCGTCACGTGTAGAGAACGTAACAACATGCAGCGATACACTGGACTGCACACGTGAAAGAATTGTTGTCACATTCGTCGAATGTTCTTTGCAATGAGTACTAAACGTTCTTGCCGTTTGGCCAATGTAAAATATTGGGTAGTTTCCGCAACTAATTTTCTAAATGCTCGATTCTCAACACGGCATAGCTATGGGTAATGCCACAATGTTCGCTGTAATTTATCACTGGTTTTCAAACGGTTGCTACATATGCTGCTTTATCAGTGACTGTACCTAAATACAATTACCCTGTTCTTCCTCTGTCCTCGAGTGTCCCTTGCCAATGTTATTTTTGTTCAAGACTGGGACGTCTTTCGTAAGTTCTCAGATCTCAATGATAGGAGGGAAACTGTTGTTTATGGTCACATTGCTGAGAGTATTTGGCTCCTATTCAGTTTATTTCTTTTGCAATGGTAAACGTAGGCTTCTAATCTGCGGATCATTGTGTGAAAGCATGCCAGTTTTTGTACCGTAGTATTCAGGCTGCTGGTTCTGTTGAGACATTTTGCCTAAAGCCTGTGTCAGGCAACAAACGAATAAGTGAACGAATGTCAAGACCACATGCGAACGTATACCATGGAACTGAAGCAGCCAATAGGTACGCTGATTCTTAGAGCAGCATGTCTCTTGCTTTCTGAACAATACATCCTCTTTCCTGTACTGTCTAACACGATCTTGAACGCGATATCTATCAAAAATATCTTCAGAACAATGCGCAAGGGAGGTAACAGTGTGGCTCAGGCCAGGAAATACTGAAGTCACATGCCGATTCAGATGCATCAAGCTCAGGAAGTCATCATCACAGCCAACTGACGACTCATGTTCAGATATTGTAAATGGGTTCCATTTCTTCGAAGTTCCTCTATTGTGTAGCTCTAATGGCGTTGCCTGCATAAATAGATAGCCTCAATGTTGCAGAGAAAAGCTGTGCATTTGCATAGACATTGATGTGAAACTGAGTAAGAGCGCCACTTCGGCGAAGTCTGTTTCTCAGCTGTCTTATTCAGTGAAGAATAATGTATACGCTTCGCTCTACGAAAAAAAGGTTTCAATAGTAGAGAAAGGCAGTAAAGAAATTTATCAAGGAACAAACTAGAGTGGAGGACGTAATTATGACTAATAAAAATGAAATGAAGGTTGCGACTGCATGGCTCATGGACCAAGGAGGTCTCTCTTGGATCCAACACGAGCCAATGAAAGATCTTGGAACATTCACGCGTGTGCATGAAGACTGTAACGCATAGAAAAGGCAAAGAAATGTCAGAGGCAGTATTTACCCACCAACAGACGTCAAATAGTTTATAGTGGCGAAAGGATGTAGGATATTTTGTCAATAGATAAAGTTTTTGTAGTGGCGTATTCTGATTTGCTACATTACAAAAATCGTTGTAGCAAGGTTAAATGATTTTAAAGCAACAACTGATAGGAGTAAAACGCGCTTATGTAGAATGAGTTATTCTTCGATAGTTTACATTTTGTTCAGGATTATCTGTTCTACAAGCTTAAAATTCGACAGATTATGTAACCTGGATGAAAGTTCTTTCCTTCAGCGACATACTTCCAGCAATGTAATGACACAAACTCACATTCCTTAGTTTATGGTCCTGCACCGGTGTGACCCTCGTAGCGTTTCATTTGAGTGATTAGAAACAAAAATTCTTATTTGTTCTACTCCAACCCCCCTCCCCTCCCCACCCCCGCAAGTGGGTGGAACAGGTTTCGAAAATATGTGGGTTTTCTTAATTCACATAATCGGAATGGATCCTAACTGAAGTGTGATTCTCCTACCGTATCACTAACGTTTCCCCACTTTAATAGTCTGCTTTTGACATCGGCCAAATCTACAGACAACAGTAAAATTGCAGGTAGAGAGCTGAAATTCAACGGGGCATCAGGGAAATCACAAAACATGTTTTTCATAGTCCCAAAGCCTTGTCTCCTGCAAACAAACGTGCATTCAAGATAGACTGTGCATACTGCATCACATACATCGTGTAGTGACATTATGGTCAGAGAAATTAGGACGCATACGGTGGCATACAGTCGTCTCCCTTTCACTTCGCAGAAAAATGACCAGGACATCGAGACTGACAGACAATACAGTGGTCTGGGAAGTATATAGGTAGTTCATTCTCTCATGAGCTCAGAAATCGGATGTTACAGTGCAGCTCTCGCGACTGCGAGAGCAAGGTGGGAAGTTACCTGGACATCGTCGATATCTATGAAGATTTGGTTGTGTTACGGTGGTACATGTCATACAATAACGTAAGTCAAGTGTTAACTTGATTTGCAGAGTTGTTTAGATTATGTGTGTTTCTGAAATACTAGCGTTCTAAGTGTTTCGTTAAAACGGATACATTGGAATACTGTGCATTCATATGCAAAGTTAATAACGAGGGCCAATTCAGTTTCAATAGTTAAGAAATGAGAGGCTGAATTGAAAAATAAAAGACTTCTCTTGAAGATAATCTAAGCCTACGCGAAAACGTTCCAATATTGTAATTACGGATGAAACCGGGTAACGTGCGCAATATTTGTAAGGGATAATCATCGATCACAAATGTATGAAGTAGATTAAGATATAGGCATATTACAAGAAAGAGTATGATTATAGTTGGGAATACAAAAATTATCTTCACTCAGAAAAAAGGGCCGAAGATAAAGGTTTCGCGTTCCGTCGACTATGGGTCCAGTAGAGACGGAGCACTAGCTCCGATTAAAGACAGAAATTGGCTATGCTCTTTTCACACGAGCTATCCCAGTATTTGACCGACACGATTTAGGGAAACTACAGCAAAACTTGATCTGGCTGGACGGGCGGGGATTTGAGCCGTTGTCTGCCCGAACGCGAGTCGAGTATCGTATCTTCTCCTTCTAGCTCGGTTCCGTCACGAAAAAACACCTGCCCACAGAAGTGCATTGGCAGTGTATAAACTAAGGAATTTGACGAGAGAATTGATGAAAACCCGCCCTATTCACCAGGTTTAGCACTGAGTTCCATCCCACATCTAAAGAAATTTGTGGACAATAAACATGCAGAGTCGGATAAAGAAGTTATGGCATCTGAAGCTGATTGTCTTGTGGACCTTCCCGAGTCGTACCTTAGGGGTGGAATTTAAGCACTGGAAAAACTCCGGAAAAGTGCATTAACCTAAACGATTCTATAGTGAAAATAAAATCATTTTGTCCTAAAACCATAGTCTTTTGATGTCACACTTTGAACGTTACTTGTAGAGATGACACGATTATTTGGGCACACTGGGGAATGATTCTGCGTCTTAGAAGTTTTGGCTGTTCTCCATAAATGGCTTGTCGGTCGTATTGAAGCATGGAAAGGCTTTTTTTTCATCAGCTTCCACGTATAAAAGCAATGTTAGATATGATACTTTCCAACTCAGTTTTACGTGCGTCCTAGCCGTCGTTTCCGAAATTAAACCAACATGTATCAGATTTGTGAGTTGACTATTTGGTTTAGTGATGTGTATATTAGGACAGTGAAGCGTTTTAGGGATTGGCTGGCTTCTATCCTTTCAGCTTTGAATGTAATTTTGCTTTCGATGCGGACGTTGATGTATGTGTACCGTTCCTCTTTTGTGGAATCAAATGGTTCAAATGGTTCTGAGCACTATGGGACTCAACTGCTGAGGTCATAAGTCCCCTAGAACTTAGAACTACTTAAACCTAACTAACCTAAGGACAACACACACATCCATGCCCGAGGCAGGATTCGAACCTCCGACCGTAGCGGTCGCAGGATTCGAACCTGCGACCGTAGCGGTCGCGCGGTTCCAGACTGTGGCGCCAGAACCGCTCGGCCACCAGCGGCCGGCCTTTGTGGAATCCCCTGGTCGTTCCATCATTATGCTGGAACTATTCACAAAAAGCAGCACCTAACTTATTTAAACTATCAGCACCGTACAATAGCAAATGATTATGTGAATAGTCAAAATTATTATTATTATATGGCGTGGATGAATTACCGACTTTGCCAAATCAGAGTGTGTGACCTTTTGTGGCGGAAACTTTCTGCTCTCAACAAAGACGTTAGTTTATGGCAGCCATTGCGGCGCTGTTCACCAACGGAGATTGTGATATAATGGCAAACTCGGTTAACTGTGTTGGTTGATTTGGGGGAGGGGACCAAACACTGAGGTCATCGGTACCATCGGTTTAGGGAAGGATGAGGAAGTAAGTCCGTCGCGCCCTTTCAAAGGAACCACCCAGCATTTGCCTTAAGCGATTTACGGAAATCACGGAAAACCTAAATCTGCATGGACGGACGCGGGTTTGAACCGTCGTCCTACCGAATGCCAGTCCAGTGTGCTAACCACTATGCTCCCTCGGTAAAAATGTTTCTTTCTAAATATTCACACACATTTTCTAAATATTCACACACATTTTGAAGTACAGCTTCATCTTTGGGGTTTCAGTCCACTACAAAGAGAAACTCCACTGCGTTGTCCACTTCCAGAAACCATGATTACCTTTACAGTGCACCACGGGTTACGTAACTGCGGCAGCATCTAGTGTTCTTGATCTCGCAAAAATATTGATCTAACGTACTACAATAGATGCCTTTTACACTTGTTTTCAAAGCGCCTGTTTTAAATTAAATATGCATTACACTATTTTTATCTATATTTTTGTACATACGCTATGTTATCCTGCAGTGAATATTTTGCTAACAGTTTTATTGCTCTTGATAGGAGTAAATTAATTGCTAATTTTCAAATACATGGAAACGAATAATTTGTTTGTGAGTAATATGAGCCTTCATCTCCCACGATACTTGCGTTTTCATTCTTCAATAATGGGTGGTAACAGATGAGTTGTAAGATACAAACAGCTCCTGGCATGAGCAATTAAAGAATTAACGAGATTTCACAAAAAGACCACATGGTAATTGGATTTTTGTAATTTTTTAAGTTTATGGTACGTGAAGTTCAGGACTCAGTTATCAATTACACATCGCAGTTCAATGCAACTCTCTATAAAATTGAGTTTGAAAATTTCCGAGCATACAGTAATAACGCTAAGTATTGTTGAATTTTGGGCAGGCATTTTGGGCTGTGCGGAATAATGCTTGCCTTCCACGTGGGCGGCATGGGTTCGATTTCTCGCCAAACTATGGTGCATGTTCTATAGTCGTTTCCGTGAAGAGCAAAATATATTAATTTGAAAAATTTAAATTGTACTGTCTTTTTAAATTTAATCGATCTTTATTAACAATATCTTATACAAGATCAGTAATTAGGAATTGATATTTTCAATGAAAACTTAGTTTTTGTGTGTGATATGCAATTATAAATAAGAAGATGTGCATTTTTCATATAAATGACAATTAGATATGTGTTAATTAGCAAACACACGGTCGGTAAGAATTACAACACAAAAAGTAGAGTAATGAAATTTCGGGAATGCATTTGTCTAGGTAACATATTTACGTGGTTAACATTGCAAGATCATTGTAAGTGCGAGAGAAGCCATTGCAAATGTAAAATGCTGATACATTAATATCCGGTGTAAGCGCCAAAATGTTGAATGCAAGCATGCAAACGTGCATGCATTCTGCTGCACAGGTGCTGGATGTCAGTTTGTGGGATGGACTTCCATGCCTGTTACACTTGGTCGGTCAGTAGAGGGATGGTTAATGCCGAGGACCACGAGAAAGACAGGCCGCGGCGCGTACGTCACGAAAATAGTCCTGAACTCGCTCGCTCGCTCAGCTCAGCAGACAAAATGCGTTTCAAAACCTGTTAACTCGCAGCTGGGCGTGTAAGTACTAACGAGAATTGCATCTTCCACTGGAATCTACTATTATGAAGTCTTACTGATTAACAGTACTACAACAAAATGTAATTTAAGATCAATACTCGATAAATATGGTATAACGGCTTGTTTATAGCATTTAGTCTCTTCTGCATAACAGTACTCATTACATGCTGGAAGTGGTGCCTTATGCAACTGGTAATCATTTTAGCATGATTTTCTTGTACGCCAGTACAGCCGTAACAAATTATAAGTAAGCCCATGGACTTCCCGCCCTTATAGGACTAATAACAGTAAGATTCCACAATAACGGATTCCAGTAGAAGATTCAGTTTTCGCTTGTACGGACTCACCTAGCTACGAGTTAACAGTTGTAGAAACGTAGTTTGTCTGCTGATTTGAGCGAGCGCAGGACTGCCTTCGTGATGTACGCGACGCGGTCTGTCTTTCTCGTAGGCCTCGGTTTATGTTGTTTCCGAATGACGCTGTAATTGTCCTCCGATGACGTTCGCATGTGTGTTCAATTGGAGACAGATCTGTTAATCGAGCAGGTCAAGGTAACACGTCGACACTCTTCACAGCACGTTGGGTTACAACAGCGGAATATGGGCGAGCGTTATCCTGTTGGAAAACACTTCCTGCAATGCTGGTCATGAATAGCATCACAACAGATCGAATCACCAGATGGACATACAATTTTGCTGTCAGGGTGGGTGGGACAACCACGAGAATGCTCCTACTGCGATACGAAAGCGCTCCCCAGACTATAACTCCAGGCATACGTCCAGTGTGTGTAGTACGCAGACAGAATGGTTGCTGGCCCTCAAGTGGCCTCTACCTAACCAAGACACGGCCATCACTGGCACCGAGGTAGAACCAGCATTCATCAGAAAAAAACAACAGACCTCCACCGTGTCGCTCAATGAGCTCTCCCTTGACACCACATAAGTCGCAAATGGCGGTAGTTTGGGATCTGTGGAATGCACGGTACAGATCGTCTGGCTGGGAGCTGTCCTTGAAGTTATGGATTTGTAACACCTCGTTGTGTCACTGAGGTGCCAACTGCTGATCAGATTGCCACTGCAGATGCAGTACGATGTGCTACAGCCATACGGCGAGCACAATAGTTTTCCCTCTCGACAGCGCCACGCGACCGCCCGGTCTTCTCGCGACCGTACATTCCCATGACCACTGCTGCTAACAGTCATGTACCGTAGTTATATTCCTGCCAAGTCTTTCTGCAGTATCGGAGATGGGAGATCCTGCTTCCCGTAACCCTGTTACACTACCTTATGCAAACTCAGTGAGGTGTTAATAATGGGGTCCTTGTTGTCTTCTTGACTAACATAAACTCACCATGTCCACTCTCAAGGGTTACTAACGCCCACGACCCTTACAGCGTGTATTTAAAGCGAACCAGATGCATTCCCGTAGTGGCCTTACTAGCGCCACTCTTACGCTACTGGAGCGAAATTTGAATGGACATAATATTTCAGATGTATAATCACACCTAGTAACGTTCGTTTATGTCGCACAGCTCTTCATTAGTGCTGCGACTTTTTTCCATTTGTGTATTTAAAGAATTTTACATATAAATGACAAGGTTATTCGAACCGAACGCAAAACAAACAAAAAAAATAATAATGACCTAACCGAGACTCGAACCAGTGATCCAGCGATTACCAATCTCAAATGCTACCGATTTTCTCAGTTTTACATATTTTGTGTTTAAATGCTCGTAGAACATGTAACTTTAAAAAACTGCATCGGCCAGAAACAGAACTCAGGCTACCCACTTGGCACGTGAGCTCTGCACAACGTAACCAATCTGCCTGGCAAAAAATCGATCATAATAAAGAGTACTGAAGACACTCTGAAATCTTCGAAGTAGATTTTCTCGGGAATTTTTGAGAGTAGCATCGAAAGGCTTTAAAAATGGCTCTAAGCACTACGGGACTTAACATCTGAAGTCATCAGTCCCTTTGACTTAGAACTACTTAAACCTAACTAACCTAAGGACATCACACACATCCATGCCCGGGGCAGGATTTGAACCTGCGACCGTAGCAGCAGCACAGTTCCAGATTGAAGCGTCTAGAACCGCTCGGCCACAACGGCCGGCGAACGGCTTTATGGGACTGATATTTGAATTCTGAGCTTCACGTATCAGAGATATAAAAGAATTACAAAAATCCTTACTGTGTGCTCTGCTTGATAGTCATAATAATCGTTGCTTTCCATATGGCTCACTACTCAAGCACGGCTGCTTTCTGAGAGGTCTATTTGGACAGTGCCCGTAGTAGGTGTCGGGCATTAGGCTTTACAGCGGTTTCAGGGCGGCGAAATAAACGGCTGCCCCAGAGGAGCCACATGCTAGGAGTACCGCTATGGCATGAACAATTCATCAGAAGCCAAGCATAAAAGCGCTGCAAGAACACACACACACACACACACACACACACACACACACAGAGAGAGAGAGAGACATATTCTCTCTCTCTCTCTCTCTCTCTCTCTCTCTCTCTCTCTCTCTCTCTCTCTCTCTACCAAGGGAAAAATCTAGGCGTTACATGTCCGACAAGTCGTCAGTCTGATTTTGTTGCAAGTACACTTAACGCATATACAGCAAGACTATAAATTTTTAACAGACAAACTACTGTTGCTAGAGTCATACAATAAATGTTTGAAACCACTAGTTCCCGCCAATGCTTCTGAATTTCCTGTGATTTTAAAGCAAATGTCAGAAGCAGGACTGCTTTTCATCATATTTACAATTGGGACACCTCTAAACTCCGAAAGACACCACACGATGCGTGGCGGAGATTACCTGATACCATTACTATCCTTTTCTGTTTCACTCGCAAATGGAGCGAGGAAAAAATGACTATCTATATGCTTTTGCACGTCTTCTCCGCTACAGGGATTCTCATTTGAGTTCACGTACCGATCAAACCAACTGGTAACGAATCTAGCAGCCCGCCTCTGAATTGTTCGATATCTTCCTTTAATGCGATCTGGTGATCATACCAAACACGGGAACAGAACTAAAAAATGGGACGCACTACTGTTCCATACGCGGTCTCCTTTATAGACGAGCTACACTTAACCTACAATCCTCCCAATAAACTGAAGTCGAGCATTTGCCTTCCCTAAAACCGACCTCACCGATTCGTTCCATTCCATGTCGCTTTGCAACGTCACGTCTTGATATTTAATACACTTACCTGTACTTGAACATTACCAGATCGCTTTAATAAATGTTCAAATGTGTGTGAAATCTTATGGTACTCAACTGCTGAGGTCATCAGTCCCTAACGTTACACACAACTCAACCTAAATTATCCTAAGGACAAACACACACCCCCATGCCCGAAGGAGGACGCGAACCTCCGCCGGGACCAGCCGCACAGTCGATCGCTTTAATACCCAAATGCAGTAACATCCATTTTAGCATATTTACAGCAGGCTGCCATTCATCACACCAAACCATCATGTCCCCACCTACACAATGGAAGGCGCACACTTTTCCGTATACTACGTATGGCTAATCAACTATCTGACAGATCTTTATGCATACCGGAAATAAGAGCAGTCGTATGATGCTTTCCTGGGACACACCACATCAGCAGCAGGAATGAAATGAAAATCTGTTCGAAAGCGTTTCGTTTTCAAAATTATTTTTATTTCCATATCTAACTACGAAAACTAAAAATGCTCGTAGGTTATCTCAAATGTGTTTCCTCGTAGGTGTAACACTCCATAAAATTTTTAGGAAAACAGTATTCGAGTCGCACTGGCTTTCAAATGTTACAATATAGAAAGCTACTGAAAAATAAGCATTTTGCTTCCATTCCAGTGCCAAACTGTTGACGAGCGCTGCATTCTAAGGATAGAGGCAGTAACTAATGTTCTGCAATCCAGTACGGGACTATAAATGATATTACAGTGACCAAATTTTTAAAGAAAGAGTCATCTTTGAGATTGTAATTCTGCACAAGACACGTGACCCATGGCTTTGGTGGGCAGAGTGACGTCTAGCTGATAGGATTTCCAAAGAAAATAAACTGAGCAGTAAGATTTCAGCACAAGTTCAAATTCCTGGAAAGATAAAGAGTATGTTGCAAAGCAGAATGTATAATCAGTGGTATATCTCGCATTCACAGGTTCAAATGAATACGGGTTGCAGTAGTTATATGGAGATAAAGACGCTTGCACAGTATAGTGTATCGTGGAGAGCTGTATCAAGTTTTTTTCGGATGTAAGACCACAACAAAAACAACATACGTTAAAAAACATGAAGGATCAAATTCGAAATTAATAGTATGTAGACAGGTGCCTAGTCAGCCTCTTTACAATGTACTGGCCACAAACTGTTTCTAAGTAGCAAGTTGTGGATCAATGCACGACACTGCCAAAGACATTACGGTACACCAAAGGATGAAAAGCTCTGCGTTATACGAGCATGCTTTAATAAAGCGGAATGGGTCCTTTTGCTGTCGTGCCAGATGCTAGGAATCAGAACAGCCATACAGGAGAAATAATCCATTTACATAGACGTGACAGGAACAAGCACTGGAAGCAAAAAATTCTGGTGTACTCGTACATGGGCGCTAAAATACGTACCTTAAGAGCTCTATACTGCGAAACAGATTTTGTCTACTGCAAACTCTTCGCTTTCCATGTTTTGTTTCAGTAGAAGAAATGTGTTTCGCGATAGCGAAGATGAACAAATCCTCATAGCTGTTAAGGTATATCCATTTTAGAGCCCATGTTTCTCGACTTTTTCTTGTTTTGGTCCATACTACCTCCCCAAATAGGGAAAGCAAGGAGGTTGCGGTAGAAGTGATTTGTTTCACAGTGTCGAAGATGAAAACGTGCTCATAGCTTTTAAGGTGTGCCTTTTAGAGCCCATGTTTCCCAGACTTCTATGCTTTGAATGACCACTCCTGTCACATGTATTGAGGTGCTGGTGAGTATTTTTTAAGTAAGTACCGTTTTGAAATTAAAAAAGACGTGCTAAGATATCTCAATAATTTGATTTTTATATGAAATCCTGTACCTTAATCTACGCACTGACGCCATTACAGTCTGATTCTTCTGAGTGTTTAAGATGCCTGCGATAATCGTGAGTCCAGCCGACTGTGAAGTACGGGCTGTTATAAGATTTCTTAGTGCTAAAGGCCTAAAAGCGATCGATATTCATTGTGAGATCTGTGCAGTTTACGGAGAAAACATTATGAGTGATGGAACGGTAAGGAAGTGGGTGAGACAATTTAAAGATGGCCGCAGAAATGTGCATGATGAACAACGGAGTGGGCGTCCTTCGGTCGTTAATGAAAGTTTGGTGCAGGAAGTGGGCAGTAAGGTGAGAAAAACAGATGCTTTACGATTTCCTCCTTGCGGGACCTGTGTGTGTGTGTGTGTGTGTGTGTGTGTGTGTGGCCGAGGGAGGACTCGAACCTCCGCCGGGACCAGCCGCACAGTCCATGACTGCAGCGCCTATGTTTCTCGTAGTGAAGAAACACCTGGGCGGTCAGCGTCTTCAAGACGATGACGAAGTCAAAACAGTGATGATGCAGTGGTTAACAAGTCAGGCGGCAGACTTCTATGAGGAGGGTATTCAAAAACTGGTAAAACGTTATGACAAGTGCCTCCATATTGACGGAAATTGTGTAGAAAAGTAGATTAAGGTACAGGTTTCCATGGAAAAATAAAATTATTGAGAAATCTTATCACGTCTTTTTTTTAAATTTCAAAACGGTACTTACTTAAAAAACGCGCCTCGTATAAATGCACTAACTGCACTATAACTGACTACTAACAACATACAGAGGTAATTATCTAATCTGGGCTGGCAACGAAGATCCTAGATGTGGGCATTATCGAAAATACCCGTGGAGGCCTGGGACAATGTGCCGAACGTCAACATCAGCACTGAACATTCGTCAAGAAGGTGAAGACTGTGGCGCAGGCCCGCGACAGGATTATCGCCCGGACTGCAGGTACTAGAACGGAACCTTTCACGGCACTAGGAGGGGCCGTCTTTTACTCTTGGGAAGGTTCTCGAGGACTCATTTTGACAGCGGGTTGAGTGCATGTGGTGCCGTCCTGGAGGAAATATCTTCGTCCCTATTCCTATCCGGGAATGAACCAGAACCCTCCAAGGGGCGGGCCTAGTGCTGTACCCGCTAGACCATCACAGCCACTACTAAGCACATGTAAAAAAGTTAAAACAGAAAGCTGAACCTGGACCAAAATCCGAATATCTGCCTTTCACGGGCAGTGTGCTACCAATTGTTCCATCCGTGGAATGGTATTGGATCGAGCATTGGTCCAATCAAGTGCTGCAACTTCTCACAAACGTTCATCGCACTGTTTAAGGGGCGATCAAAAAGTATCCGTTGTTGCAGCATATACGCAAGCCAGCACGATTCCGATGCTGGTATATAAGCACCGACATGTAGGTAGGTATCAGTGTGGCATTCGTGTCTTTCCAACGTGCATGCTATAATAAGGAAACATGAGCTAGGGCGACTTTATTACCAAATGCGGTCAAACAGGGCCAATTTGCTGTTATTTTTTTCCTGGTTGCCCTAGGAAAAACACCGGTGGACATCCATCGGATAATAAAAGAATACTTAGCGGGGCAGTCTGCCAAAAACCACCGTCTGACGGAAACTACCGTTGTGGAATGTAGCGCCAAATTTTCGGCTGCATGCGGTTCGACACAAGACGCCAGTCAATCTGGGACGCCAGCCAGGAGTCACGCCAATGCCAAGTGGGAGACACTCGAGCACAGGTCCTATAGTACTTATCCTCTCCACAAGTGATTATAATTCCTTCGGTTCCTTAAAAAAATGCATTGGAGGTAGACTACTACAGTCCGGACGACGCTGTGCAGCAGGCAGTTACCGACCTCTTCACGCAGCAGGGCACAGTCTTTTACCAAACGTGTCTCTTCAAGCCCGTGCGTCGGCGGGATGATAAGCTCAAGCGATTCTGCCTGATTGGTGTACCGATTCTGAACTGTACTGTCCCTCGAACGGAAAATTTTTGATCGCCCCTTATACATTCTGCTCAAGACGGGAACAATACCTCAAGAACAGCATCTACGCGAACAGATAAGAAGGTGAGAAAAGGAGATAAGAGTTGTTAGCATCTCAGTTAGACAGTGAATTGACATAGCTTAGTTCGAGTAAGATGGACGTGGAGCAACTGTGGGTAATGTTTAAGCAGATTTTAAATCGCGGCCTGTAGAATTTTGTGCCTAATAAGTGGATTAAGGACGGAGAAGACCCAGCATGGTTTAATAACGAGATTCGCAAAATGCTGAGGAAGGAGAGGCTGTTGCACTCTCGATTCAAAGGCAAACGCGCAAATGAGGACAAGCAAAGTTTACTAGAGATTCGTGCACTTGTGAAGAGATCTATGCGCGAAGCATACAACTACTACCACCGTCATACCTAAGCAAAAGATCTGGCAGAGAAACCGAGAAAATTCTGGTCCTATCGTTAAGTTGGTCTAAAGCTTCCATCCAGTCACTTGTTGAGTCTCGTATAACAGTTGAAGATAGCAAAACGAAAGCCGAAGTTTTAAATTTCACGTTCAGGAAATCGTTCACGCAGAAGAATCGTACACCTATACCGTCGTTTGACCATCGAACGGACTTCCGTATGGACGACATATTAGTAAGCATCCATGGCATACTGAAACAATGAAAGATTTGAAAGCAAATAAATCACCAGGTCCCAATTCGATTTTACAAGGAGTACTTTACGGCACTGGCCCCTTAACTAGGCTGCATTTATCGTGAATTTCTCGGCTAGCACAAAGTCCCAAGCGACTGGAAAAAAGTGCAAGTGACTCCAGACCCGCTAAATTACAAACCAGTATCCCTAAGATCGGTTTGCTGCAGAATCCTTGACCATATTCTCAGTTAGAATATAATAAATAATAAGTTTATTTCCACGAATCAGCATGATTCTAGAAAGCACCGCTCGTGTAAAATTCAGCTTGCCATTTTCTCCCACAATATACTGTGAACTATGCATGAAGGGCAACAGGCATATTCCATATTTCTAGTTTGCTGGGAAGAGTTTGAGACGGTGTCCCATAGCAGGCTGTTAAAGAAGGTACCAGCATACGGAATAGTTTAACAGGTACGTAAGTGGCACGAAGTAACAGAATCCAGTATGTTGTCCTCGACGGCGAGTGTTCATCAGAGACAAGGGTATCGTCAGGAAATCCCCTGGGAAGTATGATAGGACCGCTATTATTCCTTATAAACATAAATGATTTGGCGGACAGGATGAACAGCAATCTGTGGTTGTTTGTTGATGATGCTTTAGTGTACAGTAAGTGGTCGACGTTGAGTGACTGTAGGAGGATACAACATGAAAAAAATTTCTAGTTGGTGTGATGAATGGCAGCTAGATCTAAATGTCGAAAAATGTAAGTTAACGAGGATGAGTACGAAAAACAAACCAGTAATGTTCGGATAGGGCATTAGTAGTGTCCTGCTTGGTCGTTGAAATATCTGGGCGTAACATTGCAAAGCGATATGAAATGCAACGCATATGTGAGAATTGTGGTAGCAAAGGCGAATGGTCGACTTCGGTTTATTGGAAGAATTCTAGGAAACTGTAGTTCATCGGTAAAGAACACCTGCCGGCCGGAGTGGCCGAGCGGTTCTAGGCGCTACAATCTGGAACCGCGCGACCGTTACGGTCGCAGGTTCGAATCTTACCTCGGGCATGGATGTGTATGATGTCCTTAGGTTGGTAAGGTTTACGTAGTTCAAGGTCCTAGGGGACTGATGACCTCAGGAGTTAAGTCCCATAGTGCTCAGAGCCATTTGAACCTCTTTCTTTCTTTAAGGACACCGCATATAGGCCTAGGACACTAGTGCGACCTGTTTTTGAGTACTACTCAAACGTTTTGTATCCATACCAGGTCTTATTAAAGGAATTAATTTCCTTTACTTCAGGTGTATGGTCGCAAATTTTTTTGTCATCAGGCTACCGGTTTGGTCTATAACGACCACCTTCAGATCTGTTTTATAAAAACATGCCCTAGTAAAGGAAGACATCGATGCAATTCAGAGACAGGCTGCTAGATTTGTTACTCGTAGGTTCGAACAACACGCAAATGCTAACGTAGATGCTTCGAAAACACTAATGGGAACCCCTAGAGCGAAGCCGACATTCGTTTCGAGGAACACTATGGCCAAAATTTAGGGAACCGGCATTTTGAGCTGACTGCAGAACGATTCTGTTGCCTCCAACATGCATTGCGCATAAGGACCACAAAGAGAAGATACGAGAAATTAGGGCTCATACGGAGTCATATAGACGGTCGATTTTTCCTCGCCGTACTTGCGAGTGGAACAGAAAAGGAAATGACTAGCAGTGGTACGCTAAATCCAAGTGTGAGTGGAGTCAGGCGATAACTATGACCAATAATAAGTTCTGCAAATGTTTTTAATTCTTAAGACGAAAGAAACACAAAAGTTCAGGGATAATGGAAAAGACATGATCCCGATTTACCCGGAAGAGAACGTCGGAGGTGGAGCGGATAGCGATGTGCTATTGGCACCGAGCCCGGAGAACGCCGGTTGCCTGAGGTCGATAGCGGGACGCGACGCGGGCGGTCCGACGCAGGCTCGCTGCAACCCGTGTGTGTGTGTGTGTGTGGGTGTGTGTGTGTGTGTGTGTGTGTGTGTGGCCGCGCAGAGCCGGCTGTTGCACTTCCACCTGCAACGCAGAGATCCACTCAGTCAACCTGCGACAGCCGCTATGAGGCGAATGACTCAATTCCCCAATCCCAACCTTTTCATTCTTTGTAAAGACCGACGCACTGGTGTGAGTCTTGAAATCGTAAGTGAAAATGACTTTGTTATTACTCAATAATTACTGTAACATAAATCAAAGAACGCTATGATCATTAGGTACCATAAAATCACATGAGAAGAAAAGCTCGAGTCCAAAACAAGCTCTTTTGTCATTGCTCATATACGTAGAAACGATAGCTACAAAGCTAGAGCGCAGAATTCCAGCGTTGTTGCCACAGAAATACGATACCAACTATTCGTTTTGCAAAGTCAAAACTTATAATATAAAACAAACACAAACACACACACACACACACACACACACACACACACACACACACACACGTCATCATTTCAGATGTACGCTGATCAGATGAAATGACATGAATAGACGCCAGACGGACATAAATCTAATTTTATTAAAAATCTAATACCAGGAATGTCACATAATTTTTCGAAGCTGTAATTCCTTCCCGCGAGGTAGCCTATTTTATAATATTACTATTTCACGTAGGCGATGCATGTAAAGGACCGCTAGAGAGTTTTATGTTCTAATATTAGCAGCTGTTAATGTCGGATTTATCTTCTGCAATGTTTTTAAACTGAAATAACAAAATGTAACTTCAAAGCCGTTCGTAATGAAGTATAAAAGTTAACAAAGAGCATCGCACAAGTACTTCACTATTTATTTGCGAGCCCTGCCGTTCTTTAAACCAAACAGGTTTTTTTAAATTATGGGTTGTGTAGCAACATTGGATCAAGTTTCTTTAAATCGTAACAACGAAACACGGAATTGTTCCCAAATGGTGAGACAAAAAACGAGTCTCAAAATCAATGAAGAGTTAAACGCGTACGATTAAGCTTATCCATTACGGATGTTTAAGAAACCGTGACGGTTTACTCAACACACACACACACACACAGAAGACTGAAACCAGTCACTTTTATTGAAATAGTTTATTTCATGAACCGATTTTTGAACCTTAGTGCATAGGAGGTTACATAGCTATTTCAAAGCGGAACGCTGGGTGCTGGCTCTGTGACAAGAAGATCGAACATATTTTAATGTATCGCCACGAGTAACTTTATTTGTGCCGACGTGTATCCAAAATTTAATTTTGTACTCACTGCGACTTTGTTGTTAATGTATAAAAAAATGATAATGGCTATGCATTAAAGCATATTCCATTTTCTTGTCACAGAGTCAGCACACAGTATTACGCTTTGAAATATCTGTGTAACATCCTGTGCACCATCAGAAGATGAGCCTGAAACGGTTCGAAAACCGTTTCATGGACATAATAAATATTTCAAAAAACTTAATGGTTGCAGGAATATAGGATTTTTTATACATACCAAGTAAAAGGTACAGGTAAGCATGTAATCGTTAAATTTCAGTCTAATTATTTCAATAAGATACGCTCCTGTGTCCGCAAGTAATTTCGGGTGAGTTCATGGATGTTTTTAAATATGAATAATTATGAGAGATACCTTTTCCATAGTCCAATAAACCCATGTAGTTCTTGTTTATAACAAATCTACAATACCAACTGCGTGTTGTAAATGACTCCAGAGGAGTTACGTAGGCGTAAGCGGCAGCATCGGGAAATCTGTCTAGTGATTCTTTAACTGACATGTTTTATGGCAACAAGGAATTACCCTGTTCCCCAACGGCACGATATGGGGAAATCTGTCAAGTGATTCTTTAACTGACATGTTTTTTGGCAACAAGGAATTACCCTGTTCCTCCACGGCACGATATGGAAGCTTGTATTCGTGAACATGCTTCGTAATTCGAAACGGCTTGACATACGAAACCCCTGTCCGAGAAATCCTCCACATTCAAAATGAATTCAGCTCTTACTAATGATGAGAGACCAGAACAGGTGATAAAAATACCCAATCATTGGAACATGATGATGATCTCTTACTGAATACATGACTAGAATAAGTTCATTACATTTTTTTATTGTCCATTGCAGAGAGAACGCGTTTAAGGCTTCCTGTCAAACACGACTACTTGTATGACAACATGCAGTCTCATGATCAGCATCTCTCGTAAAATATATTACAGCACGCGCGACATTAAATCGCTTGTATGCTATCAGACTGCATTACCAAGAAGATAATAAAAATAAAGACAAGGCGAATTACAAATCTTTTTCACTGTGCTGTTTTCGTAATATTTAACATGTAATTAAATTTGTGTTTATATTGAACATAGGGCATCCAAACGCTATTGTTAAAAGGATTACACCTTTTGTATCCTAGCAGAGGGACACACACGATTGCATGGAATCTGCGACGAGTATTACTTTCCTCTAGTAACAGCTGAGCAAAACTGGCGCGAAAATCACAATGTCGAAGTATGGTTATTTCGAACCGAATGGTAAAATTTAAAGTAGCAAAAATCATAGTTTTTATATCGTGGATACATTACCTAATTTTTATTTACAACGCGACAAGAATTTCCCTTGTGTTTTGACATGACCGCAAAAATCCGCTTCATGTTAGTATCCACACACACAAAAATGACGATAGCGGCGTGATAACCAACGGCATTAAAACGTTAACGAAGATTTCCATGAAATGATTCCCAATCTTTCTTTATGCGAAATTGCGGGCAAGTATTTCTACTTATTTTATAATAAAAACAATTTTCTGTCATCGCTGAACATACCTGTATTTACGCGAACGTGGCAGTATTAAGTGCTGAGCTAAACGAAGTTTAATTTCCTTTGTACATCTGGCACTTTAAGAAGTTTGTCATAACACACGCAAAACTAAAAGCAAAATGAAAAATACACGAAATGTTTACATACACCGCATGCACATCCACACAACCTACACGGAGCACTTTTGAAATCAAACTGACTCAAAGACAATGCTAGCGGCAGCAAGCAAAGAGTGTAGTAGAAAGAGATTATGTTGGACGTTGGCGACCCTGGTACGTCGTTTACAAGTTTGTTTACTTCAAATGTTTGCCTAACAAAACGGTTTCTTCATTCGAATACATTTCAAAAAATCTGTACGGCGTGAAAGATGGAGTAAATATGAAAGAACAGTAGAATAATGTCTCCAATTCATCTATAGTTTCGCTATAAATCTGTTCAATAAATGTTGCAAACGACGAATTACTGTGTGAAAGTGTAACTAGGAAAATAAAAGTATGGAAATTATTTCAAACCTTTTCATAACTTTAAGAATACCACGTTACGTGTCGAGTTATGGTTGAGTTCATTGTAGGAATAAGCTGAATGCGATGAAACTTGAAATTGACGCGCTGCGCCATCTCTGAAGACAGAGGTGAACTACGTAAGCGAAGCCGAGCGCCAGCAAGAGCGTCTGCTTTCATATACGAAGAATATCATCCTAAATGTTCTAATATCAATTCTTTGCAAATTCTGTCAAAATTTGATAGTCTAATATCAGTAAACGTAAATTATTTGTTGTATAACACACCTATCGTAAGATGTGAATGTGTAAATATTCTCATTAGGTCGTGGACGTCTTGTGGGGTCGATTCACACTCGATGAATCGGAAGGGCAAAACATTCCATAACACATTTCAAATGGGAGTATTTAAACATACCATCAACGGAACGGAACGTCAACGACAAAATTATTCGGTAAGAAACTACTGACGGTGAGATCGGTGGGGGAGCATTGCATCATCTGCTAGGAAGTCAACTCCTCCTCGCCTTTTTCATGCTAATTGCACCTACGGTAGCGTTATAGATGGGGGCGTTCTTGGTCTTTATTTTATTGTTTGCTTTGTTTTCGTGACACATTATAAATATTCTATATTTTCTTTGAATGTTCTGTAAAAGAGGTCAGATACGTGAAAATAAAATATGATTTACGTTTTATAACATGTGGTCAAAAGAAAAGCCAAACAGTTCATGAAAAAGAACATAAATTGATGAAATAATTTTCATTAAATAACCTAATAAGAACGTAAATTGGTGAAACAGTTTTCAATACATAACCTTTGTTAACAGTGAAAATGCCAGCTTTTTTTGAAGAACAAAAACGCAGTTTATTATGTTATCTGGTAGTTACAAGGAAAAAACAATGGACGAGGTGAAACAGCGCTATGTATTCCCTTCTAAATACCGTTTGACTAGTTTGAATATGCACATTTTCTTTACCAAGTAAATCTCGATGTTTCGAAATGTTTGGAAAACATTTTTCCTCCTGAAACTTCCTGGTTCAAAAGTGGTTCAAATGGCTCTGAGCACTATGCGACTTAACTTCTGAGGTCATCAGTCGTCTAGAACTTAGAACTAATTACACCTAACCAACCTAAGGACATCACACACATCTATGCCCGAGGCAGGATTCGAACCTGCGACGTAGCGGTCGCTCGGTTCCAGACTGTAGCGCCTAGAATCGCACGGCCACTCCGGCCGGCAAACTTCCTGGCAGATCAAAACTGTGTGCCGGACCTAGACTCGAACTCGAGACCTTTGCCTTTCGCTCCACCATCTTTTTTTTAATTTTTTTCTAGGGTAATGTACCGGTGAGGGCAGGGGTCGAAACCCGAGGCCTGGCTACGGTGTCCCCTTCATCACCACCGAGCCTGTGGTGCTTACGGAAGTGGGGGACACAGGAATCAACAGAAGTGGAAGGCGTTGTTGTAATTTATTTATTTGCATTGTGTTTTTGTAATATTCACTATTAACATCGGCGACAGAGAAAATAATATAAATTGTGGGCAAGAAAGAGAAAAGAAAAAGGAAAAGCAAAAAGAAATAAAATCCGCGCAATCTGCGACGCGCTCAACCCATCTACATCCGTACTACGCAAGCCACCTGACGGTGTGTGGCGGAGGGTGCCCTGAGTACCTCTATCGGTTCTCCCTTCTATTCCAGTCTCGTATTGTTCGTGGAAAGAAGGATTGTCGGTATGCTTCTGTGTGGGCTCTAATTTCTCTGATTTTATCCTCATGGTCTCTTCGCGAGATATACGTAGGAGAGAGCAATATACTGCTTGACTCCTCGGTGAACGTATGTTCTCGAAACTTCAACAAAAGCCCGTACCGAGCTACTGAGCGCCTCTCTTGCAGAGTCTTCCACTGGAGTTTATCTATCATCTCTGTAACGCTTTCGCGATTACTAAATGATCCTGTAACGAAGTGCGCTGCTCTCCGTTGGATCTTCTCTATCTCTTCTATCAACCCTATCTGGTACGGATCCCAGACTGCTGAGCAGTATTCAAGCAGTGGGCGAACAAGCGTACTGTAACCTACTTCCTTTTTTTTCAGATTGCGTTTCCTTAGGATTCTTCCAATGAATCTCAGTCTGGCATCTGCTTTACCGACGATCAACTTTATATGATCATTCCATTTTAAATCACTCCTAATGCGTACTCCCAGATAATTTATAGAATTAACTGCTTCCAGTTGCTGACCTGCTATATTGTAGCTAAATGATAAAGGATCTATCTTTCTATGTATTCGCAGCACATTACACTTGTCTACACTGAGATTCAATTGCCATTCCCTGCACCATGTGTCAATTCGGTGCAGATCCTCCTGCATTTCAGTACAATTTTCCATTGTTACAACCTCTCGATACACCACAGCATCATCTGCAAAAAGCCTCAGTGAACTTCCTATGTCATCCACAAGGTCATTTATGTATATTGTGAATAGCAACGGTCCTATGACACTCCCCTGCGGCACACCTGAAATCACTCTTACTTCGGAAGACTTCTCTCCATTGAGAATAACATGCTACGTTCTGTTACCTAGGAACTCTTCAATCCAATGACACAACGACTGTGGGGAACTGTATCGAACGCCTTGCGGAAGTCAAGAAACACGGCATGTACCAGGGAACCCGTGTCTATGGCCCTCTGAATCTCGTGGACGAATAGCGCGAGCTGGGTTTCACACGACCGTCTTTTTCGAAGCCCATGCTGATTCCTACAGAGTAGATTTCTAGTCTCCAGAAAAGTCATTATACTCGAACATAATACGTGTTCCAAAATTCTACAACTGATCGACGTTAGAGATATAGGTCTATAGTTCTGCACATCTGTTCGACGTCCCTTCTTGAAAACGGGGATGACATGTGCCCTTTTCCAAACCTTTGGAACGCTACGCTCTTCTAGAGACCTATGGTACACCGCTGAAAGAAGGGGGGCAAGTTCCTTCGCGTACTCTGTGTAAAATCGAACTGGTATCCCATCAGGTCCACCGGCCTTTCCTCTTTTGAGCGATTTTAATTGTTTCTCTATCCCTCTGTCGTCTATTTCGATATCTAACATTTTGTCATCTGTGCGACAATCTAGAGAAGGAACTACAGTGTAGTCTTCCTCTGTGAAACAGCTTTGGAAAAAGACATTTAGTATTTCGGCCTTTAGTCTGTCATCCTCTGTTTCAGTACCATTTTGGTCACAGAGTGTCTGGACATTTTGTTTTGATCCACCTACCGCTTTGACATAAGACCAAAATTTCTTAGGATTTTCTGCCAAGTCAGTACATAGAACTTTACTTTCGAATTCGTTGAACGCCTCTCGCATAGCCCTCCTCACACTACATTTCGCTTCGAGTAATTTTTGTTTGCCTGCAAGGCTTTGGCTATGTTTATGTTTGCTGTGAAGTTCCCTTTGCTTCCGCAGCAGTTTTCTAACTCGGTTGTTGTACCACGGTGGCTCTTTTCCATCTCTTACGATCTTGCTTGGCACATACTCATTTAACGCATATTGTACGATGGTTTTGAACTTTGTCCACTGATCCTCAACACTATCTGTACTTGAGACAAAACTTTTGTGTTGAGCCGTCAGGTACTCTGTAATCTGCTTTTTGTCACTTTTGCTAAACAGAAAAATCTTCCTACCTTTTTTAATATTTCTATTTACGGCTGAAATCATCGATGCAGTAACCGCTTTATGATCGCTGATTCCCTGTTCTGCGTTAACTGTTTCAAATAGTTCGGGTCTGTTTGTCACCAGAAGGTCTAACATGTTATCACCACGAGTCGGTTCTCTGTTTAACTGCTCATGGTAGTTTTCAGATAAAGCACTTAAAAAAATTTCACTGGATTCTTTGTCCCTGCCACCCGTTATGAACGTTTGAGTCTCCCAGTCTATATCCGGCAAATTGAAATCTCCACCCAGAACTATAACATGGTGGGGAAATCTACTCGAAATATTTTCCAAATTATCCTTCAGGTGCTCAGCCACAACAGCTGCTGAGCCAGGGGGCCTATAGAGACATCCAATTACCATGTCTGAGCCTGCGTTAACCGTGACCTTCACCCAAATTATTTCACATTTCGGATCTCCGTCAATTTCCTTCGATACTATTGCACCTCTTATCGCTATAAACATTCCTCCCCCTTCACTGTCCAGCCTGTCTCTGCGGTATAGCTTCCAATCTGAGTTTAGGATTTCATTACTGTTTACGTCTGGTTTCAGCCAACTTTCTGTCCCTAGTACCATATGGGCGTTGTGACCGTTTATTAATGAGAGCAGTTCTGGGACCTTTCTATAGACGCTCCTACAGTTTACTATTAGCACATTAATACTGTTATTCCCTGTTGCATTTTGCCTACTCCTACCTTGCCGCGTCTCAGGAGGCGTCTTGTCGGACCTAGGGAGGGAATTCTCTACCCTAAAAAACCCCCATGTGCACTCCACATGTACTCCGCTACACTTGTAGCCGCTTCCGGCGTGTAGTGCACGCATTACCTATTCAGGGGGACCCTACATTTCTCCACTCGATAGCGGAGGTCGAGAAATTTCCCCCCGAGATCTCCGCAGAATCGTCTGAGCCTCTGGTTTAAACCTTCCACTCGGCTCCAAACCAGAGGACCGCGATCGGTTCTAGGAACGATACTACAAATAGTTAGCTCTGATTCCACCCCGCGAGCGAGGCTTTCCGCCTTCACCAATTCCGCCAACCGCCTGTACGAACTGAGGATGACCTCTGAACCCAGACGGCAAGAGTCATTGGTGCCGACATGAGCAACAATTTGCAGTCGGGTGCACCCAGTGCTCTCTATCGCCGCCGGCAGGGCCTCCTCCACATCTCGGATGAGACCTCCCGGCAAGCAGACAGAGTGAACACTGGCCTTCTTCCCCAACCTATCCGCTATTTCCCTAAGGGGCTCCATCACCCGCCTAACGTTGGAGCTCCCAATAACTAATAAACCCCTCCCCCCGTGTGCCTGCTCGGACCTTGGTGAAGGAGCGGCCACATGTCCACTCACAGGCAGAGCGGGCGATGCCACACGGCCAGCCTCCACATTTACCCTCCGCCTCGTGCGCCGCGAACGCCGCTGAACCCGCCACTCCCTTTGGGGAGAGGGTGGCCCAACCGCGCCCGGTACCCGCGAAAATGTCTCGACGAATGCCGGACATTTGCCACGCCGGACATTTGCCACACTTGCTCCTTCGCCAGGTAGCTTGAGTAGCGATCCCTCAGGTAAGGGACGCCCTTCCCAGCACTACCTCTGTCCGCTTTCAAACCACCGTCTCCACATCTTACTCGATACAACCAGTACGTAAGGGACCTTCTTCTTCGACATCATGGTAAAATACAGAGCTTCTTTTCCGAAATCGAAATATTTATAACTTTTGGGAAACTTTGGGAAACGAAAGCAATACCGACGATTATGTAAGTTCAAAATGGTTCAAATGGCTCTGAGCACTATGGGACTCAACTGCTGTGGTCATAAGTCCCCTAGAACTTAGAACTACTTAAACCTAACTAACCTAAGGACAGCACACAACACCCAGCCATCACGAGGCAGAGAAAATCCCTGACCCCGCCGGGAATCGAACCCGGGAACCCGGGCGTGGGAAGCGAGAACGCTACCGCACGACCACGAGATGCGGGCGATTATGTAAGTATATAATTAGTTCTGCCAAGTATAAATATAGATTCCTCTGTCTGTACGGTAGCTTCCTTTCACGCTTACTGATTGCTATAGAAACAGTCCATCACCATGGGAGCAAGAATAAAGGAACGATGAAACGTAAATGCAAATGTACGCTAATCATTTCTTTTTTATCACTGCATTTGTGTCTACATTAATAACAACTGCATACCCAAAAGACAATAGGGAAAGAATAAATGGGTTTGTGAATGTTTGAAAAGAAGAACGACATACTCCATATTAATTTACTCTCTAAAAACATTAGTTAATAAAGTGTAGCGGGACAATGTTCAAAACATAACTGAAAACACGTTCACTAAACAGAGATAAGAAAATCTATGATTGACATGCCATCTAAAGTCGACTTACAATTTTAAAATGTTAGAAATAAGGAAATGATGTAATACAGAATGCTACGCTTGTAACGTACGTTGTTGTTCTACATTGTTTAGCTCTGGTATTTACAGGGTCACAGAGAAAGCATCTTAGGTTCTGGAGGAAAAAGCCGTAATTCTAATTATCTGCACTACAACAAAAACAAGAAGGACAACTTAAGGAAAAATAATGTAAGCGCACAATCGACTTTGAAGCAGATTGTTCCTGTGACTTAGTATGGGCAGAGGTTATATTCGACAGCCGGAATAAATTAATAACTGGCTCCTTTTACCCACCCCCTGTCTCAGATGAAACAGTTGCTGACAGTTCAAAGAAAAGAAAACTTGAGTCTCATCACAAATAAGTACCCTACTCACAATATTATAGTTGGTAGTTACTTCAATCTACCTTCCGCATGTTGACAAAAATACATTTTCATACCCTATTGTAAATAGAAAACAACTTCCGTAATAGTTCTAAATGCTTTTTTTAAAATTATTTTTAACAATTAGTTGACGAGGCCATTCAAATTGTAAATGGTTACGAAAACACACTTGACCTCTTAGCCACAAATAATCCTGATCATCACGACGGATACAGGGATTAGTGAACACACAGTCGTAGAGAGGCTCACTTCCGTAACAAAGAAATTCACCAAAACTAAACGGGAAATATATCTATTTACAAAAGCAACTAAAAATTCGGGGGACGTCTTTCTAAGAGATAGTCTCCAATCCTTCCAAACTATGTAAATGAAGACCATATGTGGCTTAAGTTCAAAGAAATAGTATCAACAGCACTCGAGATATTCATACCAAATAAATTAATAAGAGACGGAACTGATCCCCCATGGTACGCAAAACACGACAGAAAGCTGTTGCAGGAGCACCGCAAAAGGCACGTATAATTTAGACGAACGCAAAATCTCCAAGATTGGTGAAGTTTTACTGAGGCTCGAAGTTTGGTGCGGATTTCAATGCGAGATGCATTTAATAGTTTCCACAACGAAACTCCCTCTAGAAATGTGGCGGAAAATCCAAAGAGATACTGGTCCGATGTTAAGTAAACCAGCGGAAAGGCTCAGTAAGTACCTTTACCGCGCGTCAGCGACGGTAATGTTACTGATGACAGTGCCACTAAAGTGGAGTTAGTAAATGCATTTTCCGAAATTCCTCCACCAAAGAAGACGAAGTAAATATTCCAGAATACGAAATGAGATCAGCTGCAAATATAATTTAGAAGTAGATATCCCTGGTGTTGCAAAGCAACTGAAATTACACTGTCAGGGACAGAGGAAATGATCAAATATCTTTTCAAAAAGTCTCTAATCTATAAGAAAAGTAGGTCTAATACATTTGCTTCTGATGTTCTTTAGTAACAATTAATTTTCAGTAGTAAGCTCCTTGCTTTTCTAGCCTGTTTAAAGATAATCAACAATTTAGTAAGAAATTTTAATTTTTAAAGGACTATATCTAAATGTACTTTAGTAGATTTACACCTACTATAAATGTTTGCAGCTAAACTTAAATAAAAAATATTTGAGGTGCCAAACTTGCCAACCTTAGCATGGTATCAGTTTTGGGATGTCAATTTTAGGTGCAATTCAAAGGTTCAGTTCCCATTTTCTTTTACGAAAGCGTATACTATCAGTTTAACAAACCATGATATTTTAGGTGATAGTTGCAATTCTGACGCTTCAGAAAATTATTTTAGAACTCACAATTATTTAATAGTGTGGCCATAATATTGGAAGGTAGAAAAAAGTTATATTAACGTGACAACAATAGGGATACTTTTGTGAGGCTTGAAACACTTTTAATGTTTACATTAAAGGCTGATTCGCATCACACTTTGCACAGGCTTTGGACCGTGAAAATGATAAATGACCATCTACCATTCTGGCGTGTGTAAAATCAGCCTAAACACGCTGAATTAATGTACACAGTATTTACAATTACAGCTTAATATTAGCTCCGATAATGCTGCTTCAATATTTTAATAATTTTACCTCAGTAACCTGCGAGGACTCGGTGGTCTTCATAATTTTTAATACATTATTTTTAACGTATTTTAGTCCAGTTTCTGGGCAATGGCTTTCAAGCAAGGCCTAATGTTGCCAGTCTCTTCATAATTCTTTACGATTCTCTCTATCCTGTCGTCCAGCTTCAAGTACTTCTTCTTCCTCTTCTTACCTTCAAGATTCATTTCCAATTTCATGTACATGCAGTTTGTGAGCTCTGCTTCTTTTTTTCAAGCACTCCACCAAATAGTTGATTTTAGGGTGAAAGTTTCCAATAATACTATTTATTTTGTTGTGCCACCGTTCAACAGCATTCGTCGTTCGGTGCCTTTTTCCATAACAGTCCCACATTTCTATTGCGATATCCTCATTGTCTAGTCAGTTATCCACAAAGTAGTAAAAAAAATTGAGAGAACCTTCCGTTATCAGGAGCTTCTGCATGAATCTCAATCCATCCATTGCTTACGTCCTCCGGTTTTACAACTGCCAGCGCTGCACACATGCTGACATGAAGTCTTAAATCCTCGTTCTAGCGATACTCCTCAGTTAGACCGAGAACTCGAATTCTTCTCCATAAACATTTCTTCGTATGGAAATAGAATCCATTTATTTCAGTTGTGGGAAAAACTTGACGAATGGCCGATATCGCAGCTGCCTCAAAGTCCACCTTTACTTGTTTAGGACACCACTCAGAGACTGCCTGTTTTATCAGACGAAACAGACGAACATATGTGTCTTTCTTCTTATTAGGGAGCAGTGCAAATACAATGGGAAGCATGATTGTTTCTTTAATCGGGCCTCCTAAGTCTACGTGTATGGTGTAGATATGTGCAAACTGCTTGCTGCATCTCTTAAATGTTCCATCCATAAAAAAATGGGAACATGTTTTTAAACTTTCTTTTCCTTTGCTTCCACTAAAAATCATTATTCTCACCTCTAATCTATCGTCCTCCAGAAAAAAAACTACTGCCGTCTCCCATTTTTAATAGAGAAAAGATCTGTTTCATAAGAGTTCTTAGGCTCTTGTTGGTACCCCCACTCTTGACTCCATCGACGACGCATGGTTCTCTTCATAGATTCCGAATTAGGCATCACTGTAACAAAGTCATAAACTTTATTATGTATATTTCCCATTTCATCCGCGTGTATCTCCGATAACTGTGTAGTTTCTTCTCGAGACCTTCTCTCCGCCCTTTCCACTTGCTTTCTCACTTTCAGAGCTGCATCGTCAGGTGGTCCACAGAGATGTTCTAATACGCTCAACACTTCTCCGCTCCTCGAAAGCAGCTTTCCCTTGCAATGATCCGCTTTTCGGCGTAAGCACATCCGTGTAACAACACCTTCTTTAGATTCTCTCTGTTTAAGATACGCGTAACCTTTGTAATGAGCAGGAGGCCTGCCCTTGTTCGTTGTAATAACTTTCATACTGATGGTCAAGTTAGGAACTTCGAAAGCAAACTGGGCGGGCGGGTGAAGAGGAGGAGGAGGAGGAGGAGGAGTAGGAGGAGGGGGGGGGGACACAAGGGACCGAACCCTTCGGAGCAGGTAAAACCGTGGCAAATGTCCGGCGTGGCAAATTTCCGGACACCGTCTCGACAGCAGGGACAGTGGGTGAAGCATGTAACACCTGGGGTGTACCATGCGACGCACCAGACTCCCCACTGCCGCTACACTCCGAGGCAGCAGCCTGAAGACGGCTGACCGCGGCCATCAACACGTTCAGCTGTTTGCGAACAGTGGCCAGCTCCTCCTGCGTCCGTACACAGCAGTCACACATCCTATCCATCCTAAGAAATCAATTTACTGTAGAGAGTTAATCAACTTTTAACTAGACTGCTAATTCACTAAAGGCGGCTGTTTGTTGACTTAACTGTGGTTGCTAGCCACTCCTTGTAGAAAACAATGAAAATAGCATTATCTGTCTCTGGACTGTATTAGAAACAAACACTAGCACTACTGGCACTATGGTTGACTAAAGGGACTCTCTCTGACTGTATTCAAAACAAACACGAAATCTATGGAACACTATTACCAGCACTCGACAATTAGAGCTATCCTAAAAGCAAAAACACACGGAAGAAGAAGTGACAAGTAAGAAAAATACAGTTAGTACTTAGATTAAGGTAGCTCGCTGCACAGCAGACGTGAAGCGGACGGCAGTCAGAAGTAGAATCGATCGTAGGCGGCTTAAACTCAGACACCGCCGGGGTAGGAGGGGTATGTGCCCTCTGAGCCAGACACCCCCCAACTTAGTTAAGGTCTAACAAAGACCCCTCGAAGATAGGGCGGACGTAGATGGCCACTCCGCGGCCCATAGGATCACTCGCGGAGGCGTGGGCGGTATAGCCATTGATATCCAGAAGACTGGTCAAGTGAACTTCCTGCAGAAGGGCGAAATCAATATCCGAAGCCCAGAACATCTCCTGCATAAGGCGGATTTTCACCCTGGTACGGATGTTGTTGGTGTTGATGGTTGCTACCGGCAGGTATGGTGGCGGACTGCTGGAGGCTGGTCCACTCCGCCGTCCGCGCAAGGGCGTGGGCGTCACAGTGGAACGTTATCCCGCTGGCCCGCAGGGGATTCTGGGGAGAGTATGATTAGTGGTTCGGCCCCGACGGTGCAGGGTCCTGTAACGGTCCTGCTTCTCGACCTCCTCCTCGTGCCACGCCGTGGAAGCGGGCACCGGTGTATCGTCCATTTTGTCTGCAGACGATGTTGTAATGGTGCGTGGTGTAGTGTCGCCTGTGATATGATCAAGAATTAGTTCAGCGTCAGCACGGGACGCAGGCACACCGGTGGATGTCTCCGCGCTCATAACGTCTTCGTCAGCAGTAGCGTGTTCTGGAACCTCGTGCTGGTCGACGGTTGCGTCATCCTCGACTTGCAACGTCTCCTCTTGGCCGTAAACTGTGCAACGTCTTCGCTTGCGACGTTTCGGAGAACGTTGTTTCCCTGTGCGACCGTCCGTGTACGAAGACGGAAGGGAGTCGCGTCACTCTGGCAGGAAGGCCGCTGTAGGAACGATGAGCGAGTCGATTTCCATTGTATTGCCGAGGTCAGGGTCAGCGTCCGGTTGCGTCGGCGTCGTCGGAGCGGCGTCGTCGCCGGCCGAGGCGGCGGGCTGTCCGAGGCGCTCTCCGTCGGTGACTGGTCGGGCTCGTTGGTGGCGTCGTTGGTGGCGCCCGGGCGACGCAAAGCGGTAGGAGAAGCTAGAGCAGCGGCGTAGGTCACCGGCAGCTCTGTAGGTTGCGACGTGGGTGGTTCTTCGGCAGCTGGAAGTTGCGTAATACGCCGTCGCAGGCATTCGGATCGAAGGTTGCCTTCTTTGCCGCACCCGGAACAGGTCCGAGGCGGCCGTCGTATGTAATTATTGCATGGCATCCGCCGATCTGTAAGTAGGACGGGACGTGGCTTCGGAGATCAATGGTAACCTGTTGGACCCCGTTTAGGACAGGATACATCCGAAACTGTGTCCACTTCTCCACAGTGTGGCCACGGACTGTGCCGTATGGGCGGAGTGCTGCGACGACTTCCTCAGCAGGAAGTTCGAATGGCAATTCGAAAATGCGTATAGTTCGCATACCTAAGCCTGCGTGGTCGACGGTTACCTCCCCCACATTACCATCAGCATGACAGAAACGGAGCCCCTGTTTGGTCTCACGTAGGATGCGTTCGCAAGCCGCGTCCTTAATGATTTTAACATAGACCGTGCTGCTCACGATTGACAAATGTATGGCGATAATATCGGTCGCCGGAATCTTCACTTCCTCTCGCAGGGAACGCTCCACCTCGAGTGCTTTGTGTCGGGCGTAATTGTTGCAGAAAGTAAATCGGAGTGTAGATTTACGGTAACGATTCGCCATGGATCGTACACGGTAAGCCGGCAACGGCCGTCAGAATGTAAAGAAGGCGAGCTCGAAATCTCATGCTGGAAACATCCCCCAGGCTGTGGCTTAGCCATGTCTTCGCAATATCCTTTCTTCCAGGAGTGCTAGTTCTGCAAAGTTCGCAGAAGAGCTTCTGTGAAGTTTGGAAGGTAGGAGACGAGGTACTGGCAGAATTGAAGCTGAGAGGACGGGTCGTGAGTCGTGCTTGGGTAGCTCAGATGAAAAAAAAAAAAAAAAAAAAAAAAAAAAAGGTAGAGCACTTGCCCGCGAAAGGCACAGGCCCCGAGTTCGAGTTTCGGTCGGGCACACAGTTTTAATTTGCTAGGAAGTTTCATATCAGCGCACACTCAGCTGCAGAGTGAAAATCTCATTCTGCAATTTTTCCTCTTGTTTCATTTCGTAGAAGTATACGATATAAACTTCAAGAAAATCGTTATGAAATTTCCTTTGGTGATTAATAAAGTTTATCATTGCTAATTCTTTAATTCTGATACTATATTCTGAATTTTTGTGTCATGGATGCCACATGACATCGCTTTCACCGTTCGGTTGTGGACTAAGCGAAGTGACATTTTATTGACGTCCTGCCTAGTGCAAGGGTAACAATACTACGCCCCGCGGACTATTTGACCTGCGAAGTCAGTTCATCTGGCACGCCGTTGGTACTTTAACTTGCTTAATAAAACGTATGGAACACGAGACGCTGTGATACAATTTAAACCGAAAATTGTTTGGACTACTACGAGATATTTACACACGCGGAGACCTAGTGGCTGTTAGCCGTCTTAAATTTACTAAAATTCTAGATTTTCTCGTTTATTATAACGTTCGGTTATTTTGCATCATGTAAAGATTTCATTATGTCAATATTTAAATGTCTTTTTCATTTGCATCCTGTTTACTTCACCCTTCATTATGGCTGCTAATCAAAGGAAAGTGGACGCCGAATGGCGCGTTTTGAATACAAAGTACCAGAAAACTACTTGTGTGACGTGTAGTGAAAGCGTTGACGTTTTGAAAGAGTACAATACTGGGCGTCACTATGAAACAAAACATCTATTAACATAACTAAAGTTTTCTAGAAAGTAATGCTCTGAGAAATATGAGTCAATGAAGTGTAATTTAAGAACCCAAAGAAATCACTTCACGAGATAGTTTGCTGGAAATGAATCTGTCATTCGTGCAAGTTACAAAATAGTGCGCAAGATGGCAGAACGAGGAAAACCGTTTATCGATGGCAACTGCATCAAATAATGTTGATGGAAGCGGCAAATGACTTGTGTCCTTCGAAAGCCGATTTGTCTGGAAATATCAGCCTTTCAGCAAATTCAGCTGTACGGAGAACAGAGGAAATTGGGGATAACATAGTGCTACTGACACGAGAGAAATCTAGGAACTACTTTTGGCATTCTCTCGCTCTGGACGAGTCTATTTACCTCTCTAGCATAGCACCCCTTGTCTTCGTAGTGTCAGTTCAGACTTTCAGATAACGAAAGAGTTGATATCCGTTTGCAGCACACGCAGAACTACCGGAAAAGACATTTTCATTGAAGTGCAAATATTTTTGGTGGACTACACTATGTGATCAAAAGTATCCGGACACCTGGTTGAAAATGACGTACAAGTTCGTGGCGCCCTCCATCGGTAAAGCTGGAATTCAATATGGTATTGGCCCACCCTTAGCCTTGATGACAGCTACCACACTCGCAGGCATACGTTCAATCAGGTGCTGGAAGATTTCTTCACTTAGAGCTGCACTGAGGAGACGTATCGATGAGGCGTGGCACGAAGCCGGCGTTCCAAAACATCCCAGAGGTGTTCTGTAGGAATCAGATCAGGGCTCTGTGCAGTCCAGTCCATTACAGACATGTAATTGTCATGTAACCACTCAGCCAAAGACCGTGCATTATGAACAGGTGCTCGATCGTTTGGAAGATGCAGTCGCCGTCCCCGAATTGCTCTTCAACAGTGGGAAGCAAGAACGTGCTTAAAACATCAATGTAGACCTGATCTGTGATAGTGCCAAGCAAAACAACAGGGCGTTCAATCCCCTCCATGAAAAACAGCACAACACCATAACACCACCGCCTCCGAATTTTACTGTTAGCACTACACATGCTGGCAGAGGATGTTCACTGGGCATTCGCCATACCCGCACCCTGCCATCGCCCCCCAGGGGGTCCACAACTCTTTTGTGGATACGTGCGTAGCGAGCACGGGACCCCGAGCTAATGTGGCCCTCCTTCCTTTCCGGGCTGCATACCCTCCCTTTCCGCATCCTTCCCCGTCCCCCATCTTCGCCCCCCCCCCCTCACCTCTGGCTCTTTCCTTCCCTTTCTCCCCCTCTGGGAGTATGGTTTGTGCCTACGTCTGGAGACGGACGCTCGAAACTGTTACAAATTCCTTGCTTTCTACACTTGCAAGTCTTCGTCCTTCCTCTGTCCTTCTCTTTTCCTTCCCTCTTCTCTTTGCCCTTTTCTCCGCTGCGGCGTTTGAGACCCCTCTTCTTTCCTTTCCCTTTCTCTTTTTTCCTCCCTGTGCGTGTCTGAAGGCCGACCCACGCACTTCATGGCATAGCCGGTGACGGGGTAACGCGTAATTCCCCGCCCGGGGTAGACAGGTAGGACACGTATGTACCCCCTGGTAACGGCCAGGCCCAGGGAGGAGTGATTACCCGAGCTGATACCTTCCGAAAGTGCCTATTGGTCCCTCCGTCCGTTTGTCGGGAGGTGTGACCTGAGGTGTGAACAATCACCTAAGGCGGGAGTGCCCTCAGAGACGGCCCCCACAGGGGAGGAGCGCGCCATCGGAGACGCCGGTAATCATGGGGCATTCTTCCGCAATGGTTTCCTCACCTTCCACTATGTCTGCTCACAAGCGTAAGTTCACTGTTCCTTGTTGTTTCTCGGTCTGACGAAGGTCACGACTTCTCCACAGTCAACCCTTTCATTATTCAGAAAGGTGTCGACGCAATTGCAGGTCCTGTAAAGTCTTGTTCCAGATTATGGAATGGCACCCTGTTGTTAGAAACAGTCAGTGCCCTCCAGGCACAAAAATTGCTGCGTACCTCACTATTACACACCTTCCCTGTCCGGGTGGAACCGCACCGTACTTTAAATTCCTCGTGTGGAGTCGTTTATACACGCTCCCTCGATGGATTGTCTGACGAAGAAATTCAGCACTACCTGTCGGACCAGGGCGTAACGGCTGTTCATAGAGTTATGAAAAGGGTTGACACGAACATCATTCCAACCCGCACTGTCTTCTTGACATTTGACAAAGTTCAACTCCCATCGAAAATCAAAGCAGGCTATGAGATAATTTCCGTTCGCCCTTACGTCCCAAACCCTAGGCGTTGCTATCGGCGTCAGCGCTTCAATCACACCAGCCAGTCCTGTTCCAATCCGGCCAAATGTGTTACGTGTGGCAAGGATGCCCATGAGGGTGCTTGTCCACCTCCATCCCCTCGCTGCATCAACTGTATGGGTGATCACGCTGCTTCCTCTCGAGATTGCCCCGTTTTTAAGGACGAAAAGCTCATCCAGGAAATCAGAGTGAAGGAAAAGGTTTCGACCTTTGCTGCTCGAAAATTATTCGCCAGTCGACAGCCCACCGTGCCTCGGACAGGAAAATACAGCACTGTCCTTGCTTCTCCTCGGCCAACAGAGGAGGCGGCCATGCAGACTTGCGACCTCACCTTTAGTGCCATGGTCGTCAGATCGGCCAGCGCAAAGATCGCCCGATCAACCTCACCACTTTCGCCTGCCCACTCTCTGGCTCACCCTTCATCGGGTTCTGCTAAATCTCGAGCCCAAAAGTCAAACACCAAGACTTCGAAAAAAGAGCATACTCGTGAGGATTTTTTACGTACCCCAACTTCACACCCATCGGTTCCTCCTTCATCTAAACATCATACTTCCAAGAAGGCTACAAAGAAACCCAGTTCATCTCCTTCTCCGCCAAGGCGTGTCCCATCTACAGCACCACCTGGCGGAAATCGCCCTCGGCTGTCTTCTGTGTCGCCGAGGCGCACTGCTGGCGGCCGATCAACCGGCCGATCGCTGGTGGCAGGAGCTGCTCCTGAACAACCTATGGATCAGGATCTTCTGCCTTCGGCTGAATGCCATTCCATGATGTCGGTCGCAAGCTCTGAGCAGTCGTTGAGTTGATGGCAACCTTGGTCACATTCCTCCATTTTCTGTTAACCCTATGTCCATTATCCACTGGAATATCCGCGGCATTCGAGCCAATCGGGATGAATTGTCGGTCCTCATACGATCCTACTCGCCGGTCATCTTCTGTCTTCAGGAAACAAAGCTGCGTCCCCATGACCGCTTTGTTCTCCCTCATTTTCAGTCTGTCCTATATGATCTCCCCTCTGTTGAAGGCACTCCAGCCCATGGAGGACTCATGATTCTTCTCCATGATACTCTCCATTATCACCCAATCCACTTAAACACTTCCTTCCAAGCTGTCGCCGTCCGTCTTTCCCTTTCTGGATACACGTTCTCTCTTTGTACTGTATAAATTCCATCGTCCACACCAATGGCACGAGCTGATCTCCTTCATCTTCTTGGTCAGCTTCCACCCCCCTATTTGCTGGTTGGGGACTTCAATGCCCACCACCCGCTTTGGGGATCTCCACATCCTTGTCCACGTGGCTCACTATTGCCAGACGTCTTCCACCAAGCGGGTCTAGTTTGCCTCAACACTGGGGTCCCTACATTTTTGTCTGCCTCCACGACAAATTTATCTCATTTGGACCTTGCGGTCGGTACTGTTCCGCTAGCTCGGCGCTTCGAATGGCTCGCCCTTGATGATACACACTCGAGTGACCACTTTCCATGTGTCCTTAGACTGCAGCCTCAACTGCCATATATGCGCCCGCGACGCTGGAAGTTTGCCCAAGCCGATTGGACACTTTTTTCGCCTCTAGCGACATTCGATGACCGTCACTTTCCCAGCGTCGACGATGAGGTCAAACACATTACCGACATTATTCTTACAGCTGCGGAACGTTCAATACCACGCACCTCCGAATTGCCCCGGCGCCCCCCAGTTCCTTGGTGGAACGAGGCATGCCGTGATGCAATACGTGAGCGGCGACGTGCTCTCCGCGTTTTCCGCCACCATCCTACTTTGGCCAACTGTATCCGCTATAAGCAGTTCCGTGCGCGATGCCGTCGTGTCATCCGCGATAGCAAGAAGGCAAGCTGGAAATTCTTTATTAGCTCATTTAACACCTTCACTCCCTCCTCGGAAGTTTGGGGTCGGCTTCGACGGTTCTCAGGCGCGCCTAGTTTCTCCCCGGTCTCTGGGCTCACTGTCGCGCATGATACATTAGTGGACCCCGTCGCAATTTCTAACTCATTGGGTCAGCACTTTGCTGAGATTTCGAGCTTTTCAAATTACCCGCCAGCGTTTCTCCCGAAGAAACGTGCAGCGGAAGTGCGACATCTTGCTTTCTCCTCTCAAAATCGCGAAAGCTACAATACTGTTTTCTCCTTGCGGGAACTCCAACATGCACTCTCTTCTTCTCGCTCCTCCGCCCCAGGACCGGTTGGTATCCACGTCCAAATGTTGCTGCATTTATCAACCCATAGTCTGCGTTACCTCCTTCGCCTTTATAATCGAATTTGGACCGACAGTACTTTTCCCAGACGATGGCGGGAAGCTACCGTCGTTCCTGTTCCGAAACCTGGAAAGGACAAACATCTCCCCTCTAGCTATCGCCCCATTTCTCTCACGAGTAGTGTCTGCAAGGTTTTGGAGCGTATGGTGAATTACCGTTTAGCTTGGTGGCTGGAATCCCGCAGACTTTTAACACCTGCCCAATGCGGATTCCGAAAGCATCGTTCTGCAGTTGACCATCTTGTTGCTCTCTCCACTTATATCATGAACAATTTTCTCCGGAAACGCCAAACAGTAGCAATATTTTTTGATCTGGAGAGAGCATACGATACCTGTTGGAGGACAGGCATCCTCCGCACACTGTTCTCTTGGGGCTTTGGAGGTCGGCTGCCCCTTTTTCTTCGCGAATTTATGGCAGAGCGCACATTTAGGGTGCGGGTGAACACTACTCCCTCCCGTACTTTCTCCCAAGAAAACGGGGTACCCCAGGGCTCCGTGCTGAGTGTTGTACTGTTTGCCATTGCCATAAATCCAATTATGGATTGTCTCCTTCCTGATGTCTCGGGCTCCCTCTTTGTGGACGATTTTGCGATCTACTACAGCTCTCAACGGACCAGCCTTCTTGAACGACGTCTTCAAGGATGTCTCGATCGCCTCCACTCTTGGAGCATCGAAACCGGCTTCCGTTTTTCTCCCAGTAAGACCGTTTGTGTTAATTTTTGGCGACGTAAGGCGTTTCTTCCGCCCTCCTTACATCTAGGTCCTGTCAACCTTCCGTTTCCAGACGTCGCTAAATTCTTGGGTCTTATGTTTGACAGAAAACTGTGCTGGTCCTCCCATGTTTCCTATCTTTCAGCTCGCTGTCTGCGATCCCTCAACACCCTCCGTGTCCTGAACGGTACCTCCTGGGGAGCGGACCGAGTGGTCCTTCTCCGCCTCTACCGCGCCTTAGTGCGCTCGAAATTGGACTATGGAAGCATAGTCTACTCCTCTGCTCGGCCGTCTATTCTTCGGCGTCTCGACTCTATCCACCACCGTCGATTACGCTTAGTGTCTGGAGCTTTTTACACCAGCCCTGTGGAAAGCCTTTATGCTGAGACTGCTGAACCTCCGCTGTCCAATCGGCGAGCAGTCCTTCTGAGTCGTTATGCTAGCCATCTGTCTTCCATGCCTGCTAATCCAGCCCATGACATTTTTTTCGACGCCTCCTTTGATGTAGGGTATGCAGGCCGCCCTTCCTCCCTACTACCACCGGGAGTCCGCTTCCGTCGACTGCTCCATTCTCTTTCCTTCCGCTTTCCTAGAACCTTCTTGACAACTTGGGGTACAGCACCGCCTTGGCTCCGTCCCCGGATCTGCCTGCTCCGTGACCTTTGTCGATTTCCCAAGGAAGGTACCCCTTCACTTGTTTATCGTCAGGCATTTGCTGCTCTATGTGCACAAATGACAGAAGCCACATTTATTTACACCGACGGCTCGAAAACATCGTTAGGTGTAGGGAGTGCCTATATTGTTGGCGACACCCCAAATCACTTTCGGCTTCCCGACCAGTGTTCGGTTTATACTGCGGAGCTTTACGCTGTTCTCCAGGCTGTCCACTACATCCGCTGCCATCAGCGGATACAGTACGTTATCTCCTCAGATTCTCTCAGCTCTCTCCTCAGTCTCCAAGCTCTTTACCCTGTGCCCCCTCTGGTCCACCGGATTCAGGACTGTCTGCGCTTGCTCCACCTGGGGGGCGTCTCGGTGGCGTTCCTCTGGCTCCCGGGACACGTTGGTATCTGTGGAAATGAGGCGGCCGATATTGCAGCCAAGGCTGCGGTCTCTCTTCTTCGGCCAGCTATTCAATCGATTCCCTTCGCCGATCTACGGAGCGTTTTATGTCGTCGTGTTCTTCATGTATGGCACGCACATTGGTCGACACTTCCCCATAATAAATTGCGGGACGTGAAAGCTCTTCCTTGTGCTTGGACCTCTTCCTCCCGAACGCGTCGTCGGGAGGAGGTAATTTTAACTAGACTCCGGATAGGGCACTGTCTTTTTAGCCATCGACATCTTTTAAGCGGCGATCCTCCCCCACTCTGTCCCCACTGCTCTCAGCTGTGGACGGTAAGACACCTTTTAATTGAGTGCCCCTATTTTAATCCGTTACGCTCCCGTCTACAGCTATCGCCTGATATATCGTCGATTTTAGCAGATGACACGCGCTCAGCCGATCGCGTTCTCGAGTTTATTAGTGCCAGTGAAATGATGTCAGTCATTTGAAGCTTTTTTTGGAGACAACCACCCCTTTCTGTAGTGGATTTTTAAGCCTTCCTTCTGCTTTTCGTTTCTCCAATTTTATGACTTTCGTTCCCATTGCCGCTGGTTTCCATTTTCGGTTTTTTACTGTTTCCTAAGTCACGGACCGGGCGCTAATGACCATAGCAGTTTTGCGCCCTAAAACCAAAACAAAAAAAAACCCTGCCATCGGATGTCCACATTGTGTACCGTGATTCGTCACTCCACACTATGTTTTTCCAGTGTTCAAGCGTCCATACGCTCCTTACACCAAGCGAGGCGTCGTTTGGCATTTACCGGTGTGATGTGTGGCTTATGAGCAGCCGCTCGACCATGAAATCCAAGTTTTCTCACCTCCCGCCTACGTGTCATAGTACTTGCAGTGGATTCTGATGCAGTTTGGAATTCCTGTGTGATGGTCTGGATAGATGTCTGCCTATTACACATTACGACCCTCTTCAACTGTCGGTGGACTGTGTCAGTCAACAGACGAGGTCGGCCTTTACGCTTTTGTGCTGTACGTGTCGCTTCACGTTTCCACTTCACTATCACATCGGAAACAGTGGCCCTAGGGATGTTTAGGAATGTGGAAATCTCGCTTACAGACGTATGGTACAAGTGACAGCCAATCACCTGACGACGTTCGAAGTTTGTGAGTTCCGCGGAGCACCTCATTCTGCTCTCTCACGATGTCTAATGACTACTGAGGTCGCTGATATGCAGTACCTGGCAGTATGTGGTAGCACAATCCACCTAATATGAAAAATGTATGTTTTTGGAAGTTTCCGGGCACTTTTGATCACATAGAGTATAACTTTCAGTGAAATCAGCTTCGAGTTGTTACAGTTGATGGAGGGGTAAACATGGCTTGACTGACGAATGGTCTGGTGAGGAAATTCAGGACTCAGATGGAAGATTTGGAAATTCCGACTGCTCTGCTCATACATTGCGTCATACATCAGCGACATCTCTGTGGGAAAGACTTAGATATAGAATGTCAAACCAAACACGTTTCAGCCATCTAAATTTCCAAATGTTATTTTATTGAACTACCAGTTTCGGCGATATATTACGCCATCTTCAGGCCCCCTGAACGACGGTTAGGAAAATTCCAACCTTGGTTTCAGTAAAATAGCGGCCAGCATTCAAAGACTGATATCTGTAGCTTTCTACTTGAGACAGTGATCACTTCAAACACCACTTGCCAACTGCTTTTTCTTTCAGGTATTTGATTTGACGTTCTGTACCGAACAGCCGACGTTCCGAACCATCTGTGAAAATATGGACATAGAGAGACTTAGATATTTCTTATGTACTGAAACTAGTTGTTGCTGCTGTGAACTTCAATCACGGAAATGCACACAACGAGCGTCAGTTTCAAGCTTTTCTTGACGACACTCTTTATGAATTCTGTGACTTGCGTTATAAAACACAAGTAAGGTGGCTCAGCTGCGCTAAAGTCTTGTTCCGTTTTTACTGGTTCCGAAAGGAAACGGATGATTTTATCACTGAGAAAGAGAGCTGATCCACAGGTGCCTGATCCTAGCTGGATGTCCGAGTTGTCATGTTTGGTCAACGTCATACTCCATATGACTGAACTGATCCTGAAAGTTCAGGGAAAGGATAACCTCGTCTGGCATCCCTACAGAATCATCAAAGGATTTCGGAGAAAGTTGTCATTATTTGAAGCACAACTGAAAGGAGAAAACTTTTCTAATTCTCACTGTTTCAAGGATTATTGTTCTCCAATCCCCAATGATGTCAACCTCTACTTTCTGAAAAAATTATTCGTCACTCGAAGCATGTTTGGAATGATTTTCAGATGATCTTGACAAAAGTGAGAGAGACGTTCTTCTGTTCCAAGATCCGTATGGTTGTAGCCTTGATGATGTGCCAGTTGAACTACAGTTGGAGGTCGCTGATTTACAAGCAAATGCCTTGTTGAAAGAGAATCACAGATAAGGATAACTTACTGATTTTTAATTCCGCTTAGCCGATGCTGACTTTCCGAAACTGAAGAAATTTGCTGCTGGTATGGGATCTGCGTTCTTATGTCTGTGGGGAAACATTTTCACAAATGAAGTACGTGAAACCAGTTCGCTGAACGAAATTGAGTGATGAACATTTTTACAAAGAGTACTCTACAGCATTGGCCCCCTAACTAACTTGAGTTTATCGCGAATCCCTCACCCAGTGGGAAGTCCCAAGGGATTGAAAAAAAGCGCGGGTGACTCCTGTATATGAGAAGGGTAAAAGAACGCATCCACAAAACTACAGACCAATATCCTTAACATATTGAGACAGAGAAGCTTATTTCCACCAATCAGCACGTTTTTAGAAAGCATTGCTTATGATAAACTCAGCTTGCGCTTTTCTCACATGATATATTGCGAACTATGGATGAGAAACAACAGACAACTTCCACATTTCTAGATTACCGGAAAGCATTTGACTCGTTGCGCCACAGCAGACTGTTAACAAAGGTATGAGCATACGGAATAAGTTCCGAGATATATGAGTGGCTAAGTAATAGAACCCAGTATGATGTTCTCGGCGGAGAGTGCTCATCAGATACAAGACTATTGTCAAGAGGACCGCTGTTATCTTCTATACGGAAGCGCCAAAGAAACTGGTATAGGCACGTCTATTCAAATACAGATATATGTAAACAGGCAGAATACGGCGCAGCGGTCGGCATCGCCTATATAAGACAACAAATGTCGGAGCAGTTGTTAGATCGGTTACTGCTGCTTCAATGGCAAGTTATCAACATTTAATGGTGTTTGAACATGGAGTTATAGTCAGCGCACAAGCGATCGGACACAGCATCTCCGAGGTAGCGATGAAGTGGGGATTTTCCCGTACGACCATTTCATGAGTGTCCCGTGAATATCAGGAATCTGGTAAAACATCAAATCTCCAACATCGCAGCGGCCGGAAAAAGAACCTGCAAGAACGGCACCAACGTCGACTGAAGAGAATCGTTCAATGTGATAGAAATGCAACCCTTCCGCAGATTGCTGCAGATTTCAATGCTGGGTCATCAACAAGTGTCAGCATGCGAACCATTCAACGGCACGTCATCGATATGGACTTTCGGAGCCGAAGGCCCACTCGTGTGCCTTTGATGACTGCACGACACACAGGTTTACGCCTCGCCTGGGATGAATGAAAACATGTTCCCTGGTCGGGCGAGTCTCGTTTCAAATTGTATCGAACGGAAGGACGTGTAAGGGTATGGAGACAACCTCGTATATCCATGGACCCTGCATGTCAGCAGGAGACTGTTCAAGCTGGTGAAGCATCTGTAATCGTGTGGGCGTGTACGGTTGGAGTGATATGGGATACGTCTAGATACGACTCCGACAGGTTGAGAGGTGGCATGAGCCCCCTCTCATATTTCTATCTTACGATTCTCCTCTCTAATTGCATGCGGTGAAAAGTTGCTATTCCTTCACACGCGGACTTCCCACGCAGCGTCTCTCGTCACCCGGGTGGTCCGGTGACAGGCGGGCTCTGCTAAGCCGACGGGTGTGAGGAAGTCGAGTGAATGCTTTGCAGACGCCGACATTGTCAAAAGACACGCCCGGAGGGGTCTGTAGTAGCGGCTGGGCTAGAGGTTCCGTTACTTCGCAGAATCTTAGCGAAAACACTTTCTGGCGGGCTACCAGCGAGGCGTGGGAATGACTTGTGTACCCAGGCAGTTGTGGCGGGAAAATTCCCGCGCTTTCTGCAAAATAGTAACTGTGATTGGCTTGCTCAGGGCATAGCTCCGTGACGTAGCAAAATCAGCGCAGAAATTGGCGCCAAGAATCTCCATTGGTGCAATGGTAGTGCTCCGGCAATGGAGTGGAATTTTCCGCCGGTTTTCGAGTTGCTGATTGGAACGTTTACCACGGCCACTGTCGTGGGGGCGGGAATGTTCGGTGTTCGGCATTGTACGGGTGCTCTGGGTAGTCGGCTCTCGCCTTTCGGTCGAGGACGTCGAAGCAACCAGCCATCGCCTGCGGTACGCCAGATCGTGTTCTTGCAGTTAAGAAGACAGTTTGGTAATGTATGTCCGCAGCACCGGCAGATAGGGATTTTCCTAGGTGATAATCAGAGCTCAGCAGAGCGCGCCTGTTCGTCTTTTTCTAACTTTGTTCTGTCTTGAGTAGCAGCAATTAATGTTGGGTTGGCTGTGTGTTTTCTCTTAAGATTTGAGTTGCAAGGAATTGGCTCCACATACCACTTCGTCATAATCCTCACAATCTAGTTTAGGGACAATTTCACATTCACAACGTTTGTTTGAGTATCCAATTTGAGTCAATTTGATGTACTGTAAAGGTTTCAAGTGTTTTTGTTTATTATTTTGTGTTTAGTCTTAATAAATCATATTGTTATTTTGGACAAAACTTTCATTCTGTTAATCGGTAGAGCAACCCTATCATTCCTCACTATGTTAATGAAACCTTCGTTTATTTAACTTATTTATCAAATTAAATTATTGCAGGTGCCAAACTCTCTTCTACTCCACTGGCAGGGTTGATTAGAGTCAGTTCGCGTATTTTTTTTTATCCTTGTGCAACAGCAAAAGTCGGAGTTAGAATAGGGGGGGCTTAGAGCATCATTTACATATGTGGATTCTAGAAGAATTTAGTGTTAAATACACTTCTAGCCCCGGCACCTCACATAAAATGGCGACCCTTAGCCTCGGATCTTTCCTGTGAATCACTGATTAACAAACAGTATTCATAGTAGGAACATTCAAATTTTTTTTCTCTACTATTTTTATGATTAGTACCCAAGTTGTTTTTCTTGTAGTTCCACGATTAGTTTTTATTAGTGGTGCATGATTACAGTTTTTGTTTTCAGTGCATATATTTTTTTTGTGTGTTCATTGTTTTTTTGTGTTTCTTTGATGTGGTGTCCGTACCTCATCACACTTTGTCGGGTTTGTGTGCAGTTTCTGTACCACAACAAATCGTGCTTGTAGTTACAGCGTTGGAACGGCGTTGTTGAAATTTTATGTCTATGTGGAAAAATATTGGGAGTAGATGATTTTTATTGTGAATTTTAGATAAATTTGTTTTTTCATGAATGATCACGAGAAGTAAGGCACGACTATTATCGAGCGAAACTAAGACAAAAGAGGATAGCATAATGGATAAGAGGCAGGTTACTGACGAGGATAGGTTCGCAGATGAGATGGGCACAATTTTAGCAGGACAGGACGACAGGGTCATTGATGAGCACGGTGATTTGGACGCGATCTTAGAGCAACGTCGCGGCCATGATTATGATAGTGAATTGGAGGATGGAACAGAGACAGGCACACAGGTCGAGACGGTAGCAGAAGTTTATAGTCAAACGAACGAGTGCAGACAGAGGCCAGTTCGGTCACGTCAGAGCTCTAGCGCCCAGGTGTCCAGAGTTACATCGCCCATGTTTGAAGAGGATCAAAAAGATGACGTAAACCCAATACTGAGCTTCCTACGATCAATGAAAGAAGAAGCTGATGAACAACGTAAGAAGGAGAAGGAAGAAGATGAGAAACAACGTAAGAAGGAGAAGGAAGAAGGTGAGAAACAACGTAAGAAGGAGAAAGAAGAAGCTGACAAACAGCGTAAGAAGGACACGGAGGCAATAATTTCGCATATAGGAGAAATTCGTGGGGAATTACTAACAATAAAGAAAGAATGTGGAGAAGCAAAACAATTGTCAATGGTAGCACAAAAAGTAGCAGTCCTAGCCAAAACGGCAGCAACAGGGGCAATGAGAATCGCAAAAGTAACTTCTCAACTTGCAGGTCGCTTGCGACGTGCGACACAAGCCCACTCAAAATCCCTAGCGTTCTTAAAAACCCAAGGTAATATTGCGGTTACGAATATCACGAAACCAATGAAAGAAGTAGAGAGCCGGATAGCAAAACTAGAGCGAAACGGGCACACGAGCACTGCGCGTTCGGATACCAATGATGGAGTTCACAGAATTGTGTCTCCGAGGAAAAGCCCGCCGTGCTCTAGCCCAGTGACAGAGTGCGGAACTAACAATACACACGCAGAAACACCTAGTAATAGCTCCAATAATTGTAGCCCACTTAGGAGAGTGAATTCTAAGTGCCACTTCCACTGTGATACAGAGGTAGCACATCACAGTTATCAGCAAGATAGATCAGGACACTCAGCAGACGTGCAAGTATCGGAATCGAGTGACAACACCAGTGCGAGGATCGGACAGAATTTTGATCACAATCACTTCCTGTCGATACTAAAATTCCAAAAGTTCAGAGATAATGGAGGGTCTATGCATCCCAAGAGCTGGGTGATGCAGTTTACAAATTCATTACCGGCGTCATGGCCAACCCAGGCCAAATTAGAATTCATGTGTGGACACATCGAAGGCCAAGCCGCGGAAAAGATGCGGGGTGTGGCAGCGACGTGTCGGACTTATCAGGAATTTGTTGATGCGTTCCTGGGGATCTACTGGTCAAAGGAAACGCAAGACAGGATTAAAGAGGAAATAATATTTTGTCCTGAACTGGAAGTGTCCGGGCAAAGGAGCGCAACCAAATTTTTTGATGATTTACTCAAGAAGAATCAATTTTTAGATAGTCCATATAGCAAGGGAGAAATCATCAAATTTTGTTTTTCCAAATTGCCTGTTAGGTATCAACAGACACTTGTCGGCAAGTGTGGATCTGACATAGAAGCATTCAAGAGTCTATTGCGCGAACTCGAAGTAGTCTTCGATAAACAAGACGCAAAGGACAGGAAGAAGGCGCAAAATAACAAATACCACGGGCCAGCAAGGGCAGACGACAACAGATCGCATAATCGCGCTCGTCAGTTAGGAAACCAGGGTTACGGAAATCAAGGTTACGCAATTCAAGATTATGGAAACCAGAGACACGGAAACCAGAACGTCAGGGAACAGGGTCAATCTAGACAAGGAATCTGGGACAGGAGGAAGAACGAACGGCAAAGCGACCGTAACAGGAGAGAGCAAATCAAGGACCACAAGAGAACCAGGAGATTGAAATTAGACCTGCAAATCCTAATGCACGTCAGAGGAGGGGGACTCTGACAAGGGATTGGCGCTAGTCCATAGGACTCCACCACATCGCTCACACAAAGAAGTTCGTGGAATAATAGTAGTTTAAGTGGTGTACATAGTAGAATAGGCAAATATAGGAACCTTTCTTCGGGGAACAATAATCGTTACATTAATAGATCAAGATTGCTAAAGTATTAACACGCTGCGTTGTCTTGCATAAAATTTACTGCTGCTATCCTCTTTTTGTTATGTTCGCGATCTCCAATGTCGATGGAGTAGGAGACACTACCTTTCCATGAGCAATTTTTTGTCCTTTCCTATCTGGTGTCCATTTTGAGGGATAATGATGAGTGAGGAGATGTCACACAAACGGACGCATACAAGAACGTGCTCTTAGAAGCGTTCTGAGAAGTCGTGATACGCTCCATAGCGGCCACAACCAGTTCGTGAGACGTTCATACCAATGCTTGCAGGCACGCGTCAGTGCACTGCAAGATTGTGGTATATTGCGTGATTTCGAGAATGAATATGGGCAGTATAGTTTTTACAGTGATGCGCCAGCATCGTTGTCTTGCAAGTCGGGGTGAACCTGTGAGCGTTTGACTCCAATGGTGCCCTAGGGCCTAGACGGTAGAAATGCGGGCATAAAGCCTACCATGCCAATGTGCTGGTTGGGTATTTAGCGTGCTGCTTGTGACTGTCACAGATGAATAACCAAGGAATTATACTTGGAAATTCGTGACATACTGTGTAGCTGGTGTGTGGTGGGCGACTGAATCCTCAACAGGAACCAGTCCTGGCTTGGTCATATTACATTGCCTCTGGAAAGGTGTGCTTTGATCGCGAATACTGCATAACATAAAAAAAGAAGTTGCAACTATAAATTTATTGTCTTATATAGCCATGGCTAACCCAGTCTCTGGAGTTTCAGTGAGGCGTAGTGAGAACTCGGAGGCCATGTCGTACGGCGCGCACATCACTGTCGTCAATAGCGGCGAGCAGCGAGACATCTCAGCGTAACAGGAATTATGTAAGAGTATTGTATAAGGTAAACAAAAAAAAAAAATAAATAAATAAATAAAAGGGAAAGTACGATATACTAGGATAAGTTAAACTGTAGGATTTAACAATAACTAGATTATTATTGTGGGGGTTTTCTACCACAAGTGTGGCGCGCGCCTGTTGAGATGCTATTTTTCAGGTCACCAAACCACAGACCCGAGATGGAGGGACGACGGGCGAGCGAAAGTAGCATAGTTGCATGTTCCTTATAGCACAGTAAAACTTAGACCTGCATAACAACATAATTGAATTAAAAGACATAGAATGTAGATCGTTGGCAAATGGTAGTTAATTCTTGAGCATGTCTACTGTCGATCTATATAATTAATAGTAATATTAGTGCGGGCCCGCACATTTAGTTCTTCATCCAATATAGCGTCACACACCATGTACAATAGTGAGATCGGTCTCTACACAAATATCAAGATAAATTATTTCCATGATTTTTGTTATGATAGCTACAGATAAATAACTATAAAATTAAAATTAGAGTGTCTGAAATGACAGACCATCAATGTATCGTGATGTAAATTTATTATAACATAGAAGGTCATGGGGAAAAGTTAGGCATAAGATTTTTGTAAGAATTGTGCAGATGACGGGGATCGTGGCAATGCAGAGGCCAGCCGGAGGTCATTGGCTACCTGCAAGAAGAAAGCGTCAGCGCGCTACCTCACGTGAAGGGCGCGAGAACATCCGGTCTTACAAGCTGACAGTCACCGGGCCGTATACCTGAGGGATTATGCGGGATCCTCGCCGGGCCACAAGCGAAAGTGAGGCTGGCCGTTGACACTGACACGCGACCCACACGCGACAGCCTGCTAGCTCTCCGGACACGGCAGCCGTTTGGAGGGATTCCCTGCGGCAGACCACGTTGTCGTGAGTACACGAAGAAGATCACATATCGTGTCAGAACCTGCGCCCCATGTGCCTCAGGACAGAAAGGGACGCTATATACTCACCTGTTTGGGTTTTTACAACTCACTAGCATTGGCCGATCTGCATACACAAAGCAGTATCGTGCCACATTAACAAATGTATGGTCTCATTTCTAACTTCTCCTCTCTATTAGAGAGCAGTTTTAGCAATCGCCGCTCCTAGTTCGATCCTGTAAGGATGACCTCACACACTTGTGGAGTCACTCCACGTGCCATCATCCCTCGTCGAACTGCAATATTGGGAAACATAAAGTACTGTCCAGCGAGAGAAGAGGCCTAGACTAGTGATGTATCCCAACAAGTAGACCTCAGAGACAATTAATCGACGTGAGGAGAGCCTATCACTGTCCTTTTTTTTTTCTTTCTTTTCTTTCTTAAATTTCTTTCTCTAGTGTTGTTTTTGTAATGTATGTTATACCTGGTATGTGGTTGTGTTTTACACTGTAATTCTTATTACAAATTACTGTATTGTTCTCCACACCATGTTTTTTTTGTATTTTGTATTTATTGTTGTGTGTATGAAAACAGTGTGCCTGAAGTCCCCATAAACTGAAGCAGATACCACCACTGTCAATGTGAATGGACCATCAGTTCAGGGAACATTTTGTAAAGGTTATTCTTGCTGCAGGGAGACAGAATGAATCAGAGGTTGTAATTAGATTCTGAAAGCTCACAAAGAGATTGTTAACTTAAATAGTATCATGTGTGAGTGAGTTCAGGTTAGTTTCAGGATTCAAATTGTTGTAAAATCTTGGGCATTTAATTGCGGAGCACTCCAACTCTGATTGTAAAGAATAAATTGCTCCATATTTGGCTCACATGCCCAGGCCATATTTAGAGAGTGAATATCTGTGTGAATCGGTGTTTGGAAGGGGCTCCCTGGGTATGGATGTGTGATGTGAGTGTTAGAGTTCCATATTAAGAAGGTGAAGTTGGCTACGTCATAAATAATCCTCCTTCTATGAGCTGCATTTTTCAGTTGCAGTGATTTTCTTTATAGAGTGCGGCATGTGGAGTCAGTTTGCAAGATTGTTCTTGGGCGATTGACTCACTACCTTGCTCCTAAGTGAGCCAACCGCTCATCAATTACAATCTAAAATGGCGTAGGGGCAATGAGAGGTGGCATGAGCCCCCTCTCATATTTCTATCTTACGATTCTCCTCTCTAATTGCATGCGGTGAAAAGTTGCTATTCCTTCACACGCGGACTTCCCACGCAGCGTCTCTCGTCACCCGGGTGGTCCGGTGACAGGCGGGCTCTGCTAAGCCGACGGGTGTGAGGAAGTCGAGTGAATGCTTTGCAGACGCCGACATTGTCAAAAGACACGCCCGGAGGGGTCTGAAGTAGCGGCTGGGCTAGAGGTTCCGTTACTTCGCAGAATCTTAGCGAAAACACTTTCTGGCGGGCTACCAGCGAGGCGTGGGAATGACTTGTGTACCCAGGCAGTTGTGGCGGAAAATTCCCGCGCTTTCTGCAAAATAGTAACTGTGATTGGCTTGCTCAGGGCATAGCTCCGTGACGTAGCAAAATCAGCGCAGAAATTGGCGCCAAGAATCTCCATTGGTGCAATGGTAGTGCTCTGGCAATGGAGTGGAATTTTCTGCCGGTTTTCGAGTTGCTGATTGGAACGTTTACCACGGCCACTGTCGTGGGGGCGGGAATGTTCGGTGTTCGGCATTGTACGGGTGCTCTGGGTAGTCGGCTCTCGCCTTTCGGTCGAGGACGTCGAAGCAACCAGCCATCGCCTGCGGTACGCCAGATCGTGTTCTTGCAGTTAAGAAGACAGTTTGGTAATGTATGTCCGCAGCACCGGCAGATAGGGATTTTCCTAGGTGATAATCAGAGCTCAGCAGAGCGCGCCTGTTCGTCTTTTTCTAACTTTGTTCTGTCCTGAGTAGCAGCAATTAATGTTGGGTTGGCTGCGTGTTTTCTCTTAAGATTTGAGTTGCAAGGAACTGGCTCCACATACCACTTCGTCATAATCCTCACAATCTAGTTTAGGGACAACTTCACATTCACAGCGTTTGTTTGAGTATCCAATTTGAGTCAATTTGATGTATTGTAAAGGTTTCAAGTGTTTTTGTTTATTATTTTGTGTTTAGTCTTAATAAATCATATTGTTATTTTGGACAAAACTTTCATTCTGTTAATCGGTAGAGCAACCCTATCATTCCTCACTATGTTAATGAAACCTTCGTTTATTTAACTTATTTATCAAATTAAATTATTGCAGGTGCCAAACTCTCTTCTACTCCACTGGCAGGGTTGATTAGAGTCAGTTCGCGTATTTTTTTTTATCCTTGTGCAACAGCAAAAGTCGGAGTTAGAATAGGGGGGCTTAGAGCATCATTTACATATGTGGATTCTAGAAGAATTTAGTGTTAAATACACTTCTAGCCCCGGCACCTCGCAAGGTAACACGTATGTAAGCATCCGGTCTGGTCACCTGCATCCATTCATGTCCATTGAGCATTCCGGCGGACTTGGGAAATTCCAGCAGGACAGTTCGACAACCCTCACGTCCAGAATTGCTACGGAGTGGCTCGAGGAACACTCTTCTGAGTTTAAACACCTCCGCTGGCCACCGAACTCCCCAGACACGTACATTATTGAGCATATCTGGGATGTCTTGTAACGTGCTGTTCGGAAGAGAGCTCCACCCTGCCGTACTCTTATGGATTTATGGACAGTCCTGCAGGATTCATGGTGTCAGTTCCCTTCAGCACTACTTCAGACATTAGCAGAGTCCATGCCACGTCGTGTAACGCCACTTCTGCGTGCTCGTGGGGGCCCTGCACGATATTAGGCAAGTGTACCAGTTTCCTTGGATCTTCAGTGTATATACATACACAATCTGGCGGACAGGTTGGACAACAGTCAGTGGTTGTTTGCTGATGATGCTGAGGTGTACGGGAAGGTGTCGCAGTTTAGTGACTGTAGTAGGATACAAGATGACTTAGACAAAATTTCTAGTTGATGTGATGAATGACGACAGCTTGTTCTAAACGTAGAAAAATGTAAGTTAATGCAGATCAGTAGGAAAAACAACCCTATAATGTTCGGATACAGCACTAGTAGTGTACTGCTTGAAACAGTCACGTCGTTTAAATATCTGGGCGTAACGTTGCAAAGCGATATGCAATGGAATGAGGATATGAGGATTATGGTAGGGAAGGCAAATTGTCGACTTCGATTAATTGGGAGAATTTTGGGGAAGTGTGGTTCATTTGTAAAGAATACCGCATTTAGGACGTTAGTGCGACCTGTTCTTGAGCACTGCTAAGTGGTCGAGTGTTTTGTAATCGTACCAGGTCGTATGAAAGGAAGACATCGAAGCAATTCAGAGGTGGGCTGCTAGATTTGTTACCGGTAGTTCGAGCAACACGCAAGTGTTACGGTATGATTCGGGAATTCAAATGGGAATCCCTGGAGGAAAGGCGACGTTCTTTTCGAATAACACTATTGATAAAATTCAGAGCACCTGTATTTGAAGCTGACTGCAGAACGATTCTCCTGCCACGAACCCACATTTTGTTTAAGGCCCACGAAGGTGAGATACGAGAAAGTAGGGCTCACTCATGTGGAGCTATATAGACAGTCGTTTTCCCATCGGCTTATTTGCAAGTGGAACAAGTAAGGTAATGACCAGTAGTGGTACACGGTACTGTCCGCCACTTAACAATACGTTGGTTTGGGGTGTATGTATGTAGATATAGAGGTATACGTATAAAGCATTTCTCTTGACTGTGAAACAATACCGAACGAAATATTGATGATATCTCGAAAGCTAACGTCACTTTCACAAGTCTCACCAACCTTTCTTGCTGCTTGGTTTGTGATATTCAGATATATCCACAGTAGGTCGAATGTAACTATCTTTTCGCTAAAGTTGCCTGTTTTGATAACTTTTTACTAAGTAAATATGTCGTTTGCCCTTATTTTTTGTGCACTGATACCACTCCCATATGATTAACACGGAATACTGAAATAGTCACCCCCCCCCCCCCAATGAACAACGGACCTTGGCGTTGGTGGGGAGGCTTGCGTGCCTCAGCGATACAGATAGCCGTACCGTAGGTGCAACCACAACGGAGGGGTATCTCTTGAGAGGCCAGACAAACGTGTGGGTCCTGAAGAGGGGCAGCAGCCTTTTCAGTAGTTGCAGGGGCAACAGTCTGGATGATTGACTGATCTGGCCTTGTAACACTAACCAAAACGGCCTTGCTGTTGTGGTACTGTGAACGGCTGAAAGCAAGGGGAAACTACAGCCGTAATTTTTCCCGAGGGCATGCAGCTTTACTGTATGATTAAATGATGATGGCGTCCTCTTGGGTAAAATATTCCGGAGGTAAAATAGTCCCCCATTCGGATCTCCGGGCGGGGACTACTCAGGAGGACGTTGTTATCAGGAGAAAGAAAACTGGCGTTCTGCGGATCGGAGCGTGGAATGTCAGATCCCTTAATCGGGCAGGTAGGTTAGAAAATTTAAAAAGGGAAATGGATAGGTTAAAGTTAGATATAGTGGCAAATAGTGAAGTTCGGTGGCAGGAGGAACAAGACTTTTGGTCAGCTGAATACAGGGTTATAAATACAAAATCAAATAGGGGTAATGCAGGAGTAGGTTTAATAATGAATAAAAAAATAGGAGTACAGGTAAACTACTACAAACAGCATACTGAACGCATTATTGTGGCCAAGATAGACACGAAGCCAACGCCTACTACAGTAGTACAAGTTTATATGCCAACTAGCTCTGCAGATGATGAAGAAATTGATGAAATGTATGATGAGATAAAAGAAATTATTCAAATAGTGAAGGGAGACCAAAATTTAATAGTCATGGGTGAATGGAATTCAAGCGTAGGAAAAGGGAGAGAAGGAAACATAGTAGGTGAATATGGATTGGGGCTAAGAAATGAAAGAGGAAGCCGTCTGGCAGAATTTTGCACAGAGCATAACTTAATCATAGCTAACACTTGGTTTAAGAATCATGAAAGAAGGTTGTATACATGGAAGAACCCTGGAGATACTAAAATGTATCAGATAGATTATATAATGGCAAGAAAGAGATTTAGGAACCAGGTTTTAAATTGTATGACATTTCCAGGGGCAGATGTGGACTCTGACCACAATCTATTGGTTATGAACTGTATATTAAAACTGAAGAGGCTGCAAAAAGGTGGGAATTAAAGGAGATGGGACCTGGATAAACTGAAAGAACCAGAGGTTGTACAGAGTTTCAGGGAGAGCATAAGGGAACAACTGACAGGAATCGGGGAAAGAAATACGGTAGAAGAAGAATGGGTAACTTTGAGGGATGAAATAGTGAAGGCAGCAGAGGACCAAATAGGTAAATAGACGAGGGCTGGTAGAAACCCTTGGGTAGCAGAAGAAATATTGAATTGAACTGATGAAAGGAGAAAATATAAAAATGCAGTTAATGAAGCAGGCAAAAAGGAATACAAACGTCTCAAAAATGAGATCGACAGGAAGTGCAAAATGGCTAAGCAGGGATGGTTCAAATTTCTCTGAGCACTATGGGACTCAACTGCTGAGGTCATTAGTCCCCTAGAACTTAGAACTAGTTAAACCTAACTAACCTAAGGACATCACAAACATCCATGCCCGAGGCAGGATTCGAACCTGCGACCGTAGCGGTCTTGCGGTTCCAGACTGCAGCGCCTTTAAGCAGGGATGGCTAGAGGACAAATATAAGGATGTAGAGGCTTATCTCACTACGGGTAAGATAAATACTGTGTATAGGAAAATTAAAGAGACCTTTGGAGAAAGGAGAACCACTTGCATGAATATCAAGAGCTTTGATGGAAACCCAGTTCAAAGCAAAGATGGGAAAGCAGGAAGGTGGAAGGAGTATATAGAGAGTCTATACAAGGGCGATGTACTTGACGACAATATTATGGAAATGGAAGAAGATGTAGATGAAGATGAAATGGGAGATATGATACTGCGTGAAGAGTTTGACAGAGCACTGAAAGACCTGAGTCGAAACAAGGCCCTGGAGTAGACAACATTCCATTAGAACTACTGACAGCCTTGGGAGAGCCAGTCCTGACAAAACTCTACCATCTGGTGAGCAAGATGTATGAGACAGGCGAAATACTCTAAGACTTCAAGAAGAATATAATTATTCCAATCCCAAAGAAAGCAGGTGTTGACAGATGTGCAAATTACCGAACTATCAGTTTAATAAGTCACAGCTGTCTTTCAAATTCTGAAGGTGGCAGGGGTAAGATACAGGGAGCGAAAGGCTATTTACAATTTGTACAGAAAGCAGATAGCAGTTATAAGAGTCGAAGGGTATAAAAGGGAAGCACAGGTTGGGAAGGGAGTGAGACAGGATTGTTGCCTCTCCCCGATGTTATTCAATCTGTATATTGAGCAAGCAATAAAGGAAACAAAAGAAAAGTTCGGAGTAGGAATTAAAATCCATGGAGAAGAAATAAAAACTTTGAGGTTCGTCGAAGACATTGTAATTCTGTCAGAGACAGCAAAGGACTTGGAAGAGCAGTTGAAAGGACTGGATAGTATCTTGAAAGGAGGATATAAGATGAAGATCAACAAAAGCAAAACTAGAATAATGGAATGTAGTCGAATTAGGTCGGGTGATGCTGAGGGAATTAGATTAGGAAATGAGACACTTAAAGTAGTAAAGGAGTTTTGCTATTTGGGGAGCAAAATAACTGATGATGGTCGAAGTAGAGAGGATATAAAAAGTAGACTGGCAATGGCAAGGAAAGCGTTTCTGAAGAAGAGAAATTTGTTAACATCGAGTATAGATTTAGGTGTCAGGAAGTCATTTCTGAAAGTATTTGTATGGAGTGTAGCCATGTATGGAAGTGAAACATGGACGATAAATAGTTTAGACAAGAAGAGAATAGAAGCTTTCGAAATGTGGTGCTACAGAAGAATGCTGAAGATTAGATGGGTAGACCACATAACTAATGAGGAGGTATTGAATAGAATTGGGGAGAAGAGGAGCTTGTGGCACAACTTGACTAGAAAAAGGGATCGGTTGGTAGGACACGTTCTGAGACATCGAGGGATCACCATTTTAGTAGTGGAGGGCAGGGTGGAGGGTAAAAATCGTAGAGGGAGACCAAGAGATGAATACACTAAGCAGATTCAGAAGGATGCAGGCTGCAGTAGGTACTGCGAGATGAAGAAGCTTGCACAGTATAGAGTAGCATGGAGAGCTGCATCAAACCAGTCTCAGGACTGAAAACCACAACAACAACTGAAATAGTTTTTCGTCAAATGTTTTTCATTCCAGTCTTTGATAACAATATCAATCCTTTTGACGATGACCGGTTTCAATCCTTGATGACCATCCTCAGATCTTTTCTGCACCATGTCCTAAAGTGCCATAATGGCATCATCAAAACATAAAAATATAGTCAGCACAGCATTGTCACATAGATCTAAAATAAGGTGGAGAATAGGCCACATCGTCCACACGTCGCTTCTCACGTCAAAATCACGAGGTTTGAATGTTTTGAACACTCGAAACACTGTGTTTTCCGACGAGCATGTTCGCCGAAAACTTCGACAAGCATTCGATGTGATTCTCAGCAGTTTTCTTCAAATGCTAACAGAAAACCAATGCTGTTCGCAAATCGTAGTTCGTAGGCACAAAACGCGACATGTTTACGGGTCTGAAACAGATACCGACGTATGGAACTTGGGTTACTCTGTCTTGACATTCGTCGTCAGCCGTTACAGGCAGCAGATGGCGCTGCAGATGCGGTTTCACTCTACACTGACGGCTAGCACCATCTACACGGAAATTCCGGTTTTATACTTCTATATGAAACTAACAAAAGGTCAACTAGAAAACGTACAACTGAATACTAACGAGTCAATCTACTTTTCCAAAATTTACTCTTAGTGTACGAGCGAATAATCCGTGAATGCATTGCTAACATTAGCAAAAGGCTCTATCGTGAACTTTATCGTTAGTCCAGTCGAAGACAACTTTACAAATTTGCGTGTCCTTAACATTCACATGGAGTTTCCAAACGAAGTCAAAAAACCATAATTACAGCCGTATGGTAACATTCGTGCAATTCTGAACGAGAATTGGGCAAATTTTTATCTGTTCCCCGTCCCTAGTGGAATCAGATATATCGAAATGGAAGTTAAAAACTCGATCCCGTCTGTAATGAGTATTGAGGGCTATCAAGCATAAATTCCATACATGGGGCAATTATCAGCATGATTCATATGTATTGAAACAGATCACGTTAAACAAGAGTGCCCCAGACCAAATCTTGTCTTGAACTTAACCTAACTAAACGTGAACCTTTATTTTCAGACCTCGTAGTAGGAGTAAACAGTGATTCTGTAGCAAAAAGTGCCACAGCAGCTGAAAGTAATTCAGTTGCTGTTAATGACTGTAAACAATAAGCGTGAATACGGCAATGATGTTTCACATGGTTCAGAAGAACGTGTCTCTCCGCCTTTAGGCATACGTGCCAAGAGTGGAACCGATTCAGAAATGGGGAATACTGAGACATTACCTGACAGTCTAGCCTATGCCAGTAGTATAGCTAAAGATGATAGCACAGCTGATACTAGCTCTGTCAAGGCAACAAATGGTTAACAATCCGACGTTCAAAGAGAGGTCGCAGTCGACGTCGAACAGTTTATACAACCAACTCAGAAATGTCCGCGACGGAGGTCGTTCATGGTGACGCTATGGGCGGCACTCTGAAACCAAATCTTGAAACTAAATCGATGATACATGTACGGAAGCATCTGCAAATTCACCTTCAGAAACAATACAACAGTCACAGATTGACATGACTGAGTCTGCTAGTATATTAAAGTAAGTTTCGACTGAAAAGTCTTACAGAAAAATTTCTTTGAATAGTAACGAAGGGGGGCGAAACGATGTAAACAAACAGTCCACAACAAACTCCATTAGTGACGTAGGAGACAGCGAGATTGAAGATGTAACAATGTCTGACTCCCCAATGTCCCATGCCGAACATCAATTGTTGCAGACAGTCATAAGGAATGAAAGAAAGTATAGAAGCTTCGGGTTGTGAGGTCAAGCAGAACCAAGTGGAAATATAGAAAAACCCTTTACAATATAAGGATCAAGCATAGACACGGGAACTAAGAAAAATTAATTCACAACCACAAAAGACACTTATGACTTATCAACATTTAAAATTTATACTTTAAATATCAACAGAATATAAGCTAAGCTTAAATTGACCTCCTGTCTCCAACGGTTTTTTCACGCGGCTGGAATGGTATAGTAATACTGCAAGAAGTCGAAACTTAACAATTTACACGAAATTTCAGGATACAACGTAATTCTCAACATTTCTGGAAGTGAAACTTCCTGGCACATTAAAACTGTGTGCCGGACCCAGACTCGAACTCGGGACCTTTGCCTTTCGCGGGCAAGTGCTCTACCAACTGAGCTACCGAAGCACGACTCACGCCCCGTCTTCACACCTTTACTTCTGCCAGTACCTCGTCTCCTACCTTCCAAACTTTACAGAAGCTCTCCTGCGAACCTTGCAGAACTAGCACTCCTGAAAGAAAGAATATTGCGGAGACATGGCTTAGCCACAGCCTGGGGGATGTTTCCAGAATGAGATCTCATTCTGGATTTCTGGAAGTGCGAGTACGGCGATATTAACAAAAGATGGCATTCAAGTGGGTGAAACTGGGAGGCTATTACGCGGCAGGGGAATATCAGCACAAACAGAAGATCCAGTTTTTGTAAAGAGGCGAGGGACAAGTTTTTCAAATAGGACATCATGTCTGTTTTACCGACGCCTTGGAACCGAGTTGTATTTGGCGGTAATTTTAGCTCGTGTCATTAACAAAAAAGGTCAAAAGCCAAATTTCAACAGATGTGCTGACTACATTACATCGGTCACTGTGTTGCCTGTGGTGACAAGTAATGCCAGAAACTTGGTAATCTCGGCACTGTCTTGAAAATCTCGGAATACTGTATTTCATAACGATTTCCGAGACGGAATCTTCCATGCTTACAGCGCCTACTATCATTCTGCATTCGAAGTCGTGTACCATTCCGCATTCAAAGTCGTGGCCATAATCAGATCGGAAACCTTTTCACATGAACCACCTGAGAACAAACGACAGCTCCGCCAATGTACTGTCCTTTTATACCTTGCGTACGCGATACTACCGCCATGTGTACAGGGTGGTCCATTGATCGTGACCGGGCCAAATATCTCACGAAATAAGCACCAAACGAAAAAACTGCAAAGAACTAGCTTGAAGGGGGAAACCAGATGGCGTTATGGTTGGCCCGCTAGATGGCGCTGCCATAGGTCAAACGGATATCAGCCAAACGGATATCAACTGCGTTTTTTAAAATAGGAACCCCATTTTTATTACGTATTCGTGTAGTACGTAAAGAAATATAAATGTTTTAGTTGGACCACTTTTTTCGCTTTGTGATAGATGGCGCTGTAATAGTCACAAACGTATAAGTACGTGGTATCACGTAACATTCCGCCAGTGCGGCCGGTATTTGCTTCGTGATACATTACCCGTATTAAAATGGACCGTTTACCAATTGCGGAAATGGTCGATATCGTGTTGATATATGGCTATTGTGATCAAAATGCCTAACGGGCGTGTGCTACGTATGCTGCTCGGTATCCTGGACGACGTCATCCAAGTGCCCGGACCGTTCGCCGGATAGTTACGTTATTTAAGGAAACATGAAGTGTTAAGCCTCATGTGAAACTTCAACCACGACCTGCAACAAATGATGATGCCCAAGTAGGTGTTTTAGCTACTGTTGCGGCTAATCCGCACATCAGTAGCAGACAAATTGCGCGAGAATCGGGAATCTCAAAAACGTCGGTGTTGAGGATGCTACATCAACATCGATTGCACCCGTACCATATTTCTATGCACCAGGAATCGCATGGCGACGACTTTGAACGTCTTGTACAGTTATGCCACTGGGCACAAGAGAAATTATGGGACGATGACAGATTTTTTGCTCGTGTTCTACATAGCGACGAAGCGTCATTCACCAACAGCGGTAACGTAAACCGGCATAATATGCACTACTGGGCAACGGAAAATCCACGATGGCTGCGACAAGTGGAACATCAGCGACCTTGGCGGGTTAATGTATGGTGCGGCATTATGGGAGGAAGGATAATTGGCCTCCATTTTATCGATAGCAATCTAAATGGTGCAATGTTGCGATGTTACTACAGGATGTTTCACTGCATGACAGAATGGCGATGTACTTCCAACACGATGGATGTCTGGCACATAGCTCGCGTGCGGTTGAAGCGGTATTGAATAGCATATTTAGCATATTTCATGACAGGTGGATTGGTCGTCGAAGCACCATACCATGGCCCGCACGGTCACCGGATCTGACGTCTCCGGATTTCTTTCTGTGGAGAAAGTTGAAGGATATTTGCCATCGTGATCCACCGACAACGCCTGACAACATGCGTCCGGGCATTGTCAGGCATGTGCGAACAATACGGAAGGCGAACTACTCGCTGTTGAGAGGAATGTCGTTACACGTATTGCCAAATGCTTTGAGGTTGACGGACATCATTTTGAGCATTTATTGCATTAACGTGGTATTTACAGGTAATCACGCTGTAACAGCAATCATTCTCAGGTATGATAAGTTCACAAAGGTACATGTATCACATTGGAACAGCCGAAATAAAATGTTCAAACGTACCTACGTTCTGTATTTTAATTTAAAAAACCTACCTGTTACCAACTGTTCGTCTAAAATTGTGAGCCATATGTTTGTGACTATTACAGCGCCATCTATCACAAAGCGAAAAAAGTGGTCCAACTAAAACATTCATATTTCTTTACGTACTACACGAATATGTAATAAAACTGGGGGTTCCTATTTAAAAAACACGCAGCTGATATCCGTTTGACCTATGGCAGCCCCATCTAGCGGGCCAACCATAGCGCCATCTGGTTTCCACCTTCAAGCTAGACAAGTTTCGTTCTTTGTAGTTTTTTCGTTTGACGCTTATTTCGTGAGATATTTGGCCCGGTCACTATCAATGGACCACCCTGTAGATGTGCATATCGCTATCCCATGACTTTCATCACATCAGTGTGTAGCGCACGCAGAGAAGCGGAAAACCATTATCTGCTAAGTCACAACGCGGAGGAAAGTGTCTTGAGTGATTGTGACGGGCAGTTAAAGAGGAATGTGACGAAAAACAGGAGAACGACAGCTTCAAACGTCAGCGCTAGAACAACACAAAATAATCTCCACAGTTGGGGAACTGTTGAGCAACCTGGAATATCAAAAACATTCGTAACTGATGCAAATGCCTGTTATAGGGAACTATTGTATCAACACTACAAATCGTACACTATGGAGCAATGGAATAAAGTCATTTGGTTGGATGAGTCTTGTTTCATACTGTTTTCCAACGTATGACCTAGTGTTGTGTACATAGTTCCGCGTAGTAAGCGCGTACACAACTTTCGCACTAGAGCGCAGCCCGCTAAGCACAACAGCGCAGGCGCAGCGCTAGTCCGTCTGCGCACTACGAGATGGCGCTGTCATAGAGAAGGGCCAAATTCTGCTTCCGCCTATCCGCATATTAATATGTAACACAGTCAATGAGATTGCTGCTAACTTAGAACCTTTTCTCCTCGCGGATCACACTCGCAACATTGCACCATTTAGATTGCCATCGATACATAGCCATGAAGATAAATGTATAGACACTTTTGTCAAATATCAGAGATATATGTGAGAATAAGATTAATGTACCAGTACCAAAGGAACTTAAGATTGTCAATTGTAAATAGCACCCTGAACTACGTTAAGTAATTTTTATGCTTGTTATTATTTTAATAAATGTGTGTGAAAATTAATAAAGTTCTGTTTAAAGTTGGTCACTGTCAATCTGCTACTCTAAGCGTGCAAGTGGCATTTCTATCGCCTGACCTAACGGCAGAAGATAAACACGCCACGATAAGATCACGAGGCTTATTGCTGACACTCGGCAACTTCGTTAGAGCGACAAGTCAAATAATCTGATGGTGTGTGTACTGAAGGTCTTACAGTACGCACACCACACCTAGTTTATGTGAAAACTGTGAAACATGGTGGGGATCGGTGGTGATTTTTGGAGCCATATCGTGGTATTCCATGGGCCCCATGGTTACTCTGCAAGGTCACACTGCCGCCGTTTTGGCTGATTAGCTCCATCCCCTGGTACGGAGCTTGTTCCGCAGTGTTGATGCCGTGTTCCAAGACGACAGGGTCCCTGCTCGCACAGCTTGCACCGTCCAGGACTGATTTTGTGAGGACGGGGATGAAATGTCGCATCTTTCCTGGTCACCATAATCAGCAGATCTCAACATTATTCACCCTTAATGGTCTCCTTTAGAGATAAGGGTCAATGACTGCAATCCGCCTCCATCACTGTTACCTGGACTTACCACTGTTTTTCAGGAAGAATGGTGTAGGATTCTCTTGAAAACAATAATGGACTTGTATTTGCCTATTACGAGACGATTGCAAGTTGTTTTGAATGCCAATACTTTTCTCAGTCCCTATTAGTCATGGTAATGTGTTGCTTTTTTTAGTGTTTCTATATTCTGTTTGAATCTGCTTATTATATTCAAGTCCTAGCCTCGCTGAACAATTTTTACTCACCACACTTCCCTCGATTATCAAACTGACAATTTCTTGATGTCTCAGGAATTGTCGTAGCAACGGATCACTTTTTTTATTATAATTCTGCTGTAGTTATCCTTGTACCCCAGGTTGATTCAGTACCACCTCATTACTTATTCCATCAACCCATTTAAAATCCGGCATTCTGCTGCAGCACCAAATTTCAGAAACTTCTATTTTGCTTTTGCCTGAACTTTTTATCGTCCAAGTTTCACTTACATACAAGGCTACGCTCCAGACAAATGCGTTCAGAAAAGACTTCCTAACATTTAAATTTATATAATATGTTACTAATCTGTTTTTTTTTCAGAAATTATTTCCTTGCTACTACCAGCCTGAATTTAATTTCCTCTCTAGCCATCCGCACTTACTTTGCTGCCCAAATAGCGTTCATTTCCTAATACCATTCCTTCATCTTGTTCAAATGTGTGTGAACTCTTATGGGACTTAACTGCTAAGGTCACCAGTCCCTAAGCTTACACGCTACTTAACCTAAATTATCGTAAGTACAAAGACACACACCCATGCCCGAGGGAGGACTCGAACCTCCGCCGCGACCAGCCGCACAGTCCATGACTGCAGCGCCTCAGACCGCTCAGCTAACCCCGCGCGGCCCTTCATCTTGGCCCGATTTGGTTCGTCTATATTCCATTGTCCTTGTTTACTTTCACTGATGTTCATATTACACACATATTGCAAGTTGTTTTTGACAGAATTACGATGTCGTCGACAAACCTCGGGGCTCTTATTTGGACTTAATAAACTTTAATTTCCTCTCCAAATTCCTCCTTTGTTCCCTTTACAGGCTGCTCAACATAAAAACTGAATAATAACGCGGCATAGGCTACAAAAAACCCTCATTCCTTTCTCAACTACTGCTTCCTACCATGACCTTCGACTCTTACACCGCAGTCTGGTTTCTGTGCTAGTTGTAGACAGTATTTCATTCTCTGTACTCCTGCTGCCTTCGGCGTTTAGAAGAGAATAATCCATTAAACATCGTCAAAAACTTTCTGTAAATCTACATACGATATTTGCCTTTCTTCAGTCCGTATTCTAAGATAAACAGTAGGTTTTAGTATCATCTCACATGTTTCTACACTACAGCGCCAAAGAAACTGGTATATGCATGCTTATTCAAATACAGAGACATGTAAACACGCAGAATACGGCACTGTGGTCAGCAACGCCTATATAAGACAACAATTGTTATATCGGTTACTGCTGCTACAATGGGAGATTATCAAGAATTCAGGGAGTTGGAACGTGGCGTTATAATCGGCGCACGAGCGATGGGACACATCTCCGAGGTAGCGATGAAGTGGGGATTTTCCCGTACGAACATTTCACGAGTATAACATGAATATCAGGAATCCGGTAAAACATTAAATCTCCGACATCGCTGCGGCCGGAACAAGATACTTCAAGTACGGGACCAACGGCGACTGAAGAGAATCGTTCAACGTGACAAAGTGCAACACTTCCGCAAATTGCTGCAGTTTTCAGTGCTGGGTCATCAACGAGTGTCTGTGTGCGAAACGTTCAACGAAACATCATCGGTACGGGCTTTCGGAAACGGAGGCCCACTCGTGTACCCTCGATGACTGCACGACACAAAGCTTTACGCCTCGCCTGGGCCCGTCAAGACCGACACTGGGCTGTTGATGACTCATGAATCCATGGACCCTGCATGTCAGCAGGGGACTGTTCAAGATCGTAGAGGCTCTGTAATGGTGTGGGGCATGCGCAGTTGGAGTGATATGGGACCCTTGATACGTCTAGATACGCCTCTGACAGATCACACGTACATAAACATCCTGTCTGACCACCTGCACCCATTCATGTCCACTGTGTATTCCGACGGACTTGGTCAATTACCGAGCGAGGTGGCACAGTGGTTTGACACTGGACTCGCATTCGGGAGGACGACGTTTCAATCTCGTGTCTGGCCATCCTGATTGAGGTTTTCCATGATTTCCCTAAATTGCTCCAAGAAAATTCCCGGATGGTTCCTCTGAAAGGGCACGGCTGACATCCTTCCCTAATCCGATGAGACCGGTGACCTTGCAGTTTGGTCTCTTCCCCCGAACAACCCAACCCCCCAACTTGGGCAATTCCAGCAGGACAATGCGACACCCCACACGTCCAGAATTTCCAGCGAGGCTCCTGGAACACTCTTCTGAGTTTAAACACTTCCGCTGGCCACCAAACTCCCCAGACATGAACACTGTTGAGCGTATCTGGGATGCTTTGCAACGTGCTGTTCAGAAGAGCTCTCCACGCCGTCGTACTCTTACGGATTTATGGGCAGCCATACAGAATTCATGGAGTCGATTTCCTCCAGCACTCCTTCGGACGTTAGTCGAGTCCCTGCCACGTGGTGTTACGGCATTTATGCGTGCTCACAGGGGCACTACACTATATTAGGAAGTAGTACCAATATCCTTGGCTCTTCAGTTTACATTTCTCCGGAACCCAAAGTACTTTTCCGCGAGATCGGCTACCAATTTGCGGCAATATTTTGTAATCGTGACTTATTAAACTCATAGCTCGGAAAAATTCATGTCTGTCAGCAATTGCCTCATTTGGAATTGGAGTTCTTACATTCATACTAAAGTCTGAGAGTGTTTCGGCCGTCTCATATTTGCGTACCTGTTCGAATGGTTTGTCATGGATGATTCTCGCAAGGTTCTCGGTTATGGATTACATAAGGAAATGAGAGTGAGCGGTGGAGAAGAGAAAGACTGTTTATTGTTCCGGCGGCGGCTCTGCCTCGCGAGTCTCCACTTCCTGGATGGCGGTCTCGACGGACGTCCTCACCACGTCCTCAGCCAGGCTATAGCGCGGTGGTTTGGGCTTCGCGTAGAAGCGGTACACCGTCACGTGCTCGTACGTCTTCACCGGCGTCACCACGCACTTTGGGAAGCGATCCTGGGAACACAAAATGGAAACAGGATCTCACTCGCTTATCTACGAGGGCTATACAGAAATGAATCTCCAGTATCAAAATGGTTCATATTGTTCTGAGCACTATGAGACTTAACATCTGAGGTCATCAGTCCCCTAGAACTTAGAACTACTTAAACCTAACTAACCTAAGGACATCACACACATCCATGCCCGAGACAGGATTCGAACCTGCGACCACTGCGGTCGTGCGGTGCCAGACTGAAGCGCCTAGAACCGCTCGGCCACAACGGCCGGCGAATCTTCAGTATCATGTGGTACGGCAGACAGTGGGCGAAATGGGGCAACCACAACACAGGTCACGCAGTACGTCACTGCAAGGGCGTTGAGATGTTTCTGGTATGAGCAAGCATCAGTACGTATTCGATAATGTCGTAGTGTAGCACAAACTCACCAGACTAGAAACTGTCATCTCCCAGGAGACATCAGCTAATACTAAGTAATACCGGCTTTAACCTTGATAATGGTAGGGCCCAAATCTGTACATGACAAAAATGTGTCGCTAACAGGGGTGAACAGAAACGAAACTTCCAAAAAAGTTCTGTGTTACCGTCTCGGAAGACGAACGGGAATATAATATACAATTCTGTTTGTCTGCATTGGTAGTGAACCAGTGTAAGAGGGAAGTTATGAATTTCAGAGGTTGTTCACCTTATGACGAACCAATCTGCTTACTAAGAACCTTTTTTATAAGCACCTATCTAATTTGTGATGTGGTACTTCGAACACGTGGAAAGCATTTTACAATTCCGTTTCATTAACCAAAAATTCAGTTTTTAAGTATACGTTAACATGATTTGTGTTTCGGCTAACTGAAAATTTAGGGTTATGCTTTCGGAACTTTCGGGATGAATGGAAACGGTAATCGTCTTCGTTGCTTCAAAACAAGACCATGAATTTGACGAAATAGAAGAACCACCTGGCACTGTTCTGAATCCAGGGGATTAATCGCAGCATAAAGTACACTATGTGATCAAAAGTATCCGGACACCTGGCTGAAAAGACTTAAAAGTTCGTGGCGCCCTCCATCGGTAATGCTGGAATTCAATAGGGTGTTGGCCCATCCTTAGCCTTGATGACAGTTTCCACTCTCGCAGGCATACGTTCAATCACGTGCTGGAAGGCTTCTTGAGGAATGGCAGCCCATTCTTCACGGAGTGCTGCACTGAGGAGAGGTATCGATGTCGGTCGGTGAGGCCTGTTACGAAGTCGGCGTTCCAAAACTTCCCAGAGGTGTTCTATGGGATTCAGATTCTGTGCAGGTCAGTCCATTACAGGGATGGTATTGTCGTGTAACCACTCCGCCATAGGCCGTGCATTATGAACAGGTGCTCGATCGTGTTGAAAGATGCAGTCGCCATCCCCGAATTGCTCTTCAACAGTGGGAAGCAAGAAGGTACTTAAAACATCAATGTAGGCCTGTGCTGTGATAGTTCCACGCTAAACAATAAGGGGTGCAAGCCACCTCCATGAAAAACGCAACCACACCATAACACCACCGCCTCCGAATTTTACTGTTGACATCACAAACGCAGGCAGATTACGTTCACCGGGCATTCGCCAGACCCACGCCCTGCCATCGGGTCGCCACATTGTGTACCGTGATTCGTCACGACACACAACGCTTTTCCACTGTTCAATCGTCCAATGTCTATGCTCCTTACACCAAGCGAGGCGTCGATTGGCTTTCACAGGCGTGATGTGTGGCTTATGAGCAGCCGCTCGACCATGATGTCCAAGTTTTCTCACCTCCTGCCTAACTGTCATAGTACTTGCAATGGATCCTGGTGCAGTTTGGAATTCCTGTGTGATGGTCTGGATAGATGTCTGCCTATTACACATATAACCCTCTTCAACTGTCGGCGGTATGTGTCAGTCAACAAAGGATGTTGGTCTGTACGCTTTTGTGCTGTACGTGTCCCATCACGTTTCCATTTCACTATTACGTCGGAAACAGTGGACCTAGAGATGTTTAGTAGTTTGTAAATCTCGCGTACAGACGTATGACACGTTTCATCCAATCACCTGACGACGTTCGAAGTCGGTGAGTTCCGCGGAGCGCCCCATTCTGCTCTCTCACGATGTCTAATGACTACTGAGTTCGCTGATATGGAGTACCTGGCAGTAGGTGGCAGCACAATGCACCTAATACGAAAAGCGTATGGTTTTAGGGTGTCCGGATACTTTTGATCACATAGTGTATATGGAAAAAGCAATCAGTCATTCAGATTCAATACATACGAAATTTATTATTTAGAAGGCAAAGATTGTGTTGATTCTTTTTTATAAAAAAATACAAGACCGATTAAACACCATTATTTTAACAGATGAGACATGTTTTAGTCAATTTAACTGAACACTAAAGTAATTAGATATACAACAACTATTATTTGGAAAATAATAAGAAACTTTCATGCAATGTTTTTAATTTGTTATGTCGAATAAAACTGTTTTGAACCAGCTAAATTTTGTTTCTTAGTCGGATAGTTCCAGAACAGATTTGAAATATCCCTATTCAGCCCAAAGACCAATAAACAATAAAAATAATGAGGTTAGTAGTGCTGCTGCTATTCACCCCTCTCCAAAGAGTGAATGGAAACACCAAGTTTTTATCTTTTTATGCTTCAAAACCATGCACTAGGTTTCAAAACTGATTATAAGTTTAAAGCTAGACACACTACCCACAATACTATATAATTTTGATTTTAATATTTATTTTTAAAATGATCAGTTTTTTTTTTAAATTGGAAACTGTTTCTATTCACCCCGTTTCACTATAAACTTAAGCTTAAATGAAATAGGCCGACTAATAACTGGTTGCATGAAACCCATTCCGCTCGTTAAACTGTAAAATATGGCCGCATTTGGGAACGCAAAGTCCCAAAGAGCCGCGCGTAAACATAACGGAGAAATTTAAGCTTATCTCCGATGAACATCACTCCTTACATGGAGAATCTTATTGTGCTAAGAGACTTAAATCCATTAAGACACTCCTCACCGAAGAACTTCCCGAGTCTACAAATGACTACCCTCCACTGCAAACTGCAAGAGAAGCCGAGCGGAGAGAGCTTGGTATGGAAGATTAGGAAGAGCCTGAATCGCATCAGAACGGGTGCAGCAGCAGTGAAGGCAAACCTGATCAAGAGGGACCTTATAGATGAATATGACGATATATGTGATTGTGACGAATATAAAAATATGCAACACCTCCTGAACCGTCCTAACCGTCCAAGGTCATTAATGAAAAGCCGCTCCAGTTGCTAATAAGAACTTGTTACATTCACGGAAAATTTTGACCCTCGTATGAGGCCATTTCCATCTGGATCTGAAACTTCCATTATTAATGCATAATAACTTGGATATATAAATATTCTGCATTATAGGAGATGAAGAAACAAAGCGTATATATGTACAGTATAAGTAAAAAAATGGTTCAAATGGCTCTGAGCACTATGGGACTTAACATCTTAGGTCATCAGTCCCCTAGAACTTAGAACTACTTAAACCTAACCAACCTAAGGGCATCACACACATCCATGCCCGAGGCAGGATTCGAACCTGCGACCGTAGCACTCCCGCGGTTCCGGACTGTAGCGCCTAGAACCACACGGCCACCGCGGCCGGCCAGTATAAGTACAGAAAAATAAATAACCTACACTGTACTGTAGGGAAGCAATGTCAAAGAGTAAAAATGTAGAAGTCAGGCTATTTAAACAGTTATGTGCCCAATGACACCTTGAGAAAAATGAGTGTATGATTATTATAAAAACTGTACAATAGAATAGATTAAAAATTATGCCATGCTTCGTCTTTAAGAAGAGCTGTATTCTGACATTTTCGAAATTTCAAATTGCATGCCTCCCCAATGAACGGTTATAAGCACTTTCGAGATTTAATAAATGTTTAAAATAGTTACAGTAGACGGGGCATCCAAGTCGAGTGTAAAGTTACGTCATCTAGCAAGCAAAAGTTAAAACACGAGAAATGTAGAGGGTGTTAACATAGCTTAGACGCGTCGTGGACTGGTTCGTTCTTGTGAAATTAGCTCTTTATTCTCTGTAAATAATGAGTGTTACTGACAGGGGATGTCTAATAGATTCCATATTTTTAGATTTGCTGAAGGCTTTGGACACCGTTCCCCACACAAGCTATATCTAACCAAACTGCGTGCCTGTGGAGTATCGTCGCCGTTGGATTCGTGATCTCCTGTATGAAATGTCACAGTTCGTAGTAATTGGCGGAAAGTCATCGAGTAAAACAGAAGTAATATCTGGCGTTCCCCAAGGAAGTGTTACGTGTCCTCTGCCGTTTCTGATCTACATAAACGATTTAGGAGACAATTTGAATAGCCTTCTTAGATTGTTTGCAGATGATGCTGTCATTTACCGTCTTATAAAGTCACAGACGATTCAAATAAATTGCAAAATTATTTAGACAAGATATCTGTACGGTGCAAAAAGTTGTAACTGACTCTAAACAATGAAAAGTGCGCGGTTATCCACATGAGTACTAAAAGAAATGCTAAATTTCGGTTGCATGATAAATCTAAAGGCTATAAATTCAGTTAAATACTTAGGGATTACAGTTACGAGTAACTTAAACTGGAACGATCACACAGATAATGTTGTGAGTAAAGCAAACAAAAGACTGCACTTTACTGGCAGAACACTTAGAAAACGCAACAGGGCTACTAAAGAGACTGCTTACACCACACTTGTCCGCCCTGTTCTGGAGTATTGCTGTGCTACGTGGGATCCGCGTCGGATAGGATCGACGGAGAACACCGGGAAAGTTCGAAGAAGGGCAGTTCGTTTTGTATTATCGGGAAACAAGGAAGAGGATGTCATGGATATGAAACACGAATGGGGGTGGCAGGCATTAAAACAAATGCGTTTTTCGTTGCGGCAAGACCTTCTCACGAAACTTCAGTCACCAACTTTCTCCTCAGAGTGTGAAAGTATTGTGTTGGCCACTATCTACATAGGGAGGAATGATCATCGTAATAAAATAAGAGAAATCAGAGCTCGCACGGAAAGAACTAAGAGTTCCATTTTTCCGGGCACTTTTCGAAAGTGGAACGATAAAGAAATAGCTTGACGGTGGTTCGATGAACCTTCAGCCACGCACTTAATTGTGTACAAAAGTATGACTACAGACAGCTAGATGCAGCTCCGAAATTGCAGTGAGTATCGGTGAATTATGACGGGAAAGGAAGCCCGTAGCATCGGTCGTAGCTACATTTTAGGCTTAAAAGAGTGATCTTCGGATGCGGAAAGGTAACTTAAGTTCCTGAGTGATCCTCAAACTAAGAACGCCTGGTTGCAGCCCTGTAGTACGGCTGTTGTCTTGTACGAGGTCGAGATTGTCCACAACGTACTCACCATGAAGATGGAAATTAATGGTAACACTTGGTCACCGAGAACGTTGAGTAAACATTGTGGGTCAAAAGTTCAAATGGCTCTGAGCACTATGGGACTCAACTGCTGAGGTCATTAGTCCCCTAGAACTTAGAACTAGTTAAACCTAACTAACCTAAGGACATCACAAACATCCATGCCCGAGGCAGGATTCGAACCTGCGACCGTAGCGGTCTTGCGGTTCCAGACTGCAGCGGCTTTAACCGCACGGCCACTTCGGGCGGCACGATTGTGGGTCGAGAGCGCGCTTACCTGAATGAGGGGGCCCAATGCTTGACCCAAATGCACCCCAAAACATCACAGAACACTTCCGGCCTCAACCACACCCCCTCACACTGCGCGTTAAAAGCTACACTGAGCCATCAGCACTCTCGACGCTTTGCATTATCTCAATAGAGGCAACATTGGGACCAACCTACCGCCTTCCAGTCGACTAACCGCCAAATGTCCACTGCATACAGTTGTCATCGGAATGTTTGACTGGAAGATGGTTGAGAAGGATCTGTATTCACTGACAGCAACAGTCCCTATTGGATTTAATAGCGACTGTCAGAGACAAGGCGACGCACTACTCTTCAGTCCCTGTCGTTTCAGATCTTCTCAATATGTGACGTCTGTTCTTTCGGACACATCTGAAATAACAGGCACTACTATATAATTGAGGCGATGACGGAAAATGATCCCTTCACTGAAGATACACACCAAGCTCGAACTCTTGCGGGAATCGGCGATATGCCGCGAGTAATGAGAATAATGAGCAGGGGCACTACATCCGTAGTGTGTGGTTTAAGTTGAGAATTTGTGTCTGGCAGGAGGCGTTCTAGGGTAGTCCAAGCAATTGTGGTGGTCACTGCGTCTGGATGGCGTAGTGGTCAACGCATCTACGTAGTGAGCAGGAGATCTGGGTTCGAATCCTAGTCCGGTCAACTTACCTCATTGATATATACGAATGCCCACTGGCGGAAAATGTCTTTAATTCCTTTGTGTCTTAAGAAGGTTTCACGAATACTGTTCTTGCACCGCGTTATACGGCTGTGGGCGGTACCCTATTCCTTGTAGACAATGTTGGACACTCCGCACTGATACTCAACTTGAAAAAATGGAGTAACTTAATTCATGGTCTGGTCATAGATGCGTCCAATCGCGACAGCACGTTTCTGTTATTCTATCACATTTCCACGTCATGTCGACTCACGTTGCTCCATAGAACCGACTGGTGTGTAGACACCGATTCACTGCCATGAGTTGCCGGCCGGAGTGGCCGAGCGGTTCTAGGCGCTTCAGTCTGGATCCGCGCGACCGCTACGGTCGCAGGTTCGAATCCTGCCTCGGGCATGGATGTGTGTGATGTCCTTAGGTTAGTTAGGTTTAAGTAGATGTAAGTTGACTACTGATGACCTCCGCTGTTAAGTCCCATAGTGCTCAGAACCATTTGAACCATTTTTGAACTACCATGATTTGCGTCTGCAGTGGAGCGTCACATTGCCGCCAGGCACCAGTTCTACACTACCTACATTGCTCAAAAGCGACCAGTGTAGTTTTAGAATGTGGTAATTAATGCACGGTCCAGTCACATTAATGTGACCACCGCCAATGTTCGTCGTTAACGTGCAATAATCACTCACAGATTGCAGGTGGCAGCATTAGCAGTGGAGAGTGATACAGTGTGTCGGGGGACGCAGACAATAGTGCAGTCGTTGTCGTAATGTGGAAATGGAACGATTTATCTGACGCCCAAAAGGACATGATCATTGGCTTTTGGGTCAGTGGTGAAAGCATTTCCGAAAGGGCTAAGCTTGTAAGCTGCTCACTTGTCGCCGTGGTTAAAATATACTCTGCATGACAAAATGGCGCTATCAAAAAACACCGCCGAGGCAACTATGGTGTGCCATTGGCCATAATGGCTGCAGAGATGCGTACGGGCGATTAGACATGTAAGTGCTGAGCAACTGAAAGCCCAGATGGAACAAGGGGCCACCAACAGCGTGTCCTTAATGACCTTTCAGCGAATGTTGCTACATATGGGCCTTTGTAGCAGTCGCCTGGTTCACGCACCCATGCAGACTACTGTTCATTGGCGGCGATGGCTGAAATTAGCACGCCAACACCGCAACAGGACGTCCACTGAGCGGCGAGAGGTGGCCCTTTCAGATGAATCACGTTATATGTTCCATCAGACAGATGAATGACCTTCAGCATGTACGGCCCTGCAACAATCGTCCGAAGGGTCGACGCTGGATGAGGGAGTGTTATACAGCCCAGGGCATGTTTTCGTGGCATTCACTGGGTGATCTAGTCCCTCTGGAAGGCACAATGGATCAACACAAGTACGCATCTATCCTTGGTGGCCATATCAACCCCAACATGCAGTTGGTGGCCGACAAATCCCTGAATTAAAACCCAATCGAAAACCTGTGGCCCCCTTCGATAGGGCTGTTCGTGCCATGGATCCTCGACTGGGAGACCTACCACAGCTGGCCACAGCACTGAAGTCGGCATGGCTACACATTCCTCTCGGTACCTTCCAGAACCTCACTGACTCTCTTCATGCATGTGATAGACCGTCTGCAAGAGCAGCACCGCTAGTTCCTGCTACTAATAAGGCGAGTACACCTTTCGCTTGTTACACATTTTTATGAGCTTCAAACAGAAGCGACTGCAGTAATGGATAGGAACTGTGATTGCTGTGTACAGATGCGAGCTGAGTTGGCGATCCTTCACTCACAGCTCCAGGCAGCTTTGGCTTCCTTCAGACAGCTTGAGGCTGCTGCCAAGGGGCGTCACTCTGGGGTATCGAATGCGGGGATGCGAGGGACGTTGAGCATGTCCCACGTGTTCTCCAATCGGTCCACTGCTGTGGCCGCCACGGGTACTGCCTGCACTTTCCAAGGGGCCGATCGTAGGGCCTCCCCAGTTCATTTGACGAACAGGTTTCAGGTGTTATCTGAGGCTGACGATGTCTCTTAGCCGGATGCAGTCGTCCACGCTGTTCCAGACGAAGCTTCTCGGCCCGCAAGGTCTGGGCATTCACAGAGGGTGGGTTTGCTGGTAGTTGGAAGCTCCAACATTAGGCGCGTAATGGGGCCCCTTACGAACATGGCTGCCAAGGAGGAGGAAGCCAATGTGCTCTCGGTGCGCATTCCGGGGGGAGTCATTCCGGATGTGGAAAGGGTACTTCCGGATGCCATGAAGAGTACAGGGTGCAGCCAACTGCAGGTGGTGGTTCATGTCGGTACCAATGACGTGTGTCGTTTTGGATCGGAGCAGATTCTGTCTGGTTTCGGGCGGCTAGCGGAAATGGTAAAGACTGCCAGTCTTGCTTCAGAGATTAAGGCGGAGCTCTCCATCTGCAGCATCGTCGATAGAACCGACTGTGGTCCTTTGGTGCAGAACCGAGTGAATCAGAGGCTCAGGCTGTTCTGTGACCGTGTGGGATGCAGATTCCTTGACCTGCGCCATCGGGTGGTGGATTCCGGGTTCCGCTTAATAGGTCAGGAATCCACTACACACAGGAGGCGACTACACGGGTAGCGTTGGGTGTGTGGAAGGGACTGGGCGGTTTTTTAGGTTAGAGGGCCTCAGGGAACCACAGAAGGGACGTCTGTCTAAAAGTGAGCAGGTAAAACACAGTGAGGTAGTTATAGAAATGATTGGTATTGTAGTTGTAAATTGACGTAGCTGTGTTGGGATAGAACCAGAGCTTCAAGCCCTTATAGAAAGCACTGAAGCTCAAATAGTTGTAGGTACAGAGAGCTGTCTAAAACTAGAAATAAGTTCAGCCGAAATTTTTTCAAACGATCTAACAGTGTTCAGAAAGGATAGATTAAGTACAGTTGGTGGTGGAGTATTTATTGCTGTCAGAGGTAGTTTGCCTTGTAGCGAAATTGAAGTAGATAGTTCGTGTGAAATAGTATGGGTAGAGGTTATACCTGACAATCGGACAAAACTATTAATTGGATCATTTTACCGACCCCCCGACTCAGAAGATGTAGTTGCTGAACAGTTCAAAGCAAACTTGAGTCTCATTTCAAATAAGTACCCCGCTCATACAATTATAGTCGGTGGTGACTTGAATCTACCCTCGATATGCTGGAAAAATTATACGTTTAAAGCCGGCGGCAGGCATAAAACGTCATCCGAAATTGTACTGAATGATTTCTCAGAAAATTATTTTGAACAATTAGTTCATGAGTCCACTCGAAGCGTAAATGGTTGCGAAAGCATACTTGACCTTTTAGCAAATACAGGGATTAGCGACCACAAGGCAGGTGCTGCTAGGCTGAATACCGTAACACCTATAACCATCAAAAAGGAAAGAAAAGTATATCTACTTAAAAAAGCTGATAAAAATGCTCATAACGCCTTTTTAAGAGACAGTCTTCACTCCTCCCGATCTGATTATGTAAGTGTAGAAAAGTTGTGGAATGTTTTCAAAGAGATAGTATCGACAGCAATTGAGAGATATATACCACACAAATTAATAAGTGATGGTACTGATCCCCCATGTTACACAAAACGGGTCAGATCGTTGTTCCAGAAGCAACGAAAAAAAGCATGCCAAATTCAAAAGAACGCAATACCCCCAAGATTGGCGAAGTTTTACAGAAGTTCGAAATATGGCCTGTACTTCAATACGAGATGATTTTAATAATTTCCACAACGAAATTCTGTCTCGAAATCTGGCAAAAAACCTATAGAGATTCGGGCCATACATAAAGCAAACCAGTGGCAAGACGCAATCAATATCTTCACTGCGCGGTAACAAGGGTGAAGGCACTGTTGACAGTGCCACTAAAGCAGAGTTATTAAACACGGTTTTCCGAAAATCCTTCACCAAAGAAGACGAAGTAAATATTCCTGAATTCCAATCAAGAACAACTGCCAAGATGAGAAACATAGAAGTAGATATCCTCGGAGTAACGAAGCAGCTTAAATGACTTAATAAAGGCAAGGCCTCCGGTCCAGATTGTATACCAGTCAGGTTCCTCTCAGAGTATGATGATAAAATAGCTCCATATTTAGCAATTATATACCCACTCGCTCACAGAAAGATCCGTACCTAATGACTGGAAAATTGCTAAAGTCACACCAATACGCAAAAAGGGAAATAGGAGTAATCCGCTGAATTACAGGCTCATATCACTAACGTCCATTTGCAGCAAGGTTTTGGAACATATACTGTGTTCAAACATTATTAATTACCCCGAAGAAAACGGTTTATTCACAAATAGTCCGCACGGTTTCAGAAAATATCGTTCTTGTGAAACACAAATAGCTCTTTATACTCATCAAGTAATAGGTGCTATCGACAGGGGATGTCAAATTGATTCCATATTTTTAGATTTCCAGAAGGCTTTCGACACCGTTCCTCGCAAGCGTCTTCTAACCAAACTGCGTGCCTACGGAGTATAGCCTCAGTTGTGCGACTGTATTCGTGATTTCCTGTCAGAAAGGACACAGTTCGTAGTAATAGACGGAAAGTCATGGAGTAAAACAGAAGTAATATTCGGCGTTCCCCAAGGAAGTGTTATAGGCCCTCTATTGATCTATATTAACGACATAGGAGACAATCTGAGTAGCCGTCTTAGATTGTTTGCAGATGATGCTGTCATTTACCGTCTTGTAAAGTCATCAGATGACTAAAACGAATTGCAAAATGATTTAGATATCTGTATGGTGCGAAAAGTGGCAATTGAAGAAGTGTGAAGTTATTCACATGAGTACTAAAAGAAATCCGCTAAATTTCGATTACGCGATAAGCCACACAAATCTGAAGGCTGTAAATTCAACTAAATACTTAGGGATTACAATTACAAATAACGTAAATTGGAACGATCACATAGATAATGTTCTGGGTAGAGCAAACCAAAGACTGCGATTCATTGGCAGAACACTTAGAAGGTGCAACAGGTCTACTAAAGAGACTGCTTTTATCATGCTTATCCGCCCTATTCTGGAGTACTGCTGTCCGCATCAGGTGGGACTGACGGATAACATCGAAAAAATACAAAGAAAGGCAGTTCGTTTTGTATTATCGCGAAATAGGGGAGATAGTGTCACATACATGATACGTGAATTGGAGTGGCAGTCATTAAAACAAAGTCGTTTTTCGTTGCGACGGGATCTTCTCATGAAATTTCAATCACCAGTTTTCTCCTCCGTTTGGGAAAGCATGCTTTTGGCACCCACCTACATAGGGAGAAATGATCATCACGATAAAATAAAAGAAATCATGGCTCACACAGAAAAATTTAAGTGCTCGTTTTTCCCGCGTAACGTTCGAGAGTGGAACGGTAGAAAGACAGCATGAAGGTAGTTCATTGAACACTCTGCCAGGCACTTTATTGTGAATAGCAGAGTAATCATGTAGATGTAGATGTAGCTGTCTAGCAGCAGTTCACGCTGCAAAAGGTGGTTATTAAGGCTTTTCACTGGTGGTCACATTAATGTGACTGAACAGTATTTTGTGTCTGGCGAGCTTATTATTTCTGGTGGCGCCGGTGGACTCATTTCTCGTCTACTGTGGACGCCAGAGCCAGTATCCGGTATCTGATGGCAGAACGGGGAGGGCGTCATTTAGCCTGCAGGTTCTGGGTCAGTTTTTTCACAATTGTTCTAAAGAGATTGTGGTATGGGTCAGCTAAGCTGCCATAAGGGCTAGTGATTTTCCTACGATGAGACGGTTCTTATATGTTCTACTGGGAACAGCCCTGGCAGGGAGCAGCACTTTGCCAAGTAATCGTATTAGTGAAAGTAGTAAAAGGTCAGTGAATGCATTCGCTTCCTGAGATTGAATGGTTGAAGGTCATGGAGGTAAAATCAGTTTCGTGCAGCAATTTTGTAGTTTTTGAAACTGGGAGCCTTCTGACAGTCATGCAGGAGGGATTTGGGAGGGAAGTAGGGAAATCTCGTGACCTTGGAGCGGAGGCGGTGTTTCTGTAACCGGCATTGAACGGTTCTTAGTGATCAACCAAGTTAGTTTCCAAACATGGGAAGCCTCCAAGAATCCGGAAGTGCTTTGTATATACGGGAATGGCATTGTGATTGTATCATCTCTGACTTTCTGGATGAGTGGTGGGACTTATTCAGCTGCATAGGCAGAGCCCTGATGTCACATTGCAGAGACAATAATTGCTGGTGGTATTGGATAAAAAGTGACGGAGTAGACGAGATCTGTTTGAGGACAGGTAGCCAAAGTTCCGCGTTCTGACCCTAGATGAGCCAATCGGGCCCAACCGACCACCATGTCATCCTCTCCCTATGGCATCAATGGACGTGGAATGGAGGGGCATGTGGTAATGCACAGTGCTCTCCCGGTCGTTGTGGGGTTTCTTGACCTTCGATTCGCTATTAATCATTCGACCAGCTTCTGGGTTGGCCTCACGAGTCTGAGTGCACCCCATATCAGTTCTCCCAGCGTGTCAAAATCCCTGACAGTACCGACAATCGTATCTGGGTTCTCTGCAAGACCGTCTGTCGGGCTAACCACTCTGTTACAGTGGCCGACGAGGTTTAATTGAAACCAGTAAATTTCATTTGTTTCTATGAAAACTTGAAGAGTGGTGTTGAGTGGGTCTTTTGGCCAAGTGGCTTTGAACGGTTTTCCGGTTTTGTTGTTGAAGAGATTATCGGAAGAAGATGTTAAGAGCCAGCTAGAGTAGAATGTCAGATCTGCTCTTCGTCCTGAAACTAGCATTCAGCAGTGTTCAGTTCTGTCTCGGGTTGGATTATTCCAGTAGCGTTTGCTGTACATTAGCAGTGATACGCAGCGGTTTGGACAGGTTAACTGATCAAGAATTGGCTGTTATGCACTTTGTGTGTGGGTTCACTGGATCAAGTGTAAAATCGTAACTATACAGGGTGACCAAAAAAGTTTACAAACTCATATGGCACATAGAGCATACCAAGATTGGTAATAATGTATGAACCAGGGTTCGCAAAGGCCATTCTGGCTTTTAAATGGCATTCCAGTTATTAAGTCACATTCTATAAATGGACACCCACTACAGACACGCCTGACATCGACGCTGCAACAATCCTGCCCACACAGTCCTCTAGCGATGTAATACACTCCTGGAAATTGAAATAAGAACACCGTGAATTCATTGTCCCAGGAAGGGGAAACTTTATTGACACATTCCTGGGGTCAGATACATCACATGATCACACTGACAGAACCACAGGCACATAGACACAGGCAACAGAGCATGCACAATGTCGGCACTAGTACAGTGTATATCCACCTTTCGCAGCAATGCAGGCTGCTATTCTCCCATGGAGACGATCGTAGAGATGCTGGATGTAGTCCTGTGGAACGGCTTGCCATTCCATTTCCACCTGGCGCCTCAGTTGGACCAGCGTTCGTGCTGGACGTGCAGACCGCGTGAGACGACGCTTCATCCAGTCCCAAACATGCTCAATGGGAGACACATCCGGAGATCTTGCTGGCCAGGGAAGTTGACTTACACCTTCTAGAGCACGTTGGGTGGCACGGGATACATGCGGATGTGCATTGTCCTGTTGGAACAGCAAGTTCCCTCGCCGGTCTAGGAATGGTAGAACGATGGGTTCGATGACGGTTTGGATGTACCGTTCACTATTCAGTGTCCCCTCGACGATCACCAGTGGTGTACGGCCAGTGTAGGAGATCGCTCCCCACACCATGATGCCGGGTGTTGGCCCTGTGTGCCTCGGTCGTATGCAGTCCTGATTGTGGCGCTCACCTGCACGGCGCCAAACACGCATACGACCATCATTGGCACCAAGGCAGAAGCGACTCTCATCGCTGAAGACGACACGTCTCCATTCGTCCCTCCATTGACGCCTGTCGCGACACCACTGGAGGCGGGCTGCACGATGTTGGGGCGTGAGCGGAAGACGGCCTAAAGGTGTGCGGGATTGTAGCCCAGCTTCATGGAGACGGTTGCGAATGGTCCTCGCCGATACCCCAGGAGCAACAGTGTCCCTAATTTGCTGGGAAGTGGCGGTGCGGTCCCCTACGGCACCGCGTAGGATCCTACGGTCTTGGCGTGCATCCGTGCGTCGCTGCGGTCCGGTCCCAGGTCGACGGGCACGTGCACCTTCCGCCGACCACTGGCGACAACATCGATGTACTGTGGAGACCTCACGCCCCACGTGTTGAGCAATTCGGCGGTACGTCCACCCGGCCTCCCGCATGCCCACTATACGCCCTCGCTCAAAGTCCGTCAACTGCACATACGGTTCACGTCCACGCTGTCGCGGCATGCTACCAGTGTTAAAGACTGCGATGGAGCTCCGTATGCCACGGCAAACTGGCTGACACTGACGGCGGCGGTGCACAAATGCTGCGCAGCTAGCGCCATTCGACGGCCACCACCGCGGTTCCTGGTGTGTCCGCTGTGCCGTGCGTGTGATCATTGCTTGTACAGCCCTCTCGCCGTGTCCGGAGCAAGTATGGTGGGTCTGACACACCGGTGTCAATGTGTTCTTTTTTCCATTTCCAGGAGTGTAGATGTTTGATAAACAAGGCCATTCAAATACCCCAAGGAAGAAAAAAAAAAGATTGGGAACAGATCAGGTGATCGTGGTAGCCATGCGACTGCCCACCGTGACCAATCCAGTGGCCCAGGAAGGTTGTCTGCAGATGTGTCCTCAGCTGAGCGCTGAAACAATCGGGGGCTCCGTAGTGTTGAAATCGAATGCGGCGAAGTATGGGAATGGGAACATCATCCAGCATGTCTGGCAGAAACTCTCACAAGAATACGAGATACATGTGACCATCAAGTTGATATGGAAGAATGTACGATCCAATTAATCAGTCTCCGACAATGGCAGCCCAAACGTTAAGGGTATTTTTGCGTTGTGAGGGATTTGTACGTGTAGCATGTGGGTTCACATCCGCCTACACATGTACGTTGTGGACGTTCATCACACCCTCGAGCGAGAACGCAACCTCACTGCTGAAAAGGACACTCAATGTGAAGCTTCGGACTCGTGACCGTAGCATCCTCTCGTGGCGTTTGCGGCCCCGGTTCCTAAGTGATTACTGGCCCATGTTATGTGGTCAATGTCCCATGGCATTTCGGAAAGTTATTTTGAATCATCCTGTATTATTACTCTCTAACCAGCCACCGGAGACCCATGCTCCATGACACCAAAATACACAGAAAATGTCTGTGTAAAACCTTCGAAATATTGTCGACGGTGTTCGTGTTCGTCCTCCATACTAAGGCGCTTGATCGGTTTTGCATCCACATCCACATCTACGTACGCACCCCACAAGAAACCGAATGGTGCATGGTGCAGGGTACCTTACACCATCAACAGTTATTTCTTTTCCTGTTCCGTCGCAAATAGAGTGAGGTATAAACGACTGTCTATGTTCCTTACGTGGAATGTACGTTGGCAGCAGTAGGATCGTTCTGCAGTCAGCTTCAAATGTCGGTTCTCCAAACCTTCTCTATAGTGTTTCGCGAAACGAACGTCGCCTTCCCCCAAGGAATTCCCATTTGAGTTCCCGAACCATCTCCTCAATGCTCATATGTTGATCGAACCTACCAACAACAAATCTAGCAGCACGTCACTGAACTGCTTCGTTGTATTCTTTTAATCCGACCTGATCGGGATCGCAAACATTCGAGCGGTACTCGAGAATGTTCACACTACTGTTCTATATGCGGTCTCCTTTATACACTCCTGGTAATTGAGATAAGAACACCGTGAATTCATTGTCCCAGGAAGGGGAAACTTTATTGACACATTCCTGGGGTCAGATACATCACATGATCACACTGACAGAACCACAGGCACATAGACACAGGCAACAGAGCATGCACAATGTCGGCACTAGTACAGTGTATATCCACCTTTCGCAGCAATGCAGGCTGCTATTCTCCCATGGAGACGATCGTAGAGATGCTGGATGTAGTCCTGTGGAACGGCTTGCCATGCCATTTCCACCTGGCGCCTCAGTTGGACCAGCGTTCGTGCTGAACGTGCAGACCGCGTGAGACGACGCTTCATCCAGTCCCAAACATGCTCAATGGGGGACAGATCCGGAGATCTTGCTGGCCAGGGTAGTTGACTTACACCTTCTAGAGCACGTTGGGTGGCACGGGATACATGCGGACGTGCATTGTCCTGTTGGAACAGCAAGTTCCCTTGCCGGTCTAGGAATGGTAGAACGATGGGTTCGATGACGGTTTGGATGTACCGTGCACTATTTAGTGTCCCCTCGACGATCACCAGTGGTGTACGGCCAGTGTAGGAGATCGCTCCCCACACCATGATGCCGGGTGTTGGCCCTGTGTGCCTCGGTCGTATGCAGTCCTGATTGTGGCGCTCACCTGCACGGCGCCAAACACGCATACGACCATCATTGGCACCAAGGCAGAAGCGACTCTCATCGCTGAAGACGACACGTCTCCATTCGTCCCTCCATTCACGCCTGTCGCGACACCACTGTAGGCGGGCTGCACGATGTTGGGGCGTGAGCGGAAGACGGCCTAACGGTGTGCGGGACCGTAGCCCAGCTTCATGGAGACGGTTGCGAATGGTCCTCGCCGATACCCCAGGAGCAACAGTGTCCCTAATTTGCTGGGAAGTGGCGGTGCGGTCCCCTACGGCACTGCGTAGGATCCTACGGTCTTGGCGTGCACCCGTGCGTCGCGGCGGTCCGGTCCCAGGTCGACGGGCACGTGCACCTTCCGCCGACCACTGGTGACAACATCGATGTACTGTGGAGAGCTCACGCCCCACGTGTTGAGCAATTCGGCGGTACGTCCACCCGGCCTCCCGCATGCCCACTATACGCCCTCGCTCAAAGTCCGTCAACTGCACATACGGTTCACGTCCACGCTGTCGCGGCATGCTACCAGTGTTAAAGACTGCGATGCCACGGCAAACTGGCTGACACTGACGGCGGCGGTGCACAAATGCTGCGCAGCTAGCGCCATTCGACGGCCAACACCGCGGTTCCTGGTGTGTCGGCTGTGCCGTGCGTGTGATCATTGCTTGTACAGCCCTCTCGCAGTGTCCGGAGCAAGTATGGTGGGTCTGACACACCGGTGTCAATGTGTTCTTTTTTCCATTTCCAGGAGTGTAGATGAGGTACACTTCACTACAGTTCTCTGAAAAACCAAAGTCGACCATTCGCATTACCTACTACTGCCCTCACGTGCTCGTCCCATATCATATCGCCTTGCAACATTGCACCCAAATGTTTAACAGACCTGTCTGTGTCAAGTAGCACACTGCTGAATGTGTGGCCGGTTTCCAGTTCTACCCCTGTCATTGCTAACTGCGGATTTCTGTATACTGGTAACAAGCAGAGCTAAGAGAGGCAAAACGTACCATGTGAATAGCGTTAGGGAACCACTGCGGCGCCAGCCAGATGCCACAGAAGCTGCCGTAGCGGACGCCGTCCTTGCCCCTTACGGCATTCTCGTCTTCTTCCTCTTCCTCCACCAGCTCCTCATCTTGCGCGTCCTGCTTCTCAGCCTCCGCTTTCGCAGGCTGAGCTGACGACGACGACTTCACCTGCCGGACATCGTACACTCAGTAACGAACAAAAAATGTTCAAATGTGTGTGAAATCTTATGGGACTTAACTGCTAAGGTCATCAGTCCCTAAGCTTACACATTACTTAAACTAAATTATCCTACGAACAAACACACACACACACCCATGCCCGAGGGAGGACTCGAACCTCCGCCGGGACCAGCTGCACAGTCTATCACTGCAGCGCTTTAAACCGCTCGGCTAATCCCGCGCGGCTCAGTAACGAACGTCATTCATTGTCAGCTGTTAGCAGCAAAACAGTAAATAAAACAGTAAACGACCACACACACGCACACCCATGCCCGAGGGAGGACTCGAACCTCCGCCGGGGCCAGCTGCACAGTCTATGACTGCAGCGCTTTAGACCGCTCGGCTAATCCCGTACGGCTCAGTAACGAACGTCATTCATTGTCAGCTGTTAGCAGCACAACAGTAAACAAAACAGTAAACGACCATTTCTTTAAGGAATCGAACTCCCGTGTATAAAACAGCTTCAAATGTTTAATTGATCCACAAAAGTTATGCCGTCTTTCATATTTGACGTTAAACATGTAACCGAGGAAGAGTTTAAAAATGATTTGAAATTATGTTTAAGGTTTGTTGGAAGACCCTCTGCTGTTGTGTGCGACCTACCTGGATGATGTATTACGTCAGAATCGAAATTATTCAGATGTAATACCCATCTAGTTAAACTACTAGTTGGATCTTTAAGTCTAAATGTACTGCCCTTCCTTTACTGTTGTGGGTGTCAGACAATTTTTTACGGAATCAACAAGTCACAGATCAGCGTGTACACAATTTTGGAACATAATATGGCTGAAGTAATGAGCATCATGTAAACGCTGCTTATAGATGCTCCAGTTTATCCTTGGAGAAAACAATTACATAATCTAAATAGACCATGCATTGTTTCACTTTTAATCTTCGCAATATATCACCTGAAAGCCACTTAAAAACCTCACATGTTTTTCCTCGCAAAAGGCTTGTGATGTCATTGATAGTGACCAGAGGGATTTGAAAATGCTGTTTTCGGACGATCCTCAGATGCTACCTCTGATTGATGACACCTGCTTCATAGGTCCATAGTTGTGAAATAACAACACTGGTCCAGATTACCTTGGGTTTCTGTTGTGTTTGTCATAGGGCAGACATCTGAATTTGTCTTCTGCTTTAAATAATAGTAGTGACAACGGAACCTATATGCCAGAGTTCTCCAACCTTTTAGCTTACCTGGACCACATTGGAAGCAGACGAGTATTTTTGAGACTCACATAATATACTTAATACTAAGAATAGCCGCTCAGGGAACCGGGGATGGGGGACGGAAGAGGGAATAGCAGTGAGTGGCAGAAGTTTCAATTTGAAAATATTCGATTTATCATATTTTTACATGAACGGAATTAACGGATTTTTTTTCTGGTTGTGTGATAGCTGCTTACTTCTCCGGCTGCACTGATAATTGCTTTGGGCTGCATGCGGCCCGCGGGTGGGAGACCACTGCTGTGTGCTCTGCTGTCATCTGGTGATTTCTTAAGGATGTTGACAACAGGTGCAGAACAGGGTCTATTACCAGTTTCTAGGATCCCATCTTGAAGTTGCTGGTTTATAAATTCTTCCATGACAGGCTGTAAATGCTGCAGAACTCTGTATGGTTTCTTATAAATAGGCCTAGTGGGCATATGATTTTGAGTTGGTGGTATGGCAGGAAATGGTCCAAGAAGATCAAGTGACCACAAGTACTCTTCTAACAATCTTTCCATGTCCTGCTCTTTCCGTCCGTCTAGAAGTTCGACTTCTTTCCCAGATGCGATCGAAATAACAGACTGTCCCATCGTTCAGTAATCTGATGTGAACTGCTGTCCAGTTATTCCTAATTTCTAAATTAGCTATCAGAGTCCGACGTGATAGCTGTGCTTCTTCAGGTCTAAGTTATCAATGCCAACAGACACAACTCTGGTTTTATCAATTATCTACACATAGAATAGACTACTGTGTGCAAAACATTGTACTTTATCTAATTCTTCATTTTCAGATAAACGCTCATCAACACACAAAGGATTCATCAGTGGATCAACACCTATATCAATGCAGATTAATTTTCCAGTATCTTTCGGTAACGATATTCCACAAATTGGCCGTAAAGAACTTGTACAAAGTTTAGGCAGCCAGACCAATGTTTTCGGTGTTAATTGCAACAGTAATGGTTTTCCGGCAGTAAAATCAAGATGAAACAGCGTTCCATCCAGTTCTGCTACACAACATTCTAAGTCAACTTTGGCATGATGTGTACTCAGGAAATCAAACCAAGTACGACTTCATAGCCACTGCGAGTAGGAGGAGAAATTTCACATCAACACAAAAGTTACCTCCTCCCACTCAGATTGTTGAATTGAGTGAATCCACACGACCCCCACCTACATCAGTTAATGCACAGTATTGCAGATTTAATTCTATTTTACGAAGTATACTCTTACTTGCCACAGATACCGGCTGTCCAGTGTCTAATAAAAATTTATATAAGTCCCCTTTCACGTAACCAGTCCAAAAAAGGTCTACCATTGATTTCACATAGAGCTGACTTGTGCTGACAGTTCCTGTTTTAACGGCAAGATTCAAGGTCCACCCTGTTACCGTCTTCCATGCCATAGTGAATTTCTGCCATTACTGTTCTGTTCAGAATGTCCAAAATACTTACAAGGCTGGCACTGCTGTTCTCTGCAATTACACTTCATGTGACTGGTTTGACTACATCTAAAACATCTGATATCTATTTTAAATACTGCCATCTTTTCCCATAATGTGGTGACCACATCACTTGCAGCTAGTACTACTGCACTTTCTACTGCTTCATTCAGTCTTTAGGAGTCCCGTAAGAATTCTGTGTGACATTTCTGTCTGCAAACCTGAAAAAACGCATCCAGTGCACTCTGCTCAGTTTCCTGTAATGTGGTCTTGTTAGCATTATCATGTTCTGTGAGGTCAATGTATTGTTATCAATTACAGACCATAAAACTCTATATTGGTTTCCCCTGTTTTTGGAATATCCCATTAAGCTGCTCATGCTAGTATCTGGGTGTATTTTTCCTCATATACCAACCGTTTCCCTATAGTCGACGAAATGCTGTGCTTCTCTTAATCTATCGTGGCTAATTAAAAATGCACGATCATCTCTCACTAACTTTAATTTACTGTAACTGCACTCAGTAAGTGCTCACTACTCCAATTTCCCAACCTGACGTCAGTACCCAGTTTATCAAAAACCACTGACAACTTCCTCTGATTTCTGGAAAAATGGAGGGACCAATGGGGCAGTGTGAGTTCAAAGATATATGCACTAGGATGTGAGTGGTCTTTCTTTTCCTCCCTTAGTTGTCCTAATTCTGTCTGCAACCGAGTTACTTGATTTATCTGCTGCTGAATAGCATCCCGAGTCAATACTTGTTTCTCTGTATTGCCTGTTTACTATCAACAAAAGTATACAGTATACCCAAAATAAAACGGAAAGGAAGAAGAAAGGGTAGGGAAACAACCACACAGACCCAAAAAACTGTAAAATCAGCACTTACTCATACTGTTGTACAGGACATACCGCTGCTAAACCGTGGAACCGGCTGCTATCTTTTGACTTTCCATCTTTATCTTCAGCAGTCCTTCTGACACCAGTTATAGTTGGATATTGAGATGGCTGGGTGTGAGAAGCGGTTCTCTGCTGAAGATGGATGAAAGTGCAGCAGAAGAAGGTCCTGGTGAGTTACCAATAACTTCTTAATTGCTGTTTATCTACAGTCATGGGACTTGGAAACTGAAAGTGACAATGGCAAGGGAGGTGAATAACTCATCACAGTGCCTCCTGGTAAGATGATGTCTGTCTGTACCGTTCTCGGGTCTCCAGCCGGGTGCAGCCGTTTTCAAACCACGATATTTCGACAACGTTCCTTGCCGTCATCTCCAGGTGATACCTGCAGACTGGGCGTCTCCGCTGAATCTCCTCCCCTTTATACTCTGATCGCTCCCCACCCTTTCCCCCGCGTCCTGCCGCACGCGGCGCTGCGTGGAGGGGCGGTGGGGAGTGGCGGGCTGCTGGCTGCGAACTGTGGACCGTCAGATGTCCTGTGGCCTTCGCCGGGCTCGGAAATCGCTTTGGGGAGACGCTGTGCTTTTAGTTGACTGAGTGCTGTATCCCAGGCTTTGCTGAGGTTGAACCAAGCGTCTCTGTTGATCAGCCCATCAGCTACACGTATTTCAATCGCCTCCTTCAGAACACAGTCCCAAAAAGACGAGGCCTGCCGTAAAACTTCCGTTTCCACGTACTCCATAGTATCTCCAGTATCCATTTAGTGTTCCGCAACCGCAGATTTTGTAGGCTGCTTGAGTTCAGTGTGCCTTCTTTGTTCCTGGCATCTTTCTTCGATTGTCCGTACAGTTTGCCCGATTTACCGCGTTTACACGGAGATACGGTAAACACCCGGTTTGCGGAGCCACAGGTCATGTTTTACTGTACCTAGCAGGGCACACGTTTTCGAAGGTGGACGGAAGGCACATTTGATGCTTCGCCGAGCCAGAATTCTGCCGATTTTGTTGGATAGTTTGCCGGCGTGAGGCAGGTCGCCACTGTCTTCTCGTCCTCTTCGTTAGCAGTACACCCTCACGCTGTGAAGGATGATGGCAGCTGGTAGAGTGGAGATACAGATCAGTGTGGGTTTCTTTCCCGTATACACTGTGTCCCAAGGTGCCATCCGCTTTGCACTTGACTAGGACGTCCACAAACGGGAGTTCACCATTCTCTTCCACCTCGATGGTTAATTTGATGTTAGGATGCAGAGAATTCAGATGTTGGAGAAACTCTTGAAGTTTTTCTCTTCCATGTGGCCATATCACAAATGTGTCATCAACATATCTGTAAAAGCACATAGGCTTCAGTGCTGCAGTTTCCAGTGCTTTCTCTTCGAAGTCCTCCATAAACAAGTTTGCTACCACTGGTGACAGGGGACACCGCGTGGCAACACCATCCGTTTGTACGTAATAGTTTCCATCGAAGAGATAGAATGTTGATGTGTGGACAAATTCGAAAACATTAGTCATTGACGGGTTGAATTTCTTCCTAATCAACTTAAGAGAGTCATCAAGCGGCACTCTGGTGAAAAGCGAGACCACATCGAAGCTCACCAAGAGGTCCTGGTTACGGATGGGCAGCTCCTGCAGCCGTTGAATGAAATGTACAGAATTCCTGACGTGATGCTGACATTTCCCGACGTGAGGGTTTAATTTCGCCGTTAAATATTTGGCTAGCTGGTACGTTGGAGCGCCTATGTTGCTGATGATAGGGCGCAAAGGAACATCCTTTTTGTGCACCTTTGGTAACCCATAGAGCCTTGGGGATGCAGCAGTTCGAGGTCGGAGCTTCTTGACGATTTCCTTCGGCAGGCACTGGCGTAGAAGCTCAATAGTCTTCTTTTTCACCCTGTTGGTCGGGTTCGAGAACTACGGAATGATCCTAAAATAGTTATTTTACCCGCGGATAAAGGAAATGCAACTGTACTGCTTTCATTATCAGAGTGCAATCACAAAATGTTCGACCTACTCGAGGATCCAGCATACAGAAAACTGAAGGGGGACCCCTAGGCTGCAGCCTAAGAATAGCCCAAATAAATTTGGAAAAAAAAGTGGATGAAAAATCTCTTGTAGGAAGAACCAGAATCCATTGTATGGACATGAATGAGAATGACCTCGCTGCCAGAGGAAGGACAATGGATGAAGTTCTTCGTGGCAGGTTAAACACTAACAGAAGGAAGTGGACAAGACTCATTAATAGTAGCTGAGGAACTGGTGCTGTACAATGATGATGGTGATAATGACATACTGTAGACTGGCGAATGCTAAGTTGTGTTATGAGTGCAGTAATTTAGATGCCAATATAACAGGCATGGGCAGGAAAGGGAAGCAGTGGTTGGGAAGGGAGTGAGACAGGGTTGTTGCCTATCCCCAATGTTATTCAATCTGTATATCGAGCAAGCAGGAAAGGAAACAAAAGAAAAACGCGGAGTAGGAATTAAAATAAAAACTTTGAGGTTCGCCGATGACATTGTAATTCTGTCAGAGGCAGAAAAGGACCTGGAAGAGCAGCTGAACTGAATGGACAGTGTCTTCAAAGAGGATGTAAGATGAACATCAACAAAAGCAAAACGAGGATAATGAAATGTAGTCGAATTAAACTGGGTGACGCTGCGGGAATCTGATTAGGAAATGAGACGCTTAAAGTAGTAAAGGAGTTTTGCTATTTGGGAAGCAAAATAACTGATGATGGTCGAAGTAGAGAGGATATAAAATGTAGACTGGCAATGGAAAGGAAAGCATTTCTGAAGAAGAGAAATTTGTTAACATCGAGTATAGATTTAAGTGTCAGGAAGTCGTTTCTGAAAGTATTTGTATGGAGTTTAGCCATGTATGGAAGTGAAACGTGGACGATAAATAGTTTAGACAAGAAGAGAACAGAAGCTTTCAAAATGTGGTGCTGCAGAAGAATGCTGAAGATTAGATGGGTAGATCACATAACTAATGAGGAGGTGTTGAATAGAATTGGGGAGAAGAGGAGTTTGTGGCACAACTTTACTAGAAGAAGGGATCGGTTGGTAGGACATGTTCTGAGGCATCAAGGGATCACCAATTTAGTACTGGAGGGCAGCGTGGAGGGTAAAAATCGTAGAGGGAGAGGAAGAGATGAATACACTAAACAGATTCAGAAGGATGTAGATTGCAGTAAGTACTGGGAGATGAAGAAGCTTGCACAGGATAGAGTAGCATGGAGAGCTGCATCAAACCAGTCTCAGGACTGAAGACCACAACAACAACAACATATAACAGGCAGTACCTTCAGGCTATTAATCGCCCACTGATCCAAATAATAGCCAGATGATCAGCAGCAGGAGTTTGATACTTTGTACGGATCCAAATGAGCAAGTATAGGAGGAAGGAAGGCAGCAGAGGAAGGATACCTGTGACTTGGTCTTGGCGGCGCTGGCGGGGTCCGTCTCTGTGGTCTCCTCCTCCTCGACGTCCTCAGTGGGCGGCGTGGGAGGCCTGGGTTTGGGCGGCCGCCACGGCGGCAGGCGCCGCCCCGTGTACACGTGCATGCACGGCTGGTTGGTGCGTACCTCCAGCGCACGCCCCGTCTCTGGGTGCTCTAACCTGCAACAATAACGTACACCTTTACTTCTTCTTTCCCTTCTGATGAGGGCGGTTGAGATGGAATAGCCGAATGAAAACAGTTGATTTAGTCGGCCGTAGTTTTACGTTTCTGTAGGATTGTTACTCATTCATTTCTTTCGAGTGAAACCAGTCTGTGTGTGCGAACCACAGCATGAAAACAATGGACTTAGTCCGGTGCATTCAGTTCTGAACAGACACATTCGATAGTTTTGCCATTCTTAAATCATTATTGGTGACTACATCTACATTTATTCTCCGCAAGCCACCCAACGGTGTGTGGCGGACGGCACTTTACGTGCCAATTGTCATTACTAGACCACGGACTTCTAGGTCGTAAAAAAGTGTGTTTTAGGCACCTAAAATAGGCTCCTTCAGTAGTTCATTTAGGCTATATAAAACCTAAAATAGGCTCTAATAACGATGATGCAGAGAAAATAAAAATAAATTAAAATACACAGTGTTTGTCAACTCTGTGATTCACATTGAAATCTCCGAAGCCGTCTTATTAGTCATTAAAATAAGGAGAATGAATGTTTACACAGTTACAGAGCACAGCAATCTACAACATTAATGTTGAACATAACTGCAAATATTTTTGAGTTCCTGCAAGATAAAGATCTCCGTAAAAAAAATGTGGCAATGGTTTAATTAATACATTCGTAGTTTCACATATTCTGACCATAGTTGGCTTCACAATAAAGAACCAAAATCTTTTCTAGGTTTTCTAGTGAAAAACTGTGGCGCTTGTCGGTCAGAATCAATTTATACGCTGAAAAAGAACGTTCTACATCAACAGATGTGACAGGGGCGTACTTCATTTTCGGCACATGTTGGACAGGAATGCTGCAGTCAGGAGTGCTGGATTTTCCACTAAGTATGTCGGCAGCTGCACACAACTCCTTCAGGCCAGTGTTCTTCTGCAAAACTGTTTGCATTTTTGCCCGTACTTTTTCCCCTACTTCACCTGGCGCTTCATTAATTTTCATTTTGACTTCTTCAAGCAAAGAAATATTGTCGTAGATAGATCTCCCTGAGCCTTCTAATTGTGAAATTATTCTTGCCATAAATGTGTAGTGGGCCCTAATGTAAGATAAGTCCCGTTTTAAAGAAGAATCTTTGAGTAACTCCATTGTTGCAGTTACGGATGCAGCATCCTCCGGTATATTTTCAACCACCTTCTGGACAGCTGAGAGATGCGTACTATAGTATTCTGCTGCTATCAGCCACGTGCCCCAGCGGGTGACAACAGGCTCTGGCGGCAATGGGACATCTGGAAGCTGTTCTTTGAATGCCTATATTCTTGATGGTGCCTTAACAAAAATTTTCTTCATCATATATATTACTTTATTTACTTTAGGAATTTGTAGCCTTACTTGCTCTACTATGCGGTTGATCCCATGCACTACACAAGCAGCATCATGCACTGCAGCTTCAATGGGCAGAATACTTTTAATAGTTGAAACGCTGCTATCATATACGCAGCAGCATCAGTGACGGCCAGAAGCACCTTATTCTCATCCACTCCGTTTGGGTAAAGCACCTTAAGCCCATTGTTCACAAACTTTGCTATTGTTTGTTGATTAGTTTTTGCAAGCTGTTTTGAGGAAATCAAATGAGCCCTGGATGGAGCATCTGGATCTAGCTTGCCAATAATCAGGTTTCCAATGTAACGGCCAAGACTGTCAGTAGTTTCACCCACAGAAATCCATATACAAGATTCTCCAACATCTTCTCGGATTCTGTGCAATGCAGCATTGTACGCTGAATCCACATAATTCTTACGTAAAGTTGACTCTGCAGGAATAGACAGATGGCAGTACTTCTCAAGAAAACTCTGAAAATAGGGTTTTATAGTTTCCGAAAGAGGATGTTTGCTGCCACAAGTGCATGACACAAACCACTGCAGAACTTGTTTTTTTTTTTTTGGAGGATTCACCAGATTTATTGGTTAAAAGAGTTTGCTTCAATTTTGACTTTCGTTCAACATTAGCTTTATGTGCGATTCCATCTGCATGCTGAGTTAAGTGAGATTTCGTAACACTCGAAACCTAATACGAGAGAAAATGGAAACGCAGTTTAGAATCGCATATAAAGAGTATTTCGTTTACTAAAAGATAGCAATAAAAAAGAATCCTAAGTGACAGGAAAATAAGAAGTCTAAGAAAAACATCAACTAACCTCCTTGTTGCATACTTGGCAGAAAATAATTTTCTCATCTGTTGTACAATGCGGAAAATCTTGCAGCCACTGCCTTATATGCGTAGACTTTGAACCAGCTGTTTTCGGCATGGCGAAGTATTCACACACAGAAACTAGAATTTATTTTGCGCTTAGAACGTCAGTAACACTTAACACGTCGGTCGCTACACAATGTACTGATTTGTTTTCGCTGGGAAAAAGTGAACTATGACCTGTCTTTTTTTCCTTTTACTGTGGTGCATGGGAACGGTAGTGGAAGTACCGTACTCGTTGCTGGACATATGGCACCTGACAGATCGCCGCCCCTTCTGAACAAGCGAATCGAATCTACCGTTGCTTCAGATGAAAAGATCTCACTACTGGCAAATTATTTTTCGAACCACAAAACAGAGTACTTAGATAGGACTGCCTGTAGACAGCAGCAAGAAAATGCGCGAAGGGCAGTGATTTAGCTATAGAGGGCGTCTACGATTAACGTTGTGATTTTTTAATCCGTGCTCAGCTTAAGGACTATGAAACCGTTTCTTTGCGAAAATACACAGCTGGCCAGAATCCTACGAAAGAAATATTTTCAAATATAAAATTTAGTACTCCCACGTTCGATTCTAATGTGTAACTCAAATCTTTGACCGGTTCCCATTCGCTCACCGAAGTTAAGCACTGTCGCGCTCGGCGCGTACTTGGATGGATGACCATTCAACTGTGCCGAGTGCTGTTGGCAGTAAGGCAAGCAAAGGAATTGCAACCAGTCTTTACCGACCTTCGACTTCGACGAGACGCAAAGCCTTAAGTTTACTTCCTTTTTCTAATCTTTGAAAACACAAGAACTCTGTCAGATTAACGAAATAGGCACTTTTTAGGATTTTGATGCCGAAATAGGCAAAATTAGGCGTCAACGTCGAAACACGCAATTTTAGGTCCTATAGAACTAACGGTATTCAGTTTAGTTAGTCATGAAACGCATAAGTACCAACTTATATGCAAATTGGAGCTCAGGAAAAAAATAGGTTTTAACCTAAAGATTCGCGATCTGTTTTTTACATATGAATAATAAAACACCCATAAAGAGTATTTGGTATTAACAGGGATAGCGATATAAAAAAAATAAAAAAAGACCGAAGTGTTAGGCAAATACGTAGCATGAGCGCATATCAACTAGCCACCTTGCTGCACGCTGCGCAGAAAATATTTTTTTCCATCTGTCGTATAGTGTGGAAAAATTTGGAGCCACTGTCTTATATCATGAAATAGACACTTTTTAGGATATTAAAGCCGAAATAGGCAAAAATAGGCACTAACGTCGAAATAGGCTTTTTTAGGTCCTATAGAATTAACGATATTAAGCGTAAATAGTCATGAAACGCATAAGTACAAATTTTTATGTGAATAGGAACTCAGGAACAAAATAGGTTTTTACCTAAAATCCGCGGTCTAGTCATTACCTCCCTTTCCTGTTCCAGTCGCGTATGGTCCGCGGGAAGAACGACTGCCGGAAAGCCTCCGTTCGCGCTCGAATCTCTCTAATTTTACATTCGTGATCTCCTCGGGTGGTATAAGTAGGGGAAAGCAATATATTCGATACCTCATCCAGAAACGCAACCTCTCGAAACCTGGACAGCAAGCTACACCGGCGATGCAGAGCGCCTCTCTTGCAGAGTCTGCCGCTTGAGTTTGCTAAACATCTCTGTAACGATATCACGCTTACCAAATAACCCTGCGACGAAACGCGCCGCTCTTCTTTGGATCTTCTCTACCTCCTCCGTCATCCCGACCTAGTACCGATCCCACACTGATCAGCAATACTCAAGTATAGGTCGGACGAGTGTTTTGTAAGCCACCTCCTTTGTTGATGGACTATATTTTCCAAGGACAATCCCAATGAATCTCAACCTGGTACCCGCCTTACCAACAATTAATTTTATATGATCATTCCACTTCAAATCGTTCCGTACGCATACTCCCAGATATTTTACAGAAGTAACTGCTACCAGTGTTTGTTCCGCTATCATATAATCATACAATAAAGATCCTTCTTTCTATGTACTCGCAGTACATTACATTTGTTTTTGTTAAGGGTCAGTTGCCACTCCCTGCACCAAGTGCTTATCCGCTGCAGATCTTCCTGCATTTCGCTGCAATTTTCTAAAGTTGCAACTTCTCTGTAGACTACAGCATCATCCGCGAAAAGCCGCATGGAACTTCCGACACTATCTACTAGGTCATTTATATATATTGTGAAAAGCAATGGTCCCATAACACTCCCCTGTGGCACGCCAGAGGTTACTTTAACGTCTGTAGACGGCTCTCCATTGATAACAACATGCTGTGTTCTATTTGCTAGAAACTCTTCAATCCAACCACACAGCTGGTCTGATATTCCGTAGGCTCTTACTTTGTTTATCAGGCGACAGTGCGGAACTGCATCGAACGCCTTCCGGAAGTCATGGAAAATGGCATCTACCTGGGAGCCTGTATCTAATATTTTGTGGGTCTCATGAACAAATACAGCGAGTAGGGTCTCATACGATCGCTGCTTCCGGAATCCATGTTGATTCCTACAGAGTAGATTCTGCGTTTCCAGAAATAATATAATACGCGAGCAAAAAACATATTCTAAAATTCTTCAACAGATCGATGTCAGAGATATAGGCCTATATTTTTGCACATCTGCTCGATGACCCTTCTTGAAAACTGGAACTACCTTTGCTCTTTTACAATCATTTGGAACCTTCCTTTCCTATACAGACTTGCGGTACACGGCTGTTAGAAGGGGGCCTGTATCACTGTTATTGCCGTTCCGATAATTCGTTTTTATTGAATGCCAATAAATAGCTTTAAGTTCAGTTTTTGTCCAGGTTTATGAATAAGCGTTCTCTTAATAACCAAATTTGTGCCTGGAACAGAAGGCTAAAGCGCTCAGTGGCGCGCGGAACTGGAAGAGATAACATGATTGGATAAAAAGAGAACCTCTAGATAAATTCAAGGCGTTATACCATATCTACAAAGATGATTCATATTCTGAAACTTTATTGTTCAAAAGAATTAAGGGAACACGTATACGAACATCCAGTATGTTAAATTTATTTTGATACGGGGGGGTACCTTGGTCTTACTGCATGGCTTGAGATTTTCGCTTTCAATGTAGGCAACAATTAAAATCATTCACCATCTAATGGTTGTGTTATGCATTACAGCGTCAGATGACCCCTCAGAAGGAAGTGAGTACCGGCGTCCCAGAGTTTTCTAGTGAGGTACGCATATGACAATCGTCATTTGTGGGAGTTGTGTTCAACCAAGCACATGCAATGCGATATCATAACGCAGAGCAAGTTGCAAGGGCGGTCTGTTTGATCCAAAAAGGATGGACTTTCGGTAGTGTTGCTGCACATATCATTGCCTCTCCATGTGTCATCCATAGATTGTGGAAAAGCTACAGGGAAATAGGTCAGTAGACAAGGCGAGTTGGACAAGGGCACCGACGCATTACAACCCCACGTGAAGACCGATATCTGGCCATCTCTGCCTTGCGGCGTTGTACGGATACCGCCTGAACACTGCAAATGATCACAGGAGGGCCACTGTCTGATCAGACTGTCACGAACAGGGTACGAAAGAGGACCTTACGACCCAGACGTCCTACTCGAGTATCCCGCTTGACACGACAACGTCTCGCAGCTCGCCTTCAGTTCTGCCGTTGCCATGTCAACTGGCGACTTCGTCACTGGCGAAACGTGTTATTCACAGAGGTGTCCAGATATTTTCTGATGCAAGGTGATGGCCGTGTTTGCGTTTGAAGACCCGTGGTGAGCGGTATCTGCCAAATGTTGTCCAGGAAATAGAATCACTTCTAAGGTTCTGTGATTTTGTGGGGAGACTTTAGTGTTGACAGCCATACGGTTTCACGGTCGCCTTACCGCCAAGCAGTCCATTGGACAGATCCTTTTAGACGATGTGGTGGCTGCTGCATTCGGAGGGGGCCCTGAATTCCTTCTAACGGGGGCCCCACGTGGCGGGCATCAACGCGGATGTCTTGCGAAGTGTGGACATTGAAGCAATGAAATGGCCAGTGAAGAGTCCCGATCGAAACCCCATCCTGCATATATGAGACGTCATTGATAGACGTGTTCGTGATCGTCCTGCTCCACTACAGACTCTCCAAGAACTCTCGTGGGCTCTCATTGAAGAATGAGAATGGATGCCACAGGGTGACCTCCATAGATTTATACGGAGCATTCCCCCTAGATTTCATGCAGTGATAAACTTTCATGGAGGGCATAAACATCACTGAAGCTCACAGAGTGCAATGAGAAGCACCTAAGATGATGGGATAAATGATTGTTTCCTCATTGTTTTCCACACATGTCCGACACTTTTGTTCTTTCTATGTAAACGACTAAGGATGTAATGAAGTATTGTTTCGTGTGCTTAATTTGTAAAAGATAAAGATATAATTTGGTAACATACCTAGTACTCATTTATTGAGTATGGCAGACGAACAATATCATGTTCCTCTAATTCTTTTGAGCAGTGTATTCTGATCAAAGTAATCCAAAGAAACTCAACGAATGATGACAAATGCTTCTCGCAAAAGAAAACACTTCCGACAAGTGATACCGTATGCTTATAAAGAAAGTGATCAAGTCGCAAAACAATTAAAAAAGATGCATCATATACAATTTCTGTTCGTCACCTCACCATTTACCGAACGATAACTGTCGGTGATGGGTGGAAATGAGTCCGAAGAGAGAGACACACATTCAATAAATTTAATTAACAGACAAAGGGTTCCTTTATTTTAAGATAAATTTATAATGTAGCACCAGTTATTAACCAGTTAGAACCAACCAAAAATCCACATTTAAATCGAGAAGTACGACAGGATCGTATTCAAGTAAATAAACACTCAAATTCTGAAAATAAATAGCCGCGCGGGATTAGCCGAGCGGTCTAGGGCGCTGCAGTCATGGACTGTGCGGCTGGTCCCGGAGGAGGTTCGAGTCCTCCCTCGGGCATGGGTGTGTGTGTTTGTCCTTAGGATGTGTAAGCTTTGGGACTGATGACCTTAGCAGTTAGGTCCCTTAAGATTACACACACATTTGAACATTTTTTGAAAATAAGTCACTTTTACAAATAAGCAAGGCTACTTTAAATGATCCCCTCGTTTTCAAACTTCTGTATCTTCCAAAGTATTAAATGTGAAAATATGATTGCTACACGAATAGAACAGTAAACTCATCAATTTACATTACACACTCTACAAATGTTCTATGAGAGCTGCCCTGATCACACGATGCCCGTCCAAGCTGTAGTCAAGTTCGCTCTATACATCATGTAGCATCGTTCTGTCAAGAGTCATCGCAGCAGCATTGATGCGTTTTCTGAGCTGTTCTAGTGTTCTTGGCAATGGGGGTATGTAGCCACGGTCCCTAATGCATCCAAAAAGGAAAAACCACAAGCGTTAGGTCAGACGACCTATGGGACCAAGTCAACAAAGCCACATCAACACCAATAAGTCCAATCCAGCGATGCGGAGGTTCACCGTTCAGGTAGCGCCGGACATCGAGGCTCCAGTCAGCTTGATGGAAGATTGGTTGGTTGGTTGGTTGGTTGGTTTGGGGAAGGAGACCAGACAGCATGGTCATCGGTCTCATCGGATTAGGGAAGGAAGTCGGCCGTGCCCTTTCAGAGGAACCATCCCGGCATTTGCCTGGAGTGATTTAGGGAAATCACGGAAAACCTAAATCAGGATGGCCGGACACAGGATTGAACCGTCGTCCTTCCGAATGCGAGTCCAGTGTCTAACCACTGCGCCACCTCGCTCGGTTGATGGAAGACAAAACTCTCGGAATCAACAGTGAGTTGTGGAAACAATCACAACTGCAACACACTAAGGCAAGAGCTACATTTCTGTCAGAGTAGGAAACGTCCCATACAGCTCCGCCTATCACATGCCAGTGAAAACATTAACATACGACGAATCTCGTACATGCGCAACAATTTCTTGAGGAGTTTCAGTGCCTCATACTCTCACACTGTGGCGATTAGGCTTTCCTGTTTATAGAAGATGGCTTCGTCGTTGAAGGCGAAATGTTCAACCTGAGATGCTTCCTTTGCTTACTTACATTTTGTCAAGGTACTGCACTCGTAACGCCAATTAGTGGGTACAATAATGTTCAACCTCCAGTGCTTCCTGCACATTCCGCCATTTTGTCAAGGCACTGCACTCCTAGCGCCAATTGGTGGGCAAAATGTAAATACAAAGAGTCAACGATTCTACTCATGCCTCAATCATATCTGCACAGTCATACCTAGGAAGACGTACAGGGCGAATCATCTAAAAGGTGCACCGCAAATATTATGGAAATCAGAAATGCTAATGATATGCAGTTTTCGCAGAATAGATTGGTAGTCAATGGCTGGTATTGTTAGACAATTGATTGTGCAAGCATATACTTTTTAAACGGAGCAATGTCTATTGAAATTAACAAACTAAAAGTAGTGTAAATTAGAATGTCAGTGGTGTTTGTCTCAGGACTTTAGTGTGAGTCGTCTACGAGATATATCGTATTTTGAAAAGTTCCCACACCGGCCCTTGTACAATACTTGTGGTAGCACACACTAAACAACAACACAAGTACACACACTAGTTATGTGGATTCTGACCAGTAACGAGACAAATGACCATCACAGGTAATTTTCAAAATGACCACCGGCAGCGCCAATACACGCTTCCAGTCTAGTATGGAACGACTGCACCACGTGTGGTAACATTTCACCGGAGATGGAAACAATTCATGAAGACATGCTGTGTTACATCGTGCAGTATGAGTGGACAGCCATCATATTGGCACCACAGATTCCTCCTACTCTGCAGAAAAACGTCTTCTAGCATCTGTGGAGGCTGATGTGTTAGGAGGTTGCGATTCTTGTGCGCGTTCAGTGTTCCGTCTGTGAAAAACGGGATTATGAGCTGATGGTCCTCTGTCTCACACCACACGTTTACACTCCATAAACGCTGACGTTCCGCATGACGAAGATACCACGGCTTGTCAACACACCAATAGGTTTACTTGGCTGTGATGTGTTCAAATGGTTCAAATGGCTCTGAGCACTATGGGACTTAACTTCTGAGGTTATCAGTCCCCTAGAACTTAGAACTACTTAAACCTAACTAACCTAAGGACATCACACACATCCATGCCCGAGGCAGGATTCGAACCTGCGACCGTAGCGGTCGCACGGTTCCAGACTGTAGCGCCTAGAACCGCTAGGCCACCCCGGCTGACGGCTGTGATGTGTCTAACATTCTGCGTGGTGTCTGTTCGTTCTAAGTCGTGTCTCCCTACCACTTTCGCGCAACGACGCTCTGAGCGTGTTTTTTAGGGAATTGACTAGTTTGAACGTGGGACCTGTTGCTGGTAAGGAGACGCCAGACCACACATGACATGTAGAGTTCAGAAGAGTTCAGTGAGACTAGCGATGATAAAATCAAATACTTAATGATTTCAGCGTCAGCTCCACTGCACTCCCTGTAAAAGAATCTTAATACTAACTAAATTTAGTGGAAGGGGTTCAAGGCTTTCCTATTTTTAGTTAGCTGGTAAAATAATGTCGAAAAAGTAGTTAAGTTTACCATTGGAATTTTTATTCTACTCACAAAACATTGTTTATAAATTGCACTATTGATAAAAAAAAATATTTTAATACAGCATGATAAAAACCAACTGCGTTCAACAAAAATGTGAACGAATATTCCCTGAATGGGTTTCCAAGTTCTACAATGGATCGAAGGATGACCTATGCCATATCACATCTATAATCTAGATTTAAGTTAAGTTTCATAAAAGAGAAAACTATCAAAATGGTCTACAGTGACCCTCAATTATCTTTAATTACTTACTTAACTTGTCGTAAATTACAGTGACTGATGTGGCTTTTCAATAATTATATAACAGAAAAATCATCGCATTTCAGATTTTAACTTCTAGTAACAAATGTGAATACTGCGAAGTTTAATTGACGATCGACACTAGTATTACGCAAGAAGGGGATGTAACAGATGAGACTTCTGCAGTTCTGAGTGAAGCCTTACAGCGGCATCGCTTGCGTTCATTACCTTGTCGATGTTTAGGCAGCGTCAGGGGGCGGCGGGTGGCACAGTTACACACACCTCGCTGTCTCGGAAGCAACTCTCTCTAACTTCTCCTTACTACAATTTACCGAAGTTAGTTTAAAAAAAAGGTATCTGGCTGTGTTTTCAACTGACCAATCAGGGTTTCAATGTTAACCTTAAGCTCCGCCTACAAAAATTCGGTCTATCCAATGAGAAACGTTATACTTTTCGTGGTGGGGCAATGTTTTTAACGTTTGCAATGTAACAAAGATGCGTATAGTCTCACACTAGCACTTTCAGCTGGTGTGGTCTTTTTAGTGTTATCGTAAGATCTATACTGTTCTTCTGGAGGGCTCTATCTTTTAACATCGGCTGGGGGGTGGTCCTGGCGGTCGGCTGGAGACGTGGGTGTCCGTCCCTTATCATAGGGCCTCCTAGCCTACACAACTCTGCTCTCGGCTTCTGTTCTCGTTTCTTCTCTCGGAACTGCGTCTGTTTCACGGTGGGAAGGTATGACATGCATTTAGGCGTTCTTGTGTTAGTCTGTGGTATTCCATTTGCTCTCTCGTTGATCGTATTACTTTGGTTAATTTAATGTCAGGATTTGTTCGGAGCTATGTGACATACTGCCGGATTTGCTATCATGTCAGGGTTTTCATGGAAGGTGTTGGATTTGCCTGACACCTTGCATGTGTAAATGTAGTTTCATCACTAAACAATACACATGATAGTCTGGAGTACATGTCTTAATGCCCATGTACAGAAGCTAACACGATTCTCATAATCGTCTCCATGCAACTTTTGCTGGAGATAAATATGGGAGGGGTGGAACCTATGCCGATGGAGAATGCATAGTAGACTTGCCTGCCTCATGTCACTTCCTCGTGCGATTGCGCGAAAGCTAATGTGCGGATCAACTGCAACAGCAACGAGAACATTCCCCCGTCTTTTGTCGGCACTTACTTCCATCTGTTATGTTGCCTAGGTGTTACACTATCACTTTCACGTAACTGATTGAAGAGATTGATAAATAATGGCCGAGATGGTTGACGTACAAGACCGAACTGCATTCTTGCTACACTCACTATACACCATGAGAATGTCGGTTTTTTTCTGTATTGGAAATTCCATCGCCCACTCTCGTCCTACTGCTTGGACTGCATATCAAGTTGCAATGTACTTAAGGAACACACAAGCACATTGTAAGTGAACACAACAACATCGCAGCTAGCAACTATGCAGGTTGAATGGTACAAACAAATGTAGATGTGAAAAATTTTCAAATTACGATATCTCGTAAACGACTCGTACTAGAATCATGCAACAAGCACCATAACATTTTAATTTAACCTATTTTTAATCTATTAATTTCAATAGGCATTGTGCCATTTAGATAAGTGCATGTTTGTACAAAAAATACACTTTCTATGTGTTATTACAGTCTGTTGTCTGGATAACAATACGAGCCCTAACTACCAATATATTCCGTGAAAACCACACATCAATAGCATTTTCCATTCCACCAATATTTTCGGTGCAACTTTTAGGTGATTCACCCTGTAGAACTCTGAAAACGAATGAATCTTTTATACTAGCTCTGTACTTTTTGTTCACGTTTCCTTGAAATAAGGTACGTCACTCACCTGCAAAAAAAGTTGGCTAACCTACTCACGGTTCATATATAACGTGAAGGCTAAAAAGTAAGTAAGTGAAACTGACTGAAAACATTAATATACCTGACGCAAATGTTAGAGATTTGTGTCGGTCGGCTGTCACATATTGAGTGCAAGTGCTCAAACCCTGCGAGTGACTGAAAACATTCATGTAGCTGACATGGCCGCAGACACTAGTTTCATTCGGTTGTTTAATGTGACTTAAAAAACAGACTAAATGTAAAAACAATCGACTGCTCAGTCCGTTGTTAAAACCAATCTGTTGTCCCGTCGCTAGGGGCAGGGGCAGACTGACAGCATTGAATGGGTATATTACACGGATTGGTAAACAATTAACGGTAACAATGACTTCACTAGATAAGATTTTAGTTATGTTAACCGAGGACCTAGAAACGATGGAGAGGCTCCGTCCGACCCCGCAGCCGCAGTGTCCGCAACCCCACGACGACTACCGCAGACCACTTCACCCCTCCGCCACCCCACACCGAACCCAGGGTTATTGTGCGGTTCGGCCCCCGGTGGACCCCCCAGGGAACGTCTCACACCAGACGAGTGTAGCCCCTATGTTTGCGTAGTAGAGTAATGGTGGTGTACGCGTACGTGAAGAACTTGCTTGCGCAGCAATCGCCGACATAGTGTAGCTGAGGTGGAATAAGGGGAAACAGCCCGCATTTGCCGAGGCAGATGGAAAACCGCCTAAAAACCATCCACAGACTGGCCGGCTCACCGGACCTCGACACAAATCCGCCGGGCGGATTCGTGCCGGGGATCAGGCGCTCCTTCCCGCCCGGAAAGCCGCGCGTTAGACCTCACGGCCAACCGGGCGGGCAACTTTTAGTTACTCACTTTAAAGAGCTCACTGGTCGCTTTGTAGTTCTGCAGTTAGTGCCAAGCCGAGTGGAGTGACGCCGTATCAAAAGGCATGACGGCTGATACGGGAGTGGCGCTGTACGCTCCTCTTAAAATTCTGGTGGCATCTTTTTCAATACGACGCCAACTAAGATTGTCCGAACAGCTACTGCCGCTGCTGGTAAATTTGGTAAGGTCTTATGGGACCAAACTGCTGAGGTCATCGGTCCCTAGATGCCACTGCCATTTCGGTTATGGCATTAGAAGTGAACCAAGAATCAAATGATAGGAGAAAGTATAAATTTTGGATTTGGCAGTCGACTTTGCACAGATATATCATACGGCTATCAAATACGCTTACAATGACATATAACAGTCGTAAATGATGCTTAATTCCTGAAGCACTTTTGAATAACAAATGTAAATTTCGAGTACGACACAAAGGAATTTAAAACATGTTACGTCACCTAGGCCTTCCTGCTCGATCATGTCAGACTTCATTGAAATTTTATGTGAACACTGACACATTTCCCCAACGGGCACTGGTGAAGTTTACCGTTCGAGATACTGTATTGTCATTTGTAAGACTGCATGCGCGACTTTGCGCAGAGCGACCGTGAATTTCTGGCACTTTGAGCTGTTATATCCCGTGTAATATTTTGTTGAAAGAAATTATATTTGGTCACCTTGTGTAACTTTATGCGTTCGCTTAAGAATAATGATTAAAATAATTGTACGAGTGATATTCAGCCAGAAATATGTAGGCAAATACGACCGAAAAACTCTGCGTTCGAAGAAATGTCAAAGTTTGGTTCGTTATTTATCGAGGGCTAAACGTGTGACGAACTGAAACTTGGCATATCGTAAACTAAAGATACAAGGTTCTTAAATATAAAGTTTCATTTATGTACCACTTTCCAATAGTGAATAAATTAAGTGCAAAGGTGAAGATTTTGTAAAAAGGTGAAAAATGAGGTATCTTCAACTCGATTTAGCAAAAAACTGTCTTGTACAAAACTCTGGGCTTATTAGAAAGACAATGGTTTGAACCGAAAACCACAGTGTACTGATTAGCCAATGCGGGCTAAAACTGCTACATAATTTGAATAAGAAATGGGGATCGAAAATGGCGGCACGAAAAAAATGTAAACTTCGGATTCTCATATCTGGTTGCGTAAACGCATACCGAACATGACACTTAATACGCAACAGTTCGGTAGCACAAGGATGTGGAATATAAAATTTCAATCACCTACTATTTTCTATTGAACTACAAATTCTTAAAAAAGATGATTTTTTGATACGGTGAAACTATGGTACAAGTGACAATTCTTTTACAAATACAGTTTTCTATTACAGCTTCAAAATCAGCCTCATTCGAAACAACGTGTTTTGAGACCCCCCCCCCCCCCCCCCAGAGCAGTGGGTTTAATATCCAACATTGATTAACAATGCTACATAAATTGAGGCAAAGTAGCCGGAAAAACTGCGCTGCGAACGAAGTTTTAACTTTGGCGTCTTATACGAGTATCTTCTTGATTAAAGGTATGATAAACATGATAAACGTGAAACTTTGGACACAAAAACTTAGCAACAAAAGTTTTTCTAGTATAAAATATCATTCACTTATTCATTTACAAATTCCCAAGATATAATTTCAAACTTTATTTCCGTAAAAATTACAAAAATGGATTATATACAATTTCGTTTTATAAAATTTGTTTTCCATAACTGATTACAAACTAATCACAGTCGGAAAGCGCATGTTTTGAAGCATCCATAAAAATCAAGTTTAATTTTCCAATATGTGCTAACAGTACCTGAATATGACGGCCAAATTTGAGGAAATATACTTCGGCAACAGGTTACATTGCAGCAATCTGTTGGCCGTGTTTCTTTGCATGTGATTTCTATTTTTAAATTAACAAGTAATATCTCACTATGCTCCATGGTTACATAGTCACTATCAGTTCAAGAACATGAAAGGGCAACCTCATGGCCATAGGGGTCACGCAATACCAGCCACAGGTAGGTTTCTGCATTCATATTCCCAAGCCTGTAATATGATTTCTTAATTTGCAATCTATAGTGTTGTGGTGGTAATTATTTGCTTAAAAAGCCATTTCCTAAGTACCTTATCTCTAATTCTCAAATATGTAGGAGTATCTCACACGGGTGGAAAGCAAAAAGGAAAATCAATTTTGATTTTAAACCTCTCAACATTGTAGTTTACAATTTTCGAACTTCTTGAGCCACGTTATACAGTTCATTTACTGGAAACTGATACTGTCGGCCAGATTATGAAATTGAAGGAAAAGAGAGAGTAGAAATGAAGTGTTGTTATGGTACCCCACAAGCACCTGTCATTTGGGCCACTAGAATGAATGAGCCGGGTCTTGAAGTGGTATAAATTTTATCAGAGCATAATTTTATTCCGTTGATATGTCAGTAACATTGCCGATCCACCATTTGTTATCAGACATACAGCCAACGTAACGGCCAAGCAACAATTCCGTCCATTTCAGATTTAGCTTCGCTGGGCTAGATATTCTAGCAATAAAATTTATTGTCAAGCCAGGTGGTACAAACTGATGACGTTCCCTCGTACCACCAACCATGCTACTTCCTCGCCATCTTCTTTCTTGAAACTTTTTTCTTTCTTAGATTTCTTGTTTTGGAACATACATATATGGTATATGTGATGAAGTGTACATTTTGGTCGCAAAAGTTGAAAAGAATATTTGGCGTCAATATTCCATTTGTTGACGGCCTTTGTTGGCTTGCTTGAGTAACCAATCGCTGGGATGCGCCAACAATCCCATCACACGGAGGTTTTCCGTGGCTGGTACCAAAAATGTTCCATTCCTTATCAATGTTTAAATCGATTTTATGGCTACACACATTGACAAAATCCTTATAACTTTTATATTGTGCAGCGTTTCAGTCCGGAACCGCGCTGCTGCTACGGTCGCAGGTTCGAATCCTGCCTCGGGCATGGATGTGTGTGATGTCCTTAGGTTAGTTAGGTTTAAGTAGTTCTAAGTTCTAGGGGGCTGATGACTTCAGATGTTAAGTCCCATAGTGCTTACAGCCATTTTTGTAATTAACTTAGTTCATTTTAAACTGATGTCTTGAGGCGGTAAACTGTGTGTGGTCTTGGTAAGTGAAACAGTGTCTCTACGTCCACATTTGTAAGCAGCATCTGAGACACCAAATGAGAACCGACTGGCTAAAGCAAGATCACGGAATCGGAAAAAAGAGCAGGAATTCTATAGCTGACTCTTTCATAAGTACACCATACAAAAATTTCGTGTCCCCAGCTCACGGTCTAGTGGCTTAGAGTTGCTGCCTCTGGATCATGAGGTCCCAAGATCGAATCGCGGCCGGGTTGGGGATTTTCTCTGCCCGGGGACGGGATGTTTGTGTTCTACTCATCATTTCATCATCATCATCATCATCATCATTCGTGATAGTGGTTAGATTGGACTGTGTAAAAAAAATTGGACTGTGTAAAAATTTGGACTTTGTACGTGCGCTGATGACCGCGCAGTTGAGCGCCCCAGAAACCAAACACCATCACCCTCGGAAGATGTCACGCTAATACCGTGCAGCACCACCTGTAGCCAGGCTCCGTTCGGCAAGGAAGAGAGTCCACATGTATCTGAAGACGAAGTCATTCACTGATGATCATACCCCGTGAAGCTACCAATTATGAGAATACTGACTGCTAAGTCCCATGCCGCTGCTTCAAACAGTGCTAGGCATTTTCTGTGGGTTTACGGTTGGGTGATTTAGCGGGCAAGACGCTGAGATGTGATAAAGTGATTGAGTGATCGTCAAACCAGGGATATACCGTAGCCCTGTGAACACAGCTGCTGCTTTCGTAGGAGACAAGAGTGATCAAACACCCTCATCATGAAGAAGTGGGAAAAAAAATCCGCGAAGTGCGAGCAGGAATCATACACCGAGAGTTCTGAACAAAACTAACTGTCTATACAGGTATTTCATCAGTCATGTGAATCGAGAATCTCTAAGATTTTTGCCTATTATCGATATCTATACTGACAAGATATCGGTCCCAGGAAATCCAAGACTTTATAGAGAACTATTCCAAGATAAGTTCCGGATTTTTACCTTTAATTGAACCATGAAGCCTTGCTTCTTTCCGCATTTCATGATACTACGACCACGGGAAGTACCCTACAGATTTCGTAGAATGGATTTGCGAGAATCAGTACGTACGACATAAACGGCCATATGTTTTGATTACACTGACTTTTACACCGTCAAAGGACTAGCAACCATACTATGAGACAAATATCAACTTGATGTGTCTAGCTGTTGCTGAGGAAAAAGGCTCTTAACAGACGGACAGACAGACAGTGGGGCAACATGACACACAAAAAAAAAGAAAAAAAATCATGTGACGTAACCACAAATTAAGAATTTTTAGAATTGTCTTCTTCACTTGTACTGTGAAACCTTCCTTCCTGCCAAATTACATGAATTTAAGTTTACGGAAAATAACCTAGAGGCTTTGATGAGTGAATTTGCGAGTGTCAAAACTTATAATAGAAACGGCCGTACCTTTTGCTTGCTTTCACTCAGAAGCATAAATACACTACTGGCCACCTGTACACGCATCCAAGCTCTGTTTGACTCAATGCCCAGGCGTATCAAGGCCGTTACTACGGCCAGAGGTGGTTGTTCTGGGTACAGATTTCTCAGGATCTATGCACCCAAATGGCGTGAAAATGTAATCACATGTGTGGTTGAGCGGTTCTAGGCCCTTCAGTCTGGAACCGCGCGACCGCTACGGTCGCAGGTTCGAATCCTGCCTCGGGCATGGATGTGTGTGATGTCCTTAGGTTAGTTAGGTTTAAGTAGTTCTAAGTTCTAGGGGGCTGATGACTTCAGATGTTAAGTCCCATAGTGCTTACAGCCATTTTTGTAATTAACTTAGTTCATTTTAAACTGATGTCTTGAGGCGGTAAACTGTGTGTGGTCTTGGTAAGTGAAACAGTGTCTCTACGTCCACATTTGTAAGCAGCATCTGAGACACCAAATGAGAACCGACTGGCTAAAGCAAGATCACGGAATCGGAAAAAAGAGCAGGAATTCTATAGCTGACTCTTTCATAAGTACACCATACAAAAATTTCGTGTCCCCAGCTCACGGTCTAGTGGCTTAGAGTTGCTGCCTCTGGATCATGAGGTCCCAAGATCGAATCGCGGCCGGGTTGGGGATTTTCTCTGCCCGGGGACGGGATGTTTGTGTTCTACTCATCATTTCATCATCATCATCATCATCATCATTCGTGATAGTGGTTAGATTGAACTGTGTAAAAAAAATTGGACTGTGTAAAAATTTGGACTTTGTACGTGCGCTGATGACCGCGCAGTTGAGCGCCCCAGAAACCAAACACCATCACCCTCGGAAGATGTCACGCTAATACCGTGCAGCACCACCTGTAGCCAGGCTCCGTTCGGCAAGGAAGAGAGTCCACATGTATCTGAAGACGAAGTCATTCACTGATGATCATACCCCGTGAAGCTACCAATTATGAGAATACTGACTGCTAAGTCCCATGCCGCTGCTTCAAACAGTGCTAGGCATTTTCTGTGGGTTTACGGTTGGGTGATTTAGCGGGCAAGACGCTGAGATGTGATAAAGTGATTGAGTGATCGTCAAACCAGGGATATACCGTAGCCCTGTGAACACAGCTGCTGCTTTCGTAGGAGACAAGAGTGATCAAACACCCTCATCATGAAGAAGTGGGAAAAAAAATCCGCGAAGTGCGAGCAGGAATCATACACCGAGAGTTCTGAACAAAACTAACTGTCTATACAGGTATTTCATCAGTCATGTGAATCGAGAATCTCTAAGATTTTTGCCTATTATCGATATCTATACTGACAAGATATCGGTCCCAGGAAATCCAAGACTTTATAGAGAACTATTCCAAGATAAGTTCCGGATTTTTACCTTTAATTGAACCATGAAGCCTTGCTTCTTTCCGCATTTCATGATACTACGACCACGGGAAGTACCCTACAGATTTCGTAGAATGGATTTGCGAGAATCAGTACGTACGACATAAACGGCCATATGTTTTGATTACACTGACTTTTACACCGTCAAAGGACTAGCAACCATACTATGAGACAAATATCAACTTGATGTGTCTAGCTGTTGCTGAGGAAAAAGGCTCTTAACAGACGGACAGACAGACAGTGGGGCAACATGACACACAAAAAAAAAGAAAAAAAATCATGTGACGTAACCACAAATTAAGAATTTTTAGAATTGTCTTCTTCACTTGTACTGTGAAACCTTCCTTCCTGCCAAATTACATGAATTTAAGTTTACGGAAAATAACCTAGAGGCTTTGATGAGTGAATTTGCGAGTGTCAAAACTTATAATAGAAACGGCCGTACCTTTTGCTTGCTTTCACTCAGAAGCATAAATACACTACTGGCCACCTGTACACGCATCCAAGCTCTGTTTGACTCAATGCCCAGGCGTATCAAGGCCGTTACTACGGCCAGAGGTGGTTGTTCTGGGTACAGATTTCTCAGGATCTATGCACCCAAATGGCGTGAAAATGTAATCACATGTGTGGTTGAGCGGTTCTAGGCCCTTCAGTCTGGAACCGCGCGACCGCTACGGTCGCAGGTTCTAATCCTGCCTCGGGCATGGATGTGTGTGATGTCCTTAGGTTAGTTAGGTTTAAGTAGTTCTAAGTTCTAAGGGACTGATGACCTCAGATGTTAAGTCCCATAGTGGTCAGAGCCATTTGAACCAATTTTGTAATCACATGTCAGTACTAGTATAATATATTTGTCCAATGAATACCCGTTTATCATCTGCATTTCTTCTTGTTGTCGCAATTTTAATGACCAGTAGCGTATTTTACACCGCCAAGGAACGTTCGACTTTAGCATGTGACACATACTTCAAATTGATACATCTGTCTGTTCTGGAGAAAATGGGTCCGAACAGTCAGACAGACAGACAGACGGACAACAAAGTGATCATGCAAGGTTTCCGTTTTTACTGAGTGAGGTATGGACTTGATATTAAGAATGTGGATTATGTTCACAGCGACGTGGCTGAGTGGGCCCAAGTCATGGAAAAACACCTGCTAAACATCACAGATTCGCTTCCAGCCTGAATTAACTTCCACACATTGCAGGTTAAATGCCAAATTGGGCCATCAGTGAAATCAACACCTGGCATCATTTGAAAAGAGCTAAATTTTCAACTCGTCGAGTCACGCTATGTGGCATCAATCAGTTGCTGTCCACTTTTTATTTTGTTTGTACTCTAAAGTGTGCAAGTGTTCTCTGGTGGAGGACGGTGGGTTGAAGTGAAAAGTTGCTCGAAGGCGTTAGACTCCTTCTGTTAATTTATTACTTCCCAGCAGTTAGTATTACAAGCTCAAGCCCACAGCTGAAGGAAATGGAAGGTGGGCCTCGACCTACACGCCCCAGGGGTGAAGCATTGTCATGAAGACATTGGTAGTTGCTATGTTTAGTGCAGCCAAGGAAAGGCGCGACCTTGCGTGGTATAAAATTCTGGCTGCTTGCTGGCCTACATCAGAGGCTGATGCAGCAGACTGGCACGGGCAACCGAGTGCGGGACATTCGGCAGTCTGCCCTAGCCATGACAGTTGATGGGGACACAGACATGGAAACGATCCTTTGTCTGGTGGCTGGCTGGTGGCAACAGAACAGGCGACGACGTACGCCTAAATGGCTCGTTGGCTAGTATCGGCTCAGTTTGACACTCAGCCCTTCCAGCAGCAGCTGAACTTCCTGGAAGGTGGTCCTGTCAGAACACTATGACGGTTGCTGACTGAATAACTTGCTGATTCGAAGAGATGTATGGCTGGATGGCCAGTATTTATACGTCACAAAGCGGATTTGTTGTGGTGTTGCTGCCATTAATGTCACGCACGCTAGTGCCAAACCGTCGCTGGTTTCGCACGCCGCCGAGACTTAATGCTGCGCCAGTGTATTGTTGTCAGAGTCCTTTTTATAGCATCATGCCGAAAGAACGGGCACCAAGCATTCATAAAACGGATTCGCCTCGATGGGCAATGAATCCACAACCTTAAGTGCGGATGCACACTTGCGTTCGACCTCCAGCAGAAACTTGAAATTAGCGAGCGTCGAAGACGCGGATGGAGACTGCGGACAGGTGCGCCAGCTGAGAATGTGTATTTCCCGGGAGCTTGCTGAGATAGTCCGCACATTTGTGATAAACACTGTCTGGCTGGCGCAGTAGGTAATGCAACTATCTAGAAATCAAGAGTCCCAGGTTCGAGTCTTGGTCCAGCACACATTTTCGCTCGCCGCCGTTGATTCTGCATAAATTACCGATGCAGCTGATATAATTATTTCCTTCCCTTTCTTACCTTCTATCTTCAAATTACGTAATAGGTATCGCTGCTGCTGATTCCGTGTGGTGTCTGTTATTTCGGACATGTCCGAAGGTACAGGCACCACGCATTGATGAGACAAAAATAGAGCATCAATTGATGACTTATTAACGACAATTTCAGTGTTTTGATGTTGTGGAAAAGGTGTTAAAATATTGCCGTAGAATTATTTTATAATTAGCTACTCATCACATTATAATATTGTTATAGAAATATTTATTTGCAGTGGTTTTGAACGTCTGTTCTCTTCGTCATGAAAGAATAATTTATTATAGAGAGAAGGGTTTTATTTAACTTCCAAAAGAGAGATGCCACTATGCAGTTTGATAGCCAAGTTTGTCGTTTCCGTTTACGGAACGCCTTTTCCCTGATAGAAATGCGCAGTAGGCTGACCCCAGAGGACAATGTCGTTATAAGGTTCACCGGTGTCTTCGTTTATTTCGTTTTTTTTGGTACGCCTTTTCTTTGGATTAAGAGCGCGGCTGGTAGACAGCAGTGGACGCAGTAGCTAACAGGCAGTGGCTGAGTACAGTTCACCTAACAGTGCACTCTACAAGATTTTATTGCCCTTAAAATGGTGCGGTATATGGACGGAGGCGACTGACCCGCCAGGGTAGCCGAGAGCGCTAATGCGCTGCCTCCAAGATCGAAACCGCCAAGCTGATAAACGACGAGGGCCGGTGTGCCGGCCAGCCTGGATTTGGTTTTTAGGCGGCTTTCCCCATCCCCCTAGGTAAATACCGGGCTGGACCCAACGTCCCGCCTCAGTTACATGACTGGCAGCCATCTGAACACGTTCACAATATTCCATGGATTACACTAGACGCAGACAGCTGGGATACACTACTTCCGTCCCAAGGGGGTACGGGGTGGCAACAGGAAGGGAATCCGGCCACCCCTTAACATTAACCTTGCCAAATCCGATCCTAACAATGCCGACCCTGCGAAACTGCGGGATAAAGGTACAAGCAATAGAATAGAATATGGAAGAAGGCGACTACTGGCATGTTTTGTAGTTGCGTGTTGTATCATGCAGATTATAGCCATGGGTGAAAGATATTTCCAGGCAAAGTTTGGTGCTGCAAGAATAGCACCTTCATTGCATCAAGGATGTTTCTGTCAGGCAGACAAAATGGCGTAATTTTTCTATCTACAAAAAACCTGAAGGCCGGCCGGAGTGGCCTGCGGTTCCAGGCGCAACAGTTTGGAACCAAGCGACCGCTACGGTCGCAGGTTCGAATCCTGCCTCGGGCATGGATGTGTGTGAAGTCCTTAGGTTAGTTAGGTTTAATTAGTTCTAAGTTCTAGGCGACTGATGATCTCAGAAGTTAAGTTGCATAGTGCTCAGAGCCATTTGAACCAAGCCAAAAAACCTGAAGGTAGTGTAAACGTATGTTTGCACCACAGTCTATAAGACAAGATATTGACGTTTCATTTCAGTTTGTAACTAGTGTTGTTCCAGGAGAATCAGAGATTTTAGAAGAAAGTATAATGATTTTTTGGGGGGGGAAGTGGAATGGGGGGGAGGGGAACAACATAGTAATAATTTACTGCAAATGTTGTTACAGCCTTTTACCAGTACCTTAGAACCATTTTTGCTTCAATCCTGTAAAAATACTACAGTACTAGCCAATAAAATAGCTACACCAAGAAGAAATGCAGATGATGAAAGGGTATTCATTGGACAAATATATTATACTAGAACTGACATGTGATTACATTTTCACGCAGTTTGGGTGCATAGATCATGAGAAATCAGTACCCAGAACAACCACATCTGGCCGTAATAACGGCCTTCATGCGCCTGGGCATTGAGCCAAACAAAGCTTGGATGGCTTGTACAGGTACAGCTGTCTATGCAGCAGCTTCAACACGATACCACAGTTCATCAAGAGTAGTGACTGGCGTATTGTGACGAGACAGTTACTCACCCACCATTAACCAGACGTTTTCAATTGGTGAGAGATCTGGAGAATGTGCTGGCCAGGGCAGCAGTCGAACATTTTCTGTATCCAGAAAGGCCCGTACAGGACCTGCAACATGCGGTCGTGCATTATCCTGCTGAAATGTAGGGTTTCGCAGTGATCGAATAAAGGGTAGAGCCACGGGTCGTAACACATCTGAAATGTAATGTCCACTGTTCAAAGTGCTGTCAGTGCGAACAAGAGGAGACCGAGACGTGTAACCAATGGCACCTCGTACCATCGCCGGGTCATACGCCACTATGGCGATGACTAATACACGCTTCCAATGTGCGTTCACCGCGTTGTCGCCAAACACGGATGCGACCATCATGATGCTGTAAACAGAACTTGGATTCATCCGAAAAAATGACGTTTTGCCATTCGTTCATCCAGGTTCGTCGTCGAGTACACCATCGCAGGCGTTCCTGTCTGTGATGCAGCGTCAAGGGTAACCGCAGCCATGGCCTCCGACCTGATAGTCCATGGTGCTGCAAACGTCGTGGAACTGTTCGTGCAGATGGTTGTTGACTCAGGGATTGAGACGTGGCTGCAGGATCCGTTACATCCATGCGGATAAGATGCCTGACATCTCGACTGCTAGTGATACGAGGCCGTTGGGATCCAGTACGGTGTTCCGTATTACCCTCCTGAACCCACAGATTCCATATTCTGCTAACAGTCATTGGATCTCGACCAACGCTAGCAGCAATGTCGCGATACGATAAAGCGCAATCGCGATACGCTACAATCCGACCTTTATCAAAGTCGGAAACGCGATGGTACGCATTTCTCCTCCTTACACGAGGCATCACAACAACATTTTACCAGGAAACGCCGGTCAACTGCTGTTTGTGTATGAGAAATCGGTTGGAAACTTTCCTCATGTCAGCACGTTGTAGGTGTGGCCACCGGCGCCAGCCTTGTGTGAATGCTCTGAAAACCTAAGCATTTGCATCTCACAGAATCTTCTTCCTGTCGGTCAAATTTCGCGTCTGTAGCACGTCGTCTTCGTGGTGTAGCATTTTTAATAGCCAGTAGTGTACGTTCATATTCAGAAAAAACAGAGAACCTTGAACGACTAGAGACAGGAGGTTCATATTCACAGGACATGCACATTAGTATGCTCTGCAGAAATGATTAGCATTTGAAACATGTCGGCCAGCGGGTTCCAGGTCAACATCGATATCGCGGCGTAATAACACCTAGCAGTAAAATGTGCCTGCGGCTTTGGTTGCCGCTATAAATCGAAGATAATGGATCAGTGAGACTTGAGAAGACGTGCTGGATGCCTCGCAGACGTATGCACGAACCATACCGTCAAATCAGTGAGTTTGAAAGAAGGTGCATTTTTGGCATGAGAAAATGCGATGCATCCATCCGGGAAATTGCGGCTCATTTGGGAAGCAGTGGTTCGGCAGTACAACGGGGGTGTGCAGAATGGTTCACGGAGGGCCTGACAGCACGACGAGATTGGTCAGGTCACACCACCCAGACCACCCCCCGAGAAGATCCTTATCCGAATGGCATTGCAGGACAGATCTGGGTTCTCCTCGGCTCTGGCGCAACAGTGGAACAGTGTAACACATCCAACACTATCAGGGCTGATTGTCCGACTCCGTTTATTACTGCAGGGGTTACGTGCACGTCGTCCACTTTTCCGACTACCTTTGTGCACAAACATGCTAGATGGCAATGATGTACGGAACAAAGTCACTGAGGACAGTAATGGCATTAGATACTGTTTTTGGACGAATCCAGGTACTGTTTGTGTAAAAATGATGGCCGCATTTTGGTTAGCCGCAGACAGACCGTGGGACATCACTGTGACTGCATTCTCACAAGGCATACAGTGCAAATTCAAGACCATATGGTGTGGGGTGCTATTGGGTACAACTACAAACCACAGTTGGTGCGTGTCCAGGGCACTGTGACCAGTGTGACCTATGTGAATGACATCCTGCGACCCATAACCATACCTTTACTGCACAAGACCACAAACGTCATTTTTCAGCAAGACAATGCACGACCAAATGTTGCTGCACGAAAACGTGCCTTCTTTGTGTCACAGGGTCAAATCACCAGACACATCGCCAATCGAATATGTGTGGGATATGGTGAAACGATGGGTTCAGCGGTGTGACCCAACGCCAACCACCACAGATGAACTTTGGAAACAGGTGAATGCAGAGTGGTATTCGGGCGGTTCTAGACGCTTCAGTCTGGATCCGCGCGACCACTACGGTCGCATGTTCGAATCCTGCCTCGGGCATGGATGTGTGTAATGTCCTTAAGTTAGTTAGGTTTGATTAGTTCTAAGTTCTAGGGGACTGATGAGCTCAGATGTTAAGTCCCATAGTGGTCAGAGCCATTTGAACCATTCTGAATACAGAGTGGATGGCTATATCTCAGGATACACGCGTCGATGTCATCACACATGGAACAAGTTATCAAGGCCCATGACGAACCGTATGCCTACTAGGCAACATGGCACATGCTGAACCGAGGTGACAGAATTTGCTAATCGCTTCTGCAGAATATTCTAATGAACATGTCCTCTGAATATGAACGTCCTATCTTTAGTCATTCAAGGTGTTCTGTTTTTTTTCTTAACATGAGTGCATTTGTTAAGTACAAAAGAGTTTGCAGTGAATATAATAATTAGTGTGGTAAAGTTATACAGGGTGTTACAAAAAGGTACGGCCAAACTTTCAGGAACATTCCTCACACACAAAGAAAGAAAATATGTTATGTGGACATGTGTCCGGAAACGCTTACTTTCCATGTTAGAGCTCATTTTATTACTTCTCTTCAAATCACAATAATCATGGAATGGAAACACACAGCAACAGAACGTACCAGCGTGACTTCAAACACTTTGTTACAGGAAATGTTCAAAATTTCCTCCGTTAGCGAGGATACATGCATTCACCCTCCGTTGCATGGAATCCCTGATGCGCTGATGTAGCCAAGGAGGATGGCGTATTGTATCACAGCCGTCCACAATACGAGCACGAAGAGTCTCTACATTTGGTACCGGGGTTGCGTAGACAAGAGCTTTCAAATGCCCCCATAAATGAAAGTCAAGAGGGTTGAGGTCAGGAGAGCGTGGAGGCCATGGAATTGGTCCGCCTCTACCAATCCATCGGTCACCGAATCTGTTGTTGAGAAGCGAACGAACACTTCGACTGAAATGTGCAGGAGCTCCATCGTGCATGAATCACATGTTGTGTCGTACTTGTAAAGGCACATGTTCTAGCAGCACAGGTAGAGTATCCCGTATGAAATCACGATAACGTGCTCCATTGAACGTAGGTGGAAGAACATGGGGCCCAATCAAGACATCACCAACAATGCCTGCCCAAACATTTACAGAAAATCTGTGTTGATGACGTGATTGCACAATTGCGTGCGGATTCTCGTCAGCCCACACATGTTGATTGTGAAAATTTACAATTTGATCACGTTGGAATGAAGCCTCATCCGTAAAGAGAACATTTGCACTGAAATGAGGATTAACACATTGTAGGATGACCCATTCGCAGAAGTGAACCCGTGGAGGCCAATCAGCTGCTGATAGTGCCTGCACACGCTGTATATGGTACGGAAACAACTGGTTCTCCCGTAGCACTCTCCATACAGTGACGTGATCAACGTTACCTTGTACAGCAGCAACTTCTCTGACGCTGACATTAGGGTTATCGTCAACTGTACGAAGAATTGCCTCGTCCATTGCAGGTGTCCTCGTCGTTCTAGGTCTTCCCCAGTCGCGAGTCATAGGCTGGAATGTTCCGTGCTCCCTAAGACGCCGATCAATTGCTCCGAACGTCTTCCTGTCGGGACACCTTCGTTCTGGAAATCTGTCTCGATACAAACGTACCGGGCCACGGCTATTGCCCCGTGCTAATCCATACATCGAATGGGCATCTGCCAACTCCGCATTTGTAAACATTGCACTGACTGCAAAATCACGTTCGTGATGAACACTAACCTGTTGACGCTACGTACTGATGTGCTTGATGCTAGTACTGTAGAGCAATGAGTCGCATGTCAACCCAAGCACCGAAGTCAACATTACCTTCCTCCAATTGGGCCAACTGGCGGTGAATCGAGGAAGTACAGTACATAATGACGAAACTAAAATGAACTCTAACATGGATATGAAGCGTTTCCGGACACATGTCCACATAACATCTTTTCTTTATTTGTGTGTGAGGAATGGTTCCTGAAAGTTTGGCCGTACCTTTTTGTAACACCCTTTATAAAGTGCTGATGTATAAATTTGATGGTCCGCATTGTAAGAGTACTATATCCAACGAGGTAATAATAAGTAATATCATTTTTATTTGAGAAATTTGGTAAGATTGATCGCGAAAGTTTGCACTGGTTTCTGTTCCAAATACTGGCACTATGATTTAGAGGGAAAATCTGAGAACAATATTAAAGCAAAAGTGAAGTGCACTGCTGAATGTCGTTTCTACAGAGAACAACACATCTAAAATTCCACTAAATGCCCCGGAAAACTAGGTATGTATGCGACAGTATGCATACCAATATGTTCCAAAACGCCGCGCAAAAAACGGGATTTTCCGGTGATCATACCTCGGCTTCTATTGATGATTGAAAGTTAGGGTCAAGTGTTTAGGATAGCCAATGGGCTAGGGACCATTTGTATACCCAACATAAGGATCGCCGTAGTGTCACTATCCTACAGTACAAGGTCAAAGTATGAAAACTGCACACTTCCTCCAGCTTGGGCAAATGGATCAAATCGGTTAGTTCTTTTTGCATTTGATGTAGTCTATAGTGGATGGGGGAAAGAAATACAGTAGAAGAAGAATGGGTAGCTCTGAGGGATGAAGTAGTGAAGGCATCAGGTGATCAAGTAGGTAAAAAGACGAGGGCTAGTAGAAATCCTTGGGTAACAGAAGAAATATTGAATTTAATCGATGAAAGGAGAAAATATAAAAATGCAGTAAATGAAACAGGCAAAAAGGAATACAAACGTCTCAAAAATGAGATCGACAGGAACTGCAAAATGGCTAAGCAGGGATGGCTAGAGGACAAATGTAAGGATGTAGAGGCTTATCTCACTAGGGGTAAGATAGTTACTGCCTACAGGAAAATTAAAGAGACCTTTGGAGAAAAGAGAACCACTTGTATGAACATCAAGAGCGCAGATGGAAACCCAGTTCTAAGCAAAGAAGGGAAAGCAGAAAGGTGGAAGGAGTATATAGAGGGTCTATACAAGGGCGACGTACTTGAGGACAATATTATGGAAATGGAAGAGGATGTAGATGAAGATGAAATGGGAGATATGATACTGCGTAAAGAGTTTGACAGAGCACTGAAAGACCTGAGTCGGAACAAGGCCCCGGGAGTAGACAACATTCCATAGAACAACTGACAGCCTTGGGAGAGCCAGTCCTGACAAAACTTTACCATCTGGTGAGCAATATGTATGAGACAGGCGAAATAACCTCAGACTTCAAGAAGAATATAATAATTCCAATCCCAAAGAAAGCAGGTGTTGACAGATGTGAAAATTACCGAACTATCAGTTTAATAAGTCACAGCTGCAAAGTACTAACGCAAATTCTTTACAGACGAATGGAAAAACTGGTAGAAGCCAACCTCAGGGAAGATCAGTTTGGATTCCGTGAGGCAATACTGACCCTACGACTTATCTTAGAAGAAAGATTAAGGAAAGGCAAACCTACGTTTCTAGCATTTCTAGACTTAGAGAAAGCTTTTGACAATGTTGACTGGAATACTCTATTTCAAATTTTGTTGGTGGCAGGGGTAAAATACAGGGAGCGAAAGGCTATTTACAATTTGTACAGAAACCAGATGGCAGTTATGAGTCGAGGGACATGAAAGGGAAGCGGTGGTTGGGAAGGAAGTGAGACAGGGTTGTAGCCTGTCCCCGATGTTATTCAATCTGTATATTGAGCAAGCAGTAAAGGAAACAAAAGAAAAATTCGGAGTAGGTATTAAAATCCATGGAGAAGAAATATAAACGTTGAGGTTCGCCGATGACATTGTAATTCTGTCAGAGACAGCAAAGGACTTGGAAGAGCTGTTGAAAGGAATGGACAGTGTCTTGAAAGAAGGGTGTAAGATGAACATCAACAAAAGCAAAACGAGGGTAATGCAATGTAGTCGAATTAAGTCGGGTGATGCTGAGGGAATTAGATTAGGAAATGAGACACTTCAAGTAGTAAAGGAATTTTTGCTATTTGGGGAGCAAAATAACTGATGATGGTCGTAGTAGAGAGGATATAAAATGTAGACTGGCAATGGTAAGGAAAGCGTTTCTGAGGAAGAGAAATTTGTTAACATCGAGTATAGATTTAAGTGTCAGGAAGTCGTTTCTGAAAGTATTTGTATGGAGTGTAGCCATGTATGGAAGTGAAACGTGGACGATAAGTAATTTGGATAAGAAGAGACTAGAAGCTTTCGAAATGTGGTGCTACAGAAGAATGCTGAAGATTAGATGAGTAGGTCACATAACTAATGAGGAGGTATTGAATAGAAATCGGGTGAAGAGGAGATTGTGGCACAACTTGAGAAGAAGAAGGGACCGGCTGGTAGGACATGTTCTGAGGCATCAAGGGATCAGAAATTTAGCATTGGAGGGCAGCGTGGAGGGTAAAAATCGTAGAGGGAGACCAAGAGATGAATACACTAAGCAGATTCAGAAGGATGTAGGTTGCAGTAAGTACTGGGAGATGAAGAAACTTGCACAGGATAGAGTATCATGGAGAGCTGCATCAAACCAGTCGCAAGACTGAAGACAACAACAACAACAACATAGTGGATTTGATGGGGGAACCGCGAGACCGCTACGGTCGCAGGTTCGAATCCTGCCTCGGGCATGGATGTTTGTGATGTTCTTAGGTTAGTTAGGTTTAACTAGTTCTAAGTTATAGGGGACTAATGACCTCAGCAGTTGAGTCCCATAGTACTCAGAGCCATTTGAACCATTTTTTTGATTTGATGGGGCATATGGAGGCACCATTAGTTCATGGGCATCACCTTGGTAAACCTCAAAAAAGGATTTTTACTATATTTTCGCCATCACCAGTGGATCAAAACATAGCCGAGGAGTGCAAGAGAGTACAGTAAAAGGCTGAAATTTTTACGATATATTCCTAAGATCCCAATCTCGATCAACCTTGAAAATTTTCTTTATATCTTTATCCCTTTATCAGATACATAGGTTCAATGTTAACCTATTCGTACACTTAAAATATGCACGAAAAAATTAAATAGATTGACTGGTGGCAGGTATACCCTTACAAGTGATTTAATTAAACTGACGGGTATATCAATTAATGAATTATGCATTTGAGTAAATTCATGGGTGGTTACATAGGAAACCCCCCCAAAAGTGTTTTTCACCATTTGTTCGCAGGCTGCAGCAGATCAAACCCCAGTCGTGGATTCTAAGACGACTATGCACAGTAAATAGTTGTAATTTTTACGACATATTTGTATGGCTTCGGTATCGAACAATCTTGAAATTTTTCTAGATATCTCTATCCGTTTCCGAGATTGAGAGGTTCAAAATTACTGTAGTCGTACACGTAAAATACGTACGTAATTTGCGGTGTGTGTGGATAACGTGCGGAGAAATACGATGTAAAGTATCCCTGCTAGCATCAGAATGGTTCTGGGAACTCCACGTTGTAGTACTGATGTACATGCATAATTTTTGTGCGCGTAAAATCCGGTGTGAGGAGTAAAATTAGTTTTACGTTATTTCAATTTCACATAAGTATACTGTCAAAAATTCACTGACACACCAAGTTCTCTCCATACGAGTGACATGCCCTGCTTGGAGAGGGAAGAGAGGGAACCAGAGGAAAACTGCTTCTATCAGAGCACAAAGAGGTGAATATACTCCTCTTTATTAAAAGACTCTGAAAAGTGGGGAAGCAGCTGTCGTATTCTACCTTTCTTAGCACCTTTAAAGGTTCACACATAAATATTGGCTTGCGGTCATATTCGCTCTTTCTTATGCTGAGAGAGAAGGAGACAGTGGCAGGGGGAAAGAGACAGAGAAATAATAAATTATGGAAGGTAGTAGACAGTTTGTCGTATAGAAAGAGCAAAGGAGACAATGGCAGGGTGAGAGAAAGAGAGGGACACAGTTGACAGTGAGAGAACAGTGCTACGGAAAGAGTGCAAGAGACGGTGCCAGTGGGTGAGAGACAGTGACAATGAGAGACAGAGTTTGTGACAATGACTATGAGGAAGAGAGAGAGATAGTGACACTGAGAAGAGACATCAGAAGTAGGAAGGAACGAATGAAATAGTAGCAGAAAGAGAGAATGAGAGGTAGAAAGTGACAGTGAGAGGAGAAGAAATGGTAGAACAGTACAAAAGCGACTATGGGGTTGGGTTGTTTGTGGGAAGAGACCAAACTGCGAGGTCATCGGTCTCGTCGGATCAGGGAAGGATGGGGCAGGAAGCTGGCCGTGCCCTTTTAGAGGAACCATCCCGGCATTTGCCCGGAGCGATATAGGGAAATCACGGAGAACCTAAATCAGGATGGTTGGACGCGGGATTGAACTGTCGTCCTCCCGAATGCGAGTCCAGTGTGCTAACCACTGCGCAAAGCGACTATGGCTGTGAGACAGAAGAGTTACAGTTGGAGAGCCACAAAGATATAATGACAATTAGTTGAGCCGGGTAAATGAGTGACAGTGGGCACTTGGCAGTAGATGGTCATGAGATACGTTCACCGATGGACAAGTGGGTGTGATCGTGTAACAGTTAGGAAGCTCGTGGGAGTGAGAGGTGAACTGCATGTTAAAAGGAACGCGTAAATGTTCGCTTACCAACATTTCTGCAGAAATTTTTAAAGGTGGTAGGAAGGTAGAGTGAGGAAATTGGTACCCCAATTTTCAGTCAGAGCCTTTTAACAAAAAGGAACACAGTCCTCTCTTTTGTGCTCTGGTAGGAGCATTTTTCCGCTACTTACTGTTGCCTTCACAATAGTAAAACAGGTTTACACGCGGTAAACTTTCATAAAAGAGTTCAGTTTAACCAAAAGAAGTTCCCTGACAGCAGTTTTTAATAATCTTTGCCAGTTCTTGGTTGGACGCTACGACTATCACTCAAGGTTGTAGAAAGATCACGCTGTTTAGCAAGACTGAGCAGCCACTCATAATACACACATCAAAAGAAGTTTTGCATCATCTCGGTTCTGAGACATCCGGAACATATACAGAAAACTGGAATAGAGCAACATAAACATCATTCACGCCCTTTTTATTGCTCATGAAAACCACACATTGCATGTTGTACCACCATACAGCGAAACCTACAGAGTGGTGTTCCAGATTGCTGTACACACCTGTACCTCTAATAGCCAGCAGCACGTCCTATTGCATTGATGCATGCCTGTATTCGACGTGGCATACTATCCACAAGCTCTACAAGGCACTGTTGGTCCAGATTGTCCCACTCCTCAACGGCGATTCGGAGTAGATCCCTGAGTGGTTTGCGGGTCAATTCGTCCATAAACAGCCCTTTTCAATCTATCCCAATCACGTTCGATAGGGTTCATGTTCGGAGAACATGATGGCCACTCTAGTCGAACGAGGTCGTTATCCTGAAGGAAGTCATTCACAAGATGTGGACGATGAGGACGCGAATTGTCCTCCATGAAGACGAATGCCTCGCCAATATACTGCAATATGGTTGCACTATTGGTCGGAGGATGGCATTCACGTGTCGTACAGCCGTTACGGCGCCTTCCATGACCACCAGCGGCATACGTCGGCCCCACATGATGCCACCCCAAAACAGCGGAGCACCTCCACCTTGCTGCACTCGCTGGACAGTGTGTCTGAGGCGTTCAGTCTGACCGGGTTGCCTCCAAAAACGTCTGGCCGAAGGCATATGCGACACTCATTGGTGAAGAGAACGTGATGCCAATCCTGAGCGGTCCATTCGGCATGTTGTTGGGCCCATCTGTACCACGCTGCATGGTGTCGTGGTTGCAATGATGGACCTCGCCATAGACGTAGGGAGTGCAGTTGCGCATCATGCAGCCTACTACGCACAAGTTGAGTCGTAACACGAAGTCCTGTGGCCGCATGAAAAGCATTATTAAGCATGGTGGCTTTGCTGTCAGGGTTCCTACGAGCTATAATCCGTAGGTAGCGGTCATCCACTGCAGTAGTAGCCCTTGGGCGGCCTGAGCGAGGCATGTCATCGACACTTCCTGTCTCTCTGTATCTCCTCCATGTCCGAACATCATCGCTTTGGTTCACTCTGAGACGCCTCGACACTTCCCTTGTTGAGAGACCTTCCTGGCACAAAGTAACAATGCGGACGCGATCGAACCGCGGTACTGACCGTCTATGCATGATTGAACTACAGAACTGGTGGAATGACTGAAACTGATCGGCTGTCGGTACCCCTCCGTCTAATACGAGAGGCGTTTGAAAAGCCCGTACAAAGTCCGAGAGATGGCACCACTAGCGCGTATCGAGGTCATGTTTAGTTAGTAGCATCTTTGGAAAGAACGCACACCAAGTTTCAGCCATACTAGTCAATTTCTTTGTGTTTGGCACTCGTGTGAATCAAGGAAGTCGAGTGATTGTCAAAACATGGACCAAAAAGAATTTCGCGTGATGATTAAACATTACCTTATGAAAGGCAAGACGCCTCAGGAGACTAAAGAAAAGCTTGATAAACATTACGGTGACTCTGCACCTTCGATCAGAACAGTTTATAAGTTGTTGTTGTTGTTGTGGTCTTCAGTCCTGAGACTGGTTTGATGCAGCTCTCCATGCTACTCTATCCTGTGCAAGCTTCTTCATCTCCCAGTACCTACTGCAACCTACATCCTTCTGAATCTGCTTAGTGTATTCATCTCTTGGTCTCCCTCTACGATTTTTACCCTCCACGTTGCCCTCCAATACTAAATTGGTGATCCCTTGATGCCTCAGAACATGTCCTACCAACCGATCCCTTCTTCTGGTCAAGTTGTGTCACAAACTTCTCTTCTCCCCAATCCTATTCAATACTTCCTCATTAGTTATGTCCATGATTCACTTCCATACATGGCTACACTCCATACAAATACTTTCAGAAATGACTTCCTGACACTTAAATCTATACCCGATGTTAACAAATTTCTCTTTTTCAGAAACGCTTTCCTTGCCATTGCCAGTCTACTTTTTATATCCTCTCTACTTCGACCATCATCAGTTATTTTGCTTCCCAAATAGCAAAACTCCTTTACTACTTGAAGTGTCTCATTTCCTAATCTAATTCCCTTAGCATCACCCGACTTAATTCGACTACATTCCATTATCCTCGTTTTGCTTTTGTTGATGTTCAACTTATATCCTCCTTTCAAGACACTGTCCATTCCATTCAACTGCTCTTCCAAGTCCTTTGCTGTCTCTGACAGAATTACAATGTCATCGGTGAACCTCAAAGTTTTTATTTCTTCTCCATGGATTTTAATACCTACTCCGAATTTTTCTTTTGTTTCCTTTACTGCTTGCTCAATATACAGATTGAATAATATCGGGTAGAGGCTACAACCCTGTCTTACTCCCTTCCCAACCACCGCTTCCCTTTCATGTCCCTCGATTCTTATAACTGCCATCTGGTTTCTGTACAAATTGTAAATAGCCTTTCGCTCCCTGTATTTTACACCTGCCACCTTTAGAATTTGAAAGAGAGTATTCCAGTCAACATTGTCAAAAGCTTTCTCTCAGTCTAGAAATGCTAGAAACGTAGGTTTGCCTTTCCTTAATCTTTCTTCTAAGATAAGTCGTAGGGTCAGTATTGCCTCACGGAATCCAAACCGATCTTCCCTGAGGTTGGCTTCTACCAGTTTTTCCATTCGTCTGTAAAGAATTTGCGTTAGTACTTTGCAGCTGTGACTTATTAAACTGATAGTTCGGTAATTTTCACATCTGTCAACACCTGCTTTCTTTGGGATTGGAATTATTATATTCTTCTTGAAGTCTGAGGTTATTTCGCCTGTCTCATACATATTGCTCACCAGATGGTAAAGTTTTGTCAGGACTGGCTCTCCCAAGGCTGTCAGTAGTTCTATGGAATGTTGTCTACTCCCGGGGCCTTGTTTCGTCTCAGGTCTTTCAGTGCTCTGTCAAACTCTTTACGCAGTATCATATCTCCCATTTCATCTTCATCTACATCCTCTTCCATTTCCATAATATTGTCCTCAAGTACGTCGCCCTTGTATAGACCCTCTATATACTCCTTCCACCTTTCTGCTTTCCCTTCTTTGCTTAGAACTGGGTTTCCATCTGAGCTCTTGATGTTCATACAAGTGGTTCTCTTTTCTCCAAAGGTCTCTTTAATTTTCCTGTAGGCAGTATCTATCTTACCCCTAGTGAGATAAGCCTCTACATCCTTACATTTGTCCTCTAGCCATCCCTGCTTAGCCATTTTGCAGTTCCTGTCGATCTCATTTTTGAGACGATTGTATTCCTTTTTGCCTGTTTCATTTACTGCATTTTTATATTTTCTCCTTTCATCAATTAAATTCAATATTTCTTCTGTTACCCAAGGATTTCTACTAGCCCTCGTCTTTTTACCTACTTGATCATCTGCTGCCTTCACTACTTCATCCCTCAAAGCTACCCATTCTTCTTCTACTGTTTTATAAGTAGTTATAAGTTTTATAGTTATAGTTTTATAGTTATAAGTTTTATAAGTAGTTTCAAAATTTTCGGAGTGGCCACATGGGCACAAGTGATGCTGAATGTTCTGGACGCCTTGTGGAGGTTACAACTCCGGAAATCATTGATAAAATCAATGATATGGTGATGGATAACAGAAGAGTTAAGGTGCGTGAGATTGCTAGTGCTGTGAGCGTATCGAATGAATGGGTACATAATATTTTACATAAACATGTGGACATGAGTAAGCTATCCGCAAGATGGGTTCTGCGATTGCTCACGCTTGACCAAAAACGGAATCGTGTGAAGTGTTGCAAGGAAGGTTTGTAGCTGTTCAGGAAGAATCCACAGGACGTTAAGGGCTGTTTCGTCACTGTGGATGAAAGAGGGATAGATTACTATACTCCTCAGACCAAACAGCAATCTGAACAATGAGTTACCATGGGAGAATCTGCACCAAAAAAGGCGAAGACCATTCCTTCGGCAGGAAAGGTTATAGCGACTGTCTTTTGGGATTCGCAGGGGATAATCCTCATAGACTAGCTGGAAAAGGGTAAAACTATTACAGGTGAATAATATTCATCGTTGTTGGACCGTTTGAAAACCGAGCTGCAAGAAAAACGCCAGCGATTGGACAGCAAAAAAGTTCTTTTCCATCACGACAATGCATCAGCACACACCTCAACAGTTTTGGTCGAAAAATTAATGTAAATAGGATTACAACCCGTTTCAAATCCCCCTATTCTCCAGACGTGGCTCCCTTGGACTAGTATTCGTTCCCCAATTTGAAGAAATGGCTGGCAGGACAAAGATTTTATTCAAACAAGGAGGTGATTGCAGCAACTAATAGCTAGTTTACAGACTTGGACAATTCCTATTATTCGGAAGGGATCAACAAATTAGAACAGCCTTGGACGAAGTGTATAAGTCTAAAAGGAGACTATGTCGATAAATAAAACAGGTTTACCTCAAACAGGTAAGTAATTTTTATTTTTGCAAGGACTTTTCAAACGCCCCTCGCATGCGCTGCTCATTCATGGTCGTTTACATGTTTGGGTGGGTTTAGTGACATCTCTGAACAGTCAAAGGGACTGTGTCTGTGATATAATATCCACAGTCAACGTCTATCTTCAGGAGGTCTGGGAACCGGGGTGACGTAAAACTTTTTTTGATGTGTGTAATAGACGGTAAAAGTTCACGATATTGGGAGACAGAAAATGCGAAGGGTCGTTACAGGGTTACTAATATCTTGTCTAGTGAGTTAGCACTGCTTTTCATCATTTAATAACAAACGATATTTATGTTGATACAGTAGCGCTGAAAAGTATTTTGACAACATAAAATTCGTTACTATTTCTCTTAAAATAAAACATTATCGGACAGTCTCTTGAGTATAGTGGAGAGCAGAATAACTGCGATCATATTTTGAAGGTTTCAGGTTGCGACGTGTTTGTTTACACTTTGCGCTGCCGGAAGAATGCGACTTTCAGCGAGCTCAAAAGTATTTTGACACGCAGTTTGCTCCGTGAATTCGTGGACGTTACTTGCTTCTTGGTTCTGATTTCTGCTGATATTTACTTACAGTAATTATTTCAATATGTCGAAACGTAAGGAATATTATAGTGACTTTAGAAACGCTATGATAAATGCAATAAAGCAAGGACTGAAACAAACCGAAGTTGGTCGTATTTTAATTGTGTCTCGTCAGCTCGTTAGTACACAGAAAAAATTGCATAATAAAAGAAAGGCTGTCGAAAATAAGCCTTGCAGTGGAGGTCCAATAAAAACGCCCCTGAAGTCGATCATATTATAAAGAAGTTATCAACAAGTGATGTTCCCAAGTCCGCTGTAATGATGCAACTGTAATTACATAAAGAGAATTAAAAGAAAAATATAACGTCGACATTCACGTTTCCACTGTCAAACGACGCTTGAAACTCTTTGGAGTACATGGATGATGCAACTGTAATTACATAAAGAGAATTAAAAGAAAAATATAACGTCGACATTCACGTTTCCACTGTCAAACGACGCTTGAAACTCTTTGGAGTACATGGACGAAGACTGACGAAAAAGCTTTTAGCATCTATGAAAAGCAGGACGGCCCGACTTGCGTTTGCAAAACGGGCACAGATCATGCTCAAGTTCAGACTGCTCTAAAATTCTGTGGAGCGACGAGAGCAAATTTAATTTTATGTCATCTGATGGTATCAAGTATGTTCGATGTCCTGTAAATAATAATACCCACAGTCAAATATGGAGGTGGCAGTATGATGACTTGGGGATGTTTTTCACGCTCTGGAGATGGACTGTTAGTTCCAATTAAAGGTAATATGGATCGATTCGTTTACGAAAAAGTATTGAAGACTGAAATACTACCATACACTAAACACCATGAGGCGTGGCACCTTATATCGCTCCTGTCTAGAGCCTGTGTATTGGGAGAATGACTCTTGGGTGCACAGTGACAGATGGTTTGAAGCCGGTTCAGTTGAGTAAGTAGTTCTAATTTTTATCCACCAGAGTCCAGCAGTGCACAGATACATTCAAGGAACAGGTCAAGATAATGTTTTTGTGAAATGTTGTTTATTTCTTGAAAGCGTTTTTGTTTATTTATGTTTTTACAGTTTTGTATATGCTTTTAATAGTGTGAATGATGCATGAATGTGGTCTAAAGTAAATGAACACTGTACGAACGAGTGTGAGAGAGTTTTAAGGCAGTGTGAATGCAGACGACATGGAATGTTGTATCATAATATGATAAATAAGTTTATGTAAAAGGAAAGCTAATTCGAGTGCAACTGAAAATAGTCAATAACGTAAAATATAAATAAAAATCACAATGTTCAATATTTATTTCGAGAAAAAGTACAGTTCTAAACTGTGTTATTTGTTGATTGGTTAACGGAGTATAGTTTGCCGCCGCTTATAGTCGTGCTACATGCCTCATTTATTACGTTTTTTTTTAAGAAAGTAAGCGTTTTTAAGTAATTTTGTGTATGAGAAAAGACAGCAATTCCGCGTGGCATATTAAGATTGAGCAGATCGGTGACCAAAAACTTGAGTGCGTTAGACACCGATAAACTGAATAGTATGGCGAGCATTTTCATTTAAGAACAATCCGTGCTTAGTAACTGTTCAGATTTCGGTAAATACGTTACCATAAACTTGCTAAAGTGATTGAAAGTGTTTGTGCATGACTGTGTTAAGATTATCACGGGCTTGGTAGTGAACGAGTACATTATCAAGTTTCAGAATATACCGAAATTAAGACATTTTCGATTCTTGGAACAATTACGTTATATGTAGTCTGGTGCGAGTGGCAGTACGGTAGGTTTCTGCTCGGCTTTCCTACCGACGATCTGCTGCAACTAGTTTACAGGTAGGTGCAGGTACAGTACGAAAGGAACCGCAACGCCGCAACGACAAGCCAGCTGGGTGGTATTTTCAACAAGATAACGATCCCAAGCACAGTCCAAGTGCATTAGTGGTTCTTTAAAACGCAAAAAAGTCGAGGTTTTGGAGTGAGCAAGTCAAAGACCGGATTTGAATTCTATAGAACATTTGTGGGAGGAGTCGGATAACAGAATAAGAATAAAAAATTACTCCAACAAAGACGTTCTCTTCGTAACTCTCTAAAATGAGTGGGATAAAATTCCAATTGATCGATTCCAAATGTTGGTCGATTCAATGACGGCGCGACGTGAGGCTGCTATAAAGGCCAATGGATATCCCACAAAATATTGATTTTCTTGCTATGGTAGATGATAATTATGCGTTAAAAATGTTTCTTTCAAACAATGTCAAAATACTTATGCTCCACCATTGTTCTCATTACAAAAAATTACACTCTGTAATGTTGCAAACAAGGGCTACTTGGTCACTATTCTGTAGAATATTGAATATCCATGAATGAAATAAATTACTGATTTTCTTGTTTCATATTTGCTTTTAATTAATCCAATTAATATGTTTGTCAAAATACATTACAGGCCATTAACATTGCTACACCATGAAGAAATGCAGATGATAAACGGGTATTCATTGGACAAATATATTATACTAGAACTGACATGTGATTACATTTTCACGCAATTTGGGTGCATAGATCCTGAGAAATCAGTACCCAGAACAACCACATCTGGCCGTAATAACGGCCTTGATACGCCTGGGCATTGAGTCAAACAGAGCTTGGATTGCGCGTACAGGTACAGCTGGCCATGCAACTTCCACACCATACCACAGTTCATCAAGAGTAGTGACTGGCGTATTGTGACGATCCAGTTGCTTTGCCACCATTGACCAGACGTTTTCAGTTGGTGAGAGATCTGGAGAATGTGCTGGCCAGGGAAGCAGTCGAACATTTTCTGTATCCAGAAAGGCCCATACAGGACCTGCAACATGCGGTCGTGCATTATCCTGCTGAAATGTAGGGTTTCGCAGGGATCGAATGGAGGGTAGACCCACAGGTAGTAACACTGAAATGTAACGTCCACTGTTCAAAGTGCTGTCAGTGCGAACAAGAGGAGACCGAGACGTGTGACCAATGGCACCCCATACCATCACGATTGGTGATACGCCAGTGTGGCGTTGACGAGTACACGCTTCCAATGTGCGTTCACCACGATGTCGCCAAACACGGATGCGACCATCGTGATGCTGTAAACAGAACCTGGATTCATCCGAAAAAGTGACGTTTTGCCATACGTGCAACCAGGTTCGTCATTGAGTACACCATCGCAGGCGCTCCTGTCTGTGATGCAGCGTCAAGGGTAACCGCAGCCATGGTCTCCGAACTGATAGTCCTTGCTGTTGCAAACGTCGTCGAACTGTTCGTGGAGATGGTTGTCGTCTTGCAAACGTCCCGATGTGTTGACTCAGGGATCGAGACGTGGCTGCACGATCCGCTACAGCCATGCGGATAAGATGCCCGTCATCTCGACTGCCAGTGATACGAGGCCGTTGGGATGCAGCACGGCGTTCCGTATTACCCTCCTGAACCCACCGATTCCATATTCTGCTAACAGTCATTGGATCTCAACCAACGCGAGCAGCAATGTCGTGATACGATAAACCGCAATCGCGATAGGCCACAATCCGACCTTTACCAAAGTCGGAAACGTGATGGTACACATTTCTCCTCCTTACACGAGGCATCACAACAACGTTTCACCAGGCATCGCCGGTCAACTGCTGATGGTGTATGTGAAATCGGTTGGAAACTTTCCTCATGTCAGCACGTTGTAGGTGTCGCCACCGGCGCCAAACTTGTGTGAATGCTCTGAAAAGCTAATCATTTGCATATCACAGCATTTTCTTCGTGTCGGTTACAGTTAGCATCTGTAGCACGTCATCTTCGTGGTGTAGCAATTTTATTGGCCAGTAGTGTAGTTTAGAACGCGACTGCCTATCAGGCAGGGCCAGCCGCTTCTGCTTCCCGCCTTGCAGTAGCGCAGTGCGGCGCTTACCTGGCGACCATGTTGAGTCCGTCGGGCGGCAGGTGGTTGAGGCAAAGCAAGTGATCGTAGCCTGCGGTCGTCCGGCCGTGTTGCTTGCGCATGCGGTTTGGTGCCCGGAAGTCCAGCGCCGTCTTGCTCACCAGTCGGATCTCTCCTGTTCATGTGGGATTCTGTCGGCACCTGCCCAGCTACAACACTCCTATACAGCTATCTTGACAATTTAATGGAAATTCGTGGAAGGGGCAATGTGTAAAATAAGAAAAAGGCAACCGCCCACGTATAGCGGAATGATGCGTGTAGCACAGAAACACGTAACAGAAAAAGCATTCGCATAAGCTTCCCAGCAATAGCTCTTTTTCTAGCTGGAGTACACACATTCACGCATACAAGCACGAAGACACCAAGCGCAGCCGGCCGCTGTGGCCGAGCAGTTCTAGGCGCTTCAGTTTGGAACCGCGCTGCTGCTACGGTCGCAGGTTCGAATACTGCCTCGGGCATGGATGTGTGTGATGTCTTTAGGTTAGTTAGGTTTAAGTAGTTCTAAGTTCTAGGGGACTGGTGACCTCAGATGTTAAGTCCCATAGTGCTTAGAGCCATTTGAACTCCATGCGCACATTCCCGTGGCCCCGGCCCGACGGACTCCACAGCAGCGCCAGTTGAACCTCGCGCTAAGGGACAGGCAAAGTGTTGCTGCAAGGCAAGAGCGCTCAAGGGAAGGGACTAAAATGGGTGCTCCATCTCAACACAAGAATAACCACGGGAGTGTGTGTTTAGGTGGCTTTGTGGTTGTGTGTGTGAATGTGTGTACTTTTGCTAGAAAAAGAGCTCGTGATCGAAAGCTGATTTGAGCGCTGTTTTCTGTGACTTGTTTCTATGCTCCACGCAACGAGCGGCGATACTTACAGGCGGACCTCACGAAATCATCCTCTTAGGATTTCTTCATGTTCTTTGGATTTGAAGCTTAGTACCCAGACAAAAGTAGTATGAGGTAATAAAAAAACCTCGGAAAATTCGTCTTTGAATATTTGAAGGTTTCCCATCGCTGTTAACTACGAGGGTTGCCCAGAATGTAATGCACCGCATTTTTTTCTCAACAATTCTGTATTGAACATAATGAGAATTACACACACGAAGGAATGGTGTTTTACCTACACACCCTATTTTTCGCATAATCTCCATCCCGTTCTATGGCCTTCCTCCAGCGCGAAACAAGGGCGTGTATGCCTTGTCTGTACCAATCCTTGTCCTGGTGATGGAGCTAGTGCTTCGTCCTCAAAATGTCTTCCACGAATAGCATCGTTTAGTGGCCCAAACAAGTGAAAGTCCGAGGGGGCTAGGTCAGGGCTGTCAGGTGTGACAGTGGTGGATGGTCTCCCCAACCGCTGCTAATCGTGGAGCTCCGCCGAACCGTTTTTTGATGACCTCACCCTCCGTGCCCAGCGACCAACTGTACTTCTGTCGACGGCGGATGCTCAATAAACTTTGCACAAGCGCTTGTGAATAGTCTCCACAGTTTCTTACTCTCCTTGTGACGTACGTCACCTACAGACGCCATTTTGAAACTGTCCTGTGCTACGTTATCTATCGGGAGTGACAGAAACTTGGCGCGCTCACTCAGGAGACTTCAGATAATACTTGCGTAACGTTTGGCATTCGTAGCGTTGTTTTCGGCTGAGAAAAAAAATGCAATCCATTACTTTCTGGGCAACACTCGTATAAAGCATTTCTTCTAACATGTTAACATACTTTTGCGTTAGCTAATCATGTAGGGTAAAAGTCTAAAAATGATGAAGTCACTGGTACGAATCTCGATGGTGGTAAGTTTTTATCCCGGCGGAGGTTCGAGTCCTCCCTCAGGCATGGATGTGTGTGTTTGTGCTTAGGATAATTTAGGTTAAGTTGTGTGTAAGCTTAGGGACTGATGACCTTAGCAGTTAAGTCCCATAAGATTTCACACACATTTGAACATTTTTTAAAAGTTTGTATAACTTTTATTCAGATTCCATAGTTATTAACCAAAAGAAATGTTACTTAGCTAATACGGAATCAAATTTTGTAGTAAAAATAGCGCGCTTCTGTTTTTAATTAGTAATCGAATGAACAAAATAAAAATGCGATAAACTATGACAAACTGCCTATTGGCTTCTGTCCCGTGTTCTTCGCCCGACGTCCGTCTGATGATTTTACTGGCGTTCCGCCAGCACGAGTGGCTGGCATTGTCAAAGCTTCACCCTCCATTGCTGGTGGTGAACTGGAGCCGAGCTCGCTGCGGCAGACTATATGTACCTGGTGCGTCAACGTCCGAGAGCTTCTCCGTGATCATTTCCCGTGCGGTTCTCCTCTTACTACCTGAGTGGGCCGTTCACTGCAGCACGGGAAGCCAGGATCCTTTTACTTTAAGGCTTTCCTCTTTCTTGTTGAAGCTGTTCCCGTGTTTTTGTTCTCTGAACAAGCGAGAATAGCTCGTGCTGGCGAAACGTCAGTAAAATCATCAGACGAACGTCGGCCGGAGAAATCGTGACAGAAACCAACAGGCAGTTTGTCAACAAATGACCACGAAAGCCTTAACAATTTTGTTTGATAAACTATGTTAAGATCCGTATTGTGAAATGAAATACACTTCTCTGCAGAATCTATGGACGGGATGGATAAAGTAACATACTAACTACCAAGTGGATACGAATGAAAATGTTGAAGGATGTTGCGAAAGATCTCTAAGTCACGCACAGTAAGCTGGACGTCACACCCCGGAACATAAGGCAGTTCATTCATTCATTTCCGTGTCCGGTGAGAATTTCCAGAAGGTAGCAACTCCGATGGCCTTGCAGTTTCCCTCGAACAGGTCCTGTGTTGTGCAGGGTTGTTCCAGTTGAGGTCAAATTAGCAGGTGGGCCGGGTCTTGTGTTGTTCTGCACTCGCAGGATGTTTCTCCAACAGCTGGAAGAATGCCCCATTTTCGCATGTTGGTCTTGCAAAGAGAAACGCCCACCCTAAGACGATTGAGCGATCTCCAAATAGGGTAGAGCAAGTCATTTCCTGGAGCTAGCTCTTATTTTACAGGGATATCAGGTGGTAGCTTGCTCTTTCACCTGGTGTTGCGGTCAAACTCTGGTGTTCCCTCTAGTGGTTGAGTCCTGGCGATGAAGCTCTTTCTCGACTTCAGTCGACGGACTACAGCCTGATGACCGTGCAGTGGATGTCGGGGATCATAAATTTGCTTGTCCCTCTCTACATCAGCAGCAACAGCCCCTCTAATAGTCGGGGGAGCTATTCCAACAATAGGGTAGATTTTATCGACTGGAGTTGGCTTCATACATCCCGACAAGATTCGGACGGTCTCATTGATTGCAATATCAACATGTCTGGTGTGAGTGGATGCACTCCACACAGGTGAAGCGTACTCTGCAGCGGACACACACAAGGCAAGAGCCGAAATTCTCAGGCCGGGAGGTCTTTCTCCCCAGGCGGTGGATGTGAACTTCCTCAAGAAGTTATTCCGTGAAATAACTTTCAGCCTGGTGTTATGGCAATGTTTCTTGAAGGACAGAGTTCGGTCAAGGGTAACATCCAGATATACTGGTGCCTGACAATGCTGCAGTCGTTTGCCTTGCCATGTAACGTCCAGTTCCCGCCGAGCTTCTCTATTCTTCAAGTGAAATGCGCACACCTGAGTGTTGTTGGGATTTGGCTTCAGATGGTTGGCTTTGCAGTAGGAGCCTAGCGTATCTGGCGCAGAAGTCAACTTTTACTCTACTTCTTCAAACGTCTTTCCTTGAGCAGCCACTGCAATATCGCCAGTATAGAAGAAAAGCAGGGAATTTTTCGTTATGGGCTGGTCATTAGTGTAAACATTGAAAAACACAGGGATGAGCACACTGCCTTGAGGTAAGCCATTGTTTTGTACGCGCCATCTGCTCTTCTTACCATGGAGAGAGACTTGGAATCTTCAGTTCTGTAGGAGAGTACCAATAAGGGATGTTAGTTGGTAATCCTGGGTGAGTTGGTAAATTTTCCCCAGCAACTTCCTGTCTTATGCAGCTGTTAGGTCGACAAAGGCAACTCCTGTTATCTTACCCTGTTTCAAACCATCTTCGACGTGTTGAGTGAGGTTCAGTATCTGACTGCAGTACGACTTTCCAGGTCGAAAGCCAGCTTGTTGAGGAATGAAGGAATGGGAAAAGACAGTGTGTGGCGATCAACGAACAGTTACGGTGCACTGTGATGGTGTTCCTCATTTAACATATCCCAGAGACAAGATCTGGATGACCTCACATGGATGAGAATCATCGGGAAACTGGAAAATTGACGAAGTATGACGTGTGTCGCTCAGAAGCTACGTATTGCTCACTGTATTCCTTCAAGCGGATTGTGAGCATTACGAGCCATAGGCGATGCTGTCCGGAAGAGAAGATGTCGTCTCCCACATTCAGCTGCAGCAACGGATGACTGCTACATTGTGCAACAGGCAAGAAGCGACCCAAGTCAATCAGCGGGTAGAATTGCAACGATGTTTAACAGTGGCACGGCGACTGCGTGGGGGTGGACTCTTTGCCTGACGACCAGTACGTTGTGTTCTGTTGACATACGTACATCTACATTTATACTCCGCAAGCCACCCAACGGTGTGTGGCAGACGGCACTTTACGTGCCACTGTCATTACCTCCCTTTCCTGTTCCAGTCGCGTATGGTTCGCGGGAAGAACGTCTGCCGGAAAGCCTCCGTTCGCGCTCGAATCTCTCTAATTTTACATTCGTGGTCTCCTCGGGTGGTATAAGTAGGGGGAAGCAATATATTCGATACCTCATTCAGAAACTCACCCTCTCAAAACCTGGACAGCAAACTACACCGGGATGCAGAGCGCCTCTCTTGCAGAGTCTGCCACTTGAGTTTGCTAAACATCTCTGTAACGCTATCACGCTTACCAAATAACCCTGTGACGAAACGCGCCACTCTTCTTTGGATCTTCTCTATCTCGTCCGTCATCCCGACCTAGTACCGATCCCACACTGATGAGCAATACTCAAGTATAGGTCGGACGAGTGTTTTGTAAGCCACCTCCTTTGTTGATGGACTATATTTTCCAAGGACAATCCCTATGAATCTCAACCTGCTACCCGCCTTACCAACAAGTAATTTTATATGATTATTCCACTTCAAATCGTTCCGCACGCATACTACCAGAAATTTTACAGAAGTAACTGCTACCAGTGTTTGTTCCGCTATCATATAATCATACAATAAAGGATCCTTCTTTCTATGTATTCGCAATACATTACATTTGTCTATGTTAAGGGTCAGTTGCCACTACATGCACCAAGTGCCTATCCGCTGCAGATCTTCCTGCATTTCGCTGCAATTTTCTAATGCTCCAACTTCTCTGTATACTACAGCATCATCCGCGAAAAGCCGCATGGAACTTCCGACACTATCTACTAGGTCATTTATATATATTGTGAAAAGCAATGGTCCCATAACACTCCCCTGTAGCACGCCAGAGGTTACTTTAACGTCTGTAGACATCCGTCCATTGATAACAACATGCTGTGTTCTGTTTGCTAAAAACTCTTCAATCCAGCCACACAGCTGGTCTGATATTCCGTAGGCTCTTACTTTGTTTATCAGGCGACAGTGCGGAACTGTATCGAACGCCTTCCGGAAGTCAAGGAAAATAGCATCCACCTGGGAGCCTTATCTAATATTTTCTGGGTCTCATGAACAAATAAAGCGAGTTGGGTCTTACACGATCGCTGTTTCCGGAATCTATCGACGGAACCGTTTGCGATTTTTTCAAAAGTAAAGGGACTAGAGCAACAAGGAGTAGGATCGCATGGTCTTCTCGGATGTGAGCAGATTCAGTCTGAGTAGCGATTCTGGGCTTAACCTTATATGGCGAGAGGTGGGAACAAGCAATGCACCAACGAACATCGTCGAACGTGATCGTTTTGGTGGCGCATGCGTTAGGGTGTGGCGTTAGGGTGTGACGAGGTATAATGTTGTACGGGCGTACTGACCTCCGAACCTTGGAACACGGTAAACTCACCGATCAACATTGTTGTGGCTCCGTTCTCCTTCCCCATTTCTATCTTTCCAGGGCTGGACGCAGCCCTGACTCCATTTTTATGGGCGACACGGCGCGGCCGCACCGAACTGCGTACGTGGATGAGCTCTTGGAACGTGAGGACATTCGGCGAATGAGAAGTCCTGGCCGCACCCCAGAGTTAAACCCCATCGAGCACGTGCGGGATCCGATGGGGAGACGTAATCCAGCCTGTCCACATTCATCAACAATCAGCCAACATTTGTCAACCGCACTGGTGGAGGAATGGAAGGCTGTGCCACAAGAACTCCTTACCAAACTTGTGCCAGCGTAGGAGCACGATGCAGAGCATGCATTCCGGCCCGTTGTGATCACACTTCCTATTAAGAACTATGTAGAGCCGTTTTTAATGTCCAGGTGGCTCTCATACCGGGTGATCAAAAAGTCAGTATAAATTTGAAAACTGAATAAATCACGGAATAATGTAGATAGAGAGGTACAAATAGACACACATACTTGGAATGACATGGGGTTTTATTAGAACCAAAAACATACAAAAGATCAAAAAATGTCCGACAGATGGCGCTTCATCTGATCAGAATAGCAATAATTAACATAACAAAGTAAGACAAAGCATAGATGATGTTCTTTACAGGAAATGCTCAATATGTCCACCATCATTCGTCAACAATAGCTGTAGTCGAGGAATAATGTTGTGAACAGCACTTTAAAGCATGTCCGGAGTTATGGTGAGGCACTGGCGTCGGATGTTGTCTTTCAGCATCCGTAGAGATGTCGGTCGATCACGATACACTTGCGACTTCAGGTAACTCCAAAGCCAATAATCGCACGGACTGAGATCTGGGGACCGGGGAGGCCAAGCATGACGAAAGTGGCGGCTGAGCACACGATCACCAAACGACGCGCGCAAGATCTTTCACGCGTCTAGAAATACTTTTTTTTTGGTTCTAATAAATCCCCATGTCATTCCAAGCATGTGTGTCAATTTTTACCTCTCTATTTACATTATTCCGTGGTTTATTAGTTTTCAAATTTATACTGACTTTTTGATCACCCGGTAGATCGGTGTGACTTCAGTGTAATTATTATCTTTGAATAAAAGTGTCATTTCCTTTTGTCTCACTGCGTATTTCTTTCAGTGTACTCGTACCTTCTGTAGTAGTTCTTTCTATGTACGATCCAAGTTACAGCTATGTTTCTTGGCAGTAACACATCAAGCAAAAATTGCTTTCGTCCTTAAGTTTGGCACACCTGTGTAGTTATACACATCAGTAATAGTTTTCACTGTCTATAAATACGAAAGAGTTTTATTTTCGATTTGATTTTTCGCCTTTTCCACCAAACTTTAATTTACTGTGAATACTCGCACTTTCATGTGATAACTAATTAAAAATAAAAGGATGTTACTTTTATTAAAAACACAGAAGAGTATGAACAAATTACGAAATTTAAACAAAATCAGAATCAAATCAAAAACCAGTACAAAAGAGAAATGCAGGAAGTACAAGATCTGTTGACACACGTGATGCAAGAATTGCATATTGCAGATGAGACTCGCACGCCGTCATGGGAAGAGGGATTCGGAAATAAGGAAAAGTCACAAAATAACAACACAGGATATTTTGGAAACTTTGAAAGAAACTGACAAGGTGCACTACACTAGCAAATATTCCAACAACGAGTCCAACCAGCCACAGACTGCACAGAGCGCAGTCAGCGATTTTCATACAGAGCACTACGTGGCGTTACCAACATAAAAACCTAAACAAGCTTTTGAGGACGGGGTAATTATCCCCGTAAACAAACTCTCAGGTGGCACATGGATATGGGACTACCAACCGCTGACACTCACTGCTTAACTGCGACTTTAAAATATTCAGAAGGCTTTTAGCAGAACGCCTCCGAACAGTATTGCGACAAGTGATCTCACTCGATCAAAAGTCGCTCGGCGAAGATAACAACATCCAGACGGTGCTTTTGTGAACATTGCTATTTGATTGCACTAGCAAAGACATGCAACCCCCATGGAGTACTAGCGCTGATAGATTTTGATTAAGCCTTTGTTAGAGTGAGCCATGCCTTTCTTGAAGAAGTCTTGATGCACAAGCGGTTTCCACTACCATTTATTACTATCGTGATGCGGCTACTGCGCAATGCCTCGTCAATGGACGTACGACGAAATCTTTCACTGTAGCGAGATCGGTCAGACTAGGATGTCCGCTATTACGATATCTGGCCACCAAGCAGTTACTCTGCGGCTTTTGTCACCGCTTGACTGGATTGAATTTGTGTGGATATACATTTCTGTGCAAGGCATATGCAAATGACCTGGTGCTGATAGTGCGGAATGAAAACGACATGGGTGTGGCTTTACATTGCATCCAAAACTATGGTACGGCCATTGGCAGCCGCACTAATGTGGACAAGTCGATCGCGTTGAATATTGGTGTTGGACTAACGGAAGAATGTGTAGTGCCTTTACGGTTCATGGATACCTTGAAATGCCTGGGTATTGTTTTTACCAATGACATACGACGCACAGCAGGGTATAACTATAGAACACTGCTACAATCATTCCAGATGGAAGTTAAACCCTAGCGTCACCAATTCTACACTTTGCCCAAGTACTCCCGATGCCAATGATGGTAGCACGACGCCTGCTGACGGTGTTCAGTTTCTTCGTGAGCGCAGGTCTACTATCTGTAGTAAGGTACGACGGCGTTACCGTCCCTCTCGGTAGAGGTAAATGGAAACGAGCGATTGACGTCATTGGCTGGGAGGCCCCTTACGGGGCATGTCCGGCCGCCTTGGTGCAGGTCTTATTACATTCGACGCCTCATTGGGCGACCTGCGCACCGGATGGGGATGAAATGATGATGAAGACAACCAACGGTCCCTGAGCGGAGAAAATCCCCGACCCAGCCGGGAATCGAACCCGGGCCTTTTAGGACGGCAGTCCGTCACGCTAACCATTCAACTGTCGGGGCGGACTCGGTAGACGTGAGCTGGGTCCCCCGCAAGATCCCTATCGAGCAGTGGCGCTACATATCAGCACGATGTTAAAACTGTGGACATGACATCATACATGTCTGGCGGACATCTTAACAGAGGAACTAGCACTAGTTTGTCGAGTGGCTCCAGTGGCGATGCAGCAAATTTTCCAGTCAATTCACCAAATACGCGTTTTTTTCTTTTTTTCTGTGGAAAACAGCTACATTCAGATATCTGCCGGAAACCACATCTGCAACAGCACGCGAGATATATCGGGTAGTAACGGCCGGACGACCTGGCAATCCTCTTGAGACAAGGCATCCGCATATCAAATGGCATGTTGTATGGCGATCTATGCGCCATGTTTCCTTAGACACACAGACACGTGCAATGCGGTAGCTAACAATTAATGGTGAAAATGTTACCCGATCCAGACTCCATAGGATTCATATGACGGATTCGCCATTATGCCCTCAATGCCAAACTCTGAACTTCGACATTTTTACAGTAACGACATCCGAAGATCGTGTGCAATCTGAAATACCAACAATATTACTCTAATTTCCTATGGATTGTGTTTCAAGATCCCTGCATAGCTGGAACGTCCTAGGCAGAGGAAGTTAAATTATCACTGCTGAATGAACGGAAGATACGAGTCGGTGAATACGATATACACACATCAAAAAACGTTTTGCATCATCTCGGTTCCGAGAGTTCCGGAACCTGTAAAGAAAACTGAAATAGAGATCAACATCAACATCATTTCCGCCCATTTTACTGCTCATGAAAACTGCTCATCGCATGTTGTACCGCAATACAGCGAGACCTTCAGAGGTGGTGGTCCAGATTGTTGTACACACAGGTACTTCTAATACCCAATAGCACATCCTCTTGCACTGATGCATACCTGTATTCGTCGTGGCATACTATCCACTAGTTCATCAAGGCACTGTTGGCTCAGATTGTCCCACTCCTCAAAGGCGATACGGAGTAGATCCCTCAGAGTGGTTGGTGGGTCACGTCGTCCATAAACAGCCCTTTTCAATCTATCCAAGGTATGTTATATAGGGTTCATGTCTGGAGAATATGCTGGCCACGCTAGTCGGGTGATGTAGTTATCCTGAAGGAAGTTATTCACAAGATGTGCACGATGGGGGCGCGAATTGTCGATCATGAAGACGAATGCCTCGCCAATATAATGCCGATACCGTTGCACTATTGGTCGGGGGAAGGCATTCACGTAGCGTACAGCCGTTACGGCGCCTTCCATGACCACCAGCGGCGTACGGCGGCCACATATAATGCCACCCCAAAACAGTGGGGTACCTCCACCTTACTGCACTCGTTGGACAGTGTGTCTTGACAGTGTGTCTTATTCGTTGTGCCCATCTGTACCGCGCTGCATGGTGTCGTGGTTGCAAAGGTGGACCTCGCCATGGACGTCGGGAGCGAAGTAGCGCATCGTGCAGCCTATTGCGCACAGTTTGAGTTGTAACACGACGTGCTGCGGCTGCACGAAAAGCATTATTCAACATGGTGGCGTTGCTGCCAAGGTTCCTCCGAGCCATAATCCGTAGGTAGCGGTCATCCACTGCAGTAGTAGCCTTTGGGCGGCCTGAGCGAGGCATGTCATCGACAGTTCCTGTCTCTCTGTATCTCCTCCATGTCCGCGCATCATCGATTTGATTCACTCTGAGACGCCTGGACACTTCCCTTGTTGAGAACCCTTCCTGGAACAAAGTAACAATGCGGACACGATACAACAGCGGTATTGACCGTCTATACATGGTGGAACTACAGACAACACGAGCCGTATGAGAGGACGTACCTGGATGAAACAACAGCGGGGGATTGGAAATCAAATTCTCTATTACGCTGCATATTTATTTCTTTATGTTATGCGAGAATAGTGTAAAGTTTATGTATACTTCAAGTAATACAGATATATTATTTGTGGCACGGCAACGAAGTGGTTGTTACTGAAATTCAAATGTACTTAAGTGTTATTTGTATAGCAGCATTTAATTAAATTTTTTAGTGTGATATGTGAAAGAAATTCATTAAGATCTGAAGCATAGTTGGAGAAGTATTTCTTTTTTTATATTTTTATTGCGTTTTTCAAGTTTTAATGTTTGAGTTTCCAAAGTATGCCACTTCATTACAGGTTTAGTTTTATGTCAGTCTGGATTTTTGTTATACTGTTACAAAAATTCGTAATCTCATTCTGTAAACTGCAGCATAAAGGCAGTTTTTATTTTCTTTTGTTCCTGTTGTAATACTGATGTAATTCTCTGAAGAAGGAAATGAAATTTCTTGCAGATGAGCAAACACTCTGTCTCTAGTTTAAGTAAACGCATTTGAAACATGTTCTTCCCTTGAAATGGCATGTGAACATGTATGTAGAATATGGTTTTCTACCAGTTGAAAAAAGGTAGTTGAGGCGACCGCTCGTGTAACGCGGGAAATACGGATTTGAGTCCCAGCCTGGGACAAGTTTTTATTTGTCACTACTAAATTGCGCAACTGAAGTCTAATAGTATTCGCAGTTCGGAATATATTTCTTCCACTTATCTTCCTGTATAGTTCTCGGCTTTTACAAGTGTATCTAGCAGATACTACCAGCGTCCATAGTGTGCGCTATCGTGTCATCTGCTGCTCCCTTACATAAAATAGTTTTACTGAAATCAAGTACACGAAATCCTGTTTCTGAAGGGGGTTTTTCAGACCACATTGTACTTTTGGTATAAAAAATAAAGTAAACTGTTTTGGATTAGCGTGTTTTTAGTCTTATAGAAAGTTAAGGATCCGTACAAACACGGATTTTTTCGCTTATGATAGTCTCACACTGCTAGTTTACAATGATCGGGCTATATTTTGGTTATTGATCATTCCTATTATGATGGCTCGCAAGTAAGTAGCCTGTCCGTGAGCGTGACCCGGACCTAAGCTGGGGGAGAGGGCAGGGGAATTTTGTGGAAGGTGGAGGAGTGTGGACACGAACCCTAATATTTTACAAAACAAAATTAAAAACTGCTAAAAACTGTGTTTCTAAATTATCAACATACTAATGCTGCCATTTTGTAATGGATGATTACCACTTGCAAAATACATAACTGAGAGAGAACAGTTTCGTAAATATTATTTAGCTGTCAGGCAGATAACGTTTGGCCAGACGCGAGTACTATCTGTATTCACATTTAGCAGATTTAGACACTGACCGATAATACGAGAAAAAGCGTCGTTAACTGAAGGTTAATCTGGAGCTTCAGAATCCAGGGCCATCTCACATTTTCAGCTTGCAGACTTGGTTTCATAACATCTTTTTTTTCTGGAGGGGGGGGGGGGGGTCTCCTGCCATCCGCTGTCCCTAGCCATCTGCGCTCTTGTGCATAGTAATTGAAAACAATAATACATTGACACCGTTTGGGCTATCATCATAATCACTTAATATTGCAAAAAGAGCTGAATGTCGTACCTGTTGGAGTGCCACGTCTTGTCTGCACTACGTATTCATCGGCGTTGAGGGTGAGTATGTGATCCATGAAGTCGGGTTGACCAGCATCCTACACAATAGAGGCCACACTTCGGTTAAAATCGTATAGTATTGCACAAGGCGCAGCAATACTCTTATAACTTCAAATCGTCATACTACTGTCTTTATTTATTAATTTGTCTTTTTGCAAAATAAGCAACGAGTTGACTTTTTGATCATTTGTTCGTATGCCTACGCCAACAGAAAGAGCAAAAGAGCTTCTGAACAACAAATGGGCGCTGGTACCGCCTTGTACAGTCTATACGTCGCTAATGAGTGACAGTTTACTTAATTATACACGTTTAATCTCTACTTATAAATCATGTGTCCACATTTAAAAATTGTCTCTTACGCACTTCATAAGCTGCGCTGCTTTACGCTTCCCCTTAATGGCTAAACTCATACTTATCTGTTGCTGAGCAGTATGAAGATGTTAAATTTAAATTTCGTACTTATAATAAAAAGCGTACAGAGGCAGCATGACAAAATTTTCACAGGTAACTACCAGATTAAATTCTACTCTTTCGTCGGCCGGAGTGGCCGTGCGGTTCTAGGCGCTTCAGTCAGGAACCGCGTGACCGCTACGGTCGTAGGTTTGAATCCTGCCTCGGGTATGGATGTGTGTGATGTTTTTAGGTTAGTTAGGATTAAGTAATTCTAAGTTCTAGGGGACTGATGACCACAGATGTTAAGTCCCATTGTGCACAGAGCCATTTGAACCATTTTTCTACTCTTTCATTCTTCACTTTTGAATTGCAAGTTGCATCTGACAAGTTGCATAACCTGTATCACGAAACAAAGATAGCAGGAAATGAAAACAGAATGCATTTGTCCACAATGAAAGTAACGTCTGACGGATACAAGGCACTTTCGGCAAACTCTCATGTATCTGCTGGAAGTCCCAGATATCTATTTTGCTTGTTCGTAGCACTGAGATAACACCAGAACCATGCCGAGGTGACCCGGCGCCCCCTGGCAGAACTCTCACAGTTCCCTCCCCCCTCCCCCACCATTTTCTATACAGACTTAAAGCGTTATTGAATGTTATTACTAATGTGACCTATAGAGGAAAAAAAATATTGCACGCAACAAATTAATTAAATAGTTCATAAATAAATTACGAATTGTACAAAATTTATGAAAAAACTGAAAGTAAAACAAAACCTATGTATTATTTTTTATGGCTGCTACTGTACTCTGTCTGCTATTCTGCTTGTCGTCTTAGAATATTGGTTAAGAAAAGGCAAACGTACATTTATAGCATTTGTGGACATAGGGGAAATATTTTGACAATGTAATACACTCTTTGAAATTCTGAATGTATCAGGGGTGAAATACAGGAAGCGTAAGGTTATTTACAACTTGTGCAGAAACCAAATGGCAGTTATAAGAGTGGACAGGTGTCAAAGGAAAGCAGTAGCTGCGAAGGGAGTGAGACAAGATTGTAGCCTATGGCAAAACGTTATTCAATCTGTGCATTGAGCAAGCAGTCAAGGAAACCAAAGAAAAATTTTGAGAAGAAATTAAAGTTCAGGGAGAAGAAATAAAAACTTTAAGCTTTGCCGATGACATTGTAATTCTGTCAGGGACAGTAAAGGACTATGTAGAGCAGTTGAACGGAACTGTCAATGTCTTGAAAGGAGGAAATAAAGTGAACATCAACAAGAGCAAAACAAGGCTAATGGAATGCAATCGAATAAAATCAGGCGATGTTGAGAGAATTAGGTTAGGAAACGAGATACTTAAAGTAATAGACGAGTTTTGTTATTTCGGCAGCAAAATAACAGATGATGGCTGAAGTGCAGAGAGTAAAAAAGTTGACTGGCAATGGAAAGAAAAGCGATTTAGAAGAAGAGAAATTAGTTAACATCAAGTATAGATTTAAGTGTCAGAAAGTCATTTCTGAAAGTACACTACTGGCCATTAAAATTGCTACACCAAGAAGAAATTCAGATGATAAACGTGTATTCATTGCACAAATATATTATACTAGAACTGACGTGTGATTACATTTTCACGCAATTTGGGTGCATAGATCCTGAGAAATCAGTACCCAGAACAACCACCTCTGGCCGTAATAACGGCCTTGATACGCCTGGGCATTGAGTCCAACAGAGCTTGGATGGTGTGTACAGGTACAGCTGCCCATGCAGCTTCAACACGATACCGCAGTTCATCAAGAGTAGTGACTGGCGTATTGTGACGAGCCAGTTGCTCCGCCACCATTGAACAGACGTTTTTAATTGGTGAGAGATCTCGAGAATGTGCTGGCCAGGGCAGCAGTCGAACATTTTCTGTATCCAGAAAGGCCCGTACAGGACCTGCAACATGCGGTCGTGCATTAGCCTACTGAAATGTAGGGTTTCGCAGGGATCGAATGAAGGGTAGAGCCACGGGTCGTAACACATCTGAAATGTAACGTCCACTGTTCAAAGTGCCGCCAATGCGAACAAGAGGTGACCGAGACGTGTAACCAATTGCACCCCATAGCATCACGCCGGGTGATAGCTCAGTATGGCGATGACGAATACACGCTTCCAATGTGTGTTCACCGCGATATCGCCAAACACGGATGCGACCATCATGATGCTGAAAACAGAACCTGGACTCATTCGAAAAAATGACGCTTTGTCATTTGTGCACCCAGGTTCGTCGTTGAGTACACCATCGCAGGCGCTCCTGTCTGTGATGCAGCGTCAAGGGTAACCGCAGCCATCTTCTTCCTGTCGGTTAAATTTCGCGTCTGTAGCACATCATACTCATGGAGTAGCAATTTTAATGGCCAGTAGTGTATTTGTATGGTATGTAGCCATGTATGGCGTGAGATATGGACTATAAATAGTTTAGAGAAGAGGAGAGTAGTAGCTTTTGAAATGTGGTGCTACACAGGAATGCTGAAGATGAGATGGGTAGGGCGTGTAATTAATGAGAAGTTACAGTATAGAACCGAGGAGAAAAGAAATTTGTGACACAATTTGACTAAACTAAGAGACGGGTAGATAGTATATATTCTGAGACATCAAGGAATCATCAGTTTAATACTGGAGGGAAGTGTAGGGGCTCAAAATTGTAAAAGGAAACCAACAGATGAATGTAGCAAGCAAGGCTGCCGTAATTACTCGGAGGTGAAGAAGCTTGCACAGGATGTAGTATCACGGAGAGCTGCGACAAACCAATCTTCGGAATGAAAACCACAGCAACAACAACAATATAGATATTTCATCATTACAAAACTGTTTGTATTAGAATAAATGCTTGTGGCTGAAGAGCAGCATATGGTACTGCTGACAGTCCACCCTCGCCCTCGAATGGTGGACTGAAGGAAGATCAATCAGGAGAAAAAGACAGAATTGGGCTATGAGATGCTCACGTGTCCAGCCAAGTTGAACATGATGCCCTGTCGCAGATTGATGAGCGATGGCTTGGTGGAGTCAGCCCGCGCGTGTATGACCAGCCGGTGGTCCTTGGTGACCTGGAAGAGCAGCTGCACCAACACTGCTCCTGGGAAGCCCTCCTGCTCGTCGTGGTGCACCACGCTCAGCACCAACGAGCTGCCCTCACACGGCACGTGTGAGTTCCACCGCAGCTGCGCACATAACAAGCTCAGGATTATCTCCATACTGAACTATCACATCCATAGGTTCTGCTCTAGCGTAACATAAAAACTTTGTTGTGGTCGAAATTTTAAGGCCATTACAATACGGTCTAAGGCAAAAAAGAAAGAAAGAAATGAATCACCACGAAGGAATTATCCGAACGGAAGTCTTCAAACATGTCTTCGCTGGTCATCTGGGCTCGTCTCGAAGCTGGACTTTTCAGCGAAGACAATTACACCCCATGCAATGATAATCCAGACCCGATAACTAGTGAAGACGTGCCTGAAGACGTCCCGGATAGCGGTGGGATAGCAACCTGACAGTCACCCTCTATGCGGCGTGATAGCCACAAGTGATGACGTGGGGTGCCATTTCTTTTCATAGCAGGACCTCTTTGGTTGTCATCGACGGCACTCTTACAACAAAACGGTACGACGACGATATTCTGCCCCCCGTTTTGTTACCCTTCATGATAAGCCGTTCTGGGCTTACATTTCAGCAAGATAACGTCCACTCACACACGGCGAGAGTTTCTGTTGCTTGTCTTCGTGCTTGCAAAACTCTACCTTGGCCAGCAAGGTTGCCGGATCTCTCCCCAGTCGGATTATTATGGGCAGGATCCTCGAACAATATTGGGACTTTGACGATCGAACCCGCCAACTGGACAGACTTTGGACCGATATGCCTCGGGAGGACATCCAACAAATCCGTCAATCAATACACAGACGAACAACTGCTTGCAGAAGAGCCAGAGGTGGACCAACCTGTTATTGACTTGTTGACTTGCTCAGTTTGTGAAGTTTTTCTCGTGAATAAATCATTCAGTTTTTCTGAAATTGTAATCAGTTGTTTGTACAAGTGTATCAGATCTCCCGATTCCGTCCCATTGTGATAATTCCTTCGTGGTGCTTCGATTTTTCGCCTTCGAGCTTATTTGTAAAGCATCACTGGCAAACGTAGGAACAAATTTCGAATGCTGTATATGAATGATTTTGAGGTAGTGTCCGTAAGCAACAAAATAAGTGCAGTTATGCTTTACCATATAAATAAGGGAAAATCTGTCTACTGTAAATTATCTACACGATATTGCATAACAGAAGAAGCAATTGAAGAAAAGTAGTGGAAATATTAACAACTGAATAAATGCAGTTTACGTTTTGCCATATACATTTCCTTGAGTAACCTGAAAGAGACAGGTTTTCACTTCCATGCATTTTTTTTCAACTTACATGTTCTGTCATTATAAGTTATTAACAGTCCTAATCGTGTCACTTCTTGTTCAATATATGCATTTCCTCGAGTAACCTGAAAGACACAGATTTTCACTTACATGCATTTTTTTCAACTTACATGTTCTGTCATTATAAGTTATCAGTTCTAATCGCGTCACTTTTTGTTCAATATATGTTTTATTATAATATTATTATAAGACGAACATCTACCAAATTAAAATGAGGATAATGGAATGTAGTCAAATTAAATCAAGTGATGCTGAAGAAATTAGATTAGGGAATGAGACTCTAAGAGGAGTAGATGAGATTTCCAGACTGGGCACCAAAATACCTGATGGTCCATATAGAGAAGATATAAAATGAGTATTGGATACAGTACGAAAATTATTTCTAAAGAAAGAGGAATTTAAAATCTAATATAAATGTCAATGATAGAAGAATATATCTAAAGGTATTTTTGTCTGGCCGCGCGACCGCTACGGTCGCAGGTTCGAATCCTGCCTCGGGCATGGATGTGTGTGATGTCCTTAGGTTAGTTAGGTTTAAGTAGTTCTAAGTTCTAGGGGACTGATGACCTCAGAAGATAAGTCCCACAGTGCTCAGAGCCATTTGAACCATTTTTTTTATTTGTCTGGAGTATAGCCTTGTGCGGAACTGAAACTCATACGATATGTTGCCTACACAAGCAGAGAATAATGCTGAAAATTAGATGGGTAGATCGAGAAATTGCTCTGGAGGAACTGATTCGAATTGGAGGAAAATTAATGACACAACTTGACTCTAAGAAGCGATTGGTTGCTAGGACATATCCTGCGTTAGGAAGCAATCCCCGATTCGGTATTGGAGGTCGTGGGGAGTAAATATTGTAGAAGACAATAAGCAAATTCATATGCATGTAGGGTGCAGCAATTATTTAGAGAAGAAGAGGCTTGCACAGGACAGAGTAGCTTGCAGAGATGCATCAAAACAGTCTTCGGATTGAAAACAACCACAACATCGGTGCTACGCTTTGTGTCCTTGCTCTTCTGCTGATGTTCAGCTCCGGGCTGAAGCGCTATAAACACTTGTCAGAACACACACTTTTTATTATGACTGAGTTATGTGTAGTATTGTCATTGTAGCTTAAATTTGTGTGTTGTCTATGGTCTATGTTTTACGAGTGCATGCGCGCGCGTGCGCGCGTGTGTGTCAGCTATTTAATGACCTTGTTCAAATATAGTGACGAATTGTTATATAAGTGTGTTGGGCCAGTTTCTTGTTATGATGGTGGTCTGGCAGTGGGAGGGGATATTTGTTGTCACTATTTATTCTGGTGATTTCCATGCCTTATTCTTCAGCAGGGATGTACAGACCGCGGCTCGAAGACAGCCACTGATCTAATGGCGGCCCATCCCTCACCGTTTGTTCTTGTAATTTTTTCGGTTTTTACTAATCTTCCATCACCTCCTGAAACGGAGAGAGCGGCCCTTGTAGTGCTCAGTTCTTTTGAGCCGGGTCTAGCTGGCATTATGGCATATGGATCCAAAATTTTTAACTTGTGGCCCCTACATAGTCCCAGGAAGGGATTTGGGGCCCGCGGTACTAGCGAGTCTTGACAACCTTGCTCTGCAGAGTGTAAACGATAACTGTTTACAAAATACCACAGGGGAAGCCGAAATGAATATGATACAGCACACTTTCGGTCTATCAAGCCCGCAAAAGCTTAGGCTAAAGCGCATGCGCACCGTGCAAGATTTTCGGTATCCTTTATTTCGCTCTTACGCCACTGACTTATTCGGCTACTTCGTTAACATTATTAACTTAAACTCTCCCGTGAAGATAATAAAAGATAAAAGACGTTTTGGAAACGTTATACAAAAACTAATCACATTTACTATTCGATTCAGACTTAACCCTTACAAGCTCGGTAGTTTCGTAGCAAGAAGGCTAGATAAACAAAGCGATTTAAATGTTAATTTTTTGCTGTTAAATTCATTATGTTTGAGATGAACTGGCCGCGGCCGGCCGGTGTGGCCGTGCGGTTCTAGGTGCTTCAGTCCGGAACCACGTGACCGCTACGGTCGCAGGTTCGAATCCTGCCCCGGCATGGATGTGTGTGATGTCCTTAGGTTAGTTAGATTTAAGTAGTTCTAAGTCTAGGGGACTGATGACCTCCGATGTTAAGTCCCATAGTGCTTAGAGCCATTTGAACAGTTCACAAACTTAGCTGTTCCGGAAATGCTTCCATCCTTGGCCCAAAAGCCAATTCTCATACCGTTTTAGACGTCAGATAAGTCGCTCCGTTTCCTCATTACGACAATTACGGCACTGTTTTACGCATCCCACGACACGCTTTATATACTCTCCATTGCTCGTGCTGACACCTGCCTCCTGTGAGTGGTTATTGCACGTTGATGTCGAACATAGGCCGTGGCCACACTAATGTGACTGGACCGTGTAACTGGACCGAGTAATGCGTTATTCTAAAAGTTGTGTTTGTGATTACAACATAGATACTGCATTGCAGCCTTGGAATTAAAGCTAGAATATAAGACTGCTCCTGGAAATGGTAATTATTTACACCTGCGTCCATAGTCTGCAAAGGGTACTTCCCACTGTACCACGTATTAGGGTTTTTTCCCGTTCCTGTAACGAATGGAACGCAGGAAGAATGCTGCTATTTGTCTAATCTCACCTTCGCGATCCGTAAAAACGCGATGCGCAACGGGCCACAGCCTGTTTCTCGCCTAACACCGGTTCTTGAAGCTCTGTAAATAGGCTTTTGCGTGATATACAGACAGCCAAGACATTATGATCACTGCCAATCCCTAAACTGAGGGCCCACCTGCTGGGACTGCCGGCACATGAACGATGTTTCATACCAATGAAAACGGAATGCGTATGGTGTTGCAAATACGTACTTTGTATTTTGACAGACTCATTTTAAACACCTTTCATACTTCTAAAGCAGCTGTGGATAGTATAGCCACACAAATGATGTAAAACAAGAGTCAGCCTTTCCCAACTTTGTATAGGGACGTTTTACTGTATGGCACAGAACTACGAAGTATGTCGAGAAAGTTTGTTCTATCAACAGGTTTAAACTTCTTAAGTTAATAATATGACGACTTCACCTTTTAATGTTGGCTGTAATTATAATAAAAACTACTGAGAAAATTTATAGTCAGGGTCTACAATGACAAGCAACTGTTAGCTCTGCTTGTCGGTAGATTAAGGAATAATGTGAGAAAAGTCGTGATTTTGTTTAGAATTTACGAGAACATAGTACACGTTGTGATTGCAATGCTAGATATTTCCAATATACACTGCTGTGCAAAGCTTGTCGGTAGATTAAGGAATAATGTGAGAAAAGTCGTGATTTTGTTTAGAATTTACGAGAACATAGTACACGTTGTGATTGCAATGCTAGATATTTCCAATATACACTGCTGTGCAAAATTTACAGACGACAGTCACTTTCGCTTGATGTGTCACCGCCAAGTACCATAGCTCAATGAAATTTGGACCATGCATAGAAATAACTGCTACAGTAAAGAACAGTATGCGGCGGCGCCGTTCCGTTTGTCCTGCACTTACCCGTGAACTCGTTGCAGCAGATCGCCGGTAGGAAAGCCGAGCAGAAACCTACCGTACTGCAACTCGCATCAGGCTGCATACAATGTAACTATTCCAAGAATCGGGAAATGTCTTAATTTTGAATGAAAGGTGGAAATACTGGCAAAATTTCGGTATATTCTGAAACTTGATAATGTACTCGTTCACTGCCAAGCCCGTGCTAATCTTAACATAGTCATGCACAAACCCTTTCAGTCACGTTAGCAAGTTTATGGTAACGCATTTACCGAAATCTGCACAGTTACTAAACACGGATTGTTCTTAAATGAAAATGCTCGCCGTACTATTAAGTTTATCGGTGTCTAATGCACTCATGTTTTTAGTCACCGATCTGCTTAATATGCCACGCCGAACTACTGTCTTTTGTCATACACAAAATTACTTAAAAAATTCGTACTTCCCAAAAAACACACAGGAATAAAAATGCCTCCACTTTGAAATGCTTTTGGAACATGTAGCACAACTAAAACCGGCAAATTATAACTTCCTTCGGAGCTCATACTACACACGACCGTACCATTGAAAGGCTGGGCTCCGACTACTTAGTGCTGTAAACATTCTATGTCTCCAAGAGAAAAGACGCGCGGAGAATACTCCGTTTTGGTTGGTTAGTTTTCTTTAAGGCCAATGGAAAAATATTATTCTCTCCCGTCAGTCCGCGCTTTTCATGACTAACAAATCAACAAATAACACACTTTCGAATTGTACTTTTTCCCGAAATAAATATTTAACATTCTGATATTTTATTTATACTTTACGTTATTAACTATATTCATTTGCACCTGCTTGTCGGTAGATTAAGGAATAATGTGAGAAAAGTCGTGATTTTGTTTAGAATTTACGAGAACATAGTACACGTTGTGATTGCAATGCTAGATATTTCCAATATACACTGCTGTGCAAAATTTACAGACGACAGTCACTTTCGCTTGATGTGTCACCGCCAAGTACCATAGCTCAATGAAATTTGGACCATGCATAGAAATAACTGCTACAGTAAAGAACAGTATGCGGCGGCGCCGTTCCGTTTGTCCTGCACTTACCCGTGAACTCGTTGCAGCAGATCGCCGGTAGGAAAGCCGAGCAGAAACCTACCGTACTGCAACTCGCATCAGGCTGCATACAATGTAACTATTCCAAGAATCGGGAAATGTCTTAATTTTGAATGAAAGGTGGAAATACTGGCAAAATTTCGGTATATTCTGAAACTTGATAATGTACTCGTTCACTGCCAAGCCCGTGCTAATCTTAACATAGTCATGCACAAACCCTTTCAGTCACGTTAGCAAGTTTATGGTAACGCATTTACCGAAATCTGCACAGTTACTAAACACGGATTGTTCTTAAATGAAAATGCTCGCCGTACTATTAAGTTTATCGGTGTCTAATGCACTCATGTTTTTAGTCACCGATCTGCTTAATATGCCACGCCGAACTACTGTCTTTTGTCATACACAAAATTACTTAAAAAATTCGTACTTCCCAAAAAACACACAGGAATAAAAATGCCTCCACTTTGAAATGCTTTTGGAACATGTAGCACAACTAAAACCGGCAAATTATAACTTCCTTCGGAGCTCATACTACACACGACCGTACCATTGAAAGGCTGGGCTCCGACTACTTAGTGCTGTAAACATTCTATGTCTCCAAGAGAAAAGACGCGCGGAGAATACTCCGTTTTGGTTGGTTAGTTTTCTTTAAGGCCAATGGAAAAATATTATTCTCTCCCGTCAGTCCGCGCTTTTCATGACTAACAAATCAACAAATAACACACTTTCGAATTGTACTTTTTCCCGAAATAAATATTTAACATTCTGATATTTTATTTATACTTTACGTTATTAACTATATTCATTTGCACTCGAATTAGCTTTCCTTTTACCATAAACTTACTTAACATATTATGATACAAAATTCCCCGTCGCCTGCATTCGCCCTGTCTTAATAATTTCTAACGCTAGTTCATACAGCGTTTGTCAGTATAACAGTGATCTACATATTTACTTTAGACCACATTCACGCATCATTCACACTACTAAAATCATATACAAAACTATACAAACATAAATAAACACAAAAACCTGCAAGAAACAAAAAGATCAATTCACGAAAACATTCTCTTGACCTGTTTTCTTGAATATCTCTGTCCGCTACTATACTCTGGTGGATGAAAATTAGAACTACGTACTCTACTGAACACGCTTCAGATCATCTGTCACTGTGCACGCATGAGTTATTCTCCCGATACACAGGCTATAGACAGGAGCGATATAAAGGCGCCACGCCTCGAGAACAATACAGAAGATAACTGGAAGAAATACGAAATGAGGCAAACAGAAATGACACTTTTATTCAAAGACAATAATTTCAGTGAACTCACCGCTGCTCATGATGGTATTCTGGGCATTACAAGCGTTGGAACATGGTTCTTATTACAGAATGCACGCGACATGGCAATGCATCCTGTGAACGTGCTCCCATGTCCCCCACAAGATTCGTAAGCACTTCTTTTGGTAAGGCGTTCCGTTCCCCCAACAGTGCTGTTGACAACCGCTGCATGGCCGTTGGTGTCTGTGGATGTGTCACAGTACTTCCCAACGCATCCCACTCTTGCTTTCGCACTCAATATACTCTGCACCACTATGGCCCCTTCACCATAACACCGGACCACTAAAATAGCCAAGGACGCTCTTCTCCAACTACAGCGACTGGGGAAGGAGGTGTCTCTCTGCTGGGTACCAGGGCACGCGGGAATTCTGGAGAATGAAAGGGCTGATCGAGCAGCCAAGGAGGCGTGTCGTGACCGTCAGGTCTTTCAGTGTGCTATCCCCCTGCGTGCCCTCACCTCGCTGTTGCGGTATAAAGTCCTGTGTCGCTGGGAACATGGGTGACTAGAAGTGACCGACGACAAGCTCCGTGCCGTCAAGCCCACAACTCGACCGAGGGGTACTTCCTTCCAGACACGTCCACGGGGCGAGATCCTCCTTACTCGTCTTCGCATCGGCCACAGCCCTATGACGCATGGCTTTCTACTCCGGCGAGAGGACCCTCAGATGTGTGGTGTTTGTGGCGTGCGGATCACGGTGCACCACATTTTATTGGACTGCATTTTATTTGCTGACCAGCGGACTGCAGCGGATTTGCCAGCGAATCTACAGTCTATTTTGTGCAACGATTAAACGAATGTGGCTCGCGTTTTAAAGTCTTGTGAATTGTCCCACGTTTTTAACAAGATTTTGGGGAGATGTTTTAAATGTGTCAACAGGATGGCTGGCTCACCCAAGTTTTTTGTAAGTGGTCAGCCAGTCACATTTCCCTGTGCTGTTCTTTTAGCTCTTCTGTGTTTTGTTTTCCCTCTGTTTTAAATTCTTGATTAGCCATCTTGCCTCCTCATTGGTTTTAGCGCATGTCAGAGTACCTGTGCGACAGAGTAATTGTGTGGTCATTTCGTGTGCATGCGTGTACGACAGTTTTCGTTCTTATCCACATTCGTTTATTTTAATAATTGTTAGGGCGCTGATAACCTCGCCGTTGGGCGCCCATAAGATCCGCAAACATCGCGCGCGCGCGCTCACACACACACACACACACACACACACACACACACACACACACACACACACACACTAAAATAGCCATGTTCGACGGTGCTGGAAGTACCCTCATGTGGCAAGAGATGGGAACACATAATTCACCCAGGAACATTGTTGAACATGGTCGTTTTGGCGGTCTGGGTGTTATGGTGTTGTGATGTATAATGTCCCACGTGCGTATTGACCTTCCAGTCTTTGAACACGGTGCATTCAGCAGCCAAAGTTATTGTAACTCCTTCCCTATGTGGGTTCTTTAGGTTCTGACTTCATTTTTACGCACGACAATTCACGACCGCATCGAACAACGCAGTTGGAGGAGTTTTTGGAACGAGAGAATTTTCGGTATATGGACTGACCTGCCAGTTTAGTCGACTTAAATCCCATCTAGCACCCAGTACGTTGTCCTCGATGGTGAATGTTCATCGGAAGTGAGGGTATCATCTGGAGTGCCCCAGGGAAGTGTGGTAGGTCCGTTGTTGTTTTCTATCTACATAAATGACCTTTTGGATAGGGTGGATAGCAATGTGCGGCTGTTTGCTGATGATGCTGTGGTGTACGGGAAGGTGTCGTCGTTGAGTGACTCTAGGAGGATACAAGATGACTTGGACAGGATTTGTGATTGGTGTAAGGAATGGCAGCTAACTCTAAATATAGATAAATGTAAATTAATTCAGATGAATAGGAAAAAGAATCCTGTAATGTTTGAATACTCTATTAGTAGTGTAGCGCTTGGCACAGTCACGTCGATTAAATATTTGGGCGTAGCATTGCAGAACGATATGAAGTGGGACAAGCATGTAACGGCAGTTGTGGGGAAGGCGGATGGTCGTCTTTGGTTCATTGGTAGAATTTTGGGAAGATGTGGTTCATCTGTAAAGGAGACTGCTTATAGAACTCTGGTGCGACCTATTCTTGAGTACTGCTCGAGCGTTTGGTATCCGTATCAGGTCGGACATAGAAGCAATTCAGAGGCGGGCTGCTAGATTTGTTACTGGTAGGTTTGATCATCACGCGAGTGTTACGGAAATGCTTCAGGAACTCGGGTGGGAGTCTCTAGAGGAAAGGAGGCGTCCTTTTCGTGAATCGCTACTGAGGAAATTTAGAGAACCAGCATTTGTGGGTGACTGCAGTACAATTTTACTGCCGCCAACTTACGTTTCGCGGAAAGACCATAAAGATAAGATAAGAGAGATTAGGGCTCGTACAGAGGCATATAGGCAGTCATTTTTCCCTCGTACTCTTTGGGAGTGGAACAGGGAGAGAAGATGCTAATTGTGGTACGGGGTACCCTCCGCCACGCACCGTATGGTGGATTGCGGAGTATGTAAGTAGATGAAGCACATGTGGGATGCGTGGGGGACACGTACTGCAGCACGACCACATGCACTAACGACCTTTCCACAGTTATAAATGGCTCTGGTTGGGGGAATGGAACATTTTCCACAAGAACTTGTTACCAACTTTGTGGCCCGGATAGGAGCACGTTGCGGAGCATGCTCTGCCGTCAGTGGTTATTGCCCACCCTCTTAAGAACCAGTCTCGCTTTTGGTAATATCCAGGGGACTATCATGAATCGCGGTAACGTCAGTGTAATTATTGTCTTTCAATAAAAGTGTTATCTCTGTTCGTTTCATTGCGTAGATCTTTCAGGTACCTTCTGTACTACATTGCTTGACGATTGCTAAGGAACAGAGACATTGCTGGACATGTTTGGCACAGGTCAGACTCCCAACTTAAAGGTCGGTTTCGGTCTCTAGTAGCGAATATGCCCTCTTGGGCACTAAGGCACATTTTGCATCTGATATTCTTGCTGGCTACCAATCCTGTCCTTGGGGGATATTGTCCCACTCCTCTCTCACCGACGTTACAGTTTCGAGGAGGGCGTGTTCGTTGAGAAACACGTCTGTCAAGAACATGCCAGACATGCTGTATAGGGTTTAGGTCCCACTAGTATGCAGGCCATCCCATACTTTCAATACTTCCACTTTCCAGTGTGTCCGACACCTCGGCGGTATCTGAGATACAAATTCTGTTACTTTCAGCCACTAGGGTTACGTATCGATTCTGCTGCGGTGTGGTGGTCCGTCTACGGCCACCGGCATGGTTTCGCATAGTGTTTCCACCATCTGCGGCCTTTTTAATCGCGAGATCAGCTCTTTTGGACGCAGTCACTACTGGAGCCACGGTAATAACAATTTGACCGGATTCGAGCCTTCCAACTGCCCGCCACAATCGTAAGAACTCAAATGATGTCTTGCAGACGTATTTCCTTACCAGACGGAATGTCGCACTAACCGGTTTTACAACAAGCTTCGTTAAAACTCAGTACCGCATGAACTGTCCAATGCATACAGAACGTTCGCGCACAGGCATCGCTGCTCTTAAAACTACCGTCCCCTACATTCCCTTTTATTAGTTACGGACCGTAGTTCCGTCCCAGCTCCTAATTTCGTCCCGCTATGAATTTCCGGCCTTCATGATGGTGAGGTATCGGTCTTCTTGTGATGTTGTACACTGCGGACATCCCGTACTGTAGCGCCTGGACACGTTTCCTGTCTGCCGGAATCGTTGCCATGATCTTGAGATCACACTTTGTGGCACACGGAGGACCCGTGCTACGACCTGCGGTGTTTGACCAGCCTCCAGTCGCCCTAATATTCTACCCAACGTACCGTCATCAATATGTGTTCTCTGAGCCATTTTCAACACACAGTCACCATTAGCACGCCTGAAAACGTCTGCACACTTACTCGCTGCGCCGTACTCTGAAATGCACCAGCACACCTCTGCGAATGTGGACTGCTGCCAGCGCCACCGTGCGAAGACCGTAGGTCAAATGCACCGCACGGTCATACTCCGAGGTGATTTAAACCCGCAAACCGTCCACCAGAGCGTTGTTTGACCATGAATAAGCATTATCCTTAATTTAGATGGAAGCAACACACTTCTGTTTTACTCACACTGGGTTGGAGTCTCCAGATTTTGAAGTAATTATCTAATGCAGACAGGTCATTGGCTAGAATCTCTTCTGTTGTCTTCATTTCCTGGTTGGCGAACGTAAAACTGGAAGTAAGTTTCAGAGGCAGAATTCTTCGTCATAATTGGAACCCAAAATATCTTGGTGTCATCCTGGATCGTACACTATGCTTCAAACAACAAATTCTTAACTTAGCTGAAAAGTTGAGGACTCGAAACAACATCCTCCATAAGCTATGCGGAACTACCTGGGGATCTTCAGGAACCACCCTGCGATCTTCAGCTCTGGGCTTGGTGTACTCAAATGCTGAGTATTGTACACCTGTTTGGACGAACAGTCATCATACAAGGCTTGTTGATACCCAGCTGAATACGACAATGCGCATAATATCTGGCGCAATCAGATCTATTCCAGTTTATTGGCTTCCACTGTTAACCGGTATAATGCCTCCTGATGTACGCAGATATACTGCCCTTATGAGAGAATTCCACAAGATCTCCAGGAATTCTAACCTACCCGTGCATAGCGACCTGCCACTTCTAAATCGTAAGAGACTTAAATCACGCCATCCAACTCTGTGCGATGCTGCTGACATGGTTGCTAAGGATTTCAAACCTCTTGAAGAATGGAAAGGTCGGTGGGAAGCAGTTACAGACGTGCACCTGCATAATATTTTCTCAGGTGCTAAACTTCCAAGTCGATTCGACCTGACACGCAAGACCTGGACTACTGTCAACAGAATCCGTACCGGCCATGGCCGATGCAGGGATGCTCTCTTTAAGTGGAAGAAGCTGCCTGATCCAGCCTGTGACTGCGGGGCTCCATATCAGACTGTTCACCACATTGTCAGTGAATGCAGGATTCGAGCCTATCACGGCGCCAGAGGGCTTGCTGCTAGCAACTCCAGATGCAGTGCGCTGGATTGAAGGACGGGATGTTCAGTTGTAAAGACAAACTTAAGCTTCTTGTGTGTCAATAGGTACAATGCACCGGGTGATCAAAAAGTCAGTATACATTTGAAAACTGAATAAATCACGGAATAATGTGGATAGAGAGGTACAAATTGACACACATGCTTGGAATGACATGGGGTTTTATTAGAACCGAAAAAATACACACGTTCAAAAACTCTCCGACAGATGGCGTTTCATCTGATCACGATAGCAATAATTAGCATAACAAAGTAAGGCAAAGCAAAGATGATGACCTTTACAGGAAATACTCAATATGTCCACCTTCATTCCTCAACAATAGCTGTAGTCGAGGAATAATGTTGTGAACAGCACTTTAAAGCATGTCCGGAGTTATGGTGAGGCATTGGCGTCGGATGTCGTCTTTCAGCATGCCTAGAGATGCCGGTTGATCACGATACACTTGCGACTTCAGGTGACCCCAAAGCCAATAATCGGACGGACTGAGGTCTGGGGACCTGGGAGGCCAAGCATGACGAAAGTGGCGGCTGAGCACACGATCATCACCAAACGACGCGCGCAAGAGATCTTTCATGCGTCTAGAAATACGTTTTTTTTTTTTTTTGTTCTAATAAAACCTCATGTGTGTCAATTCAATTTTTACATCTCTATCTACATTATTCCGTGGTTTATTAAGTTTTCAAATTTAGACTGACTTTTTGATCACCCGGTATATGTAATTTAATTTCATGATATGTCTGTATTAGCCATATGCTAAATAAATAAATAATCCTTAATTTATGAGCATGAGTGTAGATGGGGTCACATTAATAAGACTGGACTGTGTAGAATCTGCCCATGGTTCAAATGGTTCAAATGGCTCTGAGCACTATGGGACTTAACAGCTGTGGTCATCAGTCCCCTAGAACTTAGAACTACTTAAACCTAACCAACCTAAGGACATCACACACATCCATGCCCGAGGTAGGATTCGAACCTGCGACCGTAGAAGACGCACGGTTCCGGACTGCGCGCCTAGACGCGCGAGACCACCGCGGCCAATCTGCCCATGAACTTCATTCTTGTGAGATCATTGCTTCGGGAGATTAACTTTTCATTCGCAATAGTGTATTCGAGGCTAATAGGAAAGAAAGAGGTGCTCACGTGCTGCAAGCCGTGGAAGCCGCCGTCTTGGTGGTGGCGGACGGGCCCGTCTGTCTCGACGTTCTCAGTGAGGTTGAAGATTGCGTTGGCCAGGGAAAAGCGCGCGTACGGGACGCGGCCCGCCACGCGGCCCACCATTCCCCCGAACAGATGGTCACGGTGCTGCACGTAGTCTTGGCGGCAGATAAAAATCCCATGCAGCACATTCTCTACTCACACCACTTATAAATGTAGAAATGTCAGATGTAAAGTGATAAAAGCTATAGCAAGAATAATTTAAAATTAAGAATAGAAGTTTTAGAGGGGAAAATAGTGTAGAATCAGCGTTCGGTAATTGCAGATCAAAATTATAGTATATCAGCAAGTAGTTTAACGTCGAAGTACAGCAAAGCCACGGAAGCTCCGTCATAGAGAAGGCAGTGACGTTAAACTTTTGTACTGAAAAAACCTATAAAAAGGCCTGATCGTCATTATTGCCCCCTTTTTGTCCCTTGATTGTTTCGTTAAAGGGCGGGGAAACGGTGTCAATCAGTGAGACAATAATTAGATTGTACTTTATCGTGTTAAGATTCACGATAAACTGTTAGAATATTACGGAGATTAAAAGTGGTGTAGTGTACGAACTCTGACTGTTGGTAGCAACGGAGTATTAAAGGGATTTTAGGACTTTAGTGCTAGATTGGAACTTTACGGACATATAGACGACAGAAACTCAAATTATCTGCTGATACGAGTGTATTCAGAAGTACCGGTATGCAGATATTTACGTGTGGACTTTTGAAAGTGTCGTGTGCCGTTAGTTGCGAATCTGGACGTAGAACGCGTGCATATCGGCATTTGCGGACTATTTAGATTCCTCCAGGCTAGGAACCTTTTAAATAGACCATCATCCATCACCATCTTAATCCTCGAATATAGAGTGAAAGTGAAATACAAGAGTGTTGTACTTATTTCATTTACGTACTACTAATCAGTGAAGGTTTTACGGAACCAAAGCTATTCGGCAGTAAGTCAGTACCATCTAGCGGAAAGCGTAGGCATTAACTAACACGCTTACTGAAGTGAACGTTTACGTTTTTTACGGACTGCTTAATATGAGGTTTTTTGTCTCTTTGACGTCCCCACTCCCTCCGAAAGGTGGCGCAGGCTGTCTTAATCATAAAAGGGGAGAGTTTTAGCCGAGCAAATTACTAAATAAAAGCGCTATTTACAAGACTCGCAGTAATAGCAAAACACAAGGTCCGCACCTCATCGGAGAGTCGTCGCTGTCACGTCGGGAAGTAAAGCCGGAAAACCTACCGACGATACGTATCTACGAGCAGACGTCGACGTGGAGTACCTAAAAAGGGAATCACAAAATAGTTGGGGATGCTTCACAGATCTGCCCATCTGGCAGATTTCAAACGTGAAGATACAGTTGTGATATAAATCTATTGAACTCTGATCTCTTTTCGTAAATCCAGGATCAACTGGAACCATTCGATCTGTTCCAAATCGACTTGGCCAAATGAACACTTCTTTGTGAACTATTATCAAAATTCTACATAATAAAACTTGGTTATGCTGTAATAGAGCAGACGCTTTAGATCACCACAAAAACTACTTGAAATTATCCACCTGGTTCCTTATTGATCTTCTTACGTTGCTTAATTTATCATATTTTTTCATGTGGTTTCTCTTTCAGAAATTACTAGCAACTTCCCCACCACCGATTCTTGAAAGAATCGAACTCCCATATATAAAACACCTTCAGGACATGTACTAAAACTACAACTTTCATAATTGTGTTGCTATGTTTAACCTTTAACGTAAGATTATAGCTCTTAATGAATAGATTATCGTGGCATTTTAAAAAGTTACGTTCGGTCACTAATTAAATAAAAAACACTGAAAATGATATTGTTGCTACTTCTGCAAGCTCCTACACTGAGGTGACAAATATACACAAGGTATAAATGGGAAGCGCATTTGTACTCAAGTGATTCACGTGAAAAGGTTTCCGACTTGATTAAGGGCGCTCAATAGGAATTACAGACTTTGAATGTGGAAGAGTAAGTGGAGCTAGATGCATCGGACATTCCATTTGGGGACTCCTCAGAGAATTCAGTGTTCCGAGTTTCACAATGTCAAGAGTGGATCTGGAATACCTAATTTCAGGTATTACCTCCCACCACGGGCAATGCCGACGGCCTTCTCTTAACGACCGAGAGCAGCACCGTTTGCGTAGAGTTTTCATGCTAACAGACAAACAATGCTGTGTGAAATAACAGCAAAAATCAATGTGGGACGGACGACATACGTAACCGTTGGGATAGAGTGGCGAAATTTGGCCTTAATGGCCTTATAGCAGCACACAACCGACGTGAGCGCCTTTGCTAACAGTACGACATCGCCTGCAGCACCTCTCTTGGGCTCGTCACCGTATCGGTTGGATTCTAGACAACTGGGAAACCGTGGACTGGTCAGATGAGTCCTAATTGCAGTTGGCAAGTGCTGATGGTAGGACTTGGGTCATGGGCCCAAGTTCTCAATAAGGAACTGTGCAACATGGTGGCGGTTCCATAACGGTGTGCACTTTGTTTACATGTAATGGACTGGGTCTTCTGGTCCAACTGAACCTATCATTGACTGGAAATGGTTATGTTCGGTTACTTGGAGACCATTTCCAGCGACTCATGGACTTCATATTCCCAAACAACGATGGAATTTTTATGGATGGCAATGCGCCATGTCACCGGGTCACAGTTCTTCGCAGATATTTTGAAGAACGTTCTGGAGAATTTGAGCGAATGATATGGACACTCATCGAATATTTATGGGATACAATCGAGAGCTCTGATAGTGCACAAAATCCTGCTGGACTCGCATTTGGGAGGATGACAGTTCAAACCCGAGTCCGGCCATACACATTTAGGTTTTCCGTGACTTCCCTAAATCGTTCTAGGCAAGTGCCGGAATGGCTCTTCTGAAAGGGCACGGCCCTTCCCTATCCGTGACACAATCCGAGCTTGCACTCCATCTCTAAAGACCTCAATGTCGACGGGACGTTAAATCCAATCTTACTTTTGCAAAATCCTCCACCGGCAACACTTTCGCAATTATGGACGGCTACAGAGAGAACATGTCTCGTTATTTCTGCTGGGGACTTCCAACAAGTTGTTGAATCCAGGATACGTCGAGCTGCTGCATCGCGCTGGACAGAAAGAGGACTGCCACGATATTAAGAGCTATTCCATGACTTTTGTCACCTCTGTGTAGATACTAAACTTGCAACTAGGACAAGATGATCATTTTAGCCGTTTAGTTATATACGGTAGATATCCCGTTTTATTATGATGTACAGGATAACAGAACCACCTCTTATTCACAGTGACGTAACATGTTTTGTGGACGATTGCTCCCATCCTCTATTCAAATGGTTCAAATGGCTCTGAGCACTATGGGACTTAACATCTATGGTCATGAGTCCCCTAGAACTTAGAACTACTTAAACCTAACTAACCTAAGGACATCACACACATCCATGCCCGAGGCAGGATTCGAACCTGCGACCGTAGCAGTCGCGCGGCTCCGGACTGAGCGCCTAGAGCCGCTAGACCACCGCGGCCGGCTCCCATCCTCTATTCTAGCTAAGATTGATATGAAACTCTGCTCATCTTAATTTTGATACTTTTTTAGAACAGCATTTTGAAGCATTCAGGTATTTCAGTCGAGGCATACAGGTGAAATACCTCGGTTCTGATACTAAGTTTCACTTAAAAAATGAAGTTTCTATTACTACTAATTAAAACATTGATAAAGATACGTGGATGAAACCTGTAATACTTTGCCGAGACAAAATCCAATTTATTTCTTAATTCTCTGAGGAACCCAATAAATACCAAATAAAGTTCAAATGGTGCAAATGGCTCTGAGCACTACGGGACTTAACTTCTAAGGTCATCAGTCCCCTAGAACGTAGAACTACTTAAACCTAACTAACCTAAGGACATCAGACACATCCATGCACGAGGCAGGATTCGAACCTGCGACCGTAGCAGTCGCGCGGTTCCAGACTGTAGCGCCTAGAACCCCTCGGCCACCCCGACCGGCCCAAATAAACTCCAGCTACTCACATAAGTCTAGTGACAGCAGTAATTATCGCATGGCTGCGAATCTTGGAGGATATTCTCATGCGTTAATGCGAAATCTATTTACGCTGGAAAGAAATTAGTTCCAATTTTGGCCACCAGGTGCACATCTGGCGCTATGAATGCAAGAAAGAGATAGATAAATCTTTCCAGAATGGATTAGGAACGGGACGTGGACTGAAAAGATTAAAAAAATAATAAATGCATAATGTTGATTGCATTATTATCTGCCGCTTACACAATTTGTTCAGTATGAGCACCAGAGACGTCGACCAGATGCTATATAGCGCCAGATGTGCACCTGTTGGACGAAATTCGAACTATTTTTTTTTTTGCGGCGTAAATCAGTTCTGCATTAACGAATTGACATACCTACCACATTTCACTGCCATACAATAATTACAGCCCACACTGGACTTCCATGATTAGCTGCACTTTAATTGTAACCATCCGGTACATCACAATAATAGTCTGGTTTTTCATTTTTCTGCTTTCCAAGTGATTTTTGCTATCGTGTGTTTCTAATTCTTCCACACCAAACAACCCGGTTCAATCAGAATACTATAAACACGATTTGTATGGAAACAGAAACCGCCATTTGTCACCTATTACCAATGTCATTTGGACGAACTGAATCATCTCATTAACTGGCCATCAGAATAACTTAATTTGATTCATAATATACGCCGTAATTCTGACATACAGCTTGCCTGACACCATGAGAAGTAGTGGTGGTAGTTGTCGGAACAGTCCTGGCACAATATCAATGGACGTAGCAAGCAGGCGCTTTGACAGCTACTTAATATGTGCATGTTTTCAAGATGGCGCTGTATTGTTTTTGCCTTGTGTGAAGGTGGCAACACTGATGCTGCGAGATACTTGAGTGCATCTGAATGAGACAAGCTAGTGTCACGCTTGGCTTACCCAGCAGTGACTTTGTGCGACTACGAAACTCGATAGCAGTCCACAAATGTACGATTTCTTCGTATTTCGTTGTTTTCCTAATGTAATTTGCGTGTTATACGCAGATCAAAGACAACGGCGGCGCATTCAAGATTTACTGTATTACAAACATGATACTCTTGGTACAACTTCTTATAACTATTTCAGTTAATTACACAGTCAAAATACTAACACGAATTCTTCACAGAAGAAAGAAAAAACTGGTAGAAGCTAACTTCGAGGAAGATCAGTTGGATTCCGGAGAAATATAGGAACTCACAGTGCAATACTGACCTATGATTCATCTTCTAGGTGCTTCAGTCTGGAACCGCGCGACCGCTACGGTCGCAGGTTCGAATCCTGCCTCGGGCATCGATGTGTGTGATGTCCTTAGGTTAGTTAGGTTTAAGTAGTTCTAAGTTCTAGGGGACTGATGACCTCAGGTGTTAAGTCCCATAGTGCTCAGAGCCATTTGAACCATATTTGAACTTATCTTCAAAGATAGGTTAAGCAAAGAAAAAGCTATGTTCATAGCATTTGTAGACTTAGAGAAAGCTTTTGACAGTGTTGACCAGAGGACTCTCTTTGATATTCAGAAGGTAGTAGGGGTAAAATACAGGGAGGGAGAAGGTTATTCACAACTTATACAGAAACCAGATGTCTCTTATAAGAGTCAAGGCTATGACAGGGAAGCAGCGGTTGAAAAGGGAGTGAGACAGGGCTGTAGCATATCCCTGATGTTATTCAATTTGTACAGTGAACAAAGAGTGAAGGAAACCTAAGAAAAATTTGGAGTAGGAATTAAAGTTCAGGGACAAGAAATAAAAGCTTTGAGATTTTACGATGACATTGTAATTCTGTCAGAGACAGCAAAGGACTGGGAAGAACAACTGAGTAGAATGGACAGTGTCTTTACAGGAGGATATAAGATGACAATGAACATGAACAAAAGCAAAACAATGGTAATGGAATATAGTCGAATTAAATCGGGTGATGCTGAGAGAATTAGATTAGGAAGCAAGACACTTAAAGTAGTGGATGAGTTTTGTTATTTGCACAGCAAAATAACTGATGATGGCCAAAGTAGAGAGGATATAACATGTAGACTGGCAATGGCAAGAAGAACGTTTCTGAGAAGATCGTACCACTCGCGGCTTACCAGGTCGACTGCTACCAACTTTCGTGGTCGCATCAAGTACACGTCATTTTGACATGTCTTCTGAGCAAGCCTATCGTAAAACTGGCGTCTCAATAGAACTGTAGTTTCACTTTTAGAAGCTAAATAAAGAAACATAATGCAAAATTTTTGTTTGCTATTTATAACACATTCTCCACTCCATATAACATAAGCCCACATGGGAAAATGTTCTGTCGTTTGCTTCTCAAATTGAGTTTTACTCACAAAGTTATGGCATCTAATCAGTTACTCAATTACTTTGATGTAAATATCGGATTAGTAGAGGGCGCATTGTGTATGACATTCTTCAAAAACCTGCAACAAGTGACGCCGCCATACAAGCGTCGTTTTGTCATCTAACTATGCATAAACCTAGTTTTTCTTCTCTATGACTGATCAGGCACTCATTGTCCCTTTAAGCCTTAATTCTTTTGACCGCAAATTAGTTAACTTGAAATACGTTGCGCAACCCAATGGTTTCAGTCCCAATGTAGTAGATAACATATTTCATTTCAAGTCATCCGATATGAATAACACAGCTGGTACGCGAAGTACTCCTTCTGAGTGCATCTACGTTAACCTATCTTTTGTGAGTGACATATGTTACAGACTCATCAATCATCAACCACCTCAAAGGCAATGATATTAAAATCCAGTAGCAATTCACTCACACATCTTCAAAGTTCACAGAAAGGCAACAGCAAAAGATACCACCATATACAGCTCATCCTCTCACCCCATAACACACAAACTTGCTGCATACAGAGCACTAGTACAAACAGCTTCAGCAAATGGCTATGATGAAGTATTAATTGATAACCAGTTCACAGAAAGGCAACAGCAAAAGATACCACCATATACAGCTCATCCTGTCGCCCCATAACACACAAGCTTGCTGCATACAGAGCACTAGTACAAACAGCTTCAGCAAATGGCTATGATGAAGTATTAATTGATAACCCTACGGAAAAAGGGTAAAACAATAATAAACCGCCTTCCATACATGAAATGATAAAGAAACCCATGGCTTGCATACCTTTCACAGGCAAACTCTCCAACAAAATAGCAAACATTCTCAGACCAAATGACATTAGCATTGCCTTTACAACACACAACAAACTGCAACACACACTGAGACACAATATCTACACACAGCCGGATATACGCCCACAATCAGGCATCTACAAAATACTATGTAATACCTGCAGATCCCTCTATATAGGCCAAACTGGAAGAGACTTCCAAACAAGATATAATGAACACATAAATGCTTACCACACAAACAATTACAATATATCAGCAATAGCCATCCACATAAAAGACACAGGCCACCCATTCCATGATATTGCAAATTATCTTCATATATTACAAAAAAAGAATAAGGGGCGTCAAACGGACTTATCTGAACAACTGGAAATCTTCATTCATGACACGGCACATGGAGATGTATTATTAAATGATAAGCTTGAAAGTAATAATGTTAGCTTCTTCAAAACTTCTCCAATATTAAATGTTTATTTCATTGACAGAATAGTTTTCATTAAGTATCCATGTAACATTCTCCACATTGCCAATACATCTAGGTAAAAGTCATCATCTTCACCACAGGTATATATTACTGTGTTTGAAATGGTAACTATTTTGCTTAGATTTTATAACTCTCTGGAAAGATGTTAACAGTCTTTGAAATTATAAGTAGTTTATATTAGATTTTAAAGCTCTTTGGGAAGATGTAAACAGATGTTTGTGAAAATTCTAAGTTGTGATTTACCTTTTACTGTGCTCTGTGTACCAGAAAATGAAATCGCCAACACAAATGTAAGTAAATGTATTAATATATTACCTAATCATGCTATTCACATAATGTACACACTGTAACACATTTATCCTTCCACACAGGTTTATTTTTCGATTCTTAACCCCACTGGCACACACATCTAATGTACATAACCTATCGGCTGATGTATAAGTAACTGTATAATGCACCTGATGATGGCAGCATGCTGCCGTGTATAAGTAACTGTATAATGCACCTGATGATGGCAGCATGCTGCCGAAATGCATTGTGTTAATAAAATATTAGTAAAAAGTGACTGCAGCAGTATAAATTATTGCACATAGTGAAATACCAGTCAAAGATTTCTTTTCCATCTCAGGAGACTATACTCTCACTAGTGTCCAATGCCCTCGTCCTTACACTGACAGAAAAAAATCGCGACACCAGAAAATATTTAACCTAGAGCAACAAAATTTTGGGAATACGTCTGTCTAGGCAGCATATTTGAGAGATTTACATTGCAAGATCATTGATTAGTGTAAGCGCGAGGTACGCCATTGCAAATGGGACGTGCTGGTACATTAATAACCGGTGTAACCGCCAGAATGTTGAATAGAAGCGCGCAAACGTGCATATATTGCTTTGTACAGGTGCCAGATGTCAGTTTCTGCGGTGAAGTCCCATGCCTGGTGCAAGTCAATACGAGGACGATTACTACTGTTTGTGGATGACGACGGAGCTGAAGTTGTCATGGATTGGTGACAGTCTGTTGTGTCACTGTGGTGTCAACTGCTGCTCAAGTTGCTGCTGCGGATGCAATACGATGAGCAAGAATCCAGAGGCCCACACCGAACACGATGGTCTTCCCTCTCGGTAATGCCACATGGCCACGCAGAGCCTGCTCTTCTTACGACTGTACATTCTCGTGACCACCGCTGCAAGTAATCATGGACAGTGGCTACATTCCTGCCAAGACTTTCTGCTATATCGCACACGGAATATCCCATTTCTTGTAGCCCTACTGCACGACCTCGTTCAAACTCGGTGAAGTGTTGATAATGGTGTTTTTTTCGCCTTAAGAGCATTCTTAACTAACATCAACTCAACAAGTCTAATCTCAAAGATATCTAACGGTCACGACCGTTACAGCGTGTATTTAACGCAAACCTGATTTGCATCGTCGTAGTGGTACTACTGTCCCCGTCTCGTGGTCTTGCAGTAGCGTTCTCGCTTCCCGGGCACGGGGTCCTGGCTTCGATTCCCGGCGGGGTCAGGGATTTTCCCTGCCTTGAGATGACTGGGTGTTGTTGTGTCGTCTTCATCATCATCATTCATCCCCATTACGGCCGGAGGAAGGCAATGGCAAACAATCTCCGCTAGGACCTTGCCTAGTCGGCGGTGCGGGTCTCCCACATCGTCCCCTACGCTCCTCGGAGTATGGGACCTCATTATCATCCGTGCTGCTACTAGCGTCATTCTTATTTGACTGGCGCAAAATCTGGATAGATATCAACTTTCCGACGTAGAAACACATCTATCAACTTTCTTTTATGTCCAACAATTGCTTCTCGGTGTCGCGATTTTTTTCCTTCTACATAGAGTTGACAAAGAGATCGTGAAGCTAAAATGCGGTTTCGGGAGTGCAGTATCATCAATGACCTCACCGTGGCGCACAGCGCTTCGCGGCCAGGAATCAGACGGCGTTTAGCTCACGGCCGATAGGGGGCGGTACCACCGCCGCTTAACAGCGCATGCGCAACCACTCCTCATACACTTCGGCGGTAACCCCAGCAACGCCATCCGGCGCACATACGGAAAACAGCGACCTACCGACTATGGGCCAATCACGCCATGCCACGCAACCGTGGCCTCACCGGCGGCCTGTGTACTCTTGGGCGCCCCGAGTAGTTATAAGCGCACCCCCCGCCGCGGAAGGCAACCCCTGGCAGATCCTCCAACTTTCTTAATCATCGTCGAGTGTGCTGCGTCACTGGTCGTTTCGGTGCATTTCTACAGTGTCGTCAAGTGGTGTGGTTTTTACTTGTGTGCTCGACTTGTATGTAGTTTTGTTGACCGTGGTTTTTCCGTGGTGCGCTAATATCGCGTGGCTGTTTTAATCGTTCTGGGACTTATTGCACTCCTGTCATACTTGGACTTGTGTCTTTCAATACCCACAATGTGTGGTTTTTTGTGTAAAATATATATTTTTTTTTTAATCTTCATTTTACACTCACCTCTTTTCTGGATACTGCCTTCCATTATGTTCTCCCTTGTTTATGTCTGTGTTCACCCATGTTTCTCCTCTTTACTGTTTTAAATCTCCTCCTATACACTTGTAACATCTATCGGCTGAAGAGCAGCGCCTATGTTGCTGCCAGCCCGCCCCGGATGGGGAATTGAAATCACAATAAAGAAAAGAAAAAAAAAAAGACGGAAGGCAGTGCGCAACAGCGACCGCGGAAGCCCAACGGCAACTCCAAACATCTTCCGCCGGACACCCTGGAGACCATCCGAGAACGGCGGTGTACCGTAGGTCTCTAGAAGAGCGTAGCGTTCCAAAGGATTGGAAAAAGGCACAGGTCATCCCCGTTTTCAAGAAGGGACGTCGAACAGATGAGCAGAACTATAGAGCTATATATCTAACGTCGATCAGTTGTAGAATTTTGCCGGCCGGAGTGGCCGTGCGGTTCTAGGCGCTACAATCTGGAACCGGGCGACCGCTACGGTCGCAGGTTCGAATCCTGCCTCGGGCATGGATGTGTGTGATGTCCTTAGGTTAGTTAGGTTTAATTAGTTCTGAGTTCTAGGCGACTGATGACCTCAGAAGTTAAGTCGCATAGTGCTCAGAGCCATTTTTTTGTAGAATTTTGGAACACGTATTATGTTCGAGTATAATGACTTTTCTGGAGACTAGAAATCTACTCTGTAGGAATCAGCATGGGTTTAGAAAAAGACGATCTGTGAAACCCAGCTCGCGCTATTCGGCCACGAGACTCAGAGGGCCATAGACATGGGTTCCCAGATAGATACCGTGTTTCTTGATTTCCGCAAGGCGTTTGATACAGTTCCCCACAGTCGTTTAATGAACAAAGTAAGAGCATATGGACTATCACACCAATTGTGTGATTGGATTGAAGAGTTCCTAGATAACAGAACGCAGCATGTCATTCTCAATGGAGAGAAGTCTTCCGATGTGAGAGTGATTTCAGGTGTGCCACAGAGGAGTGCCGTAGGACTGTTGCTATTTACGATATAGATAAATGACCTTGTGGATAACATTGGAAGTTCACTGAGGCTTTTTGCGGATGATGCTTTGGTATATCGAGAGGTAGTAACAATGGGAAATTGTACTGAAATGCAGGAGGATCTGCAGCGAATTGACGCATGGTGCAGGGAATGGCAATTGAATCTCAATGCAGACAAATGTAATGTGCTGCGAATACATAGAAAGAAAGATCCCTTATCATTTAGCTACAATGTAGCAGGTCAGCAACTGGAAGCAGTTAATTCCATAAATTATCTGGGGGTAGGCATTAGGAGTGATTTAAAATGGAATGATCATATAAAGTTGATCGTCAGTAAAGCAGATGCCAGACAGATTCATTGGAAGAATCCTAAGGAAATGCAATCCGAAAACAAAGGAAGTAGTTTACAGTACGCTTGTTCGCCCACTGCTTGAATACTGCTCACCGGTGTGGGATCCGTACCAGATAGGGTTGATAGAAGAAATAGAGAAGAGCCAACGGAGAGCAGCGCGCTTCGTTACAGGATCATTTAGTAATCGCGAAAGCGTTACTGAGATGATAGATAAACTTCAGTGGAAGAGTCTGCAGGAGAGACGCTCAGTAGCTCGGTACGGGCTTTTGTTGAAGCTTCGAGAACATACCTTCACCGAAGAGTCAAGCAGTATATTGCTCCCTCCTACGTATATCTCGCGAAGAGACCACGAGGATAAAATCAGAGAGATTAGAGCCCACACAGAGGCATACCGACAATCCTTCTTTCCACGAACAATACGAGACTGGAATAGAAGGGAGAACCGATAGAGGTACTCAAGGTACCCTCCACCACACACCGTCAGGTGGCTTGTGGAGTATGGATGTAGATGTAGATGTAGAAAATCGGGTTTTAGATGAGTGGCAGATCACGCGAAATCTCGCCACCAAGCGGCTGCTCAACCGGCTGCGCCGGGAGATTTCGGCGGCCGTCGGCCACCACCGAAATCGGGACTGGGCTGGCAAGATAGCCGCGCTCGGGATCGACGACGGCAGGGCCAGCGCATCCTGCCGCTACAAGTTGGTCGTGACGTTGCTGCAGAGCCTGACACCTCGGCGGAGAACTTTGCGTCAGTGGACGACCACAAGATCCTGGAGGTGAACGAGCATCTACCGCCGTACGTGAATCGACGGGACGAGGACAACGTCATCGAAGCCGCCACTGAAGAAAGAAGACCAACGCCACCCAGCCCAGGAAGGCAGGGGGGTTTGACAAGATTGACAACACGCTGATGAAGAAGCTGCCGCCGGAAGCTGTGCGCATCGTCACTGCGATCTTCAACGTCATCCTTCGTACTGGCGTTTACCTCACTGCGTGGAAACAAGCCGAGGTAATTGCCATCCTGAAGGCTGGAAAGGAGCCCAAGCTGGCGCGAAACTATAGCCCGATAAGCCTCCTGCCTTCCCTTTCGAAAACCTTCAAGATGATATACGCCAAACGGCTGTAGCGTCACGTCAGTGAAGAAGGCCTGCTTCCCGACGAGCAGTTTGGCTTTCAACTCGGTCACTCGACGCAACACCAACTTCTGCGACTCGTGGGGGCCCTGGAACGTCGCGAGTACCTTGCGGTGGTATTCCTCGACGTTTCGAAGGCCTTCAACAGCGTGTGACACGATGGCCTCCTGTACAAAAATGGCTCTGAGCACTATGGGACTTAACATCTATGGTCATCAGTCCTCTAGAACTTAGAACTACTTAAACCTAACTAACCTCATGACATCACACAACACCCAGTCATCACGAGGCAGAGAAAATCCCTGACCCCGCCGGGAATCGAACCCGGGAACCCGGGCGTGGGAAGCGAGAACGCTACCGCACGACCACGAGCTCCGGTCACATCCTGTACACGCTGCTGGTATTTGGGGTACTTGTGTTGCACGCCCATCTACTTCAGTCCTATCTGCATGGACGCACACCCCATGTGTGAGCTGCTGGTGGTGTGTCAACAGCGCGCCACATTCGAGTTGGTGTACTGCAGGCATCCGTGCTTGGCCCCCTGCTGTACTCTCTTTACACGAACGACGTCCCAAAGACGCTGCCGAAAGTACATCTTAAGCCTAGTTTACACGACGACACTAGGTTGCAGGCAACTGCGCTATTCAAGACTTAAGTTTCACACGGAATTTGCAGTCTCCCCTCCACAACGGCCAAAGGCCGGTCACGTGATTCCACCTCCACACGGACAGGAGGCGGGGTGTGACTGCCAGCGCTCCTGGTTTTACTTGAGTGTACTATGTTGCCTTTCCCGCCAGAAAACAAACACACTCTCGCCTGCTTTGTGTTTGTAAGCAAAACCAGCAAAGTGCACTACAACCAGATGGCACAGATTCTTTTCAGGTTTTTACTACGAGTTGTTCAAAAATTTACAGCCCAAAAGGAGCCTAGGTGATTAAGAGACTTAACAAAAGTTTGCACTCTTATTCCGTTTTGTTACTCAAAATAAATATTTTTCTTATTAACTTTCGTGCATAGCGAACATGATTTTCTACTGTGATGTTTTTATTGCTCAAAATAGGAGTCGGCTTTAATTTCGTGTACAGCAATTAAAAAGGCTTTCATTGTTCGTTTCGTTTCTTTATTAAAGTTTTTTCCGCATACTTCAAGCATTATGTTCATAATATATCTGTGTCTTAGGCTGATATAACAATTAATGCATAGTTTGGCAATACATGGGATATGACTTTTCAGAGTTTTACAGTCGCCTGAAGAATGAGTTTCCAACATTTTGTCTATTTGCTGCTCAAATAGGATACAATAATTATTGAACTGTCAATATTTTCCATACAGTCGTCCTCAGCAAACTGCTGCATGGTTTTAAAGCTTTGTACAAGAACCACACATATTTGCTGCCATTACAAACTCTGTTGTCATTATTATAAATTACCTTATGTATCTATTGCATATCCAAAATATGTGTGTGTTATTAGCTCCGGAAACTTGTTCTTTTGAATAACATAGTACATTCAAGTAAAACCAGGAGCGCTGGCATTCACGCCCCGCCTCCTGTCCGTGTGGAGGTGGAATCACGTGACCGGCCTGTGGTCGTTGTGGAGGGGAGACTGCAAATTCCGTGTGAAACTTGAGTCTTGCACTGCGCTACAGGCCACTGCGCATGCGCGCCGCGCGTTTGCGCAACTCGTCATTGAAACTAAACAGTTTCGGCGTGTTCCAACTTTGGCGACACTAGTTGCATGAGTTTTCAGGTTATGTGTGTTCGTAAAGTGTAGACAAACTGATACATGAAGTGGGGAATGGAGAATAATGTTTGCTTTTAGGATATCTATGCTTTGCATAGGTGTTTGTGGAATTTCAGTGATGCTGATTACAAAAATAAACAACATATTGCTGCTCCTGAGACCGTCATGTGCGACCAGAACATAGATAGTTCGACAATATCGGAGCTGCAGGGCAAAATTTATTGAATTAGGAGCACATATACAACTGAATTAAGAAAATACAAGCAAATGTAATTATAGCTGTAGAAATGCTCTTGTCTACAAGACTAAAATCCCGTCGTTCGAGTTGGCCCACTCTTGTTTTTAAGGAATATTGTTGACAGTAGGGAAGGCTACGCAAATCAAGAAGCGACATTCTTTATTCAATTATAATCCATTTAAAACGTCGCAGCAGTGCTCCCCATTCACAAATGTTTGAATTTTGAAATATTGCCACTGTACAGATCTATCTTCAAAAGAGTAGTTTGCAAACCATTTTCTTCATAACACGGCCTGCTTCGTATAATTACTGCTGTTAATGTTAATAATTACTACTGTTAATGAAAAAGCCTCATCAACTAAAACCACATCTTACAGCATGCCGAGTGTTCTCGATCGTAATGCATGCAATGTGATATGTAACGTCAATATATCAAATGTGATATGTAACGTCAGTTCTGGCGACAGTGCTTCTTTATTTCTTATCGGATAATTAACTCTATTTAGAAGAAACGTTAACCGATTCGCCAGGATAGCCGAGAGCGCTAACTCGCTGCTTATTAGACTCGGGTAGGCGCGCCGGACCCGGATCGAATCCACCCGGCCGGTGTGCTGGCCAGCAGGGAAGTTGTTTTCAGGCAGTTTTCCACATCCCGTTAGGTGAATGCGGGGCTGGTCCCCATGTTCCTCCTCAGTTACACGCGTCGCAGACATTTGAAACACGTTCGGACTATTTCACGATTTACACTAGATGCAGACAGCTGGGGTACACTGATTCCATCCCTGGGGGTACGGGGTGGCGGCAGGAAGGGCATCCGGCCATCCCTAAAATTAACCTTGCCAAATCCGTTCTAACCACACCGACCCCGCGATCGCTGCGGGACTATGGCGTAAGCGAAAGAAAGAAAGAAGAAACGTGAACCGTTCTGGTGACATTCTAAGATAAATAAAAGAACTTCTTGGGTCTTCCATTACAAATTATTTCATCAAGGATGGTGAGCAACCGAGCTAAAGTCTTTTCTTCATCCAGTCACGTATCGAAACACTTATCTTATTTCTTTCTTATGCAGCGATTCCACGCAACAAGCTTTAACTACATCACAACTCGTGCGACGTGCAGCTGCCAAAACTTTCATTTCAGACACGACTCAGGAACCCACAAAACGACGAAACTGAAGTATATACTGGTTTCGCCGTGTCTACAGTCGAATATGAATCCATCTGCATGCAACTCATTCCACGCAACGAGTGGCGCAACCCAATGTCGTCGTGTAAACTAGGCTCTACGCTCTACGCAGATGACACCGCTCTCTACACGCGCAGTATGAGCTCGCCGCTGGTGCGCATCCGCCTGCAACGAGATCGGGACTTGGGCTACCAAATGCCGGTTCAAGTTCAATGCTGGGAAGAACCAAGCTGCGGTGTTTACGCACAGGCGCATTCCTGATGCTCTGCAGCAAGTATGGATCATGGGAGGCGGCATTCCGCGGTCTCGCATTGGAAAATACCTTGGCTTACCTTGGACCGGCACCTGACCTGTGGACCACACATCGGGAGCTGGGAGGCCGAGCGCTCGGAAGGATGCGCTTGCTGTGTTCTCTACTCAACCCCACGACTACTCTGCCCACACAATGCGGACACTCATTAGGCCGGTGCTTGAGTACGTAGTCGTGGTGTGGCGAAACGCGGCAGAAACCCATCTGCAGACACTGCAAAGAGTGCCGAATAAAGCCCTTCGGCTGGCGCTTCATCTGCCTCGAGACTTTGGCACGAAGCAGCTTCACGACGTCGCGGGAATTCCGACGCTGAAGCGACGCTTCCGCGAACTCGTGACGAGCTTCTACGCGTCGGCGAGGACATCGAGAAACCCGCTGGTCAGTGGACTGGGAAACGAAGTTCACTGGCGCCTGGCAACCAGGTAGCCGGACCTGGTCCTAGAATGATGTCCCAGCAGCAAGAGAAGAAGAATACAGCTAACTGACAACCAAGAAGACGAGTCGAAAAGAGAAGAAAACAAATACATTACGATTGACCGAAGCAGGAATAGCACGCTCTGCTTTACCTGCATCGACCGCGCATGTACTGCACGTGTGTTACGTCTGTCTGGAAGGCAGTGCGAAGTCAGGCTGGAGTCTTGCGAAGTGTTTGGACTCACCGCTTGTAACTACAGACATATACGGACTAGAAGTGACAGTATTGTATGTTTATGATAGGGAATCACACCCAAACCTCCGGATGTGAGACACTCAGATAGGCACCAAAGGCTGTATGTAGACAGAGTATCAACCAAAATGCCGATTTAGTTCGTCGTCCAGTAGAACATACGCATCGGGAGTGCGTAAACCAGAACTACGGAACACAAGAAATTTCTCTCTGTGAGTTATACTTTCGACGGGGTGAGTTGGTAAAGCATGAGGTCGTTATATGACAGGTCCCGCGTTCAAACCCAATTGATGGCAATGTCTTTTAACTGCTTACACGTGAAACTGTTATACGGAAGAACATTTTTCTAACGTACAAAAGGACTTTTCGGAGTTTGTAACAATGTTCTTTTGGCAGTCTGCTTTCGCTTTGTTAGTTGAAAGTAGCAAACCCTTTATACAGTACATTTGTATAGATAGGTGTGGTGTTCTGTCGAACATATGTGACAGAACAGACACCAGTCATGATTAAGCAGCTGATGCACTTGTTTTACAGAATAAACATAAACAATCCGAGCAGTAGAATAAAGAAACAACTGCATCGTACGTGCAGAAGTATTGATGATCCCAAATAACACTCTCACGCATAATACAGTAATAAACACTGTCATCACTGATGTATGAACCTATGAACCTTGGTACGACGATCTAACGCTGTACTGTAGTGTCGCAGAATAGTAAAGAGTTGGAAACGTGGAATATTGTCAAAGTTTCGTTGCTTATGCCGAGAGCCAGAGGCAGTAGGTTAGCCAAGAGGCAAGAGGATTGCACATGTATCGGAATGTGTCGTCACGCAGGGGCAATAGCCTCGTTACAAACAACTGGCGAGAGAGAATTGCTTAGCACATGGGTTTGTGTTAGGTGGAGACTTTTGTAGAGTGTAAGACAGAGGTTTAGCATCAGCTGTACTGCATTTCACAACTTCGCGAAAGTCTGCCGTAACAACACATACCTCTGTCGCAAGAACACCTAAGGGGCGAGTACGACAGCTGAATCAGCAGTATAAGTGGAACGAATGCGTTCATTACCAACGAGCATGACGGCAGGACGTCGCTCGTGCTTCCTTTAAATACGCCAGCTTTGATGGCCACAAGCACTCACACTCGCAGTTAGACTTGCAGTTAGATGTGTACTGGGTCGCTGCGTAGCGCTCAGCTCTGTGATCGACACGTTAATCTTTGTTAAGGAGATGTTGCAGTAAGGGCGGCCCATCCAGCAGCAGACGCGAGGGTACAGTACCAGCTCTGGTCCTCTCTGCTGCCGCTGTCAATCATCAACCCAGGATTAGCAGACATCGCGGCAGACTCGCCGCCAATGCTGACCACATCAGTGAGCCGTTGTCGAGATCGTGCAGGGCCTAGGCCCTGTGCATCCGCCGTCACAACCGGGTGAGCCGACAACGCTGTGGGATTGCAGCCCGTTCCGCCCATCCACTGCGACGAGCCACCAGGAGGAGCAGGGAAGAAGACGGGGTGGGATAGAGTACACTCCGCACCACGAGAACACCTCTCGTGCCGACAGCGTCGGGACTCCAACCCGGAGCCACCTGCTGTCCGCCGTCGAGCCGACCGGCCAGCCGGACGCCGCCAGCCACGCGCGGCCGAAGTAAGGGCATTCCTCCGCTACGTCACAGCACGCGGCGCTGCGCTAGCAAAACTGTGTGGCCCGGATCTGGTGTCATCGCTACGAGTCAGCGAGGATTCGTGGAAGGTCGTTGATACCACCAAACCACATTGTACTCAGCAGGAATAAAGGTGTTATGAATTAATAATGTTTCTTTGGAGTGTGTGACACGTCCACAGTCATTTCATAGCATCCTGACAACTGGAGAGGTCACCGCTCGGCCTCCAGTCCACTGTAGGCGACCGGGACCACCGGGGCGCCTATAGTACCAACTGCACCACGGAATCTGTGCGTATTACATACTCACAATCAAGCTTTTCCTATGTTACGTAGTTCTGGTGTTACTTTTAATTAACGTTCTACTGGATGACAGCACATAGTACAGACTAAATCGGAGTTTCGGTTGATACTCTATCGACGTTAGTACCGATCTGAGTGTCTGACATCTGGATGTTTGGGTGTCAATGTGCAATTCCGTCTGACAGGGTTTGTATTCAGATCTTGTGTGAACTTCAATTGAGAGATTAAACTTGTTTTTCCACTTCAGTAGTTGTTGTATCACACTTCCCCGACACAACAGAGAGCACATTCTCTGGAGTCGGCATGGCTCCACATCCCCATCAGTACCTTCCAGAACCGCACTGACTCGCTTCCTGCACGTTTCGGAGTCGCCTGCATTGCAAAAAATGGTTACTCAGGCATTTGACAGGTGGCCACATTAATGTGACTGGATAATGTATAAGGCGCCAGTGAAGCAATCTTGTTTCTAATAGGTAAGAATGGCCAACGTAACGGCTGTTCTAATAAAGGAATGGGATGTGGACACTCTGTGCAGGAATGTACATCAACGGTGACACTTGAACACAGTGTATTTAAATTGCTTTACTGCGCCTGGCATTAGTGCTACATTAGTTTCTGTGTTACAACTTCTGTATCACAGTTACAGTATATTACTATCGATATCTCAATGAAAATACGCGCGAGTGTGGACCATATAATTTCACATGTTCGTTCCTGTTGCGTGATAACAGCCCTTTCAAGACATGAGTTTCTATTCATATCATTACGTATTTCTCACGATATTATCCATTATTTTAGAAAGAGAAACTTCTTTGCTAGTCCTGCCAAAAGCCTGAATAACAACTTTTACAGCGCTGGCGTGCAGAAAGAGTCAGTGTAGTTTTAGAACAGTGGTACCCAAACGTTCAGCAGGCCGGAGTGGCCGAGCGGTTCTAGCTGCTACAGTATGGAGCCGCGAAACCGCTACGGTCGCAGGTTCGAATCCTGCCTCGGGCATGGGTGTGTGTGATGTCCTTAGGTTAGTTAGGTTTAAGTAGTTCTAAGTTCTAGGGCACTGATGACCTCAGAAGTTAAGTCCCATAGTGCTCAGAGCCATTTGAACCATTTTTTTAACCCAAACGTTCTTAGACCATTTCCCTGAGTGCAATAAGAAATTAGCTGGTACCCCCACCCTATCCTCCGTGTACTTGCTCCCCCCACCCCTCCCCCCCTCGTCAACATTATCACCAATTTTAGCACCTCGCTAAACTCTAGAATGAAAGAATTCTTGGAACACTTTTATTTTTAAAATGATGAAAGCTGAATGATGTTAAGTTCGTGTTCATATGTGTTTGTGTGTGTGGGGGGGGGGGGGGAGAGGGGGGGGGGAAGAGGCGTTAGAATGAATGACGAAGGTGCATTGCAAGTGCTATCCGCAACTCCGTGTTTCACCTGCACACTGCAACCACATTTAAAATCAAAGAAGTTCAGATGTGTGCACTCTACTTACTGTTCGCAAATCACTTCCTTGCTGTACTCCTTACTTCCGAACTGGCAGAAATTGGACACTTCAGGCTGTTAACGCTTTGTGACTAATCACTCTATTAATAATACTAATAAAATTGCGTAAAGCACTATAGGAGCCATTATGTAGTTACTGTTGTGTCGTGCTTTCAATTATTTCATTTATCTGTTTCCAAGCGAGTAATGAAACAGTTTCTGGACTACTGCAGGTACTATGTACAACTTGGAGAACACATTTTCTTGAGATATTTAGCATTTGTTATGTATATGTCTCACTTTCATGATCAGCGACGTTTGGAACACAGCGCAAAACAAGCATCTGAAAGGGGACTGTCTTATTGCCATAAAGGCTTTAAAGAAGTTTTGGCCGAAAATGAGAATGAAGTTGTGAATCTCATAAATATACTCAAACATATTCCTAGTAAGTCTGTTCCTGAGACCATAGATATTGACCAGAGATATTACTTCTTTTGAAGAAAGTAGCCGTTAGTGTGTGTTACACAGTCTGGCAATGTACTTGGTTTGAAAAGGATGGAAGCTGGCCTGCCATGTAATGGAGGCAACATTATTTAAATAGGATTTTGAAATGATTTGTGATGGAAAAATATTGAGTACATGGCATTGTATTAATGGAGGAATTATGTAGGCCAACACGTAATGTAGTCCAGATTTTTGTATTTGTAATTGTGTAGTTCCTTATTGTTGGAACATTGCGTATGATTGAAGTTTGCAGTAGAAATTTTATAATGCAACGCATGTTTTTGTCTTATAAACGAAACAAGTGTTAAGGAAGGTAACTGTACACACACGAGAGTTATTAGGAAATATTTTGCTAACTTGTCTAGCTCTGTGAAATTTATGATAATGTGTATTGTTGTCATGGTTTAACGAAGCATAGTTTAACTTGGAGTCTTGTTCTCACTTTTATCAGTCGTTAAGTTTAGTTCCTCATTTTCCATTCTATAACTGTATGAATATGTTTTGTACACTCGCACTGCACATATCGAGTTGTGTGCTGCAGAAGCATTTTTATGAAAAGTGATAAGTTACCGTCTTGCATTGCACATCGCAAGTACGGTAAATGAAATTTGATTCTGGTAGTTTCATCATTATCTTAATAGTAACAGGTTGCCGAACAGACGAGCGTTCCGTTCGCACAGGTAGGCCAACAAATTTAATTGTCATCAAAATTCATGCCTACTGTAAGGCACAGTGATAGAGTGTTACGTGTGAAAACAATATACTAGGCAAGAGGCTTAATACCAGTGGAAGATCTCATTAAATTTTGAATTGTGGATTTTCGAGCAGTTTTATCAGAAAGTCAGATGCATTAAATTTTATGTTGATTTGCTGTGTAATTAAATTAACAGTTGTAGTACAGTCATTGTATGCAAGACAAAAGATAGATTAACAGTATTCAGGGCCGCCATTTTAATCTGAGTCGTTTCTTTTGCAGTCAAATGGCATATGAAAATTTAATTGAAAACGGATTGCTCCTTCGCAGCGAATTGTTTGATGTACTGGCTAGCCTGGAATTCAAATCGTGTAGCATGAGCTCCGCGTATTTTCGTTCAAAATTTAATTTTAACCCAGTTCTGTTGCTATGCACTGAGATTTACGTATTTCGATATCCAAAATAAGTTTTACCAGTTTCTCAGACATCAACCAGACACTTACAAACATGAGTTTAATAAATACGATCGCGTTCCATGTGTAGTGGTGGAATTATGTGAAGGGGGATAACCTCCACCACATTAATGCTACTAATTGAGAAAAGGTAATTATTGGTAATTTATATATTCAATATTAGTCTTACAGAATTGTGATGATAGTAATGATCTTTTTAAAAATAATTTAGTTATGTAACTGAGACAGTATTGAATCGTTTAGTTTTCACCCCTCACAATTTCAATTTACCCCTCGGGAGTAATTACCCACAAGATGGGAATCACGTTCCAGGAGGTACCAAAAGTGATGTGAAGCCACGCTGACTCCAGTGCCTTGGACAGCTGCGCGGGCTGTCTCGGTTGAGATTCCATGGCGTGAGCAGCTCGATCGAGGTGGCCCCACAGATTCTCGATTGGGTTTGAAGAACTGTATCCTGACAGCGGTGTATGCAGCTAAACGCACTGAAGCAGAAGGTGCAGGAAGAAGAAGAAGAGTATCGGTTAAAGCACCTCGATTTCTACCAATACCCAAGAAATCTGTCGGTTTTCTTCCATTTCTCATCCTGGCCCTCTCCGCTCTCTCGGCGGTAGCGTCCCTCGCTGGTGGTGCTGCAGCTATGGCTCGAACGGTCAAGAACGCGCAAAACTCTCAAGTGCAGTTGGAAGAGGCAAGAAAACATAACCACATGATGGAGGCCACAGCCATCGGAAAAAGACTATACTTGAAACCGTTCAGGAAAGGGCTTGGTCTATTCATAAATAAAAGAAAAAGTCCATTGGTGGTCTTACCAGATCGACCATTCGCAAATATGAATCTTCTTAAGTTTGTTAGAAAGAAATTCAACATTCCAAGATTCCGTGGCGTGTTTATGCTGGGTACTTTACCGAAGACTATGTGGAAAATTGGTGAACGTGGCATTGTGAGTTTAACTGTTGCTGGAGGCCACGGCACCCGCTGGGTATCATGTGTAAATAAAACTGCGGATTCCGTCTACTATTTCGACTCATTTGGTGACCTGCAACCGCCAGAAGAATTACAGCGATACTTCATTCACAGAAGACGTGCGTTCTACAATTATCGGCACTATCAGGACTTTAATACATACCTCTGTGGACATCTATGCATCATGTTTCTCTTGACGTTTACAAAGAAGAAGAAGCATGCTATATAAAGAGGAGCTTTAAACATTCCTTCAGCAGTTGAGGTTCAGATGCAATGTCGTACACTTTGACATTGTGTGCAAATTACTTTCCGCTAATTGATTTGAGCATTGGTGAATGGAGTATTGCATTGATTGGACTGGAGACGTACAACAGCATCCCAAATATCACTGTGACTAACAACAAACTGCGTCTAGATATTAATGGTGAAAAAGACATTGTGGAAATAGAACCGAGTGCATACGATATCGATGATTTAAACTAAGTCTTAAAACAGTCTGGAAAAGGTATTGTGCTACATGAAAACATCAGTACACTTAAATCTGAAATAAGAACTGTAAATGCAACGATTGACTTTAACCAGAAATGTTCAATAGGGCTTCTACTGGGTTTCACAAAGGGCAGCTTTGAAGAAGGATCCAAGTAGATTTTACAAGTCAGATCAAACTGTGGACATACTTCCCGTCAGCACAATTCGAGTCGAGTGTAACATTGCAACTAACTCCTATCTCAACGACGGTGTGATTCATACTATTTACGGTTTCTTCCCTTCAGTTGCAATGGGGTATAAGATTGTTGAGACCCCTGCCAATTCAATGTACCTTCCAGTGACAGCTCAGATACTGGACTATTTGGAGCTGCGTATTGTGGACCAGAATAATCAACCTGCTAATTTTCTTGCTGAGGAAACCACTGTACGATTATATCTAAGGCAGGATAGGCGTAAGGTATAAAACAAGTGCACGCAATCCACAGCACGTCACTTCACTACCGAACTGCAAAGTGATAACATGTGCGAACTACGAGTTTCTTAAATCAGTTGGCTTGAAACCTTGCAATAACGTCCTCACTCGATATAACCAGCCCATTAGAGTATGATGAGAGGATTATATGTCAGGAATACTTCTCTCATAAACGTTACGTTTCAACCATATTTAACAAGAAATTTGGATTTTCATCCAGCACCAAGACCCACTGACACTTTCATGCAAGCGTTTCATATATCTAGAGGGGTCATGCATGAAAACAAATGGCAACGATACAGTGGGATCCAAGCTCACACGTAAAGCTTTAGTATTCCTGTTCCACGAGACATGCTATGAACTCAATGGGTCTGAGATCGATCGTACATGCAATGTCGGCATAACATCAACTCTTAAAACGTACGTCTTTGCATCACTCGCGGATTTGCATGATTTAGAAAATGCAGGGTGGTTCACAGATGATCAGGGGGACAGAACAGTTGCAGACTACAAGCGATTTGCTGGATGCATACCCCTAAAAATGCTTATGGGAAACTTCGAGGAGATGAGACAGATTATTACGAACGCTAAACAAGAACTCATTTTGCTACGGAGTGCGACGGATAATAACTCATACCTTCATGGAGCTCAAGAAGAGAATGTGATCACAATCAGACGAGGAGCATTTGAAGCTTTTAAAAGTACTACATTACGGTTCATTTCTATCACTGACATTTCGCTCGTGGGAGGGTTGTGAGTACCCAGTGTTACCGACTGCGAGCAGACAAACTGGGCTGTTAAAACCTCGCAGCTAGAGACACCTAGATTCATCATACTTGCGTTTCAGACTGATAGAAGAGCAAACGATTCCACCGTTTTCGACAACTGCAAGTTAACTAATGCCAACGTCTACCTGAATTCAGAATTCTACCAATATGAGAATTTACACCTACAGTGGAATGAAAATGTATACAGTCTAGCATATGACATGTATGCAAGGTTTCGTGCTTCTTACTACGAAATTGCTGAAGGAGAGGGATGAGGGTATCTACTCAGTCCACGGAAGTTCAAGGAGCTTTCACCGATCATCGTAATAGACTGCTCGAAACAGAACGAGATAAATAAGTCTAGATGTGCGAATTGAATTTGAATCTTCGACAAATTTCCCAGAACACACTGCCGTATATGCTCTAGTCCTACATGACCGTGTGATCAGCTACTGCCCGCTCACTGGTGTTGTGTAACAAATTGTATAAATAGACAGGTGCTGCACCATACCTAGAGCATTTCACAATGGCATCTCAAGGCATGAAAATCATTGCAGACGCTCAGGGTTTCTATGGTGGTGAGCATAGACAGTTCATATTTAAAGATGTTGCGTTCGTAACGTATACATAAGATGCAGGAATAATAGAGACATCCTCAGCTAACATTGCATCACCGAGGTCTTTCAAGTATGTGAAGTGTGCTAAGAAATGGAAGAGTGCAAAGTGGTTAACACATTTCTACCATGGAATTCACTGGGATGATCCTGGCATACCCTATACAGATATAGTGACGGCCCTTAAATTATTCGATCACATGGATACCTTCATCTACGTCAAGGAGAAGATCTGGCTCTGAGCACTATGGGACTTAACTGCTGTGGTCATCAGTCCCCTGGAACTTAGAACTACTTAAAGTTAACTAACCTAAGGACATCACACACATCCATGCCCGAGGCAGGATTTGAACCTGCGACCGTAGCGGTCGCGCGGTTCCAGACTGTAGCGCCTAGAACCGCACGGCCACTCCGGCTGGCGGAAGAGAAGATCTCACGGATGAATCGAATCTTAAAGTTTGCTGCTATTCAAGAAGAAGGTGTGTGAAAATAGCATTGCTGTGTCTGCTTATGAAAATGTAAAATTACTTTTAAGTTGGATAAGAAATAAATGAATTGTTTAGTTCACAAACTCTGTGTTCTCTCTTTTTCTCTTTTTTTTTTTAACGCTGTTCCCGCTTTGGCAGTGTACAGTTTTAACTAGAGACTATGTCTAGTTTTCTTCAAGCACAGGAGATATAATTTTATCTTTGGAAGCGGATACGGTCACGCGCCTCCTGCTCCCATGACCAATTCATGCTGCACGATAGGCGTAATTCCACGCAACCATTCTATACATTTTGTTATCTTCCCTCTTAAACTTCACCTCATTAATAGCACTCATCTTTAGCAAAACTAATGTCATTTGATACCTACACAGCCTTTTTATACATATACATACATAATGCAATAGGGGATAGGTTTTTTTGTAAATAACAACAACAAAGAAGTATGACTAATTTTTTTCTTCGTTTATTCAGTTCACACAAATACAATATAGTTCTTGAGGTACAATATAATTCTTCAGGTACAATGTAGTTTTTGGTGTACAAAATAGTATCCTTGAGGTATAAATTGGCTCTGCAATTCCAATGAAGAAATACTTTTAACCTACACGTTACAACAATAACACTGATAGGACTTCTTTTTATAATTCTACACTAAAAACTAATGCGGAGATACTTTCTTTACTACAACTAAATTCCACAACCCCAGTAGCATAGATTTTACGATAATTCTGATGGACTGTGAACGCTTATAATCTAATTTCAGCAGTCCCCAATAGCAAAGGTTTTTACAATAACAATTCTGATGGACTGTGAGCTATATACACTCCTGGAAATTGAAATAAGAACACCGTGAATTCATTGTCGCAGGAAGGGGAAACTTTATTGACACATTCCTGGGGTCAGATACATCACATGATCACACTGACAGAGCCACAGTCACATAGACACAGGCAACAGAGCATGCACAATGTCGGCACTAGTACAGTGTATATCCACCTTTCGCAGCAATGCAGGCTGCTATTCTCCCATGGAGACGATCGTAGAGATGCTGGATGTAGTCCTGTGGAACGGCTTGCCATGCCATTTCCACCTGGCGCCTCAGTTGGACCAGCGTTCGTGCTGGACGTGCAGACCGCGTGAGACGACGCTTCATCCAGTCCCAAACATGCTCAATGGGGGACAGATCCGGAGATCTTGCTGGCCAGGGTAGTTGACTTACACCTTCTAGAGCACGTTGGGTGGCACGGGATACATGCGGACGTGCATTGTCCTGTTGGAACAGCGAGTTCCCTTGCCGGTCTAGGAATGGTAGAACGATGGGTTCGATGACGGTTTGGATGTACCGTGCACTATTCAGTGTCCCCTCGACGATCACCAGTGGTGTACGGCCAGTGTAGGAGATCGCTCCCCACACCATGATGCCGGGTGTTGGCCCTGTGTGCCTCGGTCGTATGCAGTCCTGATTGTGGCGCTCACCTGCACGGCGCCAAACACGCATACGACCGTCACCAAGCACCAAGGCAGAAGCGACTCTCATCGCTGAAGACGACACGTCTCCATTCGTCCCTCCATTCACGCCTGTCGCGACACCACTGGAGGCGGGCTGCGCGATGTTGGGGCGTGAGCGGAAGACGGCCTAACGGTGTGCGGGACCGTAGCCCAGCTTCATGGAGACGGTTGCGAATGGTCCTCGCCGATACCCCAGGAGCAACAGTGTCCCTAATTTGCTGGGAAGTGGCGGTGCGGTCCCCTACGGCACTGCGTAGGATCCTACGGTCTTGGCGTGCATCCGTGCGTCGCTGCGGTCCGGTCCCAGGTCGACGGGCACGTGCACCTTCCGCCGACCACTGGCGACAACATCGATGTACTGTGGAGACCTCACGCCCCACGTGTTGAGCAATTCGGCGGTACGTCCACCCGGCCTCCCGCATGCCCACTATACGCCCTCGCTCAAAGTCCGTCAACTGCACATACGGTTCACGTCCACGCTGTCGCGGCATGCTACCAGTGTTAAAGACTGCGATGGAGCTCCGTATGCCACGGCAAACTGGCTGACACTGACGGCGGCGGTGCACAAATGCTGCGCAGCTAGCGCCATTCGACGGCCAACACCGCGGTTCCTGGTGTGTCCGCTGTGCCGTGCGTGTGATCATTGCTTGTACAGCCCTCTCGCAGTGTCCGGAGCAAGTATGGTGGGTCTGACACACCGGTGTCAATGTGTTCATTTTTCCATTTCCAGGAGTGTAGATATACATACACTTGTAAAACTATTCTGACTTGGATGGCTAGTGGCAGGTGAAAAACTTCAAAGCTCTTCTATTTACAAGACGCACATGGTGCGTAGATATATATATTTACAGGCTACACATATGTTGCGTATGGACAGGTTATTTATATATGTGTGTGTGCATACTAGATCTATCCAAACTCCACATGTACCGCTCTTTCTTTATAAGTTTGCGAAAACTCATTTCGCAGATCCTAAATTACTTTATATGGATACGGATAGCTTCATTTATTGGGTGAAGAACTGCGATCCATATGAAGTAATGAGGTGCCACGGTAATGAATTCGACACGTACAAATTTACTTACACTATGATAAAAGCGTCATACTACTTCTCTGCAGACACTCTCTCTCTCTCTCTCTCTCTCTCTCTCTCTATCACTCTCATTCTCTCTCACTCTCCGTCAATCAGAGTCCCCCACCCCTTCTCTCGCTACAAGTGAGTAGTACGAGTATGGGAGAGTTTCAGTTCCATCATCACAAAAGACCCTTTTATCGTCATGAGGCGACAGTCCAATTTTAGACTGTAGCACAGTGTACACCTCCTGTCCCGTCGATCGAATACTGGTCTGTCGTACCACATACAGTGGCTGCGGTGCAGCACCACGAACATCACTGCACAGGCACCGCATATAGTCTTCAATAGAGAGGGCTCTCGATGCCATATGACACACACCCTTAGCCCGCCTCTGGGTGGCACCTTCCAATGTGCGACACATATACATTTTTGAGCATAGACCTACAAGCTCCACAATCGGCAATCCATTCACCTCGTCCTTCATAAGACCGATAACTTCTTCTTCTGTGGAATAATACCATAAAGATTATCGGCTGTGTATGAGGACGTGCCGAATTCATTACCGTGGCACCTCATTACTTCATATGGATCGCAGTTCTTCACCCAATAAATGAAGCTATCCGTATCCATGTAAAGTAATTTAGGATTTGCGAAGTGAGTTTTCGCAAACTTATAATGAAAGCGGTACATGTGGAGTTTGGATAGATCTAGTATGCACATCCCCATACAAATAGGTTTCGTAAACTCTATTGCAGTCTTCGCCATTTCGACAGCAACGAAGTTCTCATTGAATATGGTGACCTGCTTAAAAATTGGTCTGGCAATGCACCAGCTCCATACCAAAGCTGAGGCACTGCTGGAGGTTACGATAATGAATAATGTATCTCCGCTTATCCCCTAGTGTGTTATCAGTTTTGGCATGGAGCCTCCTCGCGGAACTAGTTGCTCTGGACACAGCAGCAAATTGGCGTGCTCATCGTGAAAAGTAATAGGGTATGTGAATTCTGCCTCCACCACATACCCTACATAAGAATCAGCTGCCGTACCTCAATGATTTTTCCACCTAATCCCTTGCATTCGTCTTTGGGCATCCATCGAAACTCACCAATTGGCAGTCGTTGCTGTATGGCGTGCCCATATAAGTTATTTACGTCCAGGTACATTATGTAACTCGATGTAAGGGATGTGTTGAACCTGTCACCCAGCCGCGGGTTACTTGCCTTTGCATGTCTATGGCCACAATGGTAAAGTCCCCCACAGATCCCTCACTCAAAGAAAAGAAGCATGTCAGCATCGGTCAATAATTAAATGTTGCAGTTTGTTTTCTTGAGCATTGTGTTCCAAGAAAACCCTGGTGCCATGTAATAAAAGGCAGGATCCAGAGGTTATGTGGTCATGCATAGACTTGGGAATTTCTCGAAAACGTCCGCAAGCAAGCACATGTCTGTGTCCATATAAAGCTGTGCGTAATCTCCTAAAGTGGAAATATTGAATTCCCACCAGACATTCATGGCATGCCCATACTCTGTATCCATTATAGCATCGCCTGTAAGGTTACTGGAAAATACTGTTATGTCGAGTAGCCTGGTTTTGTTGAGTTCGCCATACTATCCGCATACTCATATGGGAAAACCCCTTTCCTAGTCACAAGTTGAAACTTTTCCTCATCGGGAAATGCAGCTAGAGTGGTATGCATAACCCCCCCCCCCCCCCCCCCCCCCCGAGGTAAGAGTTTCAATGTGTTTCCGGAGTGGTGCCTGCATAAAGCGTAGCGTATCAAGGAATCGGAGCGTAATTCTAGGCGTTATTTGTTTTGAGAATGAAATGTATTTCTCGACGCTCTCAGGTGGGACACTGACCTGATTTTTCTCCCAATCGAAATCAGACATGTGGTGAAGTACAAAGTGAGCGTCATACTCACATAAATTGTGGATGGAAACAGGTATGTGTCTTTGTAGCTAGTACTTCAAATTCAACGCGTTGTGAGCTGCACCACGGAATTTCCCTGTAAGATGACAGTGGTCCCTATGAGGAGTTTCCGCTTTTGTATCTAATGGCAGTCCGCAAATATGACAATCAATCATGTTATTACACAAATCTTCATTCTCCTTGGATTTGGTCATGGGAACGTTGCTGCTGTAAAGCTTATCAACCCCCTGTGAAAGTTTTTAGAACTCAGTGAGCAGCCAAACCACAGGATTATCCCTGACATAATATTTGTAGCGGTTAAGACTGGAATCATAGGATGATACAATTTGGTACGCTGCCACATATGGTACGTATTTTTCTTTAAAGGTGGTGTGTGAGGCTGTAGGGTCACATTCACAGTGGGTCATGGGAGCGAGGAGGCATTCAAAGTACACTACAAACAGGCATCGTTCCTGGTGGTGAGCGTTCTTGAACTTTATGAATTTGTTTTTCTCAGTAGGCATGATAACACACACTGGATCCTTGGAAGTGCAGTGTACTAGATGTGCTGCTAATAACTTGTCTGAGGAAAAGGCATTAAGACACCTTAAGCAAATATGCTGCTTACCATTATGATTACTCAGTTTGGAGGAAAGGAGTTGGGACATGTCTTTGATCCAAACATAGTGATAATTATCACCTTCAGAGAAGAGCAGCATATTTACATGCAACTCGCACTCACTGGCAAATTTTGAGAAATGGAGGGAGCCGATGACAATATGTTTTTTTGCTCATCTGCCTTGCTTTTCTTCTCCAGGCCGCAAACATGAACCGATATTCCGGTATTCTGTCCCTCAAATTTAGGTATGCCCTGCATCTTGATGGGGAAATCGATACCACAAAGTTATAACACCTACGAAAATTACCACATACATGCTATGTACTCAGACGCTCAGGATGATCCCTCCGATCGTACTTTCTTTCGCAAGCCAGGATTGAACATGCAAAACAAGCCTGATCCTTTGTGTTTTCGATACTAATACATGTCTGCTTATTAGCTATATCTTTAGGGAGCTTGAAGCAGCTTGACCCTCCATTTAGCAGATCGTAGACATGTGTATGGATGTCCAGGTATACGAAGTGCATTCAAGTTCTAAGGCCTCCGATTTTTTTTCTCCGGACTGGAAAGAGATAGAAACATGCGCATTGTTTTAAAATAAGGCCGCGTTCATTGTCAATACGTCCCAGAGATGGCAGCACCGTACGGCAGATGGAATTTTACCGCCAGCGGCGAGAATGAGAACTGTTTTAAATACTTAAAATGGCTACGTTTTCCTTACTTGAACAGCATGCAGTCATTCGTTTTCTGAATTTGCGTGGTGTGAAACCAATTGAAATTCATCGACAGTTGAAGGAGACATGTAGTGATGGAGTTATAGATGTATCGAAAGTGCATTCGTGGGTGCGACAGTTTAATGAAGGCAGAACATCGTGTGACAACAAACCGAAACAACCTCAGGCTCACACAAGCCGGTCTGACGACATGATCGAGAAAGTGGAGAGAATTGTTTTGGGGGATCGCCGAATGACTGTTGAACAGATCGCCTCCAGAGCTGGCATTTCTGTGGGTTCTGTGCACACAATCGTGCATGATGACCTGAAAATGCGAAAAGTGTCATCCAGGTGGGTGCCACGAATGCTGACGGACGATCACATGGCTGCCCGTGTGGCATATTGCCAAGCAATGTTGATGCGCAGCGACAGCATGAATGGGACTTTCTTTTGGTCGGTTGTGACAATGGATGAGACGTGGATGCCATTTTTCAATCCAGAAACAAAGCGCCAGTCAGCTCAATGGAAGCGCACAGATTCACCGCCACCAAAAAAATTTCGGGTAACCGCCAGTGCTGAAAAAATGATGGTGTCCATGTTCTGGGACAGCGAGGGCGTAATCCTTACCCATTGCGTTCCAAAGGGCACTACGGTAACAGGTGCATCCTACGAAAATGTTTTGAAGAACAAATTCCTTCCTGCACTGCAACAAAAACGTCCAGGAAGGGCTGCGTGTGTGCTGTTTCACCAAGACAACGCACCCGCACATCGAGCTAACGTTACACAACAATTTCTTCGTGATAACAACTTTGAAGTGATTCCTCATGCTCCCTACTCACCTGACCTGGCTCCTAGTGACTTTTGGCTTTTTCCAACAATGAAAGACACTCTCAGTGGCCGCACATTAACCAGCCGTGCTGCTATTGCCTCAGCGATTTTCCAGTGGTCAAAACAGACTCCTAAAGAAGCCTTCGCCGCTGCCATGGAATCTTGACGTCAGCGTTGTGAAAAATGTGTACGTCTGCAGGGCGATTACGTCGAGAAGTAACGCCAGTTTCATCGATTTCGGGTGAGTAGTTAATTAGAAAAAAAAATCGGAGGCCTTAGAACTTGAATGCACCTCATAGTATTCGGCTGAGTGCTTTAGTTGACTGACTGACCTCCATCTCGGAAAACTGGGCCAGTATAGCACTCAAGGTGGACTTACGAAACCACTCAGAGATTGACATGCTCTGCGTTGTCACGCCATTCCCCCCCCCCCCCCACCCCCAAAGATAATGAAGTGTTGTCTCTTCAACACCAGACTCAGCTTTGGGGGGGGGGGCGATAATTCGATGCAAAGCATGCCACTACATTTATTTAATGGTGGGATACCGTGGATCATTGACTACCTTGAGGAGCTCCGTTTCCAAGACAGGAAGGCATGCCCTTAGAAAATCAAAACGGGCACTGTATCCTCCTGCCAGGTTCTTGATCCTCGTGAATGAGATTCGCTCCTCAAAAGCATCTGCAATCACCGAACTGCAGTATGGGATCACTGACCTGATGTCTTTCACTAAAAGGACAGGAGAGAGAACTGCCACTAGCCACAGGGTCATCTATATTAGTATTAATACTATTCTGAGTCCACCCCGTTAATAATGATGTTGGGGAGGGGCAAGTCGGTATGCAGTGAGGCACACATACCTTGTGCTTACAGCAATACTGACAAGGCTCATACGATGATAATGACGGAGGAGGATGTTGCGGTGTTACCGGGTCAGAACGATGGGAACCACCAGGTTGTGGCGATGGTTCCCAGTGCTGTTGTAGACCCGACCTGGTAACCTGAGGAGCGGTGGTTCATTGCTCGGCCCACGGACGCCAGAGTGGCGGTGCCGGGGAGGTGGCAGTGGTGGGTTCCTGTGCAGCGAGTAGCAGCGCCCTTATAGGTGAGGTGTGCGTTACTGGGCGCCACTCTGGTGAGGAAGTTGGGACACCAGCGGTATCCGTGCCACACTGCGTTGAGGTTGCGGAGATGCGGTTGCTGTAGAAGAAGAGATAAAATAAATAGTTAAGTACATTGCTTACCACTGCTGGCATGGTGAAAGAAAGAATTACGACGATCACAAGGTTATACGCACAGTGAGTAATTACCTTTTTCGCTCTGACTCCAAGGCATTAACATTTGATCGGGCGACTCCACTGCACCCTCAAAAAGGTCGTCATCATCATCTAATAGGGCCAGATCTGAACGCCTTTGTCTGTGCGTGTCAGAATCTGGTAATTGGTCTGTCTCGCCTACAACAACAAATATAACAAATAAAATAAATAAACCGATTTGTTACAGAAAAAAACTTCCTGTACTGCTACTGCTACTGCCACTATCACTAGAGACACGTAGAAATGTACTCTTTTTTTAAAACTTACAAGTATGCTGCTTGGGCATCTCATTAATTCTTGAAGGCTGTTCTTGCATCTGCTGATGAACAGCCTCCAGCTGCCTGTCGAATAAATCTAACTCCCCTAGAGCTGTTCCTGTAACAGGACGAAACATAAATTTATGTCGAGTTACACAGAAAGATCACACCTGGATATTTTTTCTATACTTACGTGAGTGTTGTTGGTTATCCACAGCTGGAGGCTGTTCCACGTAGTGTTGCTGCTACTGCAGTAAATAGTTGCTTTCTGGCCCCAGCTCTGCCTCCTACTCAGTTTGCATTTGCATCACGTGAGCTAGAGGAAAAAAAAGAGAAGTATGAAATAAGAAAATTTAGAATCGCTACTGTGCAAGAAAAAATTACAGTGAAAATTATACTCACATGGCAATTCTGGGTGTGAACCCAACACAGGAGGCTTGACTTCGAGGGTTCAGCCCCTCCTGTCTCTCTTCACACTCAAAGACAAAATCCTGGAGTTGTACTATAACAAGAAGACAGAATTAATAAGGGGAATTTAACATACACACACGAAAATTTACACTCAAAATAGAAATTATTACTCACTTGGTAATAATGTCTCCAGAACGCTACGCCTCTTGCCGCTACACTCTGAAGCGTTGCTGCAGCTACTTCTCTTCATCTTGCGGAGAGAAAAGAATGAGTACACACACACAGAGACAATGGAATGCACAATAAGGCGGACAGCAGTGGACTGAGGACAATGGAGGTTGGTTGTGGTTTTATATACAGACTGACGTGACCAATGAGAGAGCTTCATTTGAATGTTCAGCCAATGAGAAGCTATTATGGAACGTCACTATTTCTGGAAGGGCATGGTGCGACCATCGTCTCTCTCTCTGTCTCTCTCTTTCTCTCTATCTATCTCTTTCTCTCTACAAGTAACAAGAATGCTTTTATGATTAACTGATGAGTAATGGACAGGATGTCCCAGTAGGATCACGACGGATAAAGCAGTAGATGTTAATCTGGGAAGCATTGGAACAGATTTCTATAGCGCGACCTGTGATGTTAGTATCTGCAGGTAGAGAGGTTTCGCACCAGCAATGGTAAACACTCATACGTGGCCCAGAGGGTGACATGCCTCTTATTTATATAGTCACGTGATGTCAGTATAACAATGTGAACCTTTTAGATGGAGAGCCACTATTCGAACATTTCGCGGCGATGCATCAGCAACAGTAAACACGTTTGTGGCTAGACGCATCTCGCATGTCCCGCTAGGATCGCTAGGTGTAAGTAGGCTGTTTAGTTTTTTATGTTGGTAACGTCTCGTAGCGTTCTGTATGAAAATCACTGGCCGTGCTGTGTGCAGTCTGAGGCTGGTTTGCATTGTTGGAATTTGCTATTGTAGAGTTGGGCAGTTGGCTGTTAATAGCGCGTAGCGTTGCGCAGTTGGAGGTGAGCCGCCAGCAGTGGTGGATGTGGGGAGAGAGATGGCAGAGTTTTGAGAGCAGATGATCTGGACCTGTGTCCATCAGAGAGAGTAAATTTGTAATACTGGATATCATGAACTGATATATATATATTATGACTTTTGAACACTATTAAGGTAAATACATTGTTTGTTCTCTATCAAAATCTTTCATTTGCTAACTATGCCTATCAGTAGTTAGCGCCTTCAGTAGTTAAAATCTTTTATTTAGCTGGCAGCAGTGGCGCTCGCTGTATTGCAGTAGTTCGAGTAACGAAGATTTTTGTGAGGTAAGTGATTCATGAAAGTTTTGTGGGCTGGCAGGTTTAAAGAGGAAGCCGAAAGGCACGCGTTTTAGCTCACGCAGGCTGGCGTGTGGTCTGGAACAGGTCAAGGAAATTAGACTTTAGCAAAAAAGCACGTAGCTGTTGGAATACTTAACTTTAATCCGTAAATGGTGAAAGTCGCTCTTGACGGTACATGTTTTACAACATCAATAGTAACTGGTAATGGCGCCTTGCTAGGTCGTAGCAAATTATGTAGCTGAAGGCTATGCTAACTATCGTCTCGGCAAATGAGAGCGTATTTTGTCAGTGAACCATCGCTAGCAAAGTCGGTTGTACCACTGGGCGAGTGCTAGGAAGTCTCTCTAGACCTGCCGTGTGGCGGCGCTCGGTCTGCAATCACTGATAGTGGCAACACGCCGGTCCGACGTATACTGACGGACTGCGGCCGATTTAAAGGCTACCACCTAGCAAGTGTGGTGACTGTCGGTGACACCACAGAAAGGTATAGGTTAATGTTAGTCAGTGCCATTCTTTTGTAGGGATTTTTCAAAGTCAGATGGCATTGCGCTAAAAATATTGTGTGTCAGTTTAGTGTTGATCAGAATAAGTAAAGAGAGAAATGTCTGAGTATGTTCAGTTGTGCTCAGCTGTTTGAAAATCAAATAACGTAAGAGGTTTATCAGCACAGTAATTCATAAATTTTTCTAAGGGGGCGTTTCATATGGCGACCCTGCCAGGATACCTCACTGGAATCTTCTGATTTTTTCTTGTAGTTTGTGTAATTAGTGTAGCTATTGTTCATTGCTAGTGTGTAATTATAGAGAGAATTTCCTATGTCGTTGTAGTTTTTCATTGTTGTACAGTAAAAAACTTGTGGTACGCATGTAGATTAGCACCAAGTATTTCGCAGCTGCGCTTGCAATTAACTAGATATCATTTTCAGTGCTATGTTAATGTGTTTTCTTATTTTTTCTCTTCACATTGTGCATTTCTGTGTTATCGTGTGAAATATTGTGACAATTATGGCATGTGAAAAACATAACACTAGGCTCCAAAGTAAACTGAGAAATAATAGTAACGACGAGCGTAGCTTATCAGCACCACTGTGTAATTAATTAACTAATGTTCAAAGTAGTAATTTGGTAATTGTGAATAGGGAAATGGACCAGGCAATAGATAGTGAAACAATTAGTGAACAGGGAAGCATTGTAGATTGATCAGTCGGCAACAGCTCACCTCAGGAATTCGAAATGACAGGACAAAATTTTGCAAATACCATAGATTCAGGTTTTGCGTCCTCACCTTTTTCTCAAATAAGTCAAGACACATTTTCTGCTTTTCAAAATGCAAATACTGCTGGTTCAAATGCACTGCCGAATAGCACTGAGGAACATGTTTCAGACACCAGTGCATTGTTATTACAGTCAATGCAACAAATGGGACAAAGGCTACAAAAGTTAGACACAACGCTTGAACAAAATCAGAAACAAATGGGACAAAATCTTCGAAAGTTAGACGCAATGGAACTAAATCAAAAACAGTCACAGCAACAAATGGAACAAAATCAGAAACAAATTAAAGAAACATTTCAACAAACACGTGAAGATTTAACTATTGAGTTACATAACATCGAATTGAAATGTCAAAAAGTCTGTAATGACGTAAAAACACAAATTTGTGAGCATTTTCAACCTATTTTTTGGCGGCATGAAAATGCATTACAGAATCACGAAGCAGCCATAAAAGAACTGCAAACTATTGTTCATGAAAATCACGAGGCCTTGCGGGCTAAAACTGACTCAGTTGCATCTACTGATTCAGTTACGCAACTTGCAAAAACTCAGGAAAACTTGAAGGACACAGTAGATACTCTGAAAATTGGTTCAGAAAGACACATAGAGGAAATTAGTTCATTATCAGAGAAAGTAGTCGAATTTTCCGATCAGCTAAATAATTTACCTACGAAGATAGACGATACTCTGAATGACACAAGACTGGTAGTCTTTAATTACACAGAAGAATACGAACAAATTAGGAAATTCAAACAAAATCAGAATCAAATTAATACGCAACACAAAAGAGAAATCGGGGAAGTACAAGATCAGTTGGCACAAGTAATACAAGAATTACGTATTTCAGAGGACACTCGCGCTCCAATACGGGAAGAGGGACATAGAAATACTGAACAGCCACAAAATAATAACACAGGGCACTTCGGAAATTATGAAAGAAATTGGCATGGTACACCGAATTTTGAGATGGAACCGCCGAAAAGAAGTAACAATGACCGATATGCGACTTGCCGACATAATGATTTTGACTATAAGCTGTTTATTACTACACGTAAATTCAAAACATTTAAGAATTCCGGCAACGACATTCATCCACAAGCGTGGCTTCATCAATTCTCTCATTGTTTTCCTCCCAACTAGTCATTAGAGCACAGATTAGAATTTATGTGTGGCTATTTAGAGAATGAACCAGCTGTAAGAATGTGGTCGGTCATTCACAATTGTCACAGTGAAGGAGAATTTTATCATGCTTACCTATCAGCATATTGGTCTCAAGCTACACAAGACCGATTAAAACACAGCACCATAATGATGAAACATTTCGAACAATCTGAATTTTCCAGTCTTGTGAAATATTTTGAAGACATGTTGCACAAGAATCAGTACCTGTCAAACCCATACAGCCCCTCAGAACTCATCCACATTTGCTTAATCAAATTGCCTGAACATTTACGACATATTATTTTCGCAGGACGTTGCAAAGCGACATTGAAGCGTTTCAGGGACTGTTACAAGAATTGGAAATTGACACTGACAATCGCAGGACGCGAAAACAGGAACACAACAATTATAGGTCACATCCGTCACAATTCTGCGATGAAAGAAATAATTGTACACGACAAGGCTATTCTTACAACATAAATCGTGACCAAAACAGACACCACCCGTATGACAACCGTTGGCAGAGTAGTAATAATTACAGGGAAAGATCACCTTTCCGCGGTAATGACTATCACAGAGACAATCAGAGAAACAGACAATATGGGATCCAAAATAATTATTATCAAGGGAGACAGAATAACTTCAGACGCAACGGTTCACCACGCAGTTCTCCACCACGAGATCCACAAGAAAAAAATTACAGAAACTACCGACATGACGACAGACGATATGATCGTAACGACAGACCAGAAATTAACCAAAATTGGCGTGATTCAAACAGAGTAGGGCACTCTAGACAAGGTGAATTTGTAGAAGTTAGGTCTCCTAATCCTAATAACGACGCGCGCCAACAAAGAGACAGACAATGACTCGCACCGCAGGCAGCCACGTGCGCTGGCTGGGTCAGAGAAAAATAACATCGACGCTAACCTTGAGAAAAATTTTTGCATTCCTTACTGACATGTACAACATGATAATTGCTTTGAAGCTGAAACTCTGCCCACTTGAAAGGGTAAAAGATAGCACCACGTTTCACATGTAAAACCGTTTATTGAGAGATAATCTGCTTTTTAACTTAGTCTTTGCTATAAAATTTTTCACTTCACGTTACTAGTACTCTCTGTCACACTTAGAAACTGTTAACATGAAACAATGTTTTGAAGTTAACTATCCAGTCTAGAACCTAGGGAACATATTTATACAGTATTTACGAGTGCATTGTTACAGTGAACAGACGACACAGTGTTATTGTGTGTGTACATTCTTGCTTGTTAGTTGCACAATTACGTAATGACTATAAGGCTCACATACTTAGAACATATACCGGTACTGCTAATGTGATTCTAATGCAACATTTTCGTTTACTTGAAAATACATTCTGAATTTAAAGTACTTTCTGAGAGATACCAGATGACACAGTGGTTAGTTTATTTGACAGTTACACGATTATATCACGACGTTACTAATGTGTGACACAATTTACATTGTTGCTTTTCCGGTGTATCTGTTTTATCTCTACACAGCTTTTCTGAATTCTTCTGGAAAGGAAAACATGTTTTAGAAGTAACTTTTGTGGTATAGCTACAATGAGACAGCCTTTTTCGTAGCACAACAATACATTACAGTATAGTACTTTCTTGATCAAGGTACGTAATAACTACGATATCTATACACATAGCATTTCACTTTCCTTTATTGCGAGGTAAGTACATTGACTTCTACAGAACAGTGCTTACGGACGACGATAATTACGACACTTGGCACATTTTTTACCCTTAAGTAATAACAGAGATTATCTTACAACAAGGCGCACAGTTTAGCGCTACAGTACACGTATATGAGTGATTAATTTTGTACTTAAAACATTATTTTTTAAAGATTTTTGAATTACAATGATACAAAATTTTTCCGTGATATATTTCATTCCACTGCTGTAATCTGTAACACCTGGGGGTAGAATTACATTAATCCTCAGGGGGGTGCACGCTTACTTTGTGTACCATGTGTGTAGCAAGCATAAGGAGCCCTAGCTAATATGGTATTTACTTATGCAACTTTACACATCGGTACCATATTTCTCTAACACAGAATTACACAGCTATCTGATTATTTAACTGAGAGACAGTTGGATAACTTCTCACTTATGAAATTGTATTTTGTCTGTATTTTGTGAACTGTTCACATTTTCTGGGAACTATTGTGATACTATGAGGGCTTTGAATGATGTATTTGGTATGGGATCATGATTTTTAAAGTACGTTTGAGGTAGATGACACTATTGAAATGAGCAGAGAATTTTTTTAGGTTTTGAAATTATTGCAGAAAGCTACGACGTATTTGAGATTTGGCTGAGGTTTTATGATGTTAATATTACGATGACGATGTGTATTTTGCTGTTGAGGTATGTTCACGATCAATAAGCTGATGCTATATAAGGAATTTGATTATGCTACGTATTTATTATGATGAAACATTGAAGAAGTATCGACGACTATGTATATGTGTAATAAAGTAAGGAATAATGCGTAGTGGTTAGGGACTCTGGTTTGTGAAAAAGAACATTGGAAACCAAGAATCGTACTTTAAGAGTTATGGAATGTGTGTAAATGCGTGAATGTACCACAATGCGGGCGAAAATTTTTTGGACACTGTTATATTTATAGGATTTTTTTCTATTCATTTGTAACGCAAATTCTCGACCTGTAGTGCAAACTGCTGTCGTAAATATTTCGGTAAGACAGCTAAGTGACCTTGACGTAATGCGCTGTGGATGCCCAGCTGTGCCAGTCGCCTGGAGAAAAATCCATTAGGTGGAGAAAAAAAGAGGCCATTAACCTCGCTATTGACATTCCTTTGTAGAAGTCATCGCAAATACGACACGTTCATTACTTGGAAACATATTGTACTTTGTGCTACTTACTGAAATGCTTATGAATTGATGGGAAATATTCTTACATCTGCACACCTGATTATGACAAGTGTCTTTCTATGAGAGTTGAGAGAACTTCTACTGACTTATGAAATGCCACATAGCTATTGAATGATCTTTTTATGCTTTGCTTTACATAGTTGCTTATTTCATTTGATATCTGGTTTCCAGCTGTATTGCAGCATTGGTTTTATAAAATAAAATTAAATGCATTTGCTAATGTGAACACTTTCTGTCAACAGGTCTATTAAATAATAATTTTATGATTCACATTCTTCAAAAAGGGAGCACTTGGAAAGGAAAGACCAATAAGAAGGGACTAATAACAGTAACTGCATACATAATTTTCTTTTCAAATACTTGGTAATTTCTTTTGTAGAATACGTTGTGGTGCACCACTTTAATTATATAGACGTTAAGATGTGAATAGACATTTCCCTTATCCGCATTGTTGTCTTTAGTGTACTTTTTTTTCTGCGTGAGCTTTGTCATGTTTAGATATAAGCTATAGCATTTGCTGCTGCTGTTTGCCAGGCATAGTGCTAGTGAATTTCACTTTGTATTACTCTGTTAAGCCAGTTTTACTACTGATTTATTTTTCTTGTTTGCTGCACAGTGCCTTATATTAACTTGCCTCTTATTTACATAGACATGTGACGTCACTATAATACTCTAAGAACTCTAACTGTAGATGTGACTTTCACCTACCATCGGCAGTGGCCTGAGAGCAGTAGCTTGCGCTCCGGCAGTGGCTTGCGTCTGGCGGTGGCTTGCGGCGGAATATGTGCGTGCGTGCCCTGGAGTCTTTGATAGTTGTGGTTAACGATAGTCCAGAAGCGTTTTTTTACATGCAATGCGTGTTTGTGCACTGCATATGAATGTTTCAAATGGCTCTGAGCACTATGGGACAACCTAAGGACATCACACACATCCATGCCCGAGGCAGGACTCGAACCTGTGACCGTAGCGGTCGCGTGGTTCCAGACTGTAGCGCCCCTAGTTTGCAGGTCTGTATGCTGTGTACTGCCACAGGAGCACATCGAGTAGTCCCAAGTCCGATATGTCAGAGGAATACAATGTTGCGAAGGGGGATTCCAATTAGAAGTTATGAAATAGTGGCCTGTCCTACCCTCTCAGCACGGAGGTTCCACGTAATATTGGATATTTAAGGATCACTGAGTAGAATGTCGTAAATTACGATTACACCGTCATCTGTGGCGAAATTAAGGAAACCCTTCAGACAAGATGTATGTAGATTTTGCTGTAGAATCGTAATCTGCAATAAAAAAGAGTTCCCACTGAAGAAACCAAATACCAATTTTCGTAGTTCTAACTTAAAATTTTCCTTAATGACGACATATTTTCACAAAGCTCTATACTCCCACGAATTGTCGAATGCTACTTACAAGGGATTTCAAACTGATTCTATATTTCTACATTTCCAGAAGGCTTGTGACACTGTACCTCACAAGTGGCTTGTACTCAGATAGCGTACTTACGGAAATCGTGTCAGTTATCTGACTGGATTCGTGATTTACTGTCGCAGAGGTCAAAGTTCGTAGTAACTGATGGAAAGTCATCGAGAAAAACGGAAGTGACATCTAGCGTTGCCCAGGTAGTGTTATAGGCCAATTGCTGTTCCTTATCTATATAAACGATTTAGGAGACAATCTGAGGAGCCGTCTTGAATTGTTTGCAGATGATGCTGTCATTTATCGTCCAGTAAAATCATCAGAACATCAAAACAAATTGCAAAATGATTTAGAAAACATGTCTGTATAGTGTGAAAATTGGCAATTGGCCCTAAATAATGAACATCGAGAAAGTGCAAAGAGTAGCAACACGTTTTGTACTATCGAAAAATAGGGGAGAGAGTGTGACTGACATACAGGATTTGCGGTGGACAAATTGAAACAAAGGAGTTTTTTGTTGCAGCGGAATCTTCTCACGAAGTTTCAATCACCAGCTTCCTCCTTCGAATCCGAAAATATTTTTTTGACCTAGAGCTACATAGGGAGAAACGACCATCATAATGGAATAAGGGAAATCAGAGTTCGCGCGGAAAGTTATTGGTGTTCGTTTTTTCCACGCGCTGTTCAAGATTGGAATAATAGAAAATTATTTGAAGATGTTTCGATGAAGCTTCTGCCAGGCACTTGATGTAGTTGCAACGTATCCATGTAGATGTAGATGAAGATTTTCATCCACTATTTCACACCCTTAGGGACGGAATGTCGAATACTCCTTTCTTAAACGACGCTTATAATATAAGGTCAACACCTCTGCAAATTTCAAGTATCTATCCTTAGTGGTTTGCGCTGGGCGATGATAGTCAGTTAGCCAGACATTGCCTTATATGAGTACTCAGCATTGCTTTCGTATGTATTTATTTTAATTACTGTTAGTTCATTTCTTCCATCCTCCTCTGTCTGTCCATCGTCTCCTATCCATCAAAGTGCATCTAATTAAATCCCCATCTCTTGTTTCTTCCACTGAACACACTTTTAAATTAAAATTAAAATACATCCACAAACTATTATGTATTCATTACTATCATTATCTAAGTTATCAACAAGTTTAAATAAAATTGATTATAAGAGTTTGTACTTATTATTTATACAGGGTTTTATTTGTTTTTTAACATTTATTTTTTGTAATATTTTCAACAAAAAAAAAGAAATGTACTAGTAATAAAACTGAATTTGTATAACAGAACATGTAAAATCACACAATCCACGATCTGCTACATAATGACAGGCAGCAAGTCTATACTTAAGAAATAAATAAATGTCCATCTGCTCCTTCCCCTCTGTCCATCTGCTCATTCCTCCTCTGTTCATCTCCTCCACTCCCCTCTTTTTTACACTCCTCCACTCCCTCTCTCTCTCCACCTCCTCTTCACTTTCTCTGCGCTTTTCCTCTTCCTCTCTCACTGCTCACATCTTCCACCCATTGTCTCTTTCCATCTCCTCCCCTACCCATCTCTTCCTATCCACTCTTTTTGTCCATTTTCTCTTTCCCTCTCTTTGTCCATCTCCTCCTCCTCCCCATCTGTGTTCATCTCCTAATTCCCCTTCACTGTCTGTCCATCTGCTTCTCTCCCCTTCTCTCTAGATGTTGTGACCCCCACCCGCATGGGAGACTGGTGATTCTAACCCCCACAGTATTTCTTTCCAGATCGTAAACAACATGTGCTCCAAACTTTGCCTGCAAACGCACATGTCAAACATAGTTTACATATACATTGTCCAGTCACGTTAATTTGACTACCCATCAAAGTACCGAATATCCTACTTTCACAGGATGGACTGCTGCAAGACGTGCAAGAAAAGAGTCAATGAGGTTCTGGAACGTACCAACAGGAATGTGGAGCCATGGCGACTCCAGTCAAGTGGCCAGCTGCACTACGTTTCTCAGGTGAGGATACATGGCGCCAACAGACCAGCCCAGGTTGTCCCTAGATTCTCGATTGGGTATGAATCCGGGAAGTTTGGTGGCAAGGGGAGTACGATAAACTCATCCTGGTGCTCTTCAAACGAAGCACGTACAGTCGTGCACTGAAAACTGTTTGATACGTTGCATTATCCTGCTGGAAGATGCCACTGTCCCGAGGAAAAACAAACTCCATGAAAGGGTGCACATGGTCCCCCAGGATATATGTATACTGATGTTGATCCACTGTGCATTCCAGTATGACGAGATCACCCAGGGAATGCCACAAACACTTTCCCTATGTCATAACACTACCTTATTCTTTGTTTTCAGACGTTTCACGCCGTACATGCCAAAGTCCATCTGTATGATGGAGCATAAAATGTGATTCACCTGAAAAGTCGATACATCGCCACTCAGTGGATGGTCTGTTGCGGTAAACAGGCACATGCTGTGAAGGCCCATATGCAACAACGTTCGCTGAGTGGCCATTCGGCAGACACTGTTCGTAGCCCCTTGGTTCATCTGCGCGGACAGTTATTCAACAGTTGTACGTCTATTCGCCTGTAGACATGTCCGCAGCCATCGTTCACACCTCGCAGCTATGGTCTATGATGCACCTCAATTGCCTCGGAACCGGTTTTGGATAGCGCCATTTTGCCATGCACGATATACCGGGTGATCAAAACTTCAGCATAAATTTGAAAACTGAATAAATCACGGAATAATGTAGATAGAGAGGTACAAATTGACACACATGCTTGGAATGACATGCGGTTTTATAAGAACCAAAAAAAATAAAAAGTTCAAAAAATGTCCGACAGATGGCGCTTCATCTGATCAGAATAGCAATAATTAGCATAACAAAGTACGACAAAGCAAAGATGATGTTCTTTACAGGAAATGCTCAATATGTCCACCATCATTCCTCAACAATAGCTGTAGTCGAGGAATAATGTTGTGAACAGCACTGTAAAGCATGTCCGGAGTTATGGTGAGGCACTGGCGTCGTATGTTGTCTTTCAGCATCCCTAAAGATGTCGGTCGATCACGATACACTTGCGACTTCAGGTAACCCCAAAGCTAATAATCGCACGGACTGAGGTCTGGGGACCTGGGAGGCGAAGCATGACGAAAGTGGTGGCTGAGTACACGATCATCACCAAACGACGCGCGCAAGAGATCTTTCACGCGTCTAGCAAAATGGGGTGGAGCGCCATTCTGCATAAACATTGTACGTTCCAGCAGGTGTTTATCAGCCAGGCTGTGGATCATGCAATTCTGCAACATATCGGCGTACCTCTCACCCGTCACGGTAGCAGTTACAAAACCAGAATCACGTATTTCCTCGATGAAAAAAGGCCCGATAACGGTAGATGTGAAAAATCCAACCCGTACCGTGACTTTCTCGTCGTACAATGGAGTTTCCACGACAGTTCTAGGATTTTCGGTAGACCAAATTCTGCAGTTGTGGGCGTTGACAGACCCTCGGAGCATGAAATGAGCTTCGTCGGTCCACAAGACGTTACTCAACCAATCGTCATCTTCCGCCATCTTTTGAAACGCCCACACCGCAAATGCCCTCCGCTTCACTAAATCGCCAGGTAACAGTTCATGATGCCGATGGGTTTTGTACGGATAGCATCGGAGAGTACGCCTAAGTGCCAACCAAACAGTAATGTATGGAATGCCAGTGCGACGTGCGACTGCACGAGCACTGACTTCCCCGTGCATAGACGAACCCGCTACAGTCTTCATTTCTTCCTGAACTGTCTCAGCAGCATTACGCCTTGTGCTCGGTCGGCCACTACGGGGTCTATCGTATAAACAACCCGTGGTTTCGAACTTCGAAATCATTCTCGCCACAGCTGCATTTGTCAACGGACCTTTAGCCGTTCGAATCCCCTTCCTATGGCGATAGGATCGTAACGCTGAACTAGCACATTTCGCATTCTGTTAATACAGCTTCACTAAAAGCGCCTTATCAGGTAACGTCAACATGCTGCGACTGCTGGCGCATCTGATTCTCTCTCTCATTACAGTTCCTTTCATACACGATTGTCATGCGCAGTCACTGACGTTTTGCTATCCAGCGCCATCTGTCGGACATTTTGTTAACTTTTTTTGTTCTAATAAAACCCCATGTCATTCCAAGCATGTGTCTCAATTTTTACCTCTCTATCTACATTTTTCCGTGTTTTATTAAGTTTTCAAATTTATACTGACTTTTTGATCACCCTGTACTTTAAGCACAGTGGACGCGAACTGTTTACAAACTTAAGCGTTTCCGGAATGCTTGCACCTCTGGCCCGAAAAGCCAAGATTATACCCTTTTCGACGTCGGATAATTCGCTCTGTTTCTGGAAAAGGAAAGCAGGGAAGTGACAATGGTACACAACTACCCTGGGGCACCGCCAGAAGGTGGCTCCAGAAGAACAGACGTATATGTAGATTGATGCGCACCTTGAACATCGTCGAAACCGAAGACCAGGTCCTTGACGACTCCTCCGTAATCCGGTGCCCGTATGGCGACTACGGTGGCCCCGTAGTCCGTGATCCTCACCGCGAACTTCCGCCGACACGTCAGCGTGAACACCGTCGCCTCCACTACCTGCAAGCGTGGCACCTCGTCCAACAACACAGCGAGCGTTATCAGCTTACTAGAGCTCAACATTCAGAATCAATTGAGAGCTCTCGTATACTAAAACGTAACTTAAGCACCATCCTGATTATTGGAACGCTGACTACTAGGTCGATGCTAACGTAAGATCATTGTCCCTGAAATGAAAATACATACTCGTAATCTACATCTGCAGTACGATGCGAAAGTCCTATCGGCCTCCTCTGTTATGGTCATGATGTATATTTACATTCCAGTTGTCTTTTCTTTGTTTTCAGATGGAGGAGGAAAGCACCCACAGTTTGGAAGAACGTGCTTTGGTAAGTGCACGAGCTCATGAACGTGCATACACCGGGATAACCATTAACAAATGTGCAACTGAAAGAAGCTCAATCAAAGCGAACGACACTGCGATGGCAACAGAAATTCTTCAAAACCGGATTCATTTAGGGTGGAAAGAGGACAGGCTGGCCATCAACATGACAACAAGCACGTGCGTAGTGGCGGATTCTGTGATCAGAACTCCCATAAAATCACGGTGGAATAGATCGGCTGAACATGAAATTACAAAACCGACTATGCTGACACACATGAAAAAAGGTCTAGAATTAAAATCTTGTAGGCCAGCTTTCGTAAACGAGTTGAGTGATGAGTACATGCGGCGAAGACATGAAGCTTGCTCGAGGTTACTCGACGTGTTTGTGATGCTCCCACAGCGGGACAAGGTTTTCTTCTCAGACGAATGTGCAATTTATCGATCTTATCGGAATAGGGGTACTTTTTTTCTGGAGCAAGGAAAACCCACAATATTACGAAGAGTTACAGAATAATCCCGTAGATGTTATGATCTGGGCTACACTATCCGGTAGGAACCTTACAGGGCCGTATTTCTTTGTTAGCGCAGTGAATCAACATTCTTGGCTACAGAGACTGAACAGTCTTGGTGACAATTAGCTTCAACAAGATGGAGCTCCTGCCCACAACGTTCTCCGTGTTCGAGAATTTTTAGGTGGAAAGGGAGAGGATCAGTGCATCTGCCAGCGCGGATGGAGTGGCCTCCGAGGAGTGCAGATCTGGCATAGGCGATAATTCCTGTGGTGAACAACCAAGCAGCATGTCGCGAAACAACGATACCACAAAATTGACGAATTGAAGCAAGCTTTTAGGGAGTCACTGAAGTCAGCGTGATGCTTCGGAAAATTTCACACAGGTGTGACCTGTGCATTTTTCCAACTAATGGCCACAGTGTTTTGTTCGAGGGATCTACGAGTGTTTTTACTTAACGGAGGGGCTAACTCACACTCACTTTGGGTATAGAATCTGACAGGCATACCACCGAGCCCTGGGACTTGGTTCAGTTTTTATGATTTAAACGGTGTCTCAACGCCAGTGACACTTATATCAGCACTCTAAGACAGAAAAAAGGCGCACCACGAAGGAATAATCTGAATGGGTCGGAAATCGGCACACAAATAAATGACTACAATCCCAGAAAAACCGGATGATTTATTCAAGAGAAACAGCTTCACAATTTGAGCAAGTCAATAACTCGTTGGTCGACCCCTGGCCCTTATGCGAGCAGTTGCCGGCTTGGCGTTGATTGACAGACTTACTGGATGTCTTCCTGAGGAATATCGTGCCAGATTCTGTCCAAATTTGCACGTTATATTGTGAAAATCCTGAGATAGTTTGAGGGCTCTGCCCATAATGTTTCGAAGGCTCTTGATTGGGAAGGGACAGGGCGACCCTTCGCTTTATTGTATTCTTCGAATCTAATCACGTGACCTTTGTCACTGTTAACAATGCCAATTTCCACACCTTACATCCCCCTGGAGGTGTGCCGTAGATGTATGTCCTCTCTCCTCTCCTTTATCTCCTCTACACTGCCGACATGCCCAGACCACCTCCACCAGTTCAGCTTGTTCAGTATGCTGATGATACCGCTTTCCTCACCCTCTACTCTACACTCCAGACATCCCAACGATTCCTCCAAATCCACCTCCATCACTTTTCTTCCTGGTGCAACCTATTGATCCTCAAGATCATTCCCTCCAAAACCCAGAACAAAGAACCACCTACAGCTTCCGCTTCTGTTACTTCTACCTCAGCATTTACAACTGTCGTACCCAGTTGAATAACACATTAAAATTCTTGGACTAGCCCTCGACCGGCAACTAACATGCAACCCTCACATACTAACCATCCAACAGAAAGCCCACAACAGACGAAAACTACTAAGACTTCTATCTAGCCCAACTTGCGGTCATACCCTCTACTTTCCTCCACATCTACAGAACCTAGATCCGACCCACCCTCTCCTATGTAAATGTTGTTTCACCTCTGTTTTATCAGTCCCTCCAAATCCTTGAACGTCATCCACTCGACCTTGTTTCAGCATCCGTTTACCTTCCCCCACATGGATCTTTTATCATCTAATCAAATTTCCACTTGTCCTCACTCAAGATGAACACCTTCAAACAACCTACACCATCTGCAAACTTGATTCGAACAATCGTTTTGCCTCCCCTGTAATTTGCATTCCTATCACGCTGACGTGCCTATACTGACTGACACATTCCACCAACTCTACACCTGCTGCTCTACCAACGAAATTTTTAGTCTCGCTCTCCCAGACAATGAAATCCGTCCGGACCTCTATTTACTCATCCTACCAACTATATAATTCAACCCCATCTCATCATACGTCACTTCCTTTCCCTCTCCATCAATCCCCACCCCACTGCCCTTCCCTCCCCATCTTTCCCTGCCCTTTTTCGCTTTCGCTCCCCATTTTTACCTACCCCTTTCTCCTCTTCATATTATTGACTTACTGACATTCCCTATCATTCCTTCTTTCCTGTCCCCCAACATACATTCCTTCTCCATCGATACTACTCATGAGTCTTCCACACGTCTACCCACACCCTCCTACCCCACTGAGTGCGTAACTTTTTCCTCTGCAACAAGTAGTTCATTGTCAAAGTCACATTTTTCTACATCGTGTTTTAAAGGTATTCTGATCGTTTTCGATATACCTTTTAGAATTTCTGATTTAAATGTGCAATGACGAAAATAAAGTTTCTTTTATATAAGTCCTTCATTAAATTCATCTTTGCAAATTTTAAAGTCATTTGTAAATCTGTCCCATTTTAATTTTTTTTTTTTTTTTTGTGTATGCTACATATTCCTTGGCTGAATGGTGGATTTCAAAAACAACGATATGTGAAAGCCTACTCGCATTTTTCTCACATGAAATACTGAAAGTCATGGATTGTCAGGTAGAAGCAGTATTTATTGACTTCCGAAAATCATTTAACGCAGTACGACGCCTACGCTCATTATCGAAAGTACTGTTCTGGTACCGAGCGCCGCGGTTTGCGAATCAGCACCAGACGGCATGGACCTCGATTTCCACCAGAGGTCTCTACAGCCGTCGCGCCATAAGCAGTGGCTGCGCGCGTTCCTGGCCTGCGTGTGACGTGAGGGCGCCACGGTGGAACACGTGGTCCCAGCAGCCAACAGCGACGTACCGTATCGTGCATATAAGCGCCCGCCTCTCGCTCAGCTAACAGGCGATCATCATAGGCCGCACCACCAGCTCCTTCCGCCTCCATGATTTCTACCTGACCATTTATGGCCGTCCTATCCACCTCACTCCTACCCTCAAATACCTTGGCCTCACACTCGACCGCCACCTCACCTGGACTCCCCATCTCCTTACCATCCAAAACAAAGCTCACAACCGCCTCCGTCTCCTGAAACTCCTGTCCGGCCAGACGTGGGGTCTGCATCCTTCCACCATCCTTCACACCTACAAATCCTTGATCCGCCCCATCCTCTGTTATGCCAACGTCGCTTGGATTTCCTCCCCTCCACGGTTCTATAAAGCCCTCAAAATCCTCGAACGCCATGCGCTCCGCCTCGCCTTCCGCATCCGCCTTCCGTCCCCCACGCGCATCCTCTACGACCTCATCCCCTTCCCCCACCTTCTCCTTTTCATGGAACACATCCGCACACTATATATTGTCCGCTGCCTTGATCCCTTTCACCCCTTGGTGTCTCCCTTCCTCTCCACCCCCAACTAGTTGCCGCACCTTTACCATTGTGTCCCACCCTCTCTCCATCTCCACACCCTCCATCTCCTTTCCCAACACAACTTCCACCGTCTACCCCTCCCGGATGATGAGCTTTGCCCTGACATCTACCCTTCCTACCAACTCTAACCCCATCTTCCTGCCTCCTCCTCAGGGCTCCCTCTCCTCCCCCTCCCTCCTCCTGAGCGGCTTCCCCCTCCTACTCCCCCTCCATCTCTTGTGCCTCCTTTCAGTGTCTCTGCACTCCCTCCTGCACTGTCTTCCCTTTTCCTCTCCCACCCCACGTGTCTCCTGCCTCTTCGTGAACCCACTGATGCCCTTCCTCTCTCCATCCCGCCGCTTCCCCAGCTGCCCCATGCTCTCCCCTCTTTTTCCATCCTCTCTGACCTTTCCCTCGGCAGGTCCCACCTGGCAGTTTTATTCTTCGTCGTGTGTGCTCCAAGTGGGTTTTAAGTGTGTTATTCCAGAGTGTTTTTAATATTGTGGCCGACTTTTAGCCTGTGCATGCGCATTCAGTGTCTTCTCTGTGTTTTAAGAATCGCCAACTGTTTTTTTTTTTTTTTTTTTTTTTTTTTTTTTTTTTTTTGGTGGCTCAGCTAAGCAGTCTGATATTCGTGTGAGTCTACCGACATCTCGGCTACAGACAGCGCGTTTACCAAACTTTGTTTTTGTTTATGAGTGGACGTTGTGGATTCGTTTGGTTGACACTTGTTACCTCGTTGCTTCTTGCGTGTTGTCGTCGTAAGCTCTTGCTCGGTCGTCCGTCGTTGTTCGTGTCCGTCCTTTCCCGTTCGTTTGTTTGTTTGTTCGCGCTCCGCCCACCGCCGCGCTTCGTTCTCGGCAACGCTGCGACCGTTACGGTCGCAGTTACAACTGTCGTATGTGGTACCAAGAGATATTTGTGAGTGGATTGAGGATTTTTTGATAGTGAGGAGGCAGCATATTATCTTGGATGGAGAGTCATCGTCAAATGCAGAACTAACATCGGGTGTTCCCCAGGGAAGTGTTTTGGTTCCATGTTATTCGAGTCATATATTAATAACCTTGTGAACAATATTAATAACCTCAGACTTTTATCAGACGCTGCAGTTATTTACAGTGAAGTAAACACGGAAAGAAGCTCCGCAGATATTCAGTCAGGTCTTGACAAGATTTCAAAGTGGTGCACAGACTGGCAAATTGGTTTAAATGTTCAGACATGTTAGATTATGCAGTTCACAAAACGAAAAAACGTAGTACCAACGAGTCACAATTGGAATCGGCGAACTCATACAAACAACACTTAGCAGCGACATGAAATGGAACGACCACATAGGCTCAGCCGTGGGTAAAGCAGAGAGCGACTTCGGTTTGTTGGTAGAATACTAGGGAGATGGCATCAATCTAGAAAGGAGATTGCTTACAGACCACTCGTGCGAACCACACTAGAATACTGGTCGAGAGTGTGGAATGCCAACGAAATAGGGCTAACAGAAGATATTGAACGTAAACAGGGAAGGGCATCACGAATGGTCACAGGTTTGTCTGACCTGCATAAGAGTGTCACAGAAGCCTGCTTAGACGTTTTCACGGAGCGGCGTTAAATGATGACTCTAGGACGATAATACAACCCCCTACACATCGCTCCCACAAGGATCGAGAGCTCTTACAGCTACTACAATGGGACGTACCCTCTGCCATGCACTTCGCAGTGGTTTGCAGAGTATAAATGAGTGAAAATCGTCCAACAAGTACGCAGGCCCTTCTAGACGTCGGTGTGCCTAGTGACCGACTGAAACGTCAAACAACAGACGGAATGGTCAATTTTCATGGATGTGACAGGAACTATCACTCGGAGCAAAAAAAACTCTAGTAAACACGTACTCTGACCACCTTAAGAGCTATGAGCACTTCTTCATCTTCGGTACTGCCAAATAAATCTTTCCTGCTGCAAGCTCTTTGCTTTTCATAGTATGGGACCGAGACAAGCAAAAAATCGGTCTAATAAAAATGGGCCCGAAAATTCATACCATAAGTTATGTGAGCAGTTGTTTAGTAGGAGAGATGAGTTTCACAGTAGCAAAGATGAACAAGTGATTAAAACTCGTAAGGTACCTATGCTTTAAAGCCCATGTGTACTGGATTTTTTTTTCTTGTTGTGGTCCATACTACGATCTCTCAAAATATGGAAACCAAAGAGATTGCAGCGGAAGAGATTTGTTTCACAGTATCGGAGAGGTAGACGTGTTCATAGTTCTTGAGGTATGCATTTTAGAGCCCATCTTTGATAGACAATTTGCTTCAAATAATGCTTCCCGTCATATTCCCTAACACTGGCCATTCCTCCTGAGATATCGTGTATAGAGGACGGTCAGAAACAATCCAATAAGCTTGTAAATAAATTTCTATTGATCCCCAAGTATAAGTGGCCACTTATTAGTAATAGACTGTGATTAATAACAGCTCACCGACGCGTAACAGCAGTACCTTTTATAACAAGTGTAGATAGGTAGAAGTTATGCATTCGTAAACTTTTTCCCTTGACTGTTACAAATAACTGCCAAAATACTCTACTAGCCATTAAAATTGTTACACCAAGAAGAAATGCCGATGATAAACGGGTATTCATTCGACAAATATATTATACTAGAACTGACATGTGATTACATTTTTACGCAATTTGGGTGCATAGATCTGAGAAATCAGTACTCAGAACAACCACTTCTGGCCGTAATAACGACCTTGATACGCCTGGGCATTGAGTCATACAGAGCTTGGATGGCGTGTACAGGTACAGCTCCCCATGCAGCTTCAACACGATACCACAGTTCATCAAGAGTAGTGACTGGCGTATTGTGACGAGCCAGTTGCTCGGCCACCATTGACCAGACGTTTTCAGTCGGTGGGAGATCTGGAGAATGTGCCGGCCAGGGCAGCAGTCGAGCATTTTCTGTATCCAGAAAGGCCCGTACAGGACCTGCAACATGCGGTCGTGCATTATCCTGATGAAAAGTAGGGTTTCGCAGGGATCGAATGAAGGGTAAAGCCACGTGTCGTAACACATCTGAAATGTAACGTCCACTGTTCAAAGTGCCGTCAATGCGAACAAGAGGTGACCGAGACGTGTAACCAATGGCACCCCATACCACCAAGCTGGGTGAAACGCCAGTATGATGATGACGAATACACGCTTCCAATGTGCGTTCACCGCGATGTCGCCAAACACGATGCGACCATTATGATGCTGTAGACAGAACCTGGATTCATCCATAAAAATGACGTTCTAACGTTCGTGGGCCCAGGTTCGTCGTTGAGTACACCATCGCAGGTGCTCCTGTCTGTGATGCAGCGTGAAGGGTAACCGCAGCCACAGTCTCTGAGCTGATAGTCCACGCTGCTGCAAACGTCGTCGAACTGTTCGTGCAGAGGGTTGTTGTCTTGCAAACGTCCCCATATGTTGACTCAGGGACCGAGACGTGGCTGCACGATCCGTTACAGCCATGCGGATAAGATGCCTGTCATCTCGACTGCTAGTGATACGAGGCCGTTGGGATCCAGCACGGCGTTCCGTATTACCCTCCTGAACCCACCGATTCCATATTCTGCTAACAGTCATTGGATCTCGGCCAACGCGAGCAGCAATGTCGCGATACGTTAAACCGCAATCGCGATAGGCTACAATCCGACCTTTATCGAAGTCGGAAACGTGATGGTACGTATTTCTCCTCCTTACACGAGGCATCACAACAACGTTTCACCAGGCAACGCCGGTCAACTGCTGTCTGTGTATGAGAAATCGGTTGGAAACTTTCGTCATGTCAGCACGTTGTAGGTGTCGCCACCGGCGCCAACCATGTGTGAATGCTCTGAAAAGCTAATCATTTGCATATCACAGCATCTTCTTCCAGTCGGTTAAATTTCGCGTCTGTAGCACGTCATCTTCGTAGTATAGCAATTTTAATGGCCAGCTATAGCTGATATCGAATAATAACAGTTTAGCCTCTGCATACAAAGAACGCATTACCTCTCCGGTCTCGAGGTCCTCGAAGGTGCCGAACGGTTCCCGGTAGACACCGCACGTGCACCTGTCGGCGCAGGGCCCCGCAGGCACTGACGGGTCGTGCTCCTCCTCCTCCCCCTCGTGCTCGGCCGCCTCGGCCGCGGACTCCGACTCCTCTTCCGATGTTATCGGCTTCGGGTCGGACCGCAGCACCACCTGCAGAAACACAGTTTCACTCCCACAGCAGACTCGCTCGGCCCTCTGGGGCAGGGCACTCCACTTGGCTAAACCTCGCTATGTTTACAGAGTGTCCCAGAAATACAAAATTGTTAAGGCTTTCGTGGCCACTTGTTGACAAACTGCCTATTGGCTTCTGTCTCGGGTTCTTCGGCCGACGTTCATCTAATGATTTTTCTGACGTTTCGCCAGCACGAGTGGCTGGCATTGTCAAAGCTTCACCCTCCATTGCCGGTGGTGAACTGGAGGCGAGATCGCGGCCGCAGACTATATGTACCTGGCGCGCCAACGTCCGAGGGCTTCTCCGCGGTCATTTCCGGTGCGGTTCTCCTCTTGCTACCTGAGGAAAGCCTTAAGGTTAACGGATCCTGGCTGCCCGTATTGCAGCGAACGACCGTCGCAGGTAGCAAGAGAAGAACCGCACCGGAAATGACCGCGGTGAAGCCCTCGGACGTTGGCGCGCCAGGTACATATAGTCTGCGGCCGCGAGCTCGCCTCCAGTTCACCACCGGCAATGGAGGGTGAAGCTTTGACAATGCCAGCCACTCGTGCTGGCGAAACGTCAGAAAAATCATTAGATGAACGTCGGCCGAAGAACCCGAGACAGAAGCCAATAGGCAGTTTGTCCCAGAAATGTTAGAGAGGTTGCAGTGAGAGTGTCTCGAGAAACACATCGAGGGTAGGAACCTGTGTCTAGACACGTCATGTAACGGCGCTACGGAGCGTCATATTTATGGACGCCAGCGATTGCCACTAGGCCACCCCTTCAGGAGCCCTGTAAGCCGACGGAACGTCTAGTAATTTTGTTTGTTTTTCAGTGATAGCAACTGATCGCCATATCGCCAATGGATGTGTGGATGGATGAAGAGGGTTTTAACGGCGCACGATGGCAAGGTCTTCAGCGCCCGCTCAGTAACAGATTGAGACGGGTGTCAAGAAAAGACTCAGAACAATAAGATAAAACAGAACGTAAGACACAGGACACAAGCTTCGAAAAATACGTGCCTACCCACACCGATGCGTGGGACGAAGCTTGCCGCCAGCAGTAAAACATGGACAACCCAGGAAGAAAGTGGTAGAGGGAGCTAAAACAATATAGCACATGGAAGAGGCTGGCTGACCGCAAGGAAAAAAGGGAGGAGCCAGCCACTCTGCAATACACTAAAACCTCCAGCCTAAAAGTTTAGGCCAGAGTCCAGACTCATCACAAAACTTTAAAACCCTGGACACACACGTCTCATCATTAGCTAAAACACAGGGCGGACCCCATCAACTTGTGCTTCTGCCCTTGCATCGCGGTATAAAATGCAGTCTGTTAAAATGTGCCGGACAGAGATGTTCACAACACAAGCATCACAAAACGGGGGATCCTCAAAGATGGTTCATATGGCTCTGAGCACTATGCGACTTAACTTCTGAGGTCATCAGTCGCCTAGAACTTAGAACAAATTAAACCTAACTAACCTAAGGACATCAAACACATCCATGCCCGAGGGAGGATTCGAACCTGTGACCGTAGCGGTCGCTCGGCTGCAGACTGTAGCGCCCAGAACCGCATGGCCACTCCGGCCAGCGGGGGATCCTCCCGCCGTAATAGAAAGCTATGTGTGAGAGGACAGTGCCCAATCCGAAGACGCGTGAGGGTCACTTCTGTGTCGATAGGCCCTATGACCTATGACTGCGATGCTCTGTTGCCTCAGAGGATGATGATTTCAGACACGTGTTTCTTTACACAGTTTTTCTCCTGGAACCCTCTAAAATCTCCAGTGTTTTTTGGTATACAGGAGAAAAATAAACTTCAGATGGAAATCCGTGTCCGAAACCGTCATCCACTGAAGGCAACGGATCATCGCATTCATAGGAGACGGGGCCTGTCCATGCAGCAGCTAGCTCAATCTTCTCCACTGGCGGTCGCGATCGCCGAATAACAAACAACATTCCGATACACTCCGCCTACGGTCCGTCAGCGTACAAAGTCGCGTTTGCTGCCGAAGCGATGGCCTCGTGGCAGGCCTATAACTTCGACGCTCTGTAGTGTCGTTGGATAATGTTTCCGGACGCGGTTTTCTATCCTTGATTTGTTCCTCAAGACACCATTTATAACACTTCGTAGTTTGTGGTAACATTTCTGGGATACCCTGTGTTATCCATTTAGTAATAACTGATCCCTGATTCGAAGCTCATACTATTGTTACATCACATAACGAACATCGATGTGTTGCATCTTGGTAGACTCGTGAGAATGTGTACTTTTATTTCGTGTATGCGTACTACTTTTTTGGTTGAAAAGGGGGTTAGTGCCAACTTTGACGAGACACAGAAGTCAGACCGTAACTACGTCAACTATTTCTTCTGCACAGTTCGAAGATATGACTATTCTCTGCTTATAGACGGATTTCCTTTGTCTTCCTATTGGAATATTTATCGTAATAATGCCGAATCCAGATTGCTGCAGTTCGTCTGATGGTGATACCTATGAACCAAAATGAAAAGTGTAAATACAGGTTCTGTTGTTGCCTTCCAGAGCTGTTGGTTTCTATGGTTACATAAAGCGATAATATCCTCTGTTTGCCGGTCGTGGTGGCCGAGCGGTTCTAGGCGCTTCAGTCCGGAACCGCGCGACTGCTACGGTCGCAGTTTCGAATCCTGCCTCGGGCATGGATGTGTGTGACGTCCTTAGGTTAGTTAGGTTTAAGTAGTTCTAAGTTCTAGGGGACTGATGACCTCAGATGTTAAGTCCCACAGTGCTCAGAGTCATTTTTATCCCCTGTTTAATTTATTTGTTTTTGCGTCTTTATGCACCGTGTGCTAAAGTATGTCATGTTGCCGGACTTCTCAAAAGTATCTCAGTTTTATTGTTTATTGTTGACGTATTTACATCGGGCTTGCCGTCGCATAACAAAAAACCGCGCTGCTATACCTTGTTGTGTAATGGTGTGAGACAGTTCTTGAGATACAGTTACTTGGCTTGTACATGTGGGGAGCCATACATCATTTACCGAGTTGTGAAAAATCCATGGTTATCAGTGCGCGTGCTTACTCTGAGGCAGAAAACAGGGTGAGAGCAGTTCCGTGTAACATCCAGTGGCGAGGGCTTCTGAATGTCTCGGTATTAGTGAAACTACAATAAAGCGAATTTCAAGAGTATGAGGAGAAATTTCATTCCCTGCACCAACAAATATATTATGTCCAATGACAGAAGTTTGCATTGGAAAAGCCTACGCAGGTTGTAATAAGAAAGAAAATCCAGGATTTGTATATGGAAAAGCAATTCCTATCAGTAGTCTCCGTACTGGAAGAGCTGCAGATTGAAACGGGAGACTTTCCTGATGTGAAGGAAATAATCCTTTGGCGTCCTATTCGGAAACTGGCTTCAGATATAAAAAGATCAACAAACAACCTGTGTTGTTGGAAAACAGACGAGTAGCTAGAAAAAGAGAAGAGTTGTAATGGGAAACAAAACACTTGCGTAACACTGGATAGGTTTTAACGTACACTGATGTGGTGCAAGTTATACTAGAAAGTTTGAATGGCGGGAACAATACACGCCTTACGTATCAGAAATTTTATATCATTATCACAAAGGACGTATATAAGAGTGGAATGACTGGAAAAGAGGAATTCAAACACCGTCCGGTTCTACGAAAAGGATTATAATGTACCATATTTGGGACCAAGACGAATTCGTGCAAAATAAAAAAAAAATGCTTTATTCGACAAATAGGAAGTGCAGATGACCATTGTGAAATGAATGCCAGACACTACAACAGACTGATTTATGAAAATTCACGAAATATTACCAAACAAATCTGCGATTTTTATGCATTTGTTTATCTATTTATTTCTCGTCTCGGAGGCATTCGTACGTCAAAGAGCTACACAGTAATTTAGACACTTGTGTCATGATAGTTAAAAAAGAAATATACAAGTTATGAATATGTTTAATGATAATTAAACGGAAGTAGCCATTTCCTGTGTATTAAATTTTCCTGGATCAATATTTAGCCTCAGAGCTGGCTGAAGCTTTGGCCAGATCTTCGGTAGTGCACATAGTTGGGCAGACTGCATTGCAACGTTTGGTCTGTAGTCTGTTCAACACCACACTCGTACAGTCTTGACTCCACCGTGTAACCCCATCTGCATATGTTCGATCTTCGCCCTGTGACACTGCTGCGAAGTCGGTTGAGTGTCTTCTGTGTGGCCATGGGGCGTTCTCTCGTCTGGTACTCGTCAGTTTTTGATGTTCTGTCTCCTGGTGCGCCACACCTGAAGTCTCCCTTGCTTAGTTGGTCTTGCCAGCGTCTCGGTTGTTCTGAAGAAGCTCTTCCTTGACTTAAGTGGGCTGCAGATGTTGTGGCTTTGGTCTTCTTTTCCTGGTCGCCGAAAGCCTTCTTATGTCTGGGGATGGTATTTCAGGAAGGCAATACAACTTCTTCAGAAGTGTGGAGCTGAGACAGCCTGTGACGACGTGGCACGTTTCATTAAGAGCTGTATCCACATTTCTAGACTGGCAAGACTGATACCACACTGGGCAGACATATTCTGACGTGGAATAGCACAAGGCTAACGCGGATGTCTCTGGCTGCGACCCCCCAAGTTTTTCCTGTATTTTTCCACACCATGTAGTTTCTTACGCCCACTTTCTGCTTGGTGTTTATGCAGTGTTTCTTGTAGGCTAGCGTTTGGTGGTGGTCCAGTGTGTGCTGTAATTATGGTAAGGCAGTGAAACTTGGTAGATATGCTAGTGTGTTAATGCACAACCGATTTACGCCGGAAAAAAATAGTTCAAATTTTGGGCACCAAGTGCAAATCTGGCGCTTGCAGCATTTCGCCGACGTCTCTGGTGCTCACATTGAACAAATGGTGTAAGCGGCAGTTAACAATAAAATCAATATTATGCATTTCTCACTTGTTTGGCCTTTTCTTTCCATGTCCCATTCCCAATTCATTACATAAGGAAATATTTCTAGACAATGAGAAAAAGTACTACCACACCTGTATCTTGAAAATGTCTTTATTGTCTCACACGACTAGATTCGGCGGCACATTACCGCCATCTTCAGGCCCCATCACCGCCAAAAGAGTATTGGACTTCCTTGGCGCATTTATTGTGGACTCCTCGTCACTTTGTACACGTGGGCTAGCTTTCCTCAGGAGTCTCCACTCGACACCGTGTTGTCTCCAATGCTACCGTAGGGGCCACGAAGGAAAGATTAGCACGCCGAGTCTTTTAAGCAGTCCTCCTCGCGCTCCCTATGCGATTGGAGAGGGAAGAAACAGGAAAATCTGATACAATGCTTAACACCCTAGGCCATGCTCTTCACAGCAGTTTCCTGAGTATCTATGTAGATTTAGAAAAAAAACAACATATAAACGGCCGCTGCTGGAAACTGGAGCCCCCACATGACAAGAACTGTAGAAAAGACAGTACAGAGGAGGCAACTACGAATCTACACTCATACTCATAAATTAAGGATAATGCTGACATGGTGAAACAAAGCTCTGGTGGGAGGTTTGCGGGTTTAAATCACCTCGGAGAATGACCATGCGGAGCATTTCACCTGCGGTCGACGCACGGTGACGCTGGCAGCTGTCCACATAAGCAGAGGTGTGTTGGTACATGTCAGAGTACGGTGCAGCGAGTAAGTGTGCAGACGTTTTCAGACGGGCTAATGGTGACTGTGTGTTGAAAATGGCTCAAAGAACACATATTGATGACTTTATGAGGGGTAGAATGCTAGGGCGACTGGAGGCTGGTCAAACACAGCAGGTCGTAGCACGGGCCCTCCGTGTGCCTCAAAGTGTGATCTCAAGATTATGGCAACGATTCCAGCAGACAGGAAACGTGTCCAGACGCTGCAGTACGGACGTCCACAGTGTACACCACCACAAGAAGACCGATATCCCTCCATCAGTGCCCGCAGATGGCCACGGACTACGGCGGGTAGCCTTGCTCGGGACCTTACCACAGCCACTGGAACAGTTACCTCCAGACACACGATGTACAGACGACTGAACAGACATGGTTTAATCGCCTGGAGACCTGCAAGGTGCGTTCCACTGACCCCTGGTCACAGGAGAGCCCGTAAAGCCTGGTGTCAAGAATACAGTATACGGTCATTGGAACAGTGGTCCCAGATTATGTTCACAGACGAGTCCAGGTATAGTCTGAACAGTGATTCTCGCCGGATTTTCATCTGGCGTGAACCAGGAACCAGATACCAACCCCTTAATGTCCTTGAAAGGGAGCTGTATGGAAGTCGTGGTTTGATGTGGGTTGGGATTATGTGTGGTGCGCGTATACCCCTGCACGGCTTTGAAAGAGGAACCGTAACAGGTCAGGGGTATCGGGACGTCATTTTACACCAGTATGTCCTCTTTTTCAGAGGTGCAGTGGGTCCCACCTTCCTCCTGATGGATGATAACGCACGGCACCACCGAGCTGCCATCGTGGAGGAGTATCTTGAAACAGAAGATATCAGGGGAATGGAGTGGCCTGCCTGTTCTTCAGACCTAAACCCCATCAAGCACGTCTGGGATGCTCTCGGTCGACGTATCGCTGCACGTCTTCAAACCCCTAGGACACTTCAGGAGTTCCGACAGACACTGGTGCAAGAATGGGAGGCTGTACCCCCGCAGCTGCTCGACCACCTGATCCAGAGTACGCCAACCCGTTGTGCGGCCTATGTACGTGTGCACGGTAATCATATCCCCTATTGATGTCGGGATACATGCGCAGGAAACAGTGGCTTTTGTAGCACTTGCGTTTTGGGACAGTTTTCTCAACTTATCACCAATACCGTGGACTTACAGATCTGTGTCGTGTGTGTTCCCTATGTGCCTATGCTACTAGCGCCAGTTTTGTGTAGTGCCACGTTGTGTGGCACCACATTCTGCAATTATCCTTAATTTATGAGCATGAGTGTACACCACGCTACCCTGCAGAACCCCAAGCGATTCGGTGTTGTTTGAACCAGTCTGAAAAGCTTGTTGGAGTGCTGCTGGTTAGATTGTGCTTTAAATAACTTCCAGAAAACGTTGCGCCGTTTCCAACTTGTTTAGCACCGAAGTTAGCCAATCAGGCTGTTGCATGCTCAAAATGAAGCGGTCTGCCAGATAGAATTAGTATCAGTTGTTCTCATAGTGTAGACGATAGCGCACGAGACTGCTCCGCCTTTGGCTCGGGTTCGATCCTTAGTACCGTCCCATGCCCAGTTTATATACCACTCTCCTGTTCAGTTTTAGGAAACCAAATGAAGAGCACGTTCGGTGGCAATGTCTCTGGTAGGTTGCTTGAAGTTGCACTCACAACGTCCTGAGGGGCTAACTTCAGTGCTAATTAACTCGGAAACGGCGCAACGTATCGAATTTTTTTCTTAACAAATAATTCTCACCTGAACTTACCTTGCAATATCCTTACAAGCTTTACAGACTCTTTCTGAGCACTGTAATAAGAGCAGAAGAATACTGCGCCTACAGAGTAGATATGTCAACCCAAGAGCCAGATACGACAGACACATCCGCCACAACGTCCAGACAGGGAAGACTAGTGACACACATGGCCAGTCACAACATAAAAGCTGGATAAAAACTATTTGCCAACAACGGTCAATAGTCCATAACAGTACAAAGACTTTTCTAGACTGTGTATTAACAATGATACCTTTAACCCAGAGGGAAGAGACCTCTCCACAAATGGAAGGATGACTATAAGAAAAGATCCAACAATCACATTACATCTACCAATACACTAGTTAGGAGACGCTAGAGAAAATACTGTGTAACTAACAACTGTACACAACAACTAAGAAATGTGAGAGTTAAACTGTAAGAAACTCTACACGATCTCTTCCATGTTAATTAAATCGAAGAAAACTTGCAACTGTGCAAAGCAGAAAGACTATGAAAACCTGGCGTAAAAGATGGTAATATAAAAGAAATACTGAATCAGTAAATTTTTAAGTGGAACATATATGTAACGTTAGTTCTTATGTAATAAAGAAATAGAAATATAAAACGCATATCTCGAAGGCTTAATGGAGTTGTAAGAAGCCGTCAGCAGCCTGCCTTTCTCCTTCAAGGAATAGACAACGTAAATCAAACAAAATTAAAATTAAAAAGAAAGTTACTCGCATTCCACTCCATCGAAATTCAGGAAACGACATAACGGAAATATATTTAAATACTCCGTTAAATGATTTTTTTTTTAAAACTACAACAGCTTAGACACAAACTGTGTGGCCAAATAAACGTTCGAGACAGGCTTCGCTTGTAACTTTCACTGCCTAGATAAAACTCCTTTTACCACTGCTACGACGATTTGGAAACTGGGTTTTATTTACAGATTCGTAAAACTTTCTCCCTTTATTCATACACCGATGAGTCAAAACATTATGATCATCTTTTTTCAAGCAGCTTACGGGAATTCAGCCAGGTAATATTTACAGCTACCGCCGGGAGTACGAGGGGCGTTTGAAAAATCCGTGCAAAGTCCGAGAGATGGCACCAACAGCGCGTATCGAGGTCATGTTTAGTTAGCAGCATTTTTGGAAATAACGCACACCAAGTTTTAGCCATATTGGTCAATTTCTTTGTGTTTGGCATTCGTGTGAATCAAGGAAGTGTGATTGTCAAAAAATGGACGAAAAAGAATTTCGTGTGGTGATTAAACATTACTTTATGAAAGGAAAAACGCCTCAGGAGACTAAAGAGAAACTTGATAAACATTACATCGATTCTGCACCTTCGATTAGAACAGTTTATAAGTGGTTTCAAAATTTTCAGAGTGGCCATATAGGCACAAGTGATGCTGAACGTTCTGGACGCCCTGTGGAGGTTACAACTCGAGAAATCATTGATAAAATCCATGTTATGGTGATGGATGACAGAAGAGTTAAGGTGTGTGAGATTGCTAGTGCTGTGGGCATCTAGAATGAAAGGGTACATAACCTTTTGCATAAACATTTGGACATGAGAAAGCTATCTGCTGGAAGGACGGTTTGCAGCTGTTTAGGAAGAATCTGCAGGACTTTAAGTGTCGTTTCGTCCCTGTGGATGAAATATGGATATATTACTGTACTCCTGAGACCAAAGAACAATCTAAACAATGGGTTACCGAGGGAGAATCTGCACCACAAAAGGCGAAGACCATTCCTTCGGCTGGAAAGGTTATGGTGACTGTCTTTTGGGATTTGCAAGGGTTAATCCTCATCGACTATCTGGAAAAGGGTAAAACTATTACGGGTGCATATTATTCATCATTATTGGACCATTTGAAAACCGAGCTGCAAGAAAAACGCCGGTAATTGGACCGCAAAAAAGTCCTTTTCCATCATGACAATGCACCAGCACACACCTCAGCAGTTGTGGTCGCAAAATGAATGGAAATGGGATTCCAACTCGTTTCATACCCCCCTATTCTCCAGACTAGGCTCCCTTGGACTGTTATTTGTTCCCCAATTTGAAGAAATGGCTGGCAGGACAAAGATTTTATTCAAATGAGGAGGTGATTGCAGCAAGTAATAGCTTTTTTGCAGACTTGGACAATTCCTATTATTCAGAAGGGATCAACAAATTAGAACAGCGTTGGACGAAGTGTATAAGTCTAAAAGGAGACTATGTCGAAAAACAAAAAAGGTTAATCTCAAACATGTAAGTAGTTTTTATTTTTGCACGTACTTTTCAAACGCCCCTCGTGCACCCCACCAATTTCAAGACACAAACTTGAAAATGGCGGGGTGTACTCCTGCCAAAATATCGGTGGTCGCTGTAAATATTACCTGGCTGAATTCATGTAAGTTGTTTGAAAACTGTATTCGCCCGGAGAAACTCAGGTCTCACATTATCACCACCTGTTTAGTAGCGTGTTGGTCCACTTTTCAAGCACAATACAGCAGCGATTCTGCTTGGTATGGATTCTGTAAGTCCTTGATAGGTTTCTATAAGTCACTAAATTCCCAGAAATTACAGGAGGGTGCTTTGTGGGTACGCAGCTGGCGCTCAATATGTGTTCCAATGCGTACTGGTCGGGGGTATTTGCTGGTGAAGGCATCAATGTGAGTTCACTATCACGCTCCCCAAACCGCTGCAGTATGATTCTGGCCTTGTGTCGTGGAGAGTTATCCTGCTGGAAGATTTCCTTGCAATCAGAAAGGATTCAGCCACGAAGGGATGTAGATGGTCCGCTATAATGTTCACATAGTTCACTGCTGTCGTGTTGTCTTTGAGTACTACTATAGGTCCCATAGAAACCAAAATCAATCCATCCCGTAGCATAATTCTGCTCTCACTGGCCTGCAACTATGGTGTGGTGCACTTTCAAGCAGCCATTCGCCCGTGTAAGGACCGAACCATCGACCTGGTGTAACAACAAGTGCGATTTATTCTACAGGCGACACGTTTCTATTGATCCACGGTGAAAACTCAGTGATGCTGTGTCCATTGCAATCGTAACTGATGATGTCGGTGGGTCAACACAGGAACATGTAGGAGTAATGTGATGTGGAGTTCCATGTTCAACAATGATCTTTGAACGTTGTGGTCTAAAAAACTTTGCCTGCACCAGCATTGTACTCTGTCGTCAGATCTCTCGCAGATCGCTGCCTATCCTGTATTACACAGCGGGGATCTCCAGCCGTTACGTTGTGTGATGAGATGTGGACATCCAACACCATACGGCATACTTATTATTCCACTATTTTCGCCACTTTATCGATTCTCGTTTCCAAACAATGCGCTCTTTGTTAAAAACTGCTTATATCAGTGGATTTCAGAATTTGTAGCCCGTATCTTCGCTATAATGACCGCCCATTCGTCTCTCTTCCGCTTACATTTCTCCTTACTGTGTCACGTGCCCCCAACACCACGAGGAGGTATTCAACCTCGTGTTGGGCAGTGGTCATAATGTTTGGGCGCATCATTGTATTAAACACATATGAATTTCTTTTCAAATTAATTTCTTTCAACTTCAAGGCGCTTGACCGTCTCCATGGCACAACTTTTTTTGATAAAAATATAAATAAACAAAAACAAAAACGGTTAGCGTCGCTGTTTTCGATGCAGAAGGACACAGGTTCGATTCCCAGTAGCTGCTCAGACTTTTTATGAGTTATGCCTATCCCCGATAGGCATAACTACGATTATTCAATCTGTATATTGAGCAAGCAGTAAAGGAAACAAAAGAAAAATTCAGAGTTGGTAGTAAAATCCATGGAGAAAAAATAAAAAAATTTGAGGTTCGCCGATGACATTGTAATTCTGTCAGAGACAGCAAAGGATCTGGAAGAGCAGTTGAACGGAATGGACAGTGTCTTGAAATTAGGATATAAGATGAACATAAACACAAGCAAAACGAGGATAATGGAATGTAGTCGAATTAGGTCGGGTAATGCTGCGGGAGTTAGATTACGAAATGAGACACATAAAATAGTAGGTGAGTTTTGCTATTTGGGGAGCAAAATAGCTGCTGATGGCCGAAGTAGAGAGGATATAAAATGTAGACTGGCAATGGCAAGGAAAGTGTTTCTGAAGAAGAGAAATTTGTTGACATCGAGTATAGATTTAAGTGTCACGAAGTCGTTCCTGAAAGTATTTGTATGGAGTGTAGCCATGTATTGAAGTGAAACGTGGACGACAAATAGTTTGGACAAGAAGAGAATAGAAGCTTTCGAAATGTGGTGCTACAGAAGAATGCTGAAGATTAGATGGGTAGATCACATAACTAATGAGGAGGTATTGAATAGAATCGGAGAGAAGAGAAATTTGTGGCAGAACTTGACTAGAAGAAGGGTCGGTTGGTAGGGCTGAGACATCAAGGGATCACCAATTTAGTATTGGAGGGCAGCGCGGAGGGTAAAAATCGTAGAGGGAGACCAAGAGATGAATACACTAAGCAGATTCAGAAGGATGTAGGTTGCAGTAGGTACTGGGAGATGACGAAGCAAGCACAGGATAGAGAAGCATGGAGAGCTGCATCAAACCAGTCTCTGGACTTAAGACCACAACAACAACAACAATGTAAGTCTGGTATGGGGTCCACTGAGACCTTGTGAGACCCAGTGAGGAGCTGCTTGAATACAGAAACACCAGCACAGTCAGGATTCATCTACTGGCAATAATGACTGGAGGGATTGGCAACGTACTGATCACATGCCGCACGATCATAGATCGCTCTTCGTACCGCCCTGTATGCAGCAGTCAGCCTGTCAGAACAAGCCTAAGGCCTAATCCGTGATTGGTGTTTACTTTGCACTGATGTGACGAAAGTCATGGGATACCTCCTAATATCGCATCAGACCTCCTTTTGCCTTGCGTAGTGCAACAACTCAACAAGTCGCTGGAAAAGCACTGCGAAAATATTGAACAATGCACCCTCTATAGCTGTCCACAACTGTGAAAGTGCTGCCGGTGCAGGATTTTGTGCATGAACCGAGCTCTTGATTATGTCCCATACATTTTCTATGGTTTTCATGTCAGACAATATAGATGGCCCAATCATTCGCTGAAGAATATTCTTCAAGCCAATCGTATATAACTGTGGCCCGGTGACATGGCACACTGTCATCCATAAAAATTCCATCGTTGTTTTGGAACATAAAAAGTCCATGAATGGTTGCAAATAGTCTCCAACTATTCGAACATAACCGTTTTCAGTCAATCATCGGTTCACTAGGACCAGAGGACCATCAGTTTGCACAGTGCCTTGTTGATAATTTCGGTCCATGGCTTCGTGGGGTCTGCACCACATTCGAACCCTACTATCACCTCTTACCAACTGAAATCGGGACTCGACTAGGCCACGGCTTTCCAGTCATCATGAGTCCAATAAGAATGATCCCGAGCCCAGAAGAGGCGCTGCAAAAAAAAAAAAAAAAAAAAAAAAAAAAAGGCTCTGAGCACTATGGGACTCAACTTCTGAGGTCATTAGTCCCCTAGAACTTAGAACTAGTTGAACCTAACTAACCTAAGGACATCACACACATCCAAACCAGAGGCAGGATTCGAACCTGCGACCGTTGCGGTCTCACGGTTCCAAACTGCAGCGCCTAGAACCGCACGGCCACTTCGGCCGGCAAGGCGCTGCAGGTGATGCCCTGTTAGCGGCGGTCACGTCAGTCGTTTCTTCCACAGCACTGTCCTAACGGATACGTTCGTCGTACGTCCTACATTCCTTTCTTTTGTTATTTCACGCAGTGTCGCTTGTCTGGTAGCGCTGGCAACTCTACGCAAACGCCGCTGCTCTCCGTCGTTAAGTGAAGGCCATCGGCCACTGTGTTGTGCATGGTGAGAGGTGATGCCTAAAATCTGGTATTCTATCGTGTCCCGACAGGGAGTGAGATTGACACGAATTGCATTCGGTTCGATCTTCGCGAAGAGTAGAAGTAGGCGCAGGTAGCTTCTGCAACTTTGACAGCTAGAAGGAGCAAGGTAATGCTAAGGTGCAGGATACAGAACTCAATGAGGAGTGGTTACTGCTGCAGGATAGAATTCATAAGATCCCTTATAGTTTGACAACTGAGAATCCCTACTGGCACTATCTTGCACTAATTTCTGTCAGTTGTCTGGAACTATCTCCCTCGTTGCTGCGGAGCCGAGTACCTCACGTCTGCTGTAGAACGACACAGGTTCCGTGTTGGTATGTTCAGCAGATCTCGACTGACTATAGGGTCCTCCTGACCCCCTATTTATACTACCTTTGTGCATCACGGAAAGCTTCTAGAATGTTCTATACCTCCTCCCTGGAAGCTGACCACGTAATTGGTATATTTCCATCATCATCTCATGTGAGAAAGCTACTTTGATCCCTGTTATGCATTCAGCTACAGCGTCCAGCAAGTCACGTAACGCTATTTGTCTCCTGGCGCTGCTTCGCCAGCGCTGGCCCGTACCATCGACAAATACTGTCGCACTGCTTGCATCCTGGAGCTTAAGCCTAGCTGCCTTTCCCGCTGAATAAGTCCTAATACATTTAATTTGTACTCATCGCTGATTGAGATTCGCAACAATTCTCGGTATACTCTTGACACTGTGGCTCTCAGAATATTCAATTCCCTAACGATTTACGAAATGTGTCGCGCCGCCCGCATCTCGTGGTCGTCCGGTAGCGTTCTCGCTTCCCACGCCCGGGTTCCCGGGTTCGATTCCCGGCGGAGTCAGGGATTTTCTCTGCGTCGTGATGGCTGGGTGTTGTGTGATGTCCTTAGGTTAGTTAGGTTTAAGTAGTTCTAAGTTCTAGGGGACTGATGACCATAGATGTTAAGTCCCATAATGCTCAGAGCCATTTGAACCATTTTTGTGTCGAGCTCCAACTACCACTCCACGTTAAAAGTCTGTGAATTCCTTTCTTGCGCCCATAATCACGTTAGACATATTTTCATATGAATCACTTGATTCGAATGACAGCTAGGTTAATGCACTGCTCTTTTATACCTTGTGTACGCGATACTAGAACCATCTGTATTTGTGTATATCACTATCCCATGACTTTTGTTACCTCAGTGTATTTTACTTAAGGCACTTATCGTAAGGGTGAACACTTTTCTTTGAGTACAATTATACAGTCGCAGAATTATGCCATGAACAACCTCCGACGTCGACTCAGAGATTTTTGTCGCTGTGTTCATGGCTGTGTGTACAGCGTCTCTGGTATTCCTGTCTATTGTATCACGTCACGGGTAAGTACCGATAACCACTGAAAGCTAAATCAGTGTTGCAGGGAGGATGGTCAGCGAAGTCCTATTTCAAACTTAAAGAGTTCTCAATTTTCGTGGCTGTTTCTGGATGGGCAAAATCACAATGTAACGCAACCTGTCTTACCGTTCATTTTGAATCGCTCTTCGAGGCTTTTTCAACGTTTCGCAATGTACCCTTCAAATGTGTTTCGTTTCACAGAAGTGACCAGCAGCATCTCCTTTATACCCCAAATGATACTGACTTTCTTCAGAGAAACGATCTGGCTGCACTACAGTAAGAGCCTATTCCGCCGCATGCCTGTTTGTCTCGACGTCCACATACGAAACCCACGTCTACACAGTTGTAGCGCCTGTGTACCGTAACAGGAACGTAAGAGCCAAACTTATTTTGTGGCTCTTATGATCATCAGTAACAAAGTAGGGAAACAAGCGAAAGTAAAACTTTCAGAAGTCTGATCACTCACGTACCACATCGTCGAAAAACGCTTGTAGAAGTTGAGAAAAATAAAAGGAAGGACGATTAGGATTTAACGACCGTCGACGACGAGGTAGTTGAAGAAGGTACACAAGGTCGTAATGGTGAAGGATAGGGAAGGAAATCGGCTGTGCCCTTTCTAATGGACTATCCCAGCATTCGCCTTAAGCGAATTAAGGAGATGACAGAAAACCTGAACCTGGGTGGCCGGCTTCCTCTCGAATGCAAGACCAGTGTCTTACCATAAACTTGAGAAATACAGCCAGATGTTTCCAGAAATGTGGATCGTCTGTTTTCTCTTTATGTTTCATGTCCTTTTTGTACATTAGTGGCTATCAAACGGTCATTCACTCCCAGCCTGTTCATGAACATCACTTCGTTCATCTGGAAATAAGTAGCGCCATTGTATCACTGCAGTGTCATGATTAACATCCTCTCGAAAAAAAAGTGTAAAAACATCTTGGTGAATGTGGGTTTTATTCATTGCCGGCAGGACAAAACAATGATGAGCCAAAATACGAAGACTGTTTTTTTTTTTTCAGACTTCCATCGATAGCGAAATTAAAACCAGAGAAAATCTAATGAAGCTTTACACAGATCTGTTGTACAGCGTCTCTGGTATTCCTGTCTATTGTATCACGTCACACATTTCGGTGATGAGCGCTCAGCGAGCACATAAAGATGCTTAGAAGAATAGTGTCTCCCGCCAAGAGGAAGGGCATGTAGAGGACATTAGCCCAATTCGATGCAGCCCTCATAACGTAAGTGTCATGCATTTCCCTTCTTCATGACATTACTCGGCACACGCTTCAAGTGCAACGATGATGTTCCTTGCAGTGGTTTCGATAGGAAGTGTTTGATGACTCACCATACAGCCCAAGCTTGACTTCCTCCGATTTTCACGCACATGTTGAACCACTGACTATGAGGGCATAGTTTTGGCACAGACAATGAGCTGCAAACCAACGTAGGGAGTGGCCGGAAATAATAGGCGACTGCTTTCTATGACGAGCATACTGGGACATTGGTACCATTCTATGAAAATGTGTAAGTTAGAGTGGCGACTATGTACAGGAGCAGCTGGAAGATTTAGCTAAGTGGTGCAAATAAAACACTTTTAATTTTCAATGTGGTTCTTTTTTATGACCGATCAGACCTTGAAAACTGTGGGGTCACTGCAGTTTCTGACCAGGAATTCGCTGACATCAGGATTAGCAATTCCCTATCTGTAGTGTCATGTTACAGTTGACACATTGAGCATGTCACATTTCGCTGACATCAGTGTCAATACTTCATCATATCCAAAGACATTCTGGGAATCCTACTGTGCTCGTGTCACTGCAGCCGTCATATTTCACTGACACCAGGAGCAGCATCTCCTTATCTCCAAGGTCATTTCAGGACTCACGTATGGCCACATGCACTGGGAAACCAGACATCATACTCCCCTTCTCAGCAGCCAATGGCATGCAGTTTTTAATTTCCTTCCATGTGTGTTGTCATATTCTGTCCAGCATGAAGCACCACATGCACCTGCCCCCATCCCAGTTCTAATGCATAGTCCTACTGTAGTCACTGTGTTTGCAGATTGGTGGCGAGAATCGACTGCAGTTCACATGTTTAGCACTACATTCACATTATTCATGGGAGCGAGGTTAAACTCTCAATCCCAGGCAAATGGACCGGTCTTTGGTTCCCCAGCATGACCTTTGAGATAAGTAAGTGCTGATGTTGGTGTCAGCGAAAAATGACAAGTGCAACTACATGAGCATGGTGGGATTTCTGGAGTGGCCTTGGAGATAAGAAAGAGCTGTTGCTGATGTCAGCGAAATATGACATGAACAATTGTGTTAGCTGTAATATGCCACTGCAGATAAAAAAAGTGCTGATGCTGACATCAGCGAATTCCTGACAGGAAACTGCAGTGACATACTACTGCTCCCCTCGTATGTCAGGATATGAAAGACAACATGCTGTCATGCGTTATTCTGTTGAGAGATTCATTTGAAATGCGGTGTGGTGCCATTGCTGTTTCCATTGTTGACGTTAGATGCATCACTGTAGATGTGCCTCTCTTGGCTGCTGCATCTTGGAAATGATTGCCGTGCTGACTGCCTGTGGCGTTCCAGACGTCGTCTTGCTGAAAGCCAACGCGTTTTCTTACTCAAGCAATGTGACATGGCTGTACGGGCCTATGCTGCTCAGCGAATATATGTGCCCTCTAGGGCAGTAATAACATGGTGCCATTCAGATCCTGCGTGGCATTGAATATGGCCTTCCCCAACTAATCGATTCCATTCTTGCATGACAGTCGCTAGATACCAACACCCATGAGCAGAAATATCGAAGAATGATAAATTGGAGTCTCGAGAGGCCACGATCCTGCAGTAAGGATGGGACATCGGCAGATATATAGCGATTTTCGACATAATTAAAACTATTAGTTTCAGTATACTGGAGCTAAAAATTTTGTTCCAAAATTCAGGTTAATAATAACTGCACATATTGTTTAAACTGTGAAAAGCGAGATTTATGAATTAACAAACAATTAATTAAAATCAAATTTAATTATACATTGTTTTACATATAAACAGAGAAATTTTGGGAAAAAATTAAAAGAAGTTATCAAAAAATAAACAGAAAAAACCACTGGAAATACGGATCACATAAATGAAAAAAATACGAGTTCTGAAACTTATTTTCTAAAGAACTTGAAATATTTATATATTTGCTTGTTGGCATGTACTGCTTTTAATCTACGTCTTTGAACAGAAATCAGTCCACCAGCTTTCTAAAATATTCTTTCTGCAGGAACTGGACTCCCTACAGCAGACAAATAATTTCTAGTTATCTGATAGAGACTGGAACTATCTTGAGATATTTCCCTCCATATTGTGAATAAGTTATCTCGCAACCATCCAGTGTGTGATATTCATAAGCACATTGATAATTCTAGAGAAGTGTCTACAATTATTCTCTTTTTTTTCAGCTTTCACATTTCCAGTATTTCTGCCAACCTCACTTTCGAGGGAGAAGAGTTACGAAAATACACAGCTAATAACAGTCAAAATTTCTATGAGAACTTCAACGTAAAAAACTGTAGGTTCCTTCAGTTTTTTAAAATATTCCAATATGAAAAAGAAAGTAGAATTGAAATTTCTCTGTTATGAGTTAGATGATGATAATAATAATATCCAGTTATATCGCCACAATATATTGATGTCATCGTCAAAACGTATATTTCAGTATATCGCTGTCCATTTCCCAACCCTATCCTGCTGCTGTTGGATTCCGACACGTATTGTTAGGAGTTTCTCCTTTTACACAAGATATAACTCGAGCTTTTCACAAACTATATTCAAATGCAGTTTCAGAACCAGAAATCCGCTGTGTGGTTATGCTGAAACGCCAATCATTTATACATGGTGTTTCAGAAGTAATGGTCAATATTCAGGGATATACAGGAATGATCATTCTAAAGAAAAAAGTCAAGTAAAAATGGGTTCTAAAACACATACCTTAAGAGCTGCGAGAAATTCTTGATCTTCCATACTGTGTACTGAATCTCTTCTACTGCAAGCAGTTTGCTTTCCATATTTTGGGAAATTGTAGTATGGACCAAAACAAGAAGAAAATGTCCATTAAACATGTGCTCTAAAATGCATACCTTAAAAGTTATGAGCACTTGTTCATTAAAAGAGTTGTGTTTCAAAGTAGCGAAGATGAACAAATTCTCATAGCTCTTAAAGTATGCATTTTACACCACATGTTTACTGAACTTTTTTCTTATTTTGATCAATACTACCACTTCCCAAAATATGGAAAGCAAAGAGCTGGCAGTAGAAGCAATTTGTTTCAAAGTATCGAAAATCAAGAATTACTCATAGCTCTTAACCCGTAACTGGTACACCTATAAATTGTAACACATAAGGTACATCTGGGTCCTCGGGACCCACCCAAGTTTTGAGTATATTTTGGTAAAAAAAACACATTTAAATGAAATTTAAATATGAAACTTTTATTAATGTTTTGTTACTAATGTTTTAAAACCACATTCCTCATTTATGGTCATACCTTAAAGATGTTACAAAAAAGGACAATAAACTGCATAAAATACGAAATGTGAAAAATATACTTTTGGAAAGTCCTGCACATCAGTTACAAATAGTAAGATAGACAACTGAAACTTCACGTTTAAACACAAAATGTACTATGCTTCACAACAGTAAGCCAGAAGAAAAGTTCAAAATCAATATAAAAATTTCTGCAGGCACAACTTTTGGATAAATTTTAGTACATTTCTCAGCTAAATGACTATGTGATCTTTGAAAATAGCAGAAATTATGACAAAATATTAGGTTTCAATTATACAGCATCTTCACCAGTCCATTTCAGTTATTTCATTCATCCAGACTACCGAAACAGTTTGGACATAAAGCAGTGGAACATTCCAAACATAATGGTGTTCGACATCTGGCACACGCCCGGGATGCTTTCCTGTCTTTTTTAGATGGGCACACTGAGCATCTTTTCCTCTTCGATTTAGTAGCACCAGCTTCACTGTGAACCTGGGATGTTCCTGATGCCTTGGAGGGGGTCATGCCTAGAATATCACAAATGGAATTTCGGATATCTTTTCTCAAAAATGGAGAATCCAATCTTCTTTTCATACAATCACTTATGAGTTGTGTACCTAGTTCAATGAGGAATTCTCTGCGTGTCACATCATCAGTATCTTCTTTCCCATGGTACAAAACAAAAGCATTTACACCTGCTATATCTAGCATAGTGTAGAAGACTGCCATAGGCCACCGCCTTGTTCTTCTAGAAGTCGTGTAATTATGCGTCTTTTCGTCAAGTGCGTCAACTCCACCTTTTGTTTTATTGTAGTCATGGATTATTTCAGGCTTATTTTCCACCATACATTCTCCATGGTGCATTGTCGATATCAGGTTGACAACCTTGTTCTTTTTGGGGACGTGTGAAAGTATTGTTACAGAACCAGAGTATCCGTAGATTGAAGAAGACACATTTCTGCCCTTTGCTGTTGAAAAGCTTGGTGGTAGCTCAGCCTTGTTCTTTCTCATGGTGCCAATATAAGTCAAATTACAGTTCGACAACTCATTGACCAACTCCACACTTGAGAACCAGTTGTCCCCTGTCACATTTCTGTTACTTCCCTTGATTGGTTCAACCAACCGCATGACAACAGCTGTTGGTAAGAGGACACGGCGCGGGATGGCTACAGCTGATTTTCCCGAATATATCTCTGCATTCAAACAGTAGTGCATTTTGGCATCAGCTAGAATAAATATTTTTATACCGTATTTCCGTGGCTTGGATGGAATGTACATCCTAAATGGACATCTACCACGGAATCCTACAAGCATTTCGTCAACAGTGACGTACTCTCCGACTGAATAGTTTTCTTGACAAGCTTCTATCAATGAATTGAAGAGCCAAGAGATGTGGTACAGTTTATCTGTGAGTTTCCTTGCGTCACGGGTTGCTGCATCATCAAAACGAAGGCAACGTAATAAAAACAGCAAACGTTTCAAGGGCATAGTTGCCCTAAAAATTGGTCTACCAGTGCCGTTTGTAGCATATAAACCATTCAGATCTTCGTTGTTTGACTTGAAGGCTCCCCACAAATAACAAAGACCTATGACAGCTTTTATTTCAGTACTGTCTGTTAGATTTGAAAAAGAATTCTTTTTTGACTCAGGTGGCAATGACATAATCTTTTCATTGGTTCTGAGTACTACCTCTGCAATCATTTCTTTGCTGAAAAGTAGTTCCCAAAATGCTAGAGGGGTCTTTTCTGTTACCTGTCTAGCTGCATTACGTATGCCAGGAAAGTGAATTGGAGCAATGATGTTGGTTTGAGAGGTTCTTCCACGTATGCTGGGTGTTGTTGACCACTTGAATCTGTTTCTTCCATAGATATAATTAGTTCCAGATTGTTCGTTGTTACTGTCTCCATCATCACTTTCATCACTTCCAGTTTCATGTTCACTAATTTCATAGTCACTGTCGCTTCCACTTATGTCTTCAATATCACTGTCCAATGGTTCGTTCAGATTATCTGTAGTATCTTCCTCGCTCATTTTTCTGAAGCACTACACCGTAAATCCAAGATACCGGAAATAATGCCACGAAAAGAAAACTTTCACTAACGGTACACCTGGGTCCACGGGACCCGATCACCTTTATAGAAACAAAACTAACAAAGAAACGCCTGCAACAATGTTGTGGGCTGGTAGCCAGTTGATTGTTAGGAGAGTACAGGGAGAGGGAAGTCAGTGCTACCACACACATCACGGAGCTGGAAAAAAGAAATTTCGCTCGGGTCCCTGGGACCCAGGTGTACCAGTTACGGGTTAAGGTATGCGTTTTAGAGCCCATGCTCACTTGACTTTTTTTGTTTCGAATGATCATTCCTGTCATATCCCTGAATATTGACCATCACTTCTGAAACACCCTGTATATCCAAGGAAGTCCCCAGAGAAAATAAAAAGCAATCGGAAGATATCTTATTTTTATGACTAATTTAACCTAGGCGTCCAAAAAGAACACAGTCACTGTTGACCAATGGGCATTCAGGAAACAGCAACAATGTTTTGTCTCTGTCAACCGCCACAACCTTCCTGAACAGAGCGTATCCCTGAGCAAGGACAAAACAGAAATCGAAAACGCTCGCATGCAACAGCTGTCCGTCATCTTAATGAAAGTTATGATCTCTAGCAGCGGAAATGATATTTTGGAACAAAATCTATATGGAGGAGGAAATAACATGGTGCATCTCTCAGTTCTGTAGGTGAAGGAATGCATCGGTGTCACAGTGCTGACTACTAAAACTGCAAAACCACGAACGAAGCTTGCTACAAACGTCAAATTGTGACGGTTTTGGTGACTGAAAGAGACACGACGCTTTGTTTCATTTTTCTGAATGCCTGGTGGCCAACAAAGACTGTGTTATTATGGTCCGTCATAGTTAAGACATAAAAATAGGGGACCCACAAGGTCGCTTCAGGTTCGTATTACATCGTACAAGATATTTGTCAAATGTGGTACATATCTTTGACTCTGCACTGGGACATTTTTACAATAAATTTTATAGCAGTTGGAGAGTGATACCATCTCTCCTGAAAGCTTTGTTAGAGCAATGTTCATTCCCAACCATTGGTTCTCTATTTCGAAGTAATCTGCTTAGAATCCTCTACCGTCAGTACAACTTCGGCTCTTTTCTCCTGGCACTGCGAAGTTTATTTTTTTTAACCACCACCAAGGTATTTTTCGAAGATTTCTCTTTTGCGTAATACGATTTTTCTAAATTTAACCGTGGTTTGTTTACAAAAGAAAGTGTGTTGAATTTGGAGCGAATGAGGGCAATGAAGAAACTTGTCCGAAGTTACAAATGCTTGAACCAATAACAAAGGGCTTCATTGTCATCATAATGATGTGTATTCTATATGAAACGATTGTTGTCACCGAAGGACCTCGGATTATTGGCTACTAAGACCATTATTGCACATTCACATTTCTTGGTTTCTCCACTGACCTTCCATTCAAACCTAGACCTCGAAATACAGTACAAATAAGTACGTCACCAAACTCGGGATCTGGCGTACGAGGGATGGATACTACAGTAGGGCCTATTTAGCCAGCATCGGCTTCTATAAGCTACAGTTCAAAAACAGTATAGTCTTGCTACGATTCACAGTGTCTTTTATGACCCCATAACAGAATGTCATTTGAAAGGTGTTAAAATGCAAAATAATCATTTAACATTAATTGCATGTTGGCAGAATGCAGCCAACATTATTCAGCTCCTGGTAATAAACCACTGATTGCAGTACGCAACTGATTGTAGTCGATTCGCATGCGAAATTCTCTGAATATTTGACAATGGTGGACTCAATATGGACTGTTATCCAGTGGAGGACAATACATTTTTTGACAAAAGATTTTTTTGCTCAAGTTGTTAAATCAACTTCATTCTTAACACAGTTTGGTACTTACCATTTTTGAAGGAGTGCTGCTTGCAAACACAATTTCATCTCACAGATGTTACAATGTCTCAGAGATATTACAGTCGCACATCGCTAGTGGACGGTATGAGCGTTGACAACCAGACGATTCCCACTTTCCGAGCGTCCATTTGCGGTGCAGACTTATGAGACCGCTGTACGGTGTACAATCCGAGGCTATAAATGCACGGGCTAAGAACGGGCCCGGCGATATTTTAAAAATATCACTACAAATAAAGATTTTTGTATTTGTATGTGAAGTATTCTTTTTCTTTTCACAGCACTTATTTTCTCTAAACATGTGTGTCAATACCTGACGAGATTGAAGTGGTGTCCCATGGCGTTGACCATTGACCGTTGACCAGAGGTCGACAACGATGGCTTGTTCCGGTCACGAGAATATCCGATTACTTCACGTTGCGTGTGAAAAACTGGAAGTCGAAATTCGATATCGGGCGTAACAGTTGTGCATAGCTATGTTCTGTGCTCATTCTTGTGTTTATTTAACACTGTAGCCCTAACGGATTTCAGCAGTTATTCTGGAACTGCAAAGGGTCCTTCAATACCGCAAAAAAGTGTGTAGTCAGGAGTGGGAAAATACTGTAAATTGTTAAATTCTGGTTGTTTCCAGATTAATTCAACAGAGGGTGAAGAGTAAAATTTGTGTTACGACGTATTTTTTTTTAAACAAGCCTATTTAAAAATAAACCTACGCAACAAAGATGAAAAAGCACATTTTCAGCTGCCAGTCAAAGAGCTGAACAGATTTTTTTGTTTGCAAGACTTTCTTGGACATGTACTAAATGTGCAACCATTATTAAAAATGTCGTCGCAAAAAATCACGTGGAGGAATTGACAAACAAACTCCGTTCATTGAAATTCAGCATCTTAATTGAAGAGTTCACTGACGAAGGAACCATCGTATGTCCTAGCATCGTGATTACGTATTTTGATAAACGCTCGAATAGAACACGTTTATTTATTCGTCAAATAGAAAGGAGTGAAAGTTTTAGAATTTGAGAAATATTTTTGAATCTGGAGAGAATGAGAGGGCCGATTGACAGTTTGTTTCGTTGTATTCAAATGGTTCAAATGGCTCTGAGCACTATGGGACTGAACTTCTGAGGTCATCAGTCCCCTAGAACTTAGAACTACGTAAACCTAGTTAACACACACATCCATGCCCGAGGCAGGATTCGAACCTGCGACCGTAGGGGTCGCGCGGTTCCAGACTGAAGCGCCTAGAACCGTTCGGCCACCGCGGCCGGCGTTTCGTTGTGTCAATAACTCCATTACACAGGGTAAAAACATCCTAAAAGGGTTATTGACTTTGAAGGAGGTTGGTGCAATGTGTTGATGGTGTAGCAAACACCGTAATGACTCATTTTAATGAAATCGCTGCAGGTACAGTGGTGACGGAATACCTTATCTCACAAAAAGTATCCTGATATCTGTTAATGGACATTAATATGAGATGTGCTCAACCTACGCCTTTACAACGGTTTGAACTCTGCTGGAGTCACTTTCAGTTATTTGTCTGAATGTCGGACGTAGAATGTTGAATAGTTAAGCGAATCAATCGTTCGTTAAGCTGCTTATTCACAAAACCCCTCATCTGTCGCAGACACGGTGGTTACCGTTAAATACTGTTGGAATGCGGATGGTCCAGCAGTGGGATACATTATGTGTATATTCTGAGATAGAGGACAAGTTATTAGCCGTTGAATAAATCCGTAGCTTTATAGATGATTTTTTTCCAAAATCTGTTTCACTTGTTTTTAATCTAGGTATTCTCCTGATTCACAGCTGTTAATCAGTAATTTCAGAGCAAATTATGTTATATTGACTGAAACGTTTCATTATTGCAAAGACCTTGTGTTATTTTATATGGATTAGTCCTATGTGATGAAAATTAATATGTTTGGAGATGATCCGTCTAGAAACTACAGATATGTTTCATGTACAGCAATGTATTTAGACGTGGAAACGTTCACATCAGTTGCGTCCCTAGAAGTTGCCACATTTTGTTCGAAGTTACAGAAGCCTTATACCGTCGATGCAAAGCAGGTTTACGGCCGTTTGTGGAGCCAAGCTGAGAGGAGCACCGAAGTGCAGGATTTGCATCCAGGATTTGCAGCGAAAAGTGAAAGGGGTAAAAGAGTACAGAGGCAGCGGGGGAGGACAGGAGCCAAATGATAAGTCGCTTCTATGGAAAAAATGTTCTCGAATTGGTCCTGCTTTGATGACACATTACTGCCTCTCCTCCTGCTTAACAGTGCAATGTCAAATATGCAATGGGGCGTGAACCATACTCTTCTGCCTCCCCTGTTGTAATTAGCAGGGCTGCGCGGGGTGGCCGCTCGGTTACAGGCGCCACGTCCCGGATTGCGCGGCCTCTCCGGGCGAAGGTTTGAGTCCTCCCTCGGGCATGGGTGTGTGTGTTGTTCTTCGCATAAGTTAGTTTAACTAGTGTGTGAAAAATGAAATGAAATGATCGTATGGCATTTATTGCCGGGATATCCCCTTCGGGGTTCGGCCGCCGTATTACAAGTCAATGATGATGAAAATGATGATGAAGGGCACACAACAGAATCGAACCCGGGTCCTCTTGCGTGGTAGGCGGTAACGTTACCGCTGCACTACGGAGGCGGACTAAATCGTGTGTAAGTCTAGTGTCTGATGGCATCATCAGTTTGGTCACTTAGGAATTCACACACATTTGAATTGCCAGGAATAGTTTACGAAATTCAAGACCCACAGCTGTCTATACGAGGTGTGTTAGAAAAATAGTGAGTCTCGCAACACAGAGCGATCTGGCAACGTAGTATTGTTCTACTTCTGTAGACTGGTGTGTTCATCCCTTCCAGATGCTGTCAGATTTTCAGCTGCGTGCGCCAATCATGTGATTTTTGAGAGCACCATCAGTGAAGTTGTGTTTTTGTTCTGTGCTTCCAAAATGGAACAGCGGAATTTAGAGCAATGCATGTAATAAAGTTTTGTGTTAAACTTAGGCAATCCACGAGTGTGATCTTTGAAAAGCTGAAACAGGCCTATACAGGCCTCGATCTGAGGGGGGGGTGGGGGTGAGGACAACGGGGGTACCTGTCCTGGTTGGCAATTTCAGGAGGCACCAAATTCATATTCTTGAAGGAAAAAAAAGACCTTCTTTCACAAAGCGCCTAGCATCCAGCGCACATTGGTCTGTCGATTATTCATATGATTTTGAAACGCATTCCTTTTGCTCTTTGAACATTTTTGAACACACTCCAAGTTGATTTCTGAACGAATCAAAAGTTGCTTTTTTAATATCTGCAAAGTGTACCCGATGTCTCTGCCACGGGAATCCCCATTGCATCTAGAAACAAAAAACGTTGCCGCAGACGAAAGGGGACGAGGCTGTACGAGATGAGCCGAATAAACCCGAACGGGTGAACGCAAAATCGCTGTATGTTTATGTGGTTGACTGGGTGTGCGAAGAACGATCATCGTTGTTACAATTACTAACGAAATCCATAGAGAGGAAATGAACGGCTAACAGAAATAGCAGGTAAGAAAGAATAATTATCTTCTCGGTGTAAAAAAAAAAAAAAAAAAAAAAAAAAAAAAAAGTGAAAATTTGACAGAAAATGTTTACCAGATCGCTACATCACTAAGCGTCAATTGTACAATCTTAGGCTAGCAGCCGCTAAAAGTACATTTCTCGGAACAGCGCGGAAAACGTGTTGTACGAACATGTAATAACGCCTAACCGGAGAATAAACGCGGGGTAACTAAACCGGCGATTCTGGGAGAGTTAGTGAAGCTAACCGGAGAATAAGTTTTGACAATGCCAGGAATAGTTACAGAATTAGTGATGACAAGATTATTTGTTAGAACGAGGAAGGGGGAGAAACGGGGACATCACACAAATTATATGGAAGAACATGACGATTTCACAACTACTTTTCAATCTCATGTGTCATGTGTGGGAACTTGGAGCGTATGAATGAAATGTGAAATTTATTTCCCAACATAAAACTTTTTGCTTGTAGTAGGCTTAATAGGCATTTGATATTGGTAATTCATGAATTATATTCTGTCGTTATTTATGTAAAGGAGGCACATAAAAATGTCCATTTATGCCAAAGCAGTCTCGCTTATTTGGCGAGTTACAATTGCTGCAATATTAGGAAGACGTATTTCGTTTTACCTAACAGACAGTGACAAAATAGACGTAATCAAATCCAGAAAACACGCCAGTCTTGGGTATTATTCGCATTAAAAGCATTTTCAGTGTTAGACAACGACATTTTGATTTTTGATGTAGCAAAGCGTTTGACGAACTTTGATGACGTAATAGATTCTTTCGCAGAAAGGAAAGTATGCCTTGTAAACCTGTTGCAAGATTGGAGAGAAAAAATGTTGGAACCTAAGAATTGAAGAAATGTACACTGTCTTGCTTGACTCTGTTCCTTACTGGTTTAATGTTTCCTACATTTAATTTTATGTCTCACAAAAGAGAAAGTTATTAGCTAATAGGCAACAAAGAGTTCATAATTTTTGAAGAGTTCTTAGTCTCCCGGTTACAAATAATTCTAACCAATTTCAATTGTGAGATTTCTTTAAAGGGGGTAGGATATCAAACCGGCCGACAGGGAGCAGGAGAGACACCAGGGGACATTTTAATTTCCACTGTCATGAATATAGGTTTGATGGCTTCAGTTACAAAATATATGCGTTTGAATTCCCCAGAGCGAAATACAGTGACGTGCGATAGAAGAATGCTGCGTGAGAGCGGCACGGCACTGCACTTTGGCACACTAAAGACCAGTTAACATGCCCTACATTTCCTCGGACATATATGTTTTATATATCAAACTCTTCAGAAAGATCTGCGCTACAAAATGAATATATTTTCGAAAAACAGATTTTTAAAAGATTTTGACGTCCCATCTCAAATCGCGGGGGGGGGGGGGGGGGGGGGGAGGGCGCCACCACCAAGTTTACAAGTTTATGCCTCGGTTCGGAAATATCGTAGATATGAGTCTGGGCTTATGGGGAACATTCCTTATCAAGAGCACAAGTTTCTGCTGACGCAAATCATTTTTGGAAGGTATAGAACGCGTTAAGACTCGTTGACGCTGGAACAACATCTTGCAACATTGTGGAATGCAACAGTGCCGCGTGCTACAATGACGCACTTTGTCACATGATTCCTGCTGCATGGACAACACCGTGCGTCATGTCGCAAGCTGCCGCAATGTGCCGTAGCTAGCTCCCGAGCTGAGCGGTTTCGTGTGCAACATTTTCTGTGCGGAAGCGCTAATTTCGAAAATGTGGAATGGTCGAACGAGAAGCATTTAACATTCATAGAGAGCTACAGACAAACTGAGGTTCTGTGGAATGAACGTGAAAGTAATTATAAAAAAACCACGTGTAGGAATGGACAGCCCAGTTGTATCTCGATTTCAGTAACTATTCATATTTCCTAACTGACTGCTGTAGTATATCAATCCGTAGCAACAAAATTATCAGTAAGTATATTCGTAAAATTGCTGCAATGAAGAGGCTTCTACCAAGTGCGGCTGATCCCGGCGGAGGTTCGAGTCCTCCCTGGGGCATGGGTGTGTGTGTTTGTCCTTAGGATAATTTAGGTTAATTAGTCTCTCCCTCGGGCATGGGTGTGTGTGTTTGTCTTTAGGATAATTTAGGTTAAGTAGTGTGTAAGCTTAGGGCTGATGACCTTAGCAGTTAAGTCCCATAAGATTTCACACACATTTGAACATTTTTTGATAGATGTAAACAGTAGTTTCAATTTACATTTTTGCTACAATGGACCACACGAACAAGTTTGTAGTAAGAAAGTAACTAAACAGTTTGAGTTCATCTAGATGATCCTGTTTATTTACGTAAATGAATATGCATTGCAGTACTAACATAATTAATATACGTTGGTGCGGGACAATACTATTGGTATCTCTCTTGCCACTCAACCTTTCCATGTGGTGTCATAATATATTCTTTGAATTCTTCTCGTACTGCCAGTGCATCACATGAAGGTCTTCGAGATACCTTTGATAAATTCGTTAAGCCTGTATAGTGGTGACTAACTTCACGCTCCAAGAGCAATTACGCCCTTATCTACGTCTTCTGTGTCCAAATTATGTGGAGGTGAATAAATAGTTCTGGACGTTAAAAAATTATGGAGATACGTACGAGCTTTTGTAACTGTTTCAGCGTTCTCAACTTTAAGTAACAATGGCTTCCTAAGCAATCTAAAAACTGAGGACACTATTCCGAAAGCGTTTTCGACAGTACGTTGTGCGCGAGAAAGTCGGTAATTAAATATTCTTTCCTCCGATCTAGGTAACTGTCCAGCGAGCGGTTTCATTACATTTGTGGTCAATGAAAATGCCTCTTCCGCTAATAAAACATATGGTGTCAAATTCTCTTCTTGGAAGAGATTCTGGGGGATGAATGTTTAATTTATTTTCCATTAACGTTTTATGAAACGAAGTGTTCTTAAAATCTTCTCCATCTGATAGGCGGCCCTGACAACCAACATGCAAATATTGAACGCAGTAATTTGCGTCTGAAATAGCCATAAGGACGATGGTAAATGTTTTTCTGTAGTTAATATACTCACTTCCAGTATTGGCACGGCATATAATCTGCGCATGCTTGCAATCTATGGCTCCTACATAGTGAGGGAAGTTCCACTTCACTTCTAAATTTCTGGCAACATTCTTCAGTATCATTTGGAATCTGAAAAGTTAAACATTATCATTACTTTGCCTATTTTTTCAGAATGACGACACAAAGGATACAGAAACAAAACAAAAGATGAAGAAGCAAGTCAGCCTTCTGAGTAGCCGCGTGGTGTAGGTCGCTTTGCCACGGTTCGCGCGGCTACCCCCCCCCCCCCCCCCCCCCCCTCACCGCCCTCGCAACGTTGTAGGAGGCCTCCCTCGGTCTTGGGTGTGTGTGTGTGTGTGTGTGTGTGTGTAAAGGGACCGATGAACTCAGCAGTCTGGTCCCATAGGAACTTACCGCAAAAACAGAACAGTTGAAAATGAAATTCGCTCTGGAAGGCCACCAGCTTCAAAAACCAATGAAAGCGTCGAACGTGTGTGTTGTCTTGAGAGTTCAGACTGACGTTTAACAATGAGGATGATGGGTGATCTGTTAAACATAAACACTTTCACTGTACATCAAATTTTGACCTCAGTTTTGCACATGCCAAAGGTTTGTCTCAAAATGGTCCTGAAAAACCTCACAACTGAGCAGAAAGGCAATCAAAGAAACGTGCATGATTTTCTTGGAGGATTGCCGGATTTTTGAGTACGATCCTGAGACAAGGCGGCAAAGTGATGAGTGCCATACTAGGACATCTCGACCGACAAAAGCAAATCGTAGATCAAAACAATGCTAATCTGCTTTTGGACAGTAGGGTTATCGTGAATAAAGATCTGTTCCTGCAGGACAAACTGTCAACCAAGCTTTTTTTTTCTACAAAGATGTCATTGAAAGGCTCAGGAAAAGGGTGAATCGAGAAGGACCAGACATTGCAGACAAGTGGATGCTGCATCATGACAACTGTCACACAGCCACTTCCGTTACGGAATTTTTGACCTGAATAGTTTGTTCTACAACCCTCCTATTCTCCAGATCTGAGTCCTCGTGACTTTTTTCTTTTCCCGAAATGGAAAAATGTCTTAAGAGGACGTAATTGTGAGACTCTGGAGAACATTCAAATGAATGTGATCCATGTATTAAAGGCCCTACACGCTGAAGCGTTTCAGCACCGCTGGGGAGAGTGGGAACAAATCTATCGGTGTATAGCTACCGAAAGGAATTACTTTGAAAAGAACAATATTGTTCTTTGAAAAATAAATAAATAAAAACTATGGCAGATAAAAAAAACACCTCATTATTTTTCTCACACACCTCGTAAGCCTTTTATTACTACTGTTAACAAGCATAACCATAGTACAAGTCCATATATGAGGTCTGTTCCAAAAATTGCAGAACAGTCGTAATTTCGCACCAATGGATTGTTGGAGCGAAATGCGGTTGGCATCCCTGCACACTCCTGTATTACGTAACTGCCAGAAGTTTCATTGTTGTAACTTATGTCTTGTTATTGGTCAAGGAGTAGGACGTTCTGTTGCACAATTTGCGAATTTCGAGATGATAAGAGTTAGAGCAGCAACGCGTCTTTATTAAATTTTGCGTGAAACTTGACAAAACCTTTACAGAGACACACCAAATTATGCACGAAGCCTATGGTGAGTGTTTTAGCTGTACACAGTGTTCCGAATGATTCACGGTTTAAAAATGGCCAGACGGAAATTAAAGATGATTTTCGTTCAGGACGCCCTTCGACATCTACCGACGGCGCTCATGTCAGGGATGTCAACGATATTGTTCATGCCAATCGAAGACTGACTCTCCGAGATATTGCAGAAGAATGTAACATTTCCGTTCGATCACGTCATGAAATCTTGACGCAGCATCTTGCAATGCATCGTTTTGCAGCCAAGCTGATCCCACGGCTCTTGAATCAAGATCAGAAAGACCTACGCCTCAAATTCTGCGAAGAGCTTTTGGATCGCTCAAATCAGAATGAGATGTTCCTTAATAGAATCGTAAGTGATGATGAGACGTGGGTCTACGGTTATGATGTTGAGACCAAGGTTCAGTCTTCAAAATGGGTCGGGAAAGGTTCTCCAAGACAAAAAAAAGCTCATCAGATCATCAGGACAGGTCAAATGTCAAAGTCATGCTGATAGTTTTCTTTGACTTTGAAGGAAGTTCATCATGAATTCGTGCCAAGGGGACAAACTGTTCATTGATGATTGTATTGTATTGTGTATCGTATGGAACTGGGGACCTAGAAACGAGAGAGAGGCTTCGTCCCCGCCATAGCCCTCAGTGGTTCACAGCCCCACAACAAGCTACAGCAGTCCACTCACCCCACTGCCGCCCCACACTGAACCCAGGGTTATTGTGCGGTTTGGCCCGCAGTGGACACCCCCTCCCCCCCCCCCCGCCCCCCCCCCCGCCCCCCCCCCCCCCCCCCCGGAACGTCTCACACAAAACAAGTGTAACCCCAATGTTTGCATGGTAGAGTAATTATGGTGTACGCATATGTGGAGAAAGTGTTTGCACAGCAATCACTGACATAATGTAACTGAGGTGGAATAACGGGAACCAGCCCGCATTCACCGAGGCAGATGGAAAACTGCCTTAAAAGCCATCCACACACTGGCCGGCACACTGGACCGCGACACTCATCCACTGGGTGGATTCGTGTCAGGGACCAACATGCCTTCCCGCCCAGAAAGCAGTGTGTTAGACTGCACGGCTAACCAGTTGGGCTTCATTGATGATACTCTCGGGACGTGTTGCGACGCCAGCGAGAAAATGTGAGGAGAAAGTGGCCTGGGATGTGGCGAGACAATTCATAGCTCTTGCATCATGGTAATGCCCCCACATATTCATCCCTGTTGGTGCGTGACTATTGCACAAAAAGCAAAATCACTGTGCTGCCTCATCCTCCGTACTCTCCAGACCTGGCCTCTGCCGACTTTTTAGTATTCCCAAAGTTGAAAACCCCATTGAAAGGATGAAGAGTTGCAACGATAGACAATATAAAAGGAAATCCTCAAATGGTGGTTCGCGCAATTCAGAAAGAGGCATACTGAGATTGCTTTTGGATGTGGAAATGGTGTTGGGAGCTGTGTATCAGTTTTAGAGGAGAGTGTTTCAAAGGAGACCATGCACAATAAGTGAAAGGTAATTGCCGAAAAACTTTGTGGACAGAGTTCCAGAATTTATTGAACAGACCTTGTATTTTATGCCTATCATGTCATGTGATCTCTATATTGTGATGATGGGTATTAACCGAAACCAGCAGTAGTAATAAAGTACAATTACCATCTGATCAAAAGTATCTGGACAAATTTGAGTCAACTTTAATATGGGGTGTGCCCACTCTTCGCCTTTAAGATGTCTTGAACTCAGCTGGGGTCACTTTCAGTGACGTGTCTGAATGTCTGTGGAGGAATGGCAGCCCATTTTCCTCAAGAGCCGAAACCAGAGTTGGTACTGATGCTGGATGTTGGGGTCTGGAGCAAAGTTGATGTTCTGACTCATCCCGACAAAGTTCCATTGTGTTCACTTCAGGACTCTGGGCAGGCCAATCCATTTCATGAATGTACTGTTCATAAACTGTTACTTCACCGACACTACTTGATGAGTGCATTTTCATCCTGATACAACCATCGTCTCAAAACTGTTCCCCTACTTGTCCTACCGCTTTTAGCGTTTTCTTAGCACAACAATGGGACCACACCCCAACAATGAAAAACACTACAATACTGTATCACAATTTTCTCTGTGCATCACTGTTGGCACTACACATAATGGCAGATAACATTGTCTAACCATTCACCAAAAGCAAACCCTTCCGTCAGATTGCTACAGGGTATAGCATGATTCATCACTTCAAATCACTTGTGTGCAGTCATCCACTGTCCCATGGTATCGCAGTTTACACCACCTCAGGCGTCACTTAGCACTGAATGTGAACTTGTGTGGCTTATGAGGACCTGTTGTCCATTGTACCCCATTCCTATTATCTCCCTAGTCCAGTTAGCTGGACTACTTGTGGCACTTTACAACTCATGGGTGATTCATTCCACTGATTTCATGCAATTTTTTACAGCCACCCTTGGCAATGCCCGATGGTCCCTGTCCATCAGTACATGTGGTCTGTCTGGTCTTTGTTTAGCTGTTGCTGTTCGTTCACATTCCCGCTTCACATTCACATCACCAATAGTCTACTTGGGCAGACTTTGAAGGATTGAAATGGGTTTCTTATTCAGGTGACATCCAGTTACTAGTCTATGTTCAAAGTCATATAGGTCTCCTGATCGACCCATTCTGCTGTTACTGCTTCTTTATTTACAATTCAATACTTTCCGCCTCTTGTGACATCTAGTTGCAAATTCTGCATTACATAGACATATATGGATACTTTCAGTCAGATACCATGTAGACTGCTGTGTTTCGTGAATTTAATAACACACTTAACATCTGTTGGCAATTGCCTTAAAAGAAATGCCATCAGCAGTGCCCAGGTGCAGATCCATGAATGGGGGTGGAGGGGGTTGGACCATGGGGATCATGACCCCCCCCCCCCTGCAACATGCATTTCAGTAGAAGCATTTACGTTTTTTGTATATCAATTTTAATTTATGGTTCAGCTGTTATGTTGTGGAGAGGCATAATGTTGCAATTGCATACTGACCTCCAAATCTTCTTTGAACACAGTATACTCACCAACAATGATATTTTGACACTGTGCACATGGGTATGTGTCTTCTCAGGGCACCCTTAAAACTGACTTCATTTTTATGGATGAGAATGCTTGACCACGTCATACACCGTAGGTGGAAGAGTTCTTGGAATGAGAGGATATTTGGCAAATAGACTGACCTGCCCATTTGCTACCATAAATATCTTAGAAAAATGGGTATTCTGTATTTTCAGAAATGAAATTTGCAAATTTTTTCTGAAACATGATTTGCAGTGTCGAAAATGTGATGGAAGAATCCAGTCCTCAAAATAATTAATGTGTTGAATCCAATTAACATGATTTTTGGTACACTAATTTTTGAAAAGCCTTCCTACGTATCTCATATATCTTTCAGCCAGATTACTTGTGGGGTGATGAACTGAAATCAATATGTTATTTATTTTTGCATCTTCAACAAAGATTTTCCAAGATTTAGAAGTAAACTATGATCCATTGTCAGACAGAATAGTTTGGGGCATATTAATTAACAACATTGGTGAAATAGTTCCTTGCCATTTTGGAAATGATCTGTTCACTTTTTGCTTTCTTTAATGGATACAATTTAATAGATTTGAAAAAAATATCAACTATAATGAAGATAAAACTGACCCCTGTCCTTGTATTGTCAACAGTTATTAGGTCCAATTTCTTGTTTAATAGAATGTTCTGTCTCAATCCTCTCAAAGTTTGGTTACTTAATTTCACTCTCTGACAGTGATCATAGGTAGCAAGTTTCTTTTTGTCTTCTGCCAATATTCTAAAAAGGTATGTTTTCCAGTATTTTGTTGACCCACGGTGTCCAAAGGCTTCCTGTATGCGATTTATTAATGTGTCAATGTAAGGTTCAGGCCACCATCATGGCCAGTCATCTAAATCATGTCTTGGTCTCCTGAAAAAAAAAAAAAAAAAAAAAAAACTTTGTTGAATTGCTCAACCTTTTCTTCTCCCTTTTTTCCTGAACAACTTTTAAGTAGTTTCAAGTTCTCATCTATGTTTTCATTTCTGCAAATATCATTACATTTTCAAAACTTCTCCCTTGTCTGTCACTCACTTGAAGTACATAATTCTGAATTCTTTCTCCCCTTCCCCACTAGAATTTTCAGAATTTGCTCCAACTTGTAGTCTACAGTTGTGTCAGCTGTGATATTTTCTATTCCCTGATCTTCCCTAATTTCATACTGGTGTAGAAAGATAGTTCTTAAAATTATTAAATGCCCAATAGACATAACAAGTTACTTTTCTGTTACAGTGTAATATTTTTTCATATTTTTGTATTACATGACCTGCAAAAGCAGTTGAATGATGTTCTAGTTTTCTCTTTTTTTTTTTTTTTGTTGGGATAAATGTGCATCTAAATCTGTATCAGTACTATCTCTCATTATACAAAAGGCCAAGGACGTGTCTGGTCTGTACAAAAGTTGACTTTGGCAAAGTTGTTTTCTTATTTCATCAAATGCATCATTGAACTCTTGGGTCCAAGCCCAAACTGAATTTTTCATTAACAAATTGCATAAACAATTGGCATTCAAAGTGTAAGGCAAATAAAATTCTATAAAATCCCATAAGACTGAAAATGAATTTAGTTGCTTTTTGATATTGGGACCAGGAAGATTCACTATGGCATAAATTTTGTCTTTATGAGGTAAAATTCTCCTTCCAGAAGATCTATGCACCAGAAAGTTCAGATTGCTAACAGCATAGGGCATATCAGTTCAGGCAGGATAAGAAAAAATCTTACCTTCATAGTCTCGGACGTTATTGAATTTAGCATATGTTAAAATGAAAGACTAAGTAAGGAACACATTTTGAAGATGTGAATTTTGGAAAAAAATTTAAAATGCTGTATCTCTGGAACAGTTCTAAATATTTTGTTGGGTTGCAAGATAATTGATTTATGATTACAAAGAAATCCTGCATTTGGACTTACCTGTCAAAGTTCTTTTACTATATCATTCTGCACTTTTTTTAATTTGTAGAAAAAACATTTTTTTCAAAAATTCCTACTCATAAAATTTTGATTTTTTTTCTGTTGATTAGTATCATATAGTTCTAAATTCCCTGAACAGGAGAGCTTCCACTTTTAGGCTGAACAGATTTTGTAAACAACTGAAATTTTTGCCATACATAAAACATGTTTTATTACCACATTATCACATAACAGGCTCATAAAATTCAAAACCTAGCCTTATTTAACATAATTTTAGTTTGAAATATGAGTAAGAGACTCATTTTTCAAGAATTTTAAATGGCTCCAAAATGTTTGTGAAAGGTCCAAAGACTTAAAGATTTCAATTTATAAAACTTCTGTGCACTCCGTTTTGTACTGAAATTATCCTGTCAATGAACTAAAAGTGTGTTCCACTGCTTCAGTACCTTCCTTTGATATAGAGTGATTCCTTCCTGTTGAAACAATAGGAATTGGAGCACTTACAATCTTCAAAACATTGTGAACAGGAAGTGAGCACTGATGGTGTTGTTGCTGTCCTTCAGCTGGAAACTTATATCCAGCAGCTGGCCCATGTGGTAGCATAAAGTTCATTACAATTTCGTTTAACTCATAACTGGTGTCTATAATCTCTGCAATCCACCAGTCACAGTCATACACACATGCCACAACTTCAGGTTGTGAATTTAAATATTATCCTGCTGTTTCTGAGGTGTTGGCCGAACGAACGAAATTTCTTCTTTCTTGCTCTTTAAAGTGCATGCTGTATGAGTTAGCTCACCACTTTTAGTCCAAAAATGTGTCTTCTGAATTTCTTTCACAGGAGTAGTTTGTTTGGACCATTCTTCTTTTTCCTGCTCACTGAATTCTTCAGTTTCCTCTTTGGACAAAAGAATGAGGGCTGTGGATGTGTAAGATTTCACGACTCTCGTAGAATCCTCAGCATTATGAATTGCAGCTGTATTTGGTCTGGAAAGATTATGTTTTGTAGCATGGTGCTTCAGCAGGTCTCCTACACCATCACAAGGCTCCTCCCCGTGACCATTTTATACCCAGTCAATTGGCACAAGCGACTTACTTACTCAACTCAGACAGCTGGTATTGATTTTTAAAATGGATAGCAGCCCCATCAGAAAAAATGATGATCTTCTCTGCCCCTGTTTGCAGTTGAAGAATTTTGTGCATTGCTAGCAAAGCATGTACTGAGTCATGTCCTGTGTCATCAATTATAACTGCAACACTTGTGGTCTTGTTTTGAAAATATGTTGCTCCTGTAAAAATTTAAACCTGGTCATTACTCCAATGATACCCTTGTACTTCTTGTGGGAGAATTACAGACCAGTTCTCAGCAAAATCACAGTGAAGCACTAAACATAGTTCTTCAGCCTGTGCACACCCTTTCACTTTTGCAATATGTTGTTGTTGCAATTTCTTCATATGCTGGTATGTTACTGCTTTCACTGACCATTTAACAAGATCATCAATGAAACTGTCAAAGGCAACAGTTTTCTTAATTAGTTTATTTTCCTCGCATGTCGCATATGTAATTTCTGCATAGTTATCTGCTATTTCTTCCAGGCCAAATGTCTGTAAAGACAGTCCTCCCTTTCCAGGGCAGTCACCATATTCTTGAAACAAACAAGTGTCTCACTTTACATCACAGACTGCTGATGACTTCACACGCCCAGCCCAGGTGTCATTTGTCATGTGCTCCAGTAAGTTCTTCAAAGTTACCACGCAAAGTTCAAAATTCGTGCAGACATCTCTTATTGGTGTGGAACTACCCACTTATGCCATGGTGCATAAAATATTGATCTTCCAATTTGTGAAGTTGTATAGTTGCTCTTATAAATTGCAAAAGTTTCTTTAATACTGCGAGTTTTGTACCTCGTCACTTTCACAATGTTTGACCTTCAACTGCTACAGTTATAGTGGATTTTTTTTTTTTTCACTCTGGTGAGAACAGTTCCATCTATCTTCCAGATAAAATGACTGCACTATTTGAGCTTGAGCTGCTTCTACAGCATGACCGTAATAGGGATCTGGTCTTCCAAAGACTCCTTTAACAGACCTCACATTTCTTAATTTGTCTACCATGTACTTTGATACTGATGGAACGTGGTTCAAAATGGTTTCTTTTTTTTAAATATCTCTGGAATAATAGTTAAGACTTGCACCTTTTCACTGTAGGATGCACAATATTCAACAGCTGAAATGATATTTGTGAAAAATTCTGGCAAGAGGTGCAAGAGTTCTTTGGTTCATTTTCTTCTGAAGATGGAATTTATACTTCAAAGAATGTGGTCAGTTTTGCTGTAGTGTTTTCATCCATAGCTTCAGTAATTTCTCTGTGCTTTCTTGATGCATAGAGCTTAAGATTCGTCTTCACTGACCACCATTTCTTAACAGGTTTAACACCTATCTCTGTAGTTGACTGATTCAGGATATTTAATTCACCGGCCGCTGAAGCTTTTCTAGGTGCTTCAGTCCAGAAGCTGCTACAGTCGCAGGTTCGAATCCTGCCTCAGGCATGGATGTGTGTGATGTCCTTAGGTTAGTTAGGTTTAAGTAGTTCTAAGTCTAGGGGATTGATGACCTCAGTTGTTAAGTCCCATTGTGCTTAGAGCCATTTTTGATGTTTAATTCTTCCTCTACTGATGCAAAATCTGCATCATCTGCACCATGGGAGGCTTCACCTTGTTCAGATACTATCAGTGTTGTTACTCTGTCAAAACATTTAGACCACAAAAGGTCGCCACTGGAAACGCCTTCAGTTTGAAACAGAGTCTTCAAACGAGAACACTTATTCCCAACCTGAACAAGGTCTATGTTTTTGTTTGACTTATATATCACTCTTTTATGGATATGCAAATAGTCAGCACACTTCACTTTCCTGTGGCCCCAGTCAGATGACATTTCAAACTGTCCTTTTCACAAAACACACTGCATCGGTGTCAAATGGCGAATTCCTCACAAAAACACAGAACTCAATGGATGGTCTCAGATTTCTTAGAAGCCTCTTCAGTAAAAAAATTAGCACTGAACAACTACTATACAGAAACCAGCAATGAACAATCATGACAAAGAAACTGACAAGAAACTACAACGAAGTGTAAGAAATATTTGCAACAATGAAAGTGTAAAGAAATAACTGCAAAAAAGAAAGTGATAAAAAATAACTGCAACAAAGGCAGTAGAAATAAACATTGTAACAAAGAAATTAGTAAGAAACAACTTCAGTGAAGACATACATTACCCTTGAAAGCTAAAAAAAAAAAAAAAATGATTTTTTAAAATAAAACCAGTCCAACTTAAAAGTGAAAGCTCTCCTTTACAGAGAATATAATACTACATGGTACTAATCAACAGAAAAAAAATCTAACTTTTCTGGATTGGCATTTTTGAAAAAACAATTTTCTGTAAATTGTAAAAAAATTCAAAAGGCAACAGTAAAAGAACTTTGACAGCTATGTCCAAACGGAGGACACCATTGTGATCAAAAAAGCAATTACCTTTCAAATAAACTCTAACAAAATATTTAGAACTGTTACAGAGATAAAGCATTTTAAAATTTTTTTCCGAAATTCGCATCTTCAAAATGGTGTTTGCAGTGTTATCTTTCGAGGCCTGTGTCATGGGGGAGGAAAAAATATGTGTTATGTGTTTCTTACTTACTCCTGAATTTTAACATATGCTAAATACAATAATATCCGAGACTATGAATGTAATGTAACACTCTACATAAATTAAAAACTCAAGAAACCTCTTAAACAACTAGTAAACATATTGTTCCTAAAAGGAATTTTTCCAAATTGTTTTAAGATAGCATTGATAACACCAATAACAGTCATAGCAAAGAAAACTGAAAGAGCTTATGCAAGGAGACTCATTGTATTTCTGATGAATTATGAATTAATCAACAAGACACCATTTCATTTTTTGAAATATAACTACGCCATAGATCCAGTCATAAAGCTAATTGTGAATGTCATAACCAACTTAGGCTCTAGAAATATATTTGTAGGAGTAATTATGGGCTACCAAAAGTATTAGACTGTACAGATTGCAAAAATTTAGTAGTAATGTCGGGGGTACATAGTGTGAGAGGAAATGCATCAAACTGAATCCTATCGTCCCTGACAAATGAAGCCAATACACAGAACTTACAGAAAGGACAGAAGGAAAAATAAGATCTGATATGAGAATTCTACACTTCTCTGTCCCAGAGGGATCCATTTTTGGCCCATTGTTTCTTATTGTATAAACAAATCACAATTCTAACATTATTCATTACAGCTAATACACTACCAGAATAAAATTAGTACATCCTTTTAGATGTTTCCAGTTCACTCAAAATTTATTGTTACAACAGTGCATATGGAGTACATGACATGATTACATTTACAGATCAATATCACAAGTAGTTCTAAAGCACCAGGTTTGTAACAGTTCGTGTTGACACGACTGGGCTCACAAGCTTTCTTATCTGTGCTGTGGTAGCAATACAATCTGCCACTGCTGCCCTTACAATACAATGATCCTAGCATGTGTCTGTGCTGTGTGGAACCTCATCTACAGATGCAAAAATTTTCACCAGACAATTGATACCAGCCTCGTTGCACGGCTAACGCAGCATGTCAAACTTGTGTGGCAATTCTCGAAAGAACCATCCTGCCACCTAGAAGACCACAACGTGACCCCTTTCAAACTTACTCAGTTGGCAGTAGGAAGCACGAGTGTGGCTCCATGGCTTGGTTGGTTGCCTGCTTCACACGTTTGCACCACACAGAGCCTTCTTGTTGTAAGCATTCCCTGTTAAAGGGTAGGCTTAGATGCTGTTCTCTTAGCTATGCCACTATGCTGTCTGTTGCCAGATGATGTTGAAGCCATTATCAGTAGGCTACATCTACTACCCCTTCATGGCATAAGCTGTTATCGAACCAACATTGATATCATCATTCCAGTTGCATTAATTTTTTTCTGGCAGTGTATTTACTTATGCTAGTGACACAACTCTGCTGTTCAAGGATAAAGACAGAGAACTTATAGAAAAGTAGCTAACTTAGAAATAAATAATGCTATCAAAAGATTTATCAAATTAAATTTGTATAAAAACATTACTAAAAAAACTTTGTCTAAATTTCAAACCAAAAAAACAACACAATGAACATATAAAAATTTGCATTCATGAGTGCATCACAGAAACTCCAAACACAGAAAATTCCTTGGAATAATAAATGATGAAAATGTAACTTGAAATACACACTTATAATCTATAAGTGGAAAACGCAGCTAAAACATATATGTGCTGCACAAATTCAGCTACCTAAAAGACACAAATATTACATAAATGGTATATTTTGCATTAATCCATTCAACATTAGGTAATGACATAATTTGGTGTGGAAGCACCTACAAAACAAACATAAATAAAGTATTTGAATACCAAAAAACAACAATAAGATTGATAGCCAGCTTTAAATGGAGATAATCATGTAGCCTGGCATTTAAAGCTGTTAATACGCTAACCAGCATACACCTACCCGAACTTCCATGCTGGACCACATTCAGATATGCTCCCAGTACTCAAGATAACAAGACATAACACAATAATGACTGAAGGAAATCGGATTCCCTTCCATGTACCCATACACTACACTATGTAATACAAATCAAAGCCCTCCTATGCAGGAACGAAAGCCCTACAAAAACCCCTTTCAACCTTGAGAGAGGTAAACAATAAAAATATTTTTCAAAAAAATCTCTCAAGACTTTTTGATAGAAAAGTATTACTGTAGTATAAATTTTTTGTGTGTACTACAGTTTGAGATAAACTGCAACGCAATTACTGTAACAAAAAGAGATGTAACTTACATATACAAGTACATAAATCATAAATGATGTAAACAAAATTGTAGTTTAATATGAAATAGGTCTGGAATACTATTGTACAAAATCGTGATTTTTGCTAAATTTTTAAGACTATATACTTATTTATACATATAGTAATTGATAGCTAAACTCTTGTCATATACCTGAAGGCTCTCATTTATGATACGATTTATGGGAGATGATGCATGAACAAATGATAAATGAATGAGTGAATACATTTTAAAACTTTCAAATACACTTATAAAATGTTTGCATTCCAGAATGATACAGTTTGGGAGAAACTATGGTCATGAAGAAACCTAATCAGATAGAGTATGTGCAGTACCTTCTGTAAAAAATATGCATTAATAATTTGGAAAACATCCGGACTGGCTCAGAGGGCATACATTTATCATGCAGAGAGGAAAATTCATATAGTGATGATAGAAAGACACTCATAGCCTTCATTTCTGGCACCCTTGAGAACGCTGCATCTTTATGTATCAATGTGATCGCCAGGACCAGACACACTTAATAACATGCATTTCCTCATTGTAAACTAGCCACTTATCTCATATTATTATTTTTGTATTTGCACTAACACAAGTTATACAGAATACAAATAGCAATAAGCCTAGAACAGTAAAATCATACCAGGTTAAAGAGAAATACGGGGCAGGAAGTTCCAAGCAAGAAAAGTCTGTAGGATAGTTCCAATACCTGTGTTCAAGTAAACATCTGAAGAACATTCAAGAGAAAGCAAATTCATTGTCAGGATCTGATAACTGGTGTAGCAATAAGATATAGGCAGCACTCAGGATAAACATAGTAGTGTCTGTGAGCTACAGACTTGGCTCCTTTATGTACAGACAACTACAAGTGATATTGCTAACTAGCCACAATGAGAGTGGTGGTTATGGAAACATCTGGAGTCTCACACTGTGAGCACCCTTGGTGGTGTATAAGTAGTTATGAGCTCCATATCACCAAGTCCCTTCCCTCTTTGACACCCCTGTATGGATGGAAATGGCTGGGATGGACTGTTAATGAGGAGGGGAAAGCACCTGAAGTCCATGCCAGGGGCTCGAGTGTGTATGGTGCAACCAAGGGTAGTGCTGCCCGCTGTTTAGGTTTACCTGCATCCAAGAATAAGGCTGCTGGTATCAGATGGAGTGGAGAAGTCAATTTTGTCTCCAGCAAATTCCACACCTGCTATGGTGGGTTGTCTTGGTTCCAAGGCAGAAGCAGAGTTGGCAGTGATGTTGAGGGTGCAGGTTGATGTCAGGGGTGCAGGTTTACTTATGCCATAGGAGGGTGATATGGTCTGCAGGCCATTTGTGTTTCTGGCAGGAAGTTGAACATAGTACGGAGATGTTTTCGGATGATTTGGCCACAGATGGTTCTAGTGGTGCATCAGTGTTTCATCTTGAGCCTTGAGGGGAATATCTCTTGTTCTCAGTAAGTAGTGTACATGCATGCTGTTCATCCACACCTGTATCTCAATGTCCTTGCACAGGCCACCACCCCAGGTCAGAATAATGGTGTGTTCATGGCTCTAGACAGAAATGGGGGATACAAGAGGCCAACCAGGTAGTGATTGCAGCAGCCACACATCAAGCAAGGCTGCAAATGTTAACAGGGTTGGCCAAGAAGATTGTTAGAGTTTTCATCTTTGACTTAAATGTTCTCATAAACAGCTCAGACTTTGCATTTGACAAGGGTGAAGTATTGTGGTCATGGGGTATTCAGTTCCATTCCTGTAGCAGGAAGGTGCAAACTGGATCTACCTATATTATGAACCACTATTGACACAATGTGTTAGGGATGCATTCAGTGGTAAAAGTGGTTGCTGCAGTTGTGGTGGACTGTATGCTGGCCACATCTGGAAAACTGAAGAAGGTGTTGAGCACCAGAAGCCAGATGCAGATCATGAAGGATCCTGAAGAATCTATGTGGGCAGGCTTTCAGCCTTTCATGGTTGCTGCAGGTTCAGCCACAGCAAGTATTAGGACAGTGATTGTGACTGGTTATATGTGCAGGCTATGAGTCCTGTGTAATGCTGTCATGCTCCAATAAGATTGGTGAAGCAGGTGCAGCCACCTGCAGATGGAGAGGGCTCTGAGATGTCCACCTCATAGTCATATCAAAAAGCAGGATGCTGCTGTACGTACATCAAGGATGAGAAGAGGGTATATAGAGAAGATGAGTCATCTGTATATAGGTGTTACAGCTATCCCCACTGAATGTAGTTGAGGACTTGTGGCAATGGATCTTTGGTAAATGGTGGCCACAACTTCTCTGGGTGTCAGAGGAAAATTATCCAATGATTGCTGTAAGTTTTAGAATAAATGGAACTGAAGTGCATCATTGGAGTCAAAATTGGTGTCTGGATCCATTGGAAGGTGTGATAAAATATCATTGTTGGATTACAGGACAATAATTAATTGAGTATTGGAAACTGCTCAGTCAGAGTGTCTATCCTTGAAATTATCACATCCTCCTCCTGGCACGTGGTGTATCAGTCTAGCAGTGTGATGAGATGTTTGTGATCTAACACCAGATGAAAGTTAGCGTGCTGTAAGAAAATTTTGCAACTTTGGGACACCGCAAATGATGGCTGAAGATTGTTTTCTGGGTTTGAGATAATTAATTTGTTGTGCTGTTAACATTTATGTTGTAAATGCTATTGGCTGTCCTAGCCATACTCATGTTTGTGTGAAAGCACTGCTCTGGTGCCATGCTGGGACACCTATGTCACTGATACCAATATTTAGCCGGCCGGGGTGGCCAAGCGGTTCTAGGCGCTACAGTCTGGAATCGCGCGACCGCTACAGTCACAGGTTCGAATCCTGCCTCGGGCATGGATGTGTGTGATGTCCTTAGGTTAGTTAGGTTTATGTAGTTCTAAGTTCTAGGGGACTTATGACCTCAGAAGTTGAGTCCCATAGTGCTCAGAGCCATTTGAACCATTTTTGAACCAATATGTATTTGGTTTAATGAATAAGGTGATGGTTTTAAACAGCTTTTTACATGTAAAATGCCTTATGATGATCCCTAGACCATATAATTAGGAAATTTAAGGACAAGAAGAGGAGATTCAAGGACAACAAATCTGGGAAACTTGGTGTATGAATTTTCTGTAGTAATTGACAATGCCAAGAGTGACTGTTCCTCTTTGAGATTTTTGGGGGCAGTTTGTTCACTGATTACCTTAATATGTTATTCTGTTAATTTCAGACTACTCTTACTTAGCATTTGACCCAAGTATTCTACTGTGGGCTGAAAAAATGGGATGAATATGTTGCAATGATTGCAGTGAGGTAGTTAACACATTACAATGAAATGAATAACCCTTGTTGCATATAGGCATTGATATAAGTCAATGGGGACAGTTGAAAATGTGTGCCCTGACCGGAACTCGAACCCGGGATCTCCTGCTTACATGGCAGATGCTCTATCCATCTGAGCCACTGAGGACACAGAGGATAATGCGACTGCAGGGACTTACCTGTGGCACACCTCCCGTGAGATCTACATTCCCAAATTATTGTCCCGCACTGTATTCGTAGTGACCCTGTCCATTATACTCATTACTCGTGGCTTTACTGCCAATTCCCATAAGAGTTCGAGCACTGTTTGTGCATCCTGCTGTACAGTTATACTTCCTGTTGTTGTTGGAACCATTCACAGAATTGCATCCACTGATGGCCATCTGCAGGATGCAGGTGTTGTGTGAAAGCATAATGATATGGGTGCAACCCATGCTCATGCAGCATGTTAATGACTGTGTATTGCAAGACACACAGCTGCCTTGCTACACTACGTGTACTTTGCTGAGGTTCTTGGTGAAAGACCTCCAGAATAGCTTCCTCAGTAGCTGGAGTATGGCGAGTCCATGGACGACCTCTGTCACTTTATGGTGGAAGGAGAGAACCTGACGCCCAAAGGTGCAGCTCCAGATGACGAAACACATTTTTATCTGGATGGCATTGACGAGGATATCTAGCAGCATATTCATGATCAGCAACACCAGCACGGTTATCAGATGCACCAAGGACCAGAAGCATATTCACATATCCATCGTTTGTGTATGCCACATGTCTGCCACACTGGTTTAGAGGTTTACAATGAGAAAATTCGATACTTGTGGACATGTACATTGGAGTCTGTCATGGGTGTGTTACTCTGCTCACAACTAGTCTCTATCTGATGGACAACGCATACAGTATAAACATGCCATCAGTGCTGCGTGCTGTTCCACCTAACGTGCATTACGCCTCTGACAGATATTTTTCTGCAAAATCCATCTGGACACTGCTAATTATGAAATGTTCAGTTTTGAATTACACTCTTTCCATAACGGTAATAGATGTGATGTTTCCTCAATACCATTGATAGAATAATAATAATAATAATAATAATAATTAATGCATTTTATTTAGTAACTGTAGTCCAGTTGGTACGGTATCTGGCACCTTAATCGTCAACAGTGATTGGAGTGAGTCCTGCATGCAACGCATTTACAACAAGAAATGTATATCTAGAAAAACAAAACTAAAACACTACACCACAGTGGTATGACCAGAATGTTTATATATGGATCTGAATGCCTAACGATGAAGTATAAGATGGACAAACTAGAGGAAAGAAGGATTATTAGAAAAATAATGGGTGCAATGAAAACTGCAGATGGTTGGAAAATAAGAAGTAATGAGCAGATCTACAAAAATATAGAGAAAATATCTGAAGTAATGACCAAACGAAGATTAACCTTTTTTGGACATCTCTACCGAATGGATGGAAATAGACTAACAAAACCAACACTCCTATATTTCTGGAAGAAGAAATCAACAATAGCATGGATTACAGAAGTAAGAAAAGATCTTGAAAGAAACAACATTAAAGAATCAGAAATAGCAGAAAGAAACTGTTTTAAAAACAAAATACTAAATTTGGAAGGCTCTCAAAGCAGAAGAAATAAAAAAAATGGCAACAACATGGACAGAAGAAAGGAAGAGACTTCATGGGGAGAAAATGAGGGAATACTGCCAGACTCAGTGTTGAAAGGCATAATTAGTGGGACCACGGTGATAACACACACAAATAGTAACATGCCCAAACTCGGTTAGCACAATGTAATGCGTTTACGAAATGTAATGGACCTAAACGAGGCAAGTATAATAAGTGGTACTAATCTATGGAGCCATTGGAGGAGGGTACAAAGAAAACAGGTTTCACATCTAGTAGATGAAGTGGTGCAAATAAATTCATGCTCATGACGTGGCAAGGCCTTCTTTCAAAGCTGACCGATCTTTCATTACTATGATTACAGTATGTAAGTGCAAATGGTTTCTAGAGGGCTCACTGCAATCACTGTTGACAATTAAGGTGCCAGATACCGTACCTACTGGACTACAGTTACTAAATAAAAAACATAAGCCTCAACCCAGGATCGAACCATTGACCACATGCTTGCTAACCCAAACCTCTATCCACTGCACCAACTGTACAGGACGACCAATAAGTGCTGACAGAGGTAGTTATCATACGTATGGTTACAGTGTTGCCAGATCACCACTCTTTAATCTTTTCTCCAAACTCTACCCCTTTTCCTAAACCTCTCCAGTTCCTCTCCCTTCAAATCTTCTGCCAGAATAAGGAGCCACTGGTGCCAAAAGCTTGCATATGTGTTCTCCTGCCACCACTTGGTGAGTGGATTTTTATCTATCCAATTACGAGGGTAATCCCAAAAGTAAGGTCTCCTATTTTTTTACAAGTACATAGACCTGTTTATTTCTACAAAAAAAAAAAAATGGTTTACATCAGTTCACAGCTTGAACATAGCTATTTTTTGACATAATCACCATTTCTGTCGATACATTTTTGTAGACCCAGTGGCAGTTTTTGTATGCCCATGTCATACCAGCTCACCGTCATGCTGTTCAGAAAGTTATGAACCTATTTTTTCACCTCGTCGTCGGAGGTGAATTGCTTTCTGGCCAAATGTTCTTTTAACCTAGGGAACATGTGATAGTCACTGGGTGCCAAGTTAGGATTATAGGGTGGGTGGGTGATTATGTTCCACTGAAACTGTTGCAGGAGAGCAATGGTTTGCCAAGCAAAGTGTGGGCAAGCATTGTTATGGAGAATGTGTACGCCCTTGCACAACATTCTTCTTCTCCAGTTCTGAATCGCCCATTTGAGTTTTTTCAGAGTCTCACAGTACCTGTCAGCTCTAATTGTGGTCCCAGTGGGCATAAAGTGGACCAACGATACCCCTTTCTGATCCCAAAAAACGGTCGGCATGACTTTACTGGCAGACTGTGTTTGTTTGAAATTCCACGCCTGCAAGGTGGTGAAGAAATGTGCGGGGAGCATCAACTTGTTGCCACATGCAGTCCTTAGTCAGCATGCATGGCACCCATCTTGCGTACATCTTCTGGTAGTTCAATGTTTCTGTTAAAATTCTGTGAGGGGGATTCGGGAAACCTCAGGAACCAACGTCCAGAGATCATCCAGGATGATCCACCAATCTTCACGCATGCTTTGCTCAACCTTCAACACTGTCTCCTCAGAAACTGACAGTCTCCCGCTCCTCTGTTCTTCATGAATTTCGCTCTGACCAGCTGCAATCTCTCTACACCACATACGAACATTTTTGACATCCATGCATGACTCACCATACACTTCCATCAATTGGTGATGGATTTCAATCAGCGCAGTGCTGTTTGTGTTCGAAAACTGAATAACTGCACACAATTTACACTTGGTGGTAACATCCAATGGGAGCTCCATTCTCAATGGCTGCCTGAGCGCCTCTGCGTGGCATGTGCATGTTTACACACAGTGCGTGAAGCACTCTTCATAACAGTGTGACCAACTGCCACACAAACAGAGTTCTGTACTTATAAAGAAATAGGAGACCTTACTTTTGGGATTACCCTCATACCAATTGGATGATCTGCAATTTCCCCTGTATATTTGTACTGTTCTCTCGTCTTCTGTTATCTTGTAGTTTATCATCTCCTCCCTATGATCCCACTGTACATTCCCTGGTAATCACCTTCTTAGAGCATCTATTTTTATTAATTCATGAAGAAGTTTGTCCTTGTCCTATGGGTGCTAGAATATGTGGTAGGAATCATGAGATATATGCACCATAGCAGGCCATGCTGCTGATGTCAAAGTGAGCCCAACAAGCGCGAAGTAGCCTGCATTTGCCATAACGTATTGTGCTGTAATTGCATTTATAAGCAACAACAAGGTTCTGTAAGGCAGTACAAATTTTTATTAGTGACTAATGATTGAGTACAGAGTAAACCAAAATTATCAGTGTATTGAGGGATTTTTTGGAGCAAGTTTTTCAAGCCAAAAATAATGGTTTACTGCACTGTCACCAGTTGTAGCAGCTAGAGCAGACGAGTAAGTAAATTAGGAATTGAGTTTCATATAGTTATTTTTAAAAATAGAGAGAGAGGGATAATGGATAAATGCCTGTAAATGTCCAGATTTCTGTCCGCACATTACATTTTACTGATTCAGATTTTGAACGGGATCTGAAAAATGAACTGTTGAATATCACTTTGAAATTCAAGTTGAAGACTGATGCTGCCCTAACTTTAAATTTACCATATTCTGATGTTGATTTATGACATAGTAATGAGCCTAATAATGAGAGAAATGGTCGGCTACAGAAAATGAAACTACCAAAAAAAGCAGAAGATAGTTTACAGGTAAACAGATTACTAGATAATCAAGAAATTACTACTAGACAAAATGTTAACCATGAAAACAAACACTACTGTGAATACTACAATGCATGCTTATGCCTACAATTACAGATTATGGAAAGAGAAATAGAAGAGCCTAGGCAAAAGAATGGAGATTTACAAGATTATCTCTCTTGATGTAGCACTGAGTTATGAAATTTATAAACATGTTCCAAGAGTGATACAGGGTACTTTTTCTGTTTGTAACCACAAGTGTTTATGAAAGGAAGGTGTACTTACTGGTCACCTGACTATCTTATAAATTGTTATCTTTTGTCAGGGTGACATTGAAACATCCTCTTCCTAGTGAAGTCACTACTAAAAGAAGACTCAGGTAATTTAGTGTTCCAACAGTTTTTAATGATTTAAGTCTTATACTTTTGAAAACTCACTTAAAGTTCTATACAAAAATTTGAAAAAGACACAGTTGTTAGCTTTGATGAAAGTAAACAGTGATAGATGTTTTGACTAGCAAAGGAGATTACCAGAGAACAACACAACAATGCTCAAGTTATGGTTATCAGAAGTTTGGCAGGAAAATGGATACTGCTTTGATACAGTCATTTCTAAAGACTTGTTGACTGAAAGAGTTCAAGTAACAGTGGTTCTGGTTCCATAGTTTTGATGTAATTCTTTCAGTTCAAATAAAAATTATACTGTACACAATTCATACTGAAAAAAAAGTATACAGCACATATCTTTTTCCTGTAAATGATGCTGTTATCTCAGTTCAGTTTGCTAACAATAACTTTATCAAACTTTGGTTCTTTATTCTATATTTGTGTACATATCCATTTTTATCCTTGGTGTTCTTTCCTCAATTTTCTTACATCAAATTAAAGGTGCTGCAAAAACTTGAAATTTAGTTTTTAATGTCAGGGTACTAACAATTTACAAAGTATTCCAGCTCCGAACATCAAATGTGACCTTACCATTGATTCATGGCTTTGCTATAAGTCATTAATATAAGTTTGGTGTTTTAAAATATAGTAGTTGAATTGATTGGAACATATCATCAATGTACTCCACTGAGAAGCAAAAACATTGAATGCTAATGCACAACAAAATCAATACTTAAGAGGATACTTATTCGCAGCAAGTGTAAACCCAGTTCTAACTCCTTTTTGTTAACATAAACTAATAATTAGACAAAAATTTCCATATGTTGTCCTGTTTATTCTTTCCAAAATATAACAAAATTTTGTACACTTAACATTTCACGCTGACAACTATGGCACAGACTGGTACTGCTCTGAAACTATTACAAACTTCAACTCCCTTGGACTAAACGCAGACTAGCCCCCAGCTAACTCTGCCACTGGTGTACAAATAGATAACAATAATTGACATACTTTGAAATACTGTTAGTGCTTAAACATGATTAAACTTATAAATGAAAATTATGTTTCATTTAAGTCCAAGCATTGAAACATGTAGGCCTACTACAAAAACTGAAAAATCTCTTCACAGAAGCTGAATCATTATTAAACACATTTTTCTGTTTAAAATTTTATTAGTTATGGTATGTTAAAATTAGTTTACAAAAAATATTAATTTACTTTTAGTTACAGAAGAATTTTATTTCTATCATATAGTCTAAATCTTGGTTTTATATGAACATTATCTACCTGATATTTCTGAAGTAAAAACTTTGGGAATGTGATTTCAGAAACTGATATTAGATCAATTTTCTGGCCCATTCTGTTCACATATGGAGTGTGGGAAGAATGATTGTCTGAATGCCTCTGTGTGTGCAGTAATTATTCTAATCTTATTTTTATGGTACCTATGTGAGCAATACATAGGGGGTTTGAGTGTATTCCTTGAGTCATCATTTAAAGTTGGTTCTTGAAACTTTGTTTATAGACTTTCTCAGGAAAGTTTATGCCTATCTTCAAGAGTCTTCCACCTCAGTTCCTTCAGTATCTCTGTGACACTCTTCAATGGATCAAACATGTGACCACTTGTGCTGGCCTTCTCTGTAGACTTTCAGTATCCTCTGTTAGTCCCATTTGGTATGGGTCCCACACACTTGAGCAACATTCTAGAACTGGTCACATGAGTGATTTGTAAGTAATCCCCTTTGTAGACTGATTTTACTTTCCCAGTATTCCACCAATAAACTGAAGTTTGTCAACTGCTTGACATGCTAGTGAGCCCATGCAGTCATTCCATTTCATATCTGTACAAAGTGTTATGTCCAGGTATTTGTACGAGTTGGACAATTCCAGCGGTGATTCATTGATATAACAATCATAGGAAACTATGTTTTCTTGTTCTGTGAAGTGCACAATTTTACATTTGTGAACATTTAAAGCAAGTTTCCAATAACCATTCTGAGGCTCCCAAGGTTCTCAAGTGTACTGCTGGACAATCACTGAAGGTCCACGGCAAACAACCATTCCACCATCACCAGGTGGTACTGATAGAATGAGAGGTCTGTGGTGCATTCCCAGTGTATATACCTGTGGGTCCAGAGTTCTGGCATCTCAGGCTCCATGCCTTGCTTGGTGGTGGTGGTGGTGGTGGTGGTGGAGGGGGGGGGGGGTTTGTGTGGCTGTGGTGGTGGAGAAGAGAGCCTCAGTTGTCTGCTGGATGCAGTCAACATCACATCTCGTGTGTGAATGTTATGATTTTCTTTGATAGAGCTGAGTACTGGCTCCCATGCCTTACTTAGTTGGAAATCTGTGTCCCTGTTTATTAAATTATCCATGACACATATTTCCATAGATACTTTAAAAATGGAGTCCCAAAATTTGTTCATTTTGGCTAAGACTTTTGTTTGCTGATAATTCGTAGAATGTCCATTCTCAATGCAGTGTTCTGCTATTGTCAAATTGCTGGGCTACAGTAAGTAGGTGCGGTGTTCGTATTCTTTGCAATGATCTTCAATAGTGCAGATTGTTTGACCAATATAGCTTTTGCTGAATTCACACAGGACATGGTACACCCCCACAGTTTTGCAGTACTATCATCTTTGACGAATCCTAACAGGCCTCATATTTTGGCTGGAGGGTAGAACATCGACATTATTTTGTGTTTTCACAGTAGTCTTCCAGTTTTGGCTTTTCATCTTCCATGGTGTTTTTGTGGTTATTGCATTGTAGGGCCATGAAAATTCTGTCTGTTGGTGTATCCATTTTCAGGGAAGAGAGACTCCTGGTGTTACAGCTCCACCTTAAGACTTTGCTCATCTGAAATGGTGTATGCCCTGTGTACAAAGATGTTCAGCATGCTATTCGTTTGTGAGAGATGGTGCCAGCTGGAGGCATGTAGATATAAATCTGTGTAAGTTGGCTTGTGGTAAACACTGTGGGCAAGTGAGCTGCCCAGTCTAAGCTGAACTAGAATATCAAGAAAGGGAAGTTTGCTGTCTTTTTTCTGTTTTCATGGTAGATTTGATATTTTCGTGGCTGGAGTTCACATATTCTAAGAACTCCCACACTTTTTCTGGTCCATGTGGCCAAATGACAAACATATCGTGTTCTTTGCAATGAACAAATGGAAGAAACAGATGGGTTTTAGTTCCACTGTTTCCAGGGCACAGATTTCATGAAACATTTCCAGAGCAGAAGGGAAAGCACCTTGTACCCTCAGGGAAGAGAAAGAAATTGTTGTTCTTACAGCCAATATGGGTAATGCCTCAGTTCTCAACCAACTCAAGGACTATGAGTGGAAAATGTTCAAACTCCTGGATGATCCAGCATTCCAGAAAATAGCAGCAGATCCAACCAAGAAAGATCAGCAAAGCTCCTCCACTCTTTTAAAAAATGGGGCATTTGAGGACAATGTTGCCAAATGACTTCACCACCACATTCCTGTACCACGCAGACTGTATGTCCTGCCCAAAACACACAAGCAAGACATGTGTCCAATAGTGAGCAACACTGGGGCACCAGCACACCCTCTTGTGTAGCCCCTTGCTGGTATATGGAGCCCTTATGTCTGAAAGAGTATGTATCACATATGGAACTTGGGAGATTTCATCAGTCGGCTGAAGGAGCTGAGGCTGCAGTAGTCTGACATCATGGTGAGCTTTGATGTCATCTCACTTGTCACCTAGGTTCCCTTTGAGGACTCCATAAAACCAATCAGCAAGATATTCAGCCCACAGCTGACAAAGCTTTTCAGACATGTCCTAACATCAACCTACTTTGTTTTCAATAGACAGTACTATGAGCAAACTGATGGCATAGCAATGGGCAGCCATCTCTCACCGGTTGTAGCAAATATGTTTATGGTGCACTTCGAAGAGAGAGCACTGTAAGCTGTGCAACTGAAATCTGTCTGCTTCTTACATTATTTCAACAATATGCTTATCATTTGGCCACATGGACCCAAAAAAGTACAGGAGTTATTAGAACATCTGAACTCCACCCATGAAAATATTAAATTTAAAGTGGAAACAGAAAAAGTTGGTGAACTGTTAACTGATGTTCTAGTTCAGCATAGAGCAGATGGCTTGCTTACCCACAGTGTTCACCATAAGATGACTCGAACAGATTTATATCTCCACGCCACCAGCTGCCACCATCCCTCACAAAAGATTAGTGTGCTGAACCCCTCATGCACAAGGTGTACACCATTTCAGATAAACAAAGTTTGAAGGCAGACGTGGAGTGTCTGTCTTCCTCAAAAAGGGATACAACAATTAACACACTCACTCATACAGCCATACAATGCAAGAACCCCAAGGAAGCCATGGAAGATGAAAAACCAGAAGTAGAAGAAAATAAGATGACCACTCTCATACCATTTGCTGGAAATGTATCATCCAAAATTGGCAGATTACTTCAAAAACACAAAATAATATCAGTGTTCTATCCTCCAGCCAAAATACAAACCCTATTAGTCTCAGTCAAAAATGATCCACATCTCTAAAAATCGGAGGTGTACCATGTCCCATGTGAATGTGGGCTAACCTATATTGGTCAAACAATCTGCACTACTGAAGATAGCTGCAAATAACACAAGTGCCAAGTGCCACACCTGCTTACTGCATCCCAGTGAGATGGAAATAGCAACACTGCATTGAGAATGGACATTCTATGAATTATCAGCAAGTGAAGATCTTGGCCAACATGAACAAATTTTGGGACTTTATTTTTAAAGAAGTTATTGAAATACTTGTGATGAGTAATTTAATAGACAGGAACATGTGTTTTGAACTAAGCAAGTGAAACTTCCCAATTAATTACAGGGCCCAGACAATCATCAATGGTTCAGACAGAGAACTCATTCGTCATTCACTCTAGAATAAAATGGTCACAAACCTTGTTTCTGAGGAAAATTGTATATTGAATCCATTTCCGTACATGTTCCGTTTTCTGTTGGTTCCAAGTCTCATGTAATTTTCTTTTACAGGTTTTTCTTTCTCTTTATCTATCACACTAGCGGCACAAACTTTCCTAGCTCGCTTTAGCGCGAAGAAGAGTAAATAAATCTCCTTTAGCAATCCGACAATCTTCCAACCGATACTTCCGAAGCTGTTCCTCTCTCTCTCTATAATAACCATGGAGCATACATTTCTGTACCTCTGTTGTTCCAAAGAATAAACGTACTAGAAAAATACCTTGGCGTCGACGAGCTGTCGGCGCATATATTACTAGAAAATCTGATCAGATACTTTTCAAACGTAAATACATGTGGATGATTTGGTTGACCATTATTAATTATTGCGTGGTAGAGGGTAATTTTCCGTGGGGAGATTACACAAGGCATGGGAGCCAGTACTTAGCTCAATCAAGGAAAATCATAAAATCCGTATGCAAGATGTGACACGGACAGTGGCCAGCAGATAATTGAGGCTCTGAGCCCCAATGCCACATCCACACATCCCCCCCTCCCCCCACCACAGAGCATGATGCAAAAAGTGAGAGGCCAGAACTCTGGACCCACAGGTATATACACCAGGAGCACATTGCAGGCTCCTCATTCCATCCGTAACACCTGTTGATGGAGGAACAGTTGTTTGCCAAGCTATGATGGGCCAGCAATGATTGCATCAGACAGTATACCCGAGAACCTTGGAAGCAAGTTGTCAACCTTTGCACCACTTTGAAATCTTGTCAAGATCTGACTGAATATTTGTTGGCTTCTTTCAGACAGTACTTCATCACAAATAATTACATCAACTGCAAAATGTCTGAGGTTACTATTTAATATTATCTGCAAGGTCATTAATTTACAATATGAACAGCAAGGGTCCCTACACACTTCTCTGAAGCACACCTGAAGTTACTTCATCTGATGATGACTCTCCATCCAAGATAAAATGCTGTGTCCTCCCTACCAAAAAGTCCTCAATCCAGTCACAAATATCACTTGCTACCCATTATGATCATACTTTTGACAATAAGTGTAAGTGTGGTACTGAGTCAATTGCTCTTTGGAAATCAAAAAATACTGCATCTACCTAACTGCCTTGATCCGAAGCTTCAGTATTTGATGTGAAAAAAGTGCCAGTTGTCTTTCACATGCTGGTTGGCACTGATGAGGTCTTTCTGTTCAAGATACCTCATATGTTCTAAGATTCTACAACATTTCAATGTCCAGGATATTGGATGGTACTTTTGTGGATCACTTCTCCCAGCCTTCTTGTAGATGGGTGTGACATAAGCTTTTTTACCGAAGAACTGGGCATGGTTATTTGTTTCAGGGGCCATGACAGATTATAGTTAGAAGAGGGGCTAACTCAGCTGCAAATTCAGCATAGAATATCATAAGGATTCCATCAAGTCTTGGAACTTTGTTCAATTTTAACAATTTCAGCTACTTCTCAACACCACTGATACTAACACTTACATCATTCATCTTTTCCTTGATATGATATTTAAATTGGGGCAATTATTCTGGATTTTCCTTTGGAAAGGAACATTTCAAAATGGAGTTAAGATTTCAGCTTTCACTTTACTGCACTCAGTTTCAGTTCCTGTCTCATTTGCTAGGGATTGGACACTGACTTTGGTGCCATTAACAGCCTTTGCACATGACCAGAATTTCTTTGGGTTTTGTGAAGTATCATTTGACATATGTAACTCTTCAGGCTTTCCTGGTGAGATCTTGACATGTGGAATAATCAGGACTACTGCCGGATATATGCAGTGACTCCCAGAAGCGTACCTGTTGCAGCCTTCATCAGTTCGGTTGAGCAAGTCGTCAACACGCTACGTGTCTGAAGAGATCTGCAGGGAGCAGGGAGACCTGCAGGGCACTCACCAGGACGAAGCCCCCCCCCCCCCCCCCCAAAATCCAGCATCTCGAGTGAGGAGAGGGTGGCACTCAGGCAGCTACGGGAGGATGAAAGCGTTGCAGTTCTACCAGCTGATAAGGGTAACTCCACGGTCATCTTAAACAAGTTGGGTTATGATAGGAAGCTGCAACAACTCCTGGAAGACACTGCTTACAAACCACTAGATGGCGATCCCACTGACAAGGTGGACAAGAAGACCTGGAAGTTGCTGAAGGAGACAGATCTACCTGAACAGGTCATCAAGAAGCTTCATCCCAAAGCACCTGTACCACCCAGACTCTATGAACTCCCCAAGGTCCACAAGGAGGGGGTCCGTCTTCGACCTATTGTCAGTAACATCGGCACAGTGACATATCTCACTGCACAATACCTGAAGAAGATATTGGCACCACATGTGGGCAAATGTACACTCCACATTCGGAACTCAGAGGACTTCCTACAACGGCTAAGGCAGCTACACACCATGGACTCTGACATCGTGGTCAGTTTTGATGTGGTGTCGCTCTTCACATGAGTGCCACTCACCAATTCACTCAATATCATTGGACAGAAGTTCAATGGTGCCCTGCTCAACCTGTTCAAGCATCTACTGACCTCAACATATTTTCTTTATGGGGGTTAATTTTATGAGCAAACAGAAGGAGTGGCAATGGGCAGCCCTTTATCACCAGTGGTAGCCAACCTTTTCCTGGAAAGGTACGAAGAGGAGGCACTTGCATCAGCCACTTACCAACCCAAGTGCTTTCTTAGGTATGTCGATGACACTTTTGTTATTTGGCCCCATGGCAGGGAGAAGCTAGGTGACTTTTTGGAACATCTAAATTCACGCCACCCAAGTACAAAATTTACTATGGAGCTAGAGAAGGATGGACAGCTCCCATTCTTAGATGTCCTAGTCAAGAGAAAGGCAGATGGCACTCTGGGGCACAGTGTGTTTCGTAAGCCCACCCACACTGACTTAAACCTTCAAGCCATTAGCTGCCACCACCTGGCACAGAAGAACGAAGTCTTGAAAACATTAGGTCACAGGGCTCGGGCTCTGTCAGATACGGGAAGTCTGGCCAGAGAGATGGAACATCTACAGCTGGTGTTCAGCAGAAATGGATACTCCTCCACAGACATCCAAAGGGCACTTCATGCTACCAGCCAACCACAGGGTACAGAAGAGGAGCCAGAGGAGGCGAAGAAGGTGGCATACCTGCCGTATGCTGGACCTATTTCTGCAAAGATCAGCAGAATTCTTTAAAAAATGCGAATCTTGGGTTTTTTGTTCAAAACTTCCTTCAAAGAATCAACATTACACTAAAAACTAGATCTTCAAGTATAGAAAATAAATGCTCAAATTCCTGGTGTTGGCAGTAAGAAGTTATTTTAGTGCCATCCTGCTAGAGGTGCCAGCTTTTCAGTCTTGAAGCAAGTAACTCTTCCTAATTTTTAGGTAGACTGAGATCACAAACTAAGTCATTTACATCCTCCTGTGTTAGAATGTTGGGTTAATTTGTTGTAAGTCCTCCAACACAATTTAGGGAAAGGGCACTTGTCCAATGTAGACATTGGGATGACTAGTGACACATCCATGGCATCTGTGGTGGGTGCCAAAAGTGATGATTGCAGTGGCAGAAGGAGTTTCTGGGTCAGAACTGGTGAGTAGAAGCAGGAACAGAACAGGAGACAGTTGGCAAGGGCACAGGAAGCATCCAGAGATCTGGAACCTTGATGTAGCAGACTTTTTCTGATGATAAAGGCATCAGCTACTCTGGTGGTGGTGCCAAGGACAATATCGTCAAGGGGCCCAACAGCACTGGCCCAGCCAGCGACATAAGTGCATATGGTGGTGGAGCTTCACAGGGAGAGCTGGCCACAGGCATTGGAGCACTATACCCTATAGGAGAGGCAGGAGAAGATGATATCCACAAGGAGAGCACATCCGTCCCTGCAGCAGGTATATCACGTGAGAACTGGACAGGCCCTAAGAGAGGAGATGGACGCAGCGGCGGCAGACCTGGGGTCCTCACCATCATGCAAGGACACAACTTATCACAGTGGCATGCCACCAGCCCCTCATTGGTGTGCACCGAGCACAGGTAGCAGCGAGTCAGCTGTGGACCATGGCCAGAATCCATTTCAGTTAGCAGCCGAACCCCTGCACACAGACCATGGAGCCAAGAGTGACTTATGATTAAGACCAGGACAATGGAAATTGGTGGGACAGCATGAGCAGATGGAGGAGGGTTTGATATTGGCAACCACGGAGCAGCTCAGCTGGAGTACAGTCACGATCCTGCCATAAACTTGTAGTAACCCCAGAAGCATGTCAAGGCTTCATGAGCAGTCATGTGGCGAATGTCTTGGCAGACACAAAAATGATGGCAGGTCTGAGACACAAACTGCAAACTATTATCCATAAAGTGTATACAGCACTCACTCAATATAAAAATTTTGGGAAAGGGCTGGAACCACAGCTGTAGGTGATGTCGAAGGACCGTGGATAACTTGGAAATTTATAGAAGCCATTAATAACAAACAACCAATAAAAACTGAGGAAGGATCCAGCAAAATCAACATGGATGTATTCCCATGGGTGCTGTAATGCAGGCCATGGAGAGAGTGTCGATCATGGTGCCACCTGTTGTGTAGCACATTGAGACGAAGCCGAGACAGGATGCATAATGTCACCACCAATGCCAGGCCAAAACACATGCTGATGGGCCAATAACTTGGTATGAAAGAACCTCCAGTGTCCTTGATGTAGGATCTGAAGCACATCCCTATTGGAGGTGGCTAGGATCACAACCCTGGGTGACAGTGCACCTGCAATTAGGAGAACAACACCCTCAATGTGGTATCATAAGGCTAAATACTTATGTAAAGGATCAGAAGCCCTTCTCAGAGGCCTGTCCAGCCAACCATGCTTAAAGTGAAGGACCTGGTGCAAAACTGGATTGGCAGAAACAGCAGCTGCAATCCGAGAGCCCATCAGAGGCTGGTGCAATGCATCAGTTTTGGCATGCTGCATGGTAGACCAAAAATGTTTCTCATAGTTATAGCAAGACAGAAACAAAGCCCAGTGCTGGAGATGATTGTTGGTCAGTGAAATAAAAGTATTAAACAAGGAAACTATGGGCTTGTGATCCATAATGAGGTGTAAATTAAACCCATCCAAGAACACATGAAACTTTCTGAAGACACAGATGATAGTAAGTATTTCCTTTTCAACTTGGAAATAGCCTTACTGAGCAGAGTTAAGTGTTTTTAACACAGAGGCTATTGGGCATTCAGAATCATCCTTTAAGAAATGTGCAAGAACAGCCCCGAGGCCACATTGGGAGGCATCCATAGCCAAGACCAGGTGGTGACCAGGAATATGTGAAAGTGTGCTCACAGGCTTGCATGCACTGAAAAGGAATGTCCTTCAGAAGTAATTCAAGGAGACAATGGGCCTACGTGACCACACCCAGAATGAATTTATAATACTATGTAGGTTTTCCTAAATATGCTTGGAGTTCTTGACATTTGCAGGGTGAGTCAGATCCATGGCAGTTGCAACATGATGATGCAAAGGATTTACACCATCCCAAGAAACCTCAAACCCCAAATACACAATTGATGGCTGAAAAATTGGTACTTGGCCAAGTTGCACTTCAATCTGGCAATGTGTAAGACTGGGAACAGTGATCGTAATTTGCACAAGTGTTCATCCATGGCTGCACCTGTCACGATGAAGTCATTGAGACAGTTGAAGCATCCCAGAATGGACGTAATTAATTTTTCCAAAAACCACTGAAAAATCACAGAGGCATTAGCCAGACTGTACAAGACACACTGATTTTGGTACAACCTGAAGGGCATGTTAATCTCAAGGAGCCGTCTCAAATACTCATCCAATGGAACCTGTAAATAGGCTTCCGATAAATTGTTTTTATAATAAAAACGTTGCTCCATTGAGTTTGGCCAGTAACTGGTCCTAAAATGGCAAATGGGAGTTGCCTGTGATAGACTGAGCATTAATGGTAACTTTGAAGTCATCATACAGGCACAACCCACCATTTGAATTTTTAACTATCACAAGGGAGTAGATCCTTCACTTGATGTAATAGCCTGGATGACCCCCAGCAATGTCTGTCCATTTGACTTGGATTTCACTTGATCACACAAGACCATTGTAATAGGCTTTGCACAGAAGAAATGTGGCCTCTCTGTAGGTGCAAAATTAGTGGTACAACCTAACCCTTCCGAAGAAGAGAGATGAAAACTCAGAACACAGAGAATCTAAATGTTGGTAAGGGACCTATTCAGAAACAAGGTGCACTATGTCAGCAACAGAAAACCCCAAAACTTTGAAAGCATCGAAACCAAAAAAATTGTCAGCACCAGCACCTTCCACTAACAAAAAAGACAAGGAACCAGACATTAATTATACACAGTGGGAGCCATAAATTGCCCCAAAATTGGAATATGCTTACTGCTGTAATACACCAACCATGAAATAACAGGAGACAATGCCGGAGATTCTAAGTCCACTAGTTTATGAGTCCAGCAGTGCAGTGCAGCAGTGCAGTGCCAGCGTCCACTTGCAGCCAGAGCACTTTGTCCATGATTCACACTTCTGTAAACAGTTTGTTAGTATGTATAAGCACTGGTGACACACAATTAATGTCCATGTCTATATCTGTAGGAGAAGGCTGGGAACAACACACAGATGCTGTATGTCCTTTTTTCCTATATTTGTTGCAGGCTGCCCAGCACTTAGGATATGTGGCCTGGTCATGTTGCACAAAACAGTATGGGAAGATGGGAATGCTGAGTGCTGCTGCAGCTGTTGTTGTTGTTTGGCATATCACTGTCCAGTGCCATAAGAAGGCCACATTTGTACTACTGCCCCGTATCCCCCCCCTCCACCCCCCCCCCCCCAAAAAAAAGTAACAGATGCCCAACAAACAGGAAGAGGAGCCACCACAGTGACATCACATCAAGCCTCTATCTGATCACCAGCACCACGAGACACAAGTCAAAAAATTGGGCGATATTTAACACTTCAGTGAAAGATGGACAGTAATGTGTGTTAACACACCTCCTTGTCGGGATCTAACCAAATTATGGTGTAACAGACCATAGAATCAGCGCAGGAATCACAATGAACATCAGTAACAAACTGACTGACTGAGGCCATAGAGTTTAGCTGCTCAAGCTCGTAGGACAGCTGGGGCTGTTTGTGATAAAAGTAGAATTCAGCATGTGCCCCAGTGACATGCATGCCTTTACACATTTAGTCAAATGAAAGTGATGCTGATTCCTGAAGTGAGGCTAACTGGCACAACAAGTGGTTAACCCGAAGGGAAGTCCAAGAAAGGAACAAAGCCTTAAATATGTTGGCATCAGTGACATCAAAAGTGAGGAAGTGTCACCAAAGCCACTTGTAAGATTCTCAGCCTTTGGCCACATCATGGGAAGGGGAGAGGCATGGCAGATACCCTAACAGTATAGAAGCCTGCATTGTCGGCATGGCCAACAAGTGCATAATAGCAACAGTAAGAGTTTGTTGCTACTCGAGGAGAGACTTGAGCACTGCCTCCACAGACATGAGACCTTTGGAACAACCACAGAAACAGAACACACAGAAGTGAACACCACACTCTACATCAGTTGTTTTGTAATGTAAGACACAAATAATAGTGTAGCTACAAAGAACAAGAATTTATTGATCAACATTCAATTACACACAAACAAAGAAACAGTGCAACAACCCGTAGAACAATCTGAGGATGAATACCTACCATGATATTCTTATATAGGGAAGAGCTCTGGTAGCTGGCACAACATGTGCACAAGTCATGGATGCCAATAGCAGAGTGCTTGAATGTAGCATGCCAGTGGCCACATCTGTGACACATATCCAAGTATGATGTACAGGGTTACAGCAGCTAGAAGAAATAGCAGAATGTTCGAACGTAGCACGGCAATTTCTTTCAAGAAGACAGAATTCATAACAAACATGCTCTACAATTCCTTGGTTCAAGATACTGTAGAATCAACAGAGTGAATAAACTTAGGTACTTGGAAAAAGTACAGTCAAGTGACCTCTATAAAAAGATAAAAATAGAGCACATAAAATGGAAATGGCTGATTGATTAATGAAGGACATTTAGAATTAAAAAAAATCACTCTCAGTAAAAGCAAAACTCTAACATTATAACAATGTCATAAAACCAGAGTACCTTTATGTACTGGAAAAAATGGGAAATGAAAGCACTATGGAAAATACTTGGTCCAAGAAATCGTTGGAGTATGTGGATGAGAAGAAATAATAAATAAATCTATGCCCAAACTTTAAAACTATCTGAAGCTCTCAGGAATAAGAGACTTTCATTTTATGGCTACTTGGTTGGAATGAATCCAGAAACCTTAATAAAAAAATATTTGAATATTTTGACAAAAATCACAAAATGCAAATGAGGGGGTTCAGGGAAATGAAAAGGATTTAGCAGAAATTAATGTTACAAAATCCAAAACTGTACACAGGCCAGTTTTCTGAAACAAGTTATTTTTCAGTGCTGTATTGAGCAGAAAATTGTGTTACATAGTTCACGAACTTCAAGAGGGGAGAGTTAGAGGAGCGATATGTCTGCATTAATTTTTTTGTAAAATGCAATAAAACCTTTACAGAAACACACCAAATGATGCAGTATGCCTACAGTGATGAACGCTGAAGCCATACTCAGTGTTACGAGCCATTCACATGGTTTAAAAATGGTCGGATGTAAGTTGAAGATGGCCCTCAATCAAGACTCCATTTGATGTCTACTGATGATGCTCATGTCATGAACATCAATGAAATTGTGCCTGCCAATTAAAGACTGGCAATCTGAGAGATTGCAGAAAAATGTAACATTTCTGTTGGCCCACTTCATGAAGCAGTTGGTTAATGTCATGAAATCCTGACGCAGCATCTTGGAATGCATCATGTTACTGCCACTTCATCCCCTGGCTCGTGAGTCAAGACTGGAAAGACCTTTGCCTAGCAGTCTGTGAAAATCTTTTGGATTGCTTAAATGAGAATGAGATGTTCGTTAAGAGAATCATAACCGGTGATGCGATGTGGGTCTATGGCTACGATGTTGAGATGAAGGTTCAATCTCCACAATGGGTTGAGAAAGGACGTCCAAGCCCAAAAACTCATCAGGTCAAGTCATATGCCAAAGCCATGCTGATAATTTTCTTTGACTCTGAAGAATTAGTTCATCAAGAATTCATGCCACAGGGACAAATTGTTAATTGATGGTACTATCAGGATGTGTTCCGATGCCTGCAAGGAAATGTGAGAAGGAAACAGTCTGAACTGTAGAGAGACATTTCATTGTTCTTCCACCATGATAAAGCATCCACAAAATCACTGTGCTGCCTCATCCTCCATACTCTCCAGATCTTGCCCCTGCGGACTTTCTTTTATTTCCAAAGTTGAATATCTCATTGAAAAGATAAAGATTTTTAATGATAGATGAGATAAAAGAAAATTTGCAGACAGTGCTTTGTGTGATCCAGCAAGGTGTGTACCAAGACTGCTTCCAGAAGTGGAAACGGTGTTGGCAGGTACTGTAAATATCCCAAGTTCCTTAAATAAATGTTTGCAAGGTGATGTTGGGTGGGCTCCAGCTATTATTCTGACTACGGTGAATACTTTTTCTTATTCTGATTGCAATGAATACTTTTTCTATTATTGATAAATTACCCTAACATATGAGCCATATGAAAGCAGTGAATGAAAATTGGCATAGTAGGTTAATTTACTGATATGTTTATCACAAAAATTTGCAATAAACCTAATAGAATAAGTAGCTAAACCTAACTATTTTAGCAGATCATCTATGTGTTTCTTCCAATTCAATTTTTCATCAATGTACATACTCAGAAATGAAAAACACAATCTTGAAGATGTTCTGCAGTCTTAATTTATTTTGCTAACCAGTTTTCAGCTTACAAGGCCATCATCAGGTTTTCACTGACTGCTGTCATCAAATAGGATACAATGCTGGTGAACAACTGCAAATGAGATGGAATTTTCAGCTGTTTATACATGGAAGAACTCAGGGTAAATATCTGTCCCACTAACCAACAAGTCTGATGTGCTTGAGGTGAGAGTAGATGAAAGGTAAAGTGTCCATATTTATGTTTTTAAAACAACATGGTTTCTCGTATTTACCGATAACCCAGGGACAAAACTTCTCACTGCCATCAGCATTATAGCACAGTACAACAGTCACACGTTGTTTGCTTCATGATCCACTGTGACACTTATCACCTTTTATCCCCAGGGTGTAATTTGGAAAAAGATTGTAGAAAAATCCAGTTTCATCCATGTTAAACACATGAGGCATACTTTTCCCTCACTCGGTTGAATTCATGCAACCAGCTGTTCACACTTTCTTCATCAACTTAACTTGCTTCACCACAAATTTGTACAGATGAAATTGAATGTCTATTTTGGAACCGATACAACCAACCAGCAGAACAACGGAAGTCTTCGATGCCCATATCTTTAGCAATATCATTTGCTTTTGACTGAATCACAGGGCCATTTAAAGGTATGTTAGATGCACGCATATGATTGAACCATTCTAGCAGTAACACCTCGATGTCTTTATACTTGGCGGCACGAAGTCGTTTAGATTTGTTTCCAGAACTTGATGCCGCAGCGTTAATAATTTTTTCTTGATTCTTAATAATCATAGACAAAGTAGATTTAGGTATTCCAAATCGCTCTGCAATTGCTGTTTTCTTGGTACCATGGTCCACTTCATCTAGAATCTTAATCTTTAACTGTACATTTAGAGCTGTCTGTTTCCTCTTTGCCATTTTCACATGCTAAGGTACCGGTTGTAACTGTAGTTTTTATTCAGTATTCCAACTTGATATGGCTATGACTAACAGAACACCTGTCAAATCTGGATCTGAGTACATTCCTAAATGCTGCTGCAAACATTTTTGAATGTCTTACAATGTACAGCATACGCTGATTGTTGAGGTGATAATCGCGGCTACCGACCTACAATACGTTAAAAGTGAGACAACAATAAGTATAATTAGCTTTGTAGCTACATTTCCTACATTCATTTTGGGGGAAAAAATACGGTTTAGAATACTCTAAGGTCGTAAGTTTGTGTTACAGTGAAATTTAATTACGCAAGGAACTGAAACAGAGTTCGTAATTCGCCTTAGCCGAAATTCGTGTTAACTGATAAAATATACCATAAGAACTAATGTATTCCTGGTGGGACCAATATTTTTTATTGTGTTAACTGTGAGTTCGCACTAACGAGGTTATAATACCGTATCATTTTTGACAGTGAACTTGTAATGTAACTGAAAGTTTTAAACAGTAAGTAAATATAAAAGGATTGTGTGTGTGTGTGTGTGTGTGTGTGTGTGTGTGTGTGTGTGTGTGTGTGTGTGTGTGTGTAGACATTATAAAATTTATTTCCTCAACCAATAGCTCTATCCTAGTACTGCCTGACCACATCTTACATATCAAACAAAGATTCCTTCCAATGTTTGCAGGAAGTGGTGTACTATCTTACATCTATGACAAGTATCACATAGCATATCCAAAAACTGAAATCCTGCAATTGTAGGATTTACTACTATGTCAGTTACACCACAGCCCAGACATTTTCAATACTATAAACTGGGACAGCTTGAAGCAGTGGAGGAACTTGCAATGTTTTGTTGGAAATTTAGTTTTTTCGAGATTGGCAAGATTGTGATGTTGTTCAGTTAACACGAAATCGCAGAATATCTGAGTGACCACCATCAAACGTTCATTTCTGAGGAAGAGGATGTGGAACAAAAATGGAAAAAATTCAGAAACATCGTCCAGTACGCCTTAGATAAGTTCGTACCGACTAAGGTCCAAAGCGAGGGGAAAGATCCACCGTGGTATAACAATCATGTACGAAAGGTACTACGGAAACAAAGAAAGCTTCATCATAGGTTTAAGAGTAGTCGAATCATAGCTGATAAGGAAAAGCTGAACGAAGCGAAAAAGAGCGTAAAGAGAGCAATGAGAGAAGCATTCAACGAATTCGAACATAAAACATTGGCAAACAATCTAAACAAGAACCCTAAAAAGTTTTGGTCATATGTAAAATCGGTAAGCGGATCTAAATCCCCTATTCAGTCACTCGTTGACCACGATGGCACCGAAACAGAGGACGACCGAAGAAAGGCAGAAATACTGAATTCAGTGTTCCGAAATTGTTTCACTGCGGAAAATCGTAACACAGTCCCTGACTTCAGCCGTCGCACAGACGCCAAAATGGAAAATATTGAAATAAACGATATCGGAATTGAAAAACAACTGCTATCACTTAGTAGCGGAAAAGCATCCGGACCAGACGAGATACCCTTAAGTTTCTACAGTGATTATGCTAAAGAACTTGCCCCCTTTCTATCAGCAATTTATCGTAGATCGCTGGAAGAACGTAAAGTACCTAGCGACTGGAAGAAAGCGCAGGTCGTTCCCATTTTCAAGAAGGGTCATAAATCAGATGCGAATAATTATAGGCCTATTTCGCTTACGTCAATCTGTTGTAGAATAATGGAACATGTTTTGTGTTCTCGTATTATGACGTTCTTAGATAATACAAATCTCCTTCATCATAACCAACATGGATTCCGCAAACAGAGATCATGTGAAACTCAGCTCGCCCTATTTGCCCAAGAAATTCACAGTGCCGTAGACACTGGCGAGCAGATTGATGCCGTATTCCTGGACTTCAGGAAGGCATTTGATACGGTTCCGCACTTACGTTTAGTGAAAAAAATACGAGCTTACGGAATATCGGACCAGGTTTGTGATTGGATTCAGGATTTCCTAGAAGAAAGAACACAACATGTCATTCTTAACGGTTCAAAATCTGCAGATGTAGAGGTAATTTCGGGAGTACCGCAGGGAAGCGTGATAGGACCTTTATTGTTTACAATATACATAAATGACTTAGTTGACAACATCGGTAGCTCCGTGAGGCTATTTGCAGATGACACGGTTGTCTACAAGAAAGTAGCAACATCAGAAGACTCGTACGTACTCCAGGAGGACCTGCAGAGGATTAATGCATGGTGCGACAGCTGGCAGCTTTCCCTAAACGTAGATAAATGTAATATAATGCGCATACATAGGGGCAGAAATCCATTCCAGTACGATTATGCCATAGGTGGTAAATCATTGGAAGCGGTAACGACCGTAAAATACCTAGGAGTTACTATCCGGAGCGATCTGAAGTGGAATGATCACATAAAACTAATAGTGGGAAAAGCAGGCGCCAGGTTGAGATTCATAGGAAGAATTCTAAGAAAATGTGACTCATCGACAAAAGAAGTAGCTTACAAAACGCTTGTTCGTCCGATTCTTGAGTATTGCTCATCAGTATGGGACCCTTACCAGGTTGGATTAATAGAAGAGATAGACATGATCCAGCGAAAAGCAGCGCGATTCGTCATGGGGACATTTAGTCAGCGCGAGAGCGTTACGGAGATGCTGAACAAGCTCCAGTGGCGGACACTTCAAGAAAGGCGTTACGCAATACGGAGAGGTTTATTATCGAAATTACGAGAGAGCACATTCCGGGAAGAGATGGGCAACATATTACTACCGCCCACATATATCTCGCGTAATGATCACAACGAAAAGATCCGAGAAATTAGAGCAAATACGGAGACTTACAAGCAGTCGTTCTTCCCACGCACAATTCGTGAATGGAACAGGGAAGGGGGGATCTGATAGTGGTACAATAAGTACCCTCCGCCACACACCGTAAGGTGGCTCGCGGAGTATAGATGTAGATGTAGATGTAGATATGGCAAATGAGCGTAATTAATTCTGTTTAGGCATCAAACAGTTTGAAACATTTGGAAGATTGTTAATTTGTCATAGGTAACTTAATTTAAAAATGATTGAAATCAGGGAATGTGAAGACATATTAAAAAATAACAGTGTGGAAACTACTTTTGTAGGGCTACAGTATTACATAGGCCTACATATAACTGAATTAAAAATAAAACATACTTTGTCCATATAAAACAGGAGATTGCTATCATATTTTATTAACTGTATTAAAATTTTTCCAATGTGGGATACCTGGAAACAAAACTTTGAAATGTAAAAAGCATCTAACATTTTTATATTTCCTCTTGAAGATGATGTAAGTGTGGTATATGTTAACAATACTGTGTGTAACATGAAACCATTGTTGCTTATCAGATGAATTATAAATGAAACCATTGTTGCTTATCAGATGAACTATAAATGAAACCATTGTTGCTTATCAGATGAACTATAAATGAAACCATTGTTGCTAGTCAGATGAACTATACTGAACTTCTGGGAAAGTGTGGTCTCTTAAACGTTTAGTTCCAAAGTTTATAATAGCCATGTAGTGACTATGCTGATTTCATTGTGCTATACCAGGGTCACTCCTCCTCATTTATCTCTGTTCTTTCAGTTAATTTTCGTATATCAACATAATGGAAGTATTTTATTAGGTAATAGTTTCATATTTTATTGTTTTAAGAACACTTCATTTGTATTATTTTTGTCATTTCAAATAAACTTGTTGTAAAAGTATTACTTCATGCAATAATGTCATTTCATTTTAATTTTAATCAAATATTGTTCTAATAATTATCACTTGGTACCAAAATCTATCATTTTGGGGGAACAAAATGTATCCCAAAAGACTCTTGGCATGAAATTTATTAAAAAAGTAAACTTTGTTTGAAGTATGACCCTACCATGGGAAAACTTGAAACCAGCACAAAAATGATTTTTTGGCATAAAATGAATCAAAAGTTCTTTTGGGGAACATCAACATAATGAATTAATCATTACCTAATAGTTAAGACCAATCCATGCCAGATAATTAAAAAAAACGATAGAAAATGGAAAGGTAAAAGTCAAATATTGTTCCAAGTTAGCCCACTTTATGGCAGTAAAAATTATATAGCCCATAGTAAGGTATACACAGTTACTTATCCTGGTTGTGATAAGTTTTATATTGTTTATCAGGCTGAAACATAGGAACTAGGTTGGCCAAATGTGAACACCACTGGAGGTTGCAGAATTCTGACCCAGATTTGCTGAGAATGTACTGAGTGAGGGCCACTGTTACCAGCCACAGTACCAGCCCTCCACCTGGCAAATAAAGACCAAAAACATGATCTGTTGGAAGCCCTGGAAATCAATAAACTTCTGGCTACAGCACTGATTTAATATTAATTGATCAAACACAACTCCCCTCTTCTAAAATTCACTTAATCCTCACATTTCTCCACTTGTTTCTCTACTGTCTGTCCCATTCTGTTCTATTTGTTCCTCTATTTATTTATTTTATCGTGATTCTATGTGTACAGATTCCCTACAGTAACAGAAATTCTTCCACATCTAAAGCTATATACAAACTGCACAAACCACTCCAAAATGCATGGCAGAGGATACCTTGTACCATTACTAGTCATTTCCTTCCCTGTTCCACTAACTAATGGAGCAGGGGGAAGACAACTGTCTATATGCTCCAGAGAAAGCCCTAATTTATATTATCTTATCTTCAAAGTCCTTATGCAAAATGTATGTTGGCAGCAATAGAATCATTCTGTCTTCTTCTTCATGTGCCGTCTCCTCTAAGAAGGTTGGCTGTCATCATGGCAATTTCTGATCTTGATTTGGCTGATCTAAGGAGTTCTGACGTTGAACAGTTGTACCAATTTTTTAAATTGTCAATCCAGGATGTCCGTCTTCTACCCCTCGTTCTCTTCCCACAAATTTTCCCTTCTAGTATTATTTGCAATATTTTGTAATTTACTCCCCTAATAACATGGCCTAAATATTGTAGCTTCCTTACTTTAATAGTTTTAATTCATTCTTTTTCCTTTCCCATTCTTCTTAGGACATCTTGATTAGTAATCCTCGACACCCAACTAATTCTGTAGTCTGCCTCAAATGCCAGTTTTCTAAATTTCTCAATAGTTTCTTGTGAAAAGAATGTTGTCTTGCTTCCAGAGATTCCCATTTGAGTTCATGAAGTGTCTCTGTAATACTTGCATGCTCATCAAACCTACTGCTAGTAAATCTGGCAAGCCATATCCAGAGTTCTTTGATGTCCTCCTTTAATCTTGAATGGTGGAAATCACACACACTCAAGCAGTATTCAATAATGGGTTGCACTGGCGTTCTATACACTATTTCCTTTAGAGATGAGCTACACTTTCCTAAAATTCCCCCAATAAACCTAAGTTGACCATTGATCATTCCTCCTACTGTTCTCACATGTCATTTCATTTCACATCACACTGCAACATTTGCACCTAGATATTTAATCCATGTAACCATGTCAAACAGCACACTATTAATGCTGTATGCAAATGGCACAGGACTGTTTTCCTACTCATGTTCATTACCTTGCATTTTTCTACATTTAGATCAAGCTACCATTTATCACACCAAATAAAAACTCTGTTCAAATCATTTGGGATCTTTCTACAGTCACTTGAAGATAAGACCTACCCACACCTGACAATGTCATAAGCCAACAGCGATCAATTGCTGCTCACCCTGTCCATCAAGAATAAGAGCAGTCCCATCACACTTCCTTAGGGTGCTCATGATGATTTCCTTGTTTCTGATGAGAACTCACTGTCAAAGTCAATGTACTGTGTTCTATTACTTACTTCATATCCCTGATACATAATTTGAAGGTCTGGGGGCAATAATATCCTAACCCACAGAAACCAAGTTCCAATAATTGAGATTTTCTTGTCCTGAAATGTACATTATATATTGTAAGCCGTAAAATTATGAGCTATCATGATTTAATATAGAGAACCATTTTATCAAATCAGAATAATCTCTTTTATTATCTTCTAACTGTTTTGTGTGGATTACCTCGTTTTTCATTGGAAAATTCATCTGAAATGTTGATTACCATGCTTTTTTCATATTAATAATGATGTTATTTCAGTATAAATGCTCATTTATATTTATTATTTAATTGCTGAGAAAAGTGTACTCTATCACACTGGGTAACACATTACTGTCTTATTCAAAAAGAGTTATTGAAATAATCTTCTTAGCTTGAAAAGTTATTTCTAATAACATGGATTCATTTGTTCATTGTTCAGTAAACATCAATTTAAAACAAAATTATCTCATACAAACAGAGACACACATGAAAATGATCTTAATAAGAGGCAAATAATTTTACGTTTAACATCATGTAACTCTTTCTTTTGGTCATCAGTCTACTGACTGGTTTGATGCGGCCCACCACAAATTCCTTTCCTGTGCTAACCTCTTCATCTCAGAGTAGCACTTGCAACCTACGTCCTCAATTATTTGCTTGACGTATTCCAGTCTCTGTCTTCCTATACAGTTTTTGCCCTCTACAGCTCCCTCTAGTACCATGGAAGTCATTCCCTCATGTCTTAGCAGATGTCCTATCATCCTGTCCCTTCCCCTTATCAGTGTTTTCCACATATTCCTTTCCTCTCCGATTCTGCGTAGAACCTCCTCATTCCTTACCTTATCAGTCTACCTAATTTTCAACATTTGTCTATAGCACCACATCTCAAATGCTTCGATTCTCTTCTGTTCCGGTTTTCCCACAGTCCATGTTTCACTACCATACAATGCTGTACTCCAGATGTACATCCTCAGAAATTTCTTCCTAAAATTAAGGCCGGTATTTGATATTGGTAGACTTCTCTTGGCCAGAAATGCCTTTTTTGCCATAGCGAGTCTGCTTTTGATGTCCTCCTTGCTCCGTCCGTCATTGGTTATTTTACTGCCTAGGTAGCAGAATTCCTTAACTTCATTGACTTCGTGACCATCAATCCTGATGTTAAGTTTCTCGCTGTTCTCATTTCTACTACTTCTCATTACCTTCGTCTTTCTCCGATTTACTCTCAAACCATACTGTGTACTCATTAGACTGTTCATTCCGTTCAGCAGATCATTCAATTCTTCTTCACTTTCACTCAGGATAGCAATGTCATCAGCGAATCGTATCATTGATATCCTTTCACCTTGTATTTTAATTCCACTCCTGAACCTTTCTTTTATTTCCATCATTGCTTCCTTGATGTACAGATTGAAGAGTAGGGGCGAAAGGCTACAGCCTTGTCTTACACCCTTCTTAATATGAGCATATCGTTCTTGATCGTCCACTCTTATTATTCCCTCTTGGTTGTTGTACATATTGTATATGACCTGTCTCTCCCTATAGCTTACCCCTACTTTTTTCAGAATCTCGAACAGCTTGCACCATTTTATATTGTTGAACGCTTTTTCCAGGTCGACAAATCTTATGAAAGTGTCTTGATTTTTCTTTAGCCTTGCTTCCATTATTAGCCGTAATGTCAGAATTGCCTCTCTCATCCCTTTACTTATCCTAAAGCCAAACTGATCGTCACTTAGCACATTCTCAATGTTCTTTTCCATTCTTCTGTGTATTATTCTTGTTAGCAGCTTCGATGCATGAGCTGTTAAGCTGATTGTGCGATAATTCTCGCACTTGTCAGCTCTTGCCATCTTCGGAATTGTGTGGATGATGCTTTTCCGAAAGTCAGATGGTATATCGCCAGACTCATATATTCTACACACTAACGTGAACAGTCGTTTTGTTGCCATTCCTCCAATGATTTTAGAAATTCTGATGGAATGTTATCTATCCCTTCTGCCTTATTTGACTGTAAGTCCTCCAAAGCTCTTTTAAATTCCGATTCTAATACTGGATCCCCTATCTCTTCTAAATCGACTCCTGTTTCTTCTTCTATCACATCAGACAAATCTTCACCCTCATAGAGGCTTTCAATGTATTCTTTCCACCTATCTGCTCTCTCCTCTGCATTTAACAGTGGAATTCCCGTTGCACTCTTAATGTTACCACCGTTGCTTTTAATGTCACCAAAGGTTGTTTTGACTTTCCTGTATGCTGAGTCTGTCCTTCCGAGAATCGTATCTTTTTCGATGTCTTCACATTTTTCCTGCAGCCATTTCGTCTTAGCTTCCCTGTACTTCCTATTTATTTCATTCCTCAGCGACTTGTATTTCTGTATTCCTGATTTTCCTGGAACATGTTTGTACTTCCTCCTTTCATCAATCAACTGAAGTATTTCTTCTGTTACCCATGGTTTCTCCGCAGCTACCTTCTTTGTACCTATGTTTTCCTTCCCAACTTCTGTGATGGCCCTTTTTAGAGATGTCCATTCCTCTTCAACTGTACTGCCTGCTGCGCTTTTCCTTATTGCTGTATCTATAGCGTTAGAGAACTTCAAACTCTTAAGGAATAAGTATTAAAAAATATCTGTTGAAAGCATTATGCCATAACAAAACAATGTACTTATGACAATATTTTAATACTGGTATAAAAGATATGCTGAATATTCAAAAGTGTATTATGAACCTCAATTAATACTAATAAACATATTTAGCCTAATAATATTTCATAAATTTGAGTTGCATAACACAGTCTGACATTTTTTCCCACATCCTTCTACATTGAGAAGTAAGAAAAATATAGTGAACATTGTTACTGAAGTACATAGGTATTTACTGTTTGTATGGATCTTCAGTTATCACTGAAGAACATTTCTCTTCCTCTAACTCTTCTTCTGGTATGTGACCCATCTTCACTTTATTGTAATATTGTTCTAAGATGTTTGGGATGTAATCTTTCAGGGATAAAATGTGTTTCATTTTTAATGAAACTACTCTTTTCGGTTCATTGTACTTTAAGGGAAAGACTGCCTTTGCTGGTGATCCAACTTGACCTCTCAGACGAAGAGTTACCATTACATCCAGGCCATTAAATTGGTAATTAATATTTAATGTCATTGGTTCATCCATTGAACATGAGAAGGTAACTATATCTTTGAATTGAGTAGGTTTCTTTTGGTCAGTCTTTGTTCAGAAGGTTCCTGAGGTTCTCCAGACATATGAAATCCTTCCTATACGGATCGGAGTGTGGAATGTCAGATCCCTTAATCAGGCAGGTAGGTTAGAAAATTTAAAAAGGGAAATGGATAGGTTAAAGTTAGATATAGTAGGAATTAGTGAAGTTCGGTGGCAGGAGGAACAAGACTTCTGGTCAGGTGACTACAGGGTTATAAACACAAAATCAAATAGGGGTAATGCAGGAGTAGGTTTAATAATTAATAGGAAAATAGGAATGCGGGTAAGCTACTACAAACAGCATTATTGTGGCCAAGATAGATACAAAGCCCATGCCTACTACAGTAGTACAAGTTTATATGCCAACTAGCTCTGCAGATGACAAGGAAATTGAAGAAATGTATGATGAAATAAAAGAAATTATTCAGATAGTGAAGGGTGATGAAAATTTAATAGTCATGGGTGACTGGAATTCGGTAGTAGGAAAAGGGAGAGAAGGAAACGTAGTAGGTGAATATGGATTGGGGCTAAGAAATGAAAGAGGAAGCTGCCTGGTAGAATTTTGCATGGAGCATAACTTAATCATAGCTAACACTTGGTTCAAGAATCATAAAAGAAGGCTGTATACATGGAAGAAGCCTGGAGATACTGACAGGTTTCAGATAGATTATATAATGGTAAGACAGAGATTTAGGAACCAGGTTTTACATTGTAAGACATTTCCAACGGCAGATGTGGACTCTGACCACAATATATTGGTTATGACCTGTAGATTAAAACTGAAGAAACTGCAAAAAGGTGTGAATTTAAGGAGATGGGACCTGGATAAACTGAAAGAACCAGAGGTTGTACAGAGTTTCAGGGAGAGCATAAGGGAACAATTGACAGGAATGGGGGAAAGAAATACAGTAGAAGAAGAATGGGTATCTTTGAGGGACGAAGTAGTGAAGGCAGCAGAGGATCTAGTAGGTAAAAAGACGAGGGCTAGTAGAAATCCTTGGGTAACAGAAAATATATTGAATTTAATTGATGAAAGGAGAAAATATAAAAATGCAGTAAATGAGGCAGGCAAAAACGAATACAAACATCTCAAAAATGAGATCGACAGGAAGTGCAAAATGGCTAAGCAGGGATGGCTAGAGGACAAATGTAAGGATGTAGAGGCTTATCTCACTAGGTGTAAGATAGATACTACCTACAGGAAAATTAAAGAGACCTTGGAGATAAGAGAACCAATTGCATGAACATCAAGAGCTCAGATGGAAACCCAGTTCTAAGCAAAGAAGGGAAAACAGAAAGGTGGAAGGAGTATATAGAAGGTCTATACAAGTGCGATGTACTTCAGGACAATATTATGGAAATGGAAGAGGATGTAGATGAATATGAAATGGGAGATACGATACTGCGTGAAGAGTTTGCCAGAGCACTGAAAGACCCAAGTCAAAACAAGGCCCCTGGAGTAGACAACATTCCATTGGAACTACCGACGGCCTTGGGAGAGCCAGTCCTGACAAAACTCTACCATCTGGTGTGCAAGATGTATGAAACAGGTGAAATACCCTCAGACTTCAAGAAGAATATAATAATTCCAATCCCAAAGAAAGCAGGTGTTGACAGATGTGAAAATTACCGAACAATCAGTTTAATAAGCCACAGCTGCAAAATATTAACACGAATTCTTTACAGACGAATGGAAAAATTGGTAGAAGCCGACCTTGGGGAAGATCAGTTTGGATTCCGTAGAAATGTTGGAACACGTGAGGCAATACTGACCCTACGACTCATCTTAGAAGCTAGATTAAAGAAGGACAAACCTACATTTCTAGCATTTGTAGACTTAGAGAAAGCTTTTGACAATGTTGACTGGAATACTCTCTTTCAGATTCTGAAGGTGGCAGGGCTCAAATACAGGGAGCGAAAGGCTATTTACAATTTGTACAGAAACCAGAAGGCAGTTGTAAGAATCGAGGGGCATGAAAGGGAAGCAGTGGTTGGGAAGGGAGTGAGACAGGGCTGTAGCCTATCCCCGATGTTATTCAATCTGTATATTGAGCAAGCAGTAAAGGAAACAAAAGAAAAGTTCGGAGTAGGTATTAAAATCCATGGAGAAGAAATAAAAAATTTGAGGTTCACTGATGACATTGTAATTCTGTCAGAGACAGCAAAAGACTTGGAAGAGCAGCTGAACAGAATGGATAGTGTCTTGAAAGGAGGATATAAGATGAACATCAACAAAAGCAAAACGAGGATAATGGAATGTAGTCGAATTAAGTCGGGTGATGCTGCAGGAATTAGATTAGGAAATGAGACACTTAATGTAGTAAAGGAGTTTTGCTATTTGGGGAGCAAAATAACTGATGAGGGTCGAAATAGAGAGGATATAAAATGTAGACTGGCAATGGCAAGGAAAGCGTTTCTGAAGAAGAGAAATTTGTTAACATCGAGTATAGATTTAGGTGCCAGGAAGTCGTTTCTGAAAGTATTTGTATGGAGTGTAGCCATGTACGGAAGTGAAACATGGATGATAAATAGTTTGGACAAGAAGAGAATAGAAGCTTTTGAAATGTGGTGCTACAGAAGAATGCTGAAGATTAGATGGGTAGATCACATAACTAATGAGGAAGTATTCAAGAAGCTTGCACAGGATAGAGTGGCATGGAGAGCTGCATCAAACCAGTCTCAGGACTGAAGACCACAACAACAAAACAATGGCCAAAATCTTGGTCTGAATGGAATGTTGTATGGCCTCAAGTAGGGATATAATGTTCTACATGTTCAAAGCAACCAGAAGCAGTGAGATATGATAAAAAATCTACCACAGACCAGTTTTTGTTGTGGACGAAACAGTTACCACGTATTGAAACAAGTTTCCTTCCTCTCACATTAAATTTCTTGATATGCTGTGATTCTTGAGTTTCTCCCAGCGTATTTGATAATCAAAATATCCACGGGTGTGCTGCCGGTCTATAGTGTCCAACGGGCACAATATTTCGGTGATCATACATGTCGCCATCATCAGGTGAACTGACGGACTGAGCTCATGTGAACGTGCCGGCACGGAGATCCGTACGCCATGGCTGCTCAGAGGGAACTGGGTTTGGTCGCCGCGGCGGCCGATTTAAATACCCTCCACCTGGGGCATGCTCCCTCCGTCGTCCGTGCCCCGCACCACGGTCACGAGAGTAAATCGAGCAAACGTATTGTTGTGACGACCACGGCGGACAGAGCCATCACACCGACGTCATCTCAGACGCCATCGCAATCTGTTCCACCGCGCGACCGTGGCACGGGACGCGGACGGTGGAGGGAGCGCGCCGCGGGCGGAGGGTATTTAAATCGGCCGCCGCTGCGACCAAACCCAGTTCCCTCTGAGCAGCCATAGCGTACGGATCTCCGTGCCGGCACGTTCACAGGAGCTCAGTCCGTCAGTTCACCTGATGATGGCGACATGTATGATCGCCGAAATATTGTGCCCGTTGGACACTGTAGACGGGCAGCACACCCGTGGATATTTTGATTATCTTGATATGCTTCTTTTAAAAGCCTATGATCTCCTCTGATCCATGGCCTGTAGTTGGTTCATCCCAAATATAGAAGTAATGACCTAGTCCATACTTGCAGTCATGTACACTAAAATTGTAACACTACAATTTCCTAGAATAAAAGGCTGCACCAGTGCTCAGTTTAAGAAGAGGCAGTGCTTGCTGAAGGCCAAATGAGGACATATAAGTATCTTCTTCAGCTTTGGCTAAATCTATATTTTCTTTTATTTTTGTAAATCCAGCTTGTGCTCTTCTATGGTACAGTTCAACAAGAACTTCTCTCATGGAATTCCTTGGTATCATTTTTTAATTTGCAGTATTTAATTTTCAAGTAAAGTGTGACACATGTTTTACATGTGCCACTCTATGGATGCTTGAAATATATATTCACTGTTCTGAAGATACTTTTGTACTTGTCACTGGAAATTGGCTTTAGTGCATTTTCTTTGCATAAATTATTGAAATAACCGTCATAAATGCTTCTAATTGAGTGTTCATAACCAATACAAACACTGTCTGTGTTATCTTTCCGGCTGTAATGACTTCTGTATTATGGAATTTTGTTAATGTGTTAAATTACACACTTTCTCTGATCATCTCAAAAAGCATTATTTCTAGTTCCAAGAAGGCCTCTTTGGTTCAAAGAAGGACTCTTCTGACCTAGAGATAGTTTTTTTAACCACAATCTCAATCCTTCCCCTTGATTTTTGAAGTCCATGTGGGTTTAGAAATGCTGCTTCATGAACTACCACTTCCATAGAATCTTTCAAAACTGTATGCACCACACTATTAGTTCTTCCACTTCCATCATACTTCTTCATGTACCTATGTTTAATTGGAATGACTTTGTTTTATCAATGCAAATACAAATTCTGAAGATCATAGTTTTTCATGCCCCAAAATTCTGAAAATATTTTTTCCGTAAGTTCTTGTGGAATCTTTACAAAACACTGTTTCTTGCACTCACAGTCATGACATATTCCAAGTTTTCCCATAATTATTCCTTTGTTAACCATTGTGTACTCAAGGTCTGCATTCCTCTTCTGTTTCTTTTCCCTACTTTAGTTAATTTTAATTTTTCTTACAGGAAGATTACCCTTGTTTCACAATTTATTTCTAATGTTATTGCACAACCTAGGTTCCGGGTTATAAGCCCATTTTCAAGTAAATTACTGATTCCCAAAGATGATAATGCATGGATAAACATGATGACAAGGCAAAGATAGTCTCAACTTCTTAGGTATCGATCCATAGCTTAATGTACACTTACATCAAGGAACATTTTGTAACAAATTACATCCAGTGTTACACATTCACCAATTATGCTTACTACAATGACCAGACTAAAGTTAGGCATCAGGTAAGATATTTTTAACTACAACAGATTGGAGCCCAAAGTTTTGCTTCTATCCTGGGATTGTGATCTCATCTAAAAGAGTTGAATAACTGAATTGGGTTTGCTCGTTTAATAATAGGTGTGGGGATATACACATCTGTTTTTCATTTCTAAAATTTCTAATTGGTCGAGTCTGGCCCCCTTTTCCTCTGTATGTAGGACTTGTACATCTACTACGTATTTGTGATTATCGTTCAGGCAATGTTCTGCAAGGGCTGAATCAGGCTTCCTCAATCTCCAGCTTCTGTGGTGTTCCTTAAGTCTGGTACAGATTGACCTCCCAGCTGGCCAATGAAGCGAGACTGACACTCCTGGCATGTCATTTTATAAACTCCACTTTTTGTGGTTGCTGGTTGTATGTCTTTTGCATTGAACAAGAAACCACCTATTGTCTGGAGGACATAGAAAAACACTGATGTTACTTATGCTATTTGATATTTTCCCTATAAAAGGTAATCTGTACCATTTCCTTGCCTGTTTGCCTGTGTTTTTCATTGTGGACAGTAGAGGCCTAGTTTGCTTCTTCCTCTTTTTACCTAAAATTTTATCAGTTTTAAGAGTTGGGTGGCGGGGGGGGGGGGGGGGGGGGGTATGATAGGGAAATAAATACAATGCTCTGAGTGAAAAACTTGCAAATTTAGGAAAGCAACTGTCTCTTAAACAGTGTTGTCATTTGAGCAATTGGGATGTAAACAGTGACACATGGCACTGACCTACAAATAGCGTCTCACTAAATGTTGTGGAAAACAAAACTAAATGTGCAAACATACTAAGTACCATGAATAAATTTGCTGCTCTTAGGGGCTCAAAGAAAAATGCAGCAAAATGAACAATGATTAAAGTGCTCTTCCTCCACTGGAAGTGCACAACAGAATGAAAACACAACAAATGAACAACACCATTAATGATACTACAAATATCTCTGTGAAAAAGGCCCAAACAGATGTACAAAAAGTGAAAGTGAAAGTGAATTATGCACTGAGAAGAAGAAAGAAACAAAAATCATTGTATATGGAGACAACTACAAAAAAGGACTTTCTCAAAAACTTAGAAGCATTAGCAAAACATTGGAGGTGCCAATTTCAAAGAAATGAAGAAAAATATTGTGAAGAATGACTACACTAAACAGGACAGCATAACGATTTGTGCTGGAGAAAATGACATTTGCAACAATAGAGTGACAAACATGTGTAAACAGTTCTTGAGATTTCTATTACTTCAAACTAATAAAATATCATACTTATAAACTTCAACCACAGACATGACCTGCCAGAATCCTCACCTGTAAACAATGAAATTCATAGAATAAATGGAAAAGTTAAAGAAACACATGTAAGGTGTTCAGTAATGTTAAATTAATAGATATCAGCTCACTTGATAGAGTCTGTTTTATCAGACATGGACGTCACTTGAACTGTAAAGAAAAGTGCATGATAGGAAAATTGATGAGTGAAGCAATTAAAAGTAAATCCCAAAAGACAGTCAGAGGAACTATGGTCGTATGAACCATATGTAGAACTTGCTACTGAACCAACAACAGCAACCACTTCAACAGACTGCAACAGAACCACAGATACAGTCACATCAGCAGTCAAGAAGAAGGATAGTGCTGCCACTAGTTCATCTACCAGAAGCAGGAATGTGAGTAACTGCAGTGAAGATTTTTTATGAACTATCTTGCTCCAGCTAGTCACCAAAATTGTAAATACAGATGCATTACGTTCTTCATTTCTTTCAACAAATGTGCAGACAACTAACCCCTCTATGTCCAACTTGAGAAAACAAAGTGTCTCCCTGTATTCACATGGGTTAAATGACCATCAAAATAGTGTTCAGAAAGGTTGTTCACATATAGACACAGTTGTCTCCCATAGGAATACAGATAGAGGCAAACTACTCACTTTTCTATAAATTGACGTATGTTGCATTAGAAATAAATCAGCATGTTGACATTACATGTGTATCTGATCACTGGTTAACCCAAGGCCAAGTAAATACAAGGGTCATCCACAACATAAGTTCCGTTTCTATTTCTATAGACAGCAGCACTATGACTGCAGTTCCGAGCATGCATGGCAGTTACTCTGACTCAAGGAGAAGACATGTATGGCATTTTCGCTGCTGCCAACGTGAGCTTTGTAGTGCTTCTTTATAATTTCAGCCATAATTGAAAATGCCTCTGTGTGTGAAATCAGATCTGTGATTCGTTTTCTAAATGCAAAGAAAGTTAAACCAAAGGAAATTCATCAGCAAATCTGCGAGGTTTATGGACAAAATGCTATGAGTGATTCAATGGTTAGAAGATGGGTCAGACTGTTCAATGAAGGATGTGATCAAGTGCACAATGAAGAACGAAGTGGACGTCTGTCTGTGGCTACTGATGAACTGGTTCACACAATTGAAGAGAAGATTAAGCACAACTGTAAGTTTATACTTAGTGCCCTTGCTATGGAAGTTACGCAAATCTCACGATCACTAATTCATGAAATTGTTACTCAAAAACTGAAATTTCGAAATTTTGCTCACATTGGATACCCAAAATTCTTACTGAACAACACAAGAAACAACAGATGGACAGTGAACTTCAGTTTTTGACACACTACAGTGAAGAAGGTGATGGTTTTCTTTCTCAGTCAGGGGGGATGAAACTTGGGTATCGTATGACATCCCTGAAACAAAATGGCAATCAGTGAAATGGAGGCACACTTCATCCCCAACAAAGGTTAAGCCTAAGCAAATCTTGACACCTCAAAAAGTCATGTGCACCATTTTTTTGGGACAGAAAAGACATTTTGCTGGTTGATTTCTTACCATGAGGCCAAACAATCAACACACACGGTTACTGTGAGACCATTAAGAAACTGCACTTCGCAATACAGAACAAGCACCGAGGATTACTGTCAAAAGGTGTTGTTTTTTCCCACGATAATGCCCGACCTCACATGGTGAATGTGTCGAAACAACTCTTGTGGGAACTTCACTGGGACGTGTTTGATAATTCTCCGTACAGCCCGGACATCACTCCTAGTGACTTTCATCTCTTCTTACACCTAAAATCTGTCCTTGGTGCTCAACACTTCAACGATGATGATGAGCTGAAAGAACATGTTACCACATGGTTGAAAACACAGGTAGCAACCTTCTATGAAGAAGGCATACAAAAACTTGTGCCACACTATGACAAGTGCCTACAAAATTTCAGAAGATATGTGGAAAAGTAGTTTAACAGTTGTAGAGTTTTGTACAATAAATATTTTTTCTGTATCTGTGCACGTTTGTTTTATATAACCAAATGGAACTTACTTTGTGGACATTCCTCGTATATTTGTTCCCCAAGGATATGTTGTTTCAGACATAATGTGCAGAAAACAGAGAAAGAATGGTGAGGCTGGAAGTTTTGTCAAACAATGAGTAAAATTTACCACAATTGATTTGTCTACATATTGCTCAGAACTGAATGGGGAGTTTAGATGTGTAAAAATAGAGAATGAAAATGTAGTTGTAGTTAAGCCTCTATAAATCTCCAGATGGAGATGTAAACTTGTTTATTTGAAAATGTGAGTTAATATTTAAAAATTCTTGAAGAATAAGTCAAGAATTGGTATATGTGGTTATTTTAAGATAGAAATGGCAAACACAGAGGGGCACATCCCAAGGAAACTTCTGAATATGCTAAGATTATTGGACATTCATTGTACAAATAACTGTGCTATACCTATGAATGCCTGCATAGACAATACTTAGTGAATTTCCACAGGGAAGACTTCACAGTCAGACTTTCAGGAGAAGTGTTGGTAGATCATGAGCCTTTACTCCTCATGCTGTATCAGAGGCAACCAACTAAAATGGAGGAATTTTGAGTGGTACTATTGAGAGGGCAAAAGGAAGTGTGTATAAGAGTGTTTACTAAAAGACTACGTAGAGCAAACTGGGACTTTGTATATAATTGCCACTCAGGGAAAAGGGGAGCTGAACTGGCCTTTGATAACTTTTTAAGAAATATACATAATTTATGGTATTCTTGTTTTCCATAAAAGAAAAATAGATCTCCAATTACACCTAAAAATAAAAGGCTGAACTGGTTTTCTGAAGAACTTGCAGTAATCAGGGGAAACATGCTCATACTGCACCAGATACATAAGCATGCTTGTGTACAAAGGACAGAACAGAGAGAGAAATGAAAAAAATTCTACAAAGTAAGCTCCTCATCACAAAAAAACTGGCAGTGGAAAACTGTATAGAAAGGGTCCCCAATAAATGCAAGGCAGTGTGGCAAATAATAAAACAAGGGGTCATTTCAAAGTGTACACAAGCAGCTCCACTGGACCCCAAGGAATGAAATCATCACTTTTTAAACTCATTAAAAAACATAAGCTATATTAAAGGAACAAATTCATCACCAATTTACCTGATTGGAGCCCTTCTGCCAAGTCACCAGGTATTAAATGGATTAATATTCCACTTGCTGATATTATAGAAACTGTTTTCAAATTCTGAAAGTCTGTACTGCTATTGGTAATTGAATTACATTATTAAAAAGACAACACACTCAGTCCCTACACCATTAGATTTTATTTTTAATAAATGTGTAGAATTTGGGTACTTCTGAAATCACTGAAGGTATCACAAGTTAAAGAGTTTTTAAAAAAGGGAACAAATAATTTCCCTACAGTTACAGAGTAGTCTCAACTGTGCCAATATTTAGACACTGCTACACATACAAATAAGCAGCTACTGGGTGCTCAGAAAGTAACTATGCAGTGTCATGTTGTAGTGTGCTAAGTAATGACTGATATTATTGTCAATTATTAATACAACATTTTGCATTGTTTAATGTATTTGAACCATACTTGACTAGGTATTTGTATTTGTTCACAGGTCTGGTTTGATTGAAGATCAACATCTTGTGTGACATCATTGCAATCCAGGTCATCATGCTGACGACTGAACAAAGAGTGTTTCTTGTGGAGCACGTGTTCCACAATGGAGACAACTTTACCTCAGAAATAGAAGCTGCATTTGCAGGAAGTTCCCAGGAGTGATGATGCTTAACGACAGTGCTCTAAGGAAACTCATCACCAAGTTTCAAAAGACCAGAAGCATTCATAATGCTCCAAAACCAGACAGGCCATCCACATCCAAAGATTCTCCTGAAGTCACTGTCTATGTATCAGTACAAAATGTTGGTTGTGCATGAACTGAGAGACATCTTTCACCCGGAGTATGAGAACTTTTGCAACTGGTTTCTGTTCTTTCTGCAGGACAATGGTGAGGGGATTCTTGACATAACATTTTTCATGGATGAGACATGGTTTCACCTCTCTGGTTATGTGAATAGCTAGAATAGTCGTGTGTGGACTATGGAGAAGCCAAATGAATTTAATGTGACCCCACAGTGTGATCAACAGTTTGGTGTTTGGTGTGCTGTGACTTGTAAATACATCATGGACTGATCTTTCAGAACAACATAAATGCAGAACAGTACTGCACCTGAATTCTGGAGCCCTTCCTAGGCGAACTGAATGAAGACGAAATTGAGAATGCCTGATTCCAACAGGATAGGGTGACTGCACATACTGCCCACAAGGTGATAAACTTTTTAAAGGACAGCTTCAGTGACCACATCATCTCTTGAGGTCTCTGTCCTCCATGTTCACCCAACTCGGCTCTACCAGATGACTTTCCGAGGGGTATGTTGAAGGGAAGGGCTTATGAAGGCCACCTGCCCACCATACAAGAACTTCAAGCTGTACTGATATGTCACATTTGGAACATCACTCCTGATGTTCTCCACAACATCTTCAAGAACATGCAAAAATGTGTGCGATTATGTCTTCAACTTCAAGGGGATCACGTCCAGCATCTTGTATACCTTCCATGACTTTAATATGGCAAGTTATGAACTGCACAGTTACTTATCGAACACCCTGTACTTTGAAAAACATGATCTTCTACTATCACTGCTATTATGTGACAAAAGCAAAGTATTTGATTGAATTCCTGTTGACATATTAATAAGGAAGCTAGAGTTTTATGGAGTGTGTGGGAACACATTAACTGTGATGCATTGTCATTTAAGCAACAGAAAACTGTCTGTCTTAGTCAAAAACGTAAATTCCTCCTTAACAGAAATCAGCACAGGTGTTCCACAAGGATCTATTTTTGGTCTCTTCTCCCTCAAATCAATGATTTGTCTAATAATGTAGCTCATTCTGTCATAGGTTATACAGATGATATAGTGCTACTTACCAAAAATCAGAGAATCTCAGATCGCAATAGGATAACAAAAGAAGCTCTTGAAGCAGACTTGTACTGGTTTGTAGCTAATAAGCTTCTGTGAAAGACTGATAAAACCCAACAACTCCTAAAGGGAATGTCTAATGAAATAGAAAATAAGTCAGTAAATCTTTTAGGTATTTATGTTGACTCTAGACTCCATTGGGAGAAACATATCAATCACGTATGTGAAAAAATACCTATGGTGTGTCAACTCAATTTGAAGCTAAGCGATTTAGTGAGCTTGATTACTCTAGGATGACATACTTTGGACTATTCCAGCCACATATGTTGTATGGTCTGATTGCACGAGGACACTTCCCTCCTCTTCTTATTCTTCTTCTTCTTCTGGTTTCTATCCATTCCGGATGTTCGCAACCACCTTAGAAGTGCTTTTCCTGTCACTTTCAGCTCTAAATAGCTTTGTAGATGTTTTAGAGGTCCACATTCTGATGTTCTTAAGTCAGGATATTCTTCTCCAGCCAACGCTTCTCTTCCCTGGTATTTTTCCTTGCAGGATACATGGAGCACTGTCATCCTCTTTTTTCCCAGGCTCAGAACTCTCACAAATATAGATTTATACTTACATGTGTCTGTGCTCTATGCTAAAAGTAATGTTTCAGTATTTACTGCTAGGGGAAAAACTCATGAACACAACACCAGAGCTAAGGCTAATTTAGATATACCAAAGCATGGGTTAGGAAGACCTGGAAATTCTCACAAAGTGAACCCACTCAAAATTTTCAACAAATTACCAATACCTGTTTGGACTATGTATCCAAAAATTCTTAAAATCAAATGGTACAGCTGTCTATCAGATCACCCATTTTACCATATTAAAGAATTCTTTTAGATGTCTGAAGAGGATATTAGCATGTAACAAATTTTCCTATAGTCTACTGTATCATTATGTGGTAGGTTTATGCTTTTTATAATTGTGCTTCTATGTTTTGTATAGTTATATCCTATGTACTGGTACAATGGGATGCACCCTCTGCCATGAGCTCACAGTAGTTTGCAGAATATAGACGTAGATGTACTCTATGCAGTTATTATTACACAGTGTTTGTACCATACAACATCATAGTATAACTTATGGAAGCTAGCTCTGAGAAATCTTCCTGTAGTGTAAATGATTATTGTGATGTCCAATATGTATACTACAGTTAGTTGATATTAGTTTATTTTACTACTGTATACCCACATATATTACTACATCTTGTATTATACAACAATGATTTAGCCTATTTCATTGTAAAATGATCAATAGTGCATAAAAATTCTTGATTTTTGAAGAAGTGGTTGAGAAGGGAGTGAGACAAGGTTGTAGTCTATCCCCAATGTTATTCAATCTGTGTATTGAGCAAGCAGCAAAGGAAACAAAAGAAAAATTTGAAGTAGGAATTAAAATCCACAGAGAAGAAATAAAAACCTTGAGGTTTACCGATGACATTGTAATTCTGCCAGAGAAAGCTAAGGACTTGGAAGAACAGATGAACAGAATGGACAGTGTCTTGAAAGGAGGATATGAGATGAACATCAACAAAAATAAAATAAATATAATGGAATGTCATCATATCAAATCATGTGATGCTGAGGGAATTAGATTTGGAAATGAGTAACAGGTGAGTCATGCTATTTGGGTAGCAAAATAACTGATGGCAGAAGTAGAGAGGATATAAAATGTAGACTGGCAATTGCAAGAATTGCATTTCTTAGGAAGAGAAATTTGTTAAAACTGAATATAGATTTAAGTATCATCAAGTCTTTTCTGAAAGTATTTGTATGGAGTGTATCCATATATTGAAGTGAAACATGGACAACAAACAGTTTAGACAAGAAGAGAATATAAGATTTTGAAATGTGGTGATACAGAAGAATAATTAAGATTAGGTGGATAGATGATGTAACTGATGAGGAGGTACTCAATTGAACTGGGAGAAAAGAAATTTGTGTCACGACCTGACTAGAAGAAGGGACCAATTGATGGGACACATTCTGAGATATCAAGGAACACCAAATTAGTACTGGAGGGAAGTGCATGTATGTGTGTGTGGAGGGGGGGGGGGGGGAAGGGAGGGGGTGTGTAGAAGGAGACCAAGAGATGAATACGGTAAGCATATTCAGAAGCATGTAAGTTGCAGTAGTGATTTGGAAGAGAAGATGCTTGCACAGGATAGACAGTAACATGGACACCTGGATCAAATCAGTCTATGTACTGAAGGCTACAAAACAACACAATTTAATTTCAGTTATTATACAAGTTACTAGGTTGTTTTATACATAATTACATCCTTTCTTCTGTTGAGTGCAATTCTTTGATGATACTGTGTTTCTGTCATTTTCTTTGTTTCCTTTATATCTACTCACTGTGTTACTTAAACAGTTTCAGTTACATTGCCATTGCACAATCAAAAATGACATTTACTGTGTGTTTGTACCTCAGTCACAATGTTTAACATGGTTTGTAATTTTGCTCACCAGTATTGCACTCTCTTTGATGATGATGATCAGTTAAAGTCTGATGATAGCCTTGCAACCTGGAAACTGGTGAATGAAATAAATTAATATTATGGAACATCCACAATATTGGGTGTTTCATTAATAAACAATGGCAGCATTAGGAAAACGGGTGTAAAGGGTGGGGAGGATCACCTTGTGTTCTCTGTGTATACTCATGAATGTCTTTTTCAACTTGTCAAAGAGGCTGTTCGAGCTTTGAAGGTCCTATGATAAGCTAGTTTGCGGCTTCCTAGACTTGCACTATAGGACTGAGAACTGTTGGGCCCCCTAAATGGGTCAGGTGTGCAATACACATCAGAGGCTGCTATCCAGGTAGCCATCTGTGTGTGAGTTGCACACAAAGATTTTTTAGAATATGTGATTCTCCATCCAGTCTAGATACCGACAGCTGTAAGAGACATGGAAGTATCAGTTATATCAAAATAACAGTGTCCCATAGGCCAGAATATTAAAATCCTAGTGATTAACTGCTTTAGTTTTCACACAAAGTGTCAGAGTTTGAAATGCTCCTTAAAAGCAGTGAAGCTATCATAACAGTAGGAACGGAAAGCTGGTTAAAACCCAACATTAACAGCAGTGGGACTTTTGGGAAACATTTAAACGTATATCCAGAGGATGAGCAAATGGGAAATGGAGGTGATGTGTTGGTCACAGCAAACAGAGACTCAGATCCACTGAGATTGAAACTGAAGCTGCAGTTGAGAGTGTTTGGGCAAGAGTCCATGTCAGGAATGTGCATAAACTTATAACTGGATTCCTCTATAGACCACCAGACTCAGCCCCTGGTTAACAAAAGCTCTAGAGAAAGCCTCAGTTCACTAGTATATAAGTTCCCCCAATCACACTGTAATCACTGAAGAAAATTTTAATCATCCAATAATCAACCGATGTAATCATAGATTTGTTAGGGACAAGAATGACAAAATATCCTGTCTAAAATCACTAACAGCCTTCTCTGAACAGAGAGTTTGGAACCTGAATCATGATGAAAATGTATTGGATCTAATGGCAATAAATAAACCTGACCTCTTTGAGGGTTTCCATCTTGAAACTGGTATCAATGACCATGCGGCACCTATAGTAGTTATGGTTATCAAAGTAGAAGAGCAACTAAAGTAAGTAGAAAGGTTTATGAGCTATTATTGGTTTCTCTATCTTAAACTTACTGCAATTCATTAAAGAGAATTTTACACCAGAAGTGCTTCGCTTTTATTTACAAAGCATTTTCTGTGGTCATTGATGTTGCTGGCACTTGTTCTTCCCTCTTTGTTAGTGGAGGCTGACGGCAAAAGAAACTCTGTTACACATGTTATATAGATATGGCAGTTTCTTCATTTTTGCACTTTCTCTTTGCTGGAATAACATCATTTACACTTCACCTCACTTTTAGAGACACAACTGCAATTATATGTGTTCTTACTGTTCTGAGTGTGACCAAATGTGACTACAATAATAAATGAAAAGCACCAGTTTGCTTTTGTTCTACAATATTATTTTTATTGCTAACCGGTTTTTGGCTTACAAGGCCATCTTCAGACATTTACTAAATGTCTGAAGATGGCCTTGTAAGCCGAAAACCGGTTAGCAATAAAAATAATATTGCAGAACAAAAGCAAACTGGTGCTTTTCATTTATTATTATAATATTGTTCTACCAAGAACCGACGGAAGATTCTGTTAAATGTGACTACAGTTCTACACTGATGCAAAAAAAGTCACAAGACCAAAAGATAATTAATGTAGAGTAACGAAAATTTGTGAATACAATTGTCTAGGTAACACATTTAAGATGATAATAATAATAATAATAATAATAATAATAATAATAATAGTAATAATAATAATAATGATAATAATTTTATTGTCATTTGGCCATTAGGGCAATAGACAACACCACACATATGTTGTTGTGATCTTCAGTCCAGAGACTGGTCTGATGCAGCTCTTCATGTTACTTTATCCTATGCAAGATTCTTCATATCCCAGTACCTACTGCAACCTACATCCTTCTGAATCTGTTTAGTGTATTCATCTCTTGGTCTCCCTCTACAATTTTTACGCTCCACACAGCCCTCTAATACTAAATTGGTGATCCCTTGATGCCTCAGAATATGCCCTACCAACCAATCCCTTCTTATAGTCATGCCACAAATTTCTTTTCTCTCCAATTCTATTCAATACCTCCTCATTAGTTATGTTATCTACCAATCTAATCTTCAGCATTCTTCTGTAGCACCACATTCCAAAACCTTATATTCTCTTCTTGTCTAAACTATTTATCATCCACGTTTCACTTCCATACATAGCTACACTCCATACAAATACTTTCAGAAACGACTTCCTGACACTTAAATCTATACTCGATGTTAACAAATTTCTCTTCTTCAGAAACGCTTTCCTTGCCATTGCCAGTCTACACTTTATATCCTCTCTACTTCGACCATCATCAGTTATTTTGCTCCCCAAATAGCAAAACTCATTTACTACTTTAAGTGTCTCATTTCCTAATCTAATTCCTGCAGCATCACCTGATTTAATTTGACTACATTCCATTATCCTCATTTTGCTTTTGTTGATATTCATCTTATATCCTCTTTTCAAGACACTGTTCATTCCGTTCAACTGCTCTTCCAGGTCCTTTGCTGTCTCTGACAGAATTGCAATGTCATCGGCGAACCTCAAAGTTTTTATTTCTTCTCCATGGATTTTAATACCTACTCTGAATTTTTCTTTTGTTTCCTTTACTGCTTGCTCAATATACAGATTGAATAACATCAAGGAGAGGCTACAACCCTGTCTCACTCCCTTCCCAACCACTGCTTCCCTTTCATGCACCTCGATTCTTATAACTGCCATCTGGTTTCTGTACAAATTGTAAATAGCCTTTTGCTCCCTGTAGTTTACCCCTGCCACCTTCAGAATTTGAAAGAGAGTATTCCAGTCAACATTGTCAAAAGCTTTCTCTAAGTCTACAATTGTTAGAAACATAGGTTTGCCTTACCTTAATCAATTTTCTAAGATCAGTCGTGGGGTCAGTGTTGTCTCACATGTTCCAAAATTTCTACGGAATCCAAACTGATCTTCCCCGAGGTTGGCTTCTACAAGTTTTTCCATTTGTCTGTAAAGAATTCGTGTTGGTATTTTGCAGCCGTGGCCTTATTAAACCGATGGTTCGGTAATTTTCACATCTGTCAATACCTGCTCTCCTTGCAATTGGAATTATTATATTCTTCTTGAAGTCTGAGGGTACTTAGCCTGTCTCATACATCTTGGTTACTAGATGGTAGAGTTTTGTTAAGCCTGGCTCTCCCAAGGCTGTCAGTAGTTCTAATGGAATGTTGTCTACTCCCGGGACCTTGTTTCGACTTAGGTCTTTCAGTGCTCTTCGAACTCTTCACGTAGTATCATATCTCCTATTTCATCTTCATCTACCTTCTCTTCCATTTCTATAATATTGTCCTCAAGAACATCGCCCTTGTATAGACACTGTATATACTCTTTCCACCTTTCTGCTTTCCCTTCTTTGCTTAGAACTGGGTTTCCATCTGAGCTCTTGATATCCATGCAATTGATTCTCTTTTCTCCAAAGGTCTCTTTAATTTTTCTGTAGGCAGTATCTATCTTATCCCAAGTGATATGCACCTCTACTTCCCTACATTTGTCCTCTAGCCATCTCTGCTTAGTCATTTTGCACTTCCTGTCGATCTCATTTTTGAGATGTTAGTATTCCTTTTCACCTGCTTCATTTACTGCATTTTTATATTTTCTCCTTTCATCAATTAAATTCAATATCTCTTCTGCTACCCAAAGATTTCTATTAGCCCTCATCTTTTTACCTACTTGATCCTCTGCTGCCTTCACTATTTCGTCTCTCAAAGCTACCCATTCTTCTTCTACTGTATTTCTTTCCCCCATTCTTGTCAATCATTCCCTAATACTCTCCCTGAAGCACTCTACAACCTCTGGTTCTTTCAGTTTATCCAGATCCCATCTCCTCAAATTCCCACCATTTTGCAGTTTCTTCAGGTTTAATCTACAGTTCATAATCAATAGATTGTGGTCAGAGTCCACATCTGCCCCTGGAAATGTCTTACAATTTAAAACCTGGTTCGTGAATCTCTGTCTTACCATTATATAATCTATCTGAGACCTTCCAATATGTCCAGGCTTCTTCCATGTATGCAACCTTCTTTTATGATTCTTGAACCAAGTGTTAGCTATGATTAAGTTACGCTCTCTGCTGCAAAATTCTACCAGGCAGTTTCCCACTAGAAGTATTGTTCCTCCTGCCACTGAACTTCACTAATTCCCACTATATCTAACTGTAATGCATCCATTTCCCTTTTTAAATTTTCTAACCTACCTGCCCGATTAAGGGGTCATTCCACGCTACGATCCGTAGAACGCCAGTTTTCTTTCTCCTGATAACGACATCCTCCTGAGTAGTTCCCACCTGGAGATCCAAATGGAGGACTATTTTACCTCTGGAATATTTTACCCAAGAAGACGCCATCATCATGTAACAGTAAAGCTGCATGACCTCGGGAAAAATTACGTCTGTAGTTTCCCCTTGCTTTCAGCCGTTTGCAGTACCAGCACAGCAAGGCTGTTTTGGTTAGTGTTACAAGGCAAGATGAGTCAATCATCCAAACTGTTACCCCTGCAACTACTGAAAAGGCTGCCGGCCCTCTTCAGGAACCACATGTTTGTCTGGCCTCTCAACAGGTACCCCTCCGTTGTGGTTGCACCTACGTTATGGCTATCTGTATCACTGAGGCACGCAAGCTTTCCCACCAATGGCAAGATCCATGGTTAATGGGGGGGGGGGGGATGAAATACATTACAAGTAAATACACTGAGGCTGTGGCAAGCATTTGATTTATGGTACTATTTAGATACAGTAAATGAATGTAGTTACTTGCTACAATGTTACTGCAGATATTCATTTATACTATAATAGCAGTTGGTCATTAAAAATTTAAATATTGCTTCCTTAAATGTAGACAATGTTTTTATTTCTTTTGGCTGAGTTGGAAGTTTGTTGTACAAAATAGTACCCCTAATGTTGGTTGAGATAAACCATTGCAAATGTGAAATGCTGGTATGTTAATAACTGGTGTAACCACCAGAATGTTGTATGCAAGCATGCAAATGTACATGTATTGTGCTGTACAGGTGCCAGATATTAGATTGTGGGAGGGAGCTCTATGCCCATTGCACTAAGTCAGTCAATAAAGGGATGGTCAACGCTGTTTGTAGATGACACTGAAGTTTTCATCTGATAACATCCCATTCATTCTCAACCAGAGGCAAATCTGGTGATCAAGCAGGCAAAGTTTTCTTGGTGTCTTTAATGAAACATTTCCACCTAGACTCTGCAGCAATAAAATAACAAATAAAGTAAAGTGGATTACCCACGGCGTAAAAATTTTGATTGTAAGGAAAAGGCAACTGCACTGAGAACTAAAATATAATACAGATATTGATTTCATTAAATATGATAGACTCTATAAAACCATATTTAAAAGGGTTGTCAGGGCTGCAAAACAACTGGCAAGTAACAGGCTAGTTTTAAATAATAAAAATAAGATGAAGGCTGTGTAGTCAGTCATTAAATCATTAGGTGTTAAGGCTTGTAACCAAGAAATTTCAAAAACTGACATTGAAGAAAATACTATTGTAAACCCAACTCAAATACCAGAGTACATTAATGAATTCTTTATAAATGTAGCAAAGTCTAATGCAGGTATAACAGATTATCACAACAAAGTAAATTCCTTTGGCCTTGGTGAAAACTTTACAAAATTCTTAAAAGTTTCTGTATAGGATGTAGAAAATGCTATTCTAACATTAAGAAACAAAAAATGTGCAGGTTGGGATGGAATACCCACCAAAGTTATTGAAGTGGTATATAACAGAATTGCAAACCCACTAGCTAAAATAATAAATCAATGTTTTGAAGAGGGCTGTTTCCCAGAGGTACTGAAATATGCTGAAGTCAAACCACTCTTCAAGAAGAGATCAAGAGAGATCATGGGAAATTATTGTCCTACCTCGATTCTCCCAGTCCTATCTAAAATATCTGAAAAACTTGCTGTTGAACAAATCCAAAACTTCATTGTAAAATATTCTGTTATTCTAAACAATCAATTTGGTTTTCACCAGGAGAGTTCATCATTAGACAAGAGAAATAAGGTGGTAGGAATTTTCTGTGACCTCACAAAGGCATTTGATTCTGTAAACCATGCATTGATTGTTTACAAACTTGAAAAGTATGGCATTGGCGACAGTGCCCTACAGTGGCTTAAATCCTACTTATCCAACATAAAGCAAAGAGTTAGCATTTCTTCAAATGGCATATATTATTTTTTCTGATTGGGAAAAAAAAAAAAAAAAACATCTCAGGGTGTTCAACAAGGCTCCATCTTAGGTCCAGTCCTATTTCTCTTTTATGTTAATGACCTCATACACCGGTTCCCGTCCAATCACCGAAGTTAAGCACTGTCAGGCGTGGCCGGCACTTGGATGGGTGACCGTCCAGGCCGCCATGTGCTGTTGCCGTTTTTCGGGGTGCACTCAGCCTCGTGATGCTAATTGAGGAGCTACTCGACTCCGGTCAAAGAAAACCATCGTAAAGACCTGGAGAGCAGTGTGCTGACCACACGCCCCTCCTATCCGCATCCTCAGCTGAGGATGGCACAGCGTTCGGATGGTCCCGATGGGCCACTTGTGGCCTGAGTGTATACGGAGTGTATTAAATATCAGCTCCTCATCAGCTCTGTTTGCAGCTGATACTTCTGTCGTGGTTGAAGATCAGGATTCAGAAAAAAATCACCAAATCTGTTATCAGTACCCTCAGTACCTTAGAAACTTGGTTTCAGCTCAATGGGTTGAGTCTAAACATATCAAAGACTCATGTGATAGAGTTAAAAACCAAACAGTCAAAATGTGAGCAGATTAAGATTGTACACAACACTCAAGATATAGAAGAAGTTGACTCACTCAAATTCTTAGGTTTAAATGTAGATAAAAAATTGAGCTGGCAGCAGCTTTGCATTTGCAATGCAAATATTATCAACTGCAACTGACATGGACACACAAAAAGTAGCATACACAAGCTACTTTGAATTCATTATTAGGTATGGTATTGTTTTTGGGGGTAAGTTGACAAACGTAGTGCTGATACTAAAAATACAGAAAAAAGAATCATTTGAAATATGTGCACTGCAAATCACAAAGAACCATGCTGACTATTATTTAGAAAACTTAAGATATTAACTCTGCCATCCTTATACATATATGAGATTATTATACTTTTGTACACCAGACATGAATTCTTTGATGAAAACCATTTTGTCCCTTCACACGATGCTAGAAACAAAGAAAATGTTATGCTCCCCATCCACCGCCTCAGATTGTATGCCCATGGACCTCAATACACGGGAATGAAAATTTGTAACAAATTAAAATGAATGAATTTAGGTTCAATTAACTGAAAGGTATATGAGGTATTGTCACTGAAGTGTTATTACTCAGTGGATGAATTCATGCGGGACAAACTGGAAATTTGAGCTGGATGCAATGTATTACTCATTCCAAGAAATAGCCTTATAGTGTTATTATTTATTATAGTGCTATTATTTATTAATGTAAAAATCATTGTATCTGTTTTATAAATTTTTGACATGTCTCCTGTATGCAAACAAAATAGATTGCAAATGTATGACATGAGATGAATAATACACAATTCACAATGTGTCAACACACAGTAGAGCATGTTGGGTTATGTCAACAGTATGTGGGCGAGCATTATCCTTTTGGAAACCACTCCCTGGAAAGCTGTTTGTGAATGGTAACACAACAGGTCGAATTACTAGACTGACATAGGAATTTGTGGTCAGGGTGCATGGGATGTTTATGAGATTGCTCCTGATGTCATACGAAATGGCACCCCAGACCATAACTCCAGGTGTAGGTTCAATGTGTTTAGCAAGCAGAGAGGTTGGTTGCAGGCCCTCAGTTGGCCTCCTTGGCATTGAGGCAGTAGCAACTTTCATCAGAATGCACAACAGACCTCCACTGTGCCCTCCAGTGAGCTCACACTTGACACCTGTGAAGTCATGAAAGGGAGTGGAAGGCATGCAACAGGGCATCTGGCTTGGAGCTGTCCATGAAGTAACTGATTTGTAACAGTTCATTGTGTCACTATGGTCCCAACTGCTGCTAAAATTGTTGCTGCAGATGCAGTACAATGTATCAGAATCATATGGCCAACATGATGGTCTTCCCTCATGGTAGTGCCACATCACTATCTGGAGACCTATGCACCTGCTATCGTACAGTCTCATAACTGCTGCTGCCAGCAGCCATGTACTTCTTTCTGCAGTACCATAGAAGGAACTTCTAGCTTCTTGTAGCCCTATTACATGATCTCTTTCAAACTAAGTGAGCTGTTGATAATAGCATCTTTGTCACTTTGAAGGCATTATTGACTAACATCAACTCACCATGTCCAATCTCAAAGATAATGCACATGGTCATAACAGCATGTGTAAGATAAGTTGAAAGAACCAGAGGTTTCTGAGAGTTTCAGAGGCAGCATTAGACAACAATTGACAAGAACAGGATAAAGGAACGCAGTAAAAGATGAATGGGTAGCTCTGAGAGATGGAATAGTGAAGGCAGCAGAGGGTCAAAGGGGTAAAAAGACAAGGTGTAGTATAAATCCTTGGATAAAACAGGAGATATTGAATTTAACTGATGAAAGGAGAAACATAAAAATTCAATAAATGAAGGGAATACAAATATCTAAAAAATGAGATTGACAGGAAGTGCAAAATTGGTAGGCAGGATAGCAAACAGGACAAATGTAAGGATTTAGAAGCATTATCACTGGGGGAACAACAGATACCACATATAAAAATGTAAAAAAGGCCTTTATGGAAAAGAGAAGAATATCAAGAGCTCACAAGGAAAAACAGTCCTAATGTAAGAAGGGAAAACTGAAAGATAGAGTGACTATTTAAATTTTAGAGGGTCTACACAAGGAAGATCTACTTGAGAGCAGTATTATAGAAGTGGAAGAAGACGTAGATGAAGATGAGATGGGAGATTGATACTGTGAGAAGAATTTGACAGAGCACTGAAAGACCTAACTCGAAATAAGGCCTCGGGAGTGGACGACAGCCTTGGGAGAGACTGCCATGAAAGAATGTTTCCAAATGATGTGCAAGATGTGTGAGACAGATGAAATACCCTCAGACTTCAAGATATAATAATTCCAATTCTAAAGAAAGCAGGTGCTGACAGGTATGAACACTACTGAACTGTCACTATAATAAGTCATGGTTGCAAAATACTAAAAGTAATTTTTAGAATGAAATTTTCACTCTGCAGCGGAGTGGGCGCTGATATGAAACTTCCTGGCAGATTAAAACTGTGTGCCAGACCGAGACTCGAACTCAGGACCTTTGCCTTTCACGGGCAAGTGCTCTACCAACTGAGCTACCCAAGCACAACTCACACCCCGTCCTCACAGCTTTACTTCTGCTAGTACCTCGTCTCCTACCTTCCAAACTTTATAGAAGCTCTCCTGCGACAGCTTCTGTAAAGTTTGGAAGGTAGGGGATGAGGTACTGGCAGAAGTAAAGCTGTGAGGACGGTGTGTGAGTCGTGCTTGGGTAGCTCAGTTGGTAGAGCACTTGCCTGTGAAAGGCAAAGGTCCCGAGTTCGAGTCTCGGTCTGGCACACAGTTTTAATCTGCCAGGAAGTTTCATATCAGCACACACTCCACTGTAGAGTCTCAGTCCAGCACACAGTTTTAATCTGCCAGGAAGTTACTAAAAGGAATTCTTTATAGAAGAATGGAAATACTGATAGAAGCCAACCTCAGGGAAGATTAGCACAAGAGACAGTACTGACCCAACAACTTATCTTTGAAGATAGTTAAGCAATGGTAAACACATTTACAGCATTTGTAGACTCAAAGAAAGTTTTTGTCAAAGTTGACTGAACACTCTCTTTGAAATTCTGAAGGTAGAAGGGGAAAAATAGAGGGAGGAAAAGGCTATTTGCAGCTTGTACAGAAACCAGACAATAGTTATAAGATTACAGTCATGAAAGGAAAGCAGTGGTTGAGAGGAGAGTGAGACAGAGTTGCAGCCTATCCCCAATGTTATTCAATCTTTACATTGAGTAAACAGTAAAGGAAACCAAAGAAGCATTAGGAGTAGGAACTAGAGTCCAGGTAGAAGAAATAAAATCTTTGATGTTTGCTAATGACATTGAAAACTCTTTCAGAGACAGCAAAGGACTTGGAAGAACAGTTGTATGGCATAGACAGCATCTTGATAGAGGGATATAAGATGAACATCAACTAAAGCAAAACAAGGATAATGGAATGTAGCCATATTAAATCAGGTGATTCTGAGGGAATTAGATTAGCAAATGTGACACTTAAAGCAGTATATGAGTTACACTATTTGGCAGCAAAATAAGTGATGTTGGCTGAAGTTGAGAGGATATAAGATGTAGAATGGTAATAGAAGAAATGCGTTTCTGGTGAAGACAAATTTGTTAACATTGAATATAGATTTAACTGTTAGAAAATCTTTCCAGAAAATATTTGTTTGGAGTGTAACCATGTATGGAAGTAAAACATGAATGATAAACAGTTTAGGCAAGAAGAGAATAGAAGCTTTTGAAATGTGGTGCTACAGAAGAATACTGAAGATTAGACAGGTAGATGATGTAACTAATGAAGAGGTATTGAACAGAATTAGGGAGAAAGGGAATTTGTGGCACAAACTGAATAGAAGAGGGGACCAGTTGATAGGACACATTCTGAGACATCAAATATCATCAAACTAGTATTGGAGGGAAATGTGGGGGGGGGGGGGGGGGGGGTGTAGACTAAGAAATGACTGCAGTAAGTGAATTCAGAAGTATGTAAGTTGCAATAGTTATTCACAGATGAACTTTGAACTGAAGACCACAACAACTACAACAACAACAACAACATGAACACTTTACATTTTCCTTGCTTGCTTTTACTGTATAAATTCCCAATGCACTTTACATACAGTGTCTCAGAGGAGAATTCCATAAGACAACAATGAGTGAAGACACACAAAGTGAAGAGTTTCAAAATAATGACAAATACTTCTTAGAGTAAAAAATGGCAAACTGAACTCAAGGTTTAGTATAGCATGATGACTTGATTTTAATTTGTTGGTCATCTGGCCCCCAAGGAATTAGAAACACAACATTTCATTTAGTGTATAACCATTAATGTCTATTCTGAAACTAAACAGTTCATATTTTTCCTGTTTGAAGACTGGAAATGGACTGGAACATATAATTAGTCACAGCCCTTCTAAAGTGGTGTCCCATCGTCTGCTCAGCCTACAGAACATCTTAATCCAATCCTGTGCCATTCCTATTCCCAACCCCTTTCCACAGGCATCATATCCTTGTGAAAGAACCAACTGCAAGACGCTTTTCCTACCCCCAGCAGAGGCTGGGCCCTGTATGAAAGCAGCAATGTTATATACAAACTCTACTGCAAACACTGCATGGCTTTTTATTTCAGTTGACTACCAGTCAGCTGTGAATAAGGATGAACGGGCACTGCCAAACTGTTGCCAAAAACAAAGTTGGCCAACTGGTGGCACATAATGCAACTGATCATAACATGCTCAGTTTCAATGGCTGTTTCGCAGTGTGGCCATCTGGACCCATTCCTCCATGACCAACTACACTGAGCTAAACAGATGGGAGTTGTCTTTGCAATACATCCTTAGTTCCTGGCTTCAGTAATCCACTATCCCCACACCCTCGACTCAACAGACTACCCCACCACCAGCTCCAACACCTGCACGTGCCTAGACTGTGCATCTACCACCTCTCCCCCCCCCCCTTCCCTCCCCCCCCCCCCCCCTCATGTTCCTGGCTGGCAAAGTGGCTGTCTCCCTCTGAGCCACTAACTACCCATGTGAAACACATTTTCCTGCCTCCAATCTCTCCCTCACTCTATCCATGCCACCCAACACAACCCTCACCCCAACCTAGTCCACTTGCCGAACTGCAGCAGTTGTGTGTCCAGCCAGTGCTATTCAGTGCACAGAGCTGGGAGTCTCTTTCATAAATTTCCTGGGCCTTAAATAAATAAGCACAAGGAGACACTTACTCAACACTTACAGAAAAATCATAGCTACAGACAGAGTAATCCCAGTGAGTTCTTATACCAAAACAACCACAAATATGCAGCTTTCCTTTCAATGGTGCATCACCTCATATCTGTTCCATTAACTGAGTCAGCCTTTAAACAGAATTACAGACTATCAAACATATTGCTTCCATTATTTGCTACATTAATAGCTACAGCTCTGTGCTGGTTGTTAATATAGAGAGTAATTACAAAAGCTGGTGCATCATCCCACATACTGTCAAAATTTCAGATAACCTCACAAAAAGGTCAAAGTTTTGCCACTACAGACCTGCATTTTATAATTCCAACAGCATACAAAAATTTTTATTCAACTGTAGGTTTAAAGACAAAGTGCAACCCTTGTATAAAATTACACCACAGTAAAATATACAACCTCCGACAATAAAGATTGGTGAATTAAGTCAGAATGATCGATCGGGCAACAATGGCTACTCACAACACAGTACTTCCATAGTGACTGGTGCTGGCAATCTGCCCCCACTGTAGCTCAGTTGAGCATTGTGTGTGTTCCGTGTTAGGCCTGTTGGATGAAGTGCTGGTTTAGTGTGTTGGTTCTGAACTGAGAACAGGACAATGAACGAGCAAAGGATCAATTTAAAGTTTTGTTTTAAGCTTGACAATACACTGAAAGAAACACATGCAATGCTGGTATGTGTTTATGGGGATCAAGCACTGTCCATGAAGTGTGTGTACGAGTGGTTCACCCATTTTTGAGGAGGCGGGAAAGTGTTTCTTACAATCCCTGTAGCAGACGACCAGCGACCACTGTCAGCGACAAAAACATTGAGAAAGTGAGGACATTAATCACCAATGACCATCTATTGACTGTGCACATGATAGCTGATGAAATGCAGATGAACTGTGAATCCATGTGACAAATCCTTACCCAGGAGTTAGGGGAAAGGGAAACATGTTGTCGTCTTGTGCCACATCACTTGACTGATGATCAGAAGCAGGCATGTTTTGAGGCTTCACAAGATTTTGTCGAAACAGTGAATGTGACACCCAGTTTCTTGAACCATATTGTCACTGAAGATGAAACCTGGTGTCTCTGGTATGATGCTAAAACAAAACAGCAAAGCATGGAATGGCATTCTCCGACATCACCTCATCAGAAAAAGGTCAGAGCTGAAAAATCACCCATCAAAATGATACTCATCACCTTTTTCGATAGTCAAGGCATTATCCACAAGGAATTTCTATCTGAAGGATGATGCTGAATGCTGCATGGTATGGTGAAATTTTGACCCGTTTCATGTAACGTCCACACAGGGTACAAGCCCAGTATGCACAACAAGGTTCCTGGTTTTATGTTCACAACAATGCTCACCCACACACAGCCAATATAGTCAAACAGTTCTTCCCAAGAAAGGGGGTGGTGCAACTTGAACATCCACCATACTTGCTGGATCCACATCCTCCAGATTACTTCTTATTTCCTTGACTCAAACTCACTTTGAAAGGAAGGGGATTTGTATGATATTCCTGACATCAAATGGAATGTGACGTGGCTTTTGAACACCATTCCAAAAGGAAGACTTTATGCAAAGTTTCCAGGACATGTATCACAGAGATCAGTGGTGCACAGTTATGGGAGGTAACTATTTTGAAGGACAGTAAGGTAACTGTAATTCATTCATGTTAATGTTACAGGACTATTCACCGAACTTTATTGTCAGAGGATGTATATTGGTGAGTGAGGTGGTGCTGCTGTAATTAAATTATGTGAACATGAGATAAGATGGAGATTAACAAAGAAAGATTCAGCCTATACGAATCACTTTTTAACAAGAAATTGCCCATTTGATGTAAAAAGTACAATTTTACATTCTGTTAAGAAAACAGAGACATGACTCCACGTATGGCACAGGATGACAAAGTACAATTTCAGCTACAACCACTAGATTTAATTTGTAAATTCAGCTTTGTTTTTTCATCAGTTATTCTATGTCACTCCACACAGTAAAACTTTGTTCCCTTTTTTAGTTAATGTAACTATTTCTGAAAGACAAAAACAGTAATACTTTCTCATGTAAACTCACCTCATGTCATCTTTTTTTGTATCTTCTGTGTAAATGGACCCATGTAAGTTGCATGTTATTTTATCTGTGTTTGTGACATTCAGTTATCACTTGTATGTGGCCTAAGAAGCTGAAAGTTAATTTGTGACCCAAGAAATATAATGTTACAGAACATTAGGAAGTGTTACCTATTTAATATGATTAATTAGAAGTCTGTGATTATGAACTGCATTCAGAAATTTGAATTTGATTGTGCAATGGCTATTCAATTTACTAGTAACATTAAAGTTTTGCCATATTGGGACTCCAGCCTGGATTTTCCACTTTACATGACTAGTTTCTTAACAGCCTTGGCCATCTGAGTACACCTTCAGAACCAACCCAAACTTCCATATGTCCTAGGGTTTACATGCCATAGTGCTTCCATACAAATTGCATGGTTCCCACACAAGGAGAGACATTGTTTTGCTCATCAGATTGCCTTGCTTAGGCATGAAATACCACTTACAAGAATGCATGTCAGAAGGAATATCGCATCAAACTACACAGACACTGTAAAATACAGACCCTGCCCTACCTTATTTCATGCCAAAGCAAGGCAATTGGATGAGTAAAACAATGTCTCTTCCTGCATGGGAATCATACAATTTGTATATGAGCCCTATGGGTCTTAGACACTAGGGCATATGGAAGCTTGGGTTGATCCTAGAGGCATGCTTAGATGGCCAAATTGGTTAAGGTGACCACTCACATGAAGCAGGAAACCCAGATTCGAGTTCTGGTATGGCACAAATTTCTGTATGTTACCAATAAACCGTATAGCTGTTGTACAATCATTTTCACAGTTCGTGAATGCATTTCATAATTTAATACAGCTGCCAATCGCCAGCAATGTCTGTTCCTTTGGACATGCATGCATGTCTGAAGGAACATTGCACTGAACTATACAGACGCTGTGAAATACAGGTACTGCCCTAATCAATTCTATGACTGTTAAGACTTTTGCAAGATATTTGGTTATCTACTTTACTGTACATTCTCATAGCTTGCTTTTGCTGATTAAATACTCAATTTACTTCTTTTATTTCACATCAGAGAATAATTCTGCAAGATAATGAGGAGTGAAGACATGCAAAGTAAACTAATATGGTTATCTTGAGACAAACACAATGAAAACTCCTTCCTAGAGTAAAACATGGCAAACTGAGCCTAATGTTTATTTTATCTTGATGACTCCTTTTTGACTTGTTAGTTATCTTGCCCGCAAGGAATTTTACACACAGTATTTTATTGTATGCATATTTTATAACAAACTTCCATACAGTATAAAAAACTTAAAAACATGGACTACTTTCAAACAAAAACCAAGATGTTATCTAGTCTCAGCTATTGTTACAGTGTCAGAGAGTTCTTAGATGCAAATATACAAAATCCTTAGTTATGAGTTTCTTCTACAGTTCCATGTAAAATCATATAAAGATGTTGTTCCACTGTATGTATACACAACATTATATATTCTCTTTTACAAGTGTATATATTTTCTTACCGCTTTCTGATTCTACTTTGTTATGTATGTGTATAATTTATTTATAATAGTGTAAACTCTAAATATTCATAGAATTTATTTTTATTTTTTACATATGCATGAAAAATTGTGGATACCTATGTTTTTTAAGTAAACACCAAACCCTTTATATCATTGTATATCCAGACATATCCAACATCACTAAAAAGAGTGTCAAAGGTCGAAAAATAAATAAATAACTAAATAAATTTAGTGTATGATTATTAATGCCTACTTTTTTTCTTTGACATTGTATAGCATAAGTCATTTCGCATTTATGGCCTCAAATTTTCAGAACAAGTCAATTTTATACCCATTCAGCTACAATCTGAACTGTGTCTGGTAATAATGTGTTTAGGCCCATAGTTAGTATATTTGTGTTATTAGCAGATGTTACAGTTTTAAACATCCTTTCAAGACACTGGAAAATCATTTATCAAGATTCAGAACAGGAATGAAGCCAATACACAACAAACTATGTTCCCTCACTCTAAGTGAGGAGCACCAATGCGGGAAATTATTAGGGACATTTTACTGGACAAACAAGACAACAAAAAACGTCATGTTGTATTAATTGGAGGAGCAAATGACGTGTATTGCAACGAGTTAGCTAATGCTATTATCAGTCTCAAAAGTGCCCTCTGTTTGATAGAGAACCAAAAAGTAACTGTTATTGGTATACCACATAGGCATGACCTCATATCTGCTTCATGTGTGAACGCTGAAATTAAGGAAGCAAATAAACAGATACAAACAGTGTGTAAAGTGTACCCAAACATAAGATTTTTATCAGTCGATTTCCCGGATAGATGCAGCTTTACAAAACATGGCATGCACCTGAATAGAAGAGGCAAGTCATCCCTGTACAAAGCAATTTACGAAACATTAGAACCATATGAAAAACAGAGTATCAATGAGTCAGTACCAGCCATGGTAATGAACTACCAATACATTATTGAAAGCAACCATGCAGGAACTGACTCTGTCTTGGAGACAACAACTAAAGCAGCTGCAGAACCACAAATTGCTACAGCATCACGATCAAATTCAGTAACAACTGCAGCACCAGCAAAACCAGCAACAACTGAACCGGTTCAAGCAACAAGACCAATAACAGCAGCAGGACAAGCAACAGAAGCAGAAATGGTATCAACAACAACTGTAGCAGTTCCACTGCAGTCACCGGTAGAAAAGAGGGAGGAAACCACAGTGAGTATTGTATCACCACCTCCATCCTATGCCAAAGTGTTATCAAATGCCTCCACTCAGCCTGCCGCCATAAACTATGTAACATGTGAAACAAACAAGAACCTTGAGAAACAGACAACAAAAATGTCATCTCCATTAGCAGATAAGAAGACAGAAACCTCAGTAAGTATTGTATCATCTCCATCCCATAGTGAAGTGTTATCTAGTGCATCAAATCAGCCATCCCACACTAATGTGTTATCAAGTAGGCCTATATCAAATCCCCCATGCCAGATAAATTATGCAGGAAGTGAAATAAAAAAGTCTGCCACCCAAGCCTCAAACAGAACCAAAAAAATACCGCAGAGAAGTAATGATTTTTTATGGCCTGCCACAAGGACGTCCAGCCGCTACCGAAACATAACACCATCACCACACCAAAAATGAGGACCAGTGAAAGGCAAACCACCACGTGTGCATCCAATTGGGCCCAAGACACCATGCATCTTCCCTCTTGCTGTGAAAAATCAATATTAATCATGCACATAAATATTAGATCTCTGAAATATAAAGCTGATGAACTTGGTGTTGTATTGAATGGAAACAATAGAATAGTATTATGTATTCATGAACACTGGTTAAGAGAAGAAGAGATAAAAGTGTATGTACCACCATGTTTTAATTTAATTACAAGTTACTGCAGACCCAATGAAGGTTATGGGGGTTCCTCAATATATATAAGTGACAACCTAGGCTTAAGATATACTGTGCTTGATGTTAGAGACATATGTGTTAAAGGCATTCTTGAAGCGGCTGTCATGCTACTACCAACATTAAAACTCACAGTTATTTCAATATACCATTCTCCTGATAGTGTATCCGATCAATTTGTAGAGTGTTTAGATAAACTTATTCACCATACAGAAAAATATACCAAATACAAGACAATAATTTTAGGAGATTTAAATTTGGATGTAAGGAAAAAAAAAACATAAAAATACTAATTTGCTTAACATGCTAAGATCCAATAATCTCTTCTGTGCAAATTATAGTCCCACAAGACAACTTTCTTGTCTTGACAATCTTATCACAAATATACATAAAGATGATTTTCAATTGGGACTCCTTAATGTCGACCATCTGACAGATCACAAAGGTATATGGGTAAAACTAACAATTAATGAAACAATGGGGGATTGTGAACCAACCCGGTATGTCAGGTTATTAAATGATAAAAGCATAAATAGCTTCAGGAATAAGCTGAAGGTACTAAAGTGGAATAATATAATATATGCTTCCAACAATGTTGAGGAGGATTGTAGCAGGTTTGTTAGTACTCTATCTGAAATTTTCAATACCTCCTGTCCAATGGTTACCAAACGAAACAAAACTATGGCAAGAAAGCATGGTCGAACTACTCCACATAGGTGGTTCACACCATATTTACAGAAGCTACGATTAATGGTTTTGATATGCTATGATAAGGTAAAAAATGGTAGTGTTGACAATGCAACGTATGTTAGCCTCAAGAGACACTATAGATCACAAATCAGACTGGCAAAATGTAGAGCAAATGATAACTTCACCAAAAACTCCAATAATAAGTGTAAGGCTGTGTGGAGGGTCGTTAAAGCAGAATTAGGTATAGGTAGTCATAGTGTAAAAGTTACAACTGATGTTAATGTCACCCCAGATGAATTTAACCTCTTTTTTTATCAATGCAGCAAACCCTAATCCCTCATCTCCTCATAAGAAGAGTTCAAAATCAAATTCATAATCTACTTATATAAACCAGTTTTTAAAAAACTTTGATGATACTGTGCCAACCTGTAATTGGGGACGTGTTTAAAATAAGTGATGTAATTAAATCAGTGGCAAAGTTAAGTGACTCCAGATCAGAAGATATTTATGGCCTCTCAAATTTTGTGATTAAAAAAATAATCGACTTGATATCATTCCCTCTCTGCACACTCAGAAACTGGATATTTGACAGTGGTATTTTTCCAGAATGTCTAAAGAAGACAGTAGTAATTCCATTTATCTGTTTAGCAAGAGTAATAGAAGGCAGATTTCAGACTACCTAACAGATCAAAACGAAAATTTCTGTTCCGACACTGACAATGTTGAGTGTTTATGGAAAAGGTTCAAGGCAATCGTAAAATGCGTTTTAGACAGGTACGTGCCGAGTAAAACTGTGAGGGACGGGAAAAACCCACCGTGGTACAACAACAAAGTTAGGAAACTACTGCGAAAGCAAAGGGAGCTCCACTCCAAGTTTAAACGCAGCCAAAACCTCTCAGACAAACAGAAGCTAAACGATGTCAAAGTTAGCGTAAGGAGGGCTATGCGTGAAGCGTTCATTGAATTCGAAAGTAAAATTCTATGTACCGACTTGACAGAAAATCCTAGGAAGTTCTGGTCTTACGTTAAATCAGTAAGTGGCTCGAAACAGCATATCCAGACACTACGGGATGATGATGGCATTGAAACAGAGGATGACACGCGTAAAGCTGAAATACTAAACACCTTTTTCCAAAGCTGTTTCACAGAGGAAGATCGCACTGCGGTTCCTTCTCTAAATCCTCGCACAAACGAAAAAATGGCTGACATCGAAATAAGTGTCCAAGGAATAGAAAAGCAACTGGAATCACTCAATAGAGGAAAGTCCACTGGACCTGACGGGATACCAATTCGATTCTACACAGAGTACGCGAAAGAACTTGCCCCCCTTCTAACAGCCGTGTACCGCAAGTCTCTAGAGGAACGGAGGGTTCCAAATGATTGGAAAAGAGCACAGATAGTCCCAGTCTTCAAGAAGGGTCTTCGAGCAGATGCGCAAAACTATAGACCTATATCTCTTACGTTGATCTCTTGTAGAATTTTAGAACATGTTTTTTGCTCGCGTATCATGTAATTTCTGGAAACCCAGAATCTACTATGTAGGAATCAACATGGATTCCGGAAACAGCGATCGTGTGAGACCCAACTCGCCTTATTTGTTCATGAGACCCAGAAAATATTAGATACAGGCTCCCAGGTAGATGCTATTTTTCTTGACTTCCGGAAGGCGTTCGATACAGTTCCGCACTGTCGCCTGATAAACAAAGTAAGAGCTTACGGAATATCAGACCAGCTGTGTGGCTGGATTGAAGAGTTTTTAGCAAACAGAACACAGCATGTTGTTATCAATGGAGAGACGTCTACAGACGTTAAAGTAACCTCTGGCGTGCCACAGGGGAGTGTTATGGGACCATTGCTTTTCACAATATATATAAATGACCTAGTAGATAGTGTCGGAAGTTCCATGCGGCTTTTCGCGGATGATGCTGTAGTATACAGAGAAGTTGCTGCATTAGAAAATTGTAGCGAAATACAGGAAGATCTGCAGCGGATAGGCACTTGGTGCAGGGAGTGGCAACTGACCCTTAACATAGACAAATGTAATGTATTGCGAATACATAGAAAGAAGGATCCTTTATTGTATGATTATATGATAGCGGAACAAACACTGGTAGCAGTTACTTCTGTAAAATATCTGGGAGTATGCGTACGGAACGATTTGAAGTGGAATGATCATATAAAACTAATTGTTGGTAAGGCGGGTACCAGGTTGAGATTCATTGGGAGAGTGCTTAGAAAATGTAGTCCATCAACAAAGGAGGTGGCTTACAAAACACTCATTCGACCTATACTTGAGTATTGCTCATCAGTGTGGGATCCGTACCAGGTCGGGTTGACGGAGGAGATAGAGAAGATCCAAAGAAGAGCGGCGCGTTTCGTCACTGGGTTATTTGGTAACCGTGATAGCGTTACGGAGATGTTTAATAAACTCAAGTGGCAGACTCTGCAAGAGAGGCGCTCTGCATCGCGGTGTAGCTTGCTCGCCAGGTTTCGAGAGGGTGCGTTTCTGGATGAGGTATCGAATATATTGCTTCCCCCTACTTATACTTCCCGAGGAGATCACGAATGTAAAATTAGAGAGATTAGAGCGCGCACGGAGGCTTTCAGACAGTCGTTCTTCCCGCGAACCATACGCGACTGGAACAGGAAAGGGAGGTAATGACAGTGGCACGTAAAGTGCCCTCCGCCACACACCGTTGGGTGGCTTGCGGAGTATCAATGTAGATGTAGATGTAGATGTAGATGTACACATGAAGGGTGATAAATCCTGCACTAATAATTACCATCCAATTTCTCTGATACCTATTTTTTCAAAAATAATCGAATATTGTATGCAAAAGCAAATTAACATGCGTTTGTCAAAAAACAATACACTGACTAAGTCTGAATATGGTTTTAGGGACCAGTTATCAACAATTGAAGCTATTGAAAATGTTGTTTCTATTGTGCAATCTTCTTTTGAATCCAAATTATCTGCTGAAGCCACACTAGTGGACTTAAGCAAAGCATTTGATTCTGTAAACCACACAATACTGCTGGAAAAACTGTGGTGTTATGGCATTACGGATCTGGAATTCTCCCTCATTAAATCATATCTCAGTAACAGAAAGCAAACTGTAAGCTACAATGGTCAAAAGTCACAGTTACTGAATGTCACTAGAGGTGTTCCCCAAGGATCAGTGCTTGGGCCATTACTGTTTATAATATTTATAAGTGACCTGCCCAGCAATATGCCATGCATATCTGTGCTTTATGCAGATGATACAACTTCCATCAATTCAGGGAAGGACATAAATAAACTGAAGGAGCAAAGTAAAGATTTTCTCAGATTTTCCAATATATGGTTCGAAGCCAATGAGTTAGCTATTAACTATGAAAAGACTGTAAATATATCCTTCAGCTGAGCCACTTCTGATATTGAGTACACTTCTACCAAACTTCTTGGCATATACTTAGATACGAAATTAACCTGTCAGAGTCACATAGACAACATATCACGAAAGCTTTTGTGAGTTATCTATCTACTGAAAAAATTACACACCTGTGTTTCTGAAAGCCTGCTGATTAATTCCTATAATGCATTCTTTCATTGCCATATTAGCTATTGTATTCTTCTATGGGGTAATTCCCCATGGCCCAGGAAAATTTTTATTTGGCTGAAGAAAGCCATCAGGAGCATCTCTGGGATTACCAAAAATAACATATCATGTAGGTCATACTTCAAAGAATTACAGATAATGACAGACCCTTCTCTTTTTATGTACAGCTGCCTTTTGTACATAAAAGAAAACTTTAACTGTTACAACCTTAGGCAGTCTGTTCATAATCATAACACTCGTCAAACATTTAAGATAGACATACCATCAACTCGACTCAAGAAAACACAAGACAGTTATGAATACATGGGAATAAGGCTTTTCAACACCTGTGCAGGCACATTGTGTCTCTCTTAATATATTTAAAAGTAAGACTAAAAAATGGCTGAAAGACAAAGCTTTTTACAGAGTTAAAGAATTTGAAAACTCTTCAAAAATAGACCTGACTTACAAAACAACTAGCAACTCTGTTTGTACCTCTTCCTAAGCTTTTTTGCCTTTTTAGTTCCACATTTAACTGTTAAATACGTGGAGAAATCCTTATGTATGAAATGTATTCTTTTATTATGCACATTCTTTAAAATGCACATTTAATTTATGTGGGATATCTTTATGTATCAAATGTATTCCTTTATTATGTATGTTCTTTTAAAATGTATACTTTAGCTTTGTGTGATACCTCACAATAGTTATATTTCTTAATATGCAAACTGTACATTACTCATGACAGCATCGATTGCATGTAAATGCTTAAATAAATAAATAAATAAAATAAAGAAAAAGATTAATTTTATTTCTGTGATGTGGTCTATCAATGTGATCCTTTGCTTTCTGTAAGATAAGACTACATCCATTCATGAGAGTTACCATAACTTAAATTTCAGCTTACATAAATGAGTCATCATCTGTCAGAGGTCATTTTCTTAAACATACTTTAAAAAACAGGATGGAGTGAACTCAATTTGCAGAGGATGTTTTCTTATCTCCAGTTTTATAGATGGACATTACCATAGCACGCATGGCAGTACTGTGTGCAGAATTCCATCAAATCACAATTAGTACTCTCACATGAACTGTTGCCAGTGAGTGTCATAAATGAAGCCTTTTTGAGTATGTATGTGGATGGTATTATTCACAGAAATAAAAGTGAAGTTAAAGTCACACTCTTACAAAACATCATTGAAAAATTATTTACTATTGACCATGTCCCATTACAATCAAAACTGGAGAATTAACATAGATTTCCTGAACATTCCTATTATAGTGCCCATAATCATTGCAAGCTATTAATTATTCTCCGGTGCCTTTCTCTACAGGTTGGTCTATAATGACCAGCAGTATTCTACACATCCTTATGGAATCATATGGATCCGAACTGTCTCGCAATATCTGACAACAAAATATTGCAGCATGCACCATGGAAACTCAGTTGCACACTCCTCACATTCTAATGTTAGTTTTTTTTCAACCACAAACAGTATTGTTACAATTACGTAAACAACCCTTGTGCTTGACTTCTGTACATCATTTCTTCTGTTAGTAAACACTCTTAACCCTTAACCACCTTAACTATGCTGGCGTTTTGAAGTTGTATTAGCATGGTGATAGGGTCTCACAAATCCTCTCTGCCATTCAATGCTCGCCCTGTATGGTAAGCAGCAATCAATCCTTTTAATTTTGTTGCCATTCCATCATGGATTTCGCAAAACTCAAAATAAAATTCACTAACACAAAAAATATTTTTCTTGCATGAAACATAGTAAAAATATACCAATTTTGACTAGAGTAAACTATTTGCAATTTTCACACACAAAAGGGCATGTTGAGTGCAAATAAAAATACAGCAGAATTTGTGCTGGATTTTGGTGTTTCTGTCTGTATGTCTTAGGCACACTTCACATCTTGATTTCCTTTGTGCTTCCTGACTGAAGGTGAGCTGAGACTCACTCACCTGTAAAAAAGCACAAATAATTTGTTGCAAGTCCCAAGGAAAGTGCATACAAATACTCTGTACCCTATAAGTTGACAAACCTGACCTCTCTAAAACAAAATTAATTGTTCTCTGTGATTTATTTCCTCTGAAACTGATGATTTTACACTTTTTATCACAGCAGTACTCAATATGACACAAAATGTTTAGACTGGGCATCTTCTGGTTTGTCTGAATACTGAACAACTACTGTAAATTTGATCCAGATAGTCAACTCTACCCTTAACAGTGTTGTTGTATTCATTATATATGACATGCAATTTTGTGGGTTTATTACCTGATTGTGGTTTATAACTCTTCCAATTTCTTTTAGGAACATTTGAGCACTGTGTCATCTCATCAATATTAGAGTAGAAATGATCAAATACCTTGACATGCTCATGGTCAGATTAAGTATTTCTCTTCCAGCCCTGTATGAAGTGAACAGTTTAACAACAAATTTGCAAACTGATTTTACATATCTTGGTATATACAATACCATGGTTAAACAAAATCTTTTAGTTCAATAATATTTGAATTTTTGTGTAAGATAGGTATGGTCCTTTATTCTTTTCCCTGCTGCATATTATTTTATCTTTTGCATATGAAAATATAATATTAAGTATGAGATGAGAAAAATCAATGATATTTTAGGTAGCAAACTCATATCCTTCTTTATATTTTAAGTGTTGTGAAGCTAACTGTGGTCTCGAGAGACTGCAAGACAATGAATGCTGTGCAGAGGTCACCACAAGTGTAAGAGTACATATGTTGTGCACTGCCTAGTGCTATAGTAAAATTGTCCTGTTAATTTGATGTAATTAATCATTGCCTTCCAAAATAAATGTATAATGAAGTTGATTGCTGTAAAATGAAACAAGAATCACAATTAAGTAATTTCATTACTATGGAAGTAAATGATAAAACATCTGACAAAGATTGGCAAATCAGAACTAGTACCCTGGCAAAGCTTGTTAAAGGATATGGGGTTTGGTTCTAATAAACTCCTATCAGTACAAAACAACTGTATTTGAGAATTCATACCACGCTTGCCAAAAGTTAGTATTAAAAGGCAGACAACGTTAGAGAAGAGTTTATGTTTACATCTGAGGCTGGAGTTGAAAGCATATTGATGGTAAAATCTGCAAGCAAGCCTTTTGAATGAAGCTTGAAATTACTGAAATTCATCAAAAATGATTTGACCATTCCTACGGCTCACCTTGCTGTCATGACTTGATCTCACCATATTAATCTACATGTGGAGGCTGAAGAGGTTGCAAAACCAGTCATTGGTCGTATCTGCGACTATGTTCATATAAGTCTGCCAATTATCTGCTCAAAAAGGTGGCTGGTTGCTCGGCTGATGAGATGCAGAGAAGAAGTCAGGTGAACACCGACCTTGGAGATGAAGAAACCTGGTGGAGAAGTGATTCTAAATGGTTCAAATGGCTCTGAGCACTATGGGACTCAACTGCTGAGGTCATTAGTCCCCTAGAACTTAGAACTAGTTAAACCTAACTAACCTAAGGACATCACAAACATCCATGCCCGAGGCAGGATTCGAACCTGCGACCGTAGCGGTCTTGCGGTTCCAGACTGCAGCGCCTTTAACCGCACGGCCACTTCGGCCGGCTGAAGTGATTTTGTTTCATCTGCTTCTTGAAAGGAAGACTTGCATTTTCGTATTTTCGTTAATCACCTCATTTCAGTTGGCTAAACAATGGACATTCAGAGCGCGGACCAGTAAATACACTCCTGGAAATGGAAAAAAGAACACATTGACACCGGTGTGTCAGACCCACCATACTTGCTCCGGACACTGCGAGAGGGCTGTACAAGCAATGATCACACGCACGGCACAGCGGACACACCAGGAACCACGGTGTTGGCCGTCGAATGGCGCTAGCTGCGCAGCATTTGTGCACCGCCGCCGTCAGTGTCAGCCAGTTTGCCGTGGAATACGGAGCTCCATCGCAGTCTTTAACACTGGTAGCATGCCGCGACAGCGTGGACGTGAACCGTATGTGCAGTTGACGGACTTTGAGCGAGGGCGTATAGTGGGCATGCGGGAGGCCGGGTGGACGTACCGCCGAATTGCTCAACACGTGGGGCGTGAGGTCTCCACAGTACATCGATGTTGTCGCCAGTGGTCGGCGGAAGGTGCACGTGCCCGTCGACCTGGGATCGGACCGCAGTGACGCACAGATGCACGCCAAGACCGTAGGATCCTATGCAGTGCCGTAGGGGACCGCACCGCCACTTCCCAGCAAATTAGGGACATTGTTGTTCCTGGGGTATCGGCGAGGACCATTCGCAACCGTCTCCATGAAGCTGGGCTGTGGTCCCGCACACCGTTAGGCCGTCTTCCGCTCACGCCCCAACATCGTGCAGCCCGCCTCCAGTGGTGTCGCGACAGGCGTGAATGAAGGGACGAATGGAGACGTGTCGTCTTCAGCGATGAGAGTCGCTTCTGCCTTGGTGCCAATGATGGTCGTATGCATGTTTGGCGCCGTGCAGGTGAGCGCCACAATCAAGACTGCATACGACCGAGGCACACAGGGCCAACACCCGGCATCATGGTGTGGGGAGCGATCTCCTACACTGGCCGTACACCACTGGTGATCGTCGAGGGGACACTGAATAGTGCACGGTACATCCAAACCGTCATTGAACCCATCGTTCTACCATTCCTAGACCGGCAAGGGAACTTGCTGTTCCAACAGGACAATGCACGTCCGCATGTATCTCGTGCCACCCAACGTGCTCTAGAAGGTGTAAGTCAACTACCCTGGCCAGCAAGATCTCCGGATCTGTCCCCCATTGAGCATGTTTGGGACTGGATGAAGCGTCGTCTCACGCGGTCTGCACGTCCAGCACGAACGCTGGTCCAACTGAGGCGCCAGGTGGAAATGGCATGGCAAGTCATTCCACAGGACTACATCCAGCATCTCTACGATCGTATCCATGGGAGAATAGCAGCCTGCATTGTTGCGAAAGTTGGATATGCACTGTACTAGTGCCGACATTGTGCATGCTCTGTTGCCTGTGTCTATGTGCCTGTGGTTCTGTCAGTGTGATCATGTGATGTATCTGACCCCAGGAATGTGTCAATAAAGTTTCCCCTTCCTGGGACAATGAATTCACGGTGTTCTTATTTCAATTTCCAGGAGTGTAGATGCTTCAAAAGAAACTGGTCCCTTCTCCGACTCTGATTTGACATAAGACTTGCCGCTGAAAAACTGTGTCCTGCCCTCTCTCTGTCTCTTTCTATGGCTAGTGAGGTGGGTACTCGACAGGACAATGGAGTCTCTCTCTCTCTGACTTCTAGTTTATTTACGTTAACCAGTTCTAGTGGCTGTGTTAAACATTCTGTTTTTGCAGTTTCTGTATTCAGCAGCATCTCAGGCCCCTAAAGGTGGCCAAACTACGGGTTCTCACTCCAATTTTTGATATTATCTATGGAGGATGGTGTATTTGGAAAAGAACCTGTTTTCTACATTCTACAAAAGTATTCTTCTGGATCTCATTAAAAATGGCCTCTCTCCTTCTTCCACATTCTAGCTGTACAACAGAATCTGCTGGTGGACCTAATACAGAAAGTTGTTTCTGTATTGTGACTTCAGTGACCAGCAGCTGATTGGCATTGACCTGCGCAGCTGCTGGCTAGTGCCTTCTGGTAATTCACCTGAGAATGGACTGCACAGTGTGGCCCACTGCACACCTCTGCTCTGGCAGTTCAACCTAATAAGTTTCCTGAGTGCCTTTTATTCAAGCAAATCACATAATTCAGTATAAAAGATGTAAAATATGTTAACTGAGTATGGTAATCACTGGCACTGATACACATTAATTACTCTGATTTGAGTGGTCTTTTTGATTTTATTCTGATTTATATCAGCTAGGGGACAGATTTGGAAAACACAGTTGCTTAACAGAAGATCTAATCTGGTGACATGAAATTCCAGTGCTGCACAAATAAAAGCCATTAGCTCTCGCCAAATCTATGCATTAGTCGTGCAATAAAGAAATACTATGTAGTTTCATATGTTATCTTTTACACTGAAGAGCCAAAGTAAATGGTACCAAGCAGAAGTGCCACAACACAACGTGGCATGGACTCTACTAATGTCTGAAATAGTGCTGGAGGAAACTGACATCATCAATCCTGCAGGGTTGTCCATAAATCTGTAAGAGTACGAGGGGGTGGAGATCTCATCTGAACAGCACGTTGGGTGGCATCCCAGATATGCTCAATAATGAAACTTGAAACTTCCTGGCAGATTAAAACTGTGTGCCCGACCGAGACTCGAACTCGGGACCTTTGCCTTTCGTGGGCAAGTGCTCTACCAACTGAGCTACCGAAGCACAACTCACACCCGGTACTCACAGCTTTACTTCTGCCAGTACCTCGTCTCCTACCTTCCAAACTTTACAGAAGCTCTCCTGGCTGAAGTAAAGCTGTGAGTACCGGGCATGAGTCGTGCTTCGGTAGCTCAGTTGGTAGAGCACTTGCCCACAAAAGGCAAAGGTCCCGAGTTCGAGTCTCGGTCAGGCACACAGTTTTAATCTGCCAGGAAGTTTCATATCAGCGCACACTCCGCTGCAGAGTGAAAATCTCATTCTGGATGCTCAATAATGTTCATGTCTGGGGGGTTTGGTGGGCAGCGGAAGTGTTTAAACTCAGAAGAGTGTTCCTGACACTCTGTACCTATTCTGGAATGTACATGTCACCTGTCACAGTCGTATCTCGACATATCAGCAGTCCCGTATCACTCCAAATGTACACGCCTCACAGCATTACAGAGCCTCCACTAGCTTGAACAGTCCCCTGCTGACATGCAGGGCCCATGGACTCATGAGGTTGCCTCCATACCCGTACTCGTCCATCCACTAGATACAATTTGAGACGAGATGCGTTCGACCAGGCAACATGTTTGCAGTCACCAATAGTCCAATGTTGGTGTTGACAGGCCCAGGCGAGGCATAAAGCTTTGTGTCGCGCAGTCTTCAAGGATACATGAGGGGGCCTTCGGTTCTGAAAGGCCATATCGATGATGTTTCGTTGAACAGTTTGCACGCTGACACTTGTTGATGGCCCAGCACTAAAATCTGCAGCAATTTGTGGAAGGGTTGCTCTTCTGTCACGTTGAACGATTCTCTTCAGTCTTTGTTGGTCCCATCCTTGCAGCATTTTTTTTCCGGCCACAGTGATGTTGAAAATTTTGTGTTTTACCTGATTCCTAATATTCACTGTACACTTGTGAACTGGTCGTACAGGAAAATCTCCACTTCATCGCTACCTCGGAGGTGCTGTGTCCCATCGCTCATGTGCCCCTTAACACCACATTCAGACTCTCTCAAATCTTGATAACCTGCCACTGTAGCAGCAGTAACCCATCTAACAACTGAACCAGACATGTCGATCGCAGTGTCATAGTCTGCCTGTTTACATAATATCTCTCCATTTGAATACGCATGAATATACCAGTTTCTTTGGCACGCGAGTGCGCGTGCGCGTGCGCATGTGTGTGTGTGTGTGTGTGTGTGTGTGAGACCTACACAGTACTCAGAACAACACACACACCCATTCCCGAGGGAGTACTCGAACCTCCTACAGGAGGGGCCGCGCAGTCCGTGACATGGCACCTCAAACCATGCGGCCACTCCGTGCGGCATTTCTTTGGCACTTCAGTGTTTATACAATGATGGTCGGTTATCATGTGCAAATGTACTTGGAATATGAGCCATACGTCCCACTAAAATTGCGCCATTTCTCTTCGATTGTGATCTGGAAGTCATACCTAAGATTATGCCATCTCTCTTCAAATGCATGCTGGTAGGCATGGAAACATGTTTAGTAGTGCTCTCTTCACAGTTACTAGAAACCAGTATAGATTGCTGAAATTATGATCAGCCGCACTGCTATGAACTGCAAGAAAGGATGCAGCTGTCTGCACGAGCTCTGATATGACATCAACCCTTCCTGCACCATGAGTGCTACGTTCCTCAAGCACCAGGTCAGTATTTTCCTTTGAAAGTTTGTGTGGCATTACTGTGCAAGCACAGAGTATGAGAAATTTATGTGGGGCAGTTGTTGTAACAGCACCATGGCTAAGTGGTCTGGTGCATGAACTGGTACTTCATTGACTTGGGTTGGATCCCCGCTGTTGGTAATGTTCTTTTTCCGCATTTTATTTTATTCCTTGCAAAGTTAAACTATTAATTATAAAATTTAAGTGTTTTCATACCAAGGAAAGCAGGTGTTGACAGATGTGAAAATTACCGAAGGTTCATTTCAATAAGCCACGGCTGCAAAATACAAACACGAATTCTCTACAGACTAATGGAAAAACTGGTAGAAGCCGACCTCGGGGAAGATCAATTTGGATTCCGTAGAAATGTTGGAACACATGAAGCAATACTGACCTTTAGACTTATCTTAGAAGCTAGATTAAGGAAAGGCAAACCTACTTTTCTAGCATTTGTAGACTTAGAGAAAGCTTTTGATAATGTTGACTGGAATACTCTCTTTCAAATTCTGAAGGTGGCAGGGGCAAAATACAGGGAACAAAAAGCTATTTACAATTTGTACAGAAACCAGATGGTAGTTATAAGAGTCAAGGGGCATGAAAGGGAAGCAGTGGTTGGGAAGGGAGTCAGACAGGGTTGCAGGATATCCCCTATGTTATTCAATCTGTATATTGAGCAAGCAGTGAAGGAAACAAAAGAAAAATTCGGAGTAGGAATTAAAACCCATGGAGAAGAAATAAAAACTTTGAGGTTCACCGATGACACTGTAATTCTGTCAGAGACAGGAAAGGACCTGGAAGAGCAGCTGAACGGAGTGGACAGTGTCTTGAAAGGAGGATGTAAGATGAATATCAACAAAAGCAAAACGAGGATAATGGAATGTAGTCGAATTAAATTGGGTGATGCTGAGGGAATTAGATTAGGAAATGAGACACTTAAAGTAGTAAATGAGTTTTGCTATTTGGGGAGCAAACTAACTGATGATGGTCGAAGTAGAGAGGATATAAAATATAGAGTGGCAATGGCAAGGAAAGCGTTTCTGAAGAAGAGAAATTTGTTGGTTCAAATGGTTCAAATGGCTCTGAGCACTATGAGACTTAACAACAGTCCCCTAGAACTTAGAGCTATTTAAACCTAAATAACCCAAGGACATCACACACATCCATGCCCGAGGCAGGATTCAAACCTGTGACCGTAGCCGTTCCGCGGTTCTGGAGTGCAGTGCCTAGAACCGCACGCCCACCACGGCCGGCTGAAATTTGTTAACATCGAGTATAGATTTAAGTGTCAGGAATTCGTTTCTGAAAATGTTTGTATCGAGTGTAGCGTTGTATGGAAGTGAAACGTGAACGATAAATAGTTTAGACAAGAAGAGAATAGAAGCTTTCAAAATGTGGTGTTACAGAATATTGCTGAAGATTATATGGGTAGATCACATAACTAATGAGGAGGTATTGAACAGAATTGGAGAGAAGAGGAGTGTGGGCACAACTTGACTAGAAGAAGGGATCGGTCGGTAGGGCATATTCTGAGACATCAAGGTTGGTTGGTTTGTTGGGGGAAGGAGACCAGACAGCTAGGTCATCGGTCTCATCAGATTAGGGAAGGATGGGGAAGGAAGTCGGCCGTGCCCTTTGAAAGGAACCATCCCGGCATTTGCCTGGAGCGATTTAGGGAAATCACGGAAAACCTAAATCTGGATGGCCGGACGCGGGATTGAACCGTCGTCCTCCCGAATGCGAGTCCAGTGTCTAACCACTGCGCCACCTCGCTCGGTCTAGACATCAAGGGATCACCAATTTAGTATTGAAGGGAAGCGCAGAGGGTGAAAATCGTAGAGGGAGACCAAGAGATGAATACACTAAGCAGATTCAGAAGGATGTAGGTTGCAGTAGGTACTGGGAGATGAAGAAGCTTGCACAGGATAGAGTAGCATGGAGAACTGCATCAAACCAGTCTCTGGACTGAAGACCACAACAAAAACCAGTATTTTCAAAGCCAGTGCGGTAGCTCAGCATGTTCGGTCAGAGGGTTAGCTGCCCTCTGTAATAAAAAACTGAGTTAACCAATCAACGACGAACTTAAATGGGTGTCTTACGATGTCTGCCCCGAGCAGATGCAACGAACGAAAGTGGGAAAAAAAAAAGCGGTTCTAGGCGCTACAGTTGTAAGTAGGCTGTTTAGGTTTTCTTATTGGTAACGCCACGTAGCGCTCTGTATGAAAATCACTGGCTGTGCTGTGTGCAGTCTGTGGCTAGTTTGCATTGTTGTCTGCCATTGTAGTGTTGGGCAGTTGACTGTTAACAGCGCATAGTGTTGCGCAGTCGGAGGTGAGCCGCCAGCAGTGGTGGATGTGGGGGGAGAGATGGCGGAATTTTGAGAGCGGATGATCTGGACGTGTGTCCATCAGAGACAGTACATTTGTAAGACTGGATGTCATGAGCTGCTATATATATTATGACTTTTGAACACTATTAAGGTAGATACATTGTTTGTTCTCTATCAAAATCTTTCATTTGCTAACTATGCCTATCAGTAGTTAGTGCCTTCAGTAGTTTGAATCTTTTATTTAGCTGGCAGTAGTGGTGTTCGCTGTATTGCAGTAGTTCGAGTAACGAAGATTTTTGTGAGGTAAGTGATTTGTGAAAGGTATAGGTTATTGTCAGTCAGGGCCATTGTAGGGATTTTTGAAAGTCATATTGCACTGAGCTAAAAATATTGTGTGGCAGTTTGGTGTTGATCAGAATAAGTAAAGAGAGTAACGTCTGAGTACGTTCAGTTTTGCTCAGCTGTTTAAAAAGCAAGTAATGTAAGAGGTTTATCAGCACAGTCATTCATAATTTTTCTAAGGGGACATTTCATATGTTGACCCTTAGCCGAGGATACCTCACTGAAATCTTCCGATTTTTTCTTGTAGTTTGTGTAATTAGTGTAGCTATTGTTTATTGCTAGCACGTAATTATAGAGAGAATTTCCTTTGTAGTTGTAGTTTTTCATTGTTGTACAGTAAAAAAGTTGTGGCATGCATGTAGATTTGCACCAAGTATTTCGCAGCTGCGCTTGAAATTAAGTAGATATTATTTTCAGTTGCTATGTTAATGCGTTTTCTTATTTTGCTCTTCAAATTGTGCTTTTCTGTGTTAGCGTGTGAAATATTGTGACAATAATGGCGTGTGAAAGGTCATGAAATTATTGAAAGAAGCTGTGATGATTCTGAGATGTGAATGATCTGTTATGATGTTATTATTATGACGACGATGTGCATTATGCTGTTGAGGTATGTTTATGATCAATAAGCTGATGCTATATGAAAAATTTGATTATGCTACATATTTATAATGATGAAATATTGAAGAATGTCGACGAATATGTATATGTGTAATAAGGTAAGGAATAATGAGTAGTGGTTAGGGACTCAGATTTGTGAAAACGGATGTTGGAAACCAAGAATCGTACTTCAAGAGTTATGAAATGTGTGTAAATGCGTGAATGTTTCACAATGCCAGCGAAAATTTTTTGGACACTGTTATATTAATAGGATTTTGTTTCTACACATTTGTAACGCAAATTCTTGACCTGTGAAATTTTTTATATGAGACTGTCACTGTAGTGCAAACTACTGTCGTAAATATTTTGGTAAGAAAGCCAAGTGACCTTGACGTAATGCATCGTGAGTGGCCAGCTGTGCCAGCCGCCTGGAGAAAAAGCCATTAGGAGGAGAAAAAAGAGGCCATTAACCTCGCTATTAACATTTCTTTGTAAAAAAGCATCGCAAATATGACACGCTATTACTTGGAAACATATGATTATACTGTGGAGCATGTACATTGTGCTACTTACTGAAATTCTTATGAATTGATGGGAAATATTCTTACATCTGCACACCTGATTATGACAAGTGTATTTCTACAAGAATTGAGAGAATTTCTACTAACTTCTGAAATGCCACATGACTATTGAATGATATTTTTGTGCTTTGTACAGAGTTGCTCATATCATTTGATATCTGTTTTCCAGCTGTGTTGCAGCATTGGTTTTATAAAATAAAATTAAATGCATTTGCTAATGTGAACACTTTCTGTCAACAGATCTATTAAATAATAATTTTATGATCCACATTCTTCGAAAAAGGAGCACATGGAAAGGAAAGAACAATAAGAAGGGATTAATAACAGTAACTGCATACATAATTTTCTTTTCAAATACTAGTTAATTTTTTTGGTAGATTAACTAGTTGTGGTGCACCACTTTAATTACATAGACATTAAGATGTAAATAGACATTTCCCTTATCTGCATTGTTGTCTTTAGTGTAATATTTTTTCTGCTTGAGCTTTGTCATGTTTAGGTGTAAGTCATAGCATTTGTTGCTGCTGTTTGCCAGGCATAGTGCTACTAAATTTCACTTTGTATTACTCTGTTAAGCCAGTTTTACTACTGATTTATTTTTCTTGTTGCTGCACATTGGCTCATATTAGTTGTAATGTTGCATTTGCTTTGCTAATTTAGATTTACTGCTGCTAGCTTTACCAATTTGCATTTTTTTCATTGCTGTTTGTATTAATTGTTTTGTGCTGCTGCATTGCCTCGTTCCTTAGTTTATGCATTTGAGCTCAGTAGATTTAAGTTAGCTTAAGAGGGGGTAGGCTATGTAAGAGAATGAGTTATGATGAATAGGAAGAAATGCATTGAGAAGTTATATGAAAAAAGTTTGTAAAAGAAAAGGTACTGTACAATGAAGAATTATTATTTTAAAAGAGGATGAACAGAATTCAGAAAGCAGGCTTAGATAGGACTTCTTGGGAATAATGATGAACGAAGAGAGATCTCCATGCAAAATACTGCAGTAAAACAAACCCTGTCCTTTGGTTTTCTGTTATCCCTCTATGTGTTTGTGTACCCTTGTGTATTTGTGTTCTTCCTGTCTTTATGTGTTTAGTTAATAAGATTTATGTTGTAGAATTTTTCTAGTACTAAGCTACATTCACTATGATGAGGAATACTGTTATCCTCAAATATAATTTGCATTTATAATACGTTATCTTCTTTGTAAAGATGTTTAGACATTATTTATTCTGTTCTGTTTTAATGCTCATGTGTGAAATTAATGTTTCGAAAACTATTCTCACTATTTTATATATATACATACGTCATAATTCCTGTAACTCTGATGTATATGTCTATTTCTATTGTTTTGTAAAGCCTGTATTACTACAAATGTTATCTGTATTACTATGTTTTCATGATGTTTTCTGTATCTCTGTAATTGTATTCTCATGTTATGGAATTGTAATGGACACCAGTTCATCAAATTAAGTAACTTGTAAGCATACATTTCACTGCACACATTTCTGTTGGTCATAGTATATGCACAATATGTGAAAAAAAAGAGGACTGTTAGTGCTTGCACGTGTGTTGATAATTCAGCAAGGGACTGGTTAACAGTATTGCTGGTTCTAAGGACATTCCAAAAAGTTTTGTGAGTACACAAGTGGTAGTTTATGGACTTGCTATACTGTCCGCAAGACTCTTCGATAGTGGTTGTGCACCTGCACAGTCACAGCATATGGCTGCTGGCCATCTCTGCAAGGACTACAGTGGGTCTACATCTTGGATGACTCGCCAATACCATTATATCTACAAGGACTGCAGTGGGTCTGCACCTCTGGTGGCCCACCAATACCGTAATCTCTAATAGGACTACAGTGGTCTGCCCTGTGATGACCTACCTACCAATATTCTTCAAAACTTCGACTGACTCTGCAGTGGGTTTGCTCTGTTGTGGCCCATTACCTGTCTGCATGTCAAGAGTCAGCACTGTCTTTCCATTGGAAGGGCAACACTACTACTTCAAGACTGCCTGGAAATCCACTACTTCCATGTGCATTTTCTTTTACTGCTCAGACTTTGAGAAAAACACTGCTATTTTACTGTGATGAACGATCAGGACAGGACTGTATTTATGGACTCTGAGAAAATTTTAGCTTTTGACCAACATTGTATCAATAAGTGTGTGCATTTGATTTCTTTGCTATTGTAAGTGTGAAAAAATTTTAACAAATATGTGTTGACTAGTGCCCAAAACAACTTGTAAAATTTTTTTGTGGGGAGCATGGGGGCTATGTAAGTAGGCTGTTTAGGTTTTCTTATTGGTAACGCCATGTAGCGCTCTGTATGAAAATCACTGGCTGTGCTGTGTGCAGTCTGTGGCTAGTTTGCATTGTTGTCTGCCATTGTAGTGTTGGGCAGTTGGCTGTTAACAGCGCATAGCATTGCGCAGTTGGAGGTGAGCCACCAGCAGTGGTGGATGTGGGGAGAGAAATGGCGGAGTTTTGAGAGCGGATGATCTGGATGTGTGTCCATCAGAGACAGTACATTTGTAAGACTGGATGTCATGAGCTGCTACATTATTATGACTTTTGAACACTATTAAGATAAATACATTGTTTGTTCTCTATCAAAATCTTTCATTTGCTAACTATGCCTATCAGTAGTTAGTGCCTTCAGTAGTTTGAATCTTTTATTTAGCTGGCAGTAGTGGCATTCGCTGTATTGCAGTAGTTCGAGTAATGAAGATTTTTGTGAGGTAAGTGATTTGTGAAAGGTATAGGTTATTGTTGTCAGGGCAATTGTACGGATTTTTGAAAGTCAGATTGCGTTGTGCTAAAAATATTGTGTGTCTGTTTAAGCACAGTCATGTATAATTTTTCTAAGAGGATGTTTCACAGTCTGGAACCGCGCGTGCCGCTACTGTCGCAGGTTCGAATCCCTCCTTGGGCATGGACATGTGTGATGTCCTTAGGTCAGTTAGGTTTAAGTGGGTCTAAGTTCTAGGAGACTGATGACCTCAGAAGTTACGTCCCATATTGCTCAGAGCTATTTGAACCATTTTTTTTGAACGGTGTTGAGCAACACTTTATGGTCACTTGCTTAATAGCTTGTTTGTCCTCCTTTGAAACGAAATACATGATTTATTGTGCATATCAGGGACCCAACAGTGAGTTGAAATGTTTGTGGAAGTATGTGGCATTATATGTCAAGCACAGGTTGTATAATTCGCTTAAGCAGCGGGCCGGTGATTTGCGTAGCGGTGATGGCGCCCAATAGCGACTCAAATGGGTTGCATAGAATTTATATCAGGCCGAAATATCAGCATGAGTTCACTATAATGCTCCTCACATCACTGTGGCACAGTACTGCCTCGTAGACACGGACAATTGTACTGCTGAAAGATGACATCACCGTCGGCACATCGTTAAGGCGGACAGCGATACAGCTCTAAAATCTGTATCACTACGCATGACAGCAACTGCTGTTGTGATTTCATACTGAATCCTTTTGCAAATTTGCTACCAACATGTATTACAAGGTTTTTTTTGTAGGAATGTAGTGGGTTAATCATTTTTCTGCTTAATTTCTTTGTAGCTTCAGACATTCTGCTGCACAGAGCAACAAAGCATGCCATTGAAACAAATCACTAAGGTTGCATTACTAGCCTTATGTGTCGTCTGCAACTGACGGTGGTAACAAAGATCTGTCTTGGCAGGGCGATATGACAATACTGAACAGAATGACAGGTATGAACAATCAGTTTCTAAATGGCTCTGAGCACTATGCGACTTAACTCCTGAGGTCATCAGTCGCCTAGAACTTAGAACAAATTAAACCTAGAATGAGCACTTGCCCGCGAAAGGCAAAGGTCCCGAGTTCGAGTCTCAGTCGGGCACACAGTTTTAATCTGCCAGGAGGTTTCAATTAAACCTAACTAACCTAAGGACAGCACAAACATCCATGCCAAAGGCAGGATTCGAACCTGTGACTGTAGCGGTCGTCCGGTTCCAGACTGTAGCGCATAGAACCGCACGGCAACTCCGGCCAGCAACAATCAGTTTCTCTTGGTAGTTGTACCTGTGGCAACTGTCCTATAAAGTTCTAGTAGGCAATCACTTTTATTCTGATTGGCAGTTCATTGGGACTCAGGTCAGCTGATTTATTGGGCCAGTTGATGTGTGATGGAGAGCCTTAGTGTCTGCCAAATGAGTGTGCGTAAGCACCCACCCCTGTGAACATGGCTATTGTCATCTCAGAAGTTAGCAGTGTCTATAGCATAGTCATTACAAAGATTTAGAAGAAAGGGCAACACTTGGTTACCGACAATGTTGAAATAAATATGCTGGACCATTTTAACAGTAACTTGAATGAGTGGGGCCAAGTCCTGGTACGAGAAACACACCAACACATCGCAGGACCACCTCCAGTCTGAAATTGTTGTCTGAGATGTTCCCCTGTCCCTCTTTACTTTTTACCACTTGGGAAATACAGGAATTGGACAAAAATATGAAAATGCTGCGAGAAATATATGCTTGAACATAAATGCAGGTGCTAGGCAAGCCTGCGGGTGACGCTGTCCTATTTGACCACGAACGGCAGCTGTGCAGTGTCCTCAATAAGTTGGAAGCGTCAGTTGTGACTTAACCTAACCCAAGTTGTGCCTTAACCTAACCCAAGTTGTGCCAGACCTAACCCACATTGTGGGTGGAGGGTGGAACAATCTTTATGTAGAATTGTAATGACTGTAAAGTACAATTTAGTTTGAATGCAAAAATTTATAGATCCTCACTAATTTCTTGGGCTTTTGCTTTCCAAATGATTTCTTAATTTTGACCCAACAAGCCTGTAGATGGAGAAGATTCCCTCAGTGGTTGCACTGGCAGTGCAAGAAATGAGGCACCAATAAAGTAGCTGTAAAAGCGGATTTGTGTTTTGAATAAATTAGTCGTATGAGTTTAAATCGAACTACTTAATTGACAATATAGGAAAATCCCAAGAACAATAAAAACCCATAAAAACACAGTTTTGCACAATACATTTTTCTTTCTTTCTTTCTGAAAAAGTGCTCTTGTGCTGAGTAAATGGTCTCGTGATGGAACATGTCAGTTTTTTTCTCTTACATGTGTCTTATATTATACAGTCTGGTTAGGGTCCCAGAATGGTGAGCCATTTCTTTTGTGAATGAATACTTTTTCACAATTTGTTTTCTTGATCATTCCACTTCAGGTCACACCAGTCAGTAACAGTATGCTTATTGGCACCTTTCTCAGAAGAGTATTCTGCGTAGTTTTTAGTGCACTATGTCTGTGTTCAGTGAATTCGAATGTGAGCAAATTGTTGGTGCTGGTATGATAGGTGCTACCGTAAGCAAGGCGGCCAAAGTGTTTGGCGTTCGAAGAGGCATCGTAGCGCAGATTTAAACCGCATACAGGGAATGCAGAGAAACATCATCCGCAAAGAAACAACGCGAACGGTAGTTTGTGTTGTGTAATCGTGACTGATAGACATTGAAGAGGACTGTCACGAATAAGTGGACGACAGCTGCAAAAGTCACTGCAGAACTGAACGTCGTACTCGCGAACCCTGTCAGCACTAAAACAATATGAAGGGGCTTCATAAACTGCAATTCCAAAACCGCACATCAGTGATGAAAATTGTGATGAAAACGTGGTGCCGAATCCAAATGTAGCAGTGAGAGAAAATCATTTGGTCGGATGCGTCTTGTTTGCCGCTGTTTGAAACTTCTGGCCGTTTTCGTATCCCAAGAGTGTAACATAGTGCGGGTTCAGCGATGATTTGGGCAGCCATACCGTGGTATTCTATGGGCCTCATCATTACTCTGCAAAATCAAATTACTACCAAGTATTATGCGACCATTTCTGCTGATCGAGTCTGTCCCATGGCTGCAGTATTTGTTCATCAGTGGTTGTGCTGTGTTCCAAGACGACATGCACAACGTTCACACACCTTGCGTCGTCCAGGACTGGTTTCGTGAGCACGGGGATGAACTGTTGCATCTCCCCTGGCCATCAAAGCCACCAGATCTCAGTATTATTGAATCTTTGTGGTGTACTTTGGAGGGAAGGGTGCGTGATCGCTGTCCACCTACATTATCGTTACGTGAACGTACCCCTATTTCGCAGGAAGAATGGTATACGATTCCCTTGAAAACCATACAGAACCTGTATGTATCCATTCCGAGACGACTGGAAACTGTTTGAATGCCAACAGTTTTCCTATACCATATTAGGCATGTAAATGAATTGTGTTTTTTGATGTTCCCATAATTTTGTCCACCCCGTATAAGCTTGCAGCGACGTCGGGCGTCAGGAGAAACAGATGTCAGTTAATCAGCTGACCGGACGGCACATGTCAACAGGGTTCGCGCGATGACCACCAGGAGCGCTGTGAGACGCTTTCTCCGAGTTGCAGCGCGCGATCCACGAATTTAATAATTTGCTTTGACTTTTTTACTATTCCTGTTACTGTTACTGTTTACCTCACTTAGTTACCAAAAAACTGGTAATATTCGTTGCACTGGAAATGTTTCATTATGTTTTTCCTGCTGTTATGTGAGCTTAAAATAAACTTCTCGTCTATATAAAATGTTGAAGAGATGTAAGTCGCTCGCATCTTATTCTCGTGCGGACAAGAACACGGTAACGAGATCGCACGTACAACACACACAACTTGTGACAGTGGTGACCCCGACGTGATCACAGTTAGAGAGAGAATAAATCAGCGGCACAAATGGCTTGCAGCGAATTTCAAGAATCAGAAATTGGTGCGGCGACGGACCCGCCAACCATATCAAGACTGTCCGTGCGGCTACTGCCGTTTTGGCCCCACGACCCAGCATTATGGCTTGCATAGGTGGAAGCGAGTTTCCTCTGCGCAGGAGTGGCCGCCAACTCCACTACGTTTGCACTGGTGGTCAATCAGCTGGACCACCGCTACGCAGCTGCGGTTCAAGATACTATAACTTCACCTCCGAACGCGGAATCATACGCGAATTTGAAGACTAAATTAATACGAAAAGCGTCCGCTCTGAAGGAAGAACGAGTGTGGCAGGTTCTCACATAAGAGGATGTCAGTGACAGAAAACCATTGCAGTACCTCCGTCATTTAAGAAGCAAGGCTGACGCGCGCACGGTGCCTGATATACGAAGTGCATTCAAGTTCTAAGGCCTCCGATTTGTTTTCTCCGGACTGGAAAGAGATAGAAACATGCACATTATTTTAAAATGAGGCCGTGTTGATTGTCAATACGTCCCAGAGATGGCAGCACCGTACGGCAGATGGAATTTTACTGCCAGCGGCGAGAATGAGAACTGTTTTAAATACTTAAAATGGCGACGTTTTCCTTACTTGAACAGCGTGCAATCATTCGTTTTCTGAATTTGCGTGGTGTGAAACCAATTGAAATTCATCGACAGTTGAAGGAGACATGTGGTGATGGAGTTATGGATGTGTCGAAAGTGCGTTCACGGGTGTGACAGTTTAATGAAAGCAGAACATCGTGTGACAACAAACCGAAACAACCTCGGGCTCACACAAGCCGGTCTGACGACATGATCGAGAAAGTGGAGAGAATTGTTTTGGGGGATCGCCGAATGACTGTTGAACAGATCGCCTCCAGAGTTGGCATTTCTGTGGGTTCTGTGCACACAATCCTGCATGACGACCTGAAAATGCGAAAAGTGTCATCCAGGTGGGTGCCACGAATGCTGACGGACGACCACATGGCTGCCCGAGTGGCATGTTGCCAAGCAATGTTGACGCGCAATGACAGCATGAATGGGACTTTCTTTTCGTCGGTTGTGACAATGGATGAGACGTGGATGCCATTTTTCAATCCAGAAACAAAGCGCCAGTCAGCTCAATGGAAGCACACAGATTCACCACCACCAAAAAAATTTCGGGAAACCGCCAGTGCTGAAAAAATGATGGTGTCCATGTTCTGGGACAGCGAGGGCGTAATCCTTACCCACTGCGTTCCAAAGGGCACTACGGTAACAGGTGCATCCTACGAAAATGTTTTGAAGAGCAAATTCCTTCCTGCACTGCAACAAAAACGTCCGGGAAGGGCTGCGCGTGTGCTGTTTCACCAAGACAACTCACCCGCACATCGAGCTAACGTTACGCAACAGTTTCTTCGTGATAACAACTTTGAAGTGATTCCTCATGCTCCCTACTCACCGGGCTCCTAGTGACTTTTGGCTTTTTCCAACAATGAAAGACACTCTCCGTGGCCGCACATTCACCAGCCGTGCTGCTATTGCCACAGCGATTTTCCAGTGGTCAAAACAGACTCCTAAAGAAGCCTTCGCCGCTGCCATGGAATCATGGCGTCAGCGTTGTGAAAAATGTGTACGTCTGCAGGGCGATTATGTCGAGAAGTAACGCCAGTTTCATCGATTTCGGGTGAGTAGTTAATTAGAAAAAAAATTGGAGGGCTTAGAACTTGAATGCACCTCGTATTACTACGCACGTTGTGGAGCGGCTGTCTGCCGGCACAGGTGAAGGCCATTATAGCATCGCAAACGGACATGTCGCTAGATGCCGTTGTGGCCCTGGCGGATCGAATTCAGATGCCATCGTACCGATCTCCTGCCCTGAAATTACGACGGCGTGTAATAGCACTTCAGTGGTAACGTGGGCGGATTACGACCGTCTCGTGAGCAAAGTCGACATGCAAAGTAAGCAGATGGGCGAACTACTCCCCAACAGATACACTAGAGGATGATTCAGGAGAATATCTAGGAATCGTTCTTCGGAAAACTCCGCCGCGGCCGAAGATTCAACCCGGGCAGTCAGGTGTTGGTACGACATGAAATTCGGTGATCAGGTACACAAGTTTACTTTGCCGTGTACCTTTCTCAGTTGTAAGCGACAGGCAGAAGTAATCGATCCGGACTGTCTGTCACCGTCCTTACGTGTCTTTATGACAGAGCGCAAGACAGGGCGCAAATTTTTGGTGGACACGGGTTCCCACTTAAGTACACTACTGGCCATTAAAATTGCTACACCAAGAAGAAATTCAGATGATAAACGTGTATTCATTGCACAAATATATTATACTAGAATTGACTTGTGATGACATTTTCACGCAATTTGGGTGCATAGATCCTGAGAAATCAGAACCCAGAACAACCACCTCTGGCCGTAATAACGGCCTTGATACGCCTGGGCATTGAGTCCAACAGAGCTTGGATGGTGTGTACAGGTACAGCTGTCCATGCAGCTTCAACACGATACCACAGTTCATCAAGAGTAGTGACTGGCGTATTGCGACGAGTCAGTTGCTCGGCCACCATTGACCAGACGTTTTCAATTGGTGAGAGATCTGCCGGCCAGGGCAGCAGTCGAACATTTTCTGTATCCAGAAAGGCCCGTACAGGACCTGCAACATGCGGTCGTGCATTATCCTGCTGAAATTTAGGGTTTCGCAGGGATCGAATGGAGGGTAGAGCCACAGGTCATAACACATCTGAAATGTAACGTCCACTGTTCAAAGTGCTATCAATGTGAAGAAGAGGTGACCAAGACGTGTCACCAATGGCACGCCATACCATCACGCAGGGTGATACACCAGTATGGCGATGACGAATACACGCTTCCAATGTGCGTTCACCGCGATGTCGCCAAACATGGATGCGACCATCATGATGCTGTAAACAGAACCTGGATTCATCCGAAGAAATGACGTTTTGCCATTGGTGCACCCAGGTTCGTCGTTGAGTACACCATCGCAGGCTCTCCTGTCTGTGATACAGCAGAAACAAAAGAATACCGACCATTGCATTCGAAGGATAGCCAACACAATCAGACGTAAAAAATAAATCTGTAACGTGCAATTTAGGGGATATAAAGATTTAAAATATATGTAGAAATGTGGGTGGCAGAAAATGGGCGTGGCACATAAACACACGTGGTAGGAAAATGCTCTTTAAATGCTCGAAACAAAATTTGTCAGCAAAATCCTTTTCAGAGTACTTAAATAAAACCTTAATCTATCGAAATATAATGAAAACCGAAAATCGATTTTTTTCGACCTGAATTACGGTGTGGTCCCCTTAAAGGCAAAACGCCGGTGTTGTGGACAGAGTCGATGAAAAACGCGTTCGAAGCGGCCAAGAAAAGTATAGCAGACGCAGCATTTCTTGCACATCCGGCTTTGGAATCACCTCTAGCGCTGGTAGTAGACGGTAGCCAGACGGCAATCGGTGCTGCTTTGCAACAATATGTAGAAGGAGCCTGGCAGCCTCTCTCACTCTTTTCACGAAAGCTATTTTCTGCGCAGCAACAATGGAGCGCAAATTGTTGGCGATTTATAAGTCCATTAAATATTTCCGTACACAGTTGGAAGCTAGAGTTTTAGTCATTGTCACAGACCATAAACACCTCACATATGCCTTTCGGCTAAATATGACAACATAATCAACAGGAGTTCATCGCACAATTCACTACTGATATACAGCATATACCGGGAATCGAGAGTGTCGCTGCAGACTGTCCATTCCGGGTGAGGAATATCACGAAGACTGCAGATTTCGCCAAGCTAGCCCAAGCACAGGAGTCTGATCTTGAACATTGAGATTGTTTACGTGATGCCACGTCTGGACTTCAACTTCAACCAATCGACATTCCAGCTACAAAGCCAAAACTATATTGTGAGGTTTCAACTGGGAAAACTCGTCCGTTCGTTCCTACGGCGATACGCAAGCAAGCCTTCGAAAGTCTACATAATTTAATGTCACCCCGGCGTGAAGGCAACAATTAGACTAACAGCTAGCCGTTTTGTGTGGCCTGGAATTTTAAAGACTGTCGCACATGGGCTTGCGCATGCGTACAGTGCCAGAGCAGCAAGATTTCACGCCACGTCTCTGCACCGGTGGGCAAATTTCCACACACAACAGCACGGTTTGCCCAATACATATTGATGTAGTAGGTCCGCTGCCCTCTTCAGAAGGACAACATTACCTACTGACAGTAATATGCCGATTGACGCGCTGGCCAGAAGCTATTTTGGTAGATAACATTTCTACTGAGACGCTAGCCACTGCACTTGTGTCACACCGGATCTGCAATCTTCATACAACCACAGACAGAGGACGGCAGTTCGAATCTGACGTAGTTGCCCAACTAAGTAAATTTTGCGGCGCATTGCATCACACAACAACAAGTTACCATCCTGTAAGTAACGGCATGTTTGAACGCTGACACCGATCGCTTAAAGCCGCCTTAATGTGCCACGAATCACAATGGACCTCCGCCTTACCACTGGTTTTACTCGGCCTACGTATTATCTACCATCTGGTGAGCAAGATATATGAGAAAGGCGAAATGCCCTCAGACTTGAAGAAGAATATAATAATCCCAATCCCAAAGAAAGCAGGTGTTGACAGATGTGAAAATTACCAAACTATCAGTTTAATAAGCCACGGCTGCAAAATACTAACACGAATTCTTTACAGACGAATGGAAAAACTGGTAGAAGCCGACCATGGGGAAGATCAGTTTGGATTCCGTAGAAATGTTGGAACACTTGAGGCAATACTGACCCTACAACTTATCTTAGAAAATATATTAAGGAAAGGCAAACCTATGTTTCTCGCCGTTGTAGAAAGCTTTCGACAATGTTGACTGGAATACTCTCTATCAAATTCTGAAGGTGGCAGGGGTAAAATACAGGGAGCGAAAGGCTATTTACAATTTGTACAGAAACCAGATGGCAGTTATAAGAGTCGAGGGGCATGAAAGGGAAGCAATGGTTGGGAAGGGAGTGAGACAGGGCTGTAGCCTATCCCCGATGTTATTCAATCTGTATATTGAGCAAGCAGTAAAGGAAACAAAAGAAAAATTCGGAGTAGGAATTAAAATCTATGGAGAAGAAATAAAAACTTTTAGGTTCGCCGACGACATTGTAATTCTGTCAGAGACACCAAAGGGCCTGGAAGAGCAGTTGAACGGAATGAACAGTGTCTTGAAAGGAGGATATAAGATGAACATCAACAAAAGCAAAACGAAGATAATGGAATGTAGTCGAATTAAATCGGGTGATGCTGCCGGAATTAGATTATGAAATGAAACACTTAAAGTAATAAGGGAGTTTTGCTGTTTGAGGAGCAAAATAACTAATGATGGTCGAAGTAGAGAGGATATAAAATGTAGACTGGCAATGGCAAGGAAAGCGTTTCTGAAGAAGAAAAATTTGTTAACATCGAGAATAGATTTAAATGTCAGGAAGTCGTTTCTGAAAGTATTTGTATGGAGTGTAGCCATGTATGGAAGTGAAACGTGGATGATAAATAGTTTAGACAAGAAGAGAATAGAAGCTTTCGAGATGTGGTGCTACAGAAGAATGCTGAAGATGGATGGGTAGATCACATAACTAATGAGGAGGTATTGAATAGAATTGGGGAGAAGAGGAGCTTGTGGCACAACTTGACTAAAGAAGGGATCGGTTGGTAGGACATGTTCTGAGACATCGAGGGATCACCAATTTAGTATTGGAGGGCAGCGTGGAGGGTAAAAATCGTAGAGGGAGACCAAGAGATGAATACAATAGACAGATTCAGAAGGATGTAGGTTGCAGGAGGTAATGGGAGATGAAGAAGCTTGCACAGGATAGACTAGCATGGAGAGTTGCATCAAACCAGTCTCTGGACTGAAGACCACAACAAAAACAACAACAACAACAACGTAACATGTATAAACTGGGTCTAGAGACCTCACCGGCAGAACTAGTACGTGGAGAAGTCCTGCGGCTTCCCTTGAGTTCGTGGACCCACTCGCAATTTCGTTGGACGATGTTACTGCACCAGTATTTGTTGCTCATCTCAGAGAAAGGCTGACGCAGATCCGACCGCGTCAAGCATCGCGCCACGGTAAAATCGAAACATTCGTACCCCGAGAGTTACGATCCTGTACATACGTAACGTTGCGAGTAGAGGGCGTCAAACCGCCACTCACACCGCCGTATACTGGTCCGCATCGTGTCGTCATTAGAGGTGACAAAACATTTGATATCATCGTCAACAGCAAGATGAATACTGTTTCCTTTGATAGAGTGAAACCAGCGTTCGTCCTACTAGACTCTTCACATTCACATCTGCAATGCAATCACGCGAAACCTCCGCCCGCCACCATAAACCCCCACCGGCACCATCAGCGGCTCCAATTGAACGGCAAACGCGCTCCGGACGACGGGTACACTTCCCGGCAGGCTTCAGGGACGTCACTTCTGGCATCATCCAAGGACGGCGCTTCGCTTTCCCGAAGGAGAGCTGGTGAAGCAAGGTCGGGCAGCAGCCGAAACAGGCGTCAGTAAATCAGCTGATCGGCCGGCGCATGTCAACAGGGTTCGCACGATGACCGCCAGGAGCGCGCGCTCCACGAATTTAATAATTTGCTTTGACTTTTTTAGTATTCCTGTTACTGTCACTGTTTTCCTCTCTTATTTACCAAAAAACTGGTAATATTATATTTGTTGCACTGGAAATGCTTCATATTGTTTCCCTGCTGTTATGTGAGCTTAAAATAAACTTCTTGTCTAAACAAAGCGTTGAACAGATTTATACGTCACACGTATCTTATTCTCGCTGCGGACAAGAACTCGATAACGAGATCGCAAGTAGAGATGGCTCGAACTTGTTCATTCCCGTGAACTACTTTCATTCATTTCACTCTTTGCCGTGAAGCGTTCAAATGAAGTAGTTCATTCATGAAGCACGGAAGCCTGGCGAAGTGCCCAGTTCGCCGCTCAGCCGCGGCTACGCTCGTACAATAAAGCTTCGTAATACTTCATAATTTTACCAACAGATGGCCGAACTATGCAGTAACGTACACGCAACGTTTTACGCTCTTACAGCGTCTGTGTTAAATTGAGCATGATCGAAGGGGACAAAGGAAAGATAAGCAGAGAAGCCTGTCACGTATAATGAAAGTATTACATTTACTCTTGCTCGACATTTTCTCATGAAGCACCCAAAAAAGTCTTTATCTGCCAAATGAAACATTATTTGTTGTATTCATGGACTGAAAACTAGGGCTACCAACGAAATGCGGTCCAATTTTATGTTCCTTTTAAAATTTAATCCAAAGTTGAATGAGTATGTTTACCACTGTCACAAAGTCTATATACCTACGTTAAGTAATTATTCAGAAGGTTTCCTGTAGATTTTATTTTTGTTGAGAATAATAACCCTCCAGATTCGAAACGTAAACTGTGACCCGTAGTCATTGGTACGATTTCATGTAAAATCCCTCTTTCAGTGTTATTGGCAAACCTTTTATTTTCATGTTGGCTGTGCGTGCTCACACAGCGAGCCTCTTCGTTTGTATCTTTAATATTCATTTGTCTGCATGCGCTGCCAACGGTAGGCTACCTGCAGGCGCGACGTTTAACTGCACGTAGTCACGGGTAATGATGTCAGCACTGTAGGAAGCAGCTGACGCTGTCTTCCCCTCGTCCCTCACCTCCCCAGCCCCTCGTAAACCTGTCGTTCCCCACAAACACCGCGCGATTCGTCGACAGGCAGTTGAGGGAGGACTGAAGTGAAGGGAGGATGAGTGAGGTAGCGCCGATGTAGTGGGAGACGGAAAGGGGAACAGAGTGAGTGAACTGGAAAAAAGTGTGGAGTGTGCTATCTGTGAAGAGTTTGAAGTACCAGTTCATTGAAATTGAGTGGTTAGTTCACACTTCACTGGAGTGAAGCGTTCATTTGAACGACTCATTCACGAGCTACCCCACACTAATCGCAAGTACAACACACACAACTTCGGACAAGCTGCTCCTTCATCGGAAAAAAATTAAAATTTAAGTTTGGGGTAAGGTATTATGGGATCAAGCTGCTGAGTTCATCGGTCCCTAAGCCTACACATTACGGTAATTAATCTAAATTAAACTAACTTACGCTATGGTCAACACACACACCATGCTCGAGGGAGGACTCGAACCTCCGACGGGGGGATCCTTCAATGGAATCCGTGCTTTGAAGCTGACGAACAGCAATGTTTCCAAAATTGTACTGCTTTCAGCGTTGCATCCTTTGAGCTGTGAAGCTGTTGTTGACATGTGCGGAAGCAATTACGCTGTTGGGGAGTGGTTAGTGAGCGCTTGCGCGTGCGTGCGTGTGTGTGTGTGTGTGTGTGTGTGTGTGTGTGTGTGCACGACCGTCAACAGGTGGGCAACCTGTGACAGACTGTATGTATTTATTTAGCATCCTTGTGTCCTACCATTATAAAATAATATGCGATTTGACATAGATGGTCCTACACTGATAATAGGACATGAAAGATATACAACTAAAGGTTGACTAATAAAATATTCTTATGCATCACATGAAACCGTTTACATAACAACAGTCGCAATACACGTAATTAAAATAATAAATGAATATAATTAATGCCGATGATTCAAGTATTCTTTGACATTATAAAAACTCTTTTTTGATATTCTTTTAAATTCCTTTGGTGGTTCACTAAACAGAATTTTAGGCACCTTTTTGACATATATCTTTTGTGTGAATTCCTCTATGAAAATCGTGTCTGTTTCCCGTTTCGTAGTTGTGGACTTGCTTGTTTAACACAGAATGTTCCTGGTGTGCCTTCAGAAAAAATATACTTTCATAAATATGTTAGGGTCATGATTTTTTTGCTTCTTGAAAATTTTTTATATGACTCTGTATGTGTCATACCTTTTACTGTTCTTATTGCACTCTTTTGGAGCATAAATATATGTACCGTCAGACTAGTATTCGCCAAAATATGTCATATCTTAACATGTTATTTATGATTGCAAAGTACTGACATAACACTGTATGAATACTACAGTAAATTTTGTAGCATTCTAAGAACATAACGATACCGACTTAATTTGTTTGTGTAATATTTCTGCGTGTTTCTCCCACATTAAATTTTCATCTACTCATATTCCTAAACATTTAGTGTGGGTGGTTTGCTCTACCTTACACCACCTAAGTTCTACTGTTAGGTTGGTTCCCAGTTTATTTTATGTCTGAAGTTTATGCAAACTGTTTTTTGTCACTCACAGTTAATTTGTTATCCCTAAACCATATTCTGCAGCTGCTGTGACTCTCTCCTGTAGATCAGCTTCATTCGCAGCTTCACAAACAAACTGGTATCATTAGCAAACACTGTGTCTGCTGCTCGGGGGAAGAAAAACATAAGAGACTGAAGCAATTCACTCACCTTATTACAGTCGTTGCACTTAACGCCTTGTGTCATTTCAGAAGACGCAAATTCACGACTTTTCTGGCTACACTAAACGTCTCTAGTCGCTACTATCGAGTTTCTTTTGTTTGGCCCATAGAAGACAAGCAGCTGCATGTGACGCCTTTTACGAGGTGTTTGACTCCGTAGGTCTTTTAGTTCCTTTCGGAATGTTCATTCGGAAACTGGCTGAGATGGACCTACATTTCCTGACGTCTGCAATTCCTCTCTGGTATGAAGTCGATATTCATTGACAAAGCGTGACAATCGTCTCTCGTCCCTCTTGCTTTGGGTTTCTTTGTGACCACTTTTCGTATGCCTTGTTACTTGGCTGCAAGAGGTAAACCATTCCCTGTAGGCACGTTGAACAGTTTGATACGCAAAGAAATCATGCACCTTCATCCAGTACATGGTCATCAGTATGACTAAACACTATAGCTCTCTTCCGCCATTCTCTCACGTCTCAATGTAGACCTATCTTTTTTTATTTATTTTTTATTTTAGTCGTCAGTTTTCTGAGTGGTTTGATGCGGCCCTGCGCTAATCCCTCTCTGTGCCAACCTCTCCATCTCAGGGTAGCACTTGCAAATTACGTCCTCAATTATTTGCTGGATATATTCCAATCTCTGTCGTCCTCTACTGTTTCTGCACTTTACAGCTCCCTCTAGTCCCCTGGAAGTCATTACCTGATGACTTAACAAATGTCCTACTATCCCGTCCCTTCTCGTTGTCAGCGTTTTCCACAAATTCCTTTCATATCCTGTACTGCGCAGAATCTCCTCATTCCTTACCTTATAAGTCCACCTAATTTTCAACATTCGTCTATAGCACCACATCTCAAATCCTTCGAGTGTCTTCTGTTTCGGTTTTCCCACAGTCCATGTTTCATTACTATACAACGTAGTTCTCTAAACGTACATTCTCAGGAATTTCTTCCTCAAATTTAGGCCTATGTTTGATACTACTAGATTTCTCTTGGCCAGGAATGCCCTTTTTGTCTGTGCTAGTATGCTTTTGATGTCCTGCTTGCTTCGTTCGTTATTGGTTATTTTTCTGCCTACGTGGTAGAATTTCTTAACTTCATCACTTTCGTGACCATCAATACTGACGTTAAGTTTATCGCTGTTCTCATTTCTGATATTTCTCATTACTTTCGTCTTTCTTCGACTTAATCCATTTTCTGTACTCATTAGACTGTTCACTCCATTTAGGAGATCATGTAATTCTTCTTTGCTTTCACTCAAGATAGCAATGTCATCAGCGAAGCCGGCCGGTGTGGCCGTGCGGTTCTAGGCGCTTCAGTCTGGAACCGCGTGACCGCTACGGTCGCAGGTTCGAACCCTGCCTCGGGCATGGATGTGTGTGATGTCCTTAGGTTAGTTAGGTTTAAGTAGTTCTAAGTTCTAGGGGACTGATGACCTCAGAAGTTAAGTCCCATAGTGCTCAGAGCCATTTGAACCATTTTTTGTCATCAGCGAACCGTATCATTGATATCTTTTCGCCTTGAATTTTAGTTACACTCCTGAACCTTTCTTTTATCTCCATCATTGCTTCTTCGTTGTGCAGATTGAACAGTAGGAACGAAAGATAATATCCCTGTCTTACACTCTTTTTAATCCGAGCACTTCGTTCTTGGTCGTCCACTCTTATTATTCCCTCTTGGCTCTTGTACATAATGTATACTACCCGTCTCTCCCTATAGTTTACCTCTACTTTCCTCAGAATTTCGAACATCTTGCACCATTTTACATTGTCGAACGCTTTTTCCAGGTCGACAAATCCAATGAACGTGTCTTGATTTCTCTTAGTTTTGCTTCCATTATCAATCGCTTCGTCAGAATTGCTTGTCTGGTACCTTTACCTTTCCTAAAGCCAAAGTGATGGTCATCTAACACATCCTCAATTTTCTTTTCCATTCTTTTGCGTATAATTTTTGTAAGTATCTTTGACACGTGACCTGTTAAGCTGACTGTGTGATAATTCTCGCACTTCTCAGCTCTTCCAGTCTTCAGAATTGTGTGGTCGATATTTTTTCGAAAGTCAGATGTTATGTTGTCAGATTCATACATTCTACACACAAACGTGAATAGCCGTTTTGTTGCCATTTCCCCCAATGATTTTAGGAATTCTGACGGAATATTATCTATCCCTTCTGCCTTATTTGATCTTAAGTCCTCCAAAACTCTCTTAAGCCGGCCGCGGTGGTCTAGCGGTTCAGGCGCTCAGTCCGGAACCGCGCGACTGCTCCGGTCGCAGGTTCGAATCCTGCCTCGGGCATGGATGTGTGTGATGTCCTTAGGTTAGTTAGGTTTAAGTAGTTCTAAGTTCTAGGGGACTGATGACCACAGATGTTCAGTCCCATAGTGCTCAGAACCATTTTAGAAACTCTCTTAAATTCTGATTCTAATACGGAATCCCCTATCTCTTCTGCATCGATTCCTGTTTCTTCTTCTATTATGTCAGACAAATCTTCCCCCTCATAGAGACCTTCAATATACTCTTCCCACGTATCTGCTCTCTCCTTTGCATTTAACCGTGGAGCTCCCGTTGCACTGTTAATATTACCACCATTGCTTTTAATTTCACCAACGGTTGCTTCGACTTTTCAACATGCTGAGTCAGTCCTTCCGACAATCATTTCATTTTGGTTTCTTCACATTTTTCCTGCAGCCATTTCGTCTTAGCTTTCCTGCACGTCCGATTTATTTCATTCCTCAGCGACTCGTATTTCTGAATTTCGCTGAACGTTTTTGTACTTTCTTCTTTCGTCGGTCAACTGAAGTATTTCTTCTGTTACCCATGGTTTCTTCGCAGTTACCTTCTTTGTACCTATGTTTTTCTTTCCAACATCTGTTACTGTCCTTTTTACAGATATCCATTCCTCTTCAACTGTACTGCCTACTGAGCTATTCGTTATTACTGTACCTATATCCTTGGAGAACCTCAAGCGTATCTCGTCATTCCTTAGTACTCCGGTATCCAACTTCTTTGTGTACTGATTCCTCCTGACTAATCTCTTAAACTTCAAACTACTCTTCATTACTACTACATTGTGGTCTGAGTCTGTATCTGCTCCTGGGTACGCCTTACAATCCAGTATCTGATTTCGCAATCTCTGACTGACCATGCTGTAATCTAACTGAAATCTTCCTGTATCACCCGGCCTTTTCCAAGTACACCACCTCCTCTTCTGATTCTTGAACAGAATATTCGCATCTACTTGCTGAAATTTATTACAGAACACACTTAGTCTTTCATTCCCTGACCCAAGCCCATATTCTCCTGTCACCTTTTCTTCTGCTCCTTCCCCTACAGCTGCATTCCAGTCTCCCATGACTATTAGATTTTCATCTTCCTTTACGTGCCGTATTACCATTTCAATATCCTCATATATTTTCTCTATGTCTTCGTTTCCAGCTTGCGATGTGGGCCTGTATACATGAACAATCTTTGTCGGTGTTGGTTTGCTGTCGATTCTGATAAGAACAACCCTGTCACTGAACAGTTTACAGTAACACCCCCTCTGCTCTGCCTTCCTATTCATAACGAAACCTACTCCTTACTCCATGTTCTGCTGCTGTTGATATTACCCCATACTAATTTGACCAGGAATCCTTGTCTTCTTTCCATTTCACTTCATTGACTTCTAGTATGATTAGATTGAGCCTTTGAATTCCTTTTTTCAAATTTTGTATCTTCCCTACCACGTTCAAACTTCTGACATTCCACGCCCCGACTCATAGAACGTTACTCTTTCGTTGATTATTCAGCCTTTTTTTCATGGCCACCTCCCCCTTGGCAGTCCATTCCAGGAGATCCGAAAGGGAGCCTATTCCGGAATCTTTTGCCAATGGAGAGATCAGCATGAAACTTTTTCAATTACAGGCCACATGTCTTGACCTATCAGACATCGCAGACTCTATACAACAAACTAACAGGGGCACATTACTTCGCCGCCGTGACTTACGCCAGCAGTGGAGGATAACTAGATCTCGTACTAGCTCCACACCAAATACAGCACTCCTCTGTGACCAACGCGTTTAATTTTTTGCTCTCTGCAGGACGTGTTGTTTACAATAACTACACTGACGAAAAAAATCGCAACAGCAAAAAATATTTGTTGTAGAGTATGTTCAAATGTGTGTGAATTCCTAAGGGATCAAAGTGCTGAGGTCATCGGTGCCTAGACTTACACACTGCTTAAACTGACTTATGCTAAGAACAACACATACACCCACGTCCCAGAGAAGACTCGAACCTCGGGCGGAAGGGGCCGCGCAATCCGTGACATGGCGCCTAAGAACGCGCGGCTGTTGTAGAGTAATGAAATTTCGGGAATGCATTTGTCTAGGTAACATATTTAAGTGATAAACAGTACAAGTTCACAAGTTAGCGTAAGCACGAGATAAGCCATTATACATGTGAAATGCTCTTGCATTGGAAGAAAGTTTTTTTTAATAACTTATTAAAGTATTACTAAAGTGTTTTTTAAGTCAGAGCGACATCTATGATAATTAATGTTGACTTCACGGTTACAAATTATAAAAAAATTCACGTGTGTTTCGGGATTTGTGGGAATACGACCCATACAGGGGTGAAACAGAGGATGAAAATTTTTATGGAAATATTTCATTATGCAAACATTTTTGAAACTATATGTATGAAAATTTGTATTTGGCTTCTCTGTCATAAATTAATAAAACACCCATTTCACTGTTTTTGGAAATTCAGCCCCTAAGTGGATGAAATAGGGGATGACATGCTTTATGAAATATTTCATTATGAAAGCATGTTAAAGCTAAATCTATGAATATGCCCTTTTGAATTCTCGGTTAGAATTAAAAAAATGTAGGTTTCACGGTTTTTGGAAATTCATCCCCTACGGGGCAAAATAGGGAATGAAAATTTTTGTGCAAATATTTCATGATGCAAACATTTTTGAAGCTAAAAGTATGAAAATTTGTATTTGGTTCCATTGTTAGAAAAAAAAACCAAAAACGCATTTCACTGGTTTTGTAAATTCGAACCGTAAGAGGGCTAAATAGGGGAAGAAATGTTTTATGAAATATTTCATTACGACAGCATTTTTAAAGCTAAATCTATGTAAATTTGAATTTGGCTTCTTTGTTAGAAATAAAGAATACATGTTTCACTGTTTTTGGAAATTCAACCCCAATAGGCTGAAATAGGGGATGAAAATTTTTACAAATTTTTTGTGATATTGAAAAGTTTTTAAAGCTAAATCGATGAAAATTGATTTTTCAGTTCTCCGCCAGATATAAAGAAATACGTGTTAGAGGATGAAAGTTACTGTGGTAATATCACCACAAGAACGAAAATGCATGATTAACCAAAAGCTTGGACTCGAGCTACGAAAATGGCTTTTTGGTCGAACATTGAAGAACCTCACGATGTTGACATGTTATTCTCTCACAAATGTGTTACATGACACACAAAAGTCTTGGTTTTTAGCAGCCAACGCTGGGAAGGTCGTCTTAGTGAAAACTACTACGAAACCCACCCGAAGTCTAATTGAGGAACAGAACATGTTATCAAATGGCACGATCACAAAAACTGCAGTAAGACAGGGAGGTTCATTATCCTGCGTTCTGTTTAACATAGCATTGGAAAATGTTCTAAGAGAGGCGGGTATCGATACAAGGGGAACCATCCCGTACAAATCAGTTCAGCTGCTGGCATACCAAAAGATTATTGAAATTGCAAGAACGCCGTGAGTAACGAAAGAATCCTATAGAAGTATTGAAAGAGCTGCTAAAAATACACTCCTGGAAATGGAAAAAAGAACACATTGACACCGGTGTGTCAGACCCACCATACTTGCTCCGGACACTGCGAGAGGGCTGTACAAGCAATGATCACACGCACGGCACAGCGGACACACCAGGAACCGCGGTGTTGGCCGTCGAATGGCGCTAGCTGCGCAGCATTTGTGCACCGCCGCCGTCAGTGTCAGCCAGTTTGCCGTGGCATACGGAGCTCCATCGCAGTCTTTAACACTGGTAGCATGCCGCGACAGCGTGGACGTGAACCGTATGTGCAGTTGACGGACTTTGAGCGAGGGCGTATAGTGGGCATGCGGGAGGCCGGGTGGACGTACCGCCGAATTGCTCAACACGTGGGGCGTAAGGTCTCCACAGTACATCGATGTTGTCGCCAGTGGTCGGCGGAAGGTGCACGTGCCCGTCGACCTGGGACCGGACCGCAGCGACGCTCGGATGCACGCCAAGACCGTAGGATCCTACGCAGTGGCGTAGGGGACTGCACCGCCACTTCCCAGCAAATTAGGGACACTGTTGCTCCTGGGGTATCGGCGAGGACCATTCGCAACCGTCTCCATGAAGCTGGGCTACGGTCCCGCACACCGTTAGGCCGTCTTCCGCTCACGCCCCAACATCGTGCAGCCCGCCTCCAGTGGTGTCGCGACAGGCGTGAATGGAGGGACGAATGGAGACGTGTCGTCTTCAGCGATGAGAGTCGCTTCTGCCTTGGTGCCAATGATGGTCGTATGCGTGTTTGGCGCCGTGCAGGTGAGCGCCACAATCAGGACTGCATACGACCGAGGCACAGAGGGCCAACACCCGGCATCATAGTGTGGGGAGCGATCTCCTACACTGGCCGTACACCACTGGTGATCGTCGAGGGGACACTGAATAGTGCACGGTACATCCAAACCGTCATCGAACCCATCGTTCTACCATTCCTAGACCGGCAAGGGAACTTGCTGTTCCAACAGGACAATGCACGTCCGCATGTATCCCGTGCCACCCAACGTGCTCTAGAAGGTGTAAGTCAACTACCCTGGCCAGCAAGATCTCCGGATCTGTCCCCCATTGAGCATGTTTGGGATTGGATGAAGCGTCCTCTCACGCGGTCTGCACGTCCAGCACGAACGCTGGTCCAACTGAGGCGCCAGGTGGAAATGGCATGGCAAGCCGTTCCACAGGACTACATCCAGCATCTCTACGATCGTCTCCATGGGAGAATAGCAGCCTGCATTGCTGCGAAAGGTGGATATACACTGTACTAGTGCCGACATTGTGCATGCTCTGTTGCCTGTGTCTATGTGCCTGTGGTTCTGTCAGTGTGATCATGTGATGTATCTGACCCCAGGAATGTGTCAATAAAGTTTCCCCTTCCTGGGACAATGAATTCACGGTGTTCTTATTTCAATTTCCAGGAGTGTATGAATCTACAGATAAATTAAGGGAAAATTAAGTTTATACCTGTATATAAGAAATATTATCGTAATGAATCGTCATGCATAGAAATTGCTTCATGTAAGTTTGATACTGTCCCTAATTATATTTAATTTGTATCAGAAGTAAGCTGTGACAACGTCAGCTCTGATATTCAAAAATGAATACTGTACGCGAACAAGTGCTACCATGTCCTCGGAAACCATCTGAAATCCATGGTGCTGTTTAGAAAAACTACAGTTACGATGAACACGGTATAGTCACATTAATGTGGCCACCGCCTAATGTTCGACGTCCACGTGCAATAACCACTAGACAGGAGGTGGCAGCTTTAGCAGACGTGGGTAAATAAAGTGCGTCGGGGGTACGTGAAAAACTCTGCAGTCGTGTTGTAAAGCGAAAAGGGAGCAGTTTATCTGACGCCCAAAGGGACATGATCATTGGCTCTCGACACTAGGATGAAAGCATATCGGAAATGGCTAAGTTTGTGAAATATTCGTGTACCGCCGGGGCTATCGCGTTATCCAGAACCGGGGACGAGGCACCTCGTGGTGCACTATGGGCCATAGATGACAGGTGTGAATGGCGGCTGCGGAGATGTGTACGGGCGAATAGACGTTGAGCGACTGACCACCCCGATGAACCAAGGGGCAACTTGCAGTGTCTCCTCAACGAACATTGTTGCGTATGCGTCTCTGCAGCATGTGCCAGGTTCATGCACCCTTGCTGAATGCTCTTAATTGGCGACGAAGGCTGGAATTTGCGCGTCAGTGCCGCAACTGCACGTCCGTTGAGTGTCGACAGGTGCCTTTCCGGTGAATCACGTTTTATGCTCCATCAGGGAAACAGCAGTTGGCAGTAGAGCCCTGTTAAGTGTCCAAGACAGAGGAGGGAGCGTTAGGGTCTGGGGTCTGTTTTTGTGCCATTGCCTGGGTAATCTCATTCTGGAAGGCACAAAGTATCAAAAACAGAATGAATATCCTTGGGGGACCATGTCCACCCCTTCATGCAGTTTGTCTTTTCCTCGGCACGAGGGTGGTGGTGGTGGTTAGTGTTTAACGTCCCGTCGACAACGAGGTCATTAGAGACGGAGCGCAAGCTCGGGTTAGGGAAGGATTGGGAAGGAAATCGGCCGTGCCCTTTCAAAGGAACCATCCCGGCCTTTGCCTGAAACGACTTAGGGAAATCACGGAAAACCTAAATCAGGATGGCCGGAGACGGGATTAAATCGTCTCGGCACGATGGTATCTACCATAACGACAATACAGGATGTTACAAAAAGGTACGGCCAAACTTTGAGGAAACATTCCTCACACACAAATAAAGAAAACATGTTATGTGGACACGTGTCCGGAAACGCTTAATTTCCATGTTAGAGCTCATTTTAGTTTCGTCCACCTACGCTCAATGGAGCACGTTATCGTGATTTCATACGGGATACTCTACCTGTGCTGCTAGAACATGTGCATTTACGAGTACGACACAACAAGTGGTTCATGCGCGATGGAGCTCCTGCACATTTCAGTCGAAGTGTTCGTACGCTTCTCAACAACAGATTCGGTGACCGATGGATTGGTAGAGGCGGATCAATTCCATGGCCTCCACGCTCTCCTGACCTCAACCCTCTGGACTTTCATTTATGGCGGCATTTGAAAACTCTTGTCTGCGCAACCCCGGTACCAAATGTAGAGAGACTCTTCGTGCTCGTATTGTGGACGGCTGTGATGCAATACGCCATTCTCCAGGGCTGCATCAGCGCATCAGGGATTCCATGCGACAGAGGGTGGATGCATGTATCCTCGCTAACGGAGGACATTTTGAACATTTCCTGTTACAAAGTCTTTGAAGTCACGCTGGTACGTTCTGTTGCTGTGTGTTTCCATTCCATGATTAATGTGATTTGAAGAGAAGTAATAAAATGAGCTCTAACATGGAAAGTAAGCGTTTCCGGACACATGTCGACATAACATATTTTCTTTCTTTGTGTGTGAGGAATGTTTCCTGAAAGTTTGGCCGCACCTTTTTGTAACACCCTGTATAAGGTGTCACACAGCTCGCAGTGTACATTCGTGGTTCGAAGAGCACCAGGATATGTCTACCATACTTGTCCCCGATGTTATTCAATCTGTATATTGGGCAAGCAGTAAAGGAAACAAAAGAAAAGTTCGGAGTAGGTATTAAAATCCATGGAGAAGAAATAAAAATGTTGAGGTTCGCCGATGGCATTGTAATTTTGTCAGGGACAGCAAAGGACTTGGAAGAGCAGTTGAACGGAATGGACAGTGTCTTGAAAGGAGGATATAAGATGAACATCAACAAAATAATGCGAGGATAATGGAATGTAGTCGAATTAAGTCGGGTGATGCTGAGGGAATCAGATTAGGAAATGAGACACTTAAAGTTGTAAAGGAGTTTTGCTATTTGGGGAGCAAAATAACTGACGATGGTCGAAGTAGAGAGGATATAAAATGTAGACTGGCAATGGCAAGGAAAGCGTTTCTGAAGAAGAGAAATTTGTTAGCATCGAGTATAGATTTAAGTGTAAGGAAGTCGTTTCTGAAAGTATTTGTATGGAGTGTAGCCATGTATGGAAGTGAAACATGGACGATAAATAGTTTGGAATGGCTCTGAGCACTATGGGACTTAACATCTGTGGTCATCAGTCCCCTAGAACTTAGAACTACATAAACCTAACTAACCTAAGGACATCACACACATCCATGCCCCAGGCAGGATTCGAACCTGCGACCGTAGCAGTCGCGCGGTTCCGGACTGCGCGCCTAGAACCGCTAGACCACCGCGGCCGGCAATAGTTTGGACAAAAAGAGAATAGAAGCTTTTGAAATGTGGTGCTACAGAAGAATGCTGAAGATTAGATGGGTAGATCACATAACTAATGAGGAGGTATTGAATAGAATTGGGGAGAAGACGAGTTTGTGGCACAACTTGACAAGAAGAAGGGATCGGTTGGTAGGACATGTTCTGAGGCATGAGGGGACCACAAATTTAGCATTGGAGGGCAGCGTGGAGGGTAAAAATAGTAGAGGGAGTCCAAGAGATGAATACACTAAGCAGATTCAGAAGGGTGTAGGTTGCAGTAAGTACTGGGAGATGAAGAAGCTTGCACAGGATAGAGTAGCATGGAGAGCTGCATCAAACCAGTCTCAGGACTGAAGGCAACAACAACAACAACAACTTTCATGGCCACCAAACGCCCCCCCCCCCCCACCCCAGATGTAAACCCAATCGCATCCCGATCGGGCTGTTTGCGTCATGGATCCTCAACCCAGAAACCTAGTGCAACTGGCCATGCTACTGGGGTCGGCATGGCTCCACATCCATATCGGTACCTTAAAGGAATTCATTGCTTACTTCCTGCACGTCCGCGCAGCAAGTAGTGGTTATTTAGGCTTTTGACAGGTGCCCACATTAATGTGGCTGCACAGATAATAAAATTTTAGTGAGGCCGATGCTCAGATAGGATGCTGACACGTGATCACTAGCGAAATCCAATGAAAACCAACTTGATATAGTTGAAATATCTTGAGAGAAATTCTGGAACAGTGGAAGAAAATAGTGTTTGGAGGAGATGATTCGAATCATATAATTTATGTAATGAACCAAACATAGCCAGTTGATTTAAGATTAAAAGATTGGAACGAGCAGGACATGTACTGAGAGCTAATGGCAAAATGATTGAGAATATATTCAATGCAGTGCCTAAAGGGACCAGGAGAGTTGGAAGACCAAAGCTAAGGTGGGAGAAAGACATCAGAGGGGACATAAGGAAAGTTGGAATTAGAATTGGAGGAGTTCTCCACCAAACAGGAACGAATGGAATCATCTTCTACAGAACGCTAAGGTTCAGAAAGCTATATCGTGCCACTGTATTATCAAGTTGGACGCAGGGAAGAAACAGAAGAAAAACCTCGTCTCATCGCACAGTATTAGAAATCCCACCTACAGAGGATGGACAAAATTACGTAAACACCAAAAACAAAACACGTTACCTTGCATATTACGGCGTAGGACACCGGTTGGAATTGGAAAAGAGCTTCCAGTCGTCTCGGAATGGATAAATACAGCTCCTGCATGGTTTTCAAGCAAATCTTATACCATTATTTCTCCAAAACAGTGACAAGTTCAGGTAATGATGGTGGAGGTGGACAGAGATCACGCGTCCTACCCTCCAAAGTAGACAACAAAGGCTTAATAATAGTGAAATCTGGTGACTGTGTGGGACAGAAGAGATGCGATAATTCATCGTCGTGCTCACACAACCAGTCCTGGTCGATGCGAGCTGTATCGTCTTGGAACACATCATCATTCGGGAACAAATATTGTACCATGCGTGACGGACTTGATCATCCAGAATGGTCGTATAATCTTTGGCAGTAATGAGTAGTGCGACACATCAGAGTGTCCACGGCCTCCATGAAAAACCACGATATGACTGTCCAAAGCACCACTGAAGCCAGTCACGTTTCACTCTCGGCAGGCAGCAGTTTGCATCACAGACTTTATACGGTGTATGGGAGACGTACACTCGGAAACAGTGAGAAATAAGACCCATTTAAACAACATGACTTTCTTCCAGTGTAGCATAGTCCCAGCTTTATGGCTCCGGCATCGTGTTTTCCTGTTATCGGCATTTAGGACACTTATATGTAATTTTGGAATTCCTCATCGCCCTGAAATTCCCAGCTTAGGATCGTGTTGATTAGGTGCTGACAGGGTTCGCGGGTGCGACACATAGTCCTGCAGTGAATTTTGCAGCTGTCGTCCTCTTATTTTCCATCAAAATCCTCTTCAACGACCATCTGTCACGATCACTCAACACTCACTCTCGTCCGCGTTGTGACTCAGCGGATGATGATTTTCCACTTTACCTGTCCCTCTCTCTTTCCAAGCATTAATCTGGACGATGCGCGGTCTGCTGTTATAATTAAATGGACGTGGCATGTTAATTTTTTCTAAGGGGTGGCCAGATGCCCCTCCTGTCGTCACCCCGTACCCCCTGGGACGGAGTAAGTGTACTCCAGCTGTCTGCGTCTAGTGGAAGCCATGAAATAGTGCGAGCCTTTGTAAACGCCTGTAAGTCGTGTAACTGAGGCGGAACATGGGGGCCAGCCCGGTATTCACCTAGCGGGATGTGGAAAATCGCCTAAAAACCACATCCAGGCTGGCCGGCACACCGGCCCTCGTCGTTAGTCAGCCAGGCGGACTCGATCTGTGGCTGGTGCGCCTACCCGAGTACAGGAAGCAGTGTGTTAGCGCTCTCAGCTACCCTGGCAGATTTTTTCCACTTTACCTGTACACGGTATAAATATTCAATACGATACCTCCTCTGCTACCTCGGTTATGGAAGCACCCACCATACGAGTAGCAAAAATTTGCCCACGTTCGAATTCACTTAGCTCCGACATCATGCATTCAAAACTACGAGTACATAGGACACCGTTTCGACCACGACTGACACTTGGAACGTGCTGAGGTCACTGCACAGGTGCCGCTCATGGTCAAATACAACAGCGCAAGCAGCACGTTTGGCTAGCGTCTGTATTTATGTTCAAGAATACATTTCTCACGGTGTTTCCAAACTTTTGTCCAATACCTGTACAGTATGTTACTACACGTCTAGAAAGATCTAACTGCTCTAGTTGTAGGTTGACTAGGTAACTGCTTCCAGAGGCAACAAGAATGAGATATTCTGTATTTTATGTAATTATTGACCGAAATTTAAAATGTTGTAATATTCTACTCATTAAGCGGTATAATGTTACGTTAAAGCCGTGCGGGATTAGCCGAGCGGTCTAAGGCGCTGCAGTCATGGACTGTGCGACTGGTCCCGGCGGAGGTTCGAGTCCTCCCTCGGGCATGGGTGTGTGTGTGTTTGTCCTTAGGATAATTTAGGTTGAGCAGTGTGTGTAAGCTTAGGGACTGATGATCTTAGCAGTTAAGTCCCATAAGATTTCACACACATTTGAACATTTTTTTGTTACGTTAAAGCCTGAACACAGTAATTCAAGTATTAACGTGGGACATTTGTATATGTCCCAAGGCAGCATAACTCATGGGGGCACAAATTACTGTCTATATTAATCCATATTTGATAATGAGAGCAGTTAGCGAGTTCCAGTAAACATTATATAACACGCGATCAAAAAGATTCCATTTGAGGGCGTTGCAGCAGTGTAATTTGCAACGTAGCTCGAGTACGATGCGGGTATATGAGCACCGACGAGTAGCCAAACGATTAGTCTGGCATTCGTGCCTTTCCGACATGAGAGCGGGATATGCGGAAACGTGAACAACTGCGACGTTATTACCGAATGCGACCAAACACGACCGAAGTGCTGTTACTTTTTTCTTAGTTGCCGAAGGATAAACACAGGCAGACATTGTGGCTCCTCCTATTGCTGCCTCTTGGCATTTTCACGATCAGGCAAAGTGTAATGTCCTCGCCTCGTCGAGATACGCGAAAGCGAGACGATACAACACTCTCTATCACTGCAGTCAATGTTTCTCGATCACTAAGTTTAAATTCAAAAATGGTTCAAATGGCTCTAGGCACTATGGGACTTAACATCTGAGATCGTCAGTCCCTTAGAACTTAAAGACATCACACGCATCCATGCCCGAGGCACTATTCGAACCTGCGACCGTAGCAGTCGCGCGGTTCCGGACTGAAGCACCTAGAACCGCTTGGACACCGCGGCCGGCCAAGTTTAAATTCAGATTATTATCATCAGCTAGCTGCGTTGTCTAGCGGCCGCCGCCAAAGATAGTCATTAACTAGGCAACCGATTCGTGTTTCAAAATGAACTGATATCTTTGAATTAGCGCAGCGCATGTACAGCGAATTAACTCCTTCAAAAGTCACAGGGTTCAATTAACACAGTTTATTTGACATCATTGACTACGATGCGTAGTCATATCTAAGACCTATAATAAATGTCCATGCAGGATCTATAATCGAAAGTCAAAGAAATTTACTTTTAAATGGCCCGGCTTCTGATGGGGTTAACTATTTCACGCAGTGGCGCATGAACCTCAGAATCGCGAATATTCAGAACTACAAAGCTAAAAGCGCGGTCACTAAATTATCGAACACAAAGATTCGCGGACGCTAAAAGACTCAGAGACTCTAGCAACAAACAGACGTGAAAGACGTTAACAATACGTCCGTTGGGTTTATGTAATATCTATGAAACAAAATGGAAGTTCGTTAGAAAATCTTTGAATAAAGGCTCTTTATATGCTGCACATAACACTATTCCACTTGCTCTTGTTAGTGTTTCATTTAATTTTTCTGCTTTAAAACGAGAATTCGTGATTTTATATCAAATATGAGAATTGTTCATGGACAGTTCGAATAAATTTTAGTTTCAAGAAAGACCAGATATGTAACGAGGGGTTACATCATCCATCGGAGAATGTAGAATGTGTATGGGGCACATGTCTGTCGAAAACCACCATTGTGGAGTTGTGCGCCAAGCTCAGTGCCTGTCGCGATTCGATAGAAGACGCTGGTCTATCTGGGTGGCCAGCCTCACTCATTACGGGCAGCTCAAGAGGGAGGCAACAGAGCACCCGCTCCATAGTCCTGATCTCTCCCCATGCGATTAGCACGTTTCGGCCCCTTAGGAAAAGGCCCTGAATGGTCGACGATTTCTGTCGGACGCGGAAATGCAACAGACAGTTATTGACTTCTTCACGGTGTTTTACCAAACGGGCATCTTCGACGTGGGGCGTCGGTGGGATGATTTCCTCAAGGCTCACGGCGATTTTGCCTGATTGTCATACCTATTGTGGTCTGTACGGACTTCGACCGGAAACTTTTCCATCGCCCCTTAGCGTATACATAATTTGAAACCTCTTCAAGCTTTTTCTCGCCAACATCGGTAGTAAGTGGGTATGTTGAGCGCTCTCCTCGACAATTTTCCGTGGATAATTTTCCGAGCAACAAAACGCACCCACAAAATTTAAAACACAAAAAAGACTACTGACGAGCCCCGAAAGGCCCCTCAAAAAGCCACTTCAAAATCATACGACGAATTCGTTATAATTATTTTTAGTTTTCTTCATTCCTTCATAGTTTAGTTTGATACCACCATCTTTAAAAAAATTTAAAGTCTCAGTTAGTTATTATTTTATTAAACCTTTCAGCCAAATAACTTTAAATTTATTATCGAGCTCGACAGAAATGTTCTCCCCATATCTAGTTTTTAAGCGTTCACAATCAGTAATGTAATAGAGGTCACTTACTTCTAGCTCACTAATCTCTTTAAACAATTTAGAATTGCTTGCATTATTTAGCTTTTTCAGTAGAGCATCCATCTATATAGAATGAAAAATAATAATCTCTTGAATTTTTAATCTTATAAATATGACTAACGTGTGGGATGAATTTAAATTTCACATTTTTGTCGATAGAAATAATAAACCACGAGAGAGACTGTAATACTTGCAATGAATGTTTTAAACCGTTTTTAATTATAGAACATTTGAGAAGTCGGACTCAAATGCAGAAGTATATGATGAAAGTGATATAGAATTATGGGAGGAAATAGAAAACTCAGATTCTCTCTTTTTTACGACTGTAAAAATAATATCAAAGTATAAATTACCAACAACAATACAAAATTACATTAAACCCTATTCATTATTTTTAAAAGTTTCTCATTCTGTAGCAAAAAAATTAGATAACAATGAAAACAACAAAAGGCAAGTAACTAAGTTATTCTACTTGTGTAAGGGATGTGGTATGAATTTTTTCTTTACATTAGAAGATATTTAATATCCATAAGGCATCGTATCAAAATTTTCTAGAACACAGGAATTAAACTGATGTTATTCGAGATCGAACAGTTAGGCACAAAAATTACGTTATGAGACGTAGTTCGAGAGAGGTGATGTCAAAAACACTGAGATGCGTCAAAAAAATAGCTCTTTTCTTAAAATGGATCCCAAATTACGCTGACTATACTCATCAAATTTTGGATAATGACACTTAACGACTTCTGGCAAGCTTTAAACAATTTCGAACCTTTTATTCATAGGAGTTCGATCCCTCAAAAAATCGGGGTTACTGGTAATAATTAACGAATCTCTGACTGACAAGGAAAGAGGCTACCACAGTGTGCACAAGTCGTGCACCTTTGCCGGTTTCTCTTCAGTGGGTTAAGCTGGCACTGAGGAACACTCGAAATGGGCCTTTTTTTTAAATATACACTGCTGTGATGGTCGTTGGAGAAAGTTTTAGTCAGTTGATGTTCAGCAACTGAATTTTATTGACTCCTTTCGGGTAAACCCGTCTTCAGAATATCTGTTGAAAGGTTACAAAGGTCTAGGAGAGTTTTTGAAGTAAATAATAAAACTGACAAAAGTTTGGAAGAACGTAAATTAAAATGAGCGTACCTAAGGAGTCAGGGAGCTTTCTACTCGGTATGACGTCATATACAAGTACCAACATCAGTGTACGGCTGATTAAGAAAATATGACGTTACGTAGAAAGTAACATGACCAGCAGGTGGCATGAATAGGAGCAAATGTAGCGCTGGACGCGTCCGGCAAGCCAGATACAGATGCAAAATAACTTACAAACAAAGCGTATCAAACAGGTCACTATCCAGCGAAGTCCATGAATGACTTCGTTAAAATATATCATGAACAAAAGAATTATAGTAAAAATAAAAACGAAATCTGAGGTAAAGGGTAGCGATGAGGGAAAAAACAGATTAAAGCTAGGTGGCACAATAATTATGTGTAGTATAACATAAGAAGAGGAAATACATGTACATTACATTTCACAAAAGACGGAATCTTATTAAACTGCACTGCTAAAATAATGTACGTATGGATAAAATTAAGAATGGGAAAAGGAGGGAGCAGAGGTGTCCTTTGACAACCTTTATTTATTACTTATATATTCACAAAAAATCAGACACTTAAAGTAGTAACTGAGTTTTGCCATTTGGGGAACAAAATAACTGATGATGGTCGAAGTAGAGAGGATATAAAACGTAGACTGGCAATGGCAAGGAAAGCGTTTCTGAAGAAGAGAAATTTGTTAACATCGAGTATAGATTTAAATGTAAGGAAGTCGTTTCTGAAAGTATTTGTATGAAGTGTAGCCATGTATGGAAGTGAAACATGGACGGTAAATAGTTTGTACAAGAAGAGAATAGAAGCTTTCGAAATGTGGTGCTACAGAAGAATGCTGAAGATTGGATGGGTAGATCACATATCTAATGAGGAGGTATTGAGTAGAATTGGAGAGAAGAGAAATTAGTGGCACAACTTTAGCAGAAGAAGGGATCGGTTGGTAGGGCATATTCTGAGGCATCAAAGGGATCACCAATTTAGTATTAGAGGGCAGCGTGGAGAGTAAAAATCGTAGAGGGAGACGAAGAGATGAATACACTAAACAGATTAATAAGGATGTAGGTTGCAGTAGGTAATGGGAGATGAAGAAGCTTGAACAGGATAGAGTAGCATGGAGAGCTGCATCAAACCAGTCTCTGGACTGAAGACCACAACAACATATTCACGAACAGTGAATGACATAAAATAGTACATTATTAGAATAAATACAATTTTAATAACAAATAACAATGGTAAAAAGTATAAATAGATGGGTGTGCAACTATAATGCGGAACGTAAGGAGAAAAAGCGGCCGGCCGCGGTGGACGAGCGGTTCTAGGCGCTTTAGTTCGGAACTGCGCAACTGCTACGGTCGCAGGTTCGAATCGTGCCTCGGGCATGGATGTTTTGATGTCCTTAGGTTAGTTAGATTTAAGTAGTTCTAAGTTCTAGGGGACTGATGACCTTAAATCTTAAGTCGCATAGTCCTCAGAGTCTTTTTAACCATTTGAGAAAAGGCGTTTACATGGGCAATTGCATAACGCCAAATTTGAATTTTGGGAAATTGTTGTCAAAATGCTGGTTCAAGTATATCACTGCAACAAGTGACTACATTAACAAAATGATAATAGAACTGTAAAGCAGACTAGATCTGCATAGGCTGTATGTATAATTTGTGAATGCAAGGTATCTCAATAGAGAGTAAAGATAAAAAATGGGAGGAGGGAGGGGGAGGACGTAAATAAGGGGAAATTAGAGAGGAGTTAAAAGAATTTTTTTTTTTACAAAACCATCAAGAGGAAGACAGAACATGAATCAAAAATAAAATGACTGCTGATATAGGGCCAGTTTGGAGCACCGTGAAACAGCAGAAATTTATTGTCAAATACAAACGAAAAGTAAAGTTACTTCGACGCCATAACAGAAAATGGGAGAAACGGGCAAATGGTCGCATGCTTCTTACGTGACTATGTGTCACACTTCCAAGACTCGAAATTTACCCGAATTTTTCTCGATGTTATGAAATTGAGTTGCACTGGCATAGCTTGGCACTGGAAGAGAGAAAGACAGTCTCCACTTTGTAGCTCAGCGTTTAATAGAGAGCACGAAATATTTCTCCTCGTTCGTGGCCTCACTTCTATGCCCGTGGTAGAAATACTGCATCATTTGTTAGTCCATTCTCCAATCTCATGTATGCGGAATGCAGAAAGTCAGTTGCGGCAGTGGCGCCGCTCCGGCATTTTGGCAGCGCCTCAGCTTCTGCGGGTAACAATTCACTACTCAGGGCCGCATGCGTTCGCTGCGGCACTGCGGCAGAGCGCTCGCCTTGGCGCCGGCGCTGAAGGCTGCGTGTACCACAGGCGAAACTCTGGACGGAGGCAAGGCGTCACACCGCTTAACTTTGGTACGCAGGGTGAACGCAAACTTCACCGAAAAAAATATGGAAATTTATCACTAGGGTGAAGCTCAGCTTGCTCTTTTCACGCACGATATCCTATGAACATGCATAAAACACAACAAAAAATGGTTCAAATGGCTATGAGCACTATGCGACTTAACTTCTGAGGTCATCAGTCGCCTAGAACTTAGAACTAATTAAACCTAACTAATCTAAGGACATCACACACATCCATCCCCAAGGCAGGATTCGAACCTGCGACCGTAGCGGTCGCTCGGTTCCAGACTGTAGCGCCTAGAACCGCACGGCCAATCCGGCCGGCCAAAGCGCAACAGGCAGATTTCATATTCCCAGATTTCCGAAAAACTTATGACACAGCCCCACAATGCAGACAAGGAATGTCCGATCATAAGGAACATTTGAGTAGCTTCAATACTTTTTAGGTAACAGAACCCAGTACATTGTCCTGGACGGGGAGTGTTCATCAGAGACAAAAGTTTTGTCATGAGTGCCTCAGGGAAGCTTTTCTTCCCTATACGTATAAACGATCTGACGGTTAGGATGCTGTAGGGTACGGGAAAGTGCCGTTGTTGAGTGACTGCAGGTGGATATAGGCTGACTCGGATGGAATTTCTGTTTGGTGTGGCGAATGGCAGCTTGCTCTAAACGTGAAAGAAAATGTGTCGCTGCAAATGTGGAGAAAAAATAGTCCTGTAATGTTCGAATACAGTATTAGTGGTGTGCTGTCTGGCACGGTCACAGCGATTAAATATCTAAATGTAACGTTACAAAGCAACACCAGATTGAAAGAGTACATAACGTAGGTTGTAGGGAAGGCGAATGGCCGACCGAGTGGCCGAGCGGTTCTAGGCGCTACTGTCTGGAACCGCGCGACCGCTACGGTCGCAGGTTCGAATCCTGCCTCGGGCATGGATGTGTGTGAGCTCCTTGGGTTAGCTAAGTTTACGTAGTTCTAAGATCTAGGGGACTGATGACCTCAGAAGTTAAGTCCCATAGTCCTCAGAGCCATTTGAACCATTTCAAGGCGAATAAACGACTTCGGTTTTGTTGCGAGGATTCTAGAAAAATGTAGCTCTTGTATAATGGAGTCCGCATAGATAACACCTGTGCGATTCTTGATTATTGCTCTAGTGTTTGGAATCCCTTCGAGGTCGGAAAAAGAAGATATCAAAGTAATTCAAAGCCACGCTGCTATATTTGTTACAGGTATGGTTTAATCAACACTCCAGAAATACGAAAATGCTTTATGAACCCAAATGTGATTCCCTGGATGGAAGATGAAGATCTTTTCGCGAAATACATTACATCAATCTGCAAGAGGACTATTACTGATAGGTTGTACCACAAAACACGGTCTCTATTCGGGATAGGTAAATGTTTCCAGTTCATGTAAATAAAGAACCGTATTAATCCACGCGAGTATTTGCGTTGTAGAAAGAGGATACCGGTCACCCGTCACCCATAACAACATCCTATACTTTGCTTCCTTACAGTACAAGACTCTACAGCTTGCTCAGAACTCAGAGTCTTCTAACGTCTTTTTAACGATATTACTTACAAATCGCCAATGCCACGATATGATGTTATATCCCTCCAATTACAATTTTCGACCCATTAATGTTTTTGTACCGAAAATCGAGGGTTTTTACAACCACTACTGAAGAAGTCTTGCTGCCTCTGAATAACTCTGCCTCTTGAAGACTAACGCACAGTTTTTATTTTTATATTTGGAGGTTCGTTTCTTTAGTAATAGCCATGTATGTGGCGACGAACAGCATCTTGCTGAAGATAGTCCAAGTTTGTTATTCGCAGATCTGACCACCTCTTTTGCCCCGGCATCCACAGTTTGGACAAACCAGACACTTCCCCTTCTGTACTTTTTCTTACAAACTTCGACGACAGCATTTTTGTATACCTTCGAAGCGTCTGCAGTTCTTTCGTCTACATTTGTTAGAGGCGATAGAGTCGCACAATTGTCTCTCTCCTTCTCGAAATATTCCCGCACGGAGCACACAAACACACGTGTCTGACCACGTAAAACGTGAGCAGATCGCTCAACTACCCGTTTAGCAGCCACTCCATTTTGCACACCACTGCAAGCTTCAGACATTCCGCAGCACAAAATTAACCCGCTGCACACAGAAACAAAGCATGCAGTGAAACGGACCACAACTGTTTCCTTTTGATATCGGCAGCGAGCGTAGTCTGCAACTGGCTACAGTAGCCGCTACCTGTAAACAGCTAGATGTCAATCACTTTGTTTTTGTGATCTGGGTATATACAAAGAGCGTTCAAAAAGTTTTGCACAGTCGCCTCTAATTTTTTTATTTTTTGCAGAAGGAGAATGAAATTTTTTCTGAACATATTTGGAACATTTAGCTATAAATTGAGCCTACTCAATGTAGCCTCCATCAGCTATGATGCAACTGGCCCAACGATCTTTCCATGATGTAAATGCTCTTTGGTAAAATTCTGGGGATTGACTTTTACACCATCGCTTGACACACGAAATAAAGTCTTTCTCCCTATCAAATGTTTTACCGGGCAAGTGGGCCTTCACACGACCAAAGAGGTAAAAATCAGACGGAGCCAAGTCCGGACTGTAGGGAGGATTGGGAACAATTTTCCAACCCAATTTCCTGATTTTCTCCTGCGTCATGGGGTTTGGCATTGTTATGGTGTGGTCTGATGAGCTGACCCTGAAGCTGTGGTCTGTGGGTCTTGATGGCACGTCCCAGCTTGTCCAATGACAAACAATAACGGTCCCGGTTAAATGTGGAGCCAGGTTCCAAAACGTCAATGAAAATGACGCCACACTGATCCCAGAAGAAGGAGGCCAATACCTTTCGGCCTGCTGTTCTACATCTACATCTACATATATACTCCGGCAGCCACCAAGCGGTGTACAATTCGTGCCAAACTCATATTCCCCCCCCCCCCCCCCTCCCCTTTCTGTTCCACTCGCGGATCGCGCGAGGGAGAAACGACTGTCTGAACGCCTCAGTACGAGCTCTAATTTCCCTTTGTTCCACTCGCGGATCGCGCGAGGGAGAAACGACTGTCTGAACGCCTCAGTACGAGCTCTAATTTCCCTTATCTTTCAGTGGTGATCATTTGCGCGATTTGAAAGTTGGTGGTAATAATATATGCTCTACATCTTCGGTGAAGGTCGGATTTCGGAATTAGTGAGCAGCCCCTTCCGTTTAGCGCGTCGTCTATCTGCAAGGGTGTCCCATTTCAAACTTTCAATGAGATCTGTAACGCTCTCGCGATGGTTAAATGTGTCAGTCACAAATCTTGCCGCTCTTCTTTGGACCTTCTCAATCTCTTGAATCAGACCCAACTGGTAAGTGTCCCATACAGACGAACAATACACTAAGACTGGACGAACTAACGTATTGTAAGCAATTTCCTTTGTTGAAGGACTGCATCACTTCAGAATTCTAACAAAAAACCGCAATCGAGAGTTCGCCTTTCCTCTTACTTGTGTAATCTGATCATTCCATTTGAGATCATTTCGAATAGTCACACCTAGATACTTGACGGATGTTACCGCTTCCAAAGACTGTGCATTTATTTTGCATTCGTACATTAATGGGGATTTTCGCCTTGTTATACGCTGTAGGTTACACTTACTAATATTGAGAGATAACTGCCAGTCATTACACCACGCATTTATTTTCTGCAAATCCTCATTGAATTGTTAACAACTTTCGTGTGATATTACTTTCCTGCATCATCGGCAAACAGTCCAATGTCGCCGCCAGTACCATCAACCAGATCATTTATGTAGATCGTAAAAAGCAGCGGACCTATTACGCTGCCCCCGGGCAGCGTCATAACCTACAGAATGCTCTTCACCGTCAAGCATTAATTATAAAAACGACATTGGTCTACATACTGAGACTAAGCCTTCAGAAAGATTACTTGCCACGATACTTCAAAATCACTGCGAACCTTCTCATGAATATAAATTTACATACTCTGATCACAACAAGGGAGGGAAAGATAAAAAACAGTTTTGAAAAAAGAGCACTTAGATAAAGATAAATCACGGTTAGCTTTGCCACCATCAAAACAAGGCCTATTTTGTAAAGTATGTCCCTTTTTTGGTTTCCTCTTAAGGATGGTGATCAGCTTAGAGGAATGAAGCTAAACACACTAGTGACCGTACCCCTGGCAAAATTCTCTAAGTTACTAGGAAAAGACAGTGACTTGGAATGCCACGGCAAACGCTGTGTCATCAGCAGGCCTTAGAACGTGCTAACGACTTTATCGTTTCGTACAAAAACTCCGAGAAATCTATTGAAAATCAAGTGGGCACATACAGATTGAAAAGAGCAAAACCAAACAGGAAAGGTCGTGATTTTCTTTATAAAAGAAGTTACTCAGAAAAATATTGTAAATGCTAAACATGTCAAGAAATATAAAACTTTTTTCTCTAAAATAAAACACATTTTTGCAATTGTTTGATATTTTTAGCTTAAACAGTAGTTACTGATGGTTTTTCCCTTAACTTTTAAAGGGAAAACCCCTGGGTCTTCTTTCTCTTCTAGGCAACTGCTCCCACTCACAAAACTTTATTAATCTGCCCCTGCGGATGTAGTGTAATATTGCTACGGTTGATAAAACAATAAAAAGAATCTAGCAATAGTATGCAAATTCGAAGCCATTTGCGATCCATATCTTATGAATATATTAAAACACAACCAAATAAACATTTATAGTTATTCGTGAAAATAAATATTTTTCAGCGATCACTTTGCTTTTCAACGTGATGGGTCAAATGTAATGTTCACTCTTTGCAATGAAAGTCATCGTCCTTTAGACGTAGAACAGGCTAGGGCCTAATTAAACACAATACCTTAAAATGATTTGAAAATTATTCATTAAACTGCCTGATACTGGTCTCCAGCTTTATCAGAAGAAAAGTTATTAAATAGTCTGCGCAGATAGTAACGCGCTTGTAAAACAATAATATAAATTTCCAATGTGCCACGTAATGGCGTATGACTGTAGCGGTCCAGTGATGTTGTTTTCGCTCCACTGCAGACAAAGCTATAATTCTAAGAACTGGAATTATTAGACATAGGTTTAACACTTCTATAAATAAAATTCAACTCAAGCTTAATTAGTATCTATCTGACATGAGCCCAGTAAATTACATTACATTACACTACACACCTGAATAACTTTATACATGATCACGTTCGAAAGACAACCAGAGAGAGAGAGAGAGAGAGAGGGAACATGGATGGTAGACAGTGGATGGAGGCAAAATATTGCCACCTTGCAGTATATCTGTAGTGGATTCATGGACAGAACTAGAGGCAAAGCAAATAGTTTCAGAATACGTTGGCAGTCATTAATGTACATATTTCTTATTGCTACTTCCAGGCAGAAATGACAGCAACGGGGGTTCAACACAATCAAATGAAAACTCCTGAATAATATGTGAGGGGCGTTATCAGTGTCGCAATAGTAAAGGATGCAAACACAGTATCACAGACATTTTTTTCAAAGAGTGGTAAACCCACACAAGAGTGGCGTGAAGCATCTACAAGGTGTTTCCGTAAGAGCGTGCAAAAATGTAGCAGGACACAAGGAATGCCCCCCTGAACAATTTGAGGCAGGGGACCTGGGCTCGGAGAAGCCAGGTTAATGAGATATGGAAGTAAATTTGTCTACCACTTTGTCCAGCATTAGTTTTTCCCAACTTAACTAACATGCGTACAAGTTTACACATACTGTACTTCTAACATTCTGCGTGGTGTCTGTTATTCTGTCGTGTCTCCCTACCACTTTCGTGCAACGACGCTCTGAGCGTGTTTTTTTTTTTTTAGGGAATTGACTAGTTTGAACCTGGGACCTGTTGCTGGTAAGGAGACGCCAGACCACACATGACATGTAGAGTTCAGAAGAGTTTATTAGCTGTATGGTGTGCTTAACTTATTTAGTTTTTCACACGTTTCTTTTGCACAATTCCAACATCAAATAATTTGATTTCACACATTCACACAATCCTATGAATGTTTAAGCATGAGGTTGGCGAATGTTTTTGCACGAAGGTGATGGACTTGAGCGAAGTGGATGTGGGCAAGTATTTGATGTACAGCTTTGTTCCTCATTCCTTGTTGGCTTTGCAAGTGTGTGTTGCTGTTGTGGAAGTCCCATAATGGAATGGAGCTGTGAGTGCAAAATCTCGTGGTTTACTGGCTTTGTATGCATGAAAGTCATAGTTATGTATCGCTGAAAGCGGTCGTTTTTCGTTGTAATACTTCACAGATGACTAGTTTACAATAGGATAGGGATTTGGGAAGGTATGTCGTCTATTCTTCACCCATCTTCTTTCTTGGTCTCAATCTTGCGAATCTTCAACTTCTGTTCTTCCTGCTTTTTCTCTGCTTCTTACTTGCTTCTTGGTTCTTCTCTGGGCAGGATATGGAAATATTTATTGATAACTAGTCGCTTTGAAGTTCTCCTCTTAGTAACAGTTTGATAAATTGTTTGGGCGTGTCATTTTTACTTTGTGGAAGTTTTCTTCAGTTGCTTGCCCAAGTGGTCTTCTCATCGGGCCGTTTTTTGCTCGCTCCGCTGAGTCGGGGCATCCCAAGATCCTCTTGCCCTTCTGTGTTCTATCACAGCAGGGTTCCACTTAGCGGGCAGATTTACTGCCCACATCAGATACAAGGGCCCTCTGTTGGTCTCGTTGTCCTTTCCCTTCTCTTGACGCTTCTGCCTTGTAGGAATTGTGTCTTGCTAATTATGTCCTTTTCTTTCTTGATACTTCTCGCGTTGCAACTTATGGGTCGTTGCATCTGGTCTTTGCTGGAGTTTTTACAATGGTTCTTACAAAAAGTTTTACTTATAATCATCTAACATATGTCTAGTACCTACATTGTTTTACGCCTTCTTAAAAAGCTTTACAAATTTCAGCGTCCTTTCCATGTTACGATTCTAAGACATTTTGAGTCTTAACTTCTACAAGAATCCTCAAATTCGTTTTTTATTTTTGTCTAGTGTCGTGGTGTATAGCATTTTAGTATTTCATGCTGTTAGACTATCTACGCTTTATCCCTTCACCTTAATCTATGGTACTATTGATGTTATTTTTGTTTTTGTTTTTATTGAAACTACTTTCTTTTTTCCACCTTCCTCTCTCTTCATTCTTTTTTCTCCTGACGATCTTATCTGCAACATAATCTTGAAATATTGTGCTGATTATTTACCAGTAATAAAATTAATCTTCAAACTTTTTGATATGGCTCACATGGTGAAGTCCTAAGGTTTTGCCTGTTTTTGGGTTCATTAGTTTCACAGCATTATCATGTGCAATTCGGCTAATTATGACAGGTCTTTTGTATGCAGCATAAAACTTACGTATTTTGTGTTTCTGTTTGCTGGAGAGATGGTGTGTTTTTACAAGTACTTTCTGGCCTGCTGAGAATGTTCTTTTAATCTCCTCTTTCTTTTCTTTTAATGGCTGCCTTTCTGTTGTTGGAGAGTGCTGTTGCTATGACTTGTTTGTGCTGTCTACGTGGTACAATAGGAAATCTAACATTTTCACTTGTTATGTTCGGTGGTTCAATATTTTTAAGTACAGTAACTGGAGGTAGTAGTGTAGTGCTATGTGACATTTCATTTATTACTTCTTGAAAATCTTTAAAGTATATATCCCAAGTGTTGTGTCTTTTGCCTGCATATAATTGGTATAAAGTGCCTATGTCCTTCATAGATCGTTCTGCTGGATTTACTCTAGGTTTGTACTTAGATATGTAGATGGTTTTTATTTTGTGTTGTTTTAACGTGTTCTGCCATTGCACTGATTTGTATTGTGGGCCATTATCCGAAATTATTCGTTCCACTCGACCTACTTGTCTACGAAAATCTTGTCTAAATGCTTTACTTATAGTAAGACCTGTTGCCCATTTTAATGGTGTCAAGGTAACATATTTAGAAGTAAGTTACAAAACGACATATATGAAAATATATCCTTTTTTTGTGCGTGGAACGGGCCCCATCAAATCTGTTGCAGCTATTTGTTTTAATTTTTTAGGGATTATTGGAAACATAGATGGTTTGGTTTGGAAAGTGACGTGTTTAGCCCTCATACATTTTTTGCATTTGACTAATACTGTTCTAATTCGTCTTTCCATGTTAGGAAAATGGCTTGTTTGTTTTATTTTTAAAAAGCATTTTTTTGGTACAAAGTGGCCATTACTTAAATGTGTATACCATATGTACTTATTAATTAGTTCATCTGGGATATAAATTAACCATTCATTCGTTGCAACATTTCGTCTAAAAAATAAAACATTGTTTTTTACGAGATAGTGCTGTCGAATGTCTGGAAAATCCTTACTTCTCCACTTGTGTTTGATTCCTAGTATTTCGGGATCCTGTTCTTTGCCTATGATTTTCAATGCTGTCGTAATGTAGTTTTCGAAAGGTACTTTTTTCATATAGTACATTGTAAACTGGTCTTCTGCTGCTTCCAAACCTATGTTATTGGATGCACCCTGTGGACATCGTTATAAAGCATCTGCTAATACACTCGCTGGTCCTGGTATGTGTGTAATAGTGAAGTCAAATTCTTGTAGTATTAACATCCATCTGGCTAACCTCCCATGATTTAGTTTGGCGGATAACAGAAATTCTAATGCTTTGTGGTCAGTGTATACTTTTGTTTTTCTTCGAATAGGAAGTATCGAAAACGTTGGAAGCCCCATACAATGGCCAATGCTTCCAGCTCCGTGACTGAATAGTTTCTCTCGCTTTTTGTGAGTACACGACTGGCAAATGCAATTGTTCTACGAGTATATGATCTTAGCCCTGCCTGTTCGTATTCTTGGAATAAAACAATTCCTAAACCTGTTTTCGCGCTATCAGTGGCCATACAAAAATTTTGTGTTAGATCAGGATGTGCTAAAATCGGTGCTGTTGCTAGTACGTTTTTCACTTTTAAAAATTCTTCATTGGCTTGTTGATCCCATACCCATGGCGTGTTTTTTCCAGTCAATGCACATAGGCGTGGTGTTGCGAGAGAGTCGATCCAAATAAATTTTTTATAGAATATGGTGAGACCTAGAAATCCTCTGAGAGTTTTCTTATTATATGGAGTACAGAATTCTTTGATTGCCATTAGTTTTTCTGGGTTGGGCATTACCCCTTTCTCTGAAATTATGTGTCCTAGAAATTTTACCTCTCGCCTTCCAAATTTGGATTTTGTTATATTTACTGTGACCCCATGCTCTTCCATGATATATAAAAACTGATTTAATGTGTCGTTGTAATGTTCCCAAGAGGGTTCTGCTATAATCACATCATCAACATAACAAGTAATTTTTTGTAAAATTTCAGGACTGAGTATAGTATTAAATCCCCTAATAAACGCTGCTGATGATATGTTTAAACCAAATGGCAATCGTTTAAACTGGTAACATCTACCGAATACGATAAATGCTGTAAATTTTCTACATTCTGGGGCCAATTCTATTTGCCAGAAACTACTCCGTAAATCAATTGATGAAAATATCTTATCACCGTGGAAGTTTTGTTTCAATTCCTCTAATTTTTCTGGGCGATCTGTCTCTGTGATTATGATTGTGTTGATCTACATCTACATCTACATCTATACTCCGCGAGCCACCTTACGGTGTGTGGCGGAGGGTACTTATTGTACCACTATCTGATCCCCCCTTCCCTGTTCCATTCACGAATTGTGCGTGGGAAGAACGACTGCTTGTAAGTCTCCGTATTTGCTCTAATTTCTCGGATCTTTTCGTTGTGATCATTACGCGAGATATATGTGGGCGGTAGTAATATGTTGCCCATCTCTTCCCGGAATGTGCTCTCTCGTAATTTCGATAATAAACCTCTCCGTATTGCGTAACGCCTTTCTTGAAGTGTCCGCCACTGGAGCTTGTTCAGCATCTCCGTAACGCTCTCGCGCTGACTAAATGTCCCCATGACGAATCGCGCTGCTTTTCGCTGGATCATGTCTATCTCTTCTATTAATCCAACCTGGTAAGGGTCCCATACTGATGAGCAATACTCAAGAATCGGACGAACAAGCGTTTTGTAAGCTACTTCTTTCGTCGATGAGTCACATTTTCTTAGAATTCTTCCTATGAATCTCAACCTGGCGCCTGCTTTTCCCACTATTTGTTTTATGTGATCATTCCACTTCAGATCGCTCCGGATAGTAACTCCTAAGTATTTTACGGTCGTTACCGCTTCCAATGATTTACCACCTATGGCATAATCGTACTGGAATGGATTTCTGCCCCTATGTATGCGCATTATATTACATTTATCTACGTTTAGGGAAAGCTGCCAGCTGTCGCACCATGCATTAATCCTCTGCAGGTCCTCCTGGAGTACGTACGAGTCTTCTGATGTTGCTACTTTCTTGTAGACAACCGTGTCATCTGCAAATAGCCTCACGGAGCTACCGATGTTGTCAACTAAGTCATTTATGTATATTGTAAACAATAAAGGTCCTATCACGCTTCCCTGTGGTACTCCCGAAATTACCTCTACATCTGCAGATTTTGAACCGTTAAGAATTACATGTTGTGTTCTTTCTTCTAGGAAATCCTGAATCCAATCACAAACCTGGTCCGATATTCCGTAAGCTCGTATTTTTTTCACTAAACGTAAGTGCGGAACCGTATCAAATGCCTTCCTGAAGTCCAGGAATACGGCATCAATCTGCTCGCCAGTGTCTACGGCACTGTGAATTTCTTGGGCAAATAGGGCGAGCTGAGTTTCACATGATCTCTGTTTGCGGAATCCATGTTGGTTATGATGAAGGAGATTTGTATTATCTAAGAACGTCATAATACGAGAACACAAAACATGTTCCATTATTCTACAACAGATTGACGTAAGCGAAATAGGCCTATAATTATTCGCATCTGATTTATGACCCTTCTTGAAAATGGGAACGACCTGCGCTTTCTTCCAGTCGCTAGGTACTTTACGTTCTTCCAGCGATCTACGATAAATTGCTGATAGAAAGGGGGCAAGTTCTTTAGCATAATCACTGTAGAATCTTAAGGGTATCTCGTCTGGTCCGGATGCTTTTCCGCTACTAAGTGATAGCAGTTGTTTTTCAATTCCGATATCGTTTATTTCAATATTTTCCATTTTGGCGTCCGTGCGACGGCTGAAGTCAGGGACCGTGTTACGATTTTCCGCAGTGAAACAGTTTCGGAACACTGAATTCAGTATTTCTGCCTTTCTTCGGTCGTCCTCTGTTTCGGTGCCATCGTGGTCAACGAGTGACTGAATAGGGGATTTAGATCCGCTTACCGATTTTACATATGACCAAAACTTTTTAGGGTTCTTGTTTAGATTGTTTGCCAATGTTTTATGTTCGAATTCGTTGAATGCTTCTCTCATTGCTCTCTTTACGCTCTTTTTCGCTTCGTTCAGCTTTTCCTTATCAGCTATGATTCGACTACTCTTAAACCTATGATGAAGCTTTCTTTGTTTCCGTAGTACCTTTCGTACATGATTGTTATACCACGGTGGATCTTTCCCCTCGCTTTGGACCTTAGTCGGTACGAACTTATCTAAGGCGTACTGGACGATGTTTCTGAATTTTTTCCATTTTTGTTCCACATCCTCTTCCTCAGAAATGAACGTTTGATGGTGGTCACTCAGATATTCTGCGATTTGTGCCCTATCACTCTTGTTAAGCAAATATATTTTCCTTCCTTTCTTGGCATTTCTTATTACACTTGTAGTCATTGATGCAACCACTGACTTATGATCACTGATACCCTCTTCTACATTCACGGAGTCGAAAAGTTCCGGTCTATTTGTTGCTATGAGGTCTAAAACGTTAGCTTCACGAGTTGGTTCTCTAACTATCTGCTCGAAGTAATTCTCGGACAAGGCAGTCAGGATAATGTCACAAGAGTCTCTGTCCCTGGCTCCAGTTCTGATTGTGTGACTATCCCATTCTATACCTGGTAGATTGAAGTCTCCCCCTATTACAATAGTATGATCACGAAACTTCTTCACGACGTTCTGCAGGTTCTCTCTGAGGCGCTCAACTACTACGGTTGCTGATGCAGGTGGTCTATAGAAGCATCCGACTATCATATCTGACCCACCTTTGATACTTAACTTAACCCAGATTATTTCACATTCGCATTCGCTAATAACTTCACTGGATATTATTGAATTCTTTACTGCTATAAATACTCCTCCACCATTGGCGTTTATCCTATCCTTGCGGTATATATTCCATTCTGTGTCTAGGATTTCGTTACTGTTCACTTCCGGTTTTAACCAACTTTCCGTTCCTAATACTACACTCCTGGAAATTGAAATAAGAACACCGTGAATTCATTGTCCCAGGAAGGGGAAACTTTATTGACACATTCCTGGGGTCAGATACATCACATGATCACACTGACAGAACCACAGGCACATAGACACAGGCAACAGAGCATGCACAATGTCGGCACTAGTACAGTGTATATCCACCTTTCGCAGCAATGCAGGCTGCTATTCTCCCATGGAGACGATCGTAGAGATGCTGGATGTAGTCCTGTGGAACGGCTTGCCATGCCATTTCCACCTGGCACCTCAGTTGGACCAGCGTTCGTGCTGGACGTGCAGACCGCGTGAGACGACGCTTCATCCAGTCCCAAACATGCTCAATGGGGGACAGATCCGGAGATCTTGCTGGCCAGGGTAGTTGACTTACACCTTCTAGAGCACGTTGGGTGGCACGGGATACATGCGGACGTGCATTGTCCTGTTGGAACAGCAAGTTCCCTTGCCGGTCTAGGAATGGTAGAACGATGGGTTCGATGACGGTTTGGATGTACCGTGGACTATTCAGTGTCCCCTGGACGATCACCAGTGGTGTACGGCCAGTGTAGGAGATCGCTCCCCACACCATGATGCCGGGTGTTGGCCCTGTGTGCCCCGATCGTATGCAGTCCTGATTGTGGCGCTCACCTGCACGGCGCCAAACACGCATACGACCATCATTGGCACCAAGGCAGAAGCGACTCTCATCGCTGAAGACGACACGTCTCCATTCGTCCCTCCATTCACGCCTGTCGCGACACCACTGGAGGCGGGCTGCAAGATGTTGGGGCGAGAGCGGAAGACGGCCTAACGGTGTGCGGGACCGTAGCCCAGCTTCATGGAGACGGTTGCGAATGGTCCTCGCCGATACCCCAGGAGCAACAGTGTCCCTAATTTGCTGGGAAGTGGCGGTGCGGTCCCCTACGGCACTGCGTAGGATCCTACGGTCTTGGCGTGCATCCGTGCGTCACTGCGGTCCGGTCCCAGGTCGACGGGCACGTGCACCTTCCGCCGACCACTGGCGACAACATCGATGTACTGTGGAGACCTCACGCCCCACGTGTTGAGCAATTCGGCGGTACATCCACCCGGCCTCCCGCATGCCCACTATACGCCCTCGCTCAAAGTCCGTCAACTGCACATACGGTTCACGTCCACGCTGTCGCGGCATGCTACCAGTGTTAAAGACTGCGATGGAGCTCCGTATGCCACGGCAAACTGGCTGACACTGACGGCGGCGGTGCACAAATGCTGCGCAGCTAGCGCCATTCGACGGCCAACACCGCGGTTCCTGGTGTGTCCGCTGTGCCGTGCGTGTGATCATTGCTTGTACAGCCCTCTCGCAGTGTCCGGAGCAAGTATGGTGGGTCTGACACACCGGTGTCAATGTGTTCTTTTTTCCATTTCCAGGAGTGTATATGCGCACTATTTCCTTCAATAAGAGATACTAATTCAGGAACCTTGCCCTGGATACTCCTGCAGTTTACCAATATTACGTTAACTTTTCCTGTTTTTGGTCTCTGAGGACGGACGTTCTTTATCAACGATGATAATGTCCTCTCTGGTAAGCCGTCAGGTATTTTATCGTTTCGCCCAAGGGGGGGTCCCTCTAACCTAAAAAACCCCCGTGTGCACGCCACACGTACTCTGCTACCCTAGTAGCTGCTTCCGGTGTGTAGTGCACGCCTGACCTGTCTAGGGGGGCCCTACAGTTCTCCACCCAATAACGGAGGTCGATGAATTTGCAACCATTATAGTCGCAGAGTCGTCTGAGCCTCTGGTTTAGACCCTCTGTCTGGAATCAAGCACTAACCTGATGCTCCCATCTCGTTTTTGTATAATATGGAGCGGGCTGTTATATGTGGAGATAGCTGGTTCAATAATATCGTCATCTAACATTTTAGATATCTCCTGGAATATTTTACTCCTGTAGCTTAATGGGATTGTATAGGGTGGCACTCTAAATGGTTTGTGCTGTTTTACTTCAAACTTGTACTGAAAGTGTTTAATACTGCCAGTCTTAGGTAAAAATACCTCTGCTTTATCTCGTAAAATACCCTCTAATTCTCTTTTACTGTGTTCCGAAATACCTTTAACTTCTTACAATTTTTCCTCGATTTCTTTATGGACTTCTAACATGAGTTGAGGCGATTCCCCCTTTTGTGCATACCATTCTAATTCTTCATCCTCTTTATCTCGCATCATTCTTAATTGTTTGTTTATAACTGGTATTTCTTCTAATTTTAGCTTTTGCTCAAAGAGAAGTGTGACATTCCCGAATGTTACGCTACCTTTCCCCATATCTACTACCGCTCGTCTCTCATTTAAAAAATCTGCACCTAAAATCAAATCTACAGTTAGTTTAGGTATAATCACGAGGTTGACTTCGATCTTTTGACCTTGACACGAAAGAGTTAACCTTGTTTGTTTCGTAACTTCCACAGCATTGTTTCTAATAGGACCTCTTACTTTAATCTTACGTGTTTTCAGAGTTTGCAATTCCTCATTGGCATTACACTGCATGAATAAATTTTCTGAGATCGCAGTCAGTTCACTTCCGCTATCAATTACAATATTGACTGGGATATGCTTTACCATGGCCTTCACAATTGGTTGAATTTGAAAGGGCTGGTTCTGTTCTTCTTCTTCTTCTTGCATCAACGAATCCTCCACTGAATCATACATGAGTCTTTTCAGGAATTTCCATTGTGAATTCGAACTTTCTGTAGGATAAGCTTCGACTGCTACTTCTCTCTCTTTTATTTCCTCTTCTCTATTTCTTCCTTCATTTACGCTTTCTTCAACATCCTCTACTTTTTCCTCATCCTCGTCTATCTTCTCCTTCTTCGTCGCTACTTCCACATAATCGCATTTAAATGCTCTAATTATCGCTTCATAACTCCCTTCATTCTATACGTTGGGTTGTGTGCCCACTAGTAACTTATTTCCAACTTCTGTCGACTGCGCATTATCCTCATTGAATTCGCTTTCCCTGGTTTCCATCTCAAATAGCTCTGCAATACTCATTACTTCGTCCTTTCCTCCTACATTCGTTGTGCATGCCTCTGGTAATTCATCTTCCTCGTCAGTATTCTTCCAATTAATTTCGTCCCAACACGAGATTGTTATTTTCCTGTCTTCGTTTTCATCTGTTCCCTGCCGTTTGGTTTCTTCCTTCTTCTCTTAACGTAATAAGGTATTTACTTCTCTGTTCAAGGTGCTGCAATTGTCCTCGGTCGGTGCGTCAATCTCTTTGGCATGGGCGCTTATCTGTCAATTCAAACGTTTATCGGGGTGTGGTCTTACCTCCACCTCTTGTATCTGTATTCTCTTTTCTTGCTCCGCTTGTTGATAGTGGTTTCTTTGTTGATAATTTGTCGGACTATTGGTTCTCCAGTATCCGTTCCGGTTGTCGTTATTCCCTCTGTAATAGTTGTTGCCGTTCCTGGGTGAATTATAGTTATTGCCATATTCTCTTCTAAATCCATAACCGGTTCTTTGTTGAAATCTATTGTCGTTTCTTGGTGCGAAGTTATCACGTGGTTCGTAATTATTGTTTCTTCGTACTGTGTCTTGTGGATTCCACTGCTTTTTGCTTTCGTTTTCACGTGCTTTTCGTCTTTTTCTTGCGTCATCTTCCGAAAATATGAACTCTAGTTCCCTTAGAATACCTTTAAATGCTTCGACGTCATTACCTCCGCGACCTACTAATGATTGCTGGTATTTCAATGGTAACTTAATCGCGCATAATTTAATCAACTCTCCGTCACTGTATGGTACATCTAAGCATTGATTTTTCTTTGCCCTTAATTCGAAAAATTTCACGGGACTCTTCTCTCCTGAATTTTCAAAATATGGGTTCTGTAATAATTCGTACTTCACTCTGTTCTGTGCTTCGCTGGACCGATATCGTGAGGGAAACTTCTCTCTGAAATCTTCGTACGATCGGCATCTCGCTGCAACATTTTGCATGGTTTCTGCGACTGTTCCTGACATGTGAGCACATATAAAGTCTAATTTGTGTGCTAGCGTCCAGTGTTCTGGTAATCCTACTCGGAATTGATCAATAAAAGTTCGTGGATGTAATGAGTTTCCTTCTCGAAAGTGTTGAAATTTTCTGACTGTGAAGAAATGATCGTTGTCGTACTTCGTCATAGTTCCATATGAAATTCGCGATTCTTCGCCTCTTTTGTTTCCGATCATTTCTCCCGCCGTTCTTTCCGTTTGTGGTAGATCCATTGGATATTGTCCACTGTAACTTTTGCCTACCCTTGCGTAGTATCGTTGGAGTGGTACGCAATAATTTTCTTCCACCGGTCGTGAACGTGTAGCTGAATGCATTGCACTGTACTCTTCGCGATCTGGCTTTCCATTGTCAGGTATTGGTTCGGTATCTTATCTGGCTAACCTTGCTGCTTCATTGCACGATCCAAACTGTCTTGAAACATATATTTGTGGTTCTGATGTGTTTGTGGTGCCGTTTGTTCATAAAGAATTTCGAAACGTGTTTGTTGCGGTGCAGGCTGTCTGATTTCACGTATGTTATTTTCCACCTGTGATTGGAATCGCAAATGCGTAATATCTTCGTTAATTGCTTGTTTTACCGGTGCTGTTACAGATACGGATGTGGTTGCAGACTCAGTGCTTGTTCGATCCTGTTCACTACGCTCTTCAATGGTTTGCAACAACTCTGTTCGCAATTTCTGAAATCGTCGCTTCGTTTGCGCTTCTATTTTGACTTTGCGGTTATCATATCTTTTCAGCGCTGCTTTTGTGATACGTTTGTGTAACACACTGTTTTCAACAATTTCACGCGCTGTACCTGCTGCTTGTCTAGTAATTACGTTTATCTGTTTCTCTAGTTTCTTGACTTCTCCCTGGGTGTTGTTACGTAATGTTTTGATCTCGTCCTGAGTGTCATTACACAATGTTTGTACGTCCGCTTGTACCTTGTCAATGTCTGTTCTCAATTGATCGTGACCAGTTACTAAGTTTCCTATCACTTCTCGAGATTCTTTTGCCTCGTCTTCAATATGACTTAGGTGTAACTGAATTTTTTTGTTTTGTTCTTTAATCTCACGCAATTGTCTCGTGGTTTCTGCAATTTGTTTCAGCGTTTCTGCATTCTGAATTTTAATTTGGTTCGCAATTTCTTTATTTTGTCTTATCATGGTTTCTGTTATTAATTGTAATAATTCTGCCAGATTGGTGGGTCCTGTTGCGTTTTCTTCCGGCTTCCTACGCTCTGTGTTTTCGCCCAATTGTTGGTTTGCAACCGATTGCATTGAACCGTGCGGTGACACGTTTCTGCTCGCATTCCTTGTACTCTGTGGTGAGGGAGCTCTGATTACTTGTACTATGGATTCTACGTATTCAAGACGCAAGTTAGAATCCTCATCGGCTGTCTCTCTACTTTCCTGCTCCTCTGTCGTATGCTGACTTATGTTTTCTATGCCTTGACGTACATTATCCTCGTTATGGTGCGTTATCTGTCCAATTTCTCGCGATACTGCATCGTCTGTTGTACTGTCCTCTATTCTCTGTCCGTCTTCATGTTGGGTCTCTACCTCAATTCGGTCAAGGTCTCGATCTGCCATTGCTAATCTTTCCGAATCCCTTATTTTATGTTTTAAAAGCAATTCACGCGTCCTACTTCGCGTCAACATGCGCTCATATGATCTCACGCGTTTCATAAACTTTTTGCACACACGACTTGACAATCAATTCACTTACTTGTTGGGTCAGAACCAACTTGTCAACGATGTATCCGCCAACTAATATCTAACAATATTAAAATTCATAACTTAATTATGCTATTGTCTCTGCTAGAATGTCTCACTTTCTGTTGAATACTTTTACTATCTATCGCTGCAGCTACTGTTTTCGACTATGTATAACTTTAGGGAAAAAAGATTTTGTTACAAAAATTTTTCAACAAGATATTTTTCTGACCTAGTTAGGCATGTGGTCGACCTTCAATCATGGTATTTTACCATCCTGGCAGGGTCGCCATTCTCTAACTTTCTGCGTGGTGTCTGTTGTTCTATGCCATGTCTCCCTACCACTTTCGCGCAACGACGTTCTGAGCGTGTTTTTTTTTAGGGAATTGACTAGTTTGAACCTGGGACCTGTTGCTGGTAAGGAGACGCCAGACCACACATGACATGTAGAGTTCAGAAGAGTTCAGTGAGACTAGTGATGATATAACCAAATACTTAATGATTTCAGCGTCAGCTCTGCTGCACTCCCTGTAAAAGAATCTTAATGTGGTGTCACCGCCAGACACCACACTTGCTAAGTGGTAGCCTTTAAATCTGCCGCAGTCCATTAGTATATTCGCAGTCTAGCAGCCGACCCGAGCGGAACGCTGCTCTCTGCACCTGGCGTAGCTGCCCGCTGATAGCTCCTCGGAGTGGTCTCTAACAAGCTGCAACTGGCGTAGCTGCCAGTGACGCTCTACTGAGCGACACGAACCCGCGCAAGCCGCTTAACGCTTTCGGGCGCTAAGTGGCAAGAGCTTCGGCTCAACTTCCTGCAACTTCGGTTGCAAATCTCCCCAGCGGGACTCTCCCGTTCTTTGGTAGGGTAATCTCAGTGTCAGGGGCCCGTTCACGTCGGATAACCCCGCGCACTGTAGGCCGCTCTCTTCAATCCGCGCTCTCTTGCGCCGCGCATTGCACTCCGCGCAGATAGGTCGTAGGGACACCCCTCTTCTGTAGGAACACGATACACAGCGCTTTCGCTAAAAAGCAAATATTGTCGCTTCTTGAAAAAGAGCAAAATTGTCGTGCATCCATCCTTCCCTATCCAAATAAATAAATACTCCCGAAACAGCAAAGATGTCCGATCTTTCCTGTGCTTCCCCACCACTCACCCGCAGCAAAGCTGCAGCACAAGAGGCGGTAATGCCGGCTACTCCCGCCATCATTTCCGTCCCACTGTCCACCTTCCAAGAGCAGGTTGCCTTGAAGGACAAACAGATCGCGGAACAGCTGGAGCTGATCGCAGAGCTGATGGGCAGTGAAAACACACAAACAGAAACACCCACACCACACACACAGGCACCTGCTGAACAACAGAAGGACATGCCCCCTATTTCACCTCTGGCTGCCCAGGCACCGACGGAACCGGATCCAGAGCCGACAGAGGACACAACAAACACAGATGAAGACGGGCCGTGGCAGCAGGTCGGCCCAAGGCGCAAACAGCAGCCAAATACGCAAACAAGTGAGCCCACAAACTCACGAGGCAACGGCCGAGCGCTGCTGCCAACACCAACTACATCGCGAACATATAACAATAACAACACAGGGACCAACACAAACAACCCTGCGACTGCAGCAACCACAAATATACAAGCAGCTACGCAGAACACAAACAACACCGCGACTGGCTTCCCACCGGTCATCATCCACAACTACGGAGACCTAAGTCTCCTAAACAAGGAATTTAACAATCAGCACAGCCCCACAACATACTACTCTAAGCTCACCGGGGAACACGCCGCACTGTACGTGGCGAACAAGGCAGACTACACAAATCTACTGGACTTTCTCAAAGAAAGGAAGGTAGAACACTTCACGTACAGGACAGTCCTGGAAAAACCACAGCAGTACGTGATAAAGGGGATAGACTCACGAACCCCGACCGACACAGTACACAATGAACTCTCTGCTCTCGGGTGGGAGTGCATTCGGGTAAACCGAATGTCAGAGTTCGGCACAGCGAGACCGTCTCATAACTACATGGCGGAGTTGGCCGACACGGCCAAATCCCGCGACCTGCTGAAGTTAAAGCTATTTCTTCACATGGTCGTAAATGTAGAAATTTACAACACGCCGCGCACCCCCCAACAATGCCACAACTGCCAGCGCTATGCGCACGCGGGTATCAGATGCGGCCTCGCACCCCGCTGCCGCATTTGCGCTGGCGGTCACACAACCCAACGCTGCAAACTCCCCCATACAGCACCTCGCAAGTGCGCCAACTGTGGTGCTGCCCATCCGGCAAACTACAGAGGGTGCATTGCTTACAAAGCAGCTCTGAGGCGAAACATGCGAAACCTACTGCCATCATAGTTCCAAAACCGCCCCCGCGCCCAGTAAGAAGTGGAATATCCTTCGCTGGAGTGGTCGCTGGCAGCCCCAGCAGCGCGGGACGGTCAGAGGAGCCCCAGAGCTCAGAACACGCTCAGAAAACACCCCCAGCAACAGACACACAACAGACAAGCACAACACCTGACACCACACCCGTACCGGGCACACCACACGAAACAAGCAACAACACCACCCTACCCCCTGAGATCGCGAACTGCAGCCCACCACAGGCTACAGAAAACGCACCTACACAGGGACAACCACAGCGCCAGAGGAGGAGGAGGAGAAGGAGAAACAGCCGCAGCACGAGGAACACGACCACACCACAACAACCACACAGGCAACAGAACACCAACACCCACGAATACATCCCGGACACCAACTCAACAACCCACATTACACACCCACTCACCACAGAGAATACACAGGCGACCACAACTGCCACACGACCAACCGACTCGCAGGCCAGCCCTCACCAAACGCCAACACTGGAACAAGCGGCCGCTAACACGACCAATAACTCGCAGGCCGACATGACCAACATTACGACAACATTCCAGAGAATAATGGAAACAATATTCCCCGGACGCACGACCACCGAAATAGTCACGAAGATTATGGGGTGTGTCTCACAACTCTTCATGCCGTTCATGTCGGGTACGCTCAACTGGACTAGCTTCCAAGCCACTATCACACCGCTTTTCACACTACTACATGGATAATACACCACACCAGCCCCGAAACGCAGACTTAAACACAATCACACTGATCCTGTTTTGGAATGCCAACGGGATCGCAAGCAAAAAAGCCGAGATGGCCGCGTTCATGGAGCGAAAGGGTATCCGAATCGCTCTTGTGAACGAAACACTGCTTACGCCTCGCAAACAACTAAACTTCCCAGGTTATTGCGTCTATCGTACCGACTGAGCAGATGGCAGGAGGGGAGGCGGCACGGCAATCATCATACACAGAGACATAGACCACACGAACATCGAGCTCCCAGCACTTGAAAAACTAGAGGCTACGGCCGTCAGGGTCAAGTTCAACAGAGCCAACACCACACTGGTATCGCTATACAATCCTCCTAAAAACATAGTAACACGCGATATCAGCACAGTACTCAACATAGCACCGCGGGTAATAGCCGCTGGAGACCTCAACGCAAAACACCCTGATTGGAACTCACAAATACGGACCTCCAACGGCAAGAAACTGTACGAACACGCGCTAGGCCGAAACTACATTATACTTGGACCGGACGTTCCCACGTTCGTGCCTACACAGGCCCGACATAGGCCAGACGTGTTAGACATAGCCCTCATAAAGGGCATCACATGTACACTCAACCTAACGGTTGAAAACGATCTGGACTCAGACCACATGCCTGTAATACTGCACATGGAAGAGACACTGCAGGACATCGAACCACGCAGGATGCTTAACTACAAGCGTGCGAATTGGACACTGTTCAAGGAAACGCTTGATAGTCGCATTCCTGACACCCACGAAATTAACAACACACAGCAAATCGATGAGGCTGTGGAGGCTCTCACAACTGCCGTCCAAGACGCAATGACTGACGCCATTCCATTTACAACACCAAGACAACACTCGACGGCCCTGCCCCAGGAAATCCTGGGCCTTATCTCAATGAGGAACCGCCTCAAGAGATACTGGCAGCGTACCAGGCGCCCGTTCTATAAACTGCACGTCAACAGACTCCAGGGCATAATACGGAATAAAATTCAAACATTCAGAAACGAACAATGGGGACAGAAACTCGCTGGGCTGGATACCACACGTCCTGGCGTGTGGCAGCTGGCCAGACACTTCACCAGGGAGAAACATTACATTCCCACGTTACAAGGACCAGACGGCCAAACCTACTCCGCGACGGAGAAGGCAGAGTTGATGGCCACAACACTTGCATCGTCTTTCATGCCGAATCTGGTTCCTTCAGACCCAGCATTCACACTTGAAACGGACCGGGAGGTTACACGACTTGTAGCCCAGCCCTCGCGCAACGAAATAAGACGTACTAGCACAAATGAAGTCACATGGGCTATCAAGCACACCAACGCTAGAAAAGCCCCTGGGCCTGATGGCATTCAAAACCGTGCCCTGCAGGAGTTCACGGGTAAAGCCGTAGAATACCTCACACACTTAACGAATGCCATCCTGACACACCAACACTTCCCTGACTTTTGGAAGGCGGCCAAGGTCCTGTTGTTCAGGAAGCCAGGGAAAGACCACTCCCTCCCACAAAATTACCGACCTATCAGTCTGCTGTGCTCGCTCAGCAAGATTGTTGAGAAGGTAATACTAAAACGTATCACTAGGCATTGCATCGCCAACGACACCCTAAGACCAGAGCAATTCGGCTTTAGGAATCACCACTCGACAACACAACAACTCCTCCGCGTAGTAGAACATATAAGAACGGCTTCAACATGAACAAAGCCACAGGGGCCGTGTTCCTAGACATCGAAAAGGCTTTCGATCGTCTCTGGCACAACGGACTCATACGCAAACTAAGCGATGCTGGTTTCCCGGACGGACTCGTACGTCTCATACACTCATATCTCACGAACAGATGTTTCAACACTAACGTGCAGGATAAACAATCAACACAACACGGTATCCAAGCTGGAGTACCCCAAGGAAGCATCCTAGGGCCCATCTTGTTTAACCTGTACATTAATGACTTCCCAGCGACACGAAACACGACGTTAGCCGTCTACGCGGATGACACAGCCATCCTCGCGCAAGACTGGAAACCGTCGAACATCAACTCACGAATACAGACGGCACTCAGAACAGCTGAGCCTTGGCTGGAGCGATGGCGTATTAAAGTAAACGTCGACAAGTGCGAAGCAGTTCTGTTCACACGCAGACCGAAACTACTGCGCAAACACCAACACTGTAGACCGATAACACTACATACACGCCCAATACGTTTCCGAGAGAAAGTCAGGTACCTTGGTGTCTGGCTGGACCGGAAACTTACATGGGGGGACCACATCGAATACGTTGCCAACCGAGCGCACGCGAGGCTCAAACAGCTCTACCCAATGCTCAACAGGGAAAGCACACTGAATAGGAGGGTGTCGAGGTCCTTATACATGACACTGATTAGACCTCTGATGACGTACGCAGCTCCCGTCTGGGGATATGCAGCTCCCACACGGCTGCGCCGCCTGCAGATCATACAGAACAAGGTGCTACGAATCATCAGCAATGCTCCACGCTACACACGCACCGTGGATCTAAACCATGAATACCGCCTTGATACCCTCAAGGAAGTATTCAAGAAACACGCCACACGACTATACAGGAACTCGAGACACTCGAACAATCCTTTCATCCTCACTCTGGGAAACTACGATCACAACCACAGGTGGAAACACAAGCGGCCAAAGACACTGCTAGCTAGGGCATAACCACCTATGGTAAACTAACATACGCAAACAGCGACAAACGCCGGTAAGCCCCTGCATATCAGCAACACTGACTGATAACTACCAGCTGCTATTAGAGCCGACCAACAGGCCACAGCAGGGACACCGATGAGCTCGCACACAGACGCACGAACAGTCTGCCAACACTCCCTCACACTGTGCCTCCGGTATATGACCTATCGGACACAAGACCGATAACAAACCTAACTGTTGCAGGTTGCAGGACGCTGAACGAGGACTCTGTACCAGCACCCAGCGCCAGCCGCCGAGCAGCACAAACGCACAACGTCAAGGTATCGACATGCATGATACCCACTACTAACAAAGCCTATCCTTGCACAACCTATCGCAGGCAGCAAGACAACCGCTACTGCTCTTGCCGCCCGACCTAACTTTCGCAGAGGTTTTTTTCCCTTGGCTCTTGCTTTGGCACTTTTTTTCCTCTGCCCTTCAAACCGCTACCCTTCGTCAGATTTCGACCAATCTATCTCCAGATGAGTGCGTATTAATGGTTAATCCTAACCAGACGTACGCAAACATCGCAGTACCCACATCCTGCGACACCTCACTTTAGTGAATACTAACCCCTATGCAGAGATGGCAGTAGACCTTTTGTGTTGGCCATCATGCCGGTGTGGGCGTGGAGGGGCTCCACCTCTTTAAAAAAAAAAATGGTATACGTCGGACCCGCGTGTCGCCACTATCAGTGATTGCAGACCGAGCGCCGCCACACGGCAGGTCTAGAGAGACTTCCTAGCACTCGCCACAGTTGTACAGCTGACTTTGCTAGCGATGGTTCACTGACAAAATACGCTCTCATTTGCCGAGACGATAGTTAGAATAGCCTTCAGCTACGTCATTTGCTACGACCTAGCAAGGTGCCATTATCAGTTGCTATTGATATTGTAAAGAATGTACAGACAAGAGCTACGTTCAACATTAATGGATTAAAGTTAAGTATTCCACCAGCTACATCCTTTTTTTCTAGTCTAACTTCCTTGTCCTGTTCCAGACCTCACGCCAGCCTGCGTGAGCTAAAACGCGTGCCTTTCAGCTTCCTCCAAACTCAGTGGGTTGGCCCTCTTGGCAATCCACAACATATTGACGACAAGGTTTTCCGCGTTCTTATCGATATTGCCCTGATTTACTTGTGTAATGGCTTCGCAACCATCTCCAGATGTACTGTCCGAATTTTATCGATTGCAGATTCAGCAGACGCAGGCCTTATTGGATGCCCTTGGACAGCTCGTCCAGGGTCAACGGGCGATGCAAAACGATGCGGCAGCCGCCGCTCCACCGCTACCACAGCCACAACACGCTGTTGCACCAACTTTTCGTCCTTTTGATGCTGCACTGGAAAGCTGGACGGAGTGGTCATGCCAATTTGGATTCCATCTCGCTGCCTACAGAATTCAAGGTAACGAGCGGCAGCCTTTTTTGTTAACATCCGTCGGGGTGCACACGTACCGTGTGATAGTCAAATTATTTCCCCGACGCGATGTAGCAACTCTGTCCTACGACGAAATTTTGTCTGCATTAGATGCATATTTTTGAAAGAATCAGTCAATGTAGTTGCAAAAAGGTATACCTTCTTTCGTACAAAACGTACGTAGGTCAAACTCATCGGGAGTGGGTTGCAACCTTGCAAGGCCTTACTAGGGATTGTGCTTTTGAGTGTCAATGTGGACTCATTTATTCAGATACTATGGTACGTGATGCAATTGCACAGAACGTTTCTGATGTTCGTATAAGGGAACAGATTTTGAAACTAGTCAATCCCTCCCTTCAACAAGTGATGGACATACTGGATCGGCAGGACACACTTGACTTTGCTCAGGAGTCATTTGAAACTTCACCAGCCGTGTGTCACATTAACCGGCCCGCCGGGCGTGCTGCACAGAAAAGTAAACAGTCCCCGCGCCCGTCTGCGCAGCTACCACGAGGCTCTGAGCCACGTGTGCCGCACAGACAAGCAAATGCAGTCCTAAAATCATGCCCGCGGTGTGCTACTAGACATTCGCGTGAGAATTGCCCATCACGCCAGGCTATTTGCTTTTTCTGTAATAAAAAAGGACATGTTCAGAGTGTTTGCCAGAAAAAGCTCAGATCGGACTCTCCCAACCATTCCAGGCCCTTTGCTTCGCGCCGGAATTGAAATCGAACCAAGGATACTCCAGCTTGTGAAACTTCGCCCATGGAAATTCATGTAATTCATTCCACTCCGCCCAGTACCACTCTCTCCACCAGTGACTGTGTTCGTCCCACAAATAGTGTGTGTCGACATCGCCGGAAATTTCGTCAAGTCTCAAGTGATTCTGTACCAGTGTCGGTTCACGTTGCACGAGACAGTCACTCTAGTCGTCAGCAGGACAATAAACTTTTTGTAGACTTGGACATTAACAGCAAAGTGATACCATTCCAGCTCGATACCGGAGCTGCAGTTTTACTGATCAATCAAGACACGTACAAACAGCTGGGCACACCTCCGTTGCATGCCGCAAATGTTAAGCTAACTGCATATTCAGGTCACGGGCTCCCTGTGTTAGGACAGTGCAGCCTTCTTGCAACATACAAGGGACAAACAAAACTTGTGTCATTGTACGTCCTTCGTTCTTCTTCTGCAGTGAACTTGTTTGATTTCGATTTATTTCAGTTGTTTAACTTGTCTATAGTAAATCAGGTCCTATCAGTGAACCAGATTGTGCCTTCAGACAGTGTTTCTCGTCTATGTGAAAAGTTTGCAGACATTTTTGCACCGGGCCTTGGTTGCACTAAGAACTATAAAGCACATTTGGAACTGACAGTAAAGGCGCAACCGAAATTTTTCAGAGCGCGCAATGTTCCCACGTGTTGCGTGATGAGGTCGCAAGAACATTACACGATTTGGAATCACAAGGTGTGATTGAACGTGTGCAGGCTTCTCTCTGGGCATCACCCTTAGTAATTTTGCCAAAACCTTCTGGAAAATTGAGACTTTGTGTGGACTTCAAGGCAACAGTGAATCCACAACTAGTGCTTGCAACTTTTCCTTTACCCCGCCCGGAAGATCTTTTTGACAAACTGTGCCCGGGTAAATATTTTTCGAAGTTGGACCTAGCCGATGCATACTTGCAAATACCGGTGGACGAAGAATCTCAGCGCGTTTTGGTGGTTCACACGCATCTTGGTTTGTATAGATTCAAACGACTGCCATTCGGGTGTGCATCTGCCCCTGTTTCAGCAATATCTGTAAACTGTTTGTGCGTCGGTCCCTACTGCAGCAAACTATCTGGACGATATTGTGATCTCCGGAAAGACGGAAGAAGAACATTTAGCCAATCTCTGCGAACGGCTGAAAGCAAGGGGAAACTACAGCCTTAATTTTTCCCGAGGGCATGCAGCTTTACTGTATGATTACGTGATGATGGCGTCCTCTTGGGTAAAATATTCCGGAGGTAAAATAGTCCCCCATTCGGATCTCCGGGCGGGGACTACTCAGGAGGATGTCGTTATCAGGAGAAAGAAAACTGGCGTTCTACGGATCGGAGCGTGGAATGTCAGATTCCTTAATCGGGCAGGTAGGTTAGAAAATTTAAAAAGGGAAATGGATAGGTTGAAGTTAGATATAGTGGGAATTAGTGAAGTTCGGTGGCAGGAGGAACAAGACTTCTGGTCAGGTGACTACAACGTTATAAACACAAAATCAAATAGGGGTAATGCAGGAGTAGGTTTAATAATGAATAGGAAAATAGGAATGCGGGTAAGCTACTACAAACAGCATAGTGAACGCATTATTGTGGCCAAGATAGATACGAAGCCCACGCCTACTACAGTAGTACAAGTTTATATGCCAACTAGCTCTGCAGATGACGAAGAAATTGAAGAAATGTATGATGAAATAAAAGAAATTATTCAGATTGTGAAGGGAGACGAAAATTTAATAGTCATGGGTGACTGGAATTCGAGTGTAGGAAAAGGGAAAGAAGGAGACATAGTAGGTGAATATGGATTGGGGGACAGAAATGAAAGAGGAAGCCGCCTGGTCGAATTTTGCACAGAGCACAACATAATCATAACTAACACTTGGTTTAAGAATCATGAAAGAAGGTTGTATACATGGAAGAACCCTGGAGATACTAAAAGGTATCAGATAGATTATATAATGGTAAGACAGAGATTTAGGAACCAGGTTTTAAATTGTAAGACATTTCCAGGGGCAGATGTGGACTCTGACCACAATCTATTGGTTATGACCTGTAGATTAAAACTGAAGAAACTGCTAAAAGATGGGAATTTAAGGAGATGGGACCTGGATAAACTAAAAGAACCAGAGGTTGTACAGAGATTCAGGGAGAGCATAAGGGAGCAATTGACAGGAATGGGGAAAATAAATACAGTAGAAGAAGAATGGGTAGCTTTGAGGGATGAAGTAGTGAAGGCAGCAGAGGATCAAGTAGGTAAAAAGACGAGGGCTAGTAGAAATCCTTGGGTAACAGAAGAAATATTGAATTTAACTGATGAAAGGAGGAAATATAAAAATGCAGTAAGTGAAACAGGCAAAAAGGAATACAAACGTCTCAAAAATGAGATCGACAGGAAGTGCAAAATGGCTAAGCAGGGATGGCTAGAGGACAAATGTAAGGATGTAGAGGCCTATCTCACTAGGGGTAAGATAGATACCGCCTACAGGAAAATTAAAGAGACCTTTGGAGATAAGAGAACGACTTGTATGAGTATCAAGAGCTCAAATGGAAACCCAGTTCTAAGCAAAGAAGGGAAAGCAGAAAGGTGGAAGGAGTATATAGAGGGTCTATACAAGGGCGATGTACTTGAGGACAATACTATGGAAATGGAAGAGGATGTAGATGAAGATGAAATGGGAGATATGATACTGCGTGAAGAGTTTGACAGAGCACTGAAAGACCTGAGTCGAAACAAGGCCCCCAGAGTAGACAATATTCCATTGGAACTACTGACGGCCGTGGGAGAGCCAGTCCTGACAAAACTGTACCATCTGGTGAGCAAGATGTATGAAACAGGCGAAATACCCTCAGACTTCAAGAAGAATATAATAATTCCAATCCCAAAGAAAGCAGGTGTTGACAGATGTGAAAATTACCGAACTATCAGCTTAATAAGTCACAGCTGCAAAATACTAACACGAATTCTTTACAGACGAATGGAAAAACTAGTAGAAGCCAACCTCGGGGAAGATCAGTTTGGATTCCGTAGAAACACTGGAACACGTGAGGCAATACTGACCTTACGACTTATCTTAGAAGAACGATTAAGGAAAGGCAAACCTACGTTTCTAGCATTTGTAGACTTAGAGAACGCTTTTGACAATGTTGACTGGAATACTCTCTTTCAAATTCTAAAGGTGGCAGGGGTAAAATACAGGGAGCGAAAGGCTATTTACAATTTGTACAGAAACCAGATGGCAGTTATAAGAGTCGAGGGACATGAAAGGGAAGCAGTGGTAGGGATGGGAGTAAAACAGGGTTGTAGCCTCTCCCCGATGTTGTTCAATCTGTATATTGAGCAAGCAGTAAACGAAACAAAAGAAAAATTCGGAGTAGGTATTAAAATTCATGGAGAAGAAATAAAAACATTGAGGTTCGCCGATGACATTGTAATACTGTCAGAGACAGCAAAGGACTTGGAAGAGCAGTTGAATGGAATGGACAGTGTCTTGAAAGGAGGATATAAGATGAACATCAACAAAAGCAAAACAAGGATAATGGAATGTAGTCTAATTAAGTCAGGTGATGCTGAGGGAATTAGATTAGGAAATGAGGCACTTAAAGTAGTAAAGGAGTTTTGCTATTTGGGGAGCAAAATAACTGATGATGGTCGAAGTAGAGAGGATATAAAATGTAGGCTGGCAATGGCAAGGAAAGCGTTTCTGAAGAAAAGAAATTTGTTTACATCCAGTATTGATTTAAGTGTCAGGAAGTCATTTCTGAAAGTATTCGTATGGAGTGTAGCCATGTATGGAAGTGAAACATGGACGATAAATAGTTTGGACAAGAAGAGAATAGAAGCTTTCGAAATGTGGTGCTACAGAAGAATGCTGAAGATTAGATGGGTAGATCACATAACTAATGAGGAAGTATTGAATAGGATTGGGGAGAAGAGAAGTTTGTGGCACAACTTGACCAGAAGAAGGAATCGGTTGGTAGGACATGTTCTGAGGTAACAAGGGATCACCAATTTAGTATTGGAGGGCAGCGTGGAGGGTAAAAATCGTAGAGGGAGACCAAGAGATGAATACACTAAACAGATTCAGAAGGATGTAGGTTGCAGTAGGTACTGGGAGATGAAAAAGCTTGCACAGGATAGAGTAGCATGGAGAGCTGCATCAAACCAGTCTCAGGACTGAAGACCACAACAACAATAGAACATTATTTCAGGTCTTGCACAAAATGGTCTTCGCTTGCGGAAGGACAAATGTGTGTTTTTTGCTCGTGACTTACCATACCTGGGACATGTACTCAATGCCCAAGGCATACATCCTAGTCCCGAGCACCTCCGTGCCATACAAGACTTGCCTTCGCCGCAGAATTTGAAGCAGCTACAGAGTGTGCTGGGAAAAATCAATTCTTATCATCGCTATGTGCCGCACGCCTCTTCCATTTCAGCTCCGCTTCATCGCTTACGCCGTAAAGGTGTTCCGTTCGTCTGGACGACGGAATGCGAACGCGCCTTTTGCCAGTTGAAATCGGTGTTGCTTCCCAATACTTGCCTTACGCCATTCGATCCCCAGTAGCCCCTTTTGTTGATGGTAGATGCATCGGATTTCGGGATCGGTGCTGTGCTTGCGCACAAAGATGGATCGCATGATCGCCCTATTACCTTTGCGTCCAAATTGCTCTCGTCTGCGCAAAGAAATTGTTCACAGATCGAGAAAAAAGCATTGGCTCTCGTATTTGGTGTTACTAAGTTTCATGATTTCTTGGTTCAAATGGCTCTGAGCACTATGCGACTTAACTTCTGAGGTCATCAGTCGCCTAGAACTTAGAACTAATTAAACCTAACTAACCTAAGGACATGACACACATCCATGCCCGAGGCAGGATTCGAACCTGCGACCGGAACGGTCGCTCGGCTCCAGACTGTAGCGCCTAGAACAGCACGGCCACTCCGGCCGGCCATGATTTCTTGTATGGTCGTCACTTTACCATCAACACAGACCACAAACCTTTGACATCGCTTTTTCATCCGAACAAGCCTGTACCTCCACGTACAGCGCAGAAATTCATTCACTGATCTATTTTCCTATCGCAGTACGGCTACGATATCTTGCATTGGTCCACTGCTAAGCACGGAAACGCCGATGCGTTGTCCCGTTTGCCTGTTGCTGAGGATAGAGCATTCGATTCCTCCGAACTTGCTTACGTGTTCATTGATGTGCAAACCGATGACGTGGTCGAATCGTTTCCGATTGATTTTCGTCGTGTAGCTACAGCCACAGCTGCCGACCCTGTCCTTGCTACCGTTCTGCGTTTTGTTGCCACGAAATGACCCGTGTCAAAGTCACAGATCGAGGATCCGTTGGTTCACCGATTTTTTTGCTCACAAGGAGAGACTTTTTGTACGACGGGGTGTTTTGCTGTTGCGTTCTGATAATGATCAGTCCAGGGTCGTGGTCCCAAGTTCGTTACAGTCCTCTGTCTTACGTTTTCTCCACCAAGGACATTGAGGGCTAGTGAGAAAGAAACAACTTGCTCGTCAGCACTGTACTTGGTTCGGAATCGATGCCGCGATTACGAATATGTGCTCTTCTTGTATGCCGTGTGCCGAACAACAATCCCCACCGATGCGGAAATTCTTTGCATGGCCAACAGCCACTTTCCCTTGGCAACGCTTACACATCGATTTTGCTGGTCCATTCTGGAATGCTCGATGGTTGGTTGTGGTAGATTCATTCAGTAATTTTCCTTTTGTTGTCCGGATGTCTTCCACGACGTCATCTGCCACCATCCAAGCGTTATCTGCTATCTTTTGCATTGAAGGTCTTCCACAGACTATTGCTTCTGACAGTGGCCCACAATTCAGGTCCGCAGAATTTCAGTCGTTCTGCAAGGCCAATGGTATTCAACATCTGACAACCGCGCCGTTTTCGCCACACTCAAACGGTGCCGCTGAACGATTGGTCCGGACTTTCAAGTCACAGATGTTGAAGTTGAAAGAGTCGCATTCTCGGGAGGACGCGTTATTGCTCTTTTTGTCCTCGTATCGCTCTCAGCCCCGAGATGGTCGCTCGCTGGCTGAGTTGCTTGACGGTCGCCCTCATCGCACCTTGATGTCTTTGCTGCATCCGCCGCATCAGGTTCCTGTGCAGCGGCAGACGCCTGCTTTTGCTCCAGGCGACGTTGTTTACTATCGTCAGTATCGAGGTTCACGGCGTTGGCTCGCAGGGCGCATTCTTCGCTGCCTCGGCCGCGCTCTGTATCTGGTTTTGGGGGCCTCTGGTGAGGTGCGTCGGCATCTCAATCAGCTGCGCCTCTGTCGTCGCACGGGTTCTGCCGCTCCCCGTCTGCTTTCAGCGACGGTGCCGTCCGGTCAACGCCCTGTGGACCCATCTACTGGCTCACCTCAGCCCCAGGTGTTACCGACGCTGCCTTCCATTTTGCCCCATGGCGTCGCGCCGCCGACGCCGCCTGTTCTGCCGCCGGCGACGCTCGCAGTGGACGCTTCGCTGCAACCGCCGGGCGCCTCCCTGGGTCACGCGCCGCCGATCGCTTCCCGTGACCAGTTGTCCTCCGACATGGACCTCTTGCCCGCTCCGGACCATATGGCGTCTTCGCCCGTCGGGTGCCCCGGCCCGATGGAGGTCGACCCTTCCGCCCCTCCAGTCTCTCTGCGGGCGCATACACCGCATGTTGGCGTGCACCCTGGAGCAGGTTTTCAGGCGTTTGCTAGCTCCCCTAGGACCGAATGGCAGGGTGCGGGTGGCACAGCTTCGCCTGTTGTTAGGCTCCCCACCTCGTCGCGTACGTCAACATGGGGTCCTCCCCACGGCGGGCGGAAGCCTTATAACACCACCGTACGCCGATTTGCGAGGGAGGAATGTGGTGTCACCGCTAGACACCACACTTGCTAGGTGGTAGCCTTTAAATCGGCTGCGGTCCATTAGTATACGTCGGACCCGCGTGTCGCCACTATCAGTGATTGCAGACCGAGCGCCGCCACACGGCAGGTCTAGAGAGACTTCCTAGCACTCGCCACTGTTGTACAGCCGACTTTGCTAGCGATGGTTCACTGACAAAATACGCTCTCATTTGTCGAGACGATAGTTAGCATAGCCTTCAGCTACGTCATTTGCTACGACCTAGCAAGGCGCCATTATCAGTTGCTATTGATATTGTAAAGAATGTACAGACAAGAGCTACGTTCAACATTAATGGATTAAAGTTAAGTATTCCACCAGCTACATCCTTTTTTTCTAGTCTAACTTCCTTGTCCTGTTCCAGACCTCATGCCAGCCTGCGTGAGCTAAAACGCGTGCCTTTCGGCAACAAAAATGTGAACGAATATTCCCTGAATGGGTTTCCAAGTTCTACAATGGATCGAAGGATGACCTATGCCATACACGTCTATAATCTAGGTTTAAATTAAGTTTCACAAAAGAGAAAACTATCAAAACAGTCTACAGTGACCCTCGATTATCTTTAATTACTTATCTAACTTGTCGCAAATTACAGTGGCTGATGTGGCTTCTCAATAATTGTATAACAGAAAAGTCATTGCGTTTCAGATTTTAACTTACGGAGCAAATGTGAATACCATGAGCTTTAATTGGAGATCGACACTAGTATTACCCCAAATGGGGGTGTAACAGATGAGACTTCTGCAGTTCTGAGTGAAGCCTTATGCGCTCAAAAATGCGGTATCGCGTGCGTTCGTTACCTTGTCGGTGTTCGTCAGGGGGCGGCGGCTGGCGCAGCTCCATCCAGCTCGCCGTCTCGGAAGCAACTCTTTTTCTAACTTCTCCTTACTACAATTTACCGAAGTTGGTTTTAAAAAAAACTATCTGGCTGTGTTTTCATCTGACCAATCAGGGTGTCAATGTTAACCTTAAGCTCCTCCTACAAAAATTCTGTCTATCCAATGAGAAACGTTATACTTTACGTGGTGGGGCAATGTTTTTAAAGTTTGCAACATAACAGAGACGCTAAAAAGTCTCACGCTAAAACTTGCGGCTAGTGTGGCCCTTTTTGTGTTATCGTAAGATGTATACTGTTCTTCTGGAGGGCTCTAGCTTTTAACATGGGCTTGGGGGTGGTCCTAGCGGTTACGTTTCGTGGTGGGGCAATGTTTTTTAGGTTTGCAACGTAACAGAGACGCGAAAAAATCTCACGCTAAAACTTGCGGCTGGTGTAGCCCTTTTAGTGTTATCATAAGATCTGTACTGTTCTTCTGGAGGGCTCTAGCTTTTAACATGGGCTGGGGGTGGTCCTGGTGGTTAGCTGGCGACGTGGGTGTCCGTCCCTTATCGTAGGGCCTTCTAGCTTAACACGGTTCTGCTCTCGGCTTCTGTTCTCGTTTCTCCCCTCTGAACTGCATCTGTCTCACGGTGGGAAGGTATGACATGCATTTATGCATTCTTGTGTTAGTCTGTGGTATTCCATTAGCTCACTCGTTACTCGTATTACTTCGGTTAATTTAATGTCACAATTTATTCGGAGCTATGTGACATACTACTGGATTTGCTTATCATGTCAGGGTTTTCATGGAAGGTGTTGGATTTGCCTGACACCTTACATGCTGTTTATTTGTATGTATGTTCTTTATTTCCTGCAAGGAAACAAAGAGGATGAGCCCGATTACTTGCCATAAGGTGGCTCTGTTCAAATATTTACATTGTCCCATGACAGAACGTGCTATGAATCAACGACATACCCATTCATTACTCATGTTCTATTCAGGGATGTACAGTACTATCTAATACGATGGAGCAGTACCGGTACAGTTTCGCTGAGCTCACTGACATGCTCCTTGTGTATGGGGAACTACGTTGCAATGCTGTCACTGCTGTAAGGCTGATCTGAATCCTCTTGATTATTTCCTATGGGGATACCTAAAGTCACTCGTGTGTGAGACTCCAGTGGATCGGTGATGGAATTGGAATCAGTTGACAGATCTGTAGCTGCCTGTGATGCGATTCGAAACACACCAGTGGTATTCGTCAGGGTGCGTCAGAATCTTGTTCACCAATGTCATGTTTGCACCGAGGTTGATGGCCGTCAGTTTCAGCACATATTTTGAGATATAGTACAAATAGCGCGTTCATTGAGTCAGTTATAGTATTTGCAGTTAACTGATGTAAATAAGAAAGTACACAGTAATGTGATTTTATTCCTATTATCTCCTTAAGCTGGCTTCCCTGTCCTCAGGTTCCCTACCTCAAATTGATCAGTGGAGCATCTTCTATGTCTTGTCAAATTTTTGCAAGCTCTTAGGGAAAAACTCTGTATGTTTCTTCGACATGATTTATGTGACTTGAATAGAAGAGTTCTAACTGTTGAGGCTTCTGTGGACACGGATTTCTCAATTCCACGCGGAGTGCCCTGATCACTCAAAAGTTAATGTGCACTATTTGATAAGAAGTATCTGACACCTATCAGCTGACTTTAACATGCCGTGTGTCCACACCTCATCCTTATGATGGCTTGAACTTCAGTGAGGACACTTACAATGAGCTGTCTGATTGTCTGTGGTGGAACGAGAGGCCTCAAGAGCCGAAACTAGAGTAGGTAGTGGTGAGTCTGGAGCGATGTCGACATCCTAAGTCATCCCATGGGTTCAGATCGGGACTGTGGGCAGGGCAGTCCATTTCGGGAAGGTTATTGTTGGGTCTTGCCCACTCGTATCGTATAGGGTGTGGAAGGGATGCTGCGTTCTCGGAATGCTATACAACAATTCAAGCAAAAAACATTAGTAATTTTATTTCTATAAAGCAAATTGACAATACTTAACTCATATTTACAAAGGTGTTGCAAATGATGGGTGACATACAACGTAAGTCCGAGTTCTTGCTGTACACAACGTTCCTGAAAGTTGACACGTGTCACTGATAACAATTCTGCGAGTGCCGGTCTACAACCGTGGCAATACTGTCCACTAATGTCCGCACACGGAGCCGATCTGAGTGGGCGAGGCTATTTTTTTTCTTTATTGTTGTTTCGACACCTTTACAATAAAGGTAGGCCGGCAGTGGCCTATCTATGCTGCTCTTCGACCATAGAGAACACATACAGGAAACAGAAAGACAGAAAAACAAATACACATGGTGGATAAAAACGGGAGACAGACATAGTAAAATAAAAGAAGCCATTCACGGGCGCACTGTTTGGATAAAAAAGTTCATCACTGTACACAACAGAGAAGACAGTTTACACACGTGAACGGAGGAGCACAAACGGAGAGACACTGAAGCACCAGCGCGAAGACAAGCACGAGCACTGGCGACGATCTGCAGCACACGAAGATGCACTGTTCACACGAAAAAGCCGGGGGCCTGCCAGATGGAAGAAGTGAGGGTAGGAGGGAGAGGGGGAGGTGGTTGATGGCAGTGGGTGAGGAGAAGGGAGGGGGAGGGGAGAGGGTAGGGGTGTGTGTGGAAGCCCAGGGTGGGGGGCAGGGGGAGGGAGGGAGGAAGGAGAGAAGGGAAAGAGGGTGTCCTGGAGGAAAAACACAGGGGGAGGAAGGGGAGGATCAAAGTTGGTAGGAGGGGTAGATGGTGGGGATGAGGGGGAGGGGGAGTTGGCGGAAGCCACCTTTGGCAAGGGCATGGAGTGTGGAGAGATGGTGAACGGGTGGGCTGTTGGAGTACAGGTGCAGCAGCAGATGGGGGTGGGAAAGGATGGGAGAGACAAGCAGGTGAGGTGGATCAAGTTTGCGGGAGGTGTGAAGGATTCATATCCGTTCAGGAAAAGGAGGAGGTGTGTGAACAGAATTAAGTTGTAGAGGATCTGCGTGGGGGAGGGGAGGGGAGGGGAGGGGAGGCAGATGCGATAGGCGAGGCAGAGCGCATGGAGTTCCAGGATTTGAAAGGATTTGTAGACGGTAGGAGGGGTGGCGATCCAGGTGGGATGGGCACAACAGAGGATAGGACAGTTAGGGTTTATAGGTGCGGAGGATGGTGGATGGGTCCAGACCCCATGTGCGGCCAGAAAGGAGCTTGAGAAGGTGGAGTCGGGAGCGTTCCTTGGCTTGGATAGTCTGGAGATGGAGGGGTCCAGGAGAGGTGACGGTCAAGGGTGACGCCAAGGTACTTGAGGGTGGGGGTCAGAGGATAGGGTGGATGAGGAATTTATAGGTGTGGAGGACGGTGGAGGGGTCCAGGCCCCATGTGCGGCAAGAAAGGAGCTTGAGGGGGCAGAGTCAGGAGGATGCCTTGACTTGGATCGTCCGGAGATGGGGGGTCCAGGAGAGGCGACGGTCGAGGGTGACGCCAAGGTACTTGAGGGTGGGGGTGAGGTTGATAGGACGGCCGTCAGAGGATAGACGGATGAGGGATTTATAGGTGTGGAGGACGGTGGAGGGGTGCAGACCCCATGTGCGGCCAGAAAGGAGCTTGAGAAGGTGGAGTCGGGAGCGTGCCTTGGCTTGGATCGTCTGGAGATGGAGGGGTCCAGGAGAGGTGACGGTCAAGGGTGACGCCAAGGTACTTGAGGGTGGGGGTCAGAGGATAGGGTGGATGAGGAATTTATAGGTGTGGAGGACGGTGGAGGGGTCCAGGCCCCATGTGTGGCAAGAAAGGAGCTTGAGGGGGCAGAGTCAGGAGGATGCCTTGACTTGGATCGTCCGGAGATGGGGGGTCCAGGAGAGGCGACGGTCAGGGGTGACGCCAAGGTACTTGAGGGTGGGGGTGAGGTTGATAGGACGGCCGTCAGAGGATAGGGCGGATGAGGGATTTATAGGTGTGGAGGACGGTGGAGGGGTCCAGACCCCATGTGCGGCGAGAAAGGAGCTTGAGGAGGCGGAGTTGGGAGCATGCCTTGGTTTGGATCGTCTGGAGATGGGGGTCCAGGAGAGGCGACGGTCGAGGGTGACGCCAAGGTACTTGAGGGTGGGGGTGAGGTTGATAGGACGGCCGTCAGGGGATAGACGGATGAGGGATTTATAGGTGTGGAGGACGGTGGAGGGGTGCAGACCCCATGTGCGGTCAGAAAGGAGCTTGAGGAGGCGGAGTCGGGAGGTCGAGGCTAGCAGGAGTGGCGCTTATTTTCACTTCTTGCAGAGGTCGGTCCTGGCGCGGCTCGGTCCTTGTTAGCGGGCTATTGGTGACGTTTCCTCACTGCCTTATCTGGTCTTCTTCATCTTCGTTCCGGCGCTTGTGGTTCCGCCAGAACAGTTATTGTACACAACGCATTGTCTGATAGATGTTGTTTCATGATAGGAATGCACCTCATACACACAGTCATCATCTCGGTACTGTTTCTCTACTGTACGCAGTAGGACTGTTGAAATTTATAAAAATATTGGGAATTCGATGTATCGGTATTGAAAAAAATATCATTATCGTCTCTCGATATATCGAAAAATGTATATATATGTCGATGGAAAAAATGTCGACGTACAGAAGTATAAAAATATCAGCTGCATCGTAAATATACTGCCGGTTTTTGAAGCTGTAAATCTAAATATTGATTCATTATTAGGTATTCTCTACATCAAGCTAGCAGCCTGCTTATCCCCTTAGAGCAAGAACTGAAAGGAAAACGATGCACATTCACTCTTGCCAACAATGAGTAACAAAGTTCACGTTCATGTTTGTTATTTGTTACACAATCACCAATACTGGAAGTACATAATGTCTAAAAACTGCCTGTATACCACGAACATACGACGCTTTTTCACCCTCAAACTTCAAACTCAGTAAAAAATCCCGACCATAGATACTAATAAATGGCCAGCCACACTTCCCGTTAGTTTATGGCGGAAACTATCGCCAGAGACAACCACGCCACCAAATGACTCTTGTGTCAAAGAAGTTAATGCATCAGCGCGCCAGGAGTCTCTAGCCAGATCTACGAACAATGGTGGTTCACACAAGTCGACACAAGGACGGGCACTGGATTGTTGTGGGTTCCAGGCAACAGTTCACAGTACGTGCATACACGTGCTTTGCGCTTGATGAACGCATGTATCCCGCAAATTTTATCTCTCGATAGCTTTTGCACAATTTGTCACTTACCACCAATACCAGCATCGACAATTCGCAACAAATGGAATAAAAATTCGCTAAGTAACTTGATACGATCACGTTTAATGCTCTCGTTGCATACAACATTCGCAGCGGAGCACTCAGAACACTACTGAACGCTTAGTGGTTGTCGAAGAGCGCGTGACCTAGGTTCGCAGAACAAGGTTACACTCGTCAGCCGTTGTTCGTGACTCAAACTGTAGTTGTCACAAACTTGCGCTAGAGATCTAGGCAAGATATGATTCGAAAGATGAAGAAAGGAGGGAAATGAAATATACTCTTTTCAAGATGTTTTCCTGAGAAAAGTTACACAGATGCGAGGGTAACACCAAAAGTAAGGCTCAAATGGCTCTTAGCACTACGGGACTTAACTTCTGCGGTCATCAGTCCCCTAGAACTTAGAACTACTTAAACCTAACTAACCTAAGGACATCACACACATCCATGCCCGAGGCAGGATTCGAACCTGCGACCATAGCGGTCTCGCGGTTCCAAACTGAAGCGCCTAGAACCGCTCGGCCACTTCGGCCGGCCCCAAAAGTAAGGTCTCCTATTTTTGTTTTTTTTTTGTTTTTTACAAGTACAGAAGGCTGTTTCTGTGGCAGTTGGTCGCACTGTTATGAAGAGTGCGTCACGCGCTATGTGTAAACATGCGCATGCCGCGCTGAGGCGCTCAGTCTCGGCTTGGCAGCCGCTGAGAATGGAACTCCCGTTGGATGTTACCGCCAAGTGAGAATTGCGCACAGATATTCGGTTTTTGAACGCAAAGGGCACTGCGCCGATTCAGATCCATCGCCAACTGACGGAAGTATATGGTGAGTCGTGCATGGATGTCAAAAATGTTCGTAAGTGGTGTAGAGAGTTTGCAGCTGGTGGGACCGAAATTCACGACGAACAAAGGAGCGGAAGACCGTCAATTTGTGAGGAGACAGTGTTGAAAGTTGAGCAAAGCATGCGTGAAGATCGGCGGATCACCCTGGATGATCTCTGCACATTGGTTCCTGAGGTTTCCCGATGAACCGCTCACGGAATTTTAACGAAAACATTTAACTACCGGAGGGCGTGCGCAAGATGGATGCCACGTATGCTGACTGAGGATCACATGCGGCGACGAGTTGATGTTTCCCGCGCATTTCTTCACCGCCTTGCAGCCGAACAGGACAACTTTCTGGACTCAATTGTCACAGGTGACGAAACCTGCGCATGCCACTTCACACCTGAGACCAAGCAACAATCACGCCAGTGGCGGCGTCCTTCTTCGCCAAAGCCGCGGAAATTCAAACAAACAGAGTCTGCCGGTAAAGTCATGACAATGGTTTTTTGGGACCGGAAAGCGGTATTGTTGGTCGACTTTATGCCCACTGGGACCACAATTAACGCTGATAGGTACTGTGAGACTCTGAAAAAACTCAAATGGGCAATTCAGAACCTGAGAAGAGGAATGTTGAGCAAGGGCGTACACATTCTCCATGACAACGCTCACCCACACATCGCTCGGCAAACCGTTGCTCTCCTACAACAGTGTCAGTGGAACATTATCACCCACCCACCCTATAGTCCTGACTTGGCGCCCGGTTACTATCACCTGTTCTCTAGGTTAAAAGAACATTTGGCCGGAAAGCGATTCAGCTCCGACGACGAGGTGAAAGAAGAGGTTCATAACTTACTGAACAGCATGGCGACGTGCTGGTATGACATGGGCATACGAAACCTGCCACAGCGTTTACAAAAATGCATCGTCAGAAATGGTGATTATGTCGAAAAATAGCCAAATGTTCAAGCTGGAAACTGTAGTGTTGGCAGAAGAGCCAACATCGTTTTACTAGAGGAGGCCGAAATGCACGTGTTTTAGCTCACGCAGGTTGGCGTGAGAAGGGAAGGACTATACTGATGTGAGGTGTGGAACATGACAAGGAATTAGAATTCAGAAAGCGGACTGTGGTGTGCGTACTGTAAGACCTTTGGTACACACACCATCAGATTATTTGACTTGTCGCTCTAACAAAGTAGGCGAGTGTCAGCAATATGTCTCGTGGTCTTATCGTGGCGTGTTTATCTTCTGCCGTTAGGTCAGGCAATAGAAATGACACTTGCACGCTTAGAGTAGCAGATTGACGGTGACCAACTTTAAACAGAACTTAATTAATTTTCACACACATTTATTAAGATAATAACAACATAAAATTACTTAACTTGATTCTGGATGCTATTTACAATTGACAATCTGAAGTTCCTTTGGTCTTGGTACATTAATCTTATTCTCACACATCTCTGATACTTGACAAAGTGTCTATACATTTCTCTTCGTGGCTATGTACAGGAATATGATAATCTTATTAGGCGCAGACTGAAACTTGACTACAGACTAATGGAGACTGACTAATCGGAGGTCTGTACACTCGTTATAATACCTCGCGCGCTCAGGTATCACTGCGTGAGTGTGGTCCGTGAGGAGAAAAGGTTCTTCGTTAGCAGCAATCTCATTGGCTGCGTTACATGTTAATACGCGGATAGGCGGAAGCAGAATTTGGTCCGTCTCTAAGACAGCGCCATCTCGTAGTGCGGAGACGGACGAGCGCTACGCCTGCGCTGTTGTGCTTAGCGGGGCGCGCTCTAGTGGGAAAGTTGTGTACGCTCTGACTACGGGGAACTATGTACACAACACGGACGGAATTAGTTTGATACTTAACTTTAATCCATTAATGATGAACGTCGCTCTTGACGGTACATGATTCACAATATTATCTGTTCAGGATACATAGTAACTGAATATGGCGCCTTGCTAGGTCGTAGCAAATGATGTAGCTGAAGGCTATGCTAAACTGTCGTCTCGGCAAATGAGATCGTATGTAGACAGTGAACCATCGCTAGCAAAGTCGGCTGTAGAACTGCGGCGAATGCTAGGGAGTCTCTCTAGACTAGACCTGCCATGTGGCGGCGCTCGGTCTGCAATCACTGATAGTGGCGACACGCGGGTCCGACGTATACTAACGGACCGCGGCCGATTTAAAGGCTACCACCTAGCAAGTGTGGTATCTGGCGGTGACATCACAGAAACTGATGTAAACCATTGTAGAAATAAACAGGTCAATGTACTTATAAAAAAAATAGGAGACCTTACTTTTGGGATTACCTTCGTGAATCTGTAATAACCGAATGCCCTCAGCGCATACTCTAAGAAACCAAATAAGATCCTCTAGACATAATAGAAGGTATCAAGGAAGTAAGTGTGGTTCACGATGTGGACGTCACAATCAGAAATGATTTAGGGAAATTTGTACAGACCTAAATAATTATGGTGGCCAAACTGGGATCTGGATCCCCGATAGTTTCGAATAAATGTCTAGTCCCGTAACGAGTGCACCGTTGTAGGAAGGTAGTAGCAGTGCTGGCCTTTTGGTGGATGTGGAACAGTGAACATTCCGCTTATCGGTGGAGTGCTGGCGCCCTGACAAGCGCCGACAGTTGACAAGATGTGGCCGACGCTATCTCCTAATGGCGCTTCCGCTCTGCGTGGCATGCGACAGACGCGGACCCAACGATAACGTCGCCAATGGCACAAAACACACACCAAAAATACACGTTGCGCTTGCTGTTCGCACTGTGACCATGTTCGATACTTGATTGGTATTCCCCGGTGAATGTACAGTTCATAGAGTACAAACATCTCTGGAGGGACATTGTCCATTTCCCGCCTACTTAGAAAGTTAAATATTACACACATTTGTCCAGTTTTTACGCGTATATTTGTTTACGATTTCAGTAGTCAATAATAAATGTTATCACTAGGGATGCAAAGAGAAATTCCTGAAACTATTGACAGTTACTTTTGTAAGGGTACAGAATCCTTGCATCAGGAATGGGAAAAACCGACAGGTTAATACAGATTCCGGTAATTTAAATATGAACATTCGGTATGTTTCGGTATTTCTTTGCACTCGTGTGTAACAGATATTTTTTGTTGTTTGCTAATATGTGAGTAAAACATAGAAATATCAATTACCCATAAATGTACTGCTTAGATGTTTCATTTTTAAATAAATCTTTCTTAAGAAAAAAGTAGTTTTTATTCGTAAAATTTGCATTGGTTTGAAGTATTGTGTCACTATAGAAAATTGGAAAAGCGATAAGTGCTATTTTAATAACAATGCCAATAGAAATAAGCAGCGAACACATGGGAGAAGAATTGGTACAGCACTGCTGAGACAGTAATGCCCCTGTTGCCATGTGTCGTGGATTAAGATATGCATGTACGTTTAGTGTAAAAGACTTTAGACTATCTGGTCTATATGTAGTTTCTCGCTGTCGTCGGCGGACATCCGTTGTTGCAGAATGTCACCAACTGTAGTTGGTGACGTAACAACGAAGTACAATGTTTCATTTTCTTTAAAAGATTAAAGATTCTTCTGCCATGTCTGTGATTTCATAAAAGAGGAAGAATATTACGGCAACAGCAATAAATTAAAAACTTAACAACAATTCTTTCATAGCATACAATAAAAACTGAAAATATCTGACCTTACGTCTGTGTTTCATAATATGCCTTTCTCTGCTTGTAGCACTTGAAAACGGACAAATTAACACGAAAAGCACATTCTTGAACTCAGTTTTCACCCTTTACCACTGACTGTTCGTAATGCCCAAATAGTAATATGATCCCTGATTACACCACGATTTTTGATCATAGTTTCAGAAGATTAGAATCAATAAAAGAATGCGGATGAATTTTTGTGGTGTTCAATGACTTACAACTCTTCCAGAAAAGCAGTGAACGGTGGACGGACTAAATTTTATTTTATTTACCTATGTAATTTAATATTTTGATTCTGTGTATCTTGGAATTGAGAAAATCAAAATTCTTCAATCTCTGTTCTACTTCTGCGTTCATTACAGGGAAAGATAGTAATAAAAAACCGAAAAGTGGTTGGTTCAGAAACCGGTTAGTCTGGGCGGTTTTAGCAGTCAGGTTAAACTAGCGTAGAAAAAAACTTATATAGTCAAAACCTGTTTCAGCGATAACCGCCATACCTAGTTTGCATGTTATAAATGTCATAATATCGCTGACTCCAACAGTGTAGCAAGCTCAGCAAAAAAGAATAGTTGGTGCCTGAGTTTGATAAGCCACAGGCAGGCACGAACGAAAAAGTCTTTTCACGTTTCATTCAGTGGCACACGGTATTAGCAACGAATGAGTATTAAGAAGCATACGACGGAGAGTTGATAGACACTAATAAACAGTGTTTAAATTGAATTCAAATGTGGGTTACGTAATTTAGTAGGGAAAAAATATCGATCAAATTAGGCGTCAATATACGCTTCGAGAGTAGTAAACAGATGTTTAGGAATGAACGTAGTTCAGCGAACAGGAGGAGGCTATCGTCACTGAGGAAGAAAATCGTTTCACTTTTCGTGGCAAAACTCCACGAAGATCTTTTTAGATTTATCATACTAATAAATCTAAATGTAGCTGAGGAACTCATTACGGTAAGCTGATAACAAAAAGTATTGTGATATGCGACAATCCGTACTACAAGTATTCAATCAGTTGGAGGTCATCCCAAATTATTCTAGTGAAATCGGGAAAATAATTAACTCTCTTAAACGCAAATATCATCGTGGGTTTGACAATATTTTTATAGAAACACATTAAAAGCAAGTTCTTTTGCTACAGCTACTGTTAACAACTATACATTCAATGCACCACTTTCACACAATATATTTCCAGACAGAAAAGTACGGTATGCCTTTGTTGCCGAAAATGCAAACTTTTAAAAAAAATCTCTACAGACATATTTAGTAAGGTAGAGATCTAGAGGTTTGGTAAAGATCTAAGGTTTTGCATGTGCAAAGGATAGGAGATGTATTTTAAATGAAAACAATAGTGAACTATTAAAGAAGAAGAATAGTTTCCATAACCAAGGCTTTTTATATATCTAAGGCCATACTGTGATAGTCCTCAGATCTGGAGACAATCTGCACAACCAATGAGGCCTCTATGCCCCCACTCCAGCGACTACATTTTTTCGAATATTCTGCTCCATGCTCTTCGCTCCACAGTTTCTCATTGCCTTTATGCTAGACTGTTTTCTTGTTAATCGTTTGTGGCAACATTTATACATAATTTCTACATCTGAAACTTAAACTGAATCAGTGTCAACTACGGATGCAATATCATAGAGAGATGTGCCACCTCTTCATTCAAATTTCGTCTACAGAAACACATTGACCATTAGGTTTTGTAGGTGATACATTATCATAGATAATTGATCTATCTATCTATCATTCCCATCGTCTGTTTTCTTATTTCCACTGCTTTTGTCATTGAAACTTTCACAGTAGCACATACAGTATCTAAAATTTATAAAGTTTATCAAACCTTACACATGTGGAGGCATGTATAGGAAACCACTTGATAACTTTCATCCTTCCTCTCCATACCCAAGGCATTTCAGAGTATATGGTAACCTCAAATTACATTCAGAGGTAAAAGTGCCATTTGTTTAGACGAGAGAAACGAAAATTCTTGGCTACATGAACTACAGATTACTTTAACATCACCTTCTATACCGAGTCTTCTTTCGTCTAGAACAGTGGCGCCTTCCGGATTTTTACAGCTGATTCATGCACATAGAAGCTCTGTAGTCTGCAGAGAACCTACATCAAGAACACTCACTGTCCCGGAAAGACTTCATGTCTCAGTTTTTGATACTGATGCTGTTAGATCATGTTCTTAATTTCCAATTACTCCACTTCTTTCTTGGCAAACTAATTTTCAGGAAACGTGCATTTCTTAAACACCGATCTGTCGTCTCCCGTTATGTATATACGTTCACTTTCACGTAAATGTTTTGCTAATTCACTCACCACGTACTAATAAGGGTTTGTATCGAAACGTCTCACTATTAACTGCCACCCACACGTTTTGGAAATACGTAATGTGGATAAGAATGGCTTAGCCCGTATGAAAAGACAAGATTCTGAGATAGTCACAGTTTTTGAGGATATGCTCTCCACCGAATATGTCATCTGCCATTGCACTGACCGAGTTCTCAAATATCCGAACGACAAGATTTCATACGAAGATAAAGTTTTGGTAATCTGTCTATGGTATTTGACTATGAAAATCACAATATTGTTAGGAGAAAGTTACTCTTTATGGCTTTCGAGGTATAATGAGTAAATGGTTCGCTTAATATTTAACTGCTAGGAAGCAAAAACTTACGTCAGATAGTGCGTGCAGCTGTCATTATGAGTCTTCTTCTCAGTTAGGACAAATTATGACTGGCGTTCCTCAAGATTTAAGCTTGCACCACTCTTGCTTTTACTACACGCTGTCTGAACAAAAGTAGCCCGACACACCTGTGTAATAAGAAACTGACCACCAAATGTCACGGGAGGCGGACCAGTGCGCTTAAACGATGGCGGGGAGTGGTGTGTTGCCAGTAGAGAAACAGCAACATCAGAATGGGTCGATCAGGAGAGCTCAGAGATGTCGAACATGGACTAGCCACTACATGTCATTTGAGAGACAATGCCATCAGAGACTTTTCAACCCTTCTCAAACTGTCGACTGTTGGTCCGGAAAGACAGGACTAATTTTCCGGAAACAGCAAGTGAAGACCGTGTTCAGCCCACGAGCTAAAACACGGACACTGCCGGGTAGTGTCAAGGGCGACCTCGGACTACGGAAATTGGGAGAGTGTATCAGGAGGAGGGGGGGGGAGGAGGGGAGGGCCGCGGCACCCCCGTAGTTCTCAGGGAAAGGAAAAAAATATAGTATGATCAGGTGTTTTTTCTTTCAAGAAAATCTTTTAAGTCGGTATTACGCAGGTTTTTAACACAGTCGGAGATGCAAATTTTGGTGGCTACTTACAAGTCCCATTCATCTTCCAAAAAAATAAGAATACCCCATACCCCCAGATGTTACACCCACCCCCTCTCCCCTACAAACTATCTTATTGGCGCCCTTGATTAGTGATGTAATTGTGAAGTGGAAACGCGCAGGAACAACCACTGGCAAATCAAGATTAGGCAGTCCTAATGTAATAAACGACAGTGAGCGTCGACGATTTCGGAGGTCGATTGTAAAAAATCGCAGGAAATCTGAAATCAGCGAAAGGAATGAGTCGTGAGTTCCCAAGTACTTCCAGCAGTCCAGCCAGAACGATGACTGTGCGTAGGCAGTTAAAATGAGCAGTTCCTCATAAGACAGACATTTCTTTAGTCAGTGTAAGCGACATGGGCGCCACTACTCGGGGACAAAGGGGGGCTGCGGCCTACCTCCTAGCTCACGGAGAGAGGAAATAGAAAACGTAATGCAGTCATGTATTTTTCGTTCAAGTAAATGATTTAAAAGTCGGTATTATGAAGGTTTTTAACAGGATAAAGCAAACTGTGAAATTACCGCGGTATCACTTTAGTCAGTGTTGTATACAAAGTATAAGCCGAAGTCATTTCCACGAGACTTGCTCCACTGACAGAAGATGTACTTGGAGACTGCCAGCGCGGGTTTCGACGGGGCAGATCAGCAAATTACCATATCTTCACTATAAGACTGGTTTGGGTGGTTGGTTGGTTTGATTTTTAAAGAGACCAAACTACTATAAGGCAAATAATGGAAACTATTATGAACATAATGCGGATGAACATCAGCTTATTGTAGTCTTTAAAGAGGCCTATGATAGTGTCAGAATGTAAAAGTTGTATCAGACCCTAATGTAAACAGAACTCCCATATAAACTGATCAGACTGGTACGAATGATCCTCACCAGGACAAAATGCCAAGTAAAAGTAGGACGAAAACTCTCTAAAGAATCTGAGGTCAGCCTAGCGCTACGACAGGTTGATGTGTTATCCACACAACTTCAAAATGGTTCAAATGGCTCTAAGCACTATGGGACTTAACATCTGAAGTCATCAGTCCGCTAGACTTAGAACTACTTAAACCCAACTAACCTAAGGACATTACACACATCCATGCCTGAGGCAGGATTCGAACCTGCGACCGTAGCAGCAGCGCGGTTCCGGACTGAAGCACCTAGAACCGCTCGGCCACAGCGGCCGGTTATTCACACAACTCTTCAAAATAGAGAGAGTGATACGAAGGGCGGAGATTGATAACCCAGGTGACACTTTCTTTAACCGTATGAACCAAAATATACCGATGATGTGTGTGTGCTGCCTAGAAGACTAAAAGAATTGGGAGAAGCATTTGGCAGACTAGAAAAGGAGGCAGAGTAAATAACACCAAAACACAGCAACTCTTTGCCTCCAGGCAAAATACTCTTGTTAAAGAGAAATATATTAAGCTCAATGGAGGCAATTATGAGAAGTGAGAAATTATAATACCTGGGGGAGCTAGTTTTGGAGAAGAACAGGATAAGAGAGGAAATAAAAGCAAGGATTGCTGCGCGAAATAAAGCTTACTGGGGCCTCATTAAAATCTTTCAGTCATGTAGCACGGGCAGAGAACCGAAGGTGACTCTCTCTCTCGAACAGTCACAAGGCCGGTGGTAATGTATGGTTCAGAAACATGGATAATGGCGTTAGTGGAAGGGGATTTCTTGGGAATATGGGGGAGGAAAATATTAAGAAAGATTTTTGGAACTGTGAATGAGGCGGAGCAATGGAGAATACGAAGAAACAAGGAATTGGAAGGAATTGGAAGAACTGTTCAGTAATGTTGACTTAGTTACGGAAATCAGGTGAAACAGACAGAGATGCTGGGTCATGTAGAACGAATGGCGGAGGAGAGATCTGTCAAGAACGTCTAGAGAGGAAACCCCCTTTCATTTGACTGCCCCTCATAATATGGGGTGTTCCCACCTCTCGCCTTTATGATAGCTTTATCCTGGAAGCACCTTGAACGAGGTGTCCGAATCTCTGTGGACGAATGGCAGCCTATTCGTCTTTAAAATCCAAAGCCAGTAAACGTAGTTATGTTGGCCAATGAAGTAAAGCGAAGTCGAAGTTTTAACTGAAAGGTGACGAAGTAATTCACACGTGAACGGCCGGATGTCGGTATCCAGCGGACACAACATTCTGGCAAAGGAACGCTTTGTGATCATCAGGTGCGCTGATGAAGTTACCGCTTGGGAGCCCGCGCGACGATTTTTTCTCTTTCCCCCCATCGCCTGCCACTATCTCCAGGTTGCCGTATTATCTGCCGTCAGCGACCAGCGTCTCCTCCTCTACTCTCGCTTGAGACCTTTATTATCATTAATTATCCTGTCTGAGAAAGGAAGTCTCAACCAAGAAATTCAACATTTGTGGACGGTATTCCGGAAGAACGGCTACAAGGAATGGCTGTATCGGCGAGCCCCACGTCCTATGATCACGGTACAACCGGCGGAAACGGAAGAGGAACCTCAGGAGGATGTGGCTACTGCATTTATTCTTTTTAGTGGCGCATTATCCGGAAAGACAGGACTAATTTTCCGGAAACAGCAAGTGAAGACGGTGTTCAGCCCACGAGCTAAAACACGGACACTGCCGGGAAGTGTCAAGGGCGACCTCGGACTACGGAAATTGGGAGAGTGTATCAGACAACTTGCCAAAGTGACTGGTGCATACCGTCGAAGACCGCTACCGAAAACACCAACGGCACACCATATCGTTGCATGCTAATTTCGTATATGGCACAAAAATGGGTAAAATTTTCAAAGTCTCAGAGTGAAGCTATCTCCCTACAATGCGGCAATGTCGACACGAGGCGGGCGCAATGAAAACATTTCGCCACCGAGACTGGGTCAGACCAAAACATATAATCGGTGTTTCCGGCGAGCCAGGCAGCAGACTTCAGCAGAACGTAATGGGTCAGAGTAGCCCAAGCGGGCCAGTGTGGCCGAGCGGTTCTAGGCGGTTCAGTCTGGAATCGCGCGACCTCTACGGTCGCAGGTTCGAATCCTGCCTCGGGTATGGATGTGTGTGACGTCCTTAGGTTAGTTAGATTTAAGTAGTTCTAAGTTCTAGGGGACTGATGACCCCAGATGTTAAGACCCATAGTGCTGAGAGCCATTTGAGAGTAAACCAGCAGGGTAACGTCACTTTCGTTACGTGATGAAAGGAAGCTAAGGCGAATGCAACAATCGGTACCAAGAACTTTTACGAATCGGTTTTATACAATAACAAAATCGTTAAAGAAGCACGGCAGAAGGAAAACTGCTAATACCTTCATTATAGGAAGCCCTATGCAGTCACGGTGAATGACGTCAAGTTAACATTAGCCACTATTTCGCTCCATAAATACCTCGCAGTTTAGCCCGCAAGGCAGTGGGTGAGACGGATCGATGGCATATGTGACGATCGCACTCCATTCTCTGATTGCAGCTAAGTGATACCTGGTACGAGTCTGTTGTAGATTTCCTGCTCGCTACGGACAACAACACCCGCTACTGGGAAAGATGGGTACCTCGCCATGATTTCAAGTCGCAGAGTTCAACACCACAGTCTGCCTCTATCACATTTGGGAGGACCTATAGGTCTTTCCGTCCCTCCAGGATCAGGACATCAGCGTTCCTGATATTCCAAATGTGTGTGTGTGAATTCCTAGGGGACCAAACTGATCATCAGTCCCTAGACTTACACTCTACTGAAAATAACTTAAACTAACTTATGATAAGAACAACACACACACCCATGCCCGAGGGAGGACTCGAAATCCCGGCGGGAGGGGCCGCGCAGTCCGTGACATGGCGCCCTAAACCGCGCGGCCACTCCGCGCGGCACCTGACATTCCGGCGGACTGGATATGGCCTACCTGGACGGTAGGCCAATATCGTCGAACTTTACGGCTACACAACAACCGTCATCGTGTACGACGGTTGCCGAGCAGGAGCAGCAGAGCACCTCGCAAGCAAGCGTGTGTAAGTGCAATACATGTGGACGACACACACGCAACCCGTGTCGTAATAAACGGCGACTGACTGTCACCCCTGGTAGTATACGATTTGTTCCACTGTTCCACTGCTGCACAAGAGCCGAGGAGGATGCAGATATGTCCTACAACGGCATTCGGATGAGGTGCCGATCTTCTCGGGGGTGGTCTGGGTGTTGCGACGTGACCCATCTCGTCGTGTTCTGCAGTCTTACGTGAACCATTCTGCACGCACCCGTTGCACTGGGAAAACACTTCGTCCCACAGGAGCAGCAATTTCCTGGATGGACGCACCACATTGTCTAGTGCCAATAATGCGCCCTCTTTAAAACTGACGGATTTAACGGTACAGTTCGCGCTCAAGTGTGCGAGGCATCATGCACGTCTGCTCAAATCTCATTGATCCATTACCCTCGGTTTATAGCGACAACGAGAGCCGCAGGCACGTTTTACCGGCAGGTGGTGTTGGACGTTGGCTTTGAACCCGCGAGCTGACGTGGTTCAAATGCTGATCATTTCTCCAGAACATACTGATGTACATGTCCTGTGAAGATGAACGCCCTATCTCTAGTTGCTCAAGGTGTTCTGTTTTTTTTTTCTGCACAGAAGTTTATATAAGAACGCCTAAAATTTTCAAACTCGATCTTCTCGTAAACGGTTGCGAGTTTCGTTTTCCCGTTTACAGATATTCAAGTCGTAGTCGTGCCCTTCACACCCTGTCAATATGAATCAAATCGGCGAGTGGGGCCTCTTGAAAGCGACGCTTGAGGTGGAATGAACAGCGTCGCCACTGAACAGTGGAGGATTGGAAACGAATGATTTAGAGTGATGAATCACGCGCTATACCCTGTGGCAATCCTATGGAAAGGTATGGGTTTAGGGAGTGGCTAGTGAACGTTGTAACCTCCCCGCAAAAATTAAGAAATGATAATTGACCATAAACCACACAATAATATTGATTAAATAATGAACCATGAACCAAATGTAACCTCCCAACAGAAATAATAATCTCTGGTAAATTTTATAAGGACAGCAGCGCTGACCTTCGGCCCTGTATTCTGAATAAAAAAGCAAAAGGCAAAAATTCTTACCTCAATAAAACTGCAAATATATCTGCTCTTAATTATACATTCTTCGACACAACTTCGTGCAATGCTGGCGTATATTTCTTTGATTCTTGGAAGGAATGCATAGGAAATATTCTTTAAATTGAAATGAATGTTTTTCTTAAAAAAAAGGTACTTTATATTGTAAAACTTATTATTGGGGCATTTTTTCTGAACAAATTAAATTACAATTAACATACATTATTAATTATGCGCAAGGCTGCTTCTTTACCTTCTACAACAATACTCATCCTCCAGAGTCCTGACCAGAGTCGCGAGCAGAGCACACAGCCGACGCATGCCGACTCCCGCAGACTACTCCTGTCCACTCGCTACGAAAGCCGACCGACTACAAAAGCCGACTGACTACTACTGCAGGCTTACTACTACTGCAGACTGACTACTACTGTCGACTAGCGCAGACTCGCGACAAGCAACAACTAACAATAAATTACTCTCTGGTCAGAGATTCTGTCATTCCTCGCCCATCGCCGCGAAGCATACCCATTACATAGCCCTCCACTGGGGGGGGGGGGGGGGGGGGGCAAAAATTTGGCAGCGATGGTGAGTCAATTGGACTTGCCATGAGCAACAAATTTTTCTTAATTAACTAATTTTACAATCACAGAATATATATAGATATATATAGATGCAGAACATGAAATAAAATATAGTGCACACGCACTGAGTACAGAACATATCAAACAAAGACAAAATGTATACACAATGAGTACAAAACATATTAACAAATGGCAAAAATGCACATGTACTGTAAAAGTCTTTGGCATTTTTGTACAACAAATAAACATAATGAGTACAAATCATATTGACAAATGACAAAAGTGCACACGCACTGTAGTTCAGAACATATCTGGGAATCACAAAAAAAATGTATACGTAATGAGTACAAATGGCATAAAGTGCATACGCACTGTAAAACTCTCTAATATTTTTACAACAAAGAAACATATCAAGGAGTGCAATAAAGTGCACAAGCACTATAGAAGTCTTTAGTATTTTTAGGACAACTGATCTTGTTAACAAATGAAATGAAATGCACACGCACTGTATATGTCTTTATCATTTTACAACAATTAGGAAAGGAATGGGAACGATTGCGTCATGGTTGTAGCACTTTAGTTTGCACGCAGCTGCACTGAAAGTCCATATCTTTCTACAGAAGCACAACACCAAGTGAGACAATCTGAAGTTCTTTTCCTTGAAGTATTAATCAGTGTAGCCAAGACACTGAAATGTCGTAATAATATTCCATGCTATCATTTTGGTAGTACACTAGGTACACCAAACAGTGGGACCATAATAACATCTCCATCGCTCAAGGTGGTGGACAGCATGTCGTGTCAACACCATGTTCTTGTAAAGTAGACCAACGTAGAATTAGTGCAAAAACCAAATATAGTGCTCCATGATCATGAGGATAGACAGGACAAATGGATATTGCAGTAATTTCTGGTAATTAGGTCAGAAGGTGAAGGACATTAAGTCACATAGTAGTCTTCATTGACAATTACACTAGTCTAACAACTGATTTGAGTAACTGGTGGCACTCATCGCCCAGTTACTGAAGATTTCTGTACCATGTATGTAGTATTACAGAATAATGTTCATAAATTATCTGAATATAGTAATTATTGGCACTCATTGCCCAGTAACAAACCATCAGAAGTCATCATTCAAAACAGAAGCTAATGAATGGCATAGTATTAACATAATTCACTTAATTATAGCAATCATTGGCATCATAGGTCATCTTATTACAGTAATCAGTGGCATTCATTGGCCAGCTACAAAGCATTTTTTTTTGTATTTTTCAGAAGTCATTATTCAAAATGAGTTAATTATTGGCATACCATTTATACATAATTAATCTAATTATAGTAATCATTGGCATCATAGGTCATCTTATTACAATAATCAGTGGCATTCATTGGCCAGTTACAAAGCATTTTTTTTGTATTATTCAGAAGTCATTATTGAAGTGACATACTATTCAGAGCTGATCAGTATTACTCAGAACTCTCTTAAACTAGTAGCATTATTTGGGACTGGTAATTTCTTTGTTTGCTTTTGAGTTATTGCTGCAAATGAAGATGTGTAACGTCATTCATCATGAGTCAGCTGTAGCAAGGTTATGAAACAAGTAGAGTATATGTGATCACATTCATAAACGACATAGGTTTAATAAACAACTGCTTATAGCACATTAATTTCATGAATAATTTCTCCTGCAAAATATACAAAATGGATTATTAAACTGAAAGAAGAAACGCATATTATGCTGAAAGGTAGTGAACTTCGAATTAACAGGTAGTGAAATGTGTATAAAAAATATATATGTTCTCTAGCTGTCCTTTCCAAAACCTTCAGTCATCATACCATGCGATATAAGACATACTGTCAAAACGAACTGCAACAAATACTTAAATAACTAGATAGAATCTCTTAACTAACAGTAAATATATAAACTTCATCATTATTTTCATCTGCAAAGAAAAACTTCATTATCCATATCATCATAACTCCCTTATTATCATCACCTGTAAAGAAAAACTTCATTATCCATAGTAGCATACTCTTCATCATTATTCATCATCATTCATTATCATCTGCAAAAAAAAATCACTTCATTATTCATTATACAACTATTCCTTATTTCTAGCATATTTCATCACTAAAACTAAGATGTGTAATTCTGTCTGACAGTCTGCATCAATCGCCTCGTATTCTGAAAGAAAAAATTAGTTAAGACTGCTATTCTATGATGTGTATAGTATATTCTTGTTAATTCTGATCCATTTACTCTTCGTCACGAAGTATTGCATCCTCTTTCGTTCGTTCCGAAGGTGAAATTCCCATTTCTGCTTAATTTATTTCGTTTACACGTTGTTTCTTTCTGAAATGATGAACAAGGATTAATGTCTTGCATTTAATTCATATACCCATTAGATTAAAAACTGGTTTATAGTAACATAAATGAGCATACAGCATAGCATGACAGAAAACGTAATATGTCAGAAACATCGACAGCGTTCAGAAGCCAAAATGTACACAGTGTATCACAATGTAGCAGCAGAAAAAAAATGTAAAATAGTCACGATGTTTAGATATCATAAGGCAAAAATGTCAAAGTCAACTGGTGTTTGCTATATCTTAACTATTTCATAGTGCATACAAACAAAACAGGAAAATAATCATACATACATGAAAAATGGAAAATGTGCACGGTCTGATGTGTAACGACAAGAGAAGCGACCTGCTAACCTTACGTTGCCGGGCACTTGCCAAGAAAAAAATGCGACAATCATCAGTAAGTAGTCACATAAATATAATTGCATAAGTGGTCATAAAAATGTGTAAGTTCATCTGGAAAAATATGCACGGTCTGATGTGTAACGACAAGAAGAGCGACCTGCTAACCTTACCTTGCCGGACACTTGTCAAGAAAAAATACGATAATCATCAGTAAGTAGTTACATAAATATAATTTCATAAGTGGTCAAAAAAAATTAGGAAATGGCATTACAGTGTGATAAATCATAAAGTATGTTCATTCAATAAAAGGTCTGATGTTCGATATGTGGTGGTTCCCTTTGGTTTTTCTGGTTCTCAAAGTTTCGACGTGTACTACATTGGGGTGAGGAATGCTGCGAATTCGATATGGACCTGCGTATAGAAGTTCAAATTTACTGCACCTACCTTTTCCTCTATTGGATACATAGTGTGTACGTACTAATATCTTCTGCCCAATGTGAAAGTCACGGCGTGTACAAACCTGTTTTTGCTGTCTTCTCCGGCGCTCTGCGGCACGTTTGATGTTGTTCAGCGCAATGTCAATTATTTCATGGTGTCGTAGTCGACGAGATGTAGGAAATGTTACTAATTCTTTAATTTTGTTAGGTGGTTCAATATTTTTCAGTATAACAGACGGAGATAGCATAGTAGATTCATTTGGTATGGAATTAATTACATCTTGGAATGAGAGTATGTGTGTGTCCCAATCAATATGTTTTTTATGGCTGTACATTCTACACAGTTTACCAATTTCTTTCATTAATCGTTCACAAGGGTTCGAAGAAGCATGGTACCTGGATATATAGATCGGAGAAATGTTTCTAGCTCGTAACATACGTGTCCATATAGCAGATCGAAACTGTGATCCATTGTCGGAAATTACTTTCAACACATGCCCTACATGAAATAGTAAATGTTTTACAAATGCTTTCGAAACAGTTTTAGCAGTAGCTTTGCGTAACGGAGTGAAGGTAGCAAATTTTGAAGTGAGTTCAACAGCGACAAAGATGTAGCAAAAACGAAGTCGTGTCTGATTTAGCTTTCTGGCAGATTTTACATGACGCTAAAACTCGTCGTATACGTTTCTCCATGTTGACAAAATAACAGTTTTGTCTCAGTATAAGAAAACATTTTCTGGCTCCGTAATGTGCGTAACTTAAATGAGTATACCAGATTAATTTGTTAACAAGTTCGTCAGGAATGCATAATAACCAATTGTTGTCAGGATGAGAGCGGCGAAACAGAATGTCACTGCATACAGTGTAATGGTTTCTAATGGTAACATTATTCCTATCTTGCCAAAAGTGTTTAATTTCTTTCCACACGTTGTCTTTATTTTGCTCTTTTGCTATGTCCTGTAATGACGATAAAAATAAAATTTTGAAATGCAACTTGTTGGATTTACATCACGCTGAAATTTGCTTTGCAGAAGTTGGTTGCGATGTCTTGCTGATTGTTGTTAAGAGAACGGGATAGTGCGTCTGCTACAATATTTTGTGTGCCGGGAATGTAAACAATTGTAAAATTAAATTCCTGTAGATAAAGTTTCCATCTACTTAATCTGTCGTGTGTAAATTTAGCCGAAAGTAAAAATTGTATCGCTCTATGATCCGTGCAAACGGCGGTATGTCTTCCATAGAGAAAATGCCGAAATCTCGTAAATGCCCAAACAACACATAATGTTTCAAGTTCTGTAACAGAACAATTTCGTTCAGCAGGTGACAGAATGCGACTCGCAAAGGCAATGTTTTTAATTACTGTACAACCATCTTCTTCAATTTCCTGAAAAATATGTACGCCTAAAGCGGTGCTAGAACTGTCGGTGGCAATAGAAAAATTTCTGGTAAGATCTGGGTGCGATAAGAGTGGTGCATTCAACAAAGCTTCTTTCAGGTTCACAAATTCAGAATGTGTTTGCCTATCCCAGGACCAAATAGTGTTTTTACCTGTCAATTGACATAATCTAGGGGTGTCTAAAGCAGAGTAATGAATAAATTTACGAAAAAAGTTAATTAAACCCAAAAAACTGCATAGTTGTTTCTTCGTCGTAGGAACAGTAATGTCACGTAAAGCTTGAAGTTTTTCCGGGTCAGGCGTAATGCCCTTTGCTGAAATTACATGTCCAAGAAATTTTATAGAAGTTTTGCCAAAGTGCGATTTACTGAGATTAACTTTGAGTCCTTGTGCACGATAAGTTTGCTACAGACGTTCAAGAATCAGATTGTGTTCAGACCAGTTAGCTTCTGCAATAAGAATGTCATCTACGTACGTTGTGATTCTGTCTTTAAGTTCTGTCGGAAGTATTGTATTCAAACAGCGAATAAAAGCTGCTAAAGAAATTGTTAAACTGAACGGTAATTTACAAAATTGATAACAGTCACCAAAACAGAGAAATGCTGTGTAATTTCTGTAGTTCGGATGCAGCTGAATTTGCCAAAATCCCGATTTCAAATCTAATGTGGAATAAATAGCAGTACCATGAAATTTCTGTAGTTCTTCTAGTGTCTGTGGGCGCTCTGTTTCATTAACAATAATATCATTGATGTGACGCGAATCAAGTACGAGGCGAAGTGAACCATCTTTTTTTCTTAACAATATAGAGCGGGTTTATGTACGGACTAACTGCCGGTTCAATAATTCCTTGGTCAAGCATAGCTTGCAATTCTTTCTTGACTTGTTCTCTGTGAATATATGGAATGGGATAATGCTTGGCTTTAAATGTGTCGTGCTGTTTAACTTGAAATTCATACATAAAACCGGACATAGTACCAGGAACGTTGTCAAAAACTGGAGCTTGCTGTAAAAGAATTTTGTGTAGGTGCGTGCGTTCGTCGTCTGTATTTGCACTGCTCTGTTTAACTTTATCAGAAATCATCTGTATAACGTCATAGTCGGCTTCGTCTGGAGTATTATAGTTGTGTACGTACGTATCTGTGAACAATGTGGAATTACAGTCTATGTTACGTGATGCGGAAATGACCTCTGTGCGATTAATTGTTTGTTCTTCTGCAGATAAATAATGCTGAAATTCTAAAGCCAGTTGTACATTTTCATCCTTTAACATTAAATAGGAATTTTGAAAGTCAATAATGGCATCGTGTTGTACCAGAAAATTCGTACCTAAAATAATGTCTGTCGTCAATAACGGAATAATCCAAAAATTTGAGTGAAACGTATGACCTGCAATACAAAATGATAAATGTGTCTGTAATTTTACATCTACTCCTTTACTAGATACTGCTCCTTTCACTTTTGTTTTGCCTAATGGTAACGTAGGATAGGTATTCTTTTTGTTACACTCGTTAAAAGTTTCTTCATTAATAACTGACATAGCTGATCCAGAATCGATTACTGCTGAAAATTTCGATGATCCAATTTTAATTTCGATGACAGGGTGTGAAATGGTTTTTTGAATAACTGGTCTTTCCTGCAAAAGAGTGTCTCGGATATCGTCATAAGTAATAACATTTTCGTGAATAAGATTCTGTGTATCTTAAGTATTGCTTATGTTGCTGGAAGATGCAACCTGTACTGTATATAGTCAAATTCCATCTGACGTGTTATTATTTTCAGGAGGATTCTGCGGCATTTCGACTATTTGAACTGTTCTGTTATTTCTTCCAGACGTATTACGTTCTGGATGATACCTACTGTCTGGTTCATTCATGATAATATGTTGTTGCTGATGTTCTTGCTGCTGATAAGATCGACTGTTATTAAATGTACGCTGAAAATTATGCTCATTATTTTTACGTCTGTCGTGATAGTCATTTCTATATGGCGCATTGCGATAGGAATTGAAATAGTGTGTTTTCTGTACGTACTGATTTTCTTGTTGCTGTGCGTTACTATTTGTTGGAGCTGACGCTATACGCGTACACGGTGAAACATTAAAGCTTGGTTGACCTTGTAGACTGCATTGTTGGTTAGGTATGCTAACCGGCTGATTTTGTTGCTATTGCGGTGAAAAACCCGTATTGTTACCAAAAATGCGTTCGCTGTTGCTGATAATTTTGACAATTGCTGAAAATGCTATACATACTGATGATAACAATTTTATCTGTTATTAAAGTTACGGCGATAGTTTTCATTTTGGGAGTGTCTAAAGAGAACTGTCACTTTCGGTAAAATTTGTCATATCGGGTTTTCTTTACTCATTTCTTAATCCTAGGTAGAGCAATAGTTGAAGAGCTGTTTTAATAGATATAAAAGATAGTAGAAGAGAAGGCAGCAGTGCAAAAAACTAAAGATGAAACAGCACTACTACGGCTCGGGGCCCTGTGCACGCTACGGCACATATTCATTAAAGCATAATGAATCCCCTGAGGTCAATTACGTGCTGCAAATAAATTTCAGCTTCTGTGCTACAGGCAATGCCGGTGAAAATTCAAAAAGAAATTGCTGTATCCATGCTAATTGTAGTTTCTGCATTACAGGCAATGCTATTGAAAGTACAAAAATAAATTGTCATATACGGTTCAAAGTGTGTACCTGTGCTCTGTCATTATTAAATTCCTTAGATTTTCTTACGGATAAAAATTGCTCGTAATCGACGTTATCGTCTCTGACTTTGTGAACAGGTTCAGCACTGCATGAGAATCTATTTGTCTGTGACTGTTCGGAATCTAAGTCACGTACTCTCTGTAAATTACCTAAATTATACTGGCTGTGTGAGTCTGACAAATGTTCGCAAAGTGGCGTCTGCTGTGATGTATTAAATGCTGAAACATTTTTCATCTCTGTTACCTCTTGCTGTAAAGTTGACAATTTTCTACGTAATGTATTATTAGACGAATCTATCTCACTGATTGTCTGCTGTAAATTTTGGAATTCAGGTGTTTGGTTAAACAAAATCGGTGAAGGATCGTCTGATTTGTTGTCATTATTACTTTCAATAACGTCAATACGACTGGCCAATTCATCATATTTTTCAGTCAGTATTTTTACCTGATCATCGTTTTTAGTGTCAGAAGCATTAATTTGTTTTTGTATTTTACGTGTGGTTTCGTTCAATTTTTTAACATCAGCTTTGATGTCATCGGAATTCTGTGTTAGTTCTAATTGTTCGAGTCTGTCTGTCACTGTCTGAAAGTCTACTGTGTGTGTATCTGTTTTTGATTTAAGATCAGAAATTTCATCACGCAATTCGGTGTTCAACTGCTTGATTGTATTAATTTCGTCCGATACTGTAGCAATATAGTTGTCTACGTATGTTTTTGATTTCGTAAACAATTTACGTTTATCTTCCTGTCTCTGTGCGGCAATTGTTTCCATGACCTGTCGTTTTACTTTATTTTTTTCCTGTACGAATTTACGGTAACGCGTTTCACTGTTTTGTAGGTGGTGATTAAAGCATTCGTCAATTTGGCTGTTCTGTTGGTCGAATTTCGCATCTACTATTGCATCCAATGTGCGTGAAAGTTCTGCTGTCATTAATTTAAACTCGTCGCGTAGCTGTGTTGCTTTTTCAGAGCATTGTTTACCGACTGCACTAATTTCGCCTCTAAGTGATTCTGTTGTAGCTGTTTGCATATCCCTTAATTCTTGAGCAACAGATCTAATTTCTTCACTACTTTTCCTAGCACAAGCCTCAATTTCCTCACGTAACTGTTCTTTAGTATCATGACACTGCGCGGCAACAGCGGCAATCTGTTCACTAAGCTGTCTGGAATTGTTGTCTAATTTTTCATTCAACTGTTTGGAATTGTTGTCTAATTTTTTATTCAACTGTTTGGAATTGTTGTCTAATTTTTTATTAAGGTTGTCATGATTTTCATTAAGTTATTTGAAATTTTCACTATTTTGTTGTTTAAGATTCTCGTTAAGTTGTATCATTAAAGCTATGACTCGATCCATGCCAAAATTAGCTACTGTATTCTCTGTGCTGTGTGATGGCATACCTGCAACTGTCACGCTTTGTGTAGCCATTTGGTCATTCTGTAATTTTTGAAAAGGCTTGCCAATGGGATGTGGACTGTTGGTCACTACACCGGAATTAAATAAATCTGTCGTACTCTGATTACACTGTTCATTTTCATTAGAAAAATTTGTCTGTTCATTACGTTAATTTTGCAAGCCGGGTGTTTCAAGCTGGGCAGCGTTCACTGTAACAGAACGTCCCGCGTCATCAATTGTCGTTAAATTAACAGAGGACACAATTGAATTTATTTGCTCATCACTAAGATCAAAATCAATATTAGTGGTCGTTACGCACTGATTGTCTGTTAATGGAGGATTGTCATCATTACACTGCGTGTCGCAAGTACTATCGGTTAAATTATTCGAATCGGCTATTTCACTCATTGTACATCGCGATGTACTGTTAACAGTTTTTCGCGGCATTTTTCACAAATCAAAAAATCAAAATTACTCAAAAATGAAACAAACACAATGCAAAAATGGAACAAACACAATTATAACAAAGAGCAACAAATTGCCGATGATCTGTGGAAGAAACAGTGACAAATTAGTAAATGCGTTGCGCCAAATGCTAATTACATTTAAGTAAATAAGAGCAGATATATGACTACCTATCAGAAGATTCACAAAGAAATACTATCCTGGCCGGATGTCGCCATGTGTAATAACCCCGCAAAAATTAAGGAATGATAATTGACCATAAACCACACAATAATATTGATTAAATAATGAACCATGAACCAAATGTAACCTCCCAACAGAAATAATAATCTCTGGTAAATTTTATAAGGACAGCAGCGCTGACCTTCGGCCCTGTATTCTGAATAAAAAAGCAAAAGGCAAAAATTCTTACCTCAATAAAACTGCAAATATATCTGCTCTTAATTATACATTCTTCGACACAGCTTCGTGCAATGCTGGCGTATATTTTTTTTTTTTTTTTGATTCTTGGAAGGAATGCATAGGAAATATTGTTTAAATTGAAATGAATGTTTTTCTTTTAAAAAAAAGTTACTTTATATTGTAAAAATTATTATTGGGGCATTTTTTCTGAACAAATTAAATTACAATTAACATACATTATTAATTATACGCAAGGTTGCTTCTTTACCTTCTACAACAATACTCATCCTCCAGAGTCCTGACCAGAGTCGCGAGCAGAGCACACAGCCGACGCATGCCGACTCCCGCCGACTACTCCTGTCCACTCGCTACGAAAGCCGACCGACTACAAAAGCCGACTGACTACTACTGCAGGCTTACTACTACTGCAGACTGACTACTACTGTCGACTAGCGCAGACTCGCGACAAGCAACAACTAACAATAAACTACTCTCTGGTCAGAGATTCTGTCATGCCTCGCCCATCGCCGGCGAAGCATATCCCCTTACAACGTTACCTTCGTCATGTGTAGTGTCGACAGTGGAGTATGGAAGAGGTGGTGTTACGTCATGAGGTGTTTTTCATGGTTCTGTTGTGATTCCCTTATTGTCCTTAAGGAAACGCTAAACGCGGAAGGATATGAAAGCATTTTCCAGCTTTGTGGACTACGTACAACAGAGTAATAGTTCTGAGATGATGATTCTATCAGCATGACAATGTACCCAGTAGAAAAGCAGCATATGTGTTGTGTGTGTATGTATGTGTGTGTGTGTGTGTGTGTGTGTGTGGTAAGGTCTTATGGGACCAAACTGCTAATGTCATCTGTCCCTAAGCTTACACACTGTTTAATCTAACTTAAACTGAGGACGACACACACACCCCGACTCGAACCTCCGACGGAGGGAGCCGCGTGCACTGTGACGTCTGAGACGCGCGGCTACCCCCCGCGGCCAGCTTCTGTTAGGCAAAGGTTTGTGGAGAATAGTATTTCTGAAATAGACTGGCCTACCCAGAGTCCCGACATGAACCCAATGGAACACATTTAGGATTATGTGATTCTTCAACTTCTGCTGGTGCACTTCATGACGAAATACACTCCTGGAAATGGAAAAAAGAACACATTGACACCGGTGTGTCAGACCCACCATACTTGCTCCGGACACTGCGAGAGAGCTGTACAAGCAATGATCACACGCACGTCACAGCGGTCACACCAGGAACCGCGGTGTTGGCCGTCGAATGGCGCTAGCTGCGCAGCATTTGTGCACCGCCGCCGTCAGTGTCAGCCAGTTTGCCGTGGCATACGGAGCTCCATCTCAGTCTTTAACACTGGTAGCATGCCGCGACAGCGTGGACGTGAACCGTATGTGCAGTTGACGGACTTTGAGCGAGGGCGTATAGTGGGCATGCGGGAGGCCGGGTGGACGTACCGCCGAATTGCTCAACACGTGGGGCGTGAGGTCTCCACATTACATCGATGTTGTCGCCAGTGGTCGGCGGAAGGTGCACGTGCCCGTCGACCTGGGACCGGACCGCAGCGACGCACGGATGCACGCCAAGACCGTAGGATCCTATGCAGTGCCGTAGGGGACCGCACCGCCACTTCCCAGCAAATTAGGGACACTGTTGCTCCTGGGGTATCGGCGAGGACCATTCGCAACCGTCTCCATGAAGCTGGGCTACGGTCCCGCACACCGTTAGGCCGTCTTCCGCTCACGCCCCAACATCGTGCAGCCCGCCTCCAGTGGTGTCGCGACAGGCGTGAATGGAGGGACGAATGGAGACGTGTCGTCTTCAGCGATGAGAGTCGCTTCTGCCTTGGTGCCAATGATGGTCGTATGCGTGTTTGGCGCCGTGCAGGTGAGCGCCACAATCAGGACTGCATACGACCGAGGCACACAGGGCCAACACCCGGCATCATGGTGTGGGGAGCGATCTCCTACACTGGCCGTACACCACTGGTGATCGTCGAGGGGACACTGAATAGTGCACGGTACATCCAAACCGTCCTCGAACCCATCGTTCTACCATTCCTAGACCGGCAAGGGAACTTGCTGTTCCAACAGGACAATGCACGTCCGCATGTATGCTGTGCCACCCAACGTGCTCTAGAAGGTGTAAGTCAACTACCCTGGACAGCAAGATCTCCGGATCTGTCCCCCATTGAGCATGTTTGGGACTGGATGAAGCGTCGTCTCACGCGGTCTGCACGTCCAGCACGAACGCTGGTCCAACTGAGGCGCCAGGTGGAAATGGCATGGCAAGCCGTTCCACAGGACTACATCCAGCATCTCTACGATCGTCTCCATGGGAGAATAGCAGCCTGCATTGCTGCGAAAGGTGGATATACACTGTACTAGTGCCGACATTGTGCGTGCTCTGTTGCCTGTGTCTATGTGCCTGTGGTTCTGTCAGTGTGATCATGTGATGTATCTGACCCCAGGAATGTGTCAATAAAGTTTGCCCTTCCTGGGACAATGAATTCACGGTGTTCTTATTTCAATTTCCAGGAGTGTACATCACGGGTGAATGGGCGGGTGCCAGTGTTCAACCAACACAAGTTTTCGATAAGTGACCACGTTGCCATCATCGAGTATGCTGATGAACTGACTGCTTACATGCCAGTATTGCCGAGCTTTTCTGTATTCCTACCCCACCCCCACACCTTCCCGCGATCGGTCATTCTGTTCGCCGCCCGAGTCCAGCATCTCCCCCCCTCATTGCTCCCGCCGACACAGCGCTCTGTATCACAATCACGCAGATATGCCTGCTTGCAGCACCTCTGCTGTTCCTCCAACTGCCCCCGAGGTCAGGTCGTTGATTTGTACTGTGGTATATGGCTGGAGACTCGCGATGCATGCACACAGCAGACGCCTGTCACCTTGTCAGACGCCTTCATATCGGCGGAACTCCTCATTGTCTGCGAGGGCACGACAGCCACCGGATTCAGCCGGCACCAGCTTGCGTCCGCAAGGCACGTGACCCCAGACACGTTCCCTGCACTGCCCCGTTGAGCGCCCTTAATAGGACACCATCCAACAGCTCGGCAGCTAGTGCGACTCCCAGCCTAAACATCAACGTTCTATTTTCGAAGTGCTGCGATTGTATTCCTCCAAGTGCAACGCATATTATCGGAATCTTGGACATTTTTGTCAGTGCAACCTACACTGGGCGTGCCTGCGGTAGCGTTTCTCGACAGTGACACTAAGTGCTCAGCTTGCAGCTTCAGGAACTGTATCGTATTTGTGACTCTCATTCATTATATCAGGACGATATTTGCTTTTCTTTTACTTGGAAATTCCTTGCCGTAGCTTACGTTGTTGAGGACTTTGCTGTAGCAAAACAGTTCAAAAAATGGTTCAAATGGCTCTAAGCACTATGGGACCTAACATCTGAGGTCATCAGTCCCCTAGACTTAGAACTACTTAAACCTAACTAACCTAACACACATCCATGCCCGAGGAAGGATTCGAACTTGCGTACGTAGCAGCAGCGCGGTTCCGGACTGAAGCGCCTAGAACCGCTTGACCACAACGGCCAGCTGCAAAACAGTTCTGTCGTTCTTGGCTACCTGGTCTGGGCACTCCTGTCTGCTCGTGCATGCTTTTCCCACAACGGGATACCTTAGGTACCCCATTCCTCTATTTAGTCAGATTACTTACGTGTTCTCAGGCCTTACTAAACAATGATCATCTGTTCCCTTCCTCGAATCTCGACAAATTATTTAATGACACAATCCTAGAAGTCTGTGTCAGAACCTAAGTGTGGTCATAATCCATTCACTGTAATTCTAAGAGGCATGTTCCGGGACTACCGACTTGTTATGCTGCTACAGTATTGCAACAGGCGACCACTGGCAGGACGTAAGTAAAGTTGGTTCTGTGTCAGGAGGCACTCTTCCAGTTCGCTCCTTGCCAATTTTCCTCAGAAGGGAGGTAGTGACCTGTGATTGCTGGTACGTGCAGCGAAAGAAGATTCAGACGGTTATTTATTTCCAAAAAACTACAAGTAGCGTCTTGACTTGTGGTTGGCATCGTCTGTCAATGCCCGCTGAGGAACCGCGTCGTAAGCGGCCGTCAGTCCGCTCAAGGCAGCTGACACCGCACACTACGTTCCAGCCTGCTGCTGCACTGGCGGTTCGCCGCTTGCAGTGACCCCGTCACCGGCTGTACCACGACGCCTACCTTTGACGAATGTGCAGAAGCATGCTAGAGGGCAATGGTGTATGGTACGACGTCACTGGTTCAAATGGCTCTGAGCACTATGGGACTCAACATCTTAGGTCATCAGTCTCCTATAACTTAGAACTACTTAAACCTAACTAAGGACATCACACACACCCATGCCTGAGGCAGGATTCGAACCTGCGACCGTAGCAGTCCCGCGGTTCCGGACTGCAGCGCCAGAGCCGCACGGCCACCGCGGCCGGCGACGTCACTGGGAACAGTAACTGTATCAGATAGTGTTTCCGGACGAATCTAGGTTCTGTTTCTTTGAAAATGATGGCCGCATTATGGTTCGCCACCGGCAGAGGGAGCGGCATCACAGTGACTGCATTCGCACGAGACATACAGCGCCAACACAAGGTCTTACGGCGTAGGGTGCTATCGGGTACAACTACAAATCACAGTTAGTGTGTGTCGAGCGCACTGTGACCAGTGTGACCTATGTGAATGACATCCTGCGATCCGTAGCCGTACCCGAAAGGGTACACTCCAGAAGCCATTTTTGAGGAAGTCAACGCACCACCACATGTTTCTGCAGGAACACGTGGCTACTTTGTTCGCAGGATGTCAGCCTTTTGAGCCGGGCCGCCAGGTCAACAGACTTGTCACCAATCGAAAATGTGTTGGATTTTGTGTCTACATCTACATCTACATTTATACTCCGCAAGCCACCCAACGGTGTGTGGCGGAGGGCACTTTACGTGCCACTGTCATTACCTCCCTTTCCTGTTCCAGTCGCGTATGGTTCGCAGGAAGAACGACTGTCTGAAAGCCTCCGTGCGCGCTCTAATCTCTCTAATTTTATATTCGTGATCTCCTCGGGAGGTATAAGTAGGGGGAAGCAATATATTCGATACCTCATCCAGAAACGCACCCTCTCGAAACCTGGCAAGCAATCTACACCGCGATGCAGAGCGCCTCTCTTGCAGAGTCTGCCACTTGAGTTTATTAAACATCTCCGTAACGCTATCACGGTTACCAAATAACTCTGTGACGAAACGCGCCGCTCTTCTTTGGATCTTCTCTATCTCCTCCGTCAATCCGATCTGGCACGGATCCCACACTGATGAGCAATACTCAAGTATAGGTCGAACGAGTGTTTTGTAAGCCACCTCCTTTGTTGATGGACTACATTTTCTAAGCACTTTCCCAATGAATCTCAACCTGGTACCCGCCTTACCAACAATTAATTTTATATGATCATTCCACTTCAAATCGTTCCGCACGCATACTCCCAGATATTTTACAGAAGTAACTGCTACCAGTGTTTGTTCCGCTACCATATAATCATACAATAAAGGATCCTTCTTTCTATGTATTCGCAATACATTACATTTGTCTATGTTAAGGGTCAGTTGCCACTCCCTGCACCAAGTGCCTATCCGCTGCAGATCTTCCTGCATTTCGCTACAATTTTCTAATGCTGCAACTTCTCTGTATACTACAGCATCATCCGCGAAAAGCTGCATGGAACTTCCGACACTATCTACTAGGTAGATTGTAATGACAAGTGCAGCGCTGTGACCGGACGCCAACCACCACAGGTGACCTATGCAAACAGGTGAATGTAGCATGGATGGCTGTACAACAGGACTCCATTCGCACCTTACTCGTCGACACTATCACGAATGGAACAAGTTATCAGGACCCATGTCGGACCCAGTTCCCTACCGGTGTCGTGTATTCTCCACCCTGTGAATTTTCCGTCCTGTGAAATTTCCGCCCAGAAAAGGTCGAGGAAGGGCCCACTAATGCCCTGGGGACGCGAGCTGGCATGCTCAAACCGTACGGTACTAGCCATACTATATCTTGCATGTAACAGTTTCAGTGATATTACTTCTGATATGTATATGTTTTTAGGTAGAGAGTTCTAACTAATTAAAATTTTAAAAAAATGATTCTATTAATTTATGCATAAATTTAGTTTAGAGCACATACACAGTGGCGTTGCCCAAATGGAGCACAAAATAAGTAAATAAATAAATAAACAAGTACGTTGTGGTCAAGTTTTTGAAGGGCCATTTGCCGGCCGGTGTGGCCGTGCGGTTCTAGGCGCTTCAGTCTGGAACCGTGTGACCGCTACGGTTGCAGGTTCGAATCCTGCCTTGGGCATGGATGTGTGTGATATCCTTAGGTTAGTTAGGTTTAATTAGTTCTAAGTTCTAGGCGACTGATGACCTCAGAAGTTAAGTCGCATAGTGCTCAGAGCCATTTTTGAACGGCCATTTGTTGGCCGGTTCAATGCTGAAATTTGTTAAACTTAGCTCTGAGAAGCACTCGACCCAAATGACATGAAAGAAGGCGCAAAAATATTATAGTTCAAGAGTGCATTTGTAGATGATCAAAAAACTAACGAGAATAACAAAAATTAAGAACCTATTAAGAAGGTAGTTCTTGATAAAATCTTGCACATAGCTGTCATGCAAAAGAAGACAGTGTATTAGTTGAAGAAATTGCAAATGAAGAAGAATCCAAAGAAAGTAGTAGTAATATTTTCTTTTCATACATCTGTCAGTGACCTTTGACTGTCTTGGAAATCTAACAGTTGAATCAAAATACTAAGTGATAAAAAATTTAAAAACAGGCATTACTCATTCGTTTTTGTTTAACAGACAATGATAAAAATAAGCTTTAACTAACAGTTAGAGTCACATTCCTTCTATATCAGCCACAGTGTGAGAATGTTTTTAAAACCTGGATGGCACATTCAACTGAATATCACAGTTTTTACTATTCTTGTTGTAGTCTCTTTACCACAGGCACAAGTTTGAACAACGCATATAAATTTGTTAAAAGTTTTCAAGCGTGGTTGAATTTTTAAACCTTAAAACCTTAGGAACAAGTCTAACTGTAAACAGAAATACCTTACCTAGACAGCACCTCAAATGGAAGAATAGTCCTATCGGAATTAGTAAATAAATACATGATTTTGTGAGGATGGTAATTGGTGAGGATGACAGAAGTCTGCGTTGGGTTCCAAAATACATAGCTAAACCACTGCGTAAACGTCAGTCTGAAGTAGAACAAAATATTCGACGTGTAGGTAACAAAATAGGAAATTAATACTGTTCTGTATGAGCTCGAAATTGATCATGGCAAATATCGCCAAGTCATTCAATAACTTAATATTTAAGTAGCTCAGGAGTCTCATCTTTACATCATTAGTGCGCGTCTTTTTAAAGTGAATGGGAACTTACAAAAAGCATGTTTACATTCCAAACATATGCTTAATTTTTAGCTGAGTATATGATCATTCATCATTATAACCTAGAGAAAACCACTTTTGCGTTTAGTGTTTCATGTTACGTCCACATTTGTGGTGATTATATTTAGATTTCGATCGGATTGTTGGTTACATAATGAACATTCGGTTCTTTTACAGCACCAGACAACAGTCACTGTCAATAGATATATTTTCATAAAAGTGCACTTATTAAACACACGGAAATATTAAGTGGCATTATGTTCACACAAGCGTAATGTAGATTAATTTCAACTGTTAATTTGTAAACACTACTGAGGCATGGGACTAGTGGCGCTTTGGGTTAAGATGCGTTAGAAATCACATACCAACACTTTTAAAAATAATCTGATTCCCATCGCACTTTATCCAGGCTTTGGACTGGCTAAATGGGAAAAGTAATTTCGTTGTCATTTAGGCGTGTTTAAAATCAGCTTATAAGCTTCGTCAATTTTTTATCTTTTTTGTTTTTTGTGTTTTTTGTATTTTTTAAGATTGCTATTTACATTTCACATATTTTTTATTTATATAGGTATTCTGATACATTATTTAGTCTAGTTTTTGAAGGTAGGAGATAGCCTTCAAGCAATCCCTTACTTATCTCATCATCCTCCTCCGTACTTTTTCAATACTTTCTCTAGCCTTTCATCCCGTTTGATGTACACTGTTTTCTTTCTTTTACCTTCCATAGATCTGTTCTCATTAACGCGCATGCTGAATTTTCTGCTTCTGTTTTCATGCAAGTAATTACATCACTAATTTTAGCATTTTGTTTGGAAAGCATATTATTAATTTTGTTATGCCAACCCTTTATGGAGTTAGTTTTTCGATGGAGCCGTTTGTAGCAGTTCCAAAGGCTGATAGGGTTTTCTTCATTTTCCAACCATCCCTCTACAAAATAGTAGAAAAAGTCAGAAGGCCTAGGAACATCCGGTGCCTGTGAATGTATCTCCAGCCAGCCATCACATACATTTTCAGGCCGTAGAAACGCCAGTGCAGCACACGTGCAAATTTGTTGTTTAACTTCTTCATTTGCTTTATATTCACGAGTGAGTCTAAGATCCTGTACTTTCCTCCAGAGATACTTTCTCATATGAAATAGCATCCATGCACTGAGGAAGACGGTAACACATTTATATTTGCAGAAATCGCTGCTGACTCAAAACCTACAATCACACTTGCTGGGTTCCATTCTGGAATATTTTCCAGCACATTTTTGAAAAGTCGGATGTTTCTTTCCTTTTATTTCGTAATAATGCAGATGCAACTCGGTAGATATTAGTCTCATTTTTATTACTTCCAAAATCTGCATGAGTTGTATATATATTTGTGAAAACTGTTTGCTACAGCACTTGAACGTACCATCCATAAAAAAGTCTCGTTTACTTCTTAGAGGCTCTCACCTGCTCTTCCTCAAAAAACTGTTATCCTGTCTCCTGATTTATCGTCGCTTACAGGAAACTACTGCCATCATTCATAGGTAATAGCTCTGCTTTAAGTTCAGTCTCCTCTCTTGTCTCTGGATCCGTCTCACTTCCCTGCGACTTTGCCCTTTGCTTGTATAACGTCCTGCCGGCAGCTGTGGCCGAGCGGTTCTAGGCGCTTCAGTATGGAACAGCGCTGCTGCTGCGGTCGCAGGTTCGAATCCTGCCTCGGGCATGGATGTGTGTGATGTCCTTAGGTTAGTTAGGTTTAAGTAGTTCAAAGTCTAGGCGACTGATGATCTCAGATGTTCAGTCCCATCGTGCTTAGAGCCATTTATAGCGTCCTCTTCGTTGTTCGCTGCATTTCTGTCACAAAGTCGTACCCTCGATTATGCAAGTTACCTAGCTCCTCTGAATAGATTTTGGAAATAGATGTATTTTCCTCTCGTGCCCTCTTCTTTGCCTGGTTCAGAGTCCTCTGTATTTCCAACCTTGCGTCATCCGGAGCTCCACATTGATGCTCGTGCGAAAAGAGCACTGTAGAATCCTTGGTTTTAAGCTTTCATAGGCAATGCTTCTCTTTCCGTTTTGAACAGTGCCAAATCACAGTCCCATCTTCCTTCGTTTGTTTCACTGTGTAAGAATAACCTTCATAGTGGCAACTAGACTTACCACGAATTGTCGTTGAAACGTCCGTATCACAACTATTGAGACGGTAATATCCAAGTGGCACGATGTGAAGTCTACGAAAACTAGAGCGATACTAACAGGCAGACTAGTGATGGGGAGCTCGTGAATGAGTCGTTCAAATGAACGCTTCACTCCACTGAAGTGTGAACTAACCACTCAATTTCAATGAACTGGTACTTCAGACTCTTCACAGATAGCACACTCCACACTTTTTTCTAGTTCACTCACTCTCTTCCCCTCTCCCTCTCCAACTACATCGGCGCTACGTCACTCATCCTCCCTTCACTTCAGTCCTCCCTCTACTGCCTGTCGACGAATCGCGCGGTGTTTGTGGGGAACGATAGGTTTACGATGGGTTGGGGAGGTGAGGGACGAGGGGAAGACAGCGTCAGCTGCTTCCTACAGTGCTGAAGTGCTGACATCATTACCCGTGACTATTTGTGCAGTTAAACGTCGCGTCCACGGGTAGCCTACCGTTGGCAGCGCATGCAGACAAATGAATATTAAAGATACAAACGAAGAGGCTGGCTGTGTGAGCACGCACAGCCAACATGAAAATAAAAGGTTTGCCAATAACACTGAAAGAGGGATTTTACCTGAAATCGTACCAATGACTACAGGTGACAGCTTACGCTTTGAATCTGGAGGGTTATTATTCTCAACAAAAATGAAATCTACAGGAAAACTTCTGAATAATTACTTAAGGTAGGTATATAGACTTTGTGACAGTGGTGAACATACTCATTCTATTTTGGATTAAATTTTAAAAGGAACATAAAACTGGACTGCATTTCGTCGGTAGCCCTAGTTTTCAGTCCATGAATACAACAAATAATGTTTCATTTGGCAAATAAAGTCTTTTTTGGGCGCTTCATGAGAAAATGTCGAGCAAGATTGAATGTAATACCTTCTTTATATGTGACAGGTTTCTCTGTTTGTCTTTCCTACGTCCCCTTCGACCGTGCTATATTTAACTCAGACGCTGTAAGAGCGTAAAACGTTGCGTGCACGTTACTGCATAGTTCGGCCATCTGTTGGTAAAATTATGAAGTATTACGAAGCTTTATTGTACGAGCGAGGCCAAGCGAGCGTAGCCGCAGCTGAGCGGCGAACTGGGCAACTTCGCCAGGCTTCCGTACTTCATTAATGAACTACTGCATTTGAACGCTTCACGGCAAAGAGTGAAATGAATGAAGTAGTTCACCGGAATGAACGAGTTCGACCCATCTCTAAGGCAGACGGGACTGCGCGGGCGGAGTTCTGCCGAGTCCAGGGAGCAGGTAGAGCGAAGTGATTGGGACGGTCCGGCTGCAGGTAGGACGGGACACAATGGACGCAGGTACGAGGCGGAGAGTTCGCAGATTTCTACTGGGGTGGAAAGTTCCTACCAGGCAACAAGACACATGCTGAACCGAGGTGATTGAAACTCTAACCATTTCTGCGTGTCCCGTGAAAATGGACGTCCTAACATGAGTGCCTTTGTATCGTCGCAAATATTCAAACAGTTCGCAGCCTAGCGACTGAGCTTGAAGTTTTGTAGTGCAACATTTCTGGATCGACTGTCACTGCCGATACTTTTTTCATTCCCACGTAATTCTAACAAGGGATTTACTATGATTGTGCAAATTATCAATATTTTATAATGAATTTATTATTTACATCATATTATCTTGAAAAAGTAGAAAACAGAGTGATGACTGGGTGTTGTGTGATGTCCTTAGGTTAGTTAGGTTTAAGTAGTTCTAAGTTCTAGGGGACTGATGACCATAGATGTTAAGTCCCGTAGTGCTCAGAGCCATTTGAACCATTTTTTAGAAAACAGTTTTCGCAAGCAAATAGGAAATAAAAGAAGGGTGCACGAGAACTTTCAGTCAAATCAGCGCAGTCATTTCATTAATATTATTGTATCTATATTTATGACAATATGTAACCTATGGACTGCTGCACGAATAGGGATAATACTGATGGTAGAATCAGGGAAAACAATAATTATTATGGCATACAACACGTATGAAAAACGCCGAATTTTTGCATGTGCATGATATTTTAATGGGTCTGTTGCAAAAGAAACATTGTTTAAATTAGAAAACGGTTCTCGGTCATCACAAACTGTTTCGACGTAGTGCGCATATAAAATCATATCAACGAAAATTGGTACGCACGACTGGTGATGTAAGATGGATTGAATTTGTATGTAGTGTTCTCTAGAAGCTATCTCTCTAACCTCTTCGATGATGTACACGCAATTTTGGAGTCGTTTCATAAGAGTTGCCTTCATGCAAAAATAAACATCGCAAGGCAGCACCAGCGGAGTACATTTGGGAGGGATTTACTTAATATTGCACCTCGGCAGAATAACATGAGAATGGGGAAAAAAACATCGGTTGGCAGATTCCAAAGAAACTCGCGCTTATGAAACTACCCACATACTCACCCACCTGTGGACCCATTGAGTGTCAGCGACCACACGAGGTGTATTAGCAGGCCTAAAAATTTTCAAACTCGATTTTCTCGAAAACGGTTGAGAGCTGCACTTTCCTGTTTACATATGTTGAAATCCTAGTCGTGTCCTGCGCACCCTGTCAATATGAATGAAATATGTGAGGGGAAGTTGGTACGGTTCTCCTGTTAGCATTGATTACAGAAATGTGTGGATTATGAGGAGTTGTTCGACCATTGTGCCCCATTCTTGTTAACTCCCTACACACAGTCATTGTGGTAGCCGCGTTCCTGGTAATACTATGGAACTGACGAGTGATTCCTATCACTGACTTCATGCGATTTTTTGCAGTCGCCCTCCGCAATGCTTAACGGTCCTCCTTCAGTACCCGTGGTCTGCTCGGTCTCGGCTTAGTTGCGGGTGTTCCTTCGCATTTCTATTTCACAGCCATTACAGCAACAGTCGATGTTGGGAATTTTAGAAGCGTTGGAATGGCCCTGATGGATTTGGTACTTTGGTGACATCCACTGATTAGTTCACGGTCGAAGTCACGGAGCTTTTCTGACCACCCACCTCTGCTGTTACACACTGCCTGTCTACTGACAGCACAGTACTCTCGGCCGCCTTTATACTGGCGGCTCCGCCTCTCGTGACGTCTAGTGATTAATTCCGCGTTACAAAGGATAACTGGATACCTTTGATCGGAAAGTGTATACACTAATTAAAAAGTTTTGCCCCACCACTATAAACTGTTTGCGTGTGTTTTATCGAAAATTGCTTTCTAAATGCTCATGGACCAGAGGAAATCACTTTATAAAGCCTACTGTGTAATTTACGTAAAAAAAGAGCGAGCTGCCTCCACAATTGCAGCTAGGGGGCACTGTCATTTCAACGACGGCCAAGAGTCATTGCAATATTACATCATGGCAAGAATGACCGTAAGCACGAAAAAATGCCAGCAGTATTAACATACAATTCAGTGACGTCATTCGAGGATTCAACAGCTGTTGTGAAACACAAAACATTGAAGGCAGGCGTCGTCGTGGTCCCCTGCTGTCAACAACATCAGCTGACGACTTCTACCGATATGCAGTGTTTCCGGAAAGGTACTTTACGACTGGAGTGCCATGTAATTCGACTTGTAATTAGCTTGTAGCTTTGTTTGACGCACCAATGCAAAAAGTTTTTTACGTAAGATAATGAATAATTTTTTTTTTTTTTTTTGCTTTTGTAGCTGACAAGAGCAACATAAGTGAAAAAAAATGTGTTTACAGACTGAAGCGGAGAGTGAAAATTTATACCAACGCCGGGAATTGTACCCAGGTCTCCTGCTTACTAGGCATGGTCGTTAGCCACTTTTCTTTGTATTATCAGAGTGACTTCGTACTCTCATGAAACTTCAGAAGACCATAGTCAAATCATCATTTAATATAAGCTGCAAATGGGAGAAAAAAAAATTAATTATGATAACAAAATAATAGCCGGCCGGGGTGGCCGACGGGTTCTAGGCGCTGCAGTCTCGAATCGCGCGATCGCTACGGTCGCAGGTTCGCATCCTGCCTTGGGCATGGATGTGTGTGATGTCCTTAGGTTAGTTAGGTTTAAGGGGCTCCAGAAAGGCTCAAAATCATGAAAAGTTCAATTTTTACTTTTTTGCGTTTTTTGAATCTGCAGACTATTACCTTTTAATAGGTATATAATTTATTCAATTCCGAAGACTACAACTATTTTTAAATTTTTTTTGAAATGTGTTCTACATGGGCGTGACCCACTGTGGCGCTGTTAAACTGCTGTCAAATGGTGTTATTATTAACGTCCGTGTTCATCAGGTACATTTCAGTGATGTGAGATAAAGTATGTGTTGTGGCTAACCTGTGATGGTTCAATATATATCGCTGGTGTGATTGTCGATTGTTTCATGTTTATTTACTCTGTCGTTATCTCGAAAATATTCGTAAATAATTCTGTTTCTTGAGTCTCTGTTTTGTTGAAGTATAATAATGAGTAAAAGTAAAGTTATTAGAAATCCTCTGAAGGCTTTTAAGAAAAGGAGAAATGTTGGAAAGCCAAAGGTATGTGTTATTACTGTAAACAATAAAGACGATAACCAAGTGAGTGAACCTAACCTCTCAAGTACACCTGCCCATACCAGTCAAAGTGGGAAAGAAAATACTTCACAAAAGAAGCTTGGTTCAATGAGTGAAAACTATGAATGTTTTATGGGTGAATCGGATGTGAATGAAATATTTGATATGTCGGTTCTCAAAGGAATTTTTTCAAACTGGGTAAGATGTATTCATTGTAGTGAAGTTGGTCTGGAACTCTCCATAATAAAGCACGTAGGACTTGCTAGTGAAATACAACTGAAATGTGATAAGTGTTCATACATGACCACCTTTTGGAACAGTGTTGCAGTAACTGCAACTGAAGAAAATGGTAGCAAAATCTACGAACACAACAACGAGCGATGCTTGCTTCAGACAAGGAACGCCTTCGGGCTGCAGACAGGGCTGTAAAGAGTCTAGAAATACAAGCAAGAGTAAACAGGAGGAGAAACAAGAGGAAGGTGGAGGAGGAGTTTGCAGAGGATGAAGATAATCCATCCTATGGACCTGGAATGCACTAAAAAGTTAATCCAATCTTTGTCGCTCGATTCCCAAAACTTTTATTTTCTCATACTAATTACACGTTTTCTAAGGATCTTCCAAACATATTTGTTTCAAACTTTCAGTAAATGTTACACAGTACCTTCTGCATAATTTAACAGCCTTTTTCCAAAAAACTGTATATTTTTGAATATATAAATAAAAAATTGCAAAAAAATGTTGTGAATTTTCATTACAATTGAAAAAAAATCATCTTTAATAACTGAACTAAAATTTTGTAAAATCCCTGTGTTAAGTTGTAGCCCATATTCCAATAAACAATCTGTAAAAAGTTCAACTTCCTACCTCAAATACTTTGTGAGGAAAGATGTAATTTATAAGCGTTATTTTAACATTGCAAGTATAGGGCGTTCCGGAGCCCCTTAAGTAGTTCTAAGTTCTAGGGGACTGATGACCTCAGAGGTTAAGTCCCATAGTGCTCAGAGCCATTTGAACCATTTGAACAAAATAATAATAGAAAGAGAAAGGGAAAAAACCGAGAACATAGCCGAAAAACCGGCATTAACTTTCTTTTTCTTACACTTAAAGGTAGCTGCCAGTCACCACACCAACCAGAAATTTTATCTAAGTCACCTTGTACCCTCCGACAATCACTCAGCTTCCGTACCTTCCTGCCTTCCTGTACACCACAGCATCATCAGCAGACAATAACAGATGGTTGTCCACCCTGTTCGCCAGATTATTTATGTATACAGAAAATAACAGCGGTCCTATCATATTTTCCCAGGGCACTCCTGACGATACCCTTGTCTCTGATGAACACTTGCCGTCGAGGAAAACGTACTGGGTTCTATTACTTAAAAGGTCTTCGAGCCATTCACATATCTCGGAACCTATTGCATATGCTTTGGGGCACCTTGTCAAACGTTTATAGGAAATCTTGAAATAGGGAATCTGCCCATTCCCCTTCATATATAATTCGCAGTAGATCACGTGGTAAAATGGCAAGCGGAGTTTCGCGCGAGCTATGCTTTCTAAAACAGTGCTGATTCGTGGACAAAAGCTTTTCAGTCTCTAGGAAATTTATTAAATTCAAATTGAGATCATGTTCTGGAATTCTGGAGCAAACTGATGTCGAGGATATTGTTCATTAATTTTGTGGGCCCGTTCTCTTTCGCTTCTTATATACAGGAGTCACCTGCCTTTGCTTGGGACTTTACACTGGGCGAGAGATTCGTGATAATTTATTTCACATAAATTTTCTCAGCATGTTATAGTCTTAGGTGGAGATTTCAATTAACCAGATATAGACTGGGACACTCAGATGTTTAGGACGGGTGGTAGGGACAGAGCATCGAGTGACATTATACTGAGTGCACTATCCGAAAATTACCTCAAGCAATTAAACAGAGAACCGACTCGTGGAGATAACATCTTGGACCTACTGATAACAAACAGACCCGAACTTTTCGACTCTTTAAGTGCAGAACAGGGAACAGTGATCATAAGGCCGTTGCAGCATCCCTGAATATGGAAGTTAATAGGAATATAAAAAAAAGGGAGGAAGGTTTATCTGTTTAGCAAGAGTAATACGAGGCAGATTTCAGACTACCTAACAGATCAAAACGAAAATTTCTGTTCCGACACTGACAATGTTGAGTATTTATGGAAAAAGTTCAAGGCAATCGTAAAATGCGTTTTAGACAGGTACGTGCCGAGTAAAACTGTGAGGGACGGGAAAAACCCACCGTGGTACAACAACAAAGTTAGGAAACTACTGCGCAAGCAAAGAGAGCTTCACTCCAAGTTTAAACGCAGCCAAAACCTCTCAGACAAACAGAAGCTAAACAATGTCAAAGTTAGCGTAAGGAGGGCTATGCGTGAAGCGTTCAGTGAATTCGAAAGTAAAATTCTATGTACCGACTTGACAGAAAATCCTAGGAAGTTCTGGTCTTACGTTAAATCAGTAAGTGGCTCGAAACAGCATATCCAGACACTCCGGGATGATGACGGCATTGAAACAGAGGATGACACGCGTAAAGCTGAAATACTAAACACCTTTTTCCAAAGCTGTTTCACAGAGGAAGACCGCACTGCAGTTCCTTCTCTAAATCCTCGCACAAACGAAAAAATGGCTGACATCGAAATAAGTGTCCAAGGAATAGAAAAGCAACTGGAATCACTCAATAGAGGAGAGTCCAATGGACCTGACGGGATACCAATTCGATTCTACACAGAGTACGCGAAAGAATTTGCCCCCCTTCTAACAGCCGTGTACCGCAAGTCTCTAGTGGAACGGAGGGTTCCAAATGATTGGAAAAGAGCACAGGTAGTCCCAGTCTTCAAGAAGGGTCGTCGAGCAGATGCGCAAAACTATAGACCTATATCTCTGACGTCGATCTGTTGTAGAATTTTAGAACATGTTTTTTGCTCGAGTATCATGTCGTTTTTGGAAACCCAGAATCTACTATGTAGGAATCAACATGGATTCCGGAAACAGCGATCGTGTGAGACCCAACTCGCTTTATTTGTTCATGAGACCCAGAAAATATTAGATACGGGCTCCCAGGTAGATGCTATTTTTCTTGACTTCCGGAAGGCGTTCGATACAGTTCCGCACTGTCTCCTGATAAACTAAGTAAGAGCGTACGGAATATCAGACCAGCTGTGTGGCTGGATTGAAGAGTTTTTAGCAAACAGAACACAGCATGTTGTTATCAATGGAGAGACGTCTACAGACGTTAAAGTAACCTCTGGCGTGCCACAGGGGAGTGTTATGGGACCATTGCTTTTCACAATATATATAAATGACCTAGTAGATAGTGTCGGAAGTTCGATGCGGCTTTTCGCGGATGATGCTGTAGTATACAGAGAAGTTGCAGCATTAGAAAACTGTAGCGAAATGCAGGAAGATCTGCAGCAGATAGGCACTTGGTGCAGGGAGTGGCAACTGTCCCTTAACATAGACAAATGTAATGTATTGCGAATACATAGAAAGAAGGATCCTTTATTGTATGATTATATGATAGCGGAACAAACACTGGTAGCAGTTACTTCTGTAAAATATCTGGGAGTATGCGTGCGGAACGATTTGAAGTGGAATGATCATATAAAATTAATTGTTGGTAAGGCGGGTACCAGGTTGAGATTCATTGGGAGAGTGCATAGAAAATGTAGACCATCAACAAAGGAGGTGGCTTACAAAACACTCGTTCGACCTATACTTGAGTATTGCTCATCAGTGTGGGATCCGTACCAGATCGGTTTGACGGAGGAGATAGAGAAGATCCAAAGAAGAGCGGCGCGTTTCGTCACAGGGTTATTTGGTAACCGTGATAGCGTTACGGAGATGTTTAATAAACTCAAGTGGCAGACTCTGCAAGCGAGGCGCTCTGCATCGCGGTGTAGCTTGCTGTCCAGGTTTCAGAGGATGCGTTTCTGGAGGAGGTATCGAATATATTGCTTCCCCCTACTTATACCCCCCGAGGAGATCACGAATGTAAAATTAGAGAGATTAGAGCGCGCACGGAGGCTTTCAGACGGTCGTTCTTCCTGCGAACCATACGCGACTGGAACAGGAAAGGGAGGTAATGACAGTAGCACGTAAAGTGCCCTCCGCCACACACCGTTGGGTGGCTTGCGGAGTATAAATGTAGATGTAGATGTAGATAAGTGGAAACTAAGGGACCACTGCTGTAGAGCATTCTTTGTAAAACATGGTTCTCTCCCAGTTGTTTCTCTACGCGATGGATTACCATTACTATGTCGTGCATACAAGATGCTACGCGACAGTCAAACGACGGTATGTTTGTACGATTCTCCTGCGTGTACTTTCTTAAGCGCGAAATTTAATACTTCGGCTTTCGTTTTGCTACCTTCTACTGTCACACCAGACAGGCCAACGAGTGACTGGACGGAAGTCTTAGATCTCTCTTGGTGATTTTACAGAGGACCAGAATTTTCTTGCTTTTTCGGCTAGATCTTTTGCTAAGGTATGACAGTGGTGGTTGTTGTATGCTTCCCACATGTGTCTTCTCAAAGGCGCACGAACCTCTACTAACCTTTACGTTTCGCCATTTGAGTGTTCCCCTTCGAACCGAGAGTGCAACTGCCTCTGCTTCCTCAGCATCTTCCGAATTTTGTTTTTAAAGCATGGTGGGTCTTTTACATCCTTTGTCCACTTACAAGGCACGTAAGTCTCCTGACCACGATTTACAATCTGCTTACACTTTGTCCTAATTCCTCTACGTCTGTCTTACTGGAACTAAGTGATGTCAATTCACTGTCTAAGTGAGATGCTAACAACTGCGTATCTGCTCTATCTACCAGAAACACTCTCCTAGCCTTCTTGACTGATTTATTAACTTTCGTAACCATTGTTGCTATAATGACATCCTGACCACTAATCCTCATTTCTGTACTCACATTGTGGATAAGGTCCGGTCCTTTTATAGTTGCAAGATCTTAGATATTTCTATTGCATGTGGCCTACCGAAATAGGTGCTCTGGACAGTTTTCAGAAAACGTATTCAATAGTATTTCGCATGGCTGTCTGTCAGCAACCCCCGCATTGAATCCATAGACATTTCAGTTTATATTCGATAGGCTCAAGTTGCTTCCAGTTAGTATTGCATGATCTGGGTATTTCCGTGCTACAGACTGTAGACTTTTTTCAAATGACTCTAGAACTGTCCCAGGTAATCTGGTGGCCGGTAAAAAACATACAACAATTAACTGCTTGCAATCTTACAGCAGCGTGAACCTTTTTATATTGTATGACGAAATATTAACAAATATGGGCTCACATGTGACACAAATACCACAACTATGGTACAGGCAGTCTCTCTCCATTACTCATTAGCTTCATCGTGTTTTCTATTTTCCTCAGAGCAAGTTTTTTCCGTGGTTTCTTCTCTTAGATATACTTTTCTTGCTTCTCAGTGTAAGCGTATCGGCATTAACTGCCCTAGAACATCGATGATGTTATCGTGTAGCTAATGCAATGAGAAAAAAATTACAGCGCATAACCTCAGATACAGAATTTTGGCAACACTGCAACATTGCTTTGCAGATAAATATATCTTGGAGAGAGACATTCCCTTGGCCTGTGTTCCTCCATCCTCAAGGGCAGGCTGCATTCCAGAGTTGGCTTTGAGCCTAGAGTTGCGCCTCTGGGGACGCTGCGAGCTTCTTTGCAAAAATAAATAAATAAATAAAATTGAGAGTGCTTCAACGTTTATGCTTCAGCGAGAACCTAGGAAATACCCCAAGAAGACATTAGTGATCTACTGCAGTTACAACATTTGATATCCAATGAATTCTCTTTCTACGAAAAATTTGGCAAATGCAATGAAGGCATCATGGGAAAAAATGACATGTGTTAACAACTTTGGCCAGGGAAACACATTCCTTTCTGCAGCGTCTGACTGATTTCCAGGCGAAAAACACTACAGATGATGATCGATCCGTTCCATGATAACGTTAAGTTTGCTGGTTCCTGTGCTGTTTAGACTCGAACGCTACATGTTGGCTTTGGGTTTAGCCACCTGACATATACATTACAACACTAGAGATACAAATCGAAACTGTGTGCAAACGGGGCTCGAAGTCTAAGCCTTTGCTAATTGCATACAAGTTCTCTACAATATGAGCTATCTAGGCACGACTTAAAACTTCTCTTTTGTCAGCACCTCCCTCCTACTTTCTCTTGGCTATCTTTTGGGATGAATTCTTTCTGGAAACAATACCCTAGCCCATGAGTATGCCATTTCTCTTCAATACCCTTTCTCCCAGGAGTTCTTGTCCCAGACGGCCGGAGTGGCCGAGCGGTTCTAGGCGCTACAGCCTGGAACCGCGCGGCCGCTACGGTCGCAGGTTTGAATCCTGCCTTGGGCGTGGACGTGTGTCACGTCCTTAGGTTAGTTAGGTTTAAGTAGTTCTAAGCTCTAGGGGACTGACGACCTGAGAAGTTAAGTCCCATAGTGCTCAGAGCCATTTGAACCATTTTTTAGTTCTAGTCCCGCTAGGTATGCAGGAAAACTTCTGTGAGGTTTGGAAAGTACGAGGTTAGTATTGGCGTACGAAAGCTGTGAGGGCGGGCCATGAGCCGTGCTTGGATATCTCAGCCACTACAGCATTCACCACTACAGCATTCATAAAGGTTCCAGGCTTAGTCCCAGTCCTGGTCTGCCAGAAAGTTACGAATCAGGGCACATACCCCTCTATAGTGAGAAATCAATACACATACAGTACATTTTACAAACAGACTTCAAGGTCCACACGATGCAGGTGGGATATGCTATATAATGAAGTGTTGTCCAGCCGATAGCCTTAAATCAGATCATGACCCATATGGGAAGTCAATACATCTACATCCCAAGGGTAGATCACCGTTATTGTGACCTCATGGCAGGTCGCGGCTGCCCAAGATTATGTGTACAACAAACCAGCCTTTTTGGTCCCTGTCCGGGATATTTCCTAACATGCGAGACGAGAGCTGGTCGGTAATGGGCTTACTGGCTTGTAAGCTGGCTGCAGAGAGTGGTGCTTGACTCTTGGCCAATCGCAAAGCGTGGTTGTGCGAATGGTTGTTGTCTTGTAGGTACGCAGTCACAGGCACAGCAGCTGCTGCCTGGTGATTTTGTTCTGTAGTAAGGAAAGTAGACACGTCAATATTCTTTAATGATGAATACTGGGGCCTGATGAAATGCTAATTTAGTATTACAGCAGAGGCCACTCATTATTTAAACACTACGAATGTTACATGTGCCACCCTAGATCTGCGACATTGCATACGAATTTCATTATTACATAGTGCATTCGCCATTCTCTTCTGAGCAGTCTGGAAAGCTTCAGTAACTACAGAGTAATAATCCAACGTTTGAATGTTTATGGTTGCTACGATTTCGTATGTGCAACTGTGCCGGGTGCCATTGTGTCATTTCTGTCCTATCAGCCCTTTCAGTAAGACCAGTCATGTTTAGAGGTTTGATAACAGATGATACGAAGGTTTATCGACCCACAGGGAACCAGATACACTAAACAACCAAATGCATTATTAAATCTTATTTTCTAAAAAATTAGGAAACGGAACAGTAGTCTGATAAATCTTAGAGTGGTTGCCCTGGGTGGAAGATAAATTATGAGAATTATGAGTGGCATTCAACAAGTAATGCAACACTTTTTTTTTTTTTTTTTAAAGCAGGTTGGCTTGTTCAGGATTACAATACACCATATTATTCCCCAATCTTTAGCCTCAAAAAACTTTATTTTTCAACATAATCTCTGTTTAATGCGACGGCCTTACATCACCTTGCTGGGAGGGCTTTTATGTCCACATGCTACCAGTTTACTTGTCGACGTCAGAGCCAACGTCTTGTTGCATCAATAGCTTCCCCATCATCCATGTAATCCTACCCGCAGAGTGCAGCCTTCATTGGACCGATGGAAGTCGGAAGGCGCGAGATGCGGGCTGTAAAGCGGACGAGGAAGAACAGTCCAGTGAAGTTTTGTGAGCTCCGGTCGGATGCGCAGACTAGCGTTGTCATGGAGAAGAAGAAACTCGTTTGCATTTTTGTGACAACGAACACGCTGAAGACGTTTCTTCAACTTTCTGAGGATAGCACAATACACTTCAAAGTTGATCGTTGCACCATGAGAAAGAACATCAAACAGAATAAGCCATTCAGAGTCCCAGAACACCGTCGCCATGACTTTACTGGCTGAAGGTGTGACTTTCAACTTTCTCTTCGGAGGAGAGATGATATGGCGCCACCTTATGTATTCTCGTTTTGTCTTCGAAACGAAGTGATGAACTCATCTTTCATCGCTTGTGACGATGCTCGACAAGAAACTGTCACGGGCAGCCTCGTAACACCAAGCAATTCCGCGTAGATGGTCCTTCGTTGCTCTTTATGCTCTTCTGTTAGGCGGCGAGGAATCCAGCGGCACACACCGTTGAGTAGCTCAACTGGTGGACTACTGTGTCAGCACTACCAACAAAAAAGGCAAGTTGTGCAGCCATGTGTTTGACTGTGATTCGTCGATCACCTCAAATGAGAGTGTCCGCACGTTCCAACATTGTAGAAGATCGGACAAGTTTGAGCGACCTTGATGCGATGATGACAAACGCCTCGCCTAACGTATCACCGTGTTTTTGTTCACTGCCAGGTCTCCGCAGACATCCTGCAAGCGCCTTTGTATATCCGCGAGCTCGGGTTTTTCCCCAAACGAGAATGAATGGCAGCACTCCTCCTGCAACGCTCCTCAGTTACAGACGCCATTTTGGAGGTTAACTATAGCGCCGTGAAATCTTCTCGGGTGATCAGCCGAGTAAAGGCGTCGTCTTCTCGCAACGTTTCGAAGGGTTTCGTACCCATCATCTTCAAGCGAAGTGTCGAGATGCTGTGTTGCGCGGTCCTATAAAGGCTCCTGGACCAGTGACTGATTCCGGGCGCCGACCAATCAGGTACCTGCGGAATCGGCCGCCGCGCCAGTGCTGGAGGGTTCGCGGCGCGGACCGGGCGTCGAGTCCCTGCCGGTTCGTAATACGTCTGTGGCCGCTACCGTCTTCGTGCCGGAGCGTTCTCTTCTAATTTTAGTTATTGCGGGATTCCAAGCTGTACTAAGTTGGAAACCAGTGTCTCGATTGATCAGGTTGCTGTTCAACCGAATTTCTACAGCCTCTTTGAAAACTGAATCCCAAAATCCTTTAGCGTCACACAGCTTCTTCGTACCCTCAAAGAGGAAGGTGTGTCCTTCGTTAATGCTATGTTCCGCTACCGCCGATTTTTCTGTCTGACCAAGGCGTACATTTCTAATGTGTTCCGAGCGCCTCTGCGTGATGCAGCGCTGCGTTTGTCCGATGTATTTCGTACCACATTCACATTCAATACTGTATACGCCCGGAGTCTGCAGTCCTAGGTGGTCTTTGACTGAGCCAAGTATGTCCTTAATTTTACTTGGGGCATGAAAAATTGTCTTGATGTTGTGTTTCTCCAGAATGCGGGCAATCTTGGCTGTTGGCGGTCCCGCGTATGGTAGAAATGCCAGGCATCTGGTCTCATCTTCTTCTTCTGGTGTGTCTACCTTCCTGCTCTTGTGTAGGGCGCGCGAGATTTGCGTCTCATTATAACCGTTGCTGCGGAAGGTCTTCCTTAGGTGTTGTAACTCTGCAGGTAGGCTGTCATCATCACAGATAGACTTGGCCCTGTGCACAAGTGTGTTAAGCACTGAGTTGCGTTGTGCTGGGTGGTGGCAACTCTGTGCATGAAGGTATAAATCCGTATGTGTCTTCTTCCTAAACACAGCGTGACCCAAGGTGCCATCAGGGTGCCTCTTGATTAGAATGTCAAGGAAGGGCAAGCTTCCGTTTTCTTCCACCTCCATGGTGAATTGTATGTTACTGTGTATGCTGTTGAGATGTCGCAGGAAGTCTTGCAGGTTCTCTCTACCATGTGGCCACACGACAAAAGTGTCATCCACATATCTGTAAAAGGCTTTAGGTTTCAATGGGGCGGTGTCCAGGGCTATGTCTTCAAAGTGCTCCATGTAAAGATTAGCGATGCCTGGAGCTAAGGGGGACCCCATGGCTACACCATCCACTTGTTCATAAAATTTGCCTCCACACTTGAAGTAGGTGTTTGTTAACACATGCCGGAACAGCTTTATTGTGTCCTCACTAAAGCGTGTTTCGAGCAGCGTTAGGGAGTCTTCCAGCGGTACTCGTGTGAAGAGTGAGGTGACGTCAAAGCTGACAAGAAGATCTTCTTTATCCAGGCGAAAGCCTTGTAGTACCTTCACAAACTCCGCCGAGCACCATGTCAAGAACTCGGCGGAGTTTGTGAAGGTACTACAAGGCTTTCGCCTGGATAAAGAAGATCTTCTTGTCAGCTTTGACGTCACCTCACTCTTCACACGAGTACCGCTGGAAGACTCCCTAACGCTGCTCGAAACACGCTTTAGTGAGGACACAATAAAGCTGTTCCGGCATGTGTTAACAAACACCTACTTCAAGTGTGGAGGCAAATTTTATGAACAAGTGGATGGTGTAGCCATGGGGTCCCCCTTAGCTCCAGGCATCGCTAATCTTTACATGGAGCACTTTGAAGACATAGCCCTGGACACCGCCCCATTGAAACCTAAAGCCTTTTACAGATATGTGGATGACACTTTTGTCGTGTGGCCACATGGTAGAGAGAACCTGCAAGACTTCCTGCGACATCTCAACAGCATACACAGTAACATACAATTCACCATGGAGGTGGAAGAAAACGGAAGCTTGCCCTTCCTTGACATTCTAATCAAGAGGCACCCTGATGGCACCTTGGGTCACGCTGTGTTTAGGAAGAAGACACATACGGATTTATACCTTCATGCACAGAGTTGCCACCACCCAGCACAACGCAACTCAGTGCTTAACACACTTGTGCACAGGGCCAAGTCTATCTGTGATGATGACAGCCTACCTGCAGAGTTACAACACCTAAGGAAGACCTTCCGCAGCAACGGTTATAATGAGACGCAAATCTCGCGCGCCCTACACAAGAGCAGGAAGGTAGACACACCAGAAGAAGAAGATGAGACCAGATGCCTGGCATTTCTACCATACGCGGGACCGCCAACAGCCAAGATTGCCCGCATTCTGGAGAAACACAACATCAAGACAATTTTTCATGCCCCAAGTAAAATTAAGGACATACTTGGCTCAGTCAAAGACCACCTAGGACTGCAGACTCCGGGCGTATACAGTATTGAATGTGAATGTGGTACGAAATACATCGGACAAACGCAGCGCTGCATCACGCAGAGGCGCTCGGAACACATTAGAAATGTACGCCTTGGTCAGACAGAAAAATCGGCGGTAGCGGAACATAGCATTAACGAAGGACACACCTTCCTCTTTGAGGGTACGAAGAAGCTGTGTGACGCTAAAGGATTTTGGGATTCAGTTTTCAAAGAGGCTGTAGAAATTCGGTTGAACAGCAACCTGATCAATCGAGACACTGGTTTCCAACTTAGTACAGCTTGGAATCCCGCAATAACTAAAATTAGAAGAGAACGCTCCGGCACGAAGACGGTAGCGGCCACAGACGTATTACGAACCGGCAGGGACTCGACGCCCGGTCCGCGCCGCGAACCCTCCAGCACTGGCGCGGCGGCCGATTCCGCAGGTACCTGATTGGTCGGCGCCCGGAATCAGTCACTGGTCCAGGAGCCTTTATAGGACCGCGCAACACAGCATCTCGACGACATTCCCGCTCACGCCGCGGAGAGGTACGCATAAGCTCATTGTCGCTGTTGCTACTCGTGATGTCGGGACGCGGAAGTGGACGCAAAGCTGCTGCCTTGGCGGAGTTGCTGCTCACGCTAGCAGGAACATCCGGCAGGAAGAAGAAGAAGTCTACACCGCAGTGCTTTCGCTGCCAAAAGCTTGGCCACGTTGCCAAGCAATGCAGCGGAGCAGTCGCGTGCTTGAAGTGTGCGCAAGCACACGACACACGCGACTGCAAGAAGCAGAAGGACGCCCCCTGTACCTGCGCCAACTGCGGCGGCGCACACGCGGCCAATGCCCGTTCCTGCGCCTACAGAAGGAACTGGCGCGGACCGGCGGAGAAGAAGACCCAGAAGCAAGTGACCACCACACACGAAGAGGTGGTCACTTGCACAGAAGACGTCGCCGTCAGGCGCCTTAATGACGCCGTACAAGACGCCATGTCCGCCTTCAAATCCGCCATGGCGGAAGAGAGGGCGGCCATGCTGGCGGAGCTGGGGGAGGCTCGCCGTCAGATCGCTGAGCTGACGCGGGAGCTTCGCTCAGCCAAAGCAGCTTCCGCCACAGCAGTCGACGCCGCCAGCCAGACAACTCCTTCACGAGAGAAGAAGTTCGCGACGGTGGCCACGCAGACCGACGTGCCTGCCGAAGGGGAGGCAACACAACCCAAGACGGACACCGAGGCTGCAGCGCACGAAGACGAGTGGGAAGAAGTCCCATTCCTCCCGCTTCCGGACATGTACAGCGCAAGCGCTGTGACACAGAAGATAGCTGCATCGCTTCGCGATGGTACGTACCCCCACCACGATAACCCTTATCCCTTCGTTCCGCCTACCCATCCCAAACCACAACTCCCACATCGCCCACTCGGGTATCCTGAAGGCCTACTCGGTCTTTCTAGGGAGGAGTTCAATTTGATTGACTCCTACCCTATTTTCACAGAGTGGCAGATGCGCTGCATCATCATCGCTCTCGTCAACGGAGAGTACGATAAAGCGGGATGCATTTTGCACGACATCCCAACCGAGGAAGGACCCTCAACAACAGCAAAGAAAAAGAAGAAAAGTCGTCACACCGACAAGTACAGGAAGTAGGTCATCGGCACTCCTTGCCAGTACAGAGAAACCTACCAGTACAGACAGAAGATCCACCCAGATTCCCAGGGGAGTAAAGGCCAAACGGCCACAGACTTCCAACAGAACATCCTCACAGTGAGGAAGTCACAAAAGGAGAGCAGGCAGGCAGCATCTCGACACTTCGCTTGAAGATGATGGGTACGAAACCCTTCGAAACGTTGCGAGAAGACGACGCCTTTACTCGGCTGATCACCCGAGAAGATTTCACGAATGGAATACGCCGAGAAAGTCTCAAATCACATTTAACTATAGCGCCGCCAATTTCCGGAACTTCATGAACTGATAGGGGCTGAAACGGGAATATTCCACGATGCCCACAACAAGTTCAGCATTTTTTCAACTGAAATTGGACGAGAAGAAAAACATATTGCATTAGTTATTTAACACCCCTCGTATTTTGTATTTAACATCACGCATGGATCAGGCTTTCGGCCTGTTCTCCTGACCGACAACTGCCTAGATGGCAGTCCGAGGGCGATCTATGATGGTGGGACATGTGATCCGCATGTGGCCAAATCTTACAGCCGTTTTTTTAGGAGTTGAATCTTGATGCTCCTACGGATTCTTTGAAGCAGCTCCTCGTTTGGCCTCACAAAACTGAGTGGATCTCGTTCCAGACATCCTTATCTCAAAATGAATCTGAGGAGGTACCTGGAATCGAACCCCAGTCCTTCCGTCTTTTCGCGCTGAAGGCGAACCTACCCATTTTTTGTCTTCTTTCTTTCGATCTGTTACTTCGTGTTTTGTAGTCAGTGGTTCTGTGCCAATGTCACATGACATCTCTCAGATTATACCGATGAGAACTTCAAATGGTTCAACTGGTTGAAATGGCTCTGAGCACTATGGGACTTAACAGCTGAGGTCATCCGTCCCCTAGAACTCAAAACTACTTAAACCTAACTAACCTAAGGACATCACACACTTCCATGCCCGAGGCAGGATTCGAACCTGCGACCGTAGCAGTCGCACGGTTCCGGACTGAAGCGCCTAGAACCGCTCGGCCACGATGAGAACTTCATTCAGTTGTTTTTGTATCAGAGGAGGGCCATTTCCCTGACCCAGTCTTGAAAGCTACTGTATTGGCACCATTTGGAGGCGGAGATGAATTATCTGTTATTCCACGTGAATCCTCTTAATGAAGCTGCTTCCATACATTAAAAGTGGTAGGCGGGCAACTTAGTGAGAAGTAGGTTCCAGTGAAATGTAAGAGTACATCCTACATGATATCGATAGCTCTCATTAAGCACCGTGGCGCTGTGGTCTGCCGAGGCACTCCATGTGGCGTCTCGATGTAGTAAGTTTATTTTTATTTAATCGTGTGGTGATTTTATACAATATTCAGTTGATATAAGGCAAATGATTTTATACAATATACAAATGATATTAGACAAGGTTTAACCTTCAAGTCCGTGTTTTTCAACCAGTTAATTAAGCTGGGTGCGAGAGTGAACAAGTCATCGGGAATTCCAGGGTATGAATGAAGTAGACAGCGTTGGAATAGATGTTCAATTGTCTGCTCTTCTTGATTACATTCACACATTGGTGAACTGATCCAGCTCCATTTGTACCTGATGTACCTACAACAACCATGTCCAGTCCTTAACCTGTTGAGGCAGCACTAAAGGTTCCTTGGTAGGTCAAAACCTTTTGGCTTCTTTGTGGGACCAAGGTGATGGGCTCTTGTTTCCAATGTTTTTGTTGACCATTCATGCTTCCAGCTTTCGTTTAGATGAAAACCATCCGCGATTAGTTGTCTTGCAGTAACGCTTGCTGGTCTTCTTGATCGCAATCGTTGCTATGGCGGATGACAGAATTCGTGGTGCAGTGGTAGAGGGGGTGATGCAGAGATTTTCTTGGCCTCCCTCAGTAGAGCTTGTTTCTGCCTTAAGTGAGGTGGAGGGATGTGACTCAGTACAGGTAATCAGTGGCATGGGGTTTATTTGATGGAACCAGTAATGCAGCGCATTGTGTCGTTACGTTTTGTGTCTACCTTCTTCGCACGTACACTTTCCAACCAGACAGGTGCACAGTACTCGGCAGCAGAGTACACACGACTGATGCCAGTTAAACGCAAACAGTCAGCAGGGGTTCCCCAGGTGGTACCGCTGAGCTTATGTAGTATATTGTTCCTTGCAGCAGCTTTATGAGAAAGCTTGGTGAAGTGCTCTTTGTAGCTTAGGGTTCTATCTAGAGAGATTCCGAGATATTTTGGGAAAGGATTGTACCTCAACGTTTGTCCACTGAGCAGAACTCTTGGTTTGTAGTTCGCAGCACAATTCACTGGATGGAAAGAAGAGACTACAGTTTTTGATGTGCTTGGGATCAATCTCCAGGTCTTAAAGAAAGTTGACATCTTTTCCAGATCCTCTGTAAGAATTTGTTCACCATCTTCGAAATTACTGCTCTGTGCTACCAATGCGATGTCATCAGCATAGATGAATTTAGTTGATATTGTGGTTGGTAAATCACTAATGTATAAATTGAATAGTGATGGGGCTAAAACAGATCCTTGTGGTAGTCCATTATTTAGTTTCCGTTTGTGGCTTTTAGAGCTGCCTAGAAACACTTCAGATTGCCTTTCACTAAGCATACTCGATATTAGATCCACAATTCATCCTTCACTCAGCAGTGTTCATGAGCTGACACATCATGTCTTTTAGGCATGCCGCGAAATTCCTCAAGATGACATTCAGATGCTGTTTCCGTTATACTACAACGAAGGTGTATTCAGGCCTGTGGTGGTCACACTGGTGTCGATGATGGGCATTTGTTCTGAAAGTTATGTGACGAACTCCACATTTTTGAAATAGAAAGAGGCAGTGAAATGCGGTTTTCACAGAATGGACTGGTAGTCCAGGCTCGTATTATTAGCCAATACACAGATTGTAATAATATTTAGAAAGTGCATTTTTTGTGCAAACATACACTTTTTTAATGTAACAACGCCTATTGACATTAACAAACTAAAAGTAGGGTCAGAATGTGAGTGGTGTTTGTTTTAGGATTCCAGTGTGAGTCGTTTACGAGATATATTTTGAAAAGTTTTTCACACTGACGCTTGTTTGTGCCATTCGACCTGCGTACTTGTTAGGTACGGTGTTATTATGTGTGCATACAGTGTGCTTGTATGTTCTTTGAGTGCACAGCGACTTGTTAGTCAGCTGATATGTGACAATCTAAGCAGTAAGTGATGAGTGGGCGATGGGATTTACCAACAAAAGAAAAGCGGGCGTACTCGTGGTGTCTGGAGAGACTAGGAAGAAAGCAATTCGTTCTTGTACGGGTATGTGGCAAGATATCGCAATAGACGTCAACCAACTCGGCATTTGTTTATCAACCTCTTCAACTAGTTACGTGACAGTGGTAGTGTAACACTTACACAACGTAACAGGAGGAAACAAGTGGCGACAGAAGAGGGGGAAATTAATGTTCTTGCTTCTTGCTGCTGTTGCAGTTGATCCGCACGTTAGTTCCCGCGCAATTGCACGGGGAAGTGGCAGGACTCAGGCAAGTGTCCTACCCATTCTCCATAGACATAGGCTCCTTTCCTATGACATCTCTCTCCTCAAGAGCTGTATGGAAACGATTATGAGAATAGTGACAACTTCTGTACATAGGCATTAAGACAGGATACTCCAGATATATCAGGTATCTTATTACTGATGAATCAAATGGCTCTAAGCGCTATGGGACTCAACTTCTGAGGTCATAAGTCCCCTAGAACTTAGAACTACTTAAACCTAACTAACCTAAGGACATCACACACATCCATGCCCGAGGCAGGATTCGAACCTGCGACCGTAGCAGCAGCGCTGTTCCAGACTAAAGCGCCTAGAACCGCTCGGCCACTACGGCCGGCATTGATGAATCCACATTTTCTAATCATGGCCAGGTAAACCGACGAAACATGCACTATTCGTGTGTTGACAGTCCACGTTGGTTTCATCAGATGGAACGTCAGCGTAGTGTAAACGTATGGTGTAGAATAGTGAACCATCAGCTCATACTCCGCGCACAAGTATCGCAACCTCCTAAAAGACGATCTTCCACGGATGTTAGAAGGCGTTCCTCTAGGAGGAAACTGTGGTACCAACATGATGACTGTCGAGCCCATAGTCCACGAAGTACTACAGATGTCTTTGCGAGTTATTTCCAGCTCGTTGGATTGGACGGGGGGGCAGCCCGTTTCCCGTCTTTGACGCCTGCAGACTTTTTTCTCTGGGGAAAGCTGAAAGACGTTGTCTACAAGGACGCAACAACTGAAGCCGATGATATACAAGGACGTATTACTGCAGCCTGCTCGGTCATCTCCGCTGAAATGATAACACTTGTGCAGCAGTAGTCCATATCAGAGTGGAAGGGTGTATTGCCGATAGTCAGTTGTCTCGATACTAGTCATAATCCGTATAACTAGTGTATGCATTTGTGTGCTACCCCAGGTATTGCACAAGTGTCGGAGTGGGGACTTTTCAAAATACTGTCTCTCGTAAACTATCGCGCTAGAATCCTGTAACAAACACCAATGACATTCAGATATATTCTACTTTTAGTTTTTTAATGTCAATAGGCTTTGTTCTATTCAAAATTAATCGTCAGTTGTGTCACATGTATAGCTCGAAGGTCATAAGAAAACGACTGATGTATCGCTGGTGCAGCCAGTTTTCTGAAGGTCATCGAATTATCAGAACTGAAGAGGGCAATGGGCGACCATCCCTTATTGACAACGATTTTGTGGGAGTGATGCAGCAGACCATTATGGAGAAACTATTATAACAATCACTATCACGATCCCCGTTGCATGAAAGTGACGCTAAACACCTGGAGTTCGAAACAGTGTGTGTGAGCTCAAGACGGCTGTCACACGCTGCTTCCGTTCCTAGGCGGAAGAGTTGTACGAGGCAGGGTTGCAAAAGCTGATCCCATGATATAACAAGTGTCTCAGTTCTGGTGTAAATATGTCAAAACGTAGTTCAGACATTGCTGTGCTTGGTGGACACGAAGTTTTTGATGTAACCATGTTTACCTTACTTTAAAAAAAAAGGAAAAATTAATTTCTGGGTAACAACTGCTTCATGGTGTAAAACTTCCATTTTCCTTAGCGCATGTGCGGCTGTTTGCGGTCTCCCTCAAGAATATTTAATTGACTAACGGCCGCAGGGTTCAACAACAACCATCATGGATAGATTGACAAAGAAATAATGTGTTGATATGAAATTATAAAACCGCCTATACAGAAAACGTTTTCTTTTAAGAAATTTACATCGGCTTTGTGTCTATATGTGGAAAGGACTCAATATCGAAGTTTTTGCTATGTTTGCAGGTGTTATGTGTCTCCATCTCCTGTGATACGTTTCTTCCTTCTCAATGTTGCAGTATGTGCTGCCGTCCAGCACATCATCTAGAGTTTGAAATATCTTCCTCGTCTCCTCTACCCTTCCACTGTTTTTATTTGCCCCTTCTTGTTTTTTAAAGCGTGCCCAGCCTACTTTTCTTGCTTCTTCATTTTGTTGGATTCAGTAATTGTCTTTGCTATCTCACTCTTCTCGGTATCTGCTCATCTTTCACTCTGTCCATCCAACTGATTGTTTCCATCCTCCATGATGTCTACATCTTCGACCTTGCTCTGCCTTACTTTGTCATCGTCCACGTTTCAGAACGTTACCGCAGGACGCTACATACAAAACATTGCATTAATCTTTTCCTCAAATTTTTGTCCATATTGCTCCAGAAAACTCGCGTTTCCATACAAAACCAGTAAATCCTCATTCTTTGAAGAATCTGACACTCAAATATAAAACGGTTTCAAGTTTCTCATTTCTATTCAGAAGAGTTAATGCCCTAAATATTTGCTTTAAGCATGCAAGCAAGAAAAGTTTGGAAAAGGTTGAAATTTGTGTATAAAGTCTGTTCGAAGCTGCCAAGTGCTCTCATTATCAAACACTGGATTAGTATAGTCTAGATAATTTGAGCTTCCTTTTAAACAAAGGCTGGTTTGTCACTATCTTATTGTTTGGATGACCTCATATCTCCCGAACTATGTATATGCCGTATAATGATATAATTTTGTAGTTACATTCATTATTATATGTGAATGTTGGATGCAAAATGTGCTGCTAGTAAAGTCAATAGTAAAAAAGTCAATAAATGAAAACTTAATACCTGATGCGGCAGTATTACTGGTGGAACAGCGAAAAAGCGGTAATCAATAAATTTTTCTCCTTTCATCATACTGTGGGGTATGTCACCGAGAAAAAGTATCATAAAGGTTTGAAATTGTAAGTAAAGTTGGTTGCTAGTCACTAAGTGCTCTGATTCTCAAATACTGGATGAATGTAGTCAAGGTGTTTGTTCGCGATGAGTTACACCGCCACAATATATGTATTGATCTACATCTACGAGGGTCGTTCAATAAATAATGCCCCACATTTTTTGTCTCAGAACATATTTATTGTTAAAAGTCAGAATTTGGTGGCAATACGCATCAACATGTCTTGTCCACGTACTATTTTTCTAAGTCTTCCATCACGTTCTATGGCCGTAAGCCACCGTTGTGGAAGAGCAAGTATTCCCTGCTGGTAAAAGCTCTTGTCCGTGTTTACACTAGGTGACTGAGTCTCTCGTCAACTTCGAAGTACGTTCCCCGTAGAAAATCTTTAAGAGGCCCAAAAGAGATGGAAGTCTGAGGATGCCAGGTTTGGACTGTAGGGTAAATGAAACAATGATGTACAACCCAATTTGGCGATGTGTTCCCGGGTTCTCAGACTTGTGTGTGGGAGTGCATTATCGTGTTGGAGCAAGATTTCTGCTGGATTCTTGTCCGATAGAAAACGTCGGAAATGGTTCTTGAGTTTATTCAGAGTCTTCATGTTCTGAGGTGTGGGGTTGATCTGTTATTCTGTTATTCTGCGCAACGGATTAATCTGAGATCTATCCTTTACCCGGTGGCTCCTGCAAGATGCAATTTCCACCCCCACACTACTACAGAAGTCAGACAGACGCTCCTAACGTTCTAAAGAGAAATGCCTGAAAAACTTTCAGCAATAAATATCTTCTGGAGTCGTCCACTGTAAGGAAATGACACAAAAATTCACAAAATTTCTTACGTAACTAGTGGGAATCTTGGGTACTGGAGTAGTGCTAGTTAGTGTAAGAAAAACATGAAACTAACGAAAGTTATTATTTATTTTGCAAAAATTCTGAGAAATCACAATGACACTTTTAGTTTTGAATTGAACAAGTTATATCCTGGTTCTTTTCGGAATGTGAAGTTACCTTTCAAGGATAGGATTCGCTAATGAAATTTCTACACAAAGTTTAAGATGGTAGTTAACTTGGTAGAATGGCTGAGATGCACGTTTACTCAACTTGAATAATTATCCTTTAGAATGTTTCTAGGTACGGTCGAGGCTGTCGCGTGTGCAATGCAGTGAAGTGTACCGTTGCGGAGGAAATATGGGGCTCGCAATAGCTGCAGTGCACAATATTGTAAGCTGCGATTACTGCCGTCTGCACCGCTCACTGCTGACAAATAAGATAACTCTCGTTCTATCTGGATTGACCATCGCCAATCAAACTCTCCCTATGCCTTGATGAAGTCAAGGATTCCTATTCGCCCCTAGTCTAACTATTGGCGTGGTACACTGGTCAGATAACCAGTTCACCACGATGCCGCTCAAAATTCGCTTGCAGGCGTTTAACTATAACTCTGTCCATTCACACCGCACAACAAGTGTGTCGGCCAACACAGTGAACAATGCTTAATGGCAAGGATTCAATATAGAGTCGCCTTTTGATTTGCTCTCGACAGAGGTGATCTCCCAGTGAAGTACTGAGGAGAGACTTGTTCCTCGCTCATTTGAGTACACGTACGAGCGCGCACGCTCTAGTTACGTGTTCTCGCTCCAAGAGTGACAACGGAATGGCGCCTCTCCACGCCAGACGTGAAGGGGAATATCTTTCGGTTTCTTCCATTATTCCTTCAGCTCAAGGCGTCAGAAATATCGTCTGCCAATCAGCATTGCTCTTCTAAAACGGGAGAATGACGTTTCGTTTGAGGCGACCAATCCGGAAACTTCTAGTTTTGGCGTTTGGCGTTTGCTGTCCCCCTGTGAAAACTTCTGAAACTGCGTGCTATGTGTAAAGAATGCGTAGGCTGGCCGCTCCCACACAATTAGCGGAATTTGCTTTTAAGCCAAACACGGGGTTGTTCCCCCCTTTCCACTCGGACCCACGCTGTCCGATACGAGTGGTCACCGACTGACATGGGATGGGTCGTCCTCTGAAGGGCCTGGCGTCCTATTGTGCGGCCTCTATCCCGAACTAAAAGCCTCTGTGACCGTCGTGTCTGGAATGTATGTGTGCACGCCAGCCTCAAGTATTTCAGCCACAGTGTGCTCAGTTGTCAATTGCATATCGTTTACATGAATTTATACAACACTGACTTTATCTTATCGACTTTGGGTTCGAATGAAGCGTCTTGAAGTGCGGAATATGATTGTGAGGGCGGAACATGTAAGCAGTGAAGGTCAGGAGATCGCGACGTCTTACAATGTATGCCTATGAATTGATGGTTGACCCTCTTGGCATCACATCCACGAGAATGACGCCATCACAATCCCAGAAGACTGTCACCATGACGTTTCCGGAAGAGGGGTCTTGAATTTTTTCTTTTGTGCTGAATGAGAATGATGCCACTCCATGGACTGCCTTTTTGTTTCCGGCGCAAAGTGGTGCACCCAGCTTCCACCTCCCCCCCCCCCCCCCGCCCCCCCCATAGATATTTGACGGAATGGCATCTTCGTCGGTTTAAAAAATGCTCCAACAGTTCAGATGAAATGGCCTTTCTTTGAATCTTGTGGTCCACTGTGAGCATTCGTGGAAACCATCGTGAGCACCTTTTTGAATTCCGAAATGGTTCAAATGGCTCTGAGCACTATGGGACTTAACATCTCAGGTCATCAGTCCCCTGGAACTTAAAAGTACTTAATCCTAACTAACCTAAGGACGTCACACACATCCATGCCCGAACCGGCGACAGTAGCAGTCGCGCGGTTCCGGACTAAAGCGCCAAGAACCGCTCGGCCACTGCGGCCGGCTTTGAATATCCTAGAGTCTCGATCACTGCAGACGCACTTCCAATGCTTCCCGACAACTGAAGAGCCAATTTTTAAGTTGTGATGCGCTGGTGGGCAAGAGTAATAGCATCCGCACGATTCAGCACGTCTGGAGGAGTGGCTCTGACAGGACGTCCCGAGCGTGGCTGATCATGGAGCTCTGTTTCTGCATTTCTTGAGGCTGTAATTTTCTTTACCCATGGTCTATCGGTACTCCTATCATCTGCAGCATCGCCATACACTGCAGACAAACGTTTATGGATGTTAACCACGGTTTGTTTTGCTGCACACAAGAGTTCAATAACAGCATGCTGCTCGTAACTTGAGTCGTATGTAAAAGCCATTTTGACGCTATACTGCGGCTCTGCCATCTGCCAGAACGGGTCGAAACTTCACCGGCACAGAGGACAAACAACAGATGTGAAGCATCAACAAGGACGTTTCTCTATGTATGTTAATCGCTTTTTTAAAAACATGTGGGATATTACTTATTATAATTGTTAGCCGCGCGTGCCGAATGCCGCAGTGAATATAACGAAATGAAACTCAGTGAAATACAAGTTATTAATTTATTGAATACTCTTCTTTACTTACAAATTGTCACATTAAATGTTGAAAGTGTCCCCCCTGTTGTTGAATACACAGTTCAATTCGTATAATTATGTTTCCAAACACTAGCTGTAACAAACATTTCTTCTGTAACAGAAGCAGTGAAAGTGGATATTGCAGTTTTCAATTCATCGATGGATTTTGGACGGTTTTTATAGACAGCTGCTTTCGCTGCACCCCAGAAGAAAAAGTCAGGTGATGTTAGGTCAGGCGCTCGTGGAGGCCAAAGTCCCTGTGAAATTGTACGATCACCAAAGACGTCAGCAAGCAGTGACATTGAAACGCGAGCTTTATGCGCGGTTGCACCACCTTGTTGAAAATAACCATTCAGTATTTCACTTAACACACGTTCCCCTATGAATGGATACAGAATATCGCTGCAGTATCGTTGTGTGTTTACTGTTCCGTTGAAAAATATGGGACCCTCAATCCGACATATAGAAATTGCAATCCAAACTCCTATTTTCACAGAAGGAAGTGGTTCCTCATGAATACACAATTGATTTGCAGTACTCCACATACGAGAATTTTGCAAGTTCATGTACCTGGATAAATGAAGTCACGCCTCATCAGTGGAAAACGTTTCATTAAGAATATCGCTTCCATTTTATTGAACGAAGTTTTTGAGCCATTGACAATAATGTAGTCTCTTGCCATGATCAGTATTTTTCAGTTCTCGCACGACTGTCACTTTGTAGGGGAAAAGTTCTAATTTTTTCCTTACAGCTGTGTGGGCGGTTCCGACACTAACATCAATTTCCTGGGCGAGTTTTCTCACTGAATTGTTCGGACCCATGGACATTTTACCGGAAATGCTAGGACGACCACTTCTCGGTGTATGTGTCACAGAACCCGTACTTCGAAATTTGTTAATCAAATCTCGCACAGTATCGCGATGTGGGAGCGTTGTCTCCGGGAAAACTGAATTAAATGTTTGACGAACTGAAACTGTGTATTTACCGCCAGCTTTGAACACTTGTTTGACTAAAAACACACGTTCTTCAATGGTTAGCATTTTAACAGTGACAAAAACGAAAGAAACGAACAAAGGAACTAAACTTAAACGTTCACGTCAACACGTAACAACACACACCCACGATACTACTGAGCCGCGCGATATTAGTCGAGCGGTCCAAGGCGCTGCAGCCATGGACTGTGCGGCTGGTCCCGGCGGCGGTTCAAGTCCTCCCTCGGGCATGGGTGTGTGTGTGTTGGTCCTTAGGATAATTTAGCTTAAATAGTGCGTAAGCTTAGGGACTGATGACCTCAGTAATTCTTTGTGCAAAATTTCAATTGTTCTGCAGAATTTAGCAAAGAAAACAACAGTACTCGTAAAAATTGTGGTATCGAAACAATTTTTTGTCGATTTTCGCAAAAAGTAAATTCGTACAACAGTTCTGAGGACAGTTCCGAATAGAGCCCCAATAGATCTATCGAAAATCCAAATAACATTTTATGTGCAACTAATCGCTTACGAGATAATTACAATTTAAGGAGAAAATCTTTTCACTTACTGTGAAGCTGGCACCCTTTTTTTCAGAAATGTATATTTTTTTCAGAGTTCTTGATACATATGGCATAGTTCTAGAGTTCTTTGTACAAAATTTCAATAGTACTGCAGAATTTAGCGAAGAAAACAACAATATTCGAAAACATGTCGAAATTTTCTGTAAATTACTTTTCAACAATTTGCAGTATTGGTGCCTTTTCGTTAATAGCTTCCCTTCTCTGTATGCTTTTCATTGTTGTGTGATTCTGTAAATTACATGTCAACAATTGGCAGCACTGGCGCCTTCTCCTTATAGCCTCCTTTCTGCGTATGCCTTTCATTGTTGTATGATTCAGTATAGACGCTAATGCTCTCTTGATGAGATAGGAGCCGATTGCTCGTTTTTATCCATTGTGCCCTTTCGTATTTCATTTCGGCAATTAATTTATTTGTTTATCAACGTAGTAAGTAGTACAAAGCTAATCCAGAATGTAAAATGCACTTAAATACTGCTTGAACTGTTTAACTGTCAGTGTCTGCTGCCTGAACGTCAAATATCAAATTAATACACTGCGCCTGGTTGCGTTATTTTATAGAAATTTTATTATTTTAAGTGAGATGTATTAGATCATGTTGGAGAAATCCAAAGCATATTGTTCGAAGAGGATAATATTATTCGAAATTTACCTGGACCAATAGACGCAGCCAAAGCAGCCTTTGTGATTCCGTAATTGCCTCATAGATGACGATATTTGTCTATTGTAGTTCTGTATTCCATTCAGCATTTTGAGAGAGTCAGAGCATCATTTCAGCGTGAGAGGGGTAAAATCAATAGATGTTATTGAATTGAAAGCCTTCATCAGTCTCTTGTTTTTAATTGTTGTTAACAAAAGTAACAGATAAAGCTTGGAAGATCTGTGTGGAATTGATGGGGATAGAACTGAAAAATTTCACCTCGCAAATGAACATAAAACGTTTCAAATTTACCGTGGAGTACCTTAGATTTTACAGTCGCGCTGTTTGTGATGAAAGGAGACAATTAGACAAGCTAACAGCAATTCGGGAAATATTTACTGTGTTTGTACGCAACTACCATAAATCTTATACCTTTGGAGAAAATGTTACAGTAGACAAGAAGCTGGAAGGATTCTGTGGTAGGTGCAGTTTTCGCCAATATGTACCTATCAAAACAAACAAGTATGGATTTAAAATCTATGCTTTTGTGAATTCTTAAGTATTTTACCTGTACAATTTGGAAATATACGCTGTGTTGCAACCAGAAGGATTTACCAACTGAGCAATAAACATTTTGATGTTGTTCTGTGACTGTGTAACCTATATATCAGTCAGGTCGAAATGCGAAAGCGGACAACTGGTTTACTAGTATTGGAATGATAATAGAGCTATGAAGGGAGAATTTTTCTTTTGTTGGCATGATGAAGAAAAACAAGCGTGATGTTTCTCTAGAGTTTGCTATCAGTAAAAGAAGGGCTGCCCACAGTTCCTTTTTTGGCTTGCGTAAGACTGAACTCTAGTTTCCTCCATACCTAAAAAGGGGAAGTGTGTGATACTGCCATCATGTTTGCATGAAGGTAATTCGATAGATGCTGACACTGTAAATAAACGGAAGCCATCCATCGTAAATTTTAAATAGCGTTAAGTGTGGTATTTTCACAGCGGATAAGCTGAATGCTTTGTACAACGCTGCAAGAAATGTGCGCTGTTGGTCAATGGTTATATTTTTGTAATGATCAATACGGTTGGAATCTACGCACAAGTGATTTAGCAACAGTAAGAATCGTACCAGAAGGGAAGGGTTCCTGAATCAGCTATGTTATACATTGTTGTTTTCTTATCTATATTCTGCAGAACTATTCAAATTTTGTACAGAGAACTCAAGAACTATGGCATATCTATCAAGAACTCTGAAAGAAATATACATTCTTGAAGAAACGGGTGCCAACTTCACAGTAAGTGAAAAGATTTTCTCCTTAAATTTCAATTATCTCGCAAACTATTAGCTGCAGAAAAAAATTGTTATTTGGATTTTCGATAGTACTCTTGGTGTTCTGTTCTGAACTGTCCTCAGAACTGTTATACGAATTTACTTTTTGCAAAAATTGACAAAGAATGCTTTCGATACGAAAATTTTTTCGGGTATTGTTGTTTTCTTTGCTAAATTCTTCAGAACTATTGTAATCTTGTACAAAGAATCTAGAACTATGGCATATCTATCAAGAACTCTGAAAAATATATATATTTCTGAAAAAGAGGGTGCCAGCTTCACAGTAGGAACTCTTATGGGGGTCTTAATTAAGTTGCAGTTTCCTCTTTAATTATTATCTGCCAACAAAATACTACTAGGATTTTCGATAGAACTCTTCACGTGGTGTCCACAACTGTCATCAAAACTGTTGTACGAATATATTTATCTTTTCTGTAGAGAAAGTGTGTCCCACATTAAATCAATTTGTCTCATAAACTATTATCACCATAGAAAAATGTTATTGGGGTTTTCGATAGAGCTCTTGGGGTTCTGTTTAGAACTGTCCTCGGATCTGTTCTACGGGTTTAATTTTTGCGAAAATTGACAAAGAATACTTTCGCTACGAATATTTTTTCGAATATTGTTGTTTTCTTCGTTAAATTCTGCAGAACTATTGAAATTTTGTACAAAGAACTCTATAACTATTTCATATCTATCAAGAAAACTGAAAAAAATTTACATTTCTGAAAAAAAGGGTGCCAACTTCACAGTAAGTGAAAAGATTTTCTCCTTAAATTGCAATTATCTCGTAAACTATTAGCTGCACAAAAAAATGTTACTTGGATTTCCGATAGAACTCTTGAAGTTCTGTTCAGAACTGTGCTCAGAGCTCTTGTACTTGTTTACATTATGCGGAAATTGACCAAGAATGTTTTCGATACGAAAATTTTTTCGAGTATTGTTGTTTTCTTCGTTACTTTTCTGCAGAACTACTGAAATTCTGTGCAAAGAAATCTAGAACTATGGCACATCTGACAAGAACTGTGAAAAAAATGTATATTTCTCGAAAAAGGGGTGCTAACTTCACACGACTGGCACGCGCGGCTAACACTCATACCGCACTGCGGTGAGACTTTTAGAGTACCCCGTACATACTGCAAGCCATCGTATGAAGTATGACCGAGGGCATCTTGTACCACTACTAATCGTTTCCTTTCCTGTTCGACTCTGAAACAGAGCGATGGATAACCGACTGTCTATATACCTCCATACGAGCCCTAATTTCTCATATCTCGCTCTCGCAGCCCTCTCGCGAGATGTACGTTAGTGGCAGTAACATAATTCTGTGGTCTGACGAAAGTGTCTCTAAAATTTATTTATGGTGTTTCACGAAAAGAATGTCGTTTTCCCTCCAGGGCTTTCCATTTGAGTTCACGTAGCACCTTTATAACACTCGGGTGATAATAGAATCTACCGATAACAAGTGTAGCAGCACGTTTCTGAACTGCTTCAACATCTTCCTTTAATCCGAACTGGTGGAGATTCCGAATGTTCGAGCAGTTCTCAAGAATGGGTCGCACTAGTGTTCTATACGCGGCATCTTTTACCACATATTCCTAAAATTCGCCCATTACACCGAAGTCGGCCATTCGCCCTCACTTCTGGCGTCCTTATACGCTCGTTCTGTTTCATATCTTTTTGCGGCGTTGCAACCAGAGATTTAATAATCGTGACTGTCTCAAGTAAAAACCACTAATACTCTATTCGAACATTACGCGAGCGTTTTCCCTACTAATCAGCATTAAGTTAACACTTTTCTACATTCAGAACAAGATGGCATTCATCACACCAAGTAGAAATTTTTTGTAAGTCATCTTGTATCCTTCTATAGTCACTCAACGACAATACCTTCCCGCACAATAACGCGTTTATAGCTGTAGTAACTTGTCTAACCATGAATACTTTTAACGTAAGGTTATATCTCTTAACGAGTAGATTATGATAACATTTTAAATTTTTAAATTAAATCAGTAATCACATGAAATATTGACTATCAAATTTGGGATGTCCCTGGAAGCCGTTAGATAGGCAACCTGGAAGTAAGACCGTGCACCATGAACCTTGAAACATGAAGCAGTTTAGGCGCTAAAATAAATGTAAGTGTCGTGTGATTAGGGCCTCCCGTCGGGTAAACCGTTCGCCGGGTGCAAATCTTTCGATTTGACGCCACTTCGGCGACTTGCGCGTCGATGGGGATGAAATGATGATGATCAGGACAACACAACACGCAGTCTCTGAGCGGAGAAAATCTCCGACTCAGCCGGGAATCGATCCTGGCCCCTTAGGACTGACATTCTGCCGCTCTGACCACTGTCTTTTTTTTTTGTTCGTTGCGTTTGGTCTGCGCGGATGTCACAAGGCATCCGTTCAAGTTGATCGTTGATTCCTTTAGTCAGTTCTTTTATTACAGAGGGCGAGAGCAGCCCTCTGGCCAAACACGCTGAGCTACCGTGCCGGCTGCCAATCAGCTACCTGGGGCGGACAGTTTAGCCGCTTAACAATACAGATGCCTCTTTCGCCATTGTTATCCTGGTTTTAACCTGTTTGCTCTTCCAGACGCTTTCTATCTTGTTTCCTAGAGGTTTGTCCGTCCCCGTTAGCTGAGTGGTCAATGTGGCGGAATACCACGCCAAGGGGCCCGGGTTCGATTCCCGTCTGGGGCAGGAGTTTTCTCCGCTCAGGGACTGGTCTGTTGTGTTGTCCTCATCAGTTTATCTCCATCCCTGACGCGCAAGTCGCCCAACGTGGCGTCGAATACAATAAGTACTTGCCGTCGGCGGCCGAACTTCCACGAATGGAAGGTTCGCGGCCCACAATGCAGTGCACTAATTTCCAATTTCCTACAGCTTTGAAGTTTTGCTCATGTTTAAATTTCTGCATTCAACACTGCCTTTGATGTTAAGTCCCATAGTGTTCAGAGCCATTTGAACCATTTGAACACGTCTTTAACCTTTTATTTACTCCAAGTGCCATTACTTTTGTTTTCATAGCATTGGTTTTCATTTCGCAGCACTATCCTTTAGCTTCGGTGGTATCTACGAGGGTAATCCCAAAGGTAAGGTCTCCTATTTTTTTTATAAGTACAGAACTCTGTTTGTGTGGCAGTGGTCACACTGTTATGAAGAGTGCTTCACGCGCTATGTGCAAATATGCGCAAGCCGCGCTGAGGCGCTCAGTCTCGGCTTGGCAGCCGATGAGAATGGAGCTCCAGTTGGATGTTACCGCCAAGTGCGAATTGCGCACAGTTATTCGGTTTCTGAACACAAAGGGCACTGCGCCGATTGAAATCCATCGCCAATTGACGGAAGTGTATGGTGAGTCGTGCATGTATGTCAAAAATGTTCGTAAGTGGTGTAGAGAGTTTGCAGCTGGTCGGACCGAAATTCACGACGAACAAATTAGCGGAAGACCGTCAATTTCTGAGGAGACAGTGCTGAAGGTTGAGTAAAGCATGCGTGATGATCGGCAGATCACCCTGGATGATCTCTGCACGTTGGTTCCTGAGGTTTCCTGAAGCACCCCTCACAGAATTTTAACGGAAACATTGAACTACTGGAAGGTGTGCGCAAGATGGGTGCCACGTATGTCGACTGAGGACCACATGCGGCAACGACTTGATGCTTCCCGCGCATTTCTTCACCGCCTTGCAGCCGAACAGGACAACTTTCTGGACTCAATTGTCACGGGTGACGAAACCTGGGCATACCACTTTACACCTAAGACCAAGCAATAATCACGCCAGTGGCGGAATCCTTCTTTGCCAAAGCCGCGGAAATTCAAACAAACACAGTCAGCCGGTAAAGTCGTGACAACCGTTTTTTGGGATCGGAAAGGGGTATTGTTGGTTGACTATGCTCACTGGGACCACAATCAACGCTGACAGGTACTGTGAGACTCTGAAAAAACTCAAACGGGCAATTCAGAACCTGAGAAGTGGAATGTTGAGCAAGGGCGTACACATTCTCCATGACAACGCTCGCCCACACATCGCTCGACAAACCGTTGCTCTCCCGCAACAGTTTCAGTGGAACATAATCACCCACCCACCCTATAGTCATGACTTGGCGCCCAGTCACTGTCACGTGTTCCCTAAGTTAAAAGTACATTTGGCCGGAAAGAGATTCAGCTCCGACGACGAGGTGAAAGAAGAGGTTCATAACTTTCTGAACAGCATGGCGGCGAGCTGGTATGACATGGGCATACGAAAACTGCCACAGCGTCTACAAAAATGCATCGACAGAAATGGTGATTATGTCGAAATATAGCTAAATGGTCAAGCTGTAAACTGATGGGAACCATTGTAGACATAAACAGGTCTATGTACTTAGAAAAAAATAGGAGACCTTACTTTTGGGATTACCCTGTTATGAAAAATTCCGTTGGTCTCGTGCACGTTTTCTGCGCCTCGTACGTTCATGGTAAGCTCTCTACCGCAAAGGGTGTGACTCACGTGTTACAGTACGTGCTCCGCGTCGGTACGTTAGAAGCAGAAGCGAGTGGTGGCGCTGCTGGGGGCGCGCTGCTGCCCGGGGGCTGGCGGCTGACCGCTGTTTAGTTAGGGGGAGCGCCCGCCTGTCCGTCTCCATTAGCTCGCCCTTCCCGGGGGAGCCGGCAGCACGCACTCGACAGCCAAGGCGTCGCCCCCAAGACAGGCCAACGGCCGCCTCTCTGACGAGAACTGGCGGTTGTGAGAACTACAACACCGAGAACTACACCAGGGGCGGATACAGGGTACGATTCGTGTAGTTGTGGGGTAGTGGAGGAGAGGGAAGGGGGGGGGGCGGTGTCACTCTTTGCTTCTATCTCCATGTCCCCTCCTCTGATATATAACTGGCTCTCACTCTTACTTTCACATCTACATTTACATACAGGGTGTTACTAAAAGGTATGGCCAAACTTTCAGGAAACATTCCTCACACACAAATAAAGAAAAGATGTTATGTGGACATGTGTCCGGAAACGCTTAATTTCCATGTTAGAGCTCATTTTAGTTTCGTCAGTATGTACTGTACTTCCTCGATTCACCGCCAGTTGGCTCAATTGAAGGAAGGTAATGTTCACTTCGGTGCTTGTGTTGACATGCGACTCATTGCTGTACAGTACTAGCATCAGGCACACCAGTACGTAGCATCAACAGGTTAGTGTTCATCACGAACGTGGTTTTGCAGTCAGTGCAATGTTTACAAATGCGGAATTGGCAGATGCCCATTTGATGTATGGATTAGCACGGGGCAACAGCCGTGGTGCGGTACGTTTGTATCGAGACAGATTTCCAGAACGAAGGTGTCCCGACTGGAAGACGTCCGAAGCAATTGATCGGCGTCTTAGGGAGCACGGAACATTCCAGCCTATGACTCACGACTGGGGAAGACCTAGAACGACGAGGACACCTGCAATGGACGAGGCAATTCTTCGTGCAGTGTCAGAAAAGTTGCTGCTGTACAAGGTAACGTTGACGACGTCACTGTATGGAGAGTGCTACGGGAGAACCAGTTGTTTCCGTACCATGTACAGCATGTGCAGGCACTATCAGCAGCTGATTGGCCTCCACGGGTACTCTTCTGCGAATGGTTCATCCAACAATGTGTCTTTTGTGGCGGTGTTCGTAGCGACAAGCAATTCGCTGTAAAAACAGCTTACGAAGTCACCGCCATACTTTTAATAGCGGGCCGACCGGTCCGCTGGAACAGTGAACAGAAAGATGAAAACCCAAACACTCTGATTAAATAAAAGTCGGTACTTATCTTTATTAACGATGATACAGAAACACAGTAGTCTGTCTTGTTCGAGTCGGAGCGGCTAAGTCAGCGTCGGCTGACGACAAACAACAACTCTGCTGCGATGAACACACAACTGACTAGCAAGTACACAATTCGGTGGCGAGTATACAACTGAGCGGCGAATACAGAACTGTCCTAGCGCTCGCGACTCCAGCGCTTAAGAAGCCAGAAGTCAGCGGTGGCGCGCGCAGACTTGCGGCGATTTCCTGTATCGCTGGCGCTGCTTATGCGGACGGCGTCCGGACTTTGATGCTGCCAACCTTTTGGCAGCGGGCTCGGGTGGCATTACTGGCTAGGATATAACACTCCTCCCCCCCAAATCGCCGCACCGTCGTTGAATAATGACGTGGCGAGCGTCGACGGCGGGGGAAGGGTCTGGCCGCAGGCGTAGCAGAAGAGACCGGGGCGGAGACTGTTGTCGGTGGCAGTCCCCGGTCCGCACCCCAGCATTGGCTGCGCGGGGCCTCGGGAAACACCGACTGAAAACCGAGGTCAGGGTGCACGCCTGTGACCACGGGCGCAGCGTCTGGTACTGGACGCGACGGGGCGTCGGGACCCACGAAGAGAGGCAGCGTATCCTGACGCTGCGTCGACGGCTGCTGAGTGGGCGCCGGACAAGGCGCTGCGGTGTCGGACTCCTTGGGGGTGCCCAAGGAAAGCGGCTGCAGGACAGGCTGCACAGCCACCGCTTGGGAAGGCGGCGCGGCTGAGGGGTCGACGTCCATCAGCTCCGAAGGCGGTGGCGACTGAAGAGGGACCGCAGGCGCCGGAGCGACCACCTGGGGCGCTCCCGAATGAAGCTGCGCGGGAGGCATCAACGGGACGGGCTGTCGGCGTGGTAGCGGCAACGGCTGCTGCTGCTGCTGCCCTGGGGGCGGCAGCGAAGTCGGAAGGCGCGGCTGGAACCCGCCGCGGACCAAATCTGTGAACAAAGAACGAGCGGCAGAATCCGGGCGGCCAGCGCGGCGCAACTGGTTCTGATGCCTCCTGTGCACCCCAGTAGCACCTTGAACAGTATAAAAACCGCGACCCCGGACACTTATCACGGTACCACGTTCCCAACGACGGCGACCGTGATAAACTCTGAAAAAAACGGCGTCGTTGCGCTGAAAACGCGTGCGATGCTCAGACGCGGCGGGTCGATTCGGGGGGTGCAACAACCGTAGGAGGGTGTGATGACGACGGCCGTGGAGAAGCTCCGCAGGCGAAGGGCCGTCGCGTGGCGTGGTCCGGTACGACGACAGGAACGTGATGAGGGCCTGCTGACGAGAGTGCGTAGCACGACGGCGGTCCATATGATCCTTGAATGTGCGTACAAAACGTTCCGCTGCACCATTCGATTGAGGGTGGAACGGCGGAGTAAGAACATGGCGAATGCCATTGGCAGAATAAAAACTTTCAAATTCAGCAGAGGTAAATTGTGGACCATTGTCAGACACTAAAACTTCCGGAAGACCCTCAATACAAAAAATTGAAGTCAACGCCTGTATAGTTTGTGCAGACGTTGTAGACTGCATGGGCACAACAAACGGAAAATTACTAAATGCGTCTATCACGATGAGCCAACGAGAATTCCAATATGGACCAGCGAAATCAATATGTACTCGCTGCCAGGGACCGGCAGGGCGTGCCCACTCAAAATAGCGTTGAGGCGGAGCAGCTTGGTGTTCGGCACACGTCGAACAATCTGTAGACATCTGCGTAATCTGCTTATCAATGCCGATCCATGTACAATGACGGCGGGCAAGCTGCTTGGTGCGGACCACTCCCCAATGACCTTGATGCAACAAGTCGAGGACCTTGGATTGGAGCACTTGGGGAACCACTACACGAAGCTGGTCATTCTCGGTGCGTAACAGCAAAACTCCGTGCGAAACAGACAACAGATGACGTTGCGGATAATAGCGACGAACCACAGGATCCGATATGTCCTTTGCCTTGGACGGCCAACCACGTTGAACAAAACGTAATAGTAAACTCAGATGAGGATCCGTAGCTGTCTCACGTGCCACCTGACGATAATCAATCGGAAAATCTCGGAGGGATTGATGCTCATCGGCGTCAATCTGATGGCAAGAGTCGTCAGAGGAATCGAAGACATCATCCGCAGCAATCGGCAATCTAGAAAGCGCGTCAGCGTTTGCATGCTGAGCTGTAGGGCGATACAGTATCTCATACTGGTATTGTGATAACAAAAGAGCCCAACGTTGTAGTCTCTGAGCTGTCCGCTGAGGAACTGGTTTAGACGGATGAAACAGTGACGTCAGGGGCTTGTGATCTGTTACTAAATAGAATGGTCTACCATAGAGGTAGTGATGGAATTTTGTGACACCGAACACAATAGCCAACGCTTCCTTGTCCAATTGGCTATAATTACACTGAGCTTTGTTTAGCAATTTAGATGCGAATGCAGTAGGACGTTCGGTGTTACCGACTCGGTGAGACAACACAGCACCGAGGCCGAAAGAAGAGGCATCACAAGCTAACACCAGAGGCTTGTTAGGGTCGTAATGGACCAGACAACGATCATTCAATAAAGCCTCTTTAAGCTGCTGAAAGGCTGACTGGCAATCAGCTGACCACACAAACGGAACATGCTTACGGCGGAGACGATGCAACGGTGCTGCAGTCTGTGATGCATTAGGTATAAACCTAATATAATATGTCAATTTGCCAAGAACTGCTTGCAATTCATGCAGATTGCGAGGGGCGGGCAAATCACGAATAGCTGCTAAATGTGACTGGGAGGGATGAATGCCTTGAGCATTAATAACATGTCCCAGATACTCCATCTCCGTAAGGAAAAATGAACATTTATCGATGTTGCAACGTAGGCCTGCCTGAGACAACACTTTAAACAAACACTCCAAATTACGGAAATGTTCAGCAGGCGTCCTACCGGACACAACAATATCGTCTAAATAGTTGCAACACGATGGCACATTAGCCAGAAGTTGTGACAAAAAACGCTGAAAAACAGCTGGAGCTGACGCACAACCAAAAGGCAAACGCAGAGAACGGAACAACCCCAACGACGTGTTTATGACAAAATACTGTTGTGATTGCTCGTCGAGGGGCAATTGCAAATATGCTTCACGGAGATCAATTTTGGAAAAGAAACGAGCTTCCCCTAACTTATCCATCAGCTCGTCCGGTCTAGGCAAAGGAAAAGGATCAATGACAGTCTGTGGATTAACTGTCGACTTAAAATCAGCACACAAACGTAACTTGCCAGACGGTTTCTTTATAATAACTAAGGGAGAAGCCCACTGGCTCGCTGAAACGGGTTGAATAACGCCGTTGTTTTGCCAATGACGAAGTTCATCTTCTACAGGTGCCCGGAGGGCGTGAGGCACTGGACGAGCACGACAAAATCGAGGCTGAGCATTATCTTTTAACGTAATATGAGCGGCAAAGTTCGCAGCACAACCTAGTTCGTCTTTAAATATGTCACTGTATCGTTTACACAAATCGGTTATGCTGTCTTGAGGAACAACAACAGAATTAATTTGCAACACATTGTCTTGGATAGACAGGCCAAACAAGTCAAAACAGTCTAATCCGAAAATGTTGACACTGTCTGTAGCGCGGAGCACTGTGAATGAAACTGTTTTCGTATTGCCACGGAATGTGGCTGGCACGCTACATACACCTAACACAGGAATTTGTTCTCCACTATAAGTAGCCAAAGAATGTTTTGCCGCTGAAAGTTTAGGGCGGCCGATAGCCGCATACGTAGCACTATTTATGAGAGTCACAGACGCACCAGTGTCTAATTGAAAATTGAAGGTCTTATCCTGGATGCGTAGCGTCACAAATAGTTTATTACACTGTCTCTGGATCGGTGCAGTGGAGGCGGAAGACACAAAATCAGCGCGTTTAGCGCGTGTTCGCTGCTTACGACAACTCGTGGGTTGGGCGGGTGGAACAACAACCCCCGCTTCACTTGCAGTCTGTACATTACGTTTTACAGCGTTTGAATTACCCCTGGGTCGCATAGCAGAGGGCTGGATGGGTGGCTTATTGCGAACAAGTTTATTACCCACACGAACCGTGGAAGAGTCTTTAAACGCGACCTCCTGGGCGGGCTGGCTTTGAAGAACATGAATATCCATGGGCTGGGCAGCACTAGAATTGTTCTTGCGTTTACGCAAACAAACAGTCTGGATGTGTCCTTTCCTTTGACAAAAGTGACAAACCGCGTTTCTTAACGGGCAACGTTCACGAGGATGAGCAAGAACACACTTAGGGCAAGACTTAACTCTATCATTTTGCACACGCGGCTGACGAATGTGTTGAACATGACGCGGCCGGCTAGTGTTTACAGTCTGACTCTGCCGGTGGGGCCGCGGGCGTGACATAACTTGCTTAGCACAGGCAATGTGAGAAATACATGGCTGATCTAACTCACACTCAGCATAGTCAAAAGTATCTTGGGCTTCAATGATGTTCATCACAGTCTCTAATGACGGGTCAGGCAACTTTAAGATAGCAGCACGAATACGAGAATCTGCAATGTTTTGAGTAATAGCGTCTCGTAACATGACATCACTGAAGCTCCACGCACACAATTAAATCGGCACTGACGGGTGAGGCCCCGTAAATCTGTTAACCACTGTTTATTAGATTGATGTGGCAGTTTCTTTAATCTGAAGAACTTGAATCTGGCTGCTGCCACATGAACTCGCGACTCGAAATACTCAGCAAGCTTGTTAACAACAACGTCATAGTCTAAAGCTTCTGGCTTGGATTCCGGGAACAACTTACCAAGTAGTCGATAGACTTCCACGCCTGCAGTGGAAATTAAATAAAGCTGCCGCTCCGTCCCCGTGATTTTGTAGACTGTCATGTGCGCCTGCAACTACGCGAAATATTCTCGCCATTCTTCTCTTGATGCATCAAAAGCACGGAACGGTGGTGCTGCCTGTGCTTGTTCCTTTTGTGTTGGAGGATTAGCCGCTTGTTTGGCGATTGCTTCCACCAGACTTTGTATTTGCTGACTCTGTAACAAGATCAACTGTTGTAAGTCGGCAGACATAGTGAACACAAATTAAACCAGCCCCCAAAATTTTATCGCTATAATTAGTATAACCAGAAACAAGTTGAACCAGCCCTGCACACGAGTTCGGAAGTCCTCGTCGCCAGTTTTGTGGCGGTGTTCGTAGCGACAAGCAATTCGCTGTAGAAACGGCTTACGAACTCACCGCCACACTTTTAATAGCGGGCCGACCGGTCCGCTGGAACAGTGAACAGAAAGATGAAAACCCAAACACTCTGATTAAATAAAAGTCGGTACTTATCTTTATTAACGATGATACAGAAACACAGTATTCTGTCTAGTTCGAGTCGGAGCGGCTAGGTCAGCGTCGGCTGACGACAAACAACAACTCTGCTGCGATGAACACACAACTGACTAGCAAGTACACAATTCAGTGGCGAGTATACAACTGAGCGGCGAATACAGAACTGTCCTAGCGCTCGCGACTCCAGCGCTTAAGAAGCCGGAAGCCAGCGGTGGCGCGCGCAGACTTGCGGCGATTTCCTGTACCGCTGGCGCTGCTTATGCGGACGGCGTCCGGACTTTGATGCTGCCAACCTTTTGGCAGCGGGCTCAGGTGGCATTACTGGCTAGGATATAACAGTGTCAATTCTCATTTCGGTGCAAATGTTCTCTTTACGGATGAGGCTTCATTCCAACGTGATCAAATTGTAAATTTTCACAATCAGCATGTGTGGGCTGACGAGAATCCGCACGCAATTGTGCAATCACGTCATCAACGCAGATTTTCTGTGAACGTTTGGGCAGGCATTGTTGGTGATGTCTTGATTGGGCCCCATGTTCTTCCACTTACGCTCAATGGAGCAGGTTATCATGATTTCGTACGGGATACTCTACCTGTGCTGATAGAACATGTGCGTTTACAAGTACGACACAACATGTGGTTCATGCACGATGGAGCTCCTACACATTTCAGTCGAAGTGTTCGTACGCTTCTTAACAACAGATTCGGTGACCGATGGATTGGTAGAGGCGGACCAATTCCATGGCCTCCATGCTCTCCTGACCTCAACCCTCTTTACTTTCATTTATGGGGGCATTTGAAAGCTCTTGTCTACGCAACCCCGGTACCAAATGTAGAGACTCTTCGTGCTCGTATTGTGGACGGCTGTGATACAATACGCCATTCTCCAGGGCTGCACCAGCGCATCAGGGATTCCATGCGACGGAGGGTGGATGCATGTATCCTCGCTAACGGAGGACATTTTGAACATTTCTTGTAACAAAGTGTTTGAAGTCACTCTGGTACGTTCTGTTGCTGTGTGTTTCCATTCCATGATTAATGTGATTTGAAGAGAAGTAATAAAATGAGCTCTAACATGGAAGTAAGCGTTTCTGGACACATGTCCACATAACATATTTTCTTTCTTTGTGTGTGAGGAATGTTTCCTGAAAGTTTGGCCGTACCTTTTTGTAACACCCTGTATACATGGATACTCTTAACTGCCTGGCAGAGGGTTCATCGAACCACCTTCAATAAGAATTCTCTCTTATTCCAATCTCGTACAGCGCTCGAAAAAATCGAACATATATATCTTCCCGTGCGAGCTCCGATTACCCTTATTTTACTATGATGATTGTTCCTCCCTACGTAGGTCGGTGTCAACAAAATATTTTCGCAGTTCTGGGATAAAGTTGGTGATTGAAACTGCGTGAGAAGATTCCGCCTCAACTAAAAGCGCCTTTGTTTTAATGGTGTCCATCCCAAATCCTGTATCACCTCCGTGACACTCTCTCCCCTGTTTCACAGTAATACAAAGGGTGCTGATGTTCGTTGAACTTTCTCGATGTACTCCGTTGAATCACAGACAGCGCAGCAGTACTCCAAAAGAGGACGGACAAGCGTAGTGTAGCTAGTTTCTATAGTAGATTTATTGCATTTTCTAAGTGTTCTACTAATAAAACGCAGCGTTTGGTTTGCCTTCCCCACAACATTTTCTGTGTGTTCTATCCAATTTAAGTTGTTGGTTTTTGTAATTCCAAGGTTTTTTAATTGAATTTTCGGCCTTTTGATTGGACTGATTTATCGTGTAACCCAAGTTCAACGGATCCCTTTCAGCACTCATGTGGATGACCTCATACTTTTCATTATCTACATCTACATCTATACTCCGCGAGCCACCTTACGGTGTGTGGCGGAGGGTACTTATTGTACCACTATCTGATCCCCCCTTCCCTGTTCCATTCACGAATTGTGCGTGGGAAGAACGACTGCTTGTAAGTCTCCGTATTTGCTCTAATTTCTCGGATCTTTTCGTTGTGATCATTACGCGAGATATATGTGGGCGGTAGTAATATGTTGCCAATCTCTTCCCGGAATGTGCTCTCTCGTAATTTCGATAATAAACCTCTCCGTATTGCGTAACGCCTTTCTTGAAGTGTCCGCCACTGGAGCTTGTTCAGCATCTCCGTAACGCTCTCGCGCTGACTAAATGTCCCCATGACGAATCGCGCTGCTTTTCGCTGGATCATGTCTATCTCTTCTATTAATCCAACCTGGTAAGGGTCCCATACTGATGAGCAATACTCAAGAATCGGACGAACAAGCGTTTTGTAAGCTACTTCTTTCGTCGATGAGTCACATTTTCTTAGAATTCTTCCTATGAATCTCAACCTGGCGCCTGCTTTTCCCACTATTTGTTTTATGTGATCATTCCACTTCAGATCGCTCCGGATAGTAAGTCCTAAGTATTTTACGGTCGTTACCGCTTCCAATGATTTACCACCTATGGCATAATCGTACTGGAATGGATTTCTACCCCTATGTATGCGCATTATATTACATTTATCTACGTTTAGGGAAAGCTGCCAGCTGTCGCACCATGCATTAATCCTCTGCAGGTCCTCCTGGAGTACGTACGAGTCTTCTGATGTTGCTACTTTCTTGTAGACAACCGTGTCATCTGCAAATAGCCTCACGGAGCTACCGATGTTGTCAACTAAGTCATTTATGTATATTGTAAACAATAAAGGTCCTATCACGCTTCCCTGCGGTACTCCCGAAATTACCTCTACATCTGCAGATTTTGAACCGTTAAGAATGACATGTTGTGTTCTTTCTTCTAGGAAATCCTGAATCCAATCACAAACCTGGTCCGATATTCCGTAAGCTCGTATTTTTTTCACTAAACGTAAGTGCGGAACCGTATCAAATGCCTTCCTGAAGTCCAGGAATACGGCATCAATCTGCTCGCCAGTGTCTACGGCACTGTGAATTTCTTGGGCAAATAGGGCGAGCTGAGTTTCACATGATCTCTGTTTGCGGAATCCATGTTGGTTATGATGAAGGAGATTTGTATTATCTAAGAACGTCATAATACGAGAACACAAAACATGTTCCATTATTCTACAACAGATTGACGTAAGCGAAATAGGCCTATAATTATTCGCATCTGATTTATGACCCTTCTTGAAAATGGGAACAACCTGCGCTTTCTTCCAGTCGCTAGGTACTTTACGTTCTTCCAGCGATCTACGATAAATTGCTGATAGAAAGGGGGCAAGTTCTTTAGCATAATCACTGTAGAATCTTAAGGGTATCTCGTCTGGTCCGGATGCTTTTCCGCTACTAAGTGATAGCAGTTGTTTTTCAATTCCGATATCGTTTATTTCAATATTTTCCATTTTGGCGTCCGTGCGACGGCTGAAGTCAGGGACCGTGTTACGATTTTCCGCAGTGAAACAGTTTCGGAACACTGAATTCAGTATTTCTGCCTTTCTTCGGTCGTCCTCTGTTTCGGTGCCATCGTGGTCAACGAGTGACTGAATAGGGGATTTAGATCCGCTTACCGATTTTACATATGACCAAAACTTTTTAGGGTTCTTGTTTAGATTGTTTGCCAATGTTTTATGTTCGAATTCGTTGAATGCTTCTCTCATTGCTCTCTTTACGCTCTTTTTCGCTTCGTTCAGCTTTTCCTTATCAGCTATGATTCGACTACTCTTAAACCTATGATGAAGCTTTCTTTGTTTCCGTAGTACCTTTCGTACATGATTGTTATACCACGGTGGATCTTTCCCCTCGCTTTGGACCTTAGTCGGTACGAACTTATCTAAGGCGTACTGGACGATGTTTCTGAATTTTTTCCATTTTTGTTCCACATCCTCTTCCTCAGAAATGAACGTTTGAAGGTGGTCACTCAGATATTCTGCGATTTGTGCCCTATCACTCTTGTTAAGCAAATATATTTTCCTTCCTTTCTTGGCATTTCTTATTACACTTGTAGTCATTGATGCAACCACTGACTTATGATCACTGATACCCTCTTCTACATTCACGGAGTCGAAAAGTTCCGGTCTATTTGTTGCTATGAGGTCTAAAACGTTAGCTTCACGAGTTGGTTCTCTAACTATCTGCTCGAAGTAATTCTCGGACAAGGCAGTCAGGATAATGTCACAAGAGTCTCTGTCCCTGGCTCCAGTTCTGATTGTGTGACTATCCCATTCTATACCTGGTAGATTGAAGTCTCCCCCTATTACAATAGTATGATCACGAAACTTCTTCACGACGTTCTGCAGGTTCTCTCTGAGGCGCTCAACTACTACGGTTGCTGATGTAGGTGGTCTATAGAAGCATCCGACTATCATATCTGACCCACCTTTGATACTTAACTTAACCCAGATTATTTCACATTCGCATTCGCTAATAACTTCACTGGATATTATTGAATTCTTTACTGCTATAAATACTCCTCCACCATTGGCGTTTATCCTATCCTTGCGGTATATATTCCATTCTGTGTCTAGGATTTCGTTACTGTTCACTTCCGGTTTTAACCAACTTTCCGTTCCTAATACTATATGCGCACTATTTCCTTCAATAAGAGATACTAATTCAGGAACCTTGCCCTGGATACTCCTGCAGTTTACCAATATTACGTTAACTTTTCCTGTTTTTGGTCTCTGAGGACGGACGTTCTTTATCAACGATGATAATGTCCTCTCTGGTAAGCCGTCAGGTATTTTATCGTTTCGCCCAAGGGGGGGTCCCTCTAACCTAAAAAACCCCCGTGTGCACGCCACACGTACTCTGCTACCCTAGTAGCTGCTTCCGGTGTGTAGTGCACGCCTGACCTGTCTAGGGGGGCCCTACAGTTCTCCACCCAATAACGGAGGTCGATGAATTTGCAACCATTATAGTCGCAGAGTCGTCTGAGCCTCTGGTTTAGACCCTCCACACGGCTCCAAACCAGAGGACCGCGATCGACTCTGGGCACTATGCTGCAGATATTAAGCTCAGCTTGCACTCCGCGTGCGATGCTGGTTGTCTTCACCAAATCAGCCAGCCGCCGGAAGGAACCAAGGATGGCCTCAGAACCCAAGCGGCAGGCGTCATTCGTTCCGACATGTGCTACTATCTGCAGCCGGTCACACCCAGTGCGTTCAATAGCTGCCGGAAGGGCCTCCTCCACATTACGGACGAGACCCCCCGGCAAGCACACCGAGTGCACACTGGCATTCTTCCCCGACCTACCCGCTATTTTCCTGAGGGGCTCCATAACCCGCCTAACGTTGGAGCTCCCTATAACTAATAGGCCCGCCCTCTGTGACTGTCGGGACCTTGCCGGAGAATCGGCCACTGGCCCAACAGGCGAGGCATCCTGTGGTGGCTCGGAAACGATGTCATCACCACTAGGAAGCACCCCGTACCTGTTGGAAAGGGGTAAGGCAGCTGCCACGCGGCCAGATCCCACCTTCGCCTTTCGGCCAGGCACGCGCGAGCCTACCACTGTCCGCCATTCACCCTGGAGTGATGGCTGACCGGTAAGATGCTCACTGCCGGAAGACGCAGCGACATCAGCGGTTCCATGTGATTCCAAGGCCACCGAAGTAGGCATAGGTCTCACCACAGTTGCCCCAACGCCACTACGAGCCGACGCCTGCGCCTCGAGCTCGATGAGCCTAACAGACAAAGCCTCCACCTGCCCCCGAAGAGTGGCCAATTCTCCTTGCGTCCGCTCACAACAACCACAGTCCCTACACATGACTATGTTTACCCTACTCTATACGGTGACAAATTCCCAAGATAATCTTCTGATGAGCTACTCTGATAATCAAGAAACACTCACTGAAATACGAGACGCGGAAACTACGCTAGGTTTTCCCAGAAAAACTATTTAAAAGCTAAGCGCAGCAAATAAGTACAAAAACGCTTTATACAAACAGTACTCGCTGGTGCTGGTGCTGTCGCTCTGGCTGTCACAAGACAACTGCTGATTCAAGTGACTAGTGGCTAACGGCCGCGAAACAAACAAAAGACGGTTTTAGGGCGCTTTCTGTTCTAAACGATCAAGAAAACACTAAGAAATCTAACACGAAAACTACGTAAAGTTTTATCAAGAACTGTTAGTTACTATGCAGAGCAGATAAACACAAATAGAATCCCTTCCTTAGTGGAAGGTCGTAAACAAAATGCAAAATAAACGCTTTATACAAACAGTACTCGCTGCTGCTGGTGCTCTCGCTCTGGCTGTCACAAGACAACTGCTGATTCAAGTGACTAGTGGCTAACGGCCGCGAAACAAACAAGAGACGGTTTTAGGGCGCTTTCTGTTCTAAACGATCAAGAAAACACTAAGAAATCTAACACGAAAACTACGTAAAGTTTTATCAAGAACTGTTAGTTACTATGCAGAGCAGATAAACACAAATAGAATCCCTTCCTTAGTGGAAGGTCGTAAACAAAATGCAAAATAAACGCTTTATACAAACAGTACTCGCTGGTGCTGGTGCTCTCGCTCTGGCTGTCACAAGACAATTATTTAGGGGCAACTGCCAATTTTCGCACCATTCACATGATGATGAGGTCCCATACTCCGAGGAGCGTAGGCGACGATGCGGGACACCCGCAACGCCGACTAGGCAAGGTCCTGGCGGAGGTGGTTTTCCATTGTCTTTATATTCAGATATGTTTTCTAAATCGTTTTGAAATGTTCTTCGTTTTTCTGGTGAACTTACTAGGCGATGAACGACAGCAGCATCAGCAAACAACATAAGACGGCTGCTCTGATTGTCCCCTAAAAAGCTTATATAGGTAAGGAACATTGTAAGGAGTATGCTTCGCCGGCGATGGGCCAAGCATGACGGAATCTCTGACCAGAGAGTAGTTTATTGTTAGTTGCTGCTTGTCGCTAGTCTGCGCGAGTCGACAGTAGTAGTCAGTCGGATACAGTAGTAGTCAGTCTGCAGTAGTAGTCGGTCGGATATAGTAGCGAGTGGACGGTAGTAGTCTGCGGGAGTCGGCATGCATCGGCTGTGTGATCTGCGCGCGACTCTGGTCAGGGTTCTGGAGGATGAGTGTTGTTGTAGAAGGTAAAGAAGCAGCCTTGCGCATAATTAATAATGTATGTTAATTGTAATTTAATTTGTTCAGAAAAAATGCCCCAATAATAATTTTTATAATATAAAGTAACTCTTTTAAAGAAAAGCATTCATTTCAATCTCCAATGCATTATCATTACTTCCAAGAATCAAAAAATATATATACGCCAGCATTGCACGAAGCTGTGTCGAAGAATGTATAATTAAGAGCAGATATATTTGCAGTCTTTTATTGAGGTAAGAATTTTTGCTTTTTTTATTCAGAATACAGGGCCGAAGGTCAGCGCTGCTGTCCTTATAAAATTTACCAGATATTATTATTTCTGTTAGGAGATTACATTTGATTCATGGTTCATTATTTAATCAATATTATTGTGAGTTTTATGGTCTATTATCATTTTTTTTAATTTTTGTGGGGAGGTTACGCTTGGCTCCATTTCCATTTATCAATTACTGCTGGGAGGTTACAACATCAGAGGGCCTATAACGCCACCTTGAACGCCAGAAATCACTTCTGTTTTACTCGATAACTTTCCGTCAATTACTACAAACTGTGACGTCTCTGACAGGAAATCACGAATCCAGTCACAGAACTGCGACGCTGTCCCATAAACACGCAATTTCACTACAAGCCTTTCGCAAATGTGTAAATACGGAATAAATTTGAAATCTCTTGTCAAAGATCTCAACACTTGGTGTGTGTAAAGAGCAAGTTTTGTTTCACAAGTACGATGTTTTCTAAATCCGCGTGTTCAGACTGTAGCGTATAGCACCGCTCGGCCACTTCGGCCGGCGACTGTGTGTTAATAGACCGTTCTCTTCGAAGTAATTCATAATATTCGAACACAATACAGGGTGGTCCATTGATAGTGACCGGGCCAAATATCTCACGAAATAAGCGTCAAACGAAAAAACTACAAAGAACGAAACTTGTCTAGCTTGAAGGGGGAAACCAGATCGCGCTATGGTTGGCCCGCTAGATGGCACTCCCATAGGTCAAACGGATATGAACTGCGATTTTTAAATAGGAACCCCCATTTTTATTACTTATTCGTGTAGTACGTAAAGAAATATGAATGTTTTAGTTGGACCACTTTTTTCGCTTTGTGATATATGGCGCTGCAATAGTCACAAATATATGGCTCACAATTTTAGACGAATAGTTGGTAACAGGTAGATTTTTCAAATTAAAATACAGAACGTAGGTACGTTTGAACATTTTATTTCGGTTGTTCCAATGCGATACATGTACCTTTGTGAACTTATCATTTCTGAGAATGCATGCTGTTACAGTGCGGTTACCTGTAAATACCACATTGCTGCAATAAATGCTCAAAATGATGTACGTCAACCTCAATGCATTTGCCAATACGTGTGAGGACATTCCTCTCAAAAGCGGGAAGTTCGCCTTCCGTAATGTTCGCACATACATTGACAATCCGCTGACGCATGTTGTCAGGTGTTGTCGGTGGATCACGATAGCAAGTATCCTTCAACTTTCCTCACAGAAAGAAATCCGGGGACGTCAGATCCGGTGAACGTGCGGGCCATGCTTCGACGACTAATCCACCTGTCATGAAATATGCTATTCAGTACCGCTTCAACCGCATGCAAGTTATGTGATGGACATCCATCATGTTGGAAGTACATCGCCATTCTGTCATGCAGTGAAACATCTTGTAGTAACATCGGTAGACCATTACGTAGGAAATCAGCATAAATTGCATCATTTAGATTGCCATAGATACGAGGGCAGTTCAATAAGTAATGCAACACATTTTTTTTCTGAAAAAGGGGTTGTTTTATTCAGCAATGAAATACACCAGGTTATTCCCCAATCTTTTAGCTACACAACACTATTTTTCAACGTAATCTCCATTCAATGCTACGGCCTTACGCCACCTTGAAATAAGGGCCTGTATGCCTGCACGGTACCATTCCATTGGTCGATGTCGGAGCCAACGTCGTACTGCATCAATAACTTCTTCATCATCCGCGTAGTGCCTCCCACGGATTGCGTCCTTCATTGGGCCAAACATATGGAAATCCGACGGTGCGAGATCGGGGCTGTAGGGTGCATGAGGAAGAACAGTCCACTGAAGTTTTGTGAGCTCCTCTCAGGTGTGAAGACTTGTGTGAGGTCTTGCGTTGTCATGAAGAAGGAGAAGTTCTTTCAGATTTTTGTGCCTACAAACACGCTGAAGTCGTTTCTTCAATTTCTCGAGAGTAGCACAATACACTTCAGAGTTGATCGTTTGACCATGGGGAAGGACATCGAACAGAATAACCCCTTCAGCGTCCCAGAAGACTGTAACCATGACTTTACCGGCTGAGGGTATGACTTTAAACTTTTTCTTGGTAGGGGAGTGGGTGTGGCGCCACTCCATTGATTGCCGTTTTGTTTCAGGTTCGAAGTGATGAACCCATGTTTCATCGCCTGTAACAATCTTTGACAAGAAATTGTCACCCTCAGCCACATGACGAGCAAGCAATTCCGCACAGATGGTTCTCCTTTGCTCTTTATGGTGTTCGGTTAGACAACGAGGGACCCAGCGGGAACAAACCTTTGAATATCCCAACTGGTGAACAATTGTGACAGCACTACCAACAGAGATGTCAGGTTGAGCACTGAGTTGTTTGATGGTGATCCGTCGATCATCTCGAACGAGTGTGTTCGCACGCTCCGCCATTGCAGGAGTCACAGCTGTGCACGGCCGGCCCGCACGCGTGAGATCAGACAGTCGTGCTTGACCTAGCGGCGATGATGACACACGCTTTGCCCAACGACTCACCGTGCTTTTGTCCACTGCCAGATCATCGTAGACATTCTGCAAGCGCCTATGAATATCTGAGATGCCCTGGTTTTCCGCCAAAAGAAACTCGATCACTGCCCGTTGTTTGCAACGCACATCTGTTACAGACGCCATTTTAACAGCTCTGTACAGCGCTGCCACCTGTCGGAAGTCAATGAAACTATACGAGACGAAGCGGGAATGTTTGAAAATATTCCACAAGAAATTTCCGGTTTTTTCAACCAAAATTGGCCGAGAAAAAAAATGTGTTGCATTACTTATTGAACTGCCCTCGTAAATTGGGGGCCAATTATCCTTCCTCCCACAATGCCGTCCCATACATTAACCCGCCAAGGTTGCTGATGTTCCCCTTGTCGCAGCCATCGTGGATTTTCCGTTTCCCAATAGTGCTTATTATGCCAGTTTACGTTACCGCTGTTGGTGAATGATGCTTTGTCGCTAAATAGACGCGTGCAAAAAATCTGTCATCGTCCCGTAATTTCTCTAGTGCCCCGTGGCAGAACTGTACACGACGTTCAAAGTCGTCGCCATGCAATTTCTGGTGCATAGAAATATGATATGGGTGCAATCGATGTTGATGTAGCATTCTCAACACCGACTCTTTTGAGATTCCCGATTCTCGGGCAATTTGTCTGCTATTGATGTGCGGATTAGACGCGACAGCAGCTAAAACACCTACGTGGGCATCATCATTTGTAACAAGTCCTGATTGAAGTTTCACATGTGGCTGAACCCTTCCTGTTTCCCTAAATAACGTATCTATCCGGCGAACGGTCCGGACACTTGGATGATGTCGTCCAGGATACCAAGCAGCATACATAGCACACGCCTGTTGGGCATTTTGATCACAATAGCCATTCATCAACACGATATCGACCTTTTCTGCAATTGGTAAACGGTCCATTTTAACACGGGTAATGCATCACGAAGCAAATACCGTCTGCACAGGCGGAAGGTTACGTGATACCACGTACTTACACGTTTGTGACTATTACAGCGCCATCTATCACAAAGCGAAAAAAGTGGTCCAACTAAAACATTCATATTTCTTTACGTACTTCACGAATATGTAAGAAAAGATTAGGGTTCCTTTTTTAAAAAATGCAGTTGATATCCGTTTGACCTATGGCAGCGCCATCTAGCGGGCCAACTATAGCGCCATCTGGTTTCCCCTTTCAAGCTAGACGAGTTTCGTTCTTTATAGTTTTTTTGTTTGATGCTTATTTCGTGAGATATTTGGCCCGGTCACTATCAATGGACCACCAATCATATTTGATTGTTGACTGTTTATGAGAAGATTGCGTCATGCCTCTTGCAAGAAGGAAAAATGACAACCAGAACGTGTTGGAGTTCAACAACGGCATGATTATGGAGTATAGAGACTGCCGTTTTTTGTTTCGCGGTATTACTGCTGGTGTTAGGATGCCACTACTGAATATGGAGTGGATGGGTTCAGGAGGGCCATACTCAACGCCATGTAGGATTATAGCAGCCCCACGCGTCTAGCACATGAGAGGATAAGCATAACGTTCGTTTGGCCTTGCAGGACCGTACAGCGACATCACGGTCCATAACTGAGGAAACATTTTTCTGCGGGGGGACACGTATCATACGGTCAGTGGGACGGCGCGTGGAGCATCACTGATGGCATGGAGTCCATTGTTGCCGCTTACCTTGGCGCAGCAACATAGAGAGGCGCTCCAACAATGGGGCACTGAAGTACAACACTCACTTTCTGCGTACAGCTGTAGGATGGATGAAACCTCGTGTGGTGGTTCCGGAGACAATGAAAGTTGCCCATTTGAATGGCTATTAGGAAGATGCACCAGAATAGCTGCTTTTAATAATTAATGTTTATTAATAACAGACTATTTCGGCATTTACCGTCGTTGTCAAGTATCTGCGACTGCAATTTCGGTGACACCGTATATAGCTGTATGTCATTTACATTTACATTTTACTAACGCCTAGATTGGTGTGACGTTCAAATGACATCGTTAGTGAATTGTCTTTTAACTGTCATTGTTTTGAATAGATGGTAAATGTCGTCAATAGACTAAAAATAATACGTTAATTATGGTTTGACAGTTCTACCCTTACTACCTTATATGTTTACAAAGATTATACAGAAGAACAGCGATATTATTTTACTAACTAAATTTTACCACGATTATTTTTCGTTGTTGCATGGGTTATCTGCTCTTTATACTTCTTCGTATTCCAAAAGCTCAATAAAATATTTGGGATAGTATTGTCTCTAACTTCTGCATGCTCGTTTGATATTTCTGTGCCTCTTAAGGCTCATGGTAAGTCCATGTGCTGTAAACGGCGTGATTCTTCTGTTCCAGCACGTACTCCAACTTGACACCTCGGAAGCAGCAGTGAATGCTGACGCTGGTGGGGACTTTAGAACCCGAAAAAGGATAAATCGGAAATAACATAGGCAACAATCGAAGGTAATCGTGACAAGATTTTGTTAGTGAGATAATATCGCTCTTCGTTGTATAATCTTTGTAAACAAATAACGTCGCAAAAGTAGAGCTGTCAAAATGCCTTCAGGCCATCATTAACGTATTACTTTCAGTATATTTATGTCATTTACCACCTAATCAAAACACTGGCAGTTATGAGACAGTTCAGTAACCTCGTCACGGGCGTCACATAATTCTAGGAGTGATTACAATACAGTCACTTTAATATAAAAGACATTCACAATTATACACTGTCTCATCAATATTGTATTCGCAGGTACTTGACAATGGCGATAAAGCCGAAACAATCTGTCGTTCGTACAGATTATTGAAGCAGCTATTCTGGCGCATCTATCTAATAATCATGTCATTATCTGACATATATTACGCTGCTAGCCCTGAAGAAGAAAAATTGCACATTTCATTTGTGAATGTCATTCGGGCACAACATCTGGCATAAAATGGTATGGGATGCCGTTAGGTACACAACATGGTCTCCTTTGATTCACGTAACAGGTTATCTGTACAGCTGGCGTTACACTTACGAGTGAAGGCTGGTGACTGTGCTCAGTCTTAGAAGTCTCTGTGACGTTGCCTTTCAACATGCCTGTTGCCCATGCTGTGTTGATCTACTTAGATACAGAGTAATGGTTTTCAACCTGGAGGTAACTGATCTCTGAGGGATAAAGTGTAATTTCCTGAGGGGTAAAAGTAGAAGCGTTCAGTAGCGACTTGGTCACTAAACTAAATTATTTTTAAAATATCATTACTATTCCACTGTTTCGTGGGGCTGTAATAATGAGTACATGATATACCAAGAATTATACTTTTTTTTTCAAATACTAGATTTCACATGTGACAAATTGTGGTTGACGTTACTCCTTGTAAAAGGGATACATGAAAAATATCCTCCTCACAATGTCTACCATTGCGTCACACACTTTGTACCGTGCAGCATGCATCAGTAACACTAACACTGAGACATATACAGGTTGTTAGAGGCATAGGTACAGATTTGAGATCATTCGTACTCGAGTACGTGAGCTGTTTTTCTCTGTGTCTAACAGTCTCCCGCAAAGACATCACAAAATTTACTACCTTATGTTTTCTGCGTGGTAGTAACTCTGCCCACGAAGTGGACTATGAGTGACGATATAGATTATCCATTTTGCGCCCGCGCGTCCACACTTCAATACCTGACCTGCTGCCCAGGGAGAAATAAATGTTAATGGCTTCCTTGTGCCATGTGTAGATGGAGATACTAACCAACCTAAAAACTTAACTACTCGTAACAACTACAATTATTAGTCTGCAAATGAAACAAACACTGATGTAATGTTGTTCTGTTCTCTGGCCTCGGTCATCAATACAAATACCTGCACACCGTTAACAACCTGTGTGTGACATATGCTTAAATATCTTATGAAAATATCTTCTCTAGGTTGTAGGGAGGTCCTGCAATAGACTGTAAAGTGCGTCATTATTCACTTCGGAACAATAAACAAACTAATACACAGTTCGGCACAAAACTATATAACGGTTACTACATTGCTGTATGTCTTACTACACCGTATTATTATTATTAGTGACGTGATCAGCCACAAAAGTCTGACAGCCTAAACTCAATATTCGCCAGTCAAGATATAAGGAGTCAAGCAATAAAGTGATTTACAAAAAGTAATTATAATCCATGCACCTGTTGTTCAAAATTTACTGAAATTATAGGTATATGGGTTAAAAGATGTATGAACTAAAAGATGATATAGAAGTACATAGCATGCTAATTACTGATCATATTAGGTATATTCATAGACTAACGTCTGACTGACTGCATGAAGTATTTTTTGATCTGAACCTTGATTACTCTATAATTCATGTTTTGTCCTAATTATGTACTTGTGTTCTTCTTAACTGTGTGTGTGGCCACTATCCTTACGTGTTTATTTCTTGTGTGTGATCACTGTCCTCATGTGTTTTATTTCTTGTGTGTGATCACTATCCTCGTGTGCTTCTATTTACCTTACTCCCTATACTTTTGTGTATTTTACAGGTTTTATGCATACATATTTATTCCAATAGATTTAGAATTTTGTGTAGGTTATTCTCTACATGTAATAAGTGTTTCTTATTGTGCCTATAACTCTACACTATGCACATGATTTACTTGTCTGATGTTTGTAAAACCGTGATGCCATTTTTTCTTACTTTTTTATAGACATAGAAATAAAATATTATTACTCCTGTCTTATTATAGGTAATTGTATATTGTAAATGTAACAATTTGTAACTGATTAACAATTCACCACAAAAGACTGAAACTGACCAGGACAGAAGGAATATGTCTACTGATTGTATACTGAAAAATTCTGTGCCAAATACACCGATACAAGCTGCAACTGACTTTCATAAGGAACTCTTCGATACTACAAGATGGCATTGGAGTTATCAATGGCTCTACTGTCTGCTTCAACCAGATATTAAGACATTTAACTATGTGTGTGTGTGTGTGTGTGTGTGTGTGTGTGTGTGTGTGTGTGTGTGTGTGTGGTGTTACAAGGACTTTCAGCGTACAATTTACTACTGCCATATGTGACTGTGCTTCAGAAACGTTGGCCTTGTGTGATGTAGACATTCTAACCTACTTCCTGTGTGCTACAAAGACAGTTTAGATCACCGACACTATTTCAGTTCAATATGTGACATATAAACTTTCAAAATAGCTCTGTGCAGAACGTTCTCATAGACATCATAAAAAAATTAATAACGTAATAGTAGTGAATCCTATTGGTTAATTGTTCACATGTTGTTGAATTCTGTATAATTTTGTCTTTTATTTCTTTAACTCATATCCTTGTAAAACTATTTTTCTCTTTATATTTGAAACTTCTTTTTATGTTCCTATCCATAATGTTTAGAACTTTGTCCTCATCCCATTCCTATCTGAAATGAGCCTCGTACAAAACTGTGCTGGGGAAAGGTGGAGAATACGTAATGTGCTCATGTCATTTTGAGTTTTGTATGTCGTCAAAGCGCAAAGCGCACATCAGAGAGAAAGAGAGGGGGAGGGAGGGAGAGAGAGAGAGAGAGAGAGAGAGAGAGAGAGAGAGAGAGAGAGAGAGAGAGAGAGAGAAAGTTGCCTTACTGTGAAACAATCTTAGGTCTTGTTGTGGCACTGTCTTTGCCTGTACACAGTCTGATACATTCTTATCTGAAGTGTGGTAAGTGACGGACGTTTTCTGTAACGCTGTATCGACTCGTGATTGTATCTGTTAGATGAAGAAATATTGACCATAAATGACAGCAAAGGTGGATACGATGTATATATTAGAAAGCAAAAGGATATAAATTTTGAACAATGTCATTATTTTTGAAGAGAAGAAGTTGGAGGAAAGACTGCAGCAGTGCACAACTAGAAATGGTTGTTGTCAGCTAGTGAACTTGCTCAGAACTGAGAGAAAGACAGCCCCACTTCTCTCTGTCGTGCATTGACATATTAATTGATTAAGCTGTTTGGTTTTTATAGAAGTTCTCTGTTAACATTTTACCATTTTTAATTCATTGTTCACTTAGTTAAACATAGTATTGTTCAGACAAATGAAATTTGTGAAGATCACGCGAATTTTTACTCTGTCTTTTTGAATACATACTTCATTCTAAAATCTTTGTCATTGAATATCTCCCCACCCGACTGTTCGTCATCACATATTGCCACATGCAACAGTTTGAATATGTATTTAGAAACAGAAATTTAACTTAGCCACTGCCTGCTTGTTGTGCTTTCAAGAAATCTGCTACAATGTTGTGAAGATGCGAGGTAAATGAAAATTTCTATTAGAGTCACATTATTGTTTTACTTAAACTGTGCATTTAATATGAAGATAAATTGCGTTTTGATTAGTTACAGTTCAGTTCAAATTAGGTTTTGTTTGGTCAAAGGTTAACGCGCGAGTTTAAGTTGGATAATAGTTTATGGGTACATATTTTTGGTAATTTGTAGACTTTTATCAGTGGAAGATAAATTTGGACTAAAATTGCAGACAGGTATAAATATAGTGGGGAGGTTACAATATCTATATACGACTCCACGTGTGAGAGCACAGTCCTGGCTTATGATACACGTTTCGCCTTTTTTAATGTACTGCTTCCGTGTAATACTTATATCGTCTTCCTTAAGTGTGCATTACGAAAATCCACGTAGATTAAGGGGGAGGGTTCAAACTGAATGTAGACAGAGAATAATTTTTAAGCTTTTCTCGGTCTTGTGTGTCCAGGTATCCCCAACCCACATCACTTCCTCGCATTTCAAGGTAGTTATTCTCTAATGTTACACATTCTCGGTCAACTTCATTCTGCAAGGTGTTCGTGATTTTACATATTTAGTCATATTTCCCTAAATTCTGAGTATTTCTCATCAATTTGTCGTAATTACACACTGTTTTCCTCGATTCTTTACGATTTTATATCATTTCATACTATTTCGATTACGATTGGTTCTCACAAGCAATGTTATTTCACAAGTATTAAGCAGGAGAATGAATGTGCCTAACAGACTTGAGCCATTCCCTAGCATGTTATACAGGAGAGTGGACTGATGCCACATATATCAGCAATAATAGTGTGAGGAGGGTGTACTCCTGAGATGTGGTGGTGTTAGGACGAAATGGCTATATTATCCTACACATGAGCAAAACTATTTAACATCTGATCATGATTTTTGTGTGCCAGAGGAATGCTACCAGGGCCGTAGTGACGCTACTGCAAACAGCAATAAGTCTGTTACATCTCCTTTGGCTACTGCTCGTGGTGCTTACACCCACATAAGAAATCGCTGTTTCTTCATGCACATTTTCTTGCAGCAGGGTGTGGGTAGTGACTCAATCTATCAACTACCGAAAATATTTATGTTGTGTTCCCTCGCTCTATTTTCTAGTGAGGCATGATCGCATCCGTCAAAACCACTACTACCACTAATAAGCACGACTGATGCAGGAAATGTGATTGAGGGTACGGACGTTTCCGACCTAAAGACATATAAAATCCGTCAATTTCCTAAGACACAGAACAGCAGTCTCCCGACTTCGTTCTAGTTGGTTTATAAGCAACCTGAGCGGTGGATACACAACGAAGATACCTTCGTAGTGGGGGACGGCTCAGTCACCTCCTACGACACCAGATTAGTGTAGAAGCGAGTAGTTTTTATCATCTTAAAGTCTGTCGCCGTAGCGTTTGGGTAGAGAACTTGCAGGATGGTTGTATGTCAGATGTTGGACATTTATGTCCTGCACTATATAGTATTAGCATTGCATTCCGCATGACTAATACTTCAGAAAACATATGGCTTTAGGAGTGTGTGTATTTATGCTCTACAATCATTTCTCGCTTTCCAGTACCTTCTTGCTACTGATCCAGACACTGGAATAATCCTCTAGAATTGATAGCAGAGTTACGTGAAATATTTCAAACCCCATCCGTCTGGAGCTCCATCATGCATAAACCACACACTTCTTCGTAACCATCTTTTATATCACCACAACACTTTCATGTCTACCACACACTGATAAGGAGTGCTACCCTCCTCGACATGCACGCATATGGATAGATCTTGTGCACTTGGATGGGTGCTGTGAATAAGACTGGTACGGAACACTCTTGGCTGAACAGCAGTTATGGTCTCAGCTTGCTCTGTCCCTCCCCAAGACGCGGAATGTAGCAAGTACAGTACCATCCTACTTCTGGTCAGTTGCAGATTAAATCGGCGACTGTGTTATAGGGAGGGTTGGTCAAGGACATTGGAGATAGATTTTTCAATCTCCGACATTATCGTATGAATGGGAGAATACTCTGTGATTCCCATTCATATAGAGAAAGAAAGCATCTATAATCGTAAATTATGCACTTTGAACGATGTGCTAGAAATATGTAGATAACCTAACTGTATCGAAATAGGACGCTGTCTGGTATATTGTGGTTATTTAAATGTCAGGGATGCTCTGAAACCTTGTAATTTTTTCCGTCAAACTGAAAGAAATCGCTGAACATACATGTTTCATTAAACTCATGTTGTTTCTTTGGGGTTTGAATTCTTGCTTTTTCTTTATTCCGACGAAAGTTTTGAAACAGCAAGGACATTCTGCAGTGATCATTAGTTTTCACAGCAAAATAGTGGAAGTTTTTTCGATTTTACACACGGTGGACATGCATGGGAGATGTAGGATAAGATAATACATCTGTCAGATGTATCGATGTAGAGGTCTGACCTCTGCATTTTGGTCATCTGCAATCGGCGGCAGTGCTGTAGTTCTTTTGTTTTCACATCGTTGTATGTCACAGAATAACGGAATGCAGGGCGAGAGAGACATACGTACTGTATGCTGCAGTCGAACGCAAAAAAAATGATTGTACAGATGCCGTTCTATATTGATAATTCAATCGTTTGAAAAGAATGTAATCCCCCATGCATGATAGTTTATAATTTGAATATGAGGAATGCTCTTAAACTACACTGATTTTACTCACATAACGACTGAGACTATTTCTGAGGAAACAGGACTGTTTTTTATTGTCGTCGCAAGTGCATTTTTATGTTAGGTACTCACTTGTAAGAGGTGCATTGATTTTAAGTACAACTGTTATGCTGAAATGCCTTCTCTCGTAGAACAGTGGATGTCAGTGGAAGCAGTTGGTTGCATCAGGGGCAGTGCAGTGTAACTGCACTTATGGACAAACAACACGTGGCTGGGATAGCCATCATTTGTCTCGCTTTGTTGTGTGGCCCGCTGACCATCCCGAGTCATGTATGCCACCGGGAATGCAGCATCTAACTGAACATGGCCTATGACTGCTTATTGGATGGCAGGTTGCGTGGTGGCATGTAGAAGCAGTAGCAGCTGCCCATTTCCCAACAAGGGGATGTTAGAAAAAGTGATCTTGGGAGTTCTCCAGAATTTCGTTGTTGTTTTGAAGCGGATAGTCTTTCAAGAAATACGTTTAACAGCTTGCACGAAGTGTCCTGTTCTTGAGTCTTTTGTTCATCTGTGACTGATTTCCACAGACCGGGGCAGTATTTCACTGCTACCAGATGGATCTCTTTGTGGACCATCAGCAACAGGTTAGAACAGGCCTGTATCCCTAATCCCTACCAACAGTGAGGTGGGGGAGAGATGAGATGTGGTAGGGGGGGGGGGGAGGTAAGACAGACTCTAAGCTGATTAGTTCGTGACTGTACATTGAGGAGAAAACACATGCAGCTTCCACACCTCTCTCCTGGTGTGATCTTTTGTGGTTGGGCTTTTGTGGTAGTTGTGTTAGTATGATGATTTTCTCAATCCCCGGTAAATGTGTTGCATTGTGACCCATTGATTTAAAGTGCTGATTTTTTTAAAGACAATTTCGATGTGCAATTAGAACAGTGAAGCATCTTCCAACAGCTGTGGTAGTGTGTACCGGCCTTCCTACCTTTCACTTCAGCCTTTTCGCCAACAGCTTCTAGATGAAGGGATGATCTTATGTAGAGTTTGAGTACATCTGCCATTAGTTTAGAGTGCTATTGTAAATTTTTTCCCCAGCAAGATAACACGAGTTGTATGACGTCTTCAGTTTTTGAGCTGTATTGCGATTTTAGGAGCTGCTTGTGTAGGGCTATGCATGTAGTTGGGTAATTAGGACCGATCTTTACTTCAGTTTCCCACCCAAAATAAGTATAGTATCTTTGTCTCCTGCATGTGGCAGTTTCCCTGCATTCACAGTTGCACTTGGGGTTTCTACCCAGAAGGACTGGTATTTAAATCATGAAAAGGGCACTGCCATTTTGGATTTCCCACTAATTACCAGATGGGGGTGGGGGAAGCCGTGGAGAATCAGCACAGCCTTGGGACAAAGAAATTCATGCCATTTTTGGAATTCCCACCCTTTTTTAATTTCCCACCCAAATTCGTAATTCCCACTAAAATTCGAAATTCACACCAACAGGCAAGTGGGGGGAGGGGGAGAGGGAAGGGAGGGAAGAGGAGGGGGAAGGGGTGAGGCCTCACATGCAGGCTGGGGAAATATCATGACATGAGAGGGAGGGTGTTGGGGTAATTAATTGATCTATTAATTAATTAGATATCAAACTGATATCAAATTAGTTGTGGTACCGCCATTGTCCCATTACTCGTACAGTCCTAATGCACTGACTGCACATCATTCAGTGCAGTGCTGCGAAACGGCATCAAGAAAGCGCTGATCTGTGTGTCAGTGGAAAGAGGGGGCACTGCCACACCTCTAGGAAGACAATAGTTCAGCGTCCCCTGTTAACGCTGATTTAACCTGCCGCCCATCGCTAGTTGGCCCCAGTTCTGTCTCAGACTTTGGGAGCAGAGTACTGAGTAATTGGAGGACGATACTTAGTCTGCATTCTGCCAGCTGACACAACAGCATTTGTTTGTCTGTACATGTTCATCACATCTACCGATTTCCGTCCGATTTGGATAATTCCTTCGTTGTGCATTTTTTTTTTTTTTAGTACACATAGCCTATGTCTGTCTGACTGTTCATTAGAGTATTGTGTATAAATTAAGTTAAGTCGGTCCAGAACTTTTCGAGAGTTTTGGTAACAACGTTTCCCATTTATCTACAGCATAAAATACGTATATAAAACATGCACGTATTTGGATGAAACATTGTGTCATAATTTCGAATCAATGGACCGACAACTTTTCGAGATAGGTCAGAGACTGTTAACAAATGTCTGCGGATTGCGGTTGTGTGACCATGTAAGTGAATTGAGGGGTGTAGGGGAAATGGAAGGGCAGTTTTCCTGTTATTCTCTTCTTAGTGGAGGATTTAATTTTTCTGTCTTGAGTTTCTCAGCTTCATGTGGTTTTAGAATTTTACCTGTTTAATCGCAGACTGTTGTACCGGTCCAGATACATATATTTCTTTAGTCCTCTCAGATATGTCAGTTTGTATTGTATAAGAAAAGATAGTGAATCTTAAATTATTGCAAAGTGATGGCAAAAGGCGAAAAGTGGGAAAAATCCATTTATCAATAATTTCGTTGAAATCTGTTGCATGTGTACTGAAAAGAACGTCCGAGGCGCCCCCTAGTTTCATGCTTCGGGGAATGAAGTCGCTGGCAGACTGGTGGAGGCGCTAAACAGTGGTTTAAGAATAAGTGGTACGGCATCTACAGCGCGCCGTTGATCTCTCAAGAATCAACACAAGTATGACACTGCAATCTTGTCAGTCTCTGTGTTGTATCAGTTCTGGATTAACATGTTTATACCCTGGTGTGCAAAACTCAGGTACGAATCTAGCTTTTGCATGATGCATCACTATCAAGTAACACAGTCTGACGAAAGTCAGACCAGACATAGAAAGAACTGCTGCAGTAGATATTATAGTACAGAAGGTAACTGAAAGAAATACGAAAAGAAAAACTCTTTTATTGAAAGACAATGGTTATAATCAAATCACTGTGATTCATGACGGTTCCCTGGAATTACAAAAGATGTGATATTGCTGTCTGAGTGATCACCACGGACGGCAATACATGTTCTGGAACGTGGTGCCATGCTGGCCACAAGGATGGTAAGTGGTTCTTCAGATTGGGCTTTGCATTCCTCCCCAGTGCGGTTGACAACTGCTGGAGGGTCGTTGGTAGAAGCGGACGTGAGTAGTAAGGAAATAGGGTGCTGAGCCCAATTTGGATACCAAATTGACATGCAAATTAATTAAATTGATCAATTAATTATCCCCACTCCCGCATGATGTCAAGTGCTTTCCCCAGCATGCACGTAGGTTCCCCACTTCTCCCTTCCCCCACCTACCCTATTGGCGGGAATTTCGAATTTTGGGGGAAATTCAAAAAATTGTGGGGATTTCAGAAACGGCACCCACGGCTGTGCTGACCTGCCATTGGCGGAAAATTCAAAATGGTGGTGCCCTTTCTGGGATGTGGATGCGACGTCCTCCAGCCTGTCAGGGTCTGCGGCAGCAATTTGTCCCAGCACGTGGGGACGTGCAGCAGCGGCAGCATCCTGGGATCCTGTCGTGCATCTGGTCGGCTTGAAGCAGGCCAATCAGCTGTTATTGCCCACTGAAGGGGAGCCGGAGGTGGTCAAATCCAAAAAATTACGATTTTTTTTTTGCTACAGAAAATTAATTGGAACATTCCTCTTTGATTTATTGTTCTACTCGTCCTAGAAGTGGAGTTATTACCATTTTCCCCCACGCCTGCAGAGGAAATGGGCGGCCACTGAATGCATCTAACACCCTCTCGCGACTTCCTGGCGAACTGCTTGGGATTTTCTCGGCCTGTTACGCATACAGCGCCTTATGTTACGCATACAGTGAGTGTGTAAGGGTTGGCTAGATTGTTTTCTGTGACAAATGAAGCGCTAAGTGCGCGGAACATCGTCTCTTTGCCGTTTACCGTTTCGACTTAGTTCAGTGTTGCGCCTGTTGTTGGTAGTATTATACTTCTTGTGTAAAGCGTTGTTCTGGTTACGATGCCACGTTTTAGTAACCTTGTATATAAGAAGAGGAAGAACGTAGGGAAAAGAAAATTAACGCTAATACCAAGTTGCGATACTACAATTATTGAAACAGTGCGTTCTTCTGCTAAGCAACACATGGCTGGCCATAGCCCTGTGACATCTTCTAGCAAGAAGCTGACTGGTGGAAGTAACAGATTTCGTGAATATGTTAGTGACAAGGAAGTACTGAATATTGGATTATTATCTTCTGTGCTGAAAGAAAGTGTTCTGTGCAAAATGTGTTCAAGTGTAGGAGTGGGACTAGAGATAACAAAGCACTTTGGTTTAGCTTGTGAGATGAAGATAATCTGTGCATGTTGCAAGTATCAAGTGACTTTCTACAATTCACATGCCAGTCTCTTTGGTGAAAATGGACGATCTAGAGTGTTTGATGTGAATGTTCGACTTGTGTATGGTCTTCGATCCATTGGAAAATGGTCTGCTGCTGGTAAACTGTTTTGTGGTATTATGAACTTGCCATCGCCTCCAAGCAAATTTGGGTACTACTGTGAACTGGTAGGATCCTCTGTTGAAGATGTGGCTTTGAAAACCATGAAGGAAGCAGTGGAGGAATCTGTAGAAATGAACGGTGGTTCTAGGGATTTGGTAGTGGCATTAGATGGTTCCTGGCAAAAGAAGGGCATAAATCCCTGAATGAGGTTGTAACTGCTACTTGTGGTGATAGTGCAGAAGTGATAGATGCTGCAATATTATCAAAACATTGTAGGTGCAAAAATAAAATCAAAGGAGAGCACAGTGGAACCTGTGAGGCAAATTTTAGTGGATCAAGTGGAGCAATGGAAGTGAATGGAGTGAAACAAATTTTTGAACGTTCAGTTCCCAGATACAACGTTAGGTACAAATACTACCTTGGGGATGGTGACTCCAAAGGTTTCAAGACTATAGAGGAACTGAAACCGTATGGAAATGAATTTGTAGTTGAAAAGTTGGAATGCATTGGGCATGTGCAAAAGCGTATGGATGCACGGTTTCGAAGGCTCAAACAAACTTTGGGTTCAAGTAAGCTCAGTGATGGAAAGACAATAGGAGGGAGAGGCAGGCTTACTGATGAGGTGATTGAACGTCTACAGAGATACTATGGGTATGCTATAAGGCAAAATACTAGTAATGTTAGTGACATGCGAAAAGCAGTGTGGGCATTGTTCCTTCATACTGCCTCTTCCAATGGATACCCTCAACACAGCCTGTGCCCAAAAGATTCCTGGTGCAAATATAATGCAAAAAAGGACTATGATCACAAACATGGTTTGCCAGCAGCTGTGATAAATGCAATAAAACCAATTTTAATGACTTAGCACAGCCAGAATTGTTACACAAATGTCTACACGGAAAGACGCAGAATCCTAATGAGAGCGTAAACAATTTGATTTGGAAAGTGATTCCTAAAAGGGTGTTTGTAAGCATAAAAACACTGCACTTTGGCATTTATGATGCAATAGCAACCTACAACCAAGGGAACAGTGTGAAGTTCTGAAGGCATTAGGATTTACAGCTGGGGTGAACACTGTATGAGCACTAAGAAATATTGACAGAGAAAGGATAAGAGGAGCAGAAAGAAGAGAAAGGCATATGAAGTATGATGGAACAACAGGCCAGAAAAGAAGACAGAAGAGGAAGCTTTTGGAGGATGAAGAAGAAGACCCTGATAATCCATCCTATAGTGCAGGAATGTATTGAGAAACTTTGATAGCCATTTCCTGTAAATTAGAATTTTTCGAATATAAGGAACATTTTCTCAAAATCCACTCAAGCTAGAGAGATGAAATTTTTATACAGCACTCCTAGTGGTCAAACTTACAGTGTAACACGGCCATTTGGCAATTTGTTCAGTAGTTTCATTTCAGTTTAATTATAAAGGAATTATTTGTAAAAAATTTGGGTCATTAATTAAAAAGATAATTAGAAGGAAACTAGAAAAGATACTCCAAAATCCCTCTGTCATAACTGCAATACTAAACCACTCTATATGTAAAAAAAATTCAAATTTTTCTATTTGGTAGTTTATTCATAAATGTTCCTCAAACTTAGTGATTTTAACATGGGCAGCGTAGGCACCTCCGGCTCCCCTGAAGGTGCCCAGTCAGCTCCTGACTCACAGAAGTGCACAGGGGATTCTAATCAGCATGACGCAGGTTGGCTCTGAACCCCCTCATTTGCAAAATCACGGAATAATCCAATGATACTTCGTGGTCAAAGTGAGGATGTAGTGGATGAGAAGATACAAATTAAATCCTGTGCACCACTACTGTTCAATTCAATGTATAATTTTACCACTTGTGGCTCGAAGTGTTTACATATTGGTAGAGAAGTATCCACAGACAGAGACTGGCGTGTTCTGATAAAGATCGAGAATGCAGCTAAAAGTCTTAAAGTGTGGTTTACGGACGTGGAATGCGATGGAGTGTGTCGTGCAAAAGCCTACATCAAGCTGCAGTTGACTGCTGAGTATCATCTGAGACATCCTCCTCCAGACATTTACTGTGCTACTCTAACTGTATCCATTACAACAGTGTATGATGACTTTGGACTCCGTGTGAAATCAGGTGACACATCCATTTGTCTACAGCGCTCCATCATTACAAACTTCATTACAGGTGCTGCTACACATTGTGTTGGGAAGATTAAACAGATGGCTGCCTTCTGTTAAAGCTGTGTATAGAGACATTGCATAGTATCTCTGTACAGTGTGCACATAAGTGACTTCGAACAGTGGGTCAGTACGGTGCCAAAAGAAACTTACTTACTTACTGCCAATAAATTCGAGAGAAATATGTGTTGAATTCTGTGCTTACAAGAAGGCTTTATTTTCTGTGCACTGTACTGGTGTTAGCCGGCAGGAGTGGCCGAGCGGTTCTAGGCGCTACAGTCTGGAACTGCGCGACTGCTACTGTCGCAGGTTAGAATCCTGCCTCGGGCATGGATGTGTGTGACGTCCTTAGGTTAGTTTGGTTTAAGTAGTTCTAAGTTCTAGGGGACTGATGACCTCAGAAGTTAAGTTCCATAGTGCTAAGGACCATTTGATTTGTACTGGTGTTAAGATAAAGAAAGAACCTACTGCTGCAGTGCACCCCATGTGTTTTATTCCATACCTCACACTATATTGCATGAACTGAAGCTATTTCTAATAGTATTTTCACTGCAAACATGCAACAGCAGAAAATACTATAAAAGCTCATTGCACGCCAGTACCTGACATAGTAGATATCATGGCAGGGTAGCTGAAGCATCAAGACTTTGTTGTAAGTGACTGGACCTGTGAAAATGTGCAAGAAGATGGAAGAAGAATAGAAGAATGTCGTACTCCTCCCTGACAACATACGTGCAGTAACTGTAGGTCCATCCAGCTGTGAGAAGACAAATGTTCTGATGTTGCGAACAGATCCGAATAGAGTCCGCTTTGGGCATGTATGTGTATTTTCAAAAATACTGTTTCAGCCCAAATACCAATTATTATAGGAGATACTTCAGTGCATAGATGTTGTGACATACACGACGTTCGGAAAAACTAAAGTGAAGCACAGTGTTCATATGTGACGATGTTTCTGTGGAAAATCAAAATCAAATTCGACGATATTCCTGCTTTGGTCGCCATATGGCTGGTGATGTACTTTATCTGAGTCAGACATAATCCAGAATCCAAAAACAGCTGGTAAGGGACAATCCAAATCTAGTTATAGCATTCAAAGAGGATAATCTGAATTTAAAACAAATTAACCAGGTTTATATAGGAATTAATATTTCATTCAATGATACTGTAAAAATATGTGCAAATTGATGGAATCGCTCACAGTATGGGTTTCTCGTTATTCATAAAACAATAAAACTAAATGATGGCAGGGATACAGGGTGAGTCATAAATGAGAAAAAATATGTCGAGGACCGCATGCTGCTATGCGTAACACGTGACGCACCGTTGTTAATTTCGTTCTCCTCGGTGTATTGTGTACGTAAAACAAAAACACCTGTTAACCATTGAACGAGATACCGAAGAGCCTCACGATCACAACATGTCATTCACCCATAGATACAACACATGACACACCAATGAGCTGATGTGTATCTGCCAGCGTTTGAAAGATACGAGAAAGAACAAATCCCATCGTAATGTAGGTGAAATTGTATCAGAACTTGTGAATCACACGTTGCCGGTGGTAACGGAGTGTACAGTCCCATGTCAGGGAATGTGTGTCCTGTAAGCGGAAAGAGTGGTGAACGGCGGAAGTAAAACTGCGGCGTCCGCAGCTCGTGGCCGTGCGGTAGCGTTCTCGCTTCCCACGCCCGGGTTCCCGGGTTCGGTTCCCCGCGGGGTCAGGGACTTTCTCTGCCTCGTGATGACTGGGTGTTGTGTGATGTCCTTAAGTTAATTAGGTTTAAGTAGTTCTAAGTTCTAGGGGACTGATGACCATAGATGTTACGTCCCATAGTGCTCAGAGCCATTTTTTTTTTTAAACCGCGGCGTGCGTGACGTGTTTACAACACCTCTGCTCACTTGCCCGATACTCGCCGTATCGACAGCTGCTAACGGTAGCGTCACAGTGTTACTACTAAGTACCATGGAAAGTTTCACAGACGAGGAATACGCCGACATCCACCTCACCTACGGGCTTGCAGATGGAAGAGCTAACGTTGCAAGGCAACTGTATCAAGAGAGGTTTCTTAGCCGGCGCCTTCCATCCGCAAAAACGTTTTACTCTGTGGAAAGCCGCTTGAGGGAGTATGGTGCATGTGTAGCACCTCCAGGACTTAGAGGTGGTGGCCGACCGTCGACGTACAGGACGGATGACGAAGAAAAAGTGTTACAAACTGTTGCGGAGGACCGAACAATAAGCACCCTGAAACAAGGCCAATTTAAACTTATGTTCCACTCAGTAATTTACAAAACTTAATTAAAAGTTTAAATAACAGATCTGACATTGTCTTTACATAGGGTATTCTCGCATTAGTGGAGTCGGGTAAATGTGAAGATGTCTTGGTGGCAACGTCAGCACGACGTCTGATGGAAGGTGCAGGACAGGTGTGTGTAGATACGGAGAATGACCCTGTTGCTAGTGTGTGTGGAATGGTAGGTATGGTCAGGAAGAAGGTTGATCCTCAGGCAGTCTCTCGCCACTGCGGCCGGAATGTACTATCTACTGTTACGCGAGTACTCCATAGAAACCATTACCATCCCTTTTGGTTACAGAAGGTACAAGCATTATTGCCGGAAGACTACCAGAGGAGGCTGGACTTCTGTAACTTTATCTTACGGCGTCAGACCCACGACCAGCATTTTTCACGAACAATACTGTTCATCGACGAAGCCTATTTCACCAATGCACGAGTGGGCGGAAGAAATCCCCACACAGCACAGTGATACGAGGGTACCAACAACGATGCGGTGTCAATATCTGGTGTGGTGTTATCGATCACCATCTCATAGGGCCACATGTGCTACCACAAAGGCTTACAGGAGAGCGGTATCAGCGTTTCGTGGGTGCTACATTGCCGGAATTGTTGGAAGACGTTAGTTTGGCCTCTCGTATGAATCTGCATCATGCTCACTTCAGCGGAACAGTGCGACGCCACCTGGACGATGCCTTCCTATCATAATGGATCGATCGTGGAGGCCCTGTAGCATGGCCAACAAGATCGCCAGATCTGAATCCACTGGATTTGTTTTTGTGGGGCCATCAGAAATCTGTGATTTATGAAGGAGAGGTTGTTGATGTCAACACCCTTCAACGCAGAATACAACATGCCTGTGACATTACGCAAAGAGATACAGTCATGTTGGATCGTGTTCAGCAATCATTCCTGCGAAGAGTTCAACTTTGCCACTGCAGTTTCTGGTCATGTGTTTTTATGTTAGTTTCGATTTGTACAGCTGTACTGTATGGTCTGTATTAACTACCACATACTTGTGTAGTTGTATTTTGTATTCTGCGTCTATGTACTCGTTTCTTAAAACTAAGTCTGGGACACAAAAACCAAATTATAAAGCATCCGTGTACAGTAGTGCAGCCCCCCTTGCGTACTTTTTCCTATATCAACGATACATAATACCGGCCAGCGTAACCGGTACGAGATAGGTGTGGGCGCTGTCATTGCTCGCAGAGTCACGCAGACCGTCGTTTGGCGCCGCATGCCTCGCCTTCTCGTGAGCGGCTAGACTACCTACAACACTTCCATGTTGTGCCCTGTTGCCTATCTGTCCCCTTGACCAATGTCGTTAACACCCAAAAGTCCACTTCATATTTCCAGATTTTTACCTTTCAATTGCATTGTCATTTATTGACATAGGAACATGCGGAAAACGAATCTATGTGTGTAGCTCAGTGTGTAACAATTTTGCACGATATATTTTTCCTCATTTATGACTCACCTTGTAGAGAGAACTTCCAGGAGTTCCTGCAAATATAGCCTTGGAAAGAGGTGAGTACATCAGTATACAAGTATGCATCACCACAGTTAAATTCACACGCATGATGGGAGCTCAGTCTGACTGGATGGGTGTGTGTAGACAAAACATTTGTTTGTACATGGGCGCGAAAACACAAACTCTCGAATGTATAGTTGGAGGCATATGCAAGAAACTAGAAACATATTTTCATATCCTTCTGAGACTGAGCAATACACTGAGTGATCGGGTTAATGCAATCGAAAAGAAAGTAAACAGCTTAACTGAAGGGGAAATAGCTGTTATTGAGAAGGGGACATTGTGTGAATGGGTTAATGCAAATGAAAAGAGAGTAGGTGACATAACTGAAGTGAAAATAGCTGTTATTAACAAGGGAGAGCAGCATAAGAAGAAGAGTGGGTAAATAAAACCTAATGCTGCACAGAATTCCTATTAGTATACAATGATATGTCAACTAAGCTTAAAGTAATTGAGGCACGGAAGGCCGTTTGAGAGAAATTACGGCTGCTGAGATTAGGGCATTTGAAGTGGGAGCAAACACTAAGTAAAACTCTTAAGCCAGTTACAGAATTTCTCAGTTAACTCTTAGCAGAATTGTGCAATCACAACAATGCCCTTACCGATTTCATTAAGCGTCACAGTGATGCTAGGATAGGCAAAGTATTTGGTGTCAGCAGAGTAAAACCATACATGCTGGGCACACAGCCTGTGAGTTTAATTGAGAACACAATACAAATCGGAGATAGACAGTTTCAGAGAACACCTGGTCTGATGAACCTTATTTTTCTACGGCCCACAAAAATTGTGAATCATTTCCCTAGAGATCTGGTAATGTATCGTGAAATATTGCATTTGACTGACCTGGACAAGAATGTGAAAAGTCAAAGCACTGTGTAACACAAATCCATTATAAAACCTTTATTGGATGGTGAAAAAAAGTTGCAGTGGTGATGGTACTGACATTTAGCACAAAACAGTGAGCAATCGACTCCCGCAGTATATATATTACGATGACGTCAACAAGCTAATATATTGGCTACAGTTGCCTCTGGTTATACAGCTCATTTGAACCAAGTTGTTTCAGAAATTTCTGAGCTTAAAGTGAGAGGTATCATCGAATAAGTATGGAGACTGTAGTTCGAGATCTGCACAAACCAACATGCAAAACGTACCTTCGTAGAAATGTTGTGAATAAAGGTTTGGGCGACCTGTGGCAGGCGTATCTTGTCTACATGAGAGAATACTCACGTATAAATAACAGATTCAAATATGTTCTAATCGTCATTGATTCTTATTCAAAATTTGCCTGGCCATTACCAGTGAAAGCGAAGAGGGAAGGATGTCGCGCATGTATTTGAGCGATTGCTGCAGACAGGAAAGAATTGAAGCCCAGACAACCTTCAAACAGATCAAGGCGGCGAATTTTACAATGGATATTTCAAGACTGTGATGGAGCGGTGTGGAATACATCACTACTCGACGTTCACCCACCTGAAGGCGAGTATCGTGGAATGTCTGAACAGAACAGTGAAAGCCCAAATGTCGATGCGATTCAATCTTCGTGGCTTACTCAAATGGACCGACTTCCTCCCGCAAATAATTGCAGAGCATAATCAAACCAGACGTCGCACAATAAAGATGAGGTCAATCGATGTTCATGACAACAAACGTCTAGAAACATTATACAGTTGCATTAAAATTGTAGATCCTCACAAACAGCAGTTGAATGGAAGTGATTTAGTACGCATTACAAAACACAAACAGTATTTCAGAATTCATACATGCCAGACTGGTAAACCGAGATATTCACAATTTCAAAAGTGCAGAGAACGAATCCTAGAATCTCCTTCTTAAAGGACAGCAGTGGTACTGAAATTACAGGATGCTTTTCCACAGAAGAGTTACAGAAGAGTTCGGAACCAGAAGTGTGTCTCGTGGAGAGGGTCATATGGCGCCGAGAGATCGAAGCGTTAGTTAAATGGGTTAGTTTTCCTGCATCAAAAAACAGCTGGATCGATGTCGGTGACTTGCTACATAATAGGGTGCGCAGATCACAACCACTTCAGTACTATAATATGCGTAATAGGAGACGCATTAAAGGAGGAGGCGGTGTTCTCGACAAACTACCAGTCGAATTACACATTCCTAGATATAACTTCTGTGGACCTGGAACATAACTTCATAAACAGTTGGCAACGGGTGATAAACATGGAACACGACCTCGCTTCGCAGCAAACTAAGATTGGCACGCAGTGATGAAGGGATAAGTCTACTATACGAAGTGTGTATGGAACACGACATCGCTTACGCAGAAAATAAAGATCGTCACACTGCAGATAGAATTTTAGCTGACAAAGCTATGCGAGAAGGGAAGTTCGTATAGGTAGACGCATTGCAGAATTTGCAGGTGAAGAAACCATGCTCGGTAAAGTTAAGTTGGACTTAGATGTGAAGAAGTTCAGCTAAGATATGAGCGCTGCACGTCGGGTGCTAAGGAAGAAGACAGCTAAAGTGTGCATGAAAAACTAAATTCTGACAGCGATGTACGCAGCTAAAAGCGCCCCGAATCAGAAAGGAGCGATAAAAAGAAGGTCGATTAAACCACCCAGGGTTCTACCAACATCCAAGATGTCGGGTGGAGTTAGCTTCCTCATTCCTGCCCTAGGCGGCCTCTCGGCAGCGGGCTCACTGGGCGAGGGTGCTGTGTCTGTTGCCAGGACAGTCTAGAATGCTGAAAACTCTCAGGAGGCACGAAGACGTAACCACATAACAGAGGCAGCGGCCATCGGAAAAGCACTATAATTGAAACCATACAAGGACGGACCAAGTCTCTTCATAAACAAAGAAAAGCCCCCTAGCAGTCGAGCTAGACAGGGCACTTACAAATACAGATCTGCTTAACTTTGTTAAGACGAAATTCACCATTCTGAGGTGTATTTTTGTAGAATACATTACCGAAGACTTTGTGGAAATCAGGAGAACGCGGAATTATGAAACTGGAACTCACTGGGTAGCATATGTTAAAAAAATAAATAAAAATAACATCTACTATTTCGACTCATTCGGCGACCTGAAAACTCCAGAAGAATTATACTTGACAGGCAGAAGCCATGTGTTCTACAATTTGCGACGCTACTAAGACTTTCGTACATTCCTCCGGGGTCACCTATGCATCATGTTCCTCCAGACGTTTACGGATGATATTTAAGGACGGGAATTTCCCACCAACTGATTTAAGCGTTGGAGATTGAAGCATCGCGCTGATTGGACTGGAGACATACAACGCCATCCCAAATATCACGGAGGCTAACAATAAACTGCATCTGAAGTTAATGTTAAAAACGAAATTGTGGAAGTTGAACCTGGTGCATACGATACTGATGACTTAAACGAAGCTTCAAAACACTCTGGAAAAGTGGATTGAGCTCCGTGCAAACATCAGTACACATAAATCTGAAATGGAAAAAATGGAAATCTTGCGGGGCAGGTCCGGCCGCCTCGGTGCAGGTCTTATTACATTCGACGCCACATTGGGCGACCTGCGCGGCGGATGGGGATGAAATGATGATGAAGACATCATGACAGCCAGTCCCTGAGCGGAGAAAATCTCCAACCGAGCCGGGAATCGAACCCGAACGGTGAATGCAGAAAGGTTCAATACGGCCACTACTGGATTTCACAAAGGGACATGTTTTGAAGACGGATACCAGTAAATTTTACAAATCTGATCAGACACTGGTTATTCTCCCTGTCAATACAATCTGTATTGAGTGTAAGATTGCAACGAACTGATAGCTTAACGATGCACTGATTCATTGAATTTATAGATTTTTCCCATCAGTTGGAGGAGAGAATAAGATTTTTCAGATGCCTACCGACGCTATGTATCTTCCAGTGACAGTTCAGACATTGGACTGCCTCAAGCTGCGTATTGTGGACCAGAACATCAACTTGCGGACTTTCATGGTAAGGAAATCGTTGTGCGGTTTCATTTAAGACAGGATGGGCGACAAGTATAAAACCAGCTGACACAGCGCACTGCACAGCACTTCGCAGAAGAACCGTGAAGTGATAACGTGCGAACTACACGTTTCTCAAGTCAGTCGGTTTGAAACCTCGCAATGACGTGTTCGCTCAATATATCACACCCAGTTGAATATGATGAGCGAATCATACACTAGGAATACTTCTCACATAAACCTTATGCTTCAACGAAATTTAACAAGAACGATGAAATAAGGATTGTCATCTAGCACCAAGACGCTTTAACTTTTCCAAGCTAGAGTTTCATATATATGGATGGATCATTTAAGAAAAAGGATGGCAGTCATACAGTGGCATCAAAGTTTACGAGTAATGCTTTCGCATTCCTGTGCCAGGAAGTACGACATAAGCTTAATAGAGTAGAGCTTGAGCGTACATATGATGTCGGCATAGCATCAAACCTTAAAACATGTGTCTCATCACCATCCTCGGATTTGAATGGTTTAGAAAATACAGGATGTTTCATAGACGAGCCTGTGGGCAGAACAGCAGACGAGTTCCGACGATTTACTGCATGCATACGTCTAAAAATGCTTGTGGGGTACTTTGAGGTCATGCAGCGAATTGTTATGAATGCTGAACAGGAACTCATTCTGGAACACAGTGCAATGGATGGCAGCTCATACTTTGACGGAGGTCAAGAGGAGAATCGGACCATCATCAATAGAATTTTATTGAAAATGCCACAAATCACTGTGGCAGACGAGGAGTGTTTGAAGCTTTTAAAAGTTCTTATACAGGTACGTATCTGTCATTTACTTTCCGCTCATGGAAGGTTTTTGAGTATCCAGTACTGCCAACAGCGAGCCGACAAATATGGTCTATTAAAACCTCGTTGCAGCTGGAAACTCCGAAATTCACAGAAGGACGAATTTAGCAAATAATTCCACCATATTTCCCAACTGTAATTTAACTAATGCCAGAGTCTACTTGAATTCAGAATTCTGTCTGCATGACATTTTACTACTACAGTGGGAGCAGAATGTATACAGTGTAACTTTCGACATGAATGCAAAGTTCTGGACTTCTTACTACGAAGGTGCTGAAGAGGAAGTATACCTATGAAGTCCACGGAAATTCAAAGAGTTGGCGCCAATCAGCGTAACAGACTCTTCTAAGCAGAATGAGATAATTAATACAGGACCAATAGATGTACAAATCAAATTTGAGACCTCATCAATTTCCCCAGAACTCATTGCACTGTATGCTCTAGTTCTACCCACTTACTAGTGTTGTGTAGCGTGCTGCATAAATGACGAAGTGCTGTGTCATACCCAGCACTCCGTCTTCAGGCCACGAGTGGCCTACCGGGACCATCCGACCGCCGTGTCATCCTCAGGAGTATGCAGATAGGAGGGGCGTGGGGTCAGCACGCCGCTCTCCCGGTCGTTATGATGGTATTCTTGACCGAAGCCGCTACTATTCGGTCGAGTAGCTCCTCAATTGGCATCATGAGGCTGAGTGCACCCCGAAAAAAATGGCAACAGCGCATGGCAGCCTGGATGGACACCCATCCAAGTGCCGACCACGCCCGACAGCGCCCGACAGCGCTTAACTTCGGTGATCTCACGGGAACCGGTGTAGCCACTGCGGCAATGCCGTTGCCATGTCATACCCAGATCGTTTCACATTGACAACTTGGAGTGTGACCGTCTTTGCTGACATTCAACTTTTCTACGATGAGTGCAGAAAATTCATATTTAAAGTTGTTGCATTCATAATATACACAGAAGATGCTGGTATAATAGGGACATTCTCAGCAAGTATTGCATTACTAAGGTGTTTCAAGGATGTGGAGTGTGCTAAAACACGGGCGAGTGCGAAGTGGCTAACACGTTTCTTTCATGGACTTTACTGGGACGATCCTGGCATACCTTATAAAGATATGATGACGTCACATCGAATATTCGATCACCTACGTCAAAGGCGAGGAGAAGATAGGTCACATGTACTCAGCGAATCTTCAAGACAGTATCTTTGCAAGACCTGGAATTCTACAGGTGCCCTGCTTCCTATTCATCAGCTGAAGAAGAAGATGAAGACGTTTGAAAATAGTGTTGTGTTTCCTTGTCAAAGTGTTAAATTACTTTTAAGTTGGATTAATGAAAATAATTGAATTTTTTACCTCACTCTCTGTGTTTTTCTTTCTTACTACCAAGTTCTCACTTAGATAGTATGTATATGTGCCCAGATTCTACGTCTGTGGCTTTGTTCAAGCACAGATGATATAATTTGAGATATGTTTGCAATATTTCTTTGGAAGCGGACACGATCACGTGACACTTCTACCAGAAACCTATATGTGCAGTAAGATAGGCGAAATCCCATGCAATCATTACATACTTTTTTGTTTTCCTCCATCTTAAATGTCACCTCCCTCATGCTTCAAACTAATACCTTGTACATCTTGTCTTTATATACATATGTAAGGGTAGGGATTTGTGAAATATCAATTAAGATGTATGCTAACGAATAACAATTTTTAATACACTACTGGTGATTAAAACTGCTACACCAAGAAGAAACGCAGATGATAAACGGGTATTCATTGGACACACATATTATACTAGAACTGGCATGTGATTACATTTTCACGCACTTTGGGTGCATAGATTCTGAGAAATCAGTACCCAGGACAACCATCTCTGGCCGTAATAACGGCCTTGATACGCCTGGGCATTGGGTCAAACAGAACTTGGATGGCGTGTACAGGTACAGCTGCCCATTCAGCTTCAACACGATACCACAGTTCATCAAGAGTAGTGACTCGTTTATTGTGACGAGCCAGTTGCTCGGCCACCAGTGACCAGACGTTTTCAATTGGTGAGTGATCTGGAGAATGTGTTGGCCAGGGCAGCAGTCGAACATTTCATGTATCCAGAAAGGCCCGTACAGCACCTGAAACATGCGGTCGTGCATTATCCTGCTGAAATGTAGGGTTTCGCAGGGATCGAATGAAGGGTAGAGCCACGGGTCGTAACACATCTGAAATGTAACATCCACTGTTCAAAGTGCCGTCAATCGAACAAGAGGTGTCCGAGACGTGTAACCAATGGTACCCCATACCATCACGCCGGGTGATGCGCTAGTATGGCGATGACGAATACACGCTTCCAATGTGCGTTCACCGCGATGTCGCCAAACACGGATGCGACCATCATGATGCTGTAAACAAAACCTGGATTCATCCGAAAAAATGACGTTTTGCCATTCGTGCACCCAGGTTCATCGTTGAGTACCCCATCGCAGGCGCTCCTGTCTGATGCATCGTCAAGGGTAACCACAGCCACGGTCTCCGAGCTGATAATCGTCCATGCTGCTGGAAACGTCGTCGAACTGTTCGTGCAGATGGTTGTTGTCTTGCAAACGTCCCCATCTGTTGACTCAGGGATCGAGACGTGGCTGCACGATCTGGTACAGCCATGTAGATAAGATGCCTGCCATTTCGACTGCTAATGGTACGAGGCCGTTGGGATCCTGCACGGCGTTCCGTATTACCCTCCTGAACCCACGGATTCCATATTCTGCTAACAGTCTTTGGATCTCGACAAAGGCGATCAACAATGTCGCGATACGATAAACCGCAATCGCGATAGGCTACAGTCCGACCTTTATCAAAGTCGGAAACGTGATGGTACGCATTTCTCCTCCTTACACGAGGCATCACAACAACGTTTCAACAGGCAACGCCGGTCAACTGCTGTTTGTGTATGACAAATCGGTTGGAAATTTTCCTCATGTCAGCACGTTGTAATTGTCGCCACCGGCGCCAACCCTGTGTGAATGCTCTAAAAAGCTTATCATTTGCATATCACATCATCTTCTTCCTGTCGGTTAAATTTCGCGTCTGTAGCACGTCATTTCATGGTGTAGCAATTTTAATGGCCAGTAGTGTATTTAGTCATAAATATTCACAATAGTAATACAGGTTACATTTAAAAATCTTGTTTTTACAATACATAAAGTAACACACCTTTTAAATCCACAGTTCTTGTTACTGTTTCAAATTTTTTTATTCACAGTTCTCCGTTTTACAAATAACAGTACTGACTGAAGAAAATTTTTTCTTTACATTGCAGTACTGCTTATAGTTACTGTAAGGTAAAGATTCTTTTTCACTAATACTAATACTATTACTAGTGAAATTCCACCCAAATAGAAGGCTTAATATATACGTCGCAGTGGGGTATACTAAACATTTCCGACTGAAGCCGCTGAAATTATTCAATAATACAATGAGCGGATGGCCCTAAAATGTTGATCCCAAACAGCTGCAATAAAATCACCTGGGGAGAACTCACACTTAAAACTAGTATGGCTTGGGCAGCTAGCGGTTGGTGAAACTCAATAACTATTTTATTTACTCATGTACTCCCACAATCACACACACACACACACACATGAAGTGCAAAAGGGAGAAAATATGTTAATAATATTTTTTTCCTCAATTTACAATTTTATAACTTCTTTGATGATTTTACTTCAATTTTTAAACTTATATATTGCACATTTTAACTGTTTTTAATATTTTTTTTCCGTAACTTTGTGATTATATATTCATGCATACATGGTATGCTACTTATTAAGGACCGGCCGATGTGGCCTAGCTGTTCTAGGCGCTTCAGTCTGGAACCGCGCGAGCGCTACGGTCGCAGGTTCGAATGCTGCCTTGGGCATAGATGTGTGTTATATCCTTATGTTAGTTAGGTTTAAGTAGTTCTAAGTTCCAGGGGATTGATGACCTCAGATATTAAGTCCCATAGTGCTCAGAGTCATTTGAACCATTTTCTACTTATTAAGGAAAAAATAAACAGAATATGTTTACAGGGAGGCATACATATTTACACAGGCTGCCAAATGCACTCATTAGCATACACCAGACACATAAGCAATCACACATGTAGGCACACCGCACATCGTACACATACAATATTTACACTGTGACAAAGCGGCATACAAGCTCTCTCTCAGCCAGTCATTCACACCGCTGGAGTCCTCCACCCCCTATCGCACTTCAAGTAAATAATGTGAGTACGGGAGGGTTTCGATCGCGTCATCACAAATGTCTCTTTTACCGTCATGAGATGCCAATCCTTCTTTAGATATCAGCACAGTGTACACCTCGTGGCTTTGTGATCGAGTACTAGTTTGCTGTACCATATGCGAAGGTTGCGGGGGAGCCCCCCGAACACCACTGTACAGGCATTGCAAGTAGTCTTCGACTGTGTGATGCCACACGTTGCACACACTTGGCCAACCTCTGGGGTCTCAATATATTGTACGATATGCACACATTTTGGATCTTACACCCGCAAACTCCATAATCGGCAATCCATTCGCGTCATCTTTCATTAAGGCAATAAGCTTCTTGTTATGAGGAACAATGCCTTAAGGATTACCGGCTATGTATCCCAATGTATCGAATTGATAACTTTGATATTCAATTACTTCATATGTACTGCAGTTCTTCACCCAACAGATGAAGCTATTAGCCATATAAAGTAACTTTGGTTCCACAAAATGAGTTTTAGCACACTCATAGTGGAGCTGTACTTGAGGAGTTTGGAGATGTCTAGTATACACATCGCCAAATAGATAGGTTTCGTAAACTCTACTGAAACCTTTGACTTCTCAACAGCAACGAAGTTCTCCTTGATAATAATGACCCACTTAAAATTTGGTCTAGTGATGCACATTCTTAAGCCTCAAAGACCATCCCATTCGCTCCTAATAAAAATATCGCTTTCATTTGTTACATTCTGTATGGTTTTACATAAAACAGAACTATTCGTTAATTTATAAAAATCTTTTTCAAAATCACTAGTCGAGCCCGCCTTCTTTTAGGTTTTTCAATTCAATATACGCTTTCAATCAACCCGGGGGACTGATTGAAGGAGACAGGTCGGGTGATTGTACCTAGCTCCATCCCTAAGCTGAGGCACTGCTGGAGATTACGATGATGAATTATGTACCTCTGTCTACCTGCTTAGCTGAGTGGTAACGTGTTTGCCTGGCATGCTGTGGGCCCGGGTTCAATTTCCGGCCGCGATTGGGGATTTTATCCACTCATGGACTAGGTGTTTTGTTGTCCTCATTATCATCACCGACGCGCAAGTCACCCAATGTGGCGTCGATTGAAATAAGACTTGCACCCGGAAGCCGAACTTCCCCAGTTGAGGCCTCCTGGCCAACAATGCCACACAATCATTTCATTTTTTCATGTATCTCTGGCTTGTGTCCAACAGTTGTCATCAGTTTACAAATAGTGCTTTGTTGTGGAACTTGTTGCTCTGGACATAACGGAATTCACTTTCGTTTTCAGGTAGCTATTGAAACCCACCAACTGGCGGTGACTGCATCATGGCATGCCTGTGTAAGTTATTCACATCCAAATACAAAATATAACTTGAATCGACAGACGCAAAGAAACCTGCACCCATAGGAGGGTTATTTGCTTTGTCGTGTCCATGGACACACTGTGCAAAGTCCCCCACGGAATCCACTCTCAAAGAAAAGAAGCCTATCAACACCAGTCAAAAGTTAGAAGCTGCACCTCGTTTTCTTGAGCGTTGCATCCCAGGACAACCCATATGAAGTTTAGTAAAAGGCAGGGTCCAGAGAGTATGTGGAAATGCATATGCTCCAGAACTTTTGAAAAACATCCACAAGCAAGCACACTTAGGTGTCCATGTATAGTCTTGTGGATTCATGCAAACTGGGAATGTTGAGTTCCAACCAGGCATTCATAGCATGTTCATCATCTGCACTAACTATGGCAACGCCTGAGAGAATACTGGTAAATGCAGATATGTCAGGTACCTTGGTTTCATAGTTTTGCCTCATTATCCAGATGCACATAAGGGAAAACTTTTCCTAGTCAGAAGCTGAAACCTCTCCTCCGCAGCGTATGCAGATCGGGTGATAGATATCTTCCTGAGGTAGAGTTTCAACGAGTTTTTGGAGTGGTTCCTGCATAAAACGTAGCATGTCAAGGAAGCAGAGCGTAACTTTTGACTTCATTAGTTTGGAGAACGAAATATGTTTCTCAACAGACAGTACGCTGACCTGATTTTTCTACCAGCCGAAATCAGCCAGTTGCTCAACTAAAACTAATTTCTCTCACAAGCCTGGATTGACCATGCAAAACAAGTATTATTCTTTTCATTTTTAATTTAAGCCTGCTTGTTCTTGATATCCACAAGGAGTTTGATATAACTGGACCCTCCTTTTAACGCCTCACAGGCATATGGATGTAGAGGTGTGGTATCTGGCTGAGTGTGTAACCTCCCCTCACTTATCGACCTTAATGACAGTGAAAATATTAAACCGCGTGTACCTAATGGAAATTTGGGAAAAGCAATCGTCACCGAAGTTAATCTGTCGGTAAAGAGGGAGGAAAGGGTTACATCTAAATGAAAGGAAAAATGCAAATGAAACTGGTGGAAATTAATTTTGAAAAGGGGTAAAGTTAATGAAGAAAGTAAATGTGCGGCCGTTACGTTAACAATTAACTAGCGGTAATTAGATATTTGCGATTTGGGGGAAATTACGGTCGCCAGTCCTAAGGACAATTACTATAGTAACTGAAAAAGAAAGGTAATTACACATATAATTAGCACTAGAAGCATGGCAACTGAAGGTTGACACGTGTAGTGTGAAAACCGAAAGTTTGTCAGAAGTAATAACTTTCGCTGCACTCTGACTTAATTTAGCAAAAGAATTAATAAAACCGGAAAACTGAAAGTTAATTTAGTGACTGAAATTAATAAGAAGCTTTCTTTCTTAAGCACATCGAAATTCAGTAAAATACGGTTAGTCTTGGACTACCTCAACAATCATTTCAAAAGCTACTTGAATCTAAGCAATTTAGAAATAAGAGATTTAGCTTTGAACTTGAATTAAATGATTCTGAACAATTAACAATAGTAAGATTTAGTACGTACCAAGCTGAGCTGCAATCACAGGTAAGCTAAAATACGGTAACTAAACTCGCACTCTTAATTTGTGCTTGCGTAATCTAAATATGATAGCCAGCTATGAATACTTAAACTGAACTTTGAAATTAAAGCAGTGAAATGGAATGATTGTACTTTAACGCTGGCATCTGAATTTCAACGACACTCGGGTTGATTTCGGAAAAGGAAGGGACCCTGCTTGGTAATGCAATTGGGACAATGAGCAACAAAGGTTCATGCTAAGTTGCTGTAATTTTGCGAGGCAAATGGAACAATTTGAAAAGCTGAGGTCGGCCATACAGTTCTAAAACTTTACGTGCTTCCAGTCTTCCTTGTTGGTTGATTGAAGGTTTGAAGCCGTCGATCGAGGAGGCGGCGACAGTCACTCATTGTCGGCCGTCGCTGTTGCAGAAGCTGGATGTTGGCGCGCCTTCTCGACACGGTCACCAGGCGAAACGGGCTCTTGATGTGCGCCAGCTAATGCTTCCCGTCCGCGACACCATGTCAGAAACTATCATCGCAAGTCGAGCGCAATTACATGCTGCCAAACCCCGAAAGCGCGGCAACTCGCGGGAGCATCACACAACACACCTGCTCCACTCGCTACTCCAGCCAGACTCTCTCTTCCCGCGCTCCACGCGGCAGAGTTAACACTACCAAAGATCCTACACACTTTGATTCTTCACACGACCCATCGATGTAATCGTTCGATAGCAGTTTTCCCTAGGCAAGACCCAGCGTAAAAATACAAATAATATTTACGAAACAAACCAATTATACATCGACATAAGTGCATAAATATATATATATACAAACAGTAAAACAATTACAATATATAAAGAGACAGAAATGTCATATCTTGAGGTAACAAAACAAGGAAAAAAATAATAGTACAATAGATGGAAATAGGAGGATATGCATTTCCGGCGTTACAAGTGCTTTAGCTGATCCTCTTACTTCCATTTCGGAAGACCAGGCGAGTATAGCACACAAGGTGAATTCACGATACCACTTGGCGATTGATGTACTCCGAAGTATAGCGTTATTATCACCCCAGATGTACTGCAGGGTTTTCTCCTCAGCAGCACCTTGCTGTCCGGGAGGGTGAGTCAATTTGCAGCAGAATAGAGCGCAATCTCCGGCACCTGGAGGCATGCATCTAGAAACCTGACTGGGTCGTGAACCCCAAGCTGGATTCTTAATTCTAGTGAATGACATACGCCCCTCGCAGGCCCTGGAAACGACTGAGCATTCTAGAGGGGTCATGCCGCATGTACTTCACTACCAGGGTGGGAGAGAGCACTACCGCTAGCCGTGGTTCCTTATCACTAACGGTACTAATAAAACTATGTCTAGGTGAAGACCGTGACTGTGTCCACCTGATGGATGATGGCGTTGGGGAGGAGGCGCCTTCTGGGGTGAGTGGTATGCGTTGAGGCACACATACCTTTCACTGCCAGTGAGGGTGAACAGTCCACCTTTCTGCTAGTTGTCTCACCCAATCAAGTATTTTCCTCCTCTTCGTCCAAAAGGATGAGATGGCATTACCTTTCAGCGTCCTCGGCATCTGCCATTTCATGCAACCACTCGGGTATTTGATCCACTCCTAATTTGTTGTTGTGAAGCCATTGGTCCATCTCATGGATGTCCTCTACAACAGGATATTGATTGTACGAAACAACAACACAATAGATTGATACTGAATTTACTACAGCGGAATACTGATTATACATAACTACGAAAAAAAATAAAAAGTTCATACCAGATGGAAGTGATGACTCCTGGTCTTCATCCCCATTGCACACCCCTGCTAGATTCTCCTCCACCTCTTGCTCCATAGCAACATCCACAACAATGAAGAATATGTGTTTCACACAATTGTATACAATGACAAAAATGCCTAACAGCAATATATTACAAATGTACTTACGTTCTTGCTGCGTTTTGGCCTCCAGAAGTCTCTCATGGTCGGTCACGTGCCGCTTCAATGCTGCAACAGCGAGATCACTAATTTTATAAAAACAATTTAACACGTAAAGAGCTGCTTTCTGAACATGTAAACTATCACAAACAGAATTTTGAGAATCACTTACACGATCGTAGCATAACCTCTTTGGCTTGCTGCTGCTGTCGACTTTCAGCTTCCCGCTGACACTAAGTTGGCCAGCATTTCCGGAATGAATGCTGCAATAGCAAGAAAAAAAAAGAAATTTGATAATCACTTGTTACGAAATTATATCAAGAAAAAAAAAGAACTTTGATAATCACTTGTTACGAAATTATATCACAATCTCGGAGAATTTGAATACTTTGCTATGAAATTTTATAACTGTCACAATTTGAACTTATAATTTATTTATAAACACTTAAATGGCAATTGCCCCAAGTTAGGTCGTTTCCCGTCACCAGTGCCGCTGGAATTGCTACTGGCTAGCCATTTCATATTGCAAGAATCTCATTGACACAACTAGGCAATGTCAAGGACTGATGATGGTTGTGGGGAGGGGCGGGGGGGGGGGGGAGAGGGTTGGGCTTTATATACCTTCAGACTCTGTGCTGTGTCAAAACGCACGGGGTACGTTCGCCCTTACTGGTGCTACGCGTCCTGCGTGATAAATCAATGATAACACCTGGTGGTCACCATAATATACGTGTATGATGTGGTAAAACCAAAATAAAATTGCGTTCTAGATTATATGGGAGCGTCTATCACATGCGAGCATGAGCGACTGCAGCGATATACCATATCGCCCTCGCTGCGTGCAGAGATGCTGCCTGAGCGTCGCGCAGCAGCCGGCCGCTACTGCGAAGAATCGACAGCATCGATGATTATTACATTAATTGTTAAAAGTTGGCGTGGCGTTGCGTGTTTGTTCGTTTTAAATGGTTCCTATTGTACAACGAAAAGGGTTGGTTAGTTCCCGGATAGACCTCTCATCGACCAAGAGGTGGTAGTGGTGTATATCAGGTCTGATCTTATAGCGTTTCACTGCGTGGTGTAGTGAGGCTACTCAGTTGACACCTAAGTCTTGGGAGAGTGCACGGAATTTTGTTTATAGTTGTGGGAACAGTTTCGTTCGTAAAATTTGCTGGGGTGAGTCCCGCGTGAGCGTGATTTAATTGAGAGATTGCTTTGATGGGTGCTGAGTTTTGTGGAATCGGTGTGACCGATATCCCGTCTGCATTGTATGTTGAGTGGTCGCGACGAGCTCAGAGGTAATTGGGTTGCTTGTCGTTTTTATTGAGGTGGTTTGGTTATTGTGCGTGTGTGTATCGAGAAGGGAAAGCCTCGAACACGTGTTGGTAGTTGTATTTTCAAGACCACTAGCTTGCTGCAGACAGCGAATTGGCTCATAGAACGACGAACTGTTTCACTATACGGTGACGGTGTGCACGTATCACTGAGTGGACAAGCGATAGTAAATTGAAAGAACCATTTGACGAGATACACGTAGCCTAACCAACACTTGATTCATCAAGGTGACGAGTGGCCGATTTAAATGGTAGGGAACTTAGCGGGTCGCGTGTGGTCAACGCCTGAAGAGGTCAAGATTTGCTTTTAAATTGTAACTTAAGGTTAGTTGAAAAGTGGCGGTGACATTTAGGATTTTTGTTTTATTTATTTTTTATTACTTGTTTCCGTATTGTGGGGACTGATAATATATTTGCTGGCAGTCGTTCACTGGTGATAACCAACGTGTATTGAGATACCTAGAAGGAAAATAAATCCAATTTTATTGGGGTTAAAGGAAACTTCCCAGTCTATTCAATTGGTACCGAGTGTGAATATACCTATATCATTTTAGGAAGTATAAAAATAGTGTAATTTAGAGATATTGATACAGTGGAGTCGATATCACGTATAATGTGGTATTTGGTAAAAGGTTCTTGAACGAATGAAATCATAAATAGGCTACTGAAAGGAGATCTTCTCAATATGAAAGAAAAGATTTCAACTAAGGGAAAAAGTTTTCTAAATGATGAATAAGTTTAATTGAAGTAATTGAATTATTTAAGGAAAGGCCAAAGATTTTGCTACTATCAAAGATTCGTTATTCTGTGACGCACGCGAAGTCTCATCACTTACATATTATCGCTGCGTCGAGTTGGAAAAATATTTAAGGGAGAATTAAAAATGTTTTAATTCCTAACAGTAGTGATGGAAGTGTCCATAAACAGAATAATCATTTCAAGACGGTAGACAGATTGGTATTTTAATACAAGTAATAAAATAGTTCCGAGTTTAGGTCAGAGGGTACGTACTGCGTTGTGAAAACCTCGTTGCGAAAGATAACAATTGCTAGTTGGATGTCGCATTTATCATCACGCAAGATAATCAGGTACTGAAATTAAAGTAATTTGTTGCTCTGACGAGATCAGTATCGTAGACAACGAGAGTGGTTCACTAAATAGGCCCATTTATTCACTACTGCTTAACTTCAGTAATCATTGGCGTGTGAATATTGTTAAGTGATTATTCGCAGTTCTGTCGTGGCTTGGTACGATTTCGGCGTCGTGTCTAGGCAGGGTGTTGTTCCCCTTATTTGGCAGACAGGCTGTTTGCATGGTCAGCGGTTGAGGTGGCTGCAATATTAATTGTACTGAGGCTGATTTCGTGTCCGATTAGTTCATTGCCAGTGTGATTGCGGCGCGGGCTAGATTCTTGTCGTCATCAGAGGCTCCTCTCCAACTGGAATCTTCTGCAATTAGATAGCGTTCTACAGTCTTAACCTCTAGTTAAAAATAAGAAACTGTACGTAATTAAAGGTGTGGTGGTCGACTGGTGGCCTAAGGATACTCTGCAATAACGGCACAGAGACGTTGGTGCAGTACGATTCCTTGTCGTTATCAATCGATCTTGGGTACTGCCAGTCACGGACCAGTACAACTCCACCCTCTATTTTGCAGAGGACTAATAGGAAAACATCCTTTGTTTTCTGGCAATCGACTGCACGTTGCTGAAAAATTGGATGCAGCTGTTAGCTTTAAAAAAAACTCCCTTTGTTTCTTATGGGACAAATAGATAGCCTGGCACTTCCGACATCAGCTGTAACCCTCGAAATACATGTTGTTGTTCGTTAGGGTAGAGCTCTGGGAGGAGACTGAATCTAATGTCCATGGTAGATATCTACCCTCATGCGCATTTGGAATGGTAGCTCACATTACAATCATCGGCCAATTGCTTTAAACCACTGGCCAGCCACTGAATATCTACAGACCCCACGTGGTGCCTTATAACCTTGGAAAACAAATCTGTTGTCCATGTTAGACACCCCCTGCAGCACACCCCGTGAATGGCTGCTGATGCAACTATGGTTTGCCGACTTCCATTGAATGGTGGCCAATTATTGAACATCTGCAGACCCCTCTGAGGCGCTGAGGGGTAGCATACTGAAGAGGCTGCTTATAGTAAATGGGTGGGTAGTGCTGCATGGAAGTGGGGGTAGGCCCACTGTTTGCGGTCCGATAACGTTGCGTAATATGGCAGGTCCCATAGTGCCACTGCAGGCCGCCAGATATGCACCAAGCAGCATGTGCCAGACCTCGCACAACTACTCATTCAACAACAGATCGCCGCATGAGCGATACTCCTCGACTGACAGCCACATGCGCTGTCCGATTACAGGTGTCACATGCATCGAACCCAGCAGACTGATCACAGCGTACGATGTGATTGGGGGATAAACAAGAGCTTCAGTGTCCTACGAAATGCAAATTATGTCATCTGCAGTGCATAATTCCTCGATCTCGTGTCATCTGATGTTTTTCGATTTCTACCACCTATCAACACTTTATAAACGATTACCATCAACAATTTCCATTAATATTACATCCTCTGAATGCACAATTGAATTTTACGGCAAAAATTCAAATTTACCGCGAAAATTCAGAATTTCCTCCAAAATTCGAAATTCCCACCAATAGGATAGATGGGGGTGGGGGAATGGGAGGGGAAGGAAGGGAGAGGGGATGAGGAACCACATACTGGCTGGAGGAAACATGTGACATCATCTGGGGTGGGAGCAGGAGGTGGGGGGGGGGTAATTAATTGATCAATTTAATTCATTGTCATATCAATTTGATATCAACATTGGAGAGCCCCATTACCCTACTACTGACATGCTGCAAACCACTCATGCACGATGGGATTAAGTTGAGGTAAAGGGCAGTTCATTCCATTTGCTGAACATCCTCTGGTTCGAAGAACTCTTCCACCTGCGCTCTCTGATGCGCTCACACATTGTCATCTATATAACCGAAGTCAAGGCCAGATGCACCCCTGAAAAGATGCACATCAAGGAGGAGTACAGTATCAGAGTAATGTTGACTGCTGAATGTGCAATGTTCTAAGATTTGGAGGCCAGTAAGCCTATGCAACATTATACCTCGTCTCATCATAACATCCTCATATGGCGAGAGGTAGAAACATATAATGCATCCAGTAACATTGTCAAAACGCAATCATTTTGATGTTCCATGTGTTATATTGTGGCCAGTTATTTTGACCTCCAAATCTTCGAACACAATACACTGACCAGTTAATGCTATTGTGACAATGTACTTTTCCCCATATCCAATTTTTCAAGAGTAAATTTGGCCTTGACTTCATATTTATGGATTCAGTGGGCAGTTGCGTTGAATAATACAAATGGAGGAGCTCTTGGAAGAACAGGATTTTCAGTGAATGTACTGGCCTGCCCGTTCCCTCTACTTACAAGGGAACCTCCCCATCGCACCCCCCCCCCCCCCCCCCCCCTCAGATTTAGTTATAAGTTGGCACAGTGGATAGGCCTTGAAAAACTGAACACAGATCAATCGAGAAAACAGGAAGAAGTTGTGTGGAACTATGAAAAAAATTAGTAAAATATACAAACTAAGTAGTCCATGCGAAGATAGGCAACATCAAGGAGAATGGGAGTCTAGGAGCGCCGTGGTCCTGTGGTTAGCGAGGCCAGGTACGGAACAAGAAGTCCTAGGTTCAAGTCTTCCCTCGAGTGAAGAGTTTAATTTTTTATTTTCAGTTTATGTGACAAACTCTTATGTTCTCATCACTTTTTTGCGAGTGATTATCACATCCACAAGAAATCTAAATGGGGCAAGGTAGAAGAATCTTTTTACCCATGTACAAGTTAGGTGGGTCGACAACGTTTTCCTGTCATGTGACGCACATGCCGTCACCAGTGTCGTATAGAATATATCAGACGTGTTTTCCTGTGGAGGAATCGGTTGACCTATGACGTTGCGATCAAATGCTTTCGGTTCCCATTGGAGAGGCACGTCCTTTCGTCTACTAATCGCACGGTTTTGCGGTGCGGTCGCAAAACACAGACACTAAACTTATTGCAGTGAACAGAGACGTCAATGAACGAACGGACGGATCATAACTTTGCGAAAATAAAGAAAGTAAAATTTTCAGTCGAGGGAAGACTTGAACCAAGGACCTCTCGTTCCGCAGCTACTCACGCTAACCACGGGACCACGGCGCTCCTGAGATCACAGTTTCCTTGATGTTGCTTATCTTGCGCGTGGACTACTCAGTTTGTATATTTTACTAATTTTTTTCATAGTTCCACAGAACTTCTTTCTGTTTTATCAATTAATCTGTCTTCAGTTTTTCAAGGCCTATCCACTGTGCCAACTTATAACTAAATCTGAGGGGGCTGCGATGGGGAGGTTCCCTTGTTAGCAGCTTGACCAGATGCACCAACGAACATCTAGCTGTTGTCAACTGCTCTGATGGAGAAATGGAACCCCTATCCCAAAAACTCGTTCCAAACTCTGTGGCCAGTGTGGGAGCACACTGCTGAGCATACACTGCAGTCCATGGTGATAACGCACCATATTAAAAACCATCTGCCGCCTTTTTGAATGTCCAGAGCACCATCATAAATTGAGGCACCTTTGGCGTAATTATTGTGTTTGAATGAAAGTGTTATTTCTATTTGTTTCAATGTGTATTTCTTTCAGTAAGTTCTGTACTGTACCATGTTGTAGTAGTTCTATCTGTGTATGATCCAAGTTTCATCGAGCTTCAAGCGGCGATCAAAGTGTTTCCATTTGAGTGTATTGCTGCAACTTATGTTCAGTCATGTGCATCGCCGATGAGGGTACGCAGGGTGTTAGTGTGATACTATACTGCAGTGCCTGTTGTAAGATGGCAGCTTGAATGAGTGTTAATTTAGCATCTTACATGAGTTTTTATACATCGTAACAAGGAGATGGATATGTCACATGTCATACTTTGGTGATAGTGGGCAGATTTGCCTATCAAAATATACGGTATGTAATATAAAAAGGTATGACTCTTGATTCTACTATATTAACACACCGAACCCAAATCCTGCATGTCAATGAGCAAAAGGTGAAAAAAGCTGCTGGATGAGACGCTTTAGTTTGTGATGGGGTTGCACAGCCACGGCCTGCGTACAACGAAAGTCTTTTAACAGGGATGTGGTGAGGGAGACGCACCAAGTGATACATCGAACGTAGTAGGCAATGCCCCAGCACTGCCTGTGATGGAGAAATTCTTTAGAAAATTGCGTTGGGGAATTTCAAGATGATTACAAACAGACCTGAGACGCAGTTAAAAGAGAGTCGCATTTAGTGATCACATGAAAGGTCCGTGCTGCTCTCGTGATGTACACATGTAACTTTTAGGCGTCAGGAGTGGGCACAAAATGTCCAATTGGCTGAAATGAAATCGGAAGGAGTAGAAGTGGCGAGATTATGACGCAGTTTGAAGGTACGCCCTTTAGGATTGGCGGGGGTAGTTTTTACAAGATGAAAGGAACACTCCCATTGGTTTAAAAAGCCCGTGATGCGATGCACGTGAGAACACAGGTGGGGGGGGGGGGATGGGGGGGGGGGAGAGTTTGTTATGAAAGACAGAATACCGAAAACTTCGTGGACTGTCCTTTGAACCAGCGTCAAGTGTAGAACAGGGCACATCGCGCTCTGCACGACGCCAAAAGAGGAATTTTGTGTGAACATTGCGTTCACTTTGGCTGACATTCAGCTAGAAATTAGCTGAAGAGTTGTTGAGCCCGACAGCGGAGAAACGAAACAGCCACGTAGTTAATTGTTCTTGCGAGAACTGAGAGGGCGTTGAAGTATACATGCTGCCCCATGCATGCCCATGTATATCGCCATATTTTCCAGACTAGGGATGACTGCATGTTTTCCTCACCTAACAAGAAACATAGGGCTGTTTCAGCTGATAAAATTAGTAACGATTTTGATTAGCTTTTTGTAGGATTTTCAGAGTGCGAGAGCAGCCATGCAGCCGACAACACGTCGCAGCTGAAGATAAATGCCGCTGGCAGAGGCGTGAAATTATTGGATCACCAGCTTGCGTCCACTGTGAACACGAGCAACCTTGAGTTATCTTTTGCATATGTTGTCACAAATGCTATCCATCCTCCATAGACTTGATTGTCATCCTACATAGTACCGAACTTAGAACCAGAATCGGATGATCTGACGTTATATTCGCCAACTCAGACAGTGTTCCACCGTCTAGACGTAAGAAAAAACTTGCAGAGAACCTTCTATTCAGATTTTATATTGTTGTGTTCAGTGTTATTTCTGCTAATCAGGATGTAATACATTATCTCGTCAGTTGTCCTGAAATTGTCATGTAAACTAGTGTGCTTCGTTCACAACAATACAGAAATTAAGACAATCTTGTACAGATAAACACCGATGTGCCCTGTCGTAGAATAAGAGTCCACTCCTAACCCCAGTAATTTATTCTAGTGATGCTAACGCACTCACAGGGTGTTTTTGTTGATGTCTGACGAATGTGAAAAAGAGTGGAGTGTCAGACTGTGCTGTTAAGGAGAACAATACAATGTTCTTTGGACACGCATGCAGGAATTTCAGAGGGAACAATGCATCATTCTTCTTAACAACACAGGGACTGCAGTATCATATCTGTGCGCCGATAGCAGGCAGCAACACTGAATGTAAATATTCTCCCCTGCACAGGGATCACATTATGTGTGTAGGAGTTCAGGTTAAGAAGCAGGAACGACGACAGGTAAAGGTTTAGGTCTGATCATGAATCGTGCATGGATAGCCAAAGCAGGAATTCCGGGTTCGACTCTCAGTCAGACACAAATTTTCAATGTCGTCACTCTCTTATACAGTTGATAGTTGTCCATATTCGCAGCTGCGAATACATTTCAATTCTGAATGTGGCTTAGTTAGCGTGGCCTTCGAAAGGAAACTTTTTGATCGCCCCTTATATGTTACTTGGCAATGACGCATTGTGTGGAAGTTACTTTCGTCTTTAAGTTCTGCACACTAGTGCACTTACCCTTTCTTATCAGCTACTACAATCTTAAAGACTAAAGTTCTGTTCTGGCCGAAATCTCCCCATCACTATATTCCTGCCTGAAACAGAATTTTGCATGTAACTCTTCAGGCTTTCCCGGCGATCTAATGACATCTTGGGTTGTCGGTTGTTCTGCCGGATATCAGCGTCGTACTTGCACGATATTTCGGTCACGTAGCTCGTGACCTTCATCAGGTGCGACCTGAGACTGCTCCTCGAGTGGACCTGGTCCAGTATTTATGCTTATGGCCTTCCCCCTCCACCAACGGCTGCAGGCGCTTCCTCTGTGGTCCGCGCCCATTCCCTGCGACCTGCTGGAGCGTTGCTGCTCCGTTTTTCGTCCGCTGCGGTTCTAAGTGTTCCCTCTACGATCCGCGCCCACCAAACCCGCTCCTGGGGGTTTCCATCTACGGTCTGGGGTACCAAGCGGGTTTGGTGCCTGGGGGTTTCATCTACGGTCTGGGGTACCAAGCGGGTTTGGTGGGCGCGGACCGCAGAGGGAACACTTAGAACCGCAGCGGACGAAAAACGGAGCAGCAACGCTCCAGCAGGTCGCAGGGAATGGGCGCGGACCACAGAGGAAGCGCCTGCAGCCGTTGGTGGAGGGGGAAGGCCATAAGCATAAATACTGGACCAGGTCCACTCGAGGAGCAGTCTCAGGTCGCACCTGATGAAGGTCACGAGCTACGTGACCGAAATATCGTGCAAGTACGACGCTGATATCCGGCAAAACACCCGACAACCCAAGATGTCAGAATTTTGCATGTTTACTTGAGGGAGACACCCTTCCACAATATCACAATCTTTTCGTATCAATAATCAGGTAAGAATCATAGCTTACTGTTTGCTGGAGAAGCAACTGCATTCCGCGTACACTGTGAGGAATTACATATCCAGTGTTATGCTCTGCAAATCGCGTCTTTGCTCCTCTAGACGCCGAGACCAACTATATTCCCGTTCACACACTGAGAGCCTACAATTTTTCACTTAGCTTTTCTGACGTTACCGAACTATTTGATTCAACTTTTGATTTCAGGAGTCTGGATGGGATGTTGCTACCACGTTAGATCCGGCGGAGTGGCCGAGAGGTTCTAGGCACTACAGTCTAGAACCGCGCGACCGCTACGGTCGCAAGTTCGAATGCTACCTCGGGCATGGATATGTGTGATGTCCTTAGGCTAGGTAGGTTTAAGTAGTTCTAAGTTCCAGGGGACTGATGACCACAGCAGTTAAATCCCATAGTGCTCAGAGCCATTTTTTTTATCACGTTAGACAAATTTTACGCTGTGTGTGAGAAATACTTTTTGTGCAAATGCAAAGGAAAGATAGAATTCAAAATACACATAGGTCATACATAAACAACCATAGCACAGAAGAAGGTATCTCTGCTCAATTTAACGCCCTGTTCGAAGATGCAACGTTGCATTCAAAGGAGGTATGGAGCAGGGGTGGCTGAGAAGGGAAGCATACACCCAAGAGGTAACTAACTTTCATGCAGTTGTAGTACATACACACTAAGACAAAAAAAGACGCACTACGAAGGAATTACCCGAATGAGACGGAAATCGCCAGATCTGAAGTACATGTACATACAAATAAATGATAACTGTTATAACCAGGAATAACATAATAACCTCTTCAGTCTGGTTTATTACATCACAAATCACTTTTTAACCCAGACTCACACTCAGAAGTAATGCAGAATTAAAGTTTGGCTATACCAATGTCCGAATGTGCATGGTGGGGCGCACGTTCCGTAATTATTCCCAAGTCCAGTGAAGTCGCAAGATTTTCCGCCGAGCAGCCAGGTAACCTCGAGTGGTGCGGCGAGTCATCCACAAGCAGCTGGAACACGGCGTACTGCACTTCCCGATGAGAACTGTCGTTTACGGCGGCGGCCGGGTTTATATAAGGCTTGCTAGTTAATGGAGCCGTCGGCTGGGGTCGCTGTTTTCCAGGGAAAACCAATCGCAATGTTTCCTGGCGTAGCCAATTGCTGTGTGCTGACAAACGCGCGCGCGCGAAGGCGGCCAGCGATGGTAGCCGCGAGCCGCCCGGAGAAGTGCGGCCAGCGATGTATTTCTCGGCCACGTAAGGGAGCGTGCGTGTGAAGACGGCCAGCGATGGAAGCAGCGGGCCGCCCAGAGAAGTGCGGCCAGCGATGTATTTGGCGGCCGCGTACTGGAGCGCGTTGTTCGGTGTTTGTTAGAAGTGGTGTATACCACAATTACAATTTGAGAAAATTGGGTGATCTATTCAAGATAAAGAGCTTCACAAATTGAGCTAGCCAATTACGCGTCGACCCACCTCTGGTCCTTCTGCAAGCAGTTACTCGGCTTAGCACTGGTTGATAGATTTCCTGGATATCCTCCTGAGGAGTGTCATACAACATGTCATGGCAGCAAGAGAGGGGAAGAAATCCAGTGTGCACTCCGTGTGCATACCGGGGGGACTCATTCCAGATGTGGAAAGGGTCCTTTCGGATGCCATGAAGGGTACAGGGTGCACCCATCTGCAGGTGGTCGCTCATGTCGGCACCAATGATGTGTGTCGCTATGGATCGGAGGAAATCCTCTCTGGCTTCCGGTGGCTATCTGATTTGGTGAAGACTGCCAGTCTCGCTAGCGGGATGAAAGCAGAGCTCACCATCTGCAGCATCGTCGACAGGACTGACTGCGGACCTTTGGTACAGAGCCGAGTGGAGGGTCTGAATCAGAGGCTGAGACGGTTCTGCGACCGTGTGGGCTGCAGATTCTTCGACTTGCGCCATAGGGTGGTGGGGTTTCGGGTTCCGCTGGGTAGGTCAGGAGTCCACTACACGCAGCAAGCGGCTACACGGGTAGCAGGGGTTGTGTGGCGTGGACTGGGCAGTTTTTTTAGGTTAGATGGCCTCGGGCAAGTACAGAAAGGGCAACAGCCTCAAAGGGTGCGGGGCAAATCAGGACATGCGGGAACCAAGCAGCAATCGATATTGTAATTATAAACTGTCGAAGCTGCATTGCTAAAGTACCGGAACTTCAAGCGCTAATAGAAAGCACCGAAGCTGAAATCGCTATAGGTACAGAAAGCTGGCTGAAGCCAGAGATAAATTCTGCCGAAATTTTTACAAAAGCACAGACGGTGTTTAGAAAGGATAGATTGCTTGCAACCGGTGGTGGCGTGTTTGTCGCTGTTAGTAGTAGTTTATCCTGTAGTGAAGTAGAAGTGGATAGTTCCTGTGAATTATTATGGGTGGAGGTTACACTCAACAACCGAGCTAGGTTAATAATTGGCTCCTTTTACCGACCTCCCGACTCAGCAGCATTAGTGGCAGAACAACTGAGAGAAAATTTGGAATACATTTCACATAAATTTTCTCAGGATGTTATAGTCTTAGGTGGAGATTTCAATTTACCAGATATAGACAGGGACACTCAGATGTTTAGGACGGGTGGTAGGGACAGAGCATCGAGTGACATTATACTGAGTGCACTATCCGAAAATTACCTCGAGCAATTAAACAGAGAACCGACTCGTGGAGATAACATCTTGGACCTACTAATAACAAACAGACCCGAACTTTTCGACTCTGTAAGCGCAGAACAGGGAATCAGTGATCATAAGGCCGTTGCAGTATCCCTGAATATGGAAGTTAATAGGAATATAAAAAAAAGGGAGGAAGGTTTATCTGTTTAGGAAGAATGATAGAAGGCAGATTTCAGACTACCTAACAGATCAAAAAGAAAATTTCTGTTCCGACACTGACGATGTTGAGTGTTTATGGACAAAGTTCAAGGCAATCGTAAAATGCGTTATAGACAGGTGCGTGCCGAGTAAAACCGTGAGGGACGGGAAAAACCCACAGTGGTTCAACAACAAAGTTAGGAAACTACTGCGAAAGCAAAGAGAGCTTCACTCCAAGTTTAAACTCAGCCAAAACCTCTCAGACAAACAGAAGCTAAACGATGTCAAAGTTAGCGTAAGGAGGGCTATGCGTGAAGCGTTCAGTGAATTCGAAAGTAAAATTCTATGTACCGACTTGACAGAAAATCCTAGGAAGTTCTGGTCTTACGTTAAATCAGTAAGTGGCTCGAAACAGCATATCCAGACACTCCGGGATGATGATGGCATTGAAACAGAGGATGACACGCGTAAAGCTGAAATACTAAACATCTTTTTACAAAGCTGTTTCACTTAGGAAGACCGCACTGCAGTTCCTTCTCTAAATCCTCGCACAAACGAAAAAATGGCTGTCATCGAAATAAGTGTCCAAGGAATAGAAAAGCAACTGGAATCACTCAACAGAGGCAAGTCCACTGGACCTGACGGGATACCAATTCGATTCTACACAGAGTACGCGAAAGAACTTGCCCCCATTCGGAACGGAAGGTTCCAAGTGATTGGAAAAGAGTACAGGTAGTCCCAGTCTTCAAGAAGGGTCGTCGAGCAGATGCGCAAAACTATAGACCTATATCTCTGACGTCGATCTGTTGTAGAATTTTAGAACATGTTTTTTGCTCGAGTATCATGTCGTGTTCGGAAACCCAGAATCTACTCTGTAGGAATCAACATGGATTCCGGAAACAGCGATCGTGTGAGATCCAACTCGCTCTATTTGTTCATGAGACGCAGTAAATATTAGATACAGGCTCCCAGGTAGATGCCATTTTCCTTGCCTTCCGGAAGGCGTTCGATACAGTTCCGCACTGTCGCCTGATGAACAATGTAAAAGCCTACGGAATATCAGGCCAGCTGTGTGGCTGGATTGAAGAGTTTTTAGCAAACAGAACACAGCATGTTGTTATCAATGGAGAGACGTCTACAGATGTTAAAGTAACCTCTGTCGTGCCACAGGGGAGTGTTATGGGACCATTGTTTTTCACAATATATATAAATGACCTAGTAGTTCCATGCGGCTTTTCGCGGATGATGCTGTAGTATACAGAGAAGTTGCAGCATTAGAAAATTGTAGCGAAATGCAGGAAGATCTGCAGCGGATAGGCACTTGGTGCAGGAAGTGGCAACTGACCATTAACATAGACAAATGTAATGTATTGCGAATACATAGAAAGAAGGATCCTTTATTGTATGACTATATGATAGCGGAACAAACACTGGTAGCAGTTACTTCTGTAAAACATCTGGGAGTATGCGTGCGGAACGATTTGAAGTGGAATGATCATACAAAATTAATTGTTGGTAAGGCGGGTACCAGGTTGAGATTCATTGGGAGAGTCCTTAGAAAATGTAGTCCATCAACAAAGGAGGTGGTTTACAAAACACTCGTTCGACCTATACTTGAGTATTGCTCATCAGTGTGGGATCCGTACCAGATCGGGTTGACAGAGGAGATAGAGAAGATCCAAAGAAGAGCGGCGCGTTTCGTCACAGGGTTATTTGGTAACCGTGATAGCGTTACGGAGATGTTTAACAAACTCAAGTGGCAGACTCTGCAAGAGAGGCGCTCTGCATCGCGGTGTAGCTTGCTCACCAGGTTTCGAGATGGTGCGTTTCTGGATGAGGTATCGAATATATTGCTTCCTCCTACTTATACCTCCCGAGGAGATCACGAATGTAAAATTAGAGAGATTCGAGCGCGCACGGAGGCTTTCAGACAGTCGTTCTTCCCGTGGACCATACGCGACTGGAACAGAAAAGGGAAGTAATGACAGTGGCGCGTAAAATGCCCTCCGTCACACACCGTTGGGTGGCTTGCGGAGTATAAGTGTAGATGTAGATGTACCAGATTATGTTCAATCGGCGCATTAGATCTTATAAATGCCGAGCTGGTTGGAGGGCTCTGCCCATAATGCTCCAAATTCAAGGGAGGAAAGATTCGACGACCTTGCTGGTCGAAGCAGAGTTTGGTAAGCACGAGGACAAGCAATAGAAATTGTCGCCGTATGCGGGCGGTTATTACCTTCCTGAAACGTAAGCTCAGGTGTAAAGTGGGCATCATTTTGAGCCACATTACAACTACCACTCCGGAAAGAAGACCCCTTAATAGTGTAAACATCGAGACAGGAAACCATTAACGATACCGACATCGGCTAGGGATCTTCATTTGTAGCAGAATATCTGCACGTTGGGCGATAGTGAAGCGGACGGAGACGGGAGGCTGTCAGGAGAACGGGGAAGACACAAGCGAGGCAGGCAGGCCTGAGAGCTGAAGACAACAGTGACCGTAAGCTCCTGGAAACCCCAGGCGGGTGGACCGCGGCTTAGCTGGAGCCACGTGGCCGAGGACAAGGAGAAGACACAGGGGCTCGCTCACAAAATGCGTGGCGGCTTGTAGGTGGTTTTCCCAACGGCCGGAGCGGAAGCTTCTGGAACAGTCTCGAAGCTTCTAGAAGCTTCGGTCGGTTGCAAAACTGAGATTGGTCGGCGCTCGGAAACGAACGCCTTCCAGGAACATGACTGGCCACACACATTAAAGGGGGGAAGAAAAAAGAACAGGAGCTAAGAAAAAGCGTAGCGACTTGAAAACACTTGTTCCTTGGGCGTCGAAGAGAGAGGTTGGTCCTGGCGAGGTGTGCGACCTCGTTACTGGGACAGAGTACTTATAGCGAGAGCCTGAGGATCGTGTGGTGTTCCACGGCAGCCGTGGAGGTGCCTACGGAAGCTTTTGGCGAGGCGAGAACCTTTGCAGCGATAAGCGTTAGATCACCGTAGTGGTCGTACATTCGCAATGGGGGTTAGGCAAGTAAAGTAAATTGCTAATCAGGTGTCTTTTTCGTTCTATGCTGAGGCTTCACGTTGCTAGTCGCGAGTGTAGTTTTAAATATAATTGCAATTGCCATTGCTGATGTCAGTAGCCCGCGCTTGAATTAACGACCTCGAATATATATCACAGGACAGTGCCAGACAGAGCGATTACCAAATGTGAATATGCAGAACTAGAATGTTACTCGTACTGTGTGATCTTGTATAGAGTAAATTGCAGAAGAGTAAGGAATTTAACGCTACTGAGTGTATCATTTTATAGCTAATACTTTCCTTTGTCATTTTATTATCTCCTTATTTGTGTATTTCATGTTTGAAACCATCTGGTGGAGGCAGTGTTTGTAGGTCAGCACATCTGAACATTTTGGCATATACTGAGGATATGGTTAGAAACCAACCAGATTTGCATACGACTAGTTGTCACATATGGAGAAAAGGAGAAGCTTACCCTTCTGGAGACCGTATAAATGTCAGGGCGCAAATTAGCGTTATAAAATCCGTTGTGCAAAATTTTTCACTTATACGTTCGGCTCGCAGGCTTACCCATCAGCAGAAAAGAGCAAAACAGAAGCGGTAGCTTACACAGGATGGCTTGCCATGAAGGGCAACAAAACGGGGCATAGAATACCATCGATGTACCGCTGTGCAGTAAGGGTCCCGCGGATGACAACCAAAGGGGTCCTGCTATGAGATGAGATGGAACCCCAGACCATCATTCCCGGTTGTTGGGCCGACAGTCATGTTGGCATGCCAACGCTGGTTGGGACATCTCCAGAGACATCTTGGGCAGTCATCTAGGCTCAGTACGAAGCGGGACTCCTAACTGAAGACAGTTATACTCGAGTCAAGGAGATTCTAGACCGAAGTTGTGCTCGAGACGTCCCTGGATGTGATGAAACGAACACTTATTTGTTGATAAACTGATGTGCATCTCTCAAATGCCGTGCACGTTATTCAAAGGAAGTACAGCCGGTTAACACTTTGATGTGCCACGAGCGTGGATGTAACGATAAATAAAGGATAATTTCATCACGATTTCTTATTGTATTTTGGTTATACCTCACCACGAACATACAGGGTAGTCCATTGATCGTTACCGGGCCAAATATCTCACAAAATAAGCGCCAAACGAAAAAACTGCAAAGAACGAAACTTGTCTAGCTTGCAGGGGGAAACTAGATGGCGCTATGGCTGGCCCGCTAGATGGCGCTGCCATAGGTCAAACGGATATCAACTGCGTTTTTTAAACAGGAACCCCCATTTTATTACATATTCGTGTAGTACGTAAAGAAATATGAATGTTTTAGTTGGACCACTTTTTTCGCGGGCCAAACATAGCGCCATCTGGTTTCCCCCTTCAAGCTAGACGAGTTTCGTTCTTTGTAGTTTTCTTCGCTTGATGCTTATTTCGTGATATATTTGGCCCGGTCACTATAAACAGAAACGCCCAGAGTCTGCTGCCTTTTGGTTGAGCTAACGTCGCTTCTCGATGGCTGACGTTTTGCATATTGCCCAACAGACAACTTTGAACCTCGATTTCTCGAGAACACACGAGAAGCTCATCGCAATGGAACAGCAGTGCGTATTACAGCAGTGCTAAACATGGGAAAACTCGGTGATCCTTTTGGGTGTATGCTTATCTACTTAGAGGGTGTCTGGACAAAGTAGATTCCTTTTAAACTGAGTATTTAAGAAACTTCCTGGCAGATTAAAATTGTGTGCCGGACCGAGACTCGAACTCGGGTCCGGCACACAGTTTTAATCTGCCAGGAAGTTTCATATCAGCGCACACTCTGCTGCAGAGTGAAAATCTCATTCTGAGTATTTAGGCTTTGGATAATTTATGGGAAGCAGAAATAAATTATTGATTCACTTTTATCATCGGTACAGTGATCTTGCCCATGCTGAATGATAACGGGCAACCTGCAAATATTCAACTTGAGGAAAGACAACTCCTCAGCCAAGACTGTATTCGTAAAACTTTGACGGTGACCAGTATCGGTAAACAGAGTTAGAGTTATTTGATTTGTGAATATTGCATATAAAGTGTAAAATAAATTGCATTGTGAAAACTAGTGTGCATGTCATAAATATAATATACAGATATAATTATTATTACACGTACTTCAGTACAGGTTAATACTTGTGTCCAGTTTGAGTTATAAATGTACTCGATTTTCATCTTAACTGGCTCTGAGCACTATGGGACTTAACATCTTAGGTCATCAGTCCCCTAGAACTTAGAACTACTTAAACCTAACTAACCTAAGGACATCACACACATCCATGCCCGAGGCAGGATTCGAACCTGGACCGTAGCAGTCCCGCGGTTCCGGACTGAAGCGCCTAGAACCGCATGGCCACCGCGGCCGGCCATCTTAACTAGCTGGACAGTTGACGTAAGATGCATTGGAATGTCAAAGTTAAACCAGTATGTACAACATGTACAAAGTTAAAACTAGTATTTACGAAATGTTTCGCCAAGTGCATCTGCCCGTATTACAGATCACAGAGTGCATCACTTTTGCAAGAGCGCCTCAGAGCTGACACGCAGCGAAAGTTACTATAGCACATGTTGACATTTAGTACCGCTAAAGGTTTGCTTGTATGTTCACGTCATCGTCAACTGCAAGTATGAATATGTAACATTAATAAAAATGTGGTAACTGGTAAAGGAGTCTAAAACTTTTTTCACTGCAGGCAATAGCTAACATATTTTCTAAAACCGGAATGAAATGGTTAACGATATGGAGGTAAAACATTAAGCCGAAACAGGCAATATGTCGTTAGAACTGCAACCTAACTTTTATTTCAAAATACTCTCTTTGTACCGTCAGATGTAAGACAAAGTAATCACACTGTAACATTTACTGACGACGAAATTGAGATAGAGTTTGTGTGTTCACGTCTTCGTCAACTGCAAACATAAAAATGTTATCTTAATAAAAATATGATAACCGGTATACAATCATAAAATTATTTGGTAACAGGGAGAAGCTAAAACTTTTTTTTTAAAAAAAACGTTAAGTTCTTTCTGTAACAATATGAAGGTAAAACCGTAAGTCAAAGAAGACAACAAGACTACAAACTAAGTCGTATTGTACAAAGTCTGATACAAGAAAGAAAATCGCACAGTAACATTTGTTGACAATATTGTTGCACGTCGGAAAACTAGTTTCCGAGCAGTCTCGTTGTTAGCTAGTTGCATTCTGTGCAAAGCACATTGTCAATAAATGTTACTGAGCCATTATGACGTTGTACAAAGATACATTTTTGGAATACGACTTAGGTAGTAGTCTTAACGACATGTTGTCCTTCTTGACTTACTGTTTTAGCTTCACTGGTTACGAATGTTCTTTCTGTTTTTAAAAAATATTTCAACTTCTATCTGCTACGGTATATAAAACCGTATATTAGTTACCACATTTTTATAAAAATTACGTATTTATATTTTCAACTGACGATGACATGAACACGCAAGCGACTTCTGGCAGTACTAAATGTCAGTATGGTCTCTAGTACCTTTTGATGTGTTTCAGTTCAGCAGCACTCTTGGATATATCTGTGATCTGTAATAGGGCCGAATGCAATTGATGAAACATTTCGTAAATACTAGTTTCAAGTTTGAACATGTTGTACATACTGGTTTTATCTTTGACATGCCAATGCATCTTACGTCAACTGTCCAGCTAATTAAGATATGGAATTAACTTGTACCGAAGTATGTGTAATAATAATTCAATCTAGGCATTATGTTAGTGACATTGACGCTAGTTTTCGTTATGTAATTTGTTTTACACTGTCTGTACGCTGTTCACAGATCAGATTACGGTAACTCTGTTTACCGAAACAGCTCATTGTAAATAAAGGTCTTACAAATTCGATCTCGGTTCAGAATTTGTCTTTCTTCGAGTTGGACACTGATAAAGTAATTTAAACTTTTTTTGCACTCTGTATCTCGCTTGAAAAGTTTCATTTATTGATAATATTCAAACACTTTTAGCTTTAAATTTTCTTTTTATTATTAATTATGTCGGGATCATGTATAGATGAATGCTAGGGAGGAAGCCATCTTATTGAAATAATTCAATAATTTTTTAAATAAAAAATTTGTAAATACATTACTTTTGTTAGCCTCGCTTCACAAAGGCTTGCTGTGTAAGGTCCTTTCTGACTCCTTTACTCGACTGTGGATATCTCTTCTAACGAAAATTTCTTTTATCTGACTTCGAAAACAATTACTCACCGAATAAATGGTTCGCACTGGACTGGCGTTTAAAGAACACGGAACATTTCGTCATGCCAAGACTTAGTATAGCTTGGTTCAAATGGTACTGAGCACTATGCGACTTAACTTCTGAGGTCATCAGTCGCCTAGAACTTAGAACTAATTAAACCTAACTAACGTAAGGACATCACACACATCCATGCCCGAGGCAGGATTCGAACCTGCGACCGTAGCGGTTGTTCGGTTCCAGACTGTAGCCCCTAGAACCGCCCGGCCACTCCGGCCGGACGTAGTATAGCTGAGGATGATTTTTAACATAAAATGAAACGAGTATTAAGTAATATCACTATAGTCAATTATCAAATTTACATTGAGACTTACATTAAATCAGTTGCTGTGTACAACAACATGCGGGTGAGCTTAGTGTGATTGCGCCTCATATAAATGATAATGGCAGTGTGCCGAATAATTGCAGAAAAGCGTCCGTCTTGACACACTTCTAAAACAAAAAGGTGCCGTCCCCTACGCAAAAATAATTGAGGGACGCAATTCTATATCTGTTTCTGCGGTCGTATCCCACAGTCGATACAACCGTTCACAGTACTTAATTTTTAATTGATATTTTATTTATTTATTTATTACGTTTCAAATATTGTATGTAAATTTCGATCTTCGCGCAGATGTGCCTTTAAATAGCCTTGCATTTTCAGATAGTTATATACACATTTCTATGAAATGTTCATCACTGTCTCCTACAGAATTACCTAACATTGCTCTTGGAATACCGTACGAATGCTGGGACGGGGAGGAGGGAAGTGAGATGGTGATGGCGGAGATTCCTGCTGTCAGGCGTGCCTGGAGAAACGAGAGGCTGCTGGAGAAACCGGAGACGGCCGTCGGTCGTGTTATGAACTGCAGGCGGGAAGAAGGGTGGCAGCCAATATCAGGGCATTAGGCGGCCAGGGTCCAATCTCCCCTTCGACGATGACGCCATACCAATACCTGGCTGTCGTCTAGAGCAGCGGGGCGAATGTGTCGCACCGTTTATACGGCGTGTATTCCACCTCCAAGGTACTCTGAGGAATAATATGATACTCTCTTTATACTTTTGACAAAATTAGTTGCAAATTGTTTATTTCTTATTGATTACATAACTTAACGATAAACATATTTCGGCGTTTGTGCCATTATCAATGTTCCTGTTTACATTACATTTACATACCATTTTGTTCTACATCTATGTAATGGTACTATGAGATTGCATCTTTTCTTACACTCACGTCTAGATGGAGTGATGCCTATAAATCATTTTGGAAAGTAATTTATTATATGTATTATGTTGTTAATATAGGTCGCATAGCCGGCCACTGTGGCCGAGCGGTTCTGGGCGCTTCAGTCTGGAACCGTGCTGCTGCTACAGTCGCAGGTTCGAATCCCGTCTCGGTCAGGGCTCTGCGTGCTGTCATCAGGTTAGGTAGGTTTACGTAGCTCTAAGTCTAGGGGACTGATGTGCTTAGAGCCATTTGAACCATTTTTTTTAGGTCGCGTATTTACTTAGTGTAGGAGAATATTAATGAAATATCGTATTTCTTTTGACAGTTATAAAATTATAGATCGTTCTAATGTCAATTTGAAAGCAGGCATACTATAGTGTTTTATCTCTATTATACTTACGTCTAGACGGTGTGACGTCCATTAATCATCTTAGAACGTGTTCTGTTACGTACTATTTGTTAACATAGGTGACGTATTTACTTTCTAGAGAAAGTCTGTGTTATTTTTTGAAAGTTGTAAAATGACTGATCGTTAGAATGATGCTTTATGTTTACGAGTAAATTATATCTTGGGTAGTCAAAGATATTTTTTGTCATAGACATTCTGCTTCTGCTTCGTGTAGATGTGCGATCTTGATGTTGTCTGTTGATCTTTGTTTATCGTGTTGTGTTCTTGAAGGAAGCTATTACGAGACTTCTGCAAGTTTTCAGAATCTCCTTTATTCAGATCATAATTATTCGTTTTCCACATTGACGAAATACCTTTCCACTGTTTCAACCTAAACTTTCTTACGATGTCTTATACAAGGTGACACTAAAAAATGGGAACATGTAAAGGAAGTTGCTTGTTAAACAAAACGCATAATTTTAGAGTTTTAGTGTTCATTTGGATTGAAGACATTGTGGTGAACTTTGTGAAGCACACTATTTTTATATCAGAAAGAAAAATGCTCATATCACGGCACAAAAAAGAGAAATATATCCGGAGAAGAGTTAGGGATGTAAACGAAGGAAACTAGCTTTCAGTCTTATCTGGCAGCTTCAAAGACGTTTAAATCAAAACATCTTGACATATTCGCGCTTGTTTACTTGTTAGCGTTAGCACTCATAATATGTAATATAATGCATCGTATCAAGTAAAGTAATATGATACGTGATGTCATCCCCCAGGGATAAATCCATCCCCCAGATAGGCTCTTCTAGCTATCACAAGTACGCTCTTCAGCCGTAGAATATTACACATTGTTTAGTATGGCTGGCGAATGTTCTGCAGGATCAGGGACTTTAGTCTGTGAACTACAAGATGCGGGTTGGACAACAACTTGCCAGCCAAGAGAAGTCACTGCGCTGGGAACTGTTGTAAAACATCGTGAATACATCAAGATGATTCTATTCAAATGTCTTCTATTCAAATGTCTAAGTCACAAAGTTAGTCCCCTTGTTTCACATCACTAACTCTACCGCGGACATATTCGTCTCTTTTTGTATTATGATAAAGAGTATTCTACAGCCGGGATCCCAATTTATACTCTATTATAGTTTTGACATTAGACCGTCATTGCTCGGCAACCAATGTAGATTTTTGTTGACTCTGACTGTGGTGTCACCGCCAGACACCACACTTGCTAAGTGGTAGCTTAAATCGGCCGCGGTCCATTTAGTACATGTCGGACCCGCGTGTCGCCACTGTGTAATCGCAGACCTAGCGCCACCACCAAGGCAGGTCTCGTGATACGAGAGAGCACTCGCCCCAGTTGTACGAGAACCTAGCTACCGACCAGATGTACGAAGCCTTTCTCTCTCATTAGCCGAGAGACAGAATAGCCATCAGCTAAGTTAATGGCTACGAACTAGCAAGGCGCCATTAGCCATACAGTGATTGTAATTAAAGTCTCCTGTGTATCGTCAAGATCGATGTACCACAATGATATTAAAGATAAGTATTAATACAGCTACGTACTTTTCTTAATAACATTAATTACGTAGCCTGTTCCAGTACTTCACGCCCGTCTGCGTCAGTCTAGCGTGCATTTTCAGCCATCTCAACTTCACGGTGTCGGCCCAGATACCGACACAACATTGGCGACGAGGGAAAAGGGTTCTTTCTGATTGCTTACATTTAATTGTGTCATGGCTTCGCCCCATTCTCCAGATGTACTGTCCGAATTTTATCGCTTGCAGAATCAGCAGACGCAGGCGTTACTGGATGCCCTTGGACAGCTCGTCCAGGGTCAACGTACCATTCAAACCGATGCGGCCGCCGCCGCTTCTTCGCTACCGCTGCCACTAAACGCTGTTGCACCTCCCTTTCGACCATACGTGGCAGCCGATGAGACCTGGCACGAGTGGTCTCGCCAGTTCAACTTTCATCTAGCAGCCTACAGAATTCAAGGTAAAGAGCGGCAGCCGTTTTTGCTTTCTTGTGTCGGTGTGTCCACATACCGTGTGATAGTGAAATTGTTTCCCCGACGCGACGTAGCAACTCTGTCCTACGAGGAAATTTTGTCTGCATTAGATGCCTATTTCAAAGAAACAGTTAATGTGGTTGCAAAACGGTATACGTTCTTTCGTACAAAACGTACGGCCGGTCAAACTAATAGGGAGTGGGTAGCAACATTGCAAGGACTTACTAGGGACTGTGCCTTTGAATGTGACTGTGGTCTTTCTTATTCAGATACCATGGTGCGTGATGCAATTGCACAGAACGTTTCTGATGTTCGCATACGGGAGCAAATTTTGAAACTAGTTAATCCCTCCCTTCAACAAGTGATAGACATATTGGATAGACAGGACACACTTGACTGTGCTCAGGAATCTTTTGAAACTTCGCCAGCCGTGTGTAACATTAACCGGCCCGCTGGACGCGCTGCGCGGCCCGGTAACCGGGCCTCGCGCACGTCCGCACAGCTGCCGCCGCGCGCTAAGCCACGTGTGCTGCGCCAGCCCACAAATGTAGTGAAATCGTGCCCGCGGTGTGCTACTAGACATTCGCGTGAACATTGCCCGTCACGCCAAGCTATTTGCTTTTTCTGCAATAAGAAAGGACATGTTCAAAGTGTTTGCCAGAAAAAGCTCAGATCAGACAATCACAATCATTCCAGGCCCTTTGCTTCGCGCCGGAATCGAACCAAGGACACTCAGGCTCGTGGACCTTCGCCTATGGACATTCATGTCGTTAATTCCACTTCGTCCAGTGACACTTGCTCTAACAGGAACTGTGTTCGTCCCACAAAAACTGTGCGTCGACGTCGCCGGAAATCACGTCAATTAGCAAGTGATACTGTACCAGTGTCTGTTCCAATTGCACAAAACAGTCGCTCTTGTCGTCAGCAGAACAATAAACTTTTTGTGGACTTAGACTTTGAAGGCAAAGTGATACCACTCCAGCTCGATACCGGAGCTGCAGTTTCATTGCTCAATCATGACACGTACAAACAACTGGGCAAACCTCCGTTGCGTTCCGCAAATGTTAAGCTAACTACATATTCCGGACAGAACATTCCTGTGTTAGGACAGTGCAGCCTTCTTGCAACATACAAGGGACAAACAAAACTTGTGTCATTTTACGTTCTTCGTTCTTCTTCTGCAGTGAACTTGTGTGGTCTAGATTTGTTTCAGTTGTTTAACATGTCTATTGTAAATCAGGTCCTATCAGTGAATCCGACTGTGCCTACAGACAGTGTTTCTCGGCTGTGTGACGAATTTGCAGACATTTTTGCACCGGGCTTAGGTTGCGCTAAAAACTATGCAGCACATTTAGAACTGAAGGTAAACGCGCAACCGAAATTTTTCAGGGCGCGCAATGTTCCCCACGCATTGCGTGATGAGGTCGCAAGAACGTTACACGATCTCGAATCACAGGGTGTAATTGAACGTGTGCAAGCTTCTCTCTGGGCCTCACCCTTAGTAATTTTGCCAAAACCTTCCGGAAAATTGAGACTTTGCGTGGACTTCAAGGCCACAGTGAATCCACAGCTAGTGACTGCTACTTTTCCTTTGCCCCGCCCAGAAGATCTTTTTGCTAAACTGTGCCCGGGAAAATATTTTTCAAAGTTGGACCTAGCCGATGCGTACTTGCAAATACCGGTGGACGACGAATCCCAGCGCGTATTGGTGGTTAACACGCATCTTGGATTGTACCGCTTCAAAAGACTGCCATTCGGGTGTGCATCCGCCCCTGCCTTGTTTCAGCAATATTTACAAACTATTTGTGCGTCGGTCCCTACTGCCGCAAACTATCTGGACGATATAGTGATCTCCGGACAGACAGAAGACGATCATCTTGCGAACTTACGAAAATTATTTCAGGTCTTGCGGCAAAATGGTCTTCGCTTGAGGAAGGACAAATGTGTGTTTTTTGCTCGTGACTTACCATACCTGGGACATGTCATTAATGCCCAAGGCATACATCCGAGTCCAGAGCACCTCCGTGCCATACAAGAATTACCTTCCCCTCAAAATGTGAAACAGCTGCAGAGTGTGTTGGGTAAAATTAATTATTACAATAAATATGTGCGCAATGCCTCTTCCATTTCAGCTCCGCTTCATCGCTTACGCCGTAAAGGTGTTCCGTTCGTCTGGACGACGGAATGTGAACGCGCCTTTCGCCAGTTGAAATCGGCGTTGCTTTCTAATACTTGCCTTACGCCATTCGATCCCCAGAAACCCCTTTTGTTGATGGTAGATGCATCGGATTTCGGGATCGGTGCTGTGCTTGCGCACAAAGTTGGCTCCCATGATCGCCCTATTGCCTTTGCGTCCAAATTGCTCTCGTCTGCGCAAAGAAATTATTCACAGATAGAGAAAGAAGCTTTGGCTCTCGTGTTTGGTGTTACTAAGTTCCATGATTTCTTGTATGGTCGTCACTTTACCATCATCACAGACCACAAACCTTTGACATCGCTTTTTCATCCGACCAAGCCTGTACCTCCACGTACAGCGCAGAAATTCATTCACTGGTCTATTTTCCTCTCGCAGTACCGCTACGATATCTTGTATCGGTCCACTGCTAAGCACGGAAACGCCGATGCGTTGTCCCGTTTGCCTGTTGCTGAGGATAAAGCATTTGATTCTTCCGAACTTGCTTGCATGTTCATTGATTCGGAAACCGATGAAGTGGTCGAATCGTTTCCGATTGATTTTCGTCGTGTCGCTACAGCCACAGCTGCTGATCCTGTCCTCGCTACTGTTTTCCGTTTTGTTGCTACGCAATGGCCTTTGTCAAAGTCTCGGATCGAGGATCCGTTGGTTCGCCGATTTTTTGCTCACAAGGAGAGACTTTTTGTTCGACGTGGTGTTTTGTTGTTGCGTTCTGATAATGATCAGTCCAGAGTCGTGGTCCCACGTTCGTTACAGTCCTCTGTTTTACGGCTTCTTCACCAAGGACATTGGGGTATAGTGCGAACGAAACAACTTGCTCGTCAGCACTGTACTTGGTTCGGAATCGATGTTGCGATTACGAATATGTGTTCTTCGTGCCCGGCGTGTGCCGAACAACAGTCCGCACCGCCGCGGAAAGTCTTTGCGTGGCCAAAAGCCACTTCCCCTTGGCAACGCTTGCACATTGATTTTGCTGGTCCATTCCGGAATGCTCGATGGTTGGTTCTGGTCGACGCCTTCAGTAATTTTCCTTTTGTTGTCCGGATGTCTTCCACGACGTCCTCCGCCACCATCCAAGCGTTGTCTGCTATCTTTTGCATTGAAGGTCTTCCGCAGACTATTGTTTCCGACAATGGCCCACAATTCATGTCCGCAGAATTTCAGTCATTCTGCCAGGCCAATGGTATTCAACATCTGACATCCGCGCCGTTTTCGCCTCAGTCCAACGGTGCCGCTGAACGATTGGTCCGGACTTTCAAGTCACAGATGTTGAAATTGAAAGAGTCGCATTCTCGGGAGGACGCATTGTTGCTCTTTTTGTCTTCGTATCGCTCTCAGCCCCGAGAGGGTCGCTCGCCGGCTGAGTTGCTCCACGGTCGTCCTCATCGCACCTTGATGTCTTTGCTGCATCCGCCGCATCAGGTTCCTGTGCAGCGGCAGACTCCTGCTTTTGCTCCAGGCGACGTTGTATTTTATCGCAACTATCGAGGTTCACGGCGTTGGCTCGCAGGGCGCATTCTTCGCTGCCTCGGCCGTGCGATGTATTTGGTTTTGGGGGCCTCTGGTGAGGTGCGTCGGCATCTCAATCAGCTGCGCCTCTGTCGTCGCTCGGGTTCTGCCGCTCCCCGTCTGCTTTCAGCGACGGAGCCGTCCGGTCAGCGCCCTGGGGACCCATCTACTGGCTCGCCTCATCCCCAGGTGTTACCGACGATGCCTTCCATTTTGCCCCATGGCGACGCGCCGCCGCCGCCGCAGCAGCAGCAGCCGCCGCCGCCGCCGCTTATTCTCCCGCCGGCGCCGCCCGCATTCGACGCTTCGTTGCAGCCGCCAAGCGCCTCCCAGGGTCACGCGCCGCCGATCGCTTCCCGTGACCAGCTGTCCTCCGCCATGGAACTCCCGCCCGCTCCGGACCACATGACGTCATCGCGCGTCGGCTACCCCGACGCAATGGAGGTTGATCCGTCGGTCCCTCCTGTCTCTTTACGGGCGCATACACCGCATGTTGACGTGCACCCTGGACTAGTTTTTCAGGCGTTTCCTAGCTCCCCTCGGACCGAATGGCCGGGTGCGGGTGGCACAGCCTCGCCTGTTGTTAGGCTCCCCACCTCATCGCATACGTCAACATGTGGTCCTCCCCACGGCGGGCGGAAGCCTTATCACACGACCGTTCGCCGATTTGCGGGGGAGGAATGTGGTGTCACCGCCAGACACCACACTTGCTAGGTGGTAGCTTAAATCGGCCGCGGTCCATTTAGTACATGTCGGACCCGCGTGTCGCCACTGTGTAATCGCAGACCTAGCGCCACCACCAAGGCAGGTCTCGTGATACGAGAGAGCACTCGCCCCAGTTGTACGAGAACCTAGCTACCGACCAGATGTACGAAGCCTTTCTCTCTCATTAGCCGAGAGACAGAATAGCCATCAGCTAAGTTAATGGCTACGAACTAGCAAGGCGCCATTAGCCATACAGTGATTGTAATTAAAGTCTCCTGTGTATCGTCAAGATCGATGTACCACAATGATATTAAAGATAAGTATTAATACAGCTACGTACTTTTCTTAATAACATTAATTACGTAGCCTGTTCCAGTACTTCACGCCCGTCTGCGTTAGTCTAGCGTGCATTTTCAGCCATCTCAACTTCACGGTGTCGGCCCAGATACCGACACAACACTGACCTTGCTTAAAGCTTTCGCAAGACAACAGAACTTCTATTAATCACATGTATTTGTCTATCTTCTAAAAATTTGAACCGACTGTTACATGTTTGATTCATACAAGTGTTACATGTAAAAAAAAATCACAAAAAACGTGCTTTTTGTTCTTAAAATCCGAATGTAGCTACATTTTTGAAAGCAAGTTTTTAATTTTATCCTAAGAATGCGGTTTTATTTGTTTCATTTTTTTAAAATGTTCTGCGATTCAACTCATATAAGGGAGAATTTTAGAGCTATATGTACCTCGTCCATAGTACCTTGACAACAGGTACAGATTATTGCACAAAAAAATTTGTGTTGACTTTATCCATTTATCTACCTTAGTGGAAAGTTTGAACCGATTCGTTCAGAGTTTGAAGTGTGGAAGTGGCGCAATCCAAAAACCTTCCAGAAAAACTTGTTTTCTGCATGTATTTGCGCGAAAAATCAGAACGGTGTACATAAAAATGGTGCCAGTAGCTGATAATCTATCAGGTTTGTCGTTAAACCTTGCTTAATATGCTATAACATACCTACATTAAGATAGATGTGCGAATTGACTGTACGAGTAGCTGCTGGTCCGTGCTATACCAACATCATTGCACCCCCTGTTCCTAGCTCAAATAGCAACCGAGCACCAAGCCCTCCCCCCCACCCCCACCGGCCGCCAATAAAAACGCGATTCTGCACGCTGCCTTCTCAAACATATTTGTTACAGTGCTTTCGTGCTGTAACGATACGGGCTGTGACTACAACTCTTTTTTTTAATTTTTGGAGTCATTAGTCATTAGTACGAGGGTTGCCCAGGAAGTAATGCACCGCATTTTTTTCTTCAACAATTCTTTATTGAACATAATGTCTGCAGCTCGTGGTCATGCGGTAGCGTTCTCGTTTCCTGCGCACGGGGTCCCGGGTTCGATTCCCAGTGGGATCGTGGATTTTTCCCTGCCTCGAAATGAGTGTGTGTTGTTGTGTTGTCTTTATGCTACGACATTGCCTAGTCGGCGGTGCGGGTCTCCCACATCGTCCCCTACGCTCCTCGGACTATGGGACCTCATCATCATCATTAAACATCATGACACGAAAGAATGGTGTTTTATCTAGACACCCTATTTTTTCCACTTAATCTCCATCCCGTTCTATGGCCTTCCTCCAGCCCGAAACAAGGGCGTGTGTGCCCTGTCGCTACCAATCCTTGTCCTGGTGGCGGAGCCAGCGCTTCGCAGTGTGAATCACCTCCTCATCGTCCTCATTTAATGTCTTCCACGAATGGAATCCTTTAATGCGTCTATCCTCGCGAATGACATCAGCGTGATGCAACATGTCGTGAGAGAGCCGTGGATGGTCCCCCGACGGCTGTAAATCGTGGAGCTCCGCCGAACAGCCTTCTCACATCACCCTCTGTGCCCAGCGACTAACTATACCACCGCCGACAGCATGTGTTGCATAGACTTTGCACAAGCGTTTGTGAATATTGCTCACAGTTTCTTTCTCTGCAGTGAGAACTTCAATGAAGGCATGTTGCTTGTAGGGTACATTACCTACAGTCGCCATTTTGAAACTGTCCAGCAGCTACGCTATCTGCCGGAAGTGACGGAAACTTGGCGCGCTCACTCAGGAGACTTCAAATAACACATACGTAACGTTTCTCATTCGTAACATTGTTTCCGGCTGAGAAAAAAAAATGCAGTGCATTACCTTCTGGGCAACCCTCGTTATATGATACTGCCTATCACGAGTTCCTGTCTAGTGCCAACTTATTTATTTCAGAGTAGCACTTGCACCCTGAACTCCTAGTTATTTGATAGATTTTCTGAATTGCGCCACTTCTACACTTAAACCTTATACGAATCAGTTCAAACTTTCCACATAGGTAGATAAATGGATAAATCCAAGTCTTCCACTACAGTTTTTACCATCTACACCTCCCTCTAGAACCATGGCATTTATTCCATGATGTCTCAACGCATACGACATGTCCCATCGTCCTGTCCCTTCTTCTTTCAGTGTTCTCAATATCTTCCTTTCTTCGCCACTTCCGCGGAACACCTTCTCATTCATTATCTAAGCAGTCAACCTAATTTTTAACATCCATTGTGTAGCACCATATACCTGTTCTCTTATTTTCTGGCTTTCCCACAATCCACTAATCACTACCACACTTTGCCGTGCTCCAGATGTACATTTTCAGAAATTTATTCCTGAAACTGAAGTCTACGTTTGATACTAGTGGAGTTGGGCTACGGTTGCTACCAGTAGATTTCTTTTGGACAGGTGTGCCCACTTCACCAGTGCTAGACTGTTTTTATTAATGTCCTGCTTGCTTTGCCCATCTTGTGTTATTTTGCTTCGAAAGTAGAAAAATCCCTCAATGTCGAATACCTCGTGGTCACCAATCCTGTTGTTAACTTTATCGCTAATATCATTTCTGCTACTCCGCTTTTTTTTCTTTTATCGGTTTTCTCTCAGTCCATATTCTGGACTCAGACAGTTCACTCCATTAACAGGATCTGTAATTCTTCTTCTCTTTCATTAACGATAGCAATGTCGTCAGAATATCTTATCATTGATATCTGTTCACTTTGAGTGTTAATCCCATTGTTGAAACTTTCTCTTGTTCTTGCCATTGCTTGTTCGTTGTATAGACTGACTAGTAGCGGTGAAAGGCTGTAAGCCTGACTTACAACCTTTTGAATCCTAACACTTCGTCCTTGGTTTTCCATTCTTACGTTTCTCCGCTGGTTCTTGTACATATTATGTATTACCCGTGTATCACTACAGTTTTCTCCTATTATTTTACGAATATATTGCACATTTTAAAATGTTGAACGCTTTTTCTAGGTCGACAAATCCTAAGTTCTTAATTTTTCTTAAACCTTGAAACGTCCCCTTTGAACAATTATACATGACTGTGCTGAAACTGACACACAATATTTTTAGCGCAACGCAATCTGACTTTCAATAATCCCTACAAACGAATGGCCCTGACTAACATTAACCTATACCTATCACAAATCACTTACCTCACAAAAATCTTCGTTACTCGAACTACTGCAATACAGCGAGCGCCAGTACTGCCAGCTAAATAAAAGATTCAAACTACGGAAGGCACTAACTACTCATAGGCATAGTTAGCAAATGAAAGATTTTAATAGAGAACAAACAATGTATTTACCTCAAAAGTCATATTATATATATCAGTTCGTGACATCCAGTCTCACAAATTTACTGTCTCTGTCCAGATCATTCGCTCTCACAACTCCGCCATCTCACTCCCCACATCCACCACTGCTGGCGGCTCACCTCCAACTGCGCAACGCTACGTGCTGTTCACATCCAGCTGCCCAACACTACAATGGCAGACAACAATGCAAACTAGCCACAGACTGCACACAGCACAGCCAGTGATTTTCATACAGAGCGCTACGTGGCGTTACCAATAAGAAAACCTAAACAGCCTAATTACATAGCCCCCATGCTCCCCACAAAAAATTTTACAAATTGTTTTGGGCAGTGGCCAATACAGATTTGAAAAATTATTTCATAATTACAATAACAAAGAAATCAAATGCACGCACTTATTGATACAATGTTGGCCAAAAGCTAAAATTTTCTCACGGTCCATAAAGACAGTCCTGATCATTCATCACAGTAAAATTGCAGTGTTTTCTTTTTCCTCAAAGTCTGAGCAGTAAAAGAAAATGCACACGGAAGTAGTGGATTTCCATGCAGTCTTGAACAAGTAGTGTTGTCCTTCCAACGGAAAGACAGTGCTGACTCTTGACATGCAGATAGGTAATGGGCCACAACAGAGCAAACCCACAGCAGAGTCAGTCGAAGTTTTGAAGAATATTGGTAGGCAGGTCATCAAAGAGCAGACCCACTGTAGTCCCGGTAGAGATTACGGTATTGGTGGGCCACCAGAGATGCGGACCCACTGCAGTCCTTGTAGAAATAATGGTATTGGTGGGCCATCAAAGATGCAGACCCAGTGTAGTCCTTGTAGAAATAATAGTGTTAGTGGACCATCAAAGATGCAGGCCCACCGTAGTCCTTGTAGAAATAATGGTATTGGTGGACCATCAAAGATTCAGACCCAATGTAGTCCTCGTAGAGACGGCCAGCAGCCATCTGTTGCGACTGTGCAGGTGCACAATCACCATCGAAGAGTCTTGTGGACAATATAGCAAGTCCATGAACCACCACTTGTGCACTCACAAAAATTTTTTTTGAAATGTCCTTAGAACCAGCAATGCTGTTAACCAGTCCCTTGCTGAATTACCAACACACGTGCAAACACTAACAGTCCCTACTTCTCACATATTGTCCATATACTATGACCAACAGAAACGTGTGCAGTGAAATGTAACTTACAAGTTATTTAATTTGATGAACTGGTGTCAATTACAATTTTATAACATAAGAATACAATAACAAAGGTACAAAATACATCATTAAAGAACATAACAATACAGATAACATTTGTAGTAATAGGGGCTTTACAAAATACTAGAAATAAACAAGCACATCAGTGTTACAAAAATTATGACATAAGTACATACATAAAGATCAGAATAACTTTTTAAACATCCACTTCACATATGAGCAACAAAACAGAACAGATAAATAATGTCTAAACATCTTTACAAAGTAAATAACATAGTATTAGAAAAATTCTACAACATAACTCTCACCAGCTAAACACATTAAGACAGGAAAAACACAAATACCCAAGGGTACACAAACACATAGTGAGATAATACAAAAGGAAAGACAGGGTTCGTTTTCAGTGTAACATTTGGTACTGCAGTCCAACCCAAAACTTCATTCCATAGATTTTTTCTCTTATTTCAACATTTGCCCCTGCAAAATAAATAAATAAATAAATAAATAAATAAAATAAATAAATAAATAAGTCCTATCTAGCCCTGTTGTCCCTAAGCCCTACTGTTTTGTACGTATGCTCTTTTAAAATAAATGTTTCTCATTGTACAATACTCATTTTTGCCCAAATCTTTTTTGTGTAACTTCTCAATGCATTCTTTCCCTATTCTTCATAGTTAGTTTCTTATATAGTATCCCCCCTCTTAAGCTAACTTAAAGCTACTGAGCTCAGATATATATACTAAGGGGCGAGGCAATGCAGCAACACACAACAAATTAACACAAACAGCAATGACAAAAAGATGCAAATTGGCGAAGCAAGCAGCAGTAAATGTAATAACTTATATCTAAACATGACAAACCCACAAGCAGAAAAAATAGTACACTAAAGACAACAATGCAGATAAGGGAAATGTATATTCACCTCTGAATATGTATGTCATTAAAGTGGTGCACCACAAAAACTTATTCTATGAAATAAATTACCAAGTACTTGAAAAGAAAATTATGTATGCAGTTCCTGTGAAGGGAAATGTCTTTTTGTGCTCCTTCGTTTTTTTTAAGTAGATCACAAAGTTATTATTTACTGGATCTGTTGGCATAAAATATCTATATCAGTACATAAAATTTTATTTTAACCAAAGCTGCAGTGCAGCTAGAAACTAGATATTAAACAAAACGAGCAATCTCTGAACTACAAAGACAATAGATATAAAATGTTTCTCATCATTTCATTAGGCATTTTAGTAAATATCATAAATTATGAGCTCACCAGTGTAATCATATATTTTCAAGTTTGAGCGTGTCGTATTTGCGATGCTTTCTACAAAGAAATGTCAATAGCGAGGATAATGGCCTCCCTTTTTCTCCACCTGTGCCTTTGAAAGGCACACACTAATGGCTTTTTTCCAGGCAACTGTCACACAGCTGGGTGCCCACGATGTATTACGTGAAGGTGGTCACTTAACTTTCTTACCGAAATATTTACGACACCAGTTTGCACTACAGTGACAGTCTCATATAAAATACACAGGTCGAAAAATTTCAGTAGAGATGTGTAGAAACGAAATCTCATGAGTAGCAGTGTTGTGATACATACACACATGGACACACAAGTCACAACTCTTAAATTACGATTCTTGGTTTCCAACATCCTTTTTCACAAACCAGAGTCCCTAAATTTTATTCATTATTCATATACATATAAACACATAATCACATTCCTCATATATGGTAGCATCAGCTTATTGATCATAAACACGCCTCAACAGCATAATACACATCATCATCATAATAATAACATCATAACAGATCAATCACATCTTAAAATCATCGTAGCTTCCTCCAATAATTTCAAAACCTAAAAAAAATTCTCTGCTCATTTCAATAGTGTCATCTACCTCAAACGTACTTTAAAAATCATGATCCCATACCAAATACATCATTCAAAGCTCTCATAGTATCACAATGGTTGCGAAAAAATATGAGCAGTTCACAAAGTACAGACAAAATACAATTTCATAAGTATGAAGTTATCCAACTGTGTAATTGCGTAAACATGTATCACTGATATAGTAAAAAAAATGTTTGTCTCTCTCAGTTAAATGATCAGATAGCTGTGTAATTCTGTGTTAGAGAAATATGGTACCGATGTGTAAAGTTTTATAAGCAAATAACATATTAGCTAGGGCTCCTTGTGCTTGCCAAACACATGGTACACAAAGTAAGCGTGTACCCCCCTGAGGATTAATGTGTTTTAAGTACAAAATTAATCACTCAAATACGTGTACTGTAGAACTAAACTGTGTGTCTTGTTGTAAGATAATCTCTATGGAAGTGTCGTAATTATTGTCCTCCAAAAGCTAAGTTCTGCAGAAGTCAGTGTACTTACCTCATGATAAACAAAAGTGAAATGCTTTACATATAGATATCTTAGTTATTACGCTTATTGCCGTGATGAAGAAAATACTGTGCTGTAATGTATTGTTGTGCTATGGAAAAGGCTGTCTCATTGTTGCTATACCACCAAAGTTACTACTAAAGCATGTTTTACTTTCCAGAATAATTCAGAAAAACTGTGCACATATAAAACACAAACAGCACAAAAGCAACAATGTAAATTGTGTCACACATTAGTAGCATCGTGATATAATCGTGTAGCTGTCACATAAACTAAACACTGTGTCGTCTGGTATCTCACAGAAAGTAATTTAAATCCAGAATGTATTTTCAAGTAAACCAAAATGTTGCATTAAAATCTCATTAGTAGTACTGGTAAATGTTCTAAGTATGTGAGCCTTATAGTCATTACGTAATCGTGCAACTAACAAGCAAGAATGTACACACACAATAACACTGTGTCGTCTGTTCACAATAACAATGTATTCGTAATTTCTGTTTAAATAAGTTCTCTTGGTTTTTGACTGGATATTTAACTTCAAACATTGTTGCGTGTTAACAGATTCTAAGTCTGACAAAGCATACTAGTAATGTAAAGTGAAAAGTTATATGGCAAAGACTAAGTTAAAAAGCAGATTATCTCTCAATAAAAGGTTTTACATGTGAAATGTGGTGCAATTTTTTACCCTTTCTAGTGTGCAGAGTTTCAACTTCAAAGCAATTATCATGTTGTAATAGTCGGTAAGGAATGCTCAAATTTTTCTCAAGGTTAGCGTCTATGTTATTTTGCTCTGAGCCAGCCGGCGCACGTGGCTGCCTGCGGTGCGAGTCATTGTCTGTCTCTTTGTTGGCGCGCGTCGTTATTGGGATTAGGAGACCTAACTTCTCCAAATTCACGTTGTCGAGAGGGCCCTGCCCTGTTTGAATCCCGCCAGTTCTGATGAAATTCGGGTCTGTCGTTTCGTCGGTAGTTTACGTAGTTTATTTTTTGTTGGTCATGTGGTTGAGAATTTCTCCCGGAATCGTAACTGCGCGGTGGACCGTTGCGTCTGCCGTTATTCTGTCTCCCGTGATAATAATAGTTCTGGGTGCCATATTGTCTGTTTCGATGATTGTCCCTGTCATATTCATTACTACGGAAATGCGATCTTTCTCTGTAACTATTACTCTGCCAGTGGTTGTCATATGGGTGGTGTCTGTTTTGGTCACGATTTACGTTGTAAGAATAGCCTTGTCGTGTCCAGTTATTATTTCTTTCATCGCGGAATTGTGACAGATGTGACCTGTAACTGCTGTGTTGCTGTTTTCGCGTCCCGCGATTGTCAGTGTCAATTTTCAGTTCTTGTAAGAGTCCCTGAAAAGCTTCAATGTCGTCTTTGCAACGTCCTGCCAAAATAATATGTCGTAAATGTTCAGGTAATTTGATTAAGCAAATGTGGATGAGTTCTGAGGGGCTGTATGGGTTTGAAAGATACTGATTCTTATGCAACATGTCTTCAAAATATTTCACAAGACTGGAAAATTCAGATTGTTCGAAATGTTTCATCATTATGATGCTATGTTTTACTCAGTCTTGTGTAGCTTGAGACCAATATGCTGAGAGGAAGGCATGATAAAATTCTCCTTCACTGACACAGTCGTGAATGACCGATCGCATTCTTTCAGCTGGCCCATTCTCTAAGTAGCCACACATAAATTCTAATATGTGCTCTAATGACCAGTTGGGAGGAAAACAATGAGATTATTGATGGAGCCACGCTTGTGGATGAATGTCGTTGCCAGAATTCTCAAATGTTTTGAATTTACGTGTAGTAATGAACAGCTTATCGTCAAAATCATCGTGTCGGCGAGAAGCATATCGGTCATTGTTACTTCGTGTCGGCGGTTCCATCTCAAAATTCGGTGCACCTTGCCAATATCTTTCATAATTTCCGAAATGCCCTGTGTTATTATTTTGTGGCTTTTCCGTATTTCTAAATACCTCTTCCCATGTTGGAGCACGAGTGTCCTCTGAAATATGTAATTTTTTATTACTTGTGCCAACTGATCTTGTACCTCCTGGATTTCTCTTTTGTGTTGTGTATTAATTTGATTATGATTTTGTTTGAATTTCTTAATCTGTTCATACTCTTCTGTGTCAGTTATGGCTACAGGTCTTGTGTCATTCAGATCATCATCTACCTTTGCAGATAAGTTAGTGAACTGATCCGAAAGTTCGGCTACTTTCTCCGATAATGTACTTAGTTCCTCAGTGTGTTTTTCTGAACCAAGTTTCAGAGTGTCCATTTGTGTTGAAATCGTATCTACTGTGTCCTTTAAGTTTTCCTGAGTTTTTGCAAGTAGCATAACCGAATCGGTAGATGCAACTGAGTCAATTTTAGCCCACAAGGTCTCATGATTTTCATGACATTGGTTTGCAGTTCTTTTATGGCTGCTTCGTGATTCTGTAATGCATTTTCATGCCGCGAAAAAATAGGATGAAAATGCTCACAAATTTGTGTTTTTACGTCATTACAGACTTTTTGGCATTTCGATTCAATGTTATGTAACTCAGTAATTAAATCTTCACGTGTTTGTTCAAGTGTGGTGTCTAACTTTTGAGGCTTTTGCTGTGTCTGTCTCTGATTTTGTTCCATGTGTCTAACTTTTGAGGCTTTTGCTGTGTTTGTCTCTGATTTTGTTCCATTGTGTCTAACTGTTGCTGTGTTTGTCTCTGGTGTTGTTGCATTGTGTCTAACTTTTGAAGATTTTGTTCCATTGTGTCTAACTTTTGAAGCTTTTGTCCCATTTGTTGCATTAATTGTAATAACAATGCACTGGTGTCTGAAACATGTTCCTCAGTGCTATTCGGCAATGCATTTGAACCAGCAATATTCGCATTTTGAAAAGCAGAAAATGTGTCTTGACTTATTTGAGAAAACAGCGAGGACGCAAAACCTGAATCTACAGTATTTGAAAGATTGTGTCCTGTCATTTCGGATTCCTGAGGAAAGCTGTTGCCGACCGATCGATTGATAATGCTTCCCTGTTCACTAATTGTTTCACTGCCTACACCATTATTTGCAACCTGCTCTATTTCCATATGCACAGTTACCAAATTACAACTTTGAACATTAGTTAATTCATTACACGGTGGCGCTAACACACTGCTTTCGTCTTCACTGTCATTTCTCAGTTTACTTTGGAGCCTAGTATTACGTTTTTCACACGCCATTATTGTCACAATATTTTACACGACGACACAGAAACGCACAATTTGAAGAGCAAAATAAAAAAACACATTAACATAGCACTGAAAATAATATCTCGTTAATTGCAAGCACAGCTGCGAAATACTCGGTGCAAATCTACATGCATACCATAACTGTTTTACTGTACAAGAATGAAAAACCACAACTACAGAGAAAATTCTCTCTACAATTACGTGCTAGCAATAAACAAAGGCTGCACTAGCTGCACAAACTACAAGAAAAATCAGAAGATTCCAGTGAGGTATACTGGCAGGGTCGCCATATGAAACGTCCCCTTTGAACAATTGTACCTGACTGTGCTTAAACTGACACACAATATTTTTAGCGCAATGCAATCTGACTTTCAATAATCCCTACAAACGAATGGCCCTAACTAACATTAACCTATACCTTTCACAAATCACTTACCTCACAAAAATCTTCGTTACTCGAACTACTGCAATACAGCGAGCGCCAGTACTGCCAGCTAAATAAAAGATTCAAACTATGGAAGGCACTAACTACTGATAGGCATAGTTAGCAAATGAAAGATTTTAATAGAGAACAAACAATGTATTTACCTCAAAAGTCATATTATATATATCAGTTCGTGACATCCAGTCTTACAAATTTACTGTCTCTGTCCAGATCATTCGCTCTCACAACTCCGCCATCCCACTCCCCACATCCACCACTGCTGGCGGCTCACCTCCAACTGCGCAACGCTACGCGCTGTTCACATCCAGCTGCCCAACACTACAATGGCAGACAACAATGCAAACTAGCCACAGACTGCACACAGCACAGCCAGTGATTTTCATACAGAGCGCTACGTGGCGTTACCAATAAGAAAACCTAAACAGCCTACTTACAACCTTTCTTCTGTTATCAAACTTAATGTCAGAACTGATTCTCCGGTGCCTTTGCCTTACCGAAAGCGAAACTTATTGTCATCTAACAAATCCTGGATTTTCTTTTCCATTCTTTTCTGTAGATTATTCTTATCAGGAACTTGGTTTCATGGGCTGTTAAGCTCACTGAGTGATGCTTCTCTTACTTGTCTGTCAAAATGGTTCAAATGGCTCTGAGCACTATGGGACTTACATCTGAGGTCATCAGTCCCCTAGAATTTAGAACTACTTAAACCTAACTAACCTAAGGACACCACACACATCCATGCCTGAGGCAGGATTCGAACCTGCGACCGTAGCAGCAGCGCGGTTCCGGACTGAAGCGCCTAGAACCGCTCGGCCACCGCGGCCGGCGCTAGTTTGTGCTCGCTGTCTTCGTGACTGTGTGGATGATGTTTTTCGGAAAGTATGATAATATGTCTCCATTCTCACTGATTCTACTAGCAAAACTGAATAGTCATCGGTTGAAACTTCCCTCAGTGATTCGGGGGTATGTAATCTATCCCTGCTACCCTATTTGATTTTAAGTCTTTCAAAGCGCCATTACACTCTGACCCTGACGGCAGATAACTCTCCCCTCGTGTCAGTTCCACAATCGTAGTGTCATTCCTAGGGGTCGTCACACATGTTTGCTTTTCGTCTGCAGTTGGAAGCATTCGTGATTTGCGCAGGGAAAGACTGTCTGTTCGTCGTTCAGAATTTTTGGTGGTGCAGAGTAATTCAATAACTTTACTTAGGTTGTTTCTGCATATATATATATATATATATATATATATATATATATATATATATATATATATATGTTTGAAACTGCTTTCATTGCTGGAACTTTCATTTGGTCGTTTCTGGAGCCGGCCGCTGTGGCCGAGCAGTTCTAGGAGCCTCAGTCCGGAACCACGCGTCAGGCATGGATGTGTGTGATGTCCTTAGGTTAGTTAGGTTTACGTAGTTCGAGCTGTTAATTTTAATGTCGCATTACAAAGCACAGTGAGTACTGATGCACTAACGCTGCTGATGATGAAGACGGGAATGCCGAGACAGAATATGTCGTACTTACCCATCAACTGCCACCCCCCCCCCTCCAAACCTCGCAAAATAACATCCGACTCTACCTGAACGAGTCCCACCTTCATACTTCACCATACGTTCTCAGTTACTACAATAACTTTGAGGTAAACGTCAGCTGCTATGCCGGCACTAACATGTATACAGCCATTTGTGGTTAAAAGATTCGTACTGGTGAATAGTAACATCAATTCGATAGCTCAACATTACGTAGTCGCTGGCTCACACTCATGTGAGCCCACATCTGTTCATGTTACGTGGCTGATTTGCGAAGTAAGAGCACCACGCAGATGTTGCTAGGATCATGTAGGTTGGCAGAACCATTCGAATATATAAAGAAAAAATAAAAATAAAATTCTTGGGGTAAAACGACCTATTTCTCCCGGAAACGTAAGGATGGATTAGGGTATATATGGAAGTATATAGTCAATCATTTTTTATTCGATCAGCGCTTGAAATTGGGATGTAGCGTAATCGATAATACTGGTTCCATGTACCCTTCAACATGCACTGTACAGCAGCTTGTGGGGTACTTGTTTCGTATATGGGATGTTCACAGTTGACCAGAACGTAACTATACGTATTGCACATAAATAGCACTAGAAATCACGTACAGTGTTGTCGGAAGAGTTAACTGCAGTAGAATACCTAGCAGTAAGCGTCTGGAGCGAGCCAAAGGAGAATGCATTGTGTTATATTCTACAAAATGCATTACACTGTGCTCTCTGTGGTAATAATATTTATTCTGCTGCCGGTTTCGGTCTTAAACCATCTTCAACGGCAGAAATTTGCTCGAATCTTAAGGGAAGTAACCCAAACACTAGGAACTGACAGGTCGACTTATGTGCGGCAGGCGAGCAGCCACATATCCCGTGAGCGTGTCACCTAGAGACTGTGCCACTGCAGTTCCGACTTAAGTGCAAGTACTGATGGGTTTGTTTCTAAAAAAAATAAGTACAACTACACATATGTGCACTGCCCGCTGCTCTAGCCGGACTACGATATCATGGTCAGCCCACTCTCGAAAAGCGCGTGGAGGAAAAAGAAATGAACAACGCTGTGATTAAACGCTAAATCTTTCCCCTGAATTATGTATGGTTGGGTGAAACAGCTGCACCAGTGTAAGTGATTCAATTTCCATTGCAACTCTGAAGCTCTGTGACACTTCTGGAATCACATTGTCAGTATATCCCATCTGAAGAAAAAAGACGACGAATTTCTCACAAAGTGCTATGCACTCAACGAAGATTCTGACAGCATTATATTGTCGTATATCCAGCGCAGCGGACGTGAGAGTGCGATGAATATGATTCGCTATTGAAGAATTGCATGTATTATGTATCAGATTCTCTTTGTGCTGTCGTCGTATACTAAAGTTGGAACAGTCCTTACCTCTTCGAAGTCTGATATATTCTTACTTAAAGCGTGTTAGGTGATGGACGTATTTAGTAGTGCTGTGTGGACTTGTGATTGTATCTGTTAAATGAAGAAAGATTGATCATGAAGGACAGCAAGGATAAATAAGATGTCTGTTTGAAAGCGAAGAGAATATATATTTTGAATAATGTCATTATTTTTGAAGAGGTGAAGTTTGAGGTAAGACTGCAGCACTGCGCAATTAGGAATGATTATTTTCCGCTAGTTAACTTGCTCACAGAAGAGAGAAAGACAACCCCATTTCCCTGAGTCATGCATTAACATATTGATTGATTAAACTGTTTGGTTTTTATACAGATTCTCTGTTAACATAGTGCCCTTTTTAGCTCATTGTTCATTTTGTTAAGCATAGTATTATTCAGACCAGTATTAACGTGAAGATCAAGCTAAGTTTTACTCTGTCTTTTTGAATACACACTTCATTCTAAAATAGTTGTCTTGGAATATCATTCATAGGCGAAGAACGAATATGTGTGACGACTGTTCGGTGTGACACACAGTGTATATCTGGTCACAACGATAGTGAAGCTGACACGAAGGGAGAGCTATTTGCCGCAATTGGAGCATAACTTTAACACATTTTGTCGGAATGAGGGAAAAAATATAGTGGAATTGACAAACTGAGATCCACCGTGAATTTCGTGCAGCGAACTGTGGGAGCAGAGGCATCCGCGGGGCTTGGGAGGGCGCATGCCATATGCACGCACTGGACCGGCAACTGAACAGGGGAAGTGCAAAGGACTAGCGGGGATGAAAATTCGTGCATGCGGTCTGCTCCAGTACATAGGCCTACCAGCCTTACTTACTTTTCCTTAATCTAGATGTACACTCATGCTCACACATTAAGGATAATTGCAAAATGGGGTGCCACACAACATCGCACTACACAAAACTCGAGCTAATAGCATAGTCACATGGGGAACACACACGACACAGATCTGTACGTCCACGGCATTGGTGATAAGTTGAGAAAACCGTCACGAAACACATGTGCTACAAAACGCCACTGTTTCCTGCACATGTACCCCGACAGCAATATGGGATATGATCACCATGCACACGTACACAGGCCACACAACGGGTTGGCATACTCTGGATCAGTGGTCGAGCAGCTGCTGGGGTATAGCCTCCTATTCTTGCACCATTGCCTGTCGGAGCTCCTGAAGTGTCGTAGGGATTTGAAGACGTGCAGCGATACGTCGACCGAGAGCATCCCAGACGTGCTCGATGGGGTTTAGGTCTGGAGAACGGGCAGGCCACTCCATTCACCTGATATCTTCTGTTTCAAGGTACTCCTCTACGATGGCAGTTCGGTGGGGCCATGCGTTATCACCCATCAGGAGGAGGAAGGTTGGACCCACTGCACCTCTGAAAAGGCGGACATACTGGTGCAAAATGACGTCCCGATATACCTGACCTGTTACAGTTCCTCTGTCAAAGACATGCAGGGGTGTACGTGCACCAATCATAATCCCACCCCACACCATCAAACCACGACCTCTATACAGGTCCCTTTCAAGGATATTAAGGGGTTGGTATCTGATTCTTGGTTCACGCCAGATGAAAACCTGGCGAGAATAACTGTTCAGGCTATACCGGGAATCGTCCGTGAACATAACTTGGGACCACTGTTCCAGTGACCATGTACTGTGTTCCTGGCACCAGGCTTTACGGGCTATCCTATGACCAGGAGTCAGAAGAATGCACATTGTAGGTCTCTGGGCGAATAAACCATGTCTGTTCAGCCGTCTGTAGACTGTGAGTCTGGAGACAATTGTTCCAGTGGTACTGATGGTGAGATATCGGTCTTCTTGTGGTGTTGTACACTGTGGACGTCCCGTACTGTAGTGCCTGGACACGTTTCCTGTCTCCTGGAATCGTTGCCATAATCTTGAGATCACACATTGTGGCAAACGGAGGGCCCGTGCTACGACCTGCTGTGTTTGACCAGCCTCCAGTCGCCCTAGCATTCTATCCCTCATAACGTCATTAATATGTGTTCTTTGAGCCATTTTCAACACACAGTCACCATTAGCACGTCTGCAAACGTCTGCACACTTACTCGCTGGACTGTACTCTGACATGCACCAACACACCTCTGCATATGTGGACTGCTGCCAGCGCCAACGTGCAACGACCGCATATCAGATGCACCGCATGGACATACCCCGAAGTGATTTAAACCCGCAAACCGCGCACCAGAGCGTTGTTTCACCATGTATCAGCATTATCCTTAATTTATGAGCATGAGTGTTTATGGATGGATGTAGTTCATAGACGCTGGCTGCAGTACTTATCTTCTTGTGGACGCTAAAGGTGACTGAGATGGTGGTAAGGGTGTGGTGAAGCCACAGCCGCCAGCCAAGACAACTTAAGCTCTGTAATCGTAATGTTTTGTTTATCCACGTGCGGGGGGCTGAAGTATGGAAAGTTGATGTTCCTTAGTACAGTGAATCACTAGTCTGTTCTTAAGCTGGTGGTATTGGCGCAAGTGTGAAGCATTTTAGGGAAGTATACCTTTCTTTCTAGAAACGTTCTAGCCGTTATGTTTTGCGAAGTCTGATACAATCATGTAGTGTTAGGAGAGCTAATAGTTACGCCATACACAAAAAGTGCATGTGATATGTTCGTTTTAATCGAACGTAGGTATGGTGCGTATTTTTTTGTTTAATAAAATTTCTTTAACGCCGAATATCCATGTAATTTGTTAGATTACCGCGATATTTTTACGTTTGTCTTCCTGAAGTAAAAAAGTAGCTATTTATTGAGAAATTCGATTACATTTTAACGAAGAACCCATATCTATGTGTGTCGTCTTAAAAAATTCTGTAAAATTGAGTATTTGCGAAATACTGGAAAAATCGACAAAATTTACCTAAAAACTGTAAATAGTATCATATGTTGGAGGTGTTAGTTCTTAAACATTTAAAACTATGTGTTTCACACGTGTTTCCTGGAAATCGATAAAATAGCAGCGAAATTTATATTTTTGTGTCTCGTCTTTAAAAAAAAAAACAAAAAAAAAAAAAAAAAAAAAAAAAAAACCTCAGTGAAATTAATACGAAACTGTAAATAGCGCCGTATGTTGCAGAAAATAGTGTTTATGCCAAACATTCGCGAAAACTAGGTCAATACCGCTTGTGCTATGTTGTGCTGGAAATCTGCAATATCACCCGAATTTACAGATGCTGCTGCTGCTCAAACAAGGGCCAGTTTAAAAACAAGCGTTTGAATGCTGGGATGAAGGTAATAGCAGCGGAGTAGGGGCATCACATCTGTTTTAGATCACAAATTAACAACGTTAGAAATGACAGCTGTCACTTTAAGCTAAAAGCATTAAACAGCTGCGTAAATATGAAGCCAAATCCCCACCAGGTGCTCGTCTTGATAATAAATTATGATTACGGTAATTATCATGACAGTGTTGCCCATTAAATGTGACCTAAATAAATAAAACACACGTCCATGTGAACAGTTTGTTGCATAAGGACCATTAAATTAGGCTAGCGGGGACATTTACTTAATGGAAAAACACTCCCCCTCTCCACCCTCACCCCACACCCCCATCACCCCCGTCCCCCTCCCCTGATTGGGCACAACTGATACACACACGTTACTCCCCTATGTCTCATGTCATCAGACAACTCCTCCCCTTCACATACGATTGCAATACACTCTTTCCACCTACCTGCTCTCTCCTTAGCGTTTAACAGTGGAAATCCCATTGTACTCTTCGTGTCGCCTTTGCTTTCAATTTCATAGAGGACTGCTTTGACTTTTCTTGAAGTGAACCAGGCCTTGCGATGACAGTTTCTTATGATTTCTTCACATTTCGCTGTGTCCATTTCGCCTTGGCTCCTCTATATTTCTTGTTTGTTTCATTCCTAAGTGACTTACGTTCCGTTGTCCCTATTCTTCCCTGAATATTTTTTTTGTAATTTCTTCTACAACAATACGGATAAGAAAGGGAGATGATACAGTGGTTCCTCTTTGTATTTATTAAGCATCATAAATGGTTATTTTTGAGGATGCAAGCTTGAAAATGACCAATGAAGTCGAAATTGACTAAAAGAAAATGCAGTTACTGTTAATTACAGCCTGCAGCAGAAAAATTTCTGCTTTAAAAAGTTTGTTTTGACTTGTAATACTTAATATAAGTTGTAGTGGAAACAATTGTCTCAGTAAATGTAGAATGCGAAATGGGCGTAACTTAAAAAAATATTAGATATATAGATTTATTAATTTGATTTATGTGTGTTACATAGGACATATGCTCTTGGTTCTGTTGCATTTTACTACTGACAGCTACATTCTGGAAACTTCTACAGCTTTCCATAATGTAACATTTTTACTCGTTGCTACTAAAAGCATATGGAAAAATAATTTATGCACGATTCTGTACATGTTTCAAAGTACTGAAATTAAAGAAAATTTAAATAAAGTTATTTATTAATTTACAGTTACATAACAACAATAAAGAAATTAAAACTGAAATTAAAAATATTTCATAAATTCTCACAGTTCATTTAAGCTTTGCAGTACTACGGTACACGATTTATTGGTTGGTCCGCTGACATTCGGTTACCAGTAGTGATTGCGAGAAAACCAATAACATTTATACGAGTAATATCAGTACTTATACACTCAAGTGGCAAAGAAACTGGTATGCCGGCCGTTGTGGCCGAGCGGTTCTAGGCGCTTCAGTCCGGAACCGCGATGCTTCTACGGTAGCAGGTTCGAATCCTGCCTCGGGCATGGACGTGTGTGCTGTCCTTAGGTTAGTTAGGTTTATGTAGTTCTAAGTTCAGGGGACTGATGACCTCAGATGTTAAGTCCCATAGTGCTCACAGCCATTTTTGAAACTGGTTTAGGCATGCGTCTTCAAATACAGAGATATGTAAACAGGCAGAACACGGCGGTGTGGTCGGCAACGCCTATATAAGTCAACAAGTGTCTGGCGCAATTGTTAGATCGGTTACTGCTGCTACAATGGCAGGTCATCAAGATTCAAGTGAGTTTGAACGTGATATTATAGTCGGCACACGAGCCATGGGACACAGAATCTCCGATGTAGCGATGAAGTGTTAATTTTCCCGGACGACCATTTCACGAGTGTACCGTGAACATCAGCAATCTGAAAAAAACGTCAGATCTCCGACATGGCTACGGCCGGAAAAAAATCCTGCAAGAACGGGACCAATGCCGACTGAAGAGAATCGTTCATCGTGACAGGAGTGCAGCCCCTCCGCAAACTGCTGCAGATTTCAGTGCTGGGCCATCAACAAGAGTCAACGTGCGAACCATTCACCGAAACATCGTAGATACGGGCTTTCGGAACCGAAGGCCGATTAATGTACCGTTGATGACTGCGCGGCACAAAGCTTTACGCCTCGACACCGGCATTGGACTGCTGACGACTGGAAACATGTTGCCTGGTCGGACGAGACTCGTTTCAAATTGCGTCAAGCTAATGGACATGTACGGGTATGGAGAAACCTAATGAACCCATGCACCCAGCATGTCAGCAGGGGACTGTTAAAGTTTGTGAATGCTCTGTAATTGTGTGGGGTGTGGAGTGATATGGGACCCATGATACGTCTAGATACGACTCTGACAAGTGACACGTACATAAGCATCCTATCTGATCACCTGCATCCATTCATGTGCATTGTGAATTCCGACGAACTTGGACAATTGCAGCAGTACAATGCGACACCAGAACTGCTACACGTCCAGAATTGCTACAGAGTGGCTCCAGGAAGTCTGTTCTGAGTTTAAACACTTCCGCTAGCCGGCAAACTCTAGAGACATGAACATTATTGAGCATATCTTGCTGTTCAGAAGAGATCTCGACCCCCTTGTACTCTTACGGATTTATAGACAGCCCTGCAGAATTGATGCATGGTGTCTATTCCCTCCTGCTCTACTTTAGATATTAGTAGAGTCCATGCGACGCCGTGCTGCGGCTCTTCTGCGTGCTCGCGGGGGCCCTGTAGGATATAAGGCAGGTGCACCAGTTTCTTTGGTTCTTCAGTGTAATAACTGCACTACTACTACGACATTAAAATTTTGAATATTTCCGAACCGTAAGCGCGATTTATAAATGGCTCTGAGCACTGTGGGACTTAACATCTGGCGTTATCAGTCCCCTAGAACTTAGAACTACTTAAACCTAACTAAGGACATCAGTCTCATCCGTACCCGAGGCAGGATTCGAACCTGCGACCGTAGCGGTCGCGCGGTTCCAGACTGAAGCGCCTAGAACCCCTTTCACACCGGCTGGCCGCGATTTATAAATTATTTAAAAATAGCTTTACAAGGTTTCGTCCCATACAGTTTATAGAACCATCCCATTTTCAGTAATACAGGGACTGGACAAAAATATGGAAGCACGGCGAGAAATCCATGCTTGAACATAAATGCTCGCTAAGCCTGCAGGCTGTGATGTTGTATTTGACTACGAACGCCACCTGTGCAGTGTCTTCAGTACATTGCAAGCGTCAGTGATGTGCAGCACAGGGTCCCGTGTAGCTATGAGTGCATTATGTCGTAGCTAAGTGAATTCCGCCGTGCGTAAACCGTTTGTGCCCATATGGCGTGCGCTTCTGTAACCAAGGGAGCCAAAGTGTTTGGCGTTTCAAGAGGCACAGTATCGAAGATTTATACCGCCCACAAGGAAAGCGAGAAAACATCCGCTGAGTCACAACGCGCATGAAAGTGTGTGTATAGTGTGATAGCGCGGCTGTTGAAGATGTTTGTGACGAAAAATAAGAGGACAACAGCTGTAGAAGTCAGTGCAGAACTGAGTCGCACTTGCGGATCTTGTCAGCCCGAAAATAACGCGAACGGAGCTCCATAACAAGGGAACTGAGGAGGGAGCGGGTATTCCGAAACCACAAATCAGTGATGCAAATCCATAAATAGGAAAACTTGGTGCCGAAACCATTAAACCTGAACTTTGGAGCTATGGAAGGACGTCATTCGGTCGGATGAGCCTCTCGTGGCGTTCCGTGGGCGCCATGGTTATTCTGCAAGGTCGCATTACTTCCAAGGCACGGATTAAGTGACCATTCTGCTGATCAAGTACATCCCATGATACAAGGTTTGTTTCGCAGCGGTGATGCTGCGTTTCAAGACGGAATAACCCCTGTTCACACAGGTCTCACTGTCCTGGACTGGCTTTTCGAGCGAGAACAGTCACCGGACGTTAATATTATTGAGACTTTGTTGTCTACTTTGGACAAATGTGTGCTTGATCGATATCCAGCACCATCATCGGCACCTGAATTTGCAACTATTTTACACGAAGAAAGGTATAAGATTGATGCAATTTAGCAATTAAAGTCTATATTAAAATAAGCTAATCATAGCAATAAAAATTGTTGGAAGATAGTAGAACATTGTTATTGTTGTTGTTGTGGTCTTCAGTCCTGAGACTGGTTTGATGCAGCTCTCCATGCTACTCTATCCTGTGCAAGCTTCTTCATCTCCCAGTACCTACTGCAACCTACATCCTTCTGAATCTGCTTGGTCTCCCTCTACGATTTTTACCCTCCACGCTGTCCTCCAATGCTAAATTTGTGATCCCTTCATGCCTCAAAACATGTCCTACCAACCGGTCCCTTCTTTTTGTCAAGTTGTGCCACAAACTCCTCTTCTTCCCAATTCTATTCAATACCTCCTCGTTAGTTATGTGATCTACCCATCTAATCTTCAGCATTCTTCTGTAGCACCACATTTCGAAAGCTTCTATTCTCTTCTTGTCCAAACTATTTATCGTCCACGTTTCACTTCCATACATAGCTACACTCCATACAAATACTTTCAGAAAGGACTTCCTGACACTTAAATCTATACTCGACGTTAACAAATTTCTGTTCTTCAGAAACGCTTTCCTTGCCATTGCCAGTCTACATTTTATATCCTCTCTACTTCGACCATCATCAGTTATTTTACTCCCTAAATAGCAAAACTCCTTTACTACTTTAAGTGTCTCATTTCCTAATCTAATTAACATTAACATTAACGACTTGATTATTTTTATGGAAATAACTACACTCCTGGAAATTGAAATAAGAACACCGTGAATTCATTGTCCCAGGAAGGGGAAACTTTATTGACACATTCCTGGGGTCAGATACATCACATGATCACACTGACAGAACCACAGGCACATAGACACAGGCAACAGAGCATGCACAACGTCGGCACTAGTACATTGTATATCCACCTTTCGCAGCAATGCAGGCTGCTATTCTCCCATGGAGACGATCGTAGAGATGCTGGATGTAGTCCTGTGGAACGGCTTGCCATGCCATTTCCACCTGGCGCCTCAGTTGGACCAGCGTTCGTGCTGGACGTGCAGACCGCGTGAGACGACGCTTCATCCAGTCCCAAACATGCTCAATGGGGGACAGATCCGGGGATCTTGCTGGCCAGGGTAGTTGACTTACACCTTCTAGAGCACGTTGGGTGACACGGGATACATGCGGACGTGCATTGTCCTGTTGGAACAGCAAGTTCCCTTGCCGGTCTAGGAATGGTAGAACGATGGGTTCGATGACGGTTTGGATGTACCGTGCACTATTCAGTGTCCCATCGACGATCACCAGTGGTGTACGGCCAGGGTAGGAGATCGCTCCCCACACCATGATGCCCGGTGTTGGCCCTGTGTGCCTCGGTCGTATGCAGTCCTGATTGTGGCGCTCACCTGCACGGCGCCAAACACGCATACGACCATCATTGGCACCAAGGCAGAAGCGACTCTCATCGCTGAAGACGACACGTCTCCATTCGTCCCTCCATTCACGCCTGTCGCGACACCACTGGAGGCGGGCTGCACGATGTTGGGGCGTGAGCGGAAGACGGCCTAACGGTGTGCGGGACTGTAGCCCAGCTTCATGGAGACGGTTGCGAATGGTCCTCGCCGATACCCCAGGAGCAACAGTGTCCCTAATTTGCTGGGAAGTGGCGGTGCGGTCCCCTGAGGCACTGCGTAGGATCCTACGGTCTTGGCGTGCATCCGTGCGTCGCTGCGGTCCGGTCCCAGGTCGACGGGCACGTGCACCTTCCGCCGACCACTGGCGACAACATCGATGTACTGTGGAGACCTCACGCCCCACGTGTTGAGCAATTCGGCGGTACGTCCGCCCGGCCTCCAGCATGCCCACTATACGCCCTCGCTCAAAGTCCGTCAACTGCACATACGGTTCACGTCCACGCTGTCGCGGCATGCTACCAGTGTTAAAGACTGCGATGGAGCTCCGTATGCCACGGCAAACTGGCTGACACTGACGGCGGCGGTGCACAAATGCTGCGCAGCTAGCGCCATTCGACAGCCAACACCGCGGTTCCTGGTGTGTCCGCTGTGCCGTGCGTGTGATCATTGCTTGTAAAGCCCTCTCGCAGTGTCCGGAGCAAGTATGGTGGGTCTGACACACCGGTGTCAATGTGTTCTTTTTTCTATTTCCAGGAGTGTAGTTGAACAGGACAATTACGTCACACACTATTTTGCCTTATATCATAATATGTTATAAAGTATTACATTTTTTTTAATTTTTAGAACTGCAGGCGAAACGAAAGCAAACCCTTTTCCCGAAACATTCACAGGTGTATAACAATCCTCAATAACATAGTCGAACGTATAGCTTCGCGACACACACCTCTTTCCAAGTCGTCGCCGAAGAAGCCACTAGCGTCCCCATCGGCGAGAAAGCCAGCCGTTTGATTATGTTCGTTTTTAATTATTTTCTGATAATCAACGAAAAAGTTATTATATTTTTTCGCTCCAAGCATTAGTAAATTATCAATAGATATGAATTTTCGTGAAATAAAAACAAAAACCAACCGAATTTCACTGATTCAGTGACATCAGCTACAACTTATTCATGCAGAAATACTTTCGAATAGGTCTATAGTCGCAGTTTACTCAGCTGAAAGCAAGACAATATAAATATACTGTTCATGGATGAGAAGCATGTATTTCTTTTGTTGACAGTTCTTATTATGATAGGCACTTTCCATGACATTTAACCTTTTGCATGCGGTCGAATGTTTCACACATTCGACTGCATTCTAATATACGAATATTTTTGTAAATGTAATTAATTTTGCATTGAAAGTGAATGTATTCAAGGTTCTTGCCATTTGTGGCTCAGATGTAGCAACAACTTTGGAATTGGTTTACTTTGTCTTGGGAAATAGTTTTATTGTTTCTGCCGTTTTATTATCACGTCTGTGTGGTTTTCTCTTCAGCTAGAGTCGTGGTGGCTTATTTGGTACGTCAAACAATGTAGATATTGCATTCCATATAAGTTTCCCACGACGAACATTCACTAATTTAACTTGAAACCTAGTGAAGAAAATTTTACTTGTTGAGTAAATATAAGACATCTTTCTGCAAGAGGTCAGGTCTTCTACTGTTTTCTAGACATTCTTTGGTTCTTAAAGGAAAACGACATTCTTCAGTAAATATCTATGGGTTGCAAGAGAATCATAAATAAACCGTCGTATGAAGTACAGTTTCATGCCTCCCAAGGTCCTTAAGAAACTAAATAAAGACAAGTGTGTTATTTCCGATTTTTAAGGCAGTGCAACCGCTCCGTGTTGTAAAAATTATGTTACAAATGAGTGTAAACGGTATTATTCGCAATCGTTAGATTCTGTGTTTAGAAGTGTAGCTTTCTGTCCGCTTGCGGCACCGCTGTTGCAGTTTACAGTCTGGTCCGAAAGTCCTGTCACGCCCCCCCCTTCCCCCCCTTTTTTTAGTCACGATGTGTATTTCTTTATTTCTTTACTTCGAACATGCCATAGCAGATGTGTGACAAACTTTGACACTTTACGTTCCAGCTTGTTTAGTGGTCCAGAAACGTCATTGTAGCCGCACAAAACGACGTGGCGCCAGGTCCTGCGTGAAAACTTCAGAATCATAGGCGGTGTGATTTCCTTGAATGCCTCCCTAACAGCTTGCTTCAATTCGTCAATTGCGTGGTATCGTCGTTTAGTGACACACAGCTTAATTTTTTCCCGCAGAGAATTATCGCATGACGTCAGATCTGGATTCCTCGGAGGACTTTCAATCGGCGCTGGCAGATGCACTGATCCTCTGCCTATACATTTCTAGGTTTCTACTTCACCAAGAATTCTCGAACACGGAGAGCCTAATGGGAAGGTGCTCCATCTCGTTGAAGCCAACAGTCACCAAGAATAAATCATTCACGCAACATTTGCAAGTGCGAATACTGAGTCACTGCACCACGAAAGAAATACGGCCCCATGATGTGCCTACTGGACACTGAAACCCAGATCAGAACATGTGGGGGATTATTCTTTAACTCTTCATAATAATATTGGTTTTCCATGCTCAGGAAAAAAATACTCCTATTCCGACAATATCGTTAAATTGCACATTCGTCTCAGAAGAAAACTTTGCCTCACTGTGGTTGCATCACAGACACAGTAATCTTGAGCAAGTTCATGTCTTTTTAAAAGATTTTAATTCCAAATCTTATTTCAGGTGTGTCAGCATAGTCGTTTTTGGAATTACATGTCCAGCAGATCTTTTCCGCTCCGACGAAAGTTGTTAGTGTGGTCTTCATCCCGAGACTGGTTTGATGCAGTTCTCCATGCTACTCTATCCTGTGCAATCTGCTTCATCTCCCAGTACGTACTGCACCCTACATCCTTCTGATCTGCTTAGTGTATTCATCTCTTGGTCTTCCTCTACGATTTTTACCCTCCACGCTGCCGTCCAATACTAAATTGGTGATTCCTTGATGCCTCAGAACATGTCCTACCAACAGATCCCGTCTTCTAGTCAAGTTGTGCCACAAATTTCTTGTCTACCCAATTCTATTCAATATCTCCTCATTAGTTATGTGATCTATCCATCTAATCTTCAGCATTCTTCTGTAGCACCACATTTAGAAAGCTTCTATTCTCTTCTTGTCCAAACTATTTATCGTCCACGTTTCACTTCCACACATGGCCACACTCCATACAAATACTTTCAGAAACGACTTCCTGACGTTTAAATCTATTCTCGATGTTAACAAATTCCTCTTCTTCAGAAACGCTTTCCTTCCCATTGCCAGTCTACATTTTATATCCTCTCTACTTCGGCCATCATCAGTTATTTTGCTCCCCAAATAGCAAAACTCCTTTACTACTTTAAGTGTCTCATTTCCTAATCTAATTCGCTCAGCATCGCCCGATTTGATTCGACTACAATCCATTATTCTCATTTTGCTTTTGTTGATGTTCATCTTATACCCTCCTTTCAAGACACTATCCATTCCGTTCAACTGCTCTTCCAGGTCCTTTGCTGTCTCTGACAGAATTAAAATATCATCAGCGAACCTCAAAGTTTTTATTTTTTCTCCGTGGGTTTTAATTCCTTCTCCAAACTTTTCTTTTGTTTCCTTTACTGCTTGTTCAATATACGGATTGAATAACATCGGGGAGAGGCTACAACCCTATCTCACTCCCTTCCCAACCACTGCTTCTCTTTCATGTCACTCGACTCTTATAACTGCCATCTAGTTTCTGTACAAATTGTAAATAGCCTTTCGCTCCCTGTATTTTACCCCTGCTAGCTTCAGAATTTGAAAGAGAGTATTACTGTCAATATTGTCAAAAGCTTTCTCTAAGTCTACAAATGCTAGAAACGTAGGTTTGCCTTTTCTTAATCTAGCTTCTAAGATAAGTTGTAGGGTCAGTATTGCCTCACGTGTTCCAACATTTCTACGGAATCCAAACTGACCTTCCCCGAGGTCAGCTCCTACCAGTTTTTCCATTCGTCTGTAAGGAATTCACGTTAGTATTTTGCTGCTGTGACTTATTAAACTGATAGTTCGGTAATTTTCACGTCTGTCAACATCTGCTTTCTCTGAGAATAATAACACAAAATTGACAAGTGAAAGTCACTGGACGAAGGTCGTAGTTCAGAAACAAACAAGTTGATCACACTTTTCTGGTTGAGACTGTCTTGAAGCGAAGTTCAAGTAAAAGTTCAGCTCTTCCGTCAATGCACGGAGATAAAGTTCCCACGGAACAGTTTACAGTCAGTGTACTACAAGAATAATTTGAGTCGAGTTTCACAACGTCCACACCTGCGAAGACAGATCCGTCAGCGGGTGTCGGCGTGGGCTGGATGTCTTGCCTGCAATCCTGACTCAGAGTCAACTGCCGATCGACGGCAGTGCGATGTCCCAAATACTGTCTTGCGGCAGGTTATCTTGAGATCTATTTTCTGCCACGTTTGTTGCGGAAACAAGTGTGTTCCCGCGAGCCGAGATCCATGGAGGCAGGGGCCGCCTGGTGGAAAATCAGGAAATATGCTTCTCCGACGAAAAGAGGCGGTCTGGTGCTTGGCTGCCCTTGACTCTGGGACGTACGATGTGCCGTTGACCTTGCAGACGTAACCTCGCAGCGTTTCAAATTTTCTCTTTGATGAATCATGGCTACAATAGCCTAAGAAGTACCACGTGCAACTGAGTGATCTGAACATTTAATTATTTGGTGACACGTTATTTATTAACTTTTAAATAACAACATAATCAAGGTTATTTGTCGTATTCCGCATCCGTGACGACAATTTCACTTGAGATCTATGAAAGGAACATTAGTATATTTGTTTTTCTTTGTAAACATCTATTGTGCATTCTTGTTTTTCTGGCGTTCTACATCCTGGTAGATCTCCTCACTATACATTGACTGAAACGAAAAAGAAAAACATGTAATCTAATCTCAAGTTCACACTTTAGTTAGAATTTTATATAATACTGGCAATGGTTTGCTGAATACACCGGTCAGAAATGCGCCCTGTACAAACAGGCACGACACTATGGATCTAGCTCACTAGACAGTCTTGGACTGTGCAGTGCAGTGGAAAGAATATGTTTTCACGTAAGCTTGGTTTACTGATTAAAAGTATCTCGGAGAAAGATTATATGCGAATTCTCGAGCTCGAACGGTCATTAATCTTCTGCGGAAATAATTATTTGAACTTACATTACTGGCTGGAAAGTGAAGATTAGACTTCACGAACTCAGACAGAATTATTATTGTTAGATTGGCTCTAAAGACTGTTTTCTCGTTATCCTTATTAGAGAACAAAGTGACATCCTCTAATTTCGAGACTTTCATTGAAGTAACATTGAAAGTTTTCCGCTTCGCACTCCATCATTTACAGTCGATTATATGCGTATTCGCATCCACGACTGGCGCAGGAGAAGACCATCCGGGGGGTATCGAGACAGCTTTGCAAGACACGAGTTAAGCCATGCTCTTAAAGGTGAATTAGGGGAACTTGCAGGTGTGCTAAACCTTCTCGTTACGAGGTAGTCAATGTAGCCATCCACATACAGCAATTCGCGAGAAACAACTTGCGCTGTTTCCATGGCTGACGTAGTAGCGTAACACAGCAGGAACTCTCCATATTTCATCCTAATTAATTAGTGAGTTAGGCAGCGGGGTAACTATAACGAAAGGAGCCGCTATAACTACCGTTGCTACGTGGGGTTTTAGTTTACCCTACGTTGTTGGAAGATGAGGCACTTAGATAGAGTCAAAAGCTCCTACCAAAAATCACAAACTCTGAGATTATGTGACCTTGAAGACCAATGGTGCAATGCCCGATACATTTGGTACATTGTCGAGGAAGCTGATTTTTCGGATATGCTCTTACATTCAGGTGCCAGCTTTGTGTTGCAAAATGATATTTTCGGCGCGTTCATGCAGCTGTGGAAAAGCCAGATAGAGCAAGCGACGTAATCGAACCAGGGGTGCTCCTACACAGGGAAAACTTTCAACTTTTTGTTTTGCCGCTCACATTAAAATTTACTCCAAGTATGCTTGGCAAAAGAAGTGTTCAGAACCTGGTAACAAAATGGGGATGCAGTGGCGTTGTCTCGATTTCTAAGTGTACCTATAGCATTTCAGTGCAATATCAGGAAGCGGTTCTAAACATTTTGCAGAAAATTACTGTTAATCCGAAAGAATTCTTCCAGATGGCTTTTCAACAGACATGAGTTATAAGTACTTCTCGTGCTGGCACTTGAAGCCTTACTACGTCTCATGTGAGTGTTATTATCTGGGCATTTAAGCCCACTTTGTTTACATTTGTGATGTCTTGTGACCTAGGTCGTTAAACTAATGATGTAATCAAACGTATTAGTGAAATCGTCAGTGATGTCATAATTGTTATGAGTGACATCTTCATCGGTATGCCACGTTCCATCCTTACCTCTAGCCAAACATAACACAGTATTTAAAAATCCAAGATGGCATAAAAAGCACAGTTGTGTTAGTGGAAAATTCAAAACCATGTCCTCCTCCAACCTACTTCCACCCAGTCACAATACCATACTCCTTAACTAGAGCCAATCACTGTTTGATATTAAAAATCCAATATGGTGGAAATGCACAATCGTGTTAATAGAAAATCTAAAACCCTTCCCTCATTACAACAGACAAATTGTGTGGTTTATACTCCATCCCCTTTACATGCAACTAATGACAGCATAGTATTAAAAATATGCGCCAGGTCTTCACTAAAGATAACTTAACTTCAACCTAAAAGTGTCATTATTTCCTTGACAGTCAAAGACATCCATACATTACTTTCGTACAGTCCAATTGTGTGCTTTATAACCCTTTCTGTCCTGTTTTCCGCTCAATTTAAAATAATACTCCACAAGTGCAGTAAATGAAAAAAAATTACGTAGCTCTCAGCTTATAGTCAAAGATATATCCATCATTTCCATGGAAGTAACGTACCTCTCCCTTAGTGTCAAAGTGAATACAAGGTCAGAGTTTTGCACATGCACACCTCCGGCGTAATATTTAAAATCATTCCGACCCCAAAGTCAAGGATAAGTATTATATAAAAACGGCGTCTCTTTAACTTGCGTACAGACCAACTGTGTGCGTTATACACCCCCTACACCTCCTTTTTCCTACCGGTTAAAGAACAGTATTACAATGATGTTCCAGATAAGAAGTAAAAACGATATACGTGATTCTCCGTCTAAAGTCAATGTTTTTTCCACTATTTCCGCGAAATTCCTCTGACTTAATATCAAAATGAAGCCAGAGTCAAAGTTATGCACATACATATCTATCTCTGGCGTAATATTAAAATGACTCCAAACTGAAGTGTACGCATTATAGGCATAATGAAGATTCTCTGCATACACCTGTGATACAGGTGTAACATTAAAGAGAAGCCATGGTCAAAGTAATACGTTATTCACCTACACATACCTCTCTTGACATAACATTAAAATGATTCCAATCTCAAGAGATATGCATTACATACGTAAAATGGCATGTGTACACATCATTGTATCTCATACGTCAAATATAATATTTAGTGCTTAAACTCACATGTGATCAGTAATCAATTCTTATCAATTTTCCCAGAAGTTGTGACACATTTTCCATAAAATTCCCCTCCGTACTGACTCATCATTTAAATTTCTAATTAAATGTCATCTCAGATATATCATTGTGCATAACTAGCCATCTATGGCTTGTTACGAAATATCATCACACGCTTGTGCGAGGCAGAGAGAGGGAGGTGTCCAGTGCAGAGAAAAAGAGAGAAAGATATCTCTACATGTCTCAGCTATTCTGGTAAGACGCAGCGCCGCTCAGGAGTAGATAGACGCTGGCTATCACTGTGAAAAGGAAACAAAGTATAGACCCAGTAGGAAGTAAAAGTGAAACACAAAAAAATATGAAGTTTATTAAATAATTTTTTTTTCGAACAATGTGTTAACATAGAAGTTTTTTGCACTATATGAGCAATTACGGTGCATGTCTGTATATTCATCGAAAACGGGTACTGTTTACATTATTTGCACTTTTACAATCAATGTTTTCCATATAAAATGCAGTGACAATGGATCATTAAATTTTTCACATGAGTATATTGAGAAAATGAGTTTAATTAACAAACTGACACTACCTTTCGTGGTTTACTCTGATACTGGATGCAAATTGAAGCCAGTCGCTGTTTGTAGTTATAGTACAGAGTCTGCTTCGTATTCTGATCATCTACATTTACAGAGACCATTTAGTGTGGGTTACTTTTGTATTCTGTAAATAAGCATACAGGATGTGTCTTAATTTATTATAAGTGCAAACAAATTAAACTTTGGCAACATACTGTTCCCAGGAGAGCTTGAAGATGTTCATATTTCGAAAAACAGAATGAAGGTGTGTGTACAAACGTCTATGCATTCAGTATTCAGATTATTAATGGATGACTGTAGAAGTTAAGAGAAAGGAGAAAGAAATTAGAGTTGCATCACTGCATAATTAAAAAAACGCCGTCGCGACAGACGTGAGAATACACTGAAGTTTCAGGGTGCTGATAGCACAGATATATGTCCTTTCTATTATACAAAAAGACCTGTCAATATTAGGACGGTGTAGCATTACTCTTTCCCATTGGCATATTGTAATATGTGAGTGATGCCTGTGTTATTTCTATTCCCAGGAAAGATTAAATGTGTACTCAGCAATGTGAGTTATAGGCATCACTATGCTGTGCCCATCGTATTCCATAATCTGACAAATTACAACAAGCATTTCTTGATCACGAACCTATGTGCTGATTGTGTGTAGTTTAAACCAGTCCAAAATACAAGCCCTACTGGAAAAAATGAGTCTATGAAATTTACAAAATTTAGTAAGAAACTGAAACTTCCTTTCGTGATTTATGCTGATACGGAATGAATACTTGAACCAGACGGTGGTTACAGTCATAGTGCAGACTCTGGTTCACAGGCCAATCACGTGCATTTACGTAGACTATTCAGTGTCGCCTAGTATACTCACGGCAGGTACAACACAAATATTCCAGTTTCAATTGCATAGAGACAGCGATTGCATGGAATTGTTTACTCAACAGCTCTATACAATCACTGAGATTGTGAATATCTTTTGATTACAAAATAAACAGATGATACTGAGCCCCGATGAAGAATCATCATTTTTCTCTGCAAACTTGTGTCATATTTGTGAGAAGCCTTTTGGGAAAGATCATGTAAAGCAGCAAGAACATTGTATTTCACAGGTACATACTGAGCACATCCCGGCTGCAATGTGAGTAGTAGGCATCGCTGTACTCTGTCCACCGTGTTCCACAATGAGAAATTAAAACAGGCATTTCTTGATCGTGAACCTATGTGACTGAACGACGGTATGCGAGAATGAATAAGAAGTTAAGCTTAACAAAGATCTCGTTTCTGTTATACTATAAAATATGGAAAAATATAAATCTTTCACAAAGCGTGTTCCAGTAATGCATCAGGAGAAGAAGTGCAACATAAACTTCAGGTTTATTGATTCATTAAATTATCTGAGCTGTTCTCTTGAAAAGCGTGCATCTTACCTGGAACCAGAAGAACTCAAGATAATGGAGGGACATGTTTCCAATGATCATGAGTTTAATTAACAAGAAGGGAGTACTCCCATATGAATATGCAAATATGGAAGATCACCTATACTCAATAGAAAAGTTTAAGGGTCTATTAACAGGCGAAACCAAAACTGCGGCAAAGTACCAGAGAGTGTGCACTGTATGGAACGCATTTAAATGCAAGACACTAGGAGAACACATTGATTTATGTTTCAAAATTGATACGCTGCTCCTTGCTGACGTGTCTGAAAACTTTCGCATTGCTTGCCTTAAGAGGAGTGAAGTAGACCCGGCACATTGTATTACCGAACCTGGTATGGTATGTGACGCTCTGCTGAAAATTACCGAAGGGGAACTGCAGCTGACAACTGATATCGAACAACTCCAGTCTGTTGAACAAGACATCAGTTGAGGAATTGTTCATTGTCATTGCAGACATGCAGTTGACAAACAGATTCATGTCCAATTAAGATGAAAAATCGAGTAATTTTACATAATTTACCTCACTGTGAATACCTTTGTAACTGGGACACGATAAAACATCTTCTTGTATCGAATTTTGAATGGCTTCCTTCAGAGAACATCAAAAATTTTGATTTTTGAAAAAAGTACCACTTTGGAAAAAATGCTACCACCACCAGACTCAAAAAGGCAATGTTTTCGACATTAAAAAACAATGCCATTTATTACAGAAATTTGAAACAACGAAAAATAAATTAAGATACAGTGGAATTAATGACACTGATTGAATTAATGGGGAAATCTGAAAATTTGTGCTGGAACGGAATTACTGCTTATAAAGGCACATTTGCATGCCGAGCGTGAGTTTCCTCGGAAACGCGAAATATTAATTAAATAAATAATCAGTGACAAATAAATAAAGCCTATGGCACACAACTGCAGCGCTGTGTCGCTGATAAAACAAAAGCACAATTACGTTACTCTTATGTTTGATTAAGAAAGACAGAGCTCTGGTTGAAGTGGTGCGAGAAGCACGTATTTTTATTTTATTGTCTGGCACACCGCCATATTTCATGTTATAGAAGAATACTGCGAGTTGCAACCACACTAGGCACTCGATTCTGTAAAGAATTTATATTTATAAAAGTAAGTAGGATTATGAACTGTAGGCTTATTCATTGAATATATCTGATTTAACTAACTGTGTAACTTTTTTATGTTTAGTAGACAATCACCTCTGTACGACGTATTGGCATGGCTGGCAAATTATTGTAATATTGAGATTTAGATTATGAGTCCGCACCTACCGCAGCAGTCTTTGGAAACGATTTAATTACGAAGTCCGATTATTCAGTTTTATTTCACGGTCAACTACGAGTAACATTGCCTTTACGAAAAAGCCATTGTCAAGTGTCTGATACCGAATAATTAAACGTCCACATTCCAGATAAGCAAATACAATTGCAATCACAATTACCATCATACAGATAGAATAATTAACATATTTAAAAAATAACAACAATATATTTTTATTTATTTATTTTATTTATTTTATATTGGCGACTGCGTGTCGGACTTGTTATTTTGTCATTTGTTACATTGTTCTCTTTGTTTCATGTAAAAAATCAACTTTCTGGACCTGGACGTCAATGTATGAGAGATAACAAAATCTGAAGATATTTTCCAATTCTGAAATTTTGCGGGAAGACGCAATGAAACTTCCAGCAAAATAAGGTAAGACGCAGCATCTTTGCATTGGTAGGCTTGACCAGACGTATAATTCAGTGTATTAGCTTTTCAGTAAATTCTGTAGTGTTTCTTTTCTGCATAACAGTTTCAGTGATAAATTTCATTCTCAGTACTTTTCCCTAAACAATAACGTATGCAACAATACCAATACACGAGTGTACAATATGGCCGACTTCTGTACGATATCATGTAACATGGCTAGCAGCCATTACCAATAATCTCAAATTCAGTTTATATTTTTAAATTAACAGACAGCCATTGTTGCTACGAGCGATTCATGCTCAACTACATTTTATTTTAAAATCAGTGTCAAAAATTTTCTTGAAACATATATCACGTGTAGCATGGTAATAACTAGAAAACAATACGCAAAAATGGAACAGCAAGGACGTACTATTCAGACGCAATCCGACTCGGACGTGAGACAAGTGTTAGAAAATGACTTTACGACAGCAACCGGTAGTGACGATTCATCAAACATTGACGCAAGTGTTGACGAAAATTTTGACGATAGGCCGTCCACTAAAAAAATTTCAAAATCTCAATCAGAGCCCATGTTAATGCATGACGTCACGTCTAATGACGCGGCGGGGGCAGAGACCTTGCAAACGGTAAACATTGCCGACATGTTACAAATGCTAATGAAACAAAACGCAGAAAACATGGCAACCTTAAAGGCACAATTAGAGACACAAAATGAACAGTTAAAAACACAAAATGACGAAATCAAATCTGATCTCATAGCAATCAAGATAGGTAATGACACTTTGTGTAAACGTGTGGAACTTATAGGCGCCACACTGACCAAACAGATGACCGAACTCAGTACTAAATTTTCCCAGCTCAATACGAGACAAGAAAAGACTACAACTGACGTAGCACTTTTACAGACACAAGTAAAAAACCTTAATGTCACGTGTGAAGTTCTTACTGAACAAATTCAAACATATCCTTCAGTACATGACAATTTTGAAAAACGAATTACTGACGTACAGAATAAATTTGACAATGTTGAACAACACCTGACTGACATCTTACAATCAGATGCCACAGCTCATTTTCAAAATATTAATAAAGAATTTCATGATTGGGTTGAGAACAAAGACAAACATTTTGATAGATGCTTACGTGAAAATTTACCAACAATTGTGCACGACTCCGTAGCGCAATACATTACTAATAACAAACAGCTGATCAGTGACGCAGTACAATCCGTCACTGCACCCATGAGACAATTCACCGATCAACTACAGTCCGAATGTAACGAAAATATCAGTCAAAATGTACAGTTCAGAAACCAATATACATTCGAGTATGATACACACATTCCGCACACGACAAATACACAAGAACAAAACACACCACGACTACAACACATACCACGATGTGGAAACACAAACACAAGCTATTATCATGGTAAACCACAGCAACATTATCGTAATTACTCGCCAGCTGAACATACCAGTAATTACAGTGGAATAAATCCATATCACAATGCGAAGGAAGATGAAAGCTTAATGAAACACAGGCAATTTCAGATTTTTATCCCAGAAAAACGAACCATCCATCCGGTGATTTTTCTTAAATCTTTTAGTAACGCATTTCCACGCACTTGGAGTGACCGGAAAAAGATTTCATATATTGTCGGTTACATCCAAGGCGATGCAGCTGTCTGGGCATACAGTCAAGCTGACGTATGTACCACGTACAGTGAGTTTGAGCGTGCTTTTCTGAACAAATTCTGGTCGCAATCCGTCCAGGAGCGACTCAGAAGACAAATTTTAGAACCTGAAACTTTTAACAGTAAAAATGGTAACTTACGCAGATATTTTGAAAAATACTTGAACATGGGACACTTTTTAGACGAACCAGTCGCAACGCGTGATATACTCCGTGCGTTGAAGGCCAAATTGCCTTTCAACATTAAGGAAAAACTTCTACATATCCCGGATGACGATTCAGATTATTTTTTAACAGCTTTAGATTCGGTTGACATGTTACTTGAAGATCAGCGCTTCGCGCGGCAAAACAGCAGCCACAATGTTTACACTAGTGGTATGCAAAACATGCAGGCTTGCCAACACAATTCTGGCGCGCCCACAGTTGGATACGCGGTACAACAAAAACAGCAAACTCACATGCCGTCTCAGTACGGAAATCAAAATCAACACGCGTATTCCAATACAAACAATAGTTACAACAGTAATAAGATTTCATGCGGCAATCCATACAAGAGGCACCGCGGTAATAACTACAACGGTAACAACGGATACAAAGGTAATAACAAAAACACAAACAGAAATAGAAATAATAATAACTACGAGCCAAGACAGCATCAAGGTTGGACTCGTAACGATCAGTACTTTCATTCAAACTCTGCTTTACCACAGCAGCCACCAGGTCAAAATTGGAGCATACCTTACGACCGACAGGTAAGTTATAATGCGCAACAGCAACAACAACCGCAAAAGTTTGGAGATCATAATAGGCAATATCCGAATGTGAATATAATAGAAATGACACCTGATGCACAACCTCAATCTGTGTCAGTACCTAGTACAAATGCTAATCCAACAAACTAGAAACAGTCACTACTTTGCCCCAGGTCGTGGCTGAAGAATTCTTGGGGGGCGACTTCAATGTTAATCAGTTATTTGACACCACACTTGAACAACAGAATAATGATATGCCGAGTAATTCTAAACAAAAACTACCTGTTTTATTTATAAGATACAAACACAATAACAATATATCAGATGAACTTTTACAAGACAGTACACAATGTCGTTTAAACACAAATGAAATTGTTTTAGCATCTACTACTGATGTAGTAGGTGGGATTCCAACTACTATTATCCTAGATACAGGTGCAGCTGTGAGCGTTTTGTCTTTTAATTTCTATAAAAAGATGTGTGAATTGGAACCTGTGCCTGAGTTTCCTGCCCAAAACTGTAAAATAACTACTGCACTAGGTAATAAGTCATGTAGGGTTACGAAGCAAGTTTTTGTAAGCGTTAAAATAGGTAATGGAACCGTACAATGGCCATTCCTGGTTGTACAAAACCTTGTGACAAATTGCATATTAGGAATAGATATTATGAGCGAGAAGGACTGCATTATAGACTTCTCCAAAGGTAAATGTATTTTAAATGATAAAGGCAGTGTAATTATTATTGATTTGGACAGGAGAACTCTAAAGCATGACAAACACTGTACAGGGTACAAGGTTCAGTTAGTACTTGACAAAGACATTCAAGACATGCAAACACACTCATCTGACACAGAGATAATGGACTTGAAAACATTGCTTGATCATAAGATAAGTGAAGCTACAGCTCTCAGTGTACATGAACGTATAAAACTACAGGAAGTGTTATCCAAATATTTACAAGTTTTTACCAAACGATTAGGTGTTATCAACACGTATGTGTACAAGATTGAAGTTAAGCCTCACAAGATCTTCTACCATAAGACATATAACGTATCGTTATCTCAACGACCTGCTGTGTGGCAAGAATTAAAACAAATGTTAGACTGGAAGGTCATTGAACCATCCACCTCACCTTATTGTAGTCCTCTACTTGTTGTCAAAAAATCAAATGGAAGCATTAGGTTAGTGTTAGACGCACGAGCTATTAATGAAATAATTTTACCGGTTCACACAAAACCTGAAAATTTAGAAGAGGAATTACAGAAATTTCTAGATGCAAAATATTTTTCCACAATAGATCTCGCTAATTCGTTTTGGCAGGTGGGTATCACTCCTGATTCTCGGAAATATACTGCATTTATGTTCGGGGGGCGAACCTATCAGTTTTGTGTTCTACCCTTCGGACTGAATGTCAGCTCTGGGGTATTCATTACAGCCCTGGATACCGTGCTTGGCGACGATTTAGTTGAGACAGTCACACACTATGTAGATGATATACTGATAGCTACACAATCTTGGAATGAACACGTTGACACATTTCAAAGAATTTTAGAAAAATTTGCACAAGCTGGAGTCACAGCCAACCTAAGAAAATCAAAATTTGGTTGCAGTGAGATAAAGTATTTAGGACATATCATTAATTCACAGGGCATACGTCCGGATCCCAGTAAATTAGATGCTATCAGAAACTTTCCTAGCCCTCGAACTAAAAAGCAGTTAAAATCTTTCCTTGGGCTATGTTCATTTTTCAGACGTTTTTTGCCACAACCACTTTTGAACAGTAAACATCTGCTAAATCTACTCAGAAAGAATCAAGTTTGGATCTGGTCGGAACAGTGCCAGAATGACTTTAATACAATTAAACATGCTTTAGTGAATGCTAACATTTTGAGCCATCCAGATTTCAATTTAGATTTTTGTATGACTTGTGACGCTTCACGTACTGGCTTGGGCTGTTGCTTATTTCAAGTTGTAAAGAATAAAGAGGAGGAACAGATAAGAATTATTGGGTTTGCGAGTCGCACTCTAACTGAATGTGAGCGTACATACTCCACTACTGAGTTAGAAACACTTTCCATAGTATGGGCATTCAAGAAATTCAATTATTATTTATTTGGAAAACATACGGTAATTTACACCGATCACCAGGCCCTGACATTTTTGTTAACTTGTAAACTTGTACATCCTAGACTATCACGATGGGCAGTTACACTTCAGAACTACTCTTTTGAAATTAAGTACATAAGAGGTAAGGACAACACCACTGCAGACACTTTGTCTAGACTTCCACAAGGTATGAATGATACCAACAGTGACTTAGAAAATATAAATGACTACAGGATTCTCTTAATGCAAGACAAGCAGTATCACCAATATTATATTGATATGTGCAGAAACATGGCTGAATTACAAAAATCTGATTCTCACTGGTATAAGATAATAACATTACTGGTAGAAAAACACAATCATCCTTTGACTAAGTATTACAAGTTACACAATGATGTGTTATTTTACCGCCGACATCCAAATGCTACTAACTGGTGTGTATGCATTCCCAAAGAGTCTGAACGTAATCTAATTTGGCACACATAATTAGTTTGGGGTCATTATGGGACGAAAAAGTGTTTGGCAAAGCTCAGCACATACTGTTATTTTAGCAATATGAGAAGAAAAATTTACAGGGAACTAAAAACATGTGTCATATGTCAAAAATCAAAACCTCAGAATTTATCCACAAAAACAGATTTACATTCTATTTTACCCAGTAAACCCCTGGAAATTCTGTGTACTGACATCAGTGGACCGCATCCAGCAAGCTCTGGAGGCGTCAAATATATCTTAGCTTTTTACGATATATTTTCTAAACATGTAAAACTTTATGCTTTAAAATCCGCCACTGCAAATGCTATAATACGAAGATTCTCAAGTGATTTCCTGACGTACGTGGGAAAACCTAAAGCAATTCTATCAGATAATGCAGCATACTACTCTGGGTACAAACGGAGAAATTTCTTGAAGGACAATAACATTAAAAGTATATTTATTTCGAGGTTTAGTCCACAATGTAACGCGACTGAGAGACTTTTCCGAGAATTAAATCGATTCATGAGGACCTATATTTCATCAAAACATACTAATTGGGTGACCTACCTAAGTCTTTTCGAAGACGTACACAATAACTTAAATATTTACGATACGAATTACACACCTAACGAGATCATGTTTAATTGCAAACAGAACGATCAGTGGATAGAACCATTACCTAAGTTGTCAGACAAGGAAATCAAACCTGAACAGAAAATAAAAGAAGTATTGACTACATTGACACATCACGCACAAATACGAAACAAACATCACAGAAACATAATAAAAAGAAAACAAAAAATTCGAGGTAGGAATGCTTGTACTACTTCGTACTCATCATAAATCTGTAGCACTCAAACGACGCAACGCTAAGTGGCGTCTGCTATATGAAGGACCTTATATAATTGTTAACATACCGCATCCTGGTGCGTATCTGTTACAACATCCTAGAACGAACAAAATTATTGGGCTATACGCACACCGAGATCTTAGAGCATTTCATGCTGAATAATGTCAAAGTCATACCCATTAAAATATTGCTAAGCAACTCGAAAAACTCTGTTGTTACAACACAGATAATAAATAGTATAGAAATTTTCATTTCAGCGGTTCCAGTGACGCAGTTGAAGACAGAAGAACTCTTCTTTCAGCGCGCGCCTCCACCTGAAAGACGGAATATTAAAGTAAAATTTATGATTACGTAGCAGTGGATGACATATTAATTTTTCACGGAACATTTATTACTGAAGGTACCACTGACTTGGTGTGACACCTGACGAACTGACAGACGTCATCTGTGAAGCGATCTTTTACTTTGAGAAATAGATTAGACACACATCTCTCAACACGAAAAGCATCTATCAGTAGTCAAGGCCACACAGACACTCTACACACACGCACAAAACGCGAGGAATCGAACATTTTCTCTCTCTTACTATTTTGAATATTTATTGAGTAGTGAAAACGCCTGGTCTTGCCTACTGATGTAATGAATGTTGTGTCTAACCTATCTTAATTTCAGATGACATCAGAAAAAACATCGATAATATCCCAGCAAAACCGCTAAAGAGGATGTAAATATCTGCAATTCATGTAATCAAATGTGACACAATGTAATAACCTATAGCGATGTAATGATGATGTAAACATGTTTATGTGCAACTATATTATGTTTATGCTAAGAAAATATGTGACGTGTGTATGTATAATTACTTATTTTTTTAACTGATGTATAGTGTAACTGTTACTATGTAAAAATTTGAACAAAACGAGTGCCAAAAAGACATTGCATAGTGAACCACTGTTCACGGACATTAACGAACATTACTAACTCTGCAACTACGCGGAAACCTATGTGAAGGAAACTGTTAATGCCATTCATTATGCAGCATATCAATGTAAACGCGATGAACGATTTCCTTGATTAATAACTACGAACATTTAGGTGAGCTATATTCAGCAAAAAACTGAAAATGTGAAGTGCATAATTCGTGCATCGTCTAGTGACATTACTACAGTACCCAACTTCAAGATGTTAACTGGATTAAATGGACACAAAGTGCCTGTCCAGAAAACAACACGACGGGTGGAAGAATTTTGGTTGGAACTTCAGGGAATGAAATGTTCTCGAAATGTGACGGACACTCTTACCTGGACTGTCCAAGGATCGACGCCAGCTATGTGCTGTCCGAGGTTCTGCAACCAAGCTTCCACGGAATGTAAAAAACGAACTGCACGTGGACCAATTACTCGACGGGTCACGTCTGATCTGTAATAAGCAATGCTTTTAGTCACAACCAACTGCATCACTACGACTATAATGGAAATGAGAAATGGACACGCTTATGTATTAATCACGTTGTTATACAACGATGTTACTGTGATCAAAAAACTTTACCACGACGATACTAACCTGTAAAAAATTATTGTGCAGCGGATGAATATGAACTGTAATAACGACACGATGTGTATAGGTCAACGCACCTGAAAAATACGGACATTTTTCTTTGAAGTATTTCAAAACAATACTATGTAACTAAGAACATTCAACAATCTAAGTTGTATTGTGTTATAACAAATATTGTAATTTTAAAACTAAGTTACCTGTCATAGAATGTAGTCTTCATATGTAATCTTGGTTGAATATTTTCTTTGTGCAACGACTGAAAAACGCGCGCACACGAACAATATGAACTGCAATACTGTGCCGCGTGATCTAACTGTACGATATAACGGCAGTGCCGCAGTTACACAGACGCTTCTGCGCATGCGCGCACTCTATCTGCCAACATAAGAACTTTTACGGCGCACCCGCGTCATTCAAATTTTGTATATAATGTGTATAATGTGTAATGTAAGTCATGTAAATAGTTGTAGATAACTTAGATTTTCTTGTGCCTTTAGGTGAATTGCTCGCCTGCAGGTGTGTCCTTTCGCCTCGCAATTCAGGGGGCAATATAAAGGCACATTTGCATGCCGAGCGTGAGTTTCCACGGAAACGCGAAATACTAATTAAATAAATAATCAGTGACAAATAAATAAAGCCTATGGCACACAACTGCAGCGCTGTGTCGCTGATAAAACAAAAGCACAATTACGTTACTCTTATGTTTGATTAAGAAAGACAGAGCTCTGGTTGAAGTGGTGCGAGAAGCACGTATTTTTATTTTATTGTCTGGCACACCGCCATATTTCATGTTATAGAAGAATACTGCGAGTTGCAACCACACTAGGCACTCGATTCTGTAAAGAATTTATATTTATAAAAGTAAGTAGGATTATGAACTGTAGGCTTATTCATTGAATATATCTGATTTAACTAACTGTGTAACTTTTTTATGTTTAGTAGACAGTCACCTCTGTACGACGTATTGGCATGGCTGGCAAATTATTGTAATATTGAGATTTAGATTATGAGTCCGCACCTACCGCAGCAGTCTTTGGAAACGATTTAATTACGAAGTCCGATTATTCAGTTTTATTTCACGGTCAACTACGAGTAACATTGCCTTTACGAAAAAGCCATTGTCAAGCGTCTGATACCGAATAATTAAACGTCCACATTCCAGATAAGCAAATACAATTGCAATCACAATTACCATCATACAGATAGAATAATTAACATATTTAAAAAATAACAACAATATATTTTTATTTATTTATTTTATTTATTTTATAAATATAAAGGCACATTTGCATGCCGAGCGTGAGTTTCCGCGGAAACGCGAAATACTAATTAAATAAATAATCAGTGACAAATAAATAAAGCCTATGGCACACAACTGCAGCGCTGTGTCGCTGATAAAACAAAAGCACAATTACGTTACTCTTATGTTTGATTAAGAAAGGGAGAGCTCAGGTTGAAGTGGTGCGAGAAGCACGTATTTTATTTTATTGTCTGGCACACCGCCATATTTCATGTTATAGAAGAATACTGCGAGTTGCAACCACACTAGGCACTCGATTCTGTAAAGAATTATATTTATAAAAGTAAGTAGGATTATGAACTGTAGGCTTATTCATTGAATATATCTGATTTAACTAACTGTGTAACTTTTTTATGTTTAGTAGACAATCACCTCTGTACGACGTATTGGCATCAGAGAACGTCAAAAATTTTGATTTTTGAAAAAAGTACCACTTTGGAAAAAATGCTACCACCACCAGACTCAAAAAGGCAATGTTTTCGACATTAAAAAACAATGCCATTTATTACAGAAATTTGAAACAACGAAAAATAAATTAAGATACAGTGGAATTAATGACATTGATTGAATTAATGGGGAAATCTGAAAATTTGTGCTGGAACGGAATTACTGCTTACTAGGCAGATGCACTGAACACTGCGCCATCCGGACATAGTGGTCATCAGAACTGCAAGGACTACCCCAGCATGCGTCCCATATTGCCAACAGCCACACACTACTGATGGAGTGCCCCCTGTCCATTATCCTCATTAATTGCGGCATTTCGCCGAATACCGTAACAGTTTGAATGTGGTGTGCACCAGAGAGGAAGTGATCAATTTGTCGTTCCCACCATAATTATATATGGGATGTCTGTTCTTTCAGACACACTAGCTAACTGGAAAACCGTGGCCTGGTCAAATCAGACCTGATATCAATTGCTAAAAGCTGATGGTAAGGTTTGAGTGTCGCACAGACCCCACAATACCATGGACCCAAGTTGCCAAAAAGGCATTGTGCAAGCTGGTGGTGACTGCATAACGGTATGGGCTGTGTTATCTGGAATGGACTGGGTCCTTTGGTACAAGTGAACCGATCATTGACTGTAAATGCTTATGTTCGGCTGCTTGGAGACCATTTTGAGCCGTTCGTGAACTTCATCTTCCCAAACAACGACGTCATATCACTGCGCCACAATCGCTGGCGACTGGTTTGAAGAACATCATGGATAATTCGAGTGAATGATCTGGCCACCCAGACAGTCCGACATGAATCTCATCGTACATTCATAAATGTCACACGGGACATAATCGATAGGTCACCTCGCGCACAAAATCCTGCAGCGGGAACACTTTCGCAATTATTGACGGCTATGGAGACAGCATGGCTCAGTATTTCTGCAGGGGACTTCCAACGACTTGTTGAGTCCTTGCCACGTCCAACTGCTGCACTACGCCGGCCAAAAGGAGACCCGACATGATATTAGGAGGTATCCCATGACTTGTCATCTATCACTATTGATCTATCAATTTTGTTTGATGCAGGCTTAAAGATCTGAATGTATTTATGGCCTCAATTTGAATTTAATGGTCTGTAAGAGAGGTAGATTTGCTTGTGGGTATTGATAGCAGTGAGAATTTTGAAGAGCTCGTGTTGTGTAACTCGTTTTAGGAGGTCTAATTTTAAACAAAATATTATATAATCCTCTATTTCCTAGACATCTTACATTGTGAATTATTAAATCTTGTGCTACAGGCTGTTGCTGTCGGTTCAAATCTAATGTTGTGTGGAGCATCATCCATTCTGTCCATTGGTTTACTAAAAAGGTTATGTTGCCAGTCCACTCCATGCCTCCTGCATAACTTTCTCTCAAGGTTCTACTTCATTTCCACAACCATCTTCTTGTTTCTCTGCTTTCATAAATATTGTACATCCATCTCCTTCGTCTAGGTATGTCTCATTCTCCTATTAGAACAGTTCCCCCAATCTCTCTAGTGGTTGAGAAACTGGTCTAAATGCTGTTTTAGATTATCTCCTCTATCATCGAACAGTGTAGTCCATATGAATGGCCCGAGAGGCTAGATATTATCTACAGAGTAGAAAGTATAGTTCATCTCTGCAGACAACTTAGAACTTCAGACAACAGGAACGTTAAAAGAGCTTCCAGGAGGTCAAGCAATAAAGAAATATTAAATGGAAGCCTCGTGGTCTACTGCCATTACTGCGTGCTTGAGGCACTATTGCTATATCAATAGCTGAGTGTGAGCGCTCATTTATCTCCATGAATGAGATTGTAACCATGGTAAGAAATGCCGTTTTGGTAGATGATGTGTCTGATTTGATGTTTATCTGAAACTAGGTAGTCAAGGGAAGGCAAAATTCGGTTACGATTGTGGACGGGGCTGTAATCAGCTACTATTGGTCGCCTTTTACAATTACACACAATTTATTTTAATCCAGTAATTCCAGACTCGACAATAAATAAAAATATCACACGTTATTAATGAAGGAATAAACAACTGTGTAAAAAATTGTGAGTTACAATTTAGCAAATCACCATTAAATACAGATACAGCAGATAATGTTTTAAAAGCAAGCCACTGCGATCTGGGCAGAAGGCCTTACACGCCAAAAATGACAATAAATTAACAATTGTTTAAAACTCGGGCCAATTTGCAAATTACAGGTATTGAAATATTGAAGGCTAGTCGCCACAAACACAGTAGACGGCATCAGACGCCAGGAATGACACTAAATAAGGTTTTAAAGGCTCGCTGCGTAAATACAGATACCAAATTAGAATTTTAAAGCAAGCGACCACGATTACGGCTGAAGGCCTTACACGCCAGGAACGGCAATAATATAAAAAATTTAGGAAGCTGCAGTAAAACAGCAAATACAATAGCAAAGGTTAATTAAGAAACAAGCAACTGATCACCAAACGGGTGAAATAAGATGATGGTAAACTATGTAACACAACCCTTAACATCCTCTGAACACTACACTGCACGATTTATTCCAGCAGGTGACCAGAACTACGTCCTCGTATTAACTAGACATATATAACCATTTATGTAGGTATTACAAGGTATTGTAATAAATAATACAATAATAAAACACAAGGACCAGTGCATAAGTTTCTTAAAGGATACTGAGGCAGATTATACCCGCAGAAGGCGGGGCTGAAGGAGTGTTACACTGAACTACTGGCCATCAGACATCCTTTTAGAACACACATGTCTTACAAGAACCAAAAAGCCACAGACAATGCTCCAGGAATCGACCTCCGAGAAGGTCCGGCAACAAACACTTTCGCGAGCGATGAGATAAGCAGCCAAGAGTTCCATTCACTTCACAAGATGGTAACTCAGACTAGTGGCAGTCTAACGAATGACTAATGATAATCTTGCTGAAGCTACCTGACGTCCGATAAACCAAATGCAACGATGGAACAATACGAGAAAGCCAGAACCGGCGGTCTGCACTACGTCCCCAGAATACTGTGTTTAGCGCGCCCAGAACGAGAAAGGAATCATTACCACCAGAGTAGAGGAATCACCAGCTGGCGTACAATCTAGAAAGCTGTCAAAACTATACGCCTTACCGGACAGCAGCAGCAAGGAAATGTACACTGCTGTTACATACACTAACGCCCCAGAGCAGGTAACTGGGGCGTTAGTGGCCACCAGGCAAGAAAAATTACCACTGATTGAACTTAACAAATTGTAATAAGTAATAAGTAATAGTAATAAGAAGTCGAGGAAAGCTAATCAGATCTACCTTCCCCAAGCACTCCAATCGCTGCTCTTCGCCTCGGCGACACTACGAGCAGAAACACGAACCCAAGTCACTGGAGAACCGCGAGATATCACAATAGTGGAGGGTTCTCTACTTGGATTGAAATGCACTCATCTTAAAGCTTGCTGGATCTGGTTTACAACGAGGTCGTGCACCCTCGTGACCACAGCCCTTCCATCAGGCAGTCCATGCGTGCTGCCAGCGGTCCTGGCGTGTTGTGGCACTGCGTGGACCTGGCTCCTCCTGAGTCCCCAACTGAACTGGCCCACTCACACGATCCGCAGAATCAAAGACGTCGCCGGAAAGATAGGGCAACAGTTACTGCATATCGATAACCACAGCTGCTACCACTAGCGGACAGGCAACGTTTGCGAAACTGAGTGGCGCCAGTCAACAAGAGAAGAAAACAAACAACTGCAACCATGCCAACTAAACGATAGTGTCTGGCCTCCAACAGAGGGCGGAAACCTACAGACAGCACCAACGCGAGCTGCAGCACGGATCAACCAGTCTAACTGAACCTCCTCTTTCTGAATTCTACCCACTGCTTTACGAAATATCCTGGCTAGCAAAATGGTTCAAATGGCTCTGAGCACTATGGGACTCAACTGCTGAGGTCATTAGTCCCCTAGAACTTAGAACTAGTTAAACCTAACTAACCTAAGGACATCACAAACATCCATGCCCGAGGCAGGATTCGAACCTGCGACCGTAGCGGTCTTGCGGTTCCAGACTGCAGCGCCTTTAACCGCACGGCCACTTCGGCCGGCCCTGGCTAGCAACTGGTAGGTGATCAGAAAAGGAAGCCTCCTGTTATAAAAGAAAAATGACTGCAGAGTAACATCCCTTTGAGCCTGTCTCGAAACTTTTGAAGGATTAGATGAGTACCAGAAGTTTAATTTTCCAACTAAAGACCTGGATACTTCCCAGTCATCAGCATAACTAAACCTCCTGGAATGAGTCGTTGTCGTATCTGCAGTATACAACCTAAATAGTAACGGAGTTGTGTTTGAGCCTTCAGGTAGTACATTGTTAATGGTCTTCTGGTCGCCAGTGGTATTGCCTAGAATTACTTGGATTAGTTTGTAGCGGCACCACTGTTTAGGGTAGGGAAAGTTAGTTTCGTGTGATATTCGGAGCACGAGTTACAGCCAGGTGTGGGCCAAATTGCAGTAAGTTACGCATACCAGCAGTTGCGAAGCCAAATAGAGGCCACAGGGGCGTAGAACTGCCAGAGAGGGCGCACACAGCAGTTTCCATGGTGCAAGTCAAAGGCAGAAGAGGGCCACTGGCCAAGCTAAGTGCTATGCATATATGATGTGAAGCAGCGCACTTGGCAAAACAGAGGCCCACAGCCGAGTATAAATGATGCCGTTTTCTAACGAGATTCATTCAAGTGTGGCAGCTCTCTTGGACAGCAGGGCATATCACACCACTGGGCTACACGCAGCAACAGATGGGGCGCCAGTATCCCAGTCCACGGCAGGTCGATGGTTCGACCCTCTGAGGTTGACGCAGGGTCTGTAGTCAGCCAGCGGCGGGCAACTCTTCAGCTCACTGCCAGGGACAGTCGTCTTGGCTCCCGGCACATGCTGAAAATTTCCCGAGGCGAGGGCTGCAGATTCGGACGCCGGATAGTGGGTGCTTGTTCGTCGCTGCGATCTCAGCCACGCCGGCAAGGAGAAGGACGCAGCTGGCCACCTGCGGCTCACACCGAGCAGCACTGAGTTGGCAGCTAGCGCAGCCATCCTGACATCATCGGAACTCAGTGGGCCGGCCAAGGCCGGCACGACACAGCATTGCATTGCACAGGCTGCTGGGGTGTTTCCTCAGCATTGCGGGGCCCTGTGACACTGACTGAGGTGAACGGAGCACTGAAGTGGAAGCAAATAAATCATTTGGAAACTTCTCACCGAGTGTTAATAAGGCACCTACTGGTCCCATACACTACATTTGGTGTCTTCCCGCTACATTTGGTCATCCTGATACATTCGGTGGCAGAAGCCGTCACAACAGGTTTCTCATTCAACATATTCTTAAGAGGCTGTGCTATTCTTCTCGGGGTATTACACAGAGCAGCTGACAGACAACACTCTCCCTCCATACGGTATCATAAGCTGCAGTCAGATTAATAAATACAGCAAAGATTGTTTGAAAAAGCTAGCAGTTGGCAATGAAAGCATCCAACTTACACAGCTGCAGTTACAAAATGCAGCCTGCATGAAAGGAACCTTTCCAATATGTATTTTGTTATACAGCAGTCTCTCACCTAATTTGTACATCACACTCATAAGAGCAATAGGACTAGAACTTAGAGGTTTGTTGTTGGTTTTACCTGGTTTAAAGATACCAATGATTTTCGTCTGTTTTGTAAGTTGTGGAACGGATCCTACACTCCTGGAAATTGAAATAAGAACACCGTGAATTCATTGTCCCAGGAAGGGGAAACTTTATTGACTCATTCCTGGGGTCAGATACATCACATGATCACACTGACAGAACCACAGGCACATAGACACAGGCAACAGAGCATGCACAATGTCGGCACTAGTACAGTGTATATCCACCTTTCGCAGCAATGCAGGCTGCTATTCTCCCATGGAGACGATCGTAGAGATGCTGGATGTAGTCCTGTGGAACGGCTTGCCATGCCATTTCCACCTGGCGCCTCAGCTGGACCAGCGTTCGTGCTGGACGTGCAGACCGCGTGAGACGACGCTTCATCCAGTCCCAAACATGCTCAATGGGGGACAGATCCGGAGATCTTGCTGGCCAGGGTAGTTGACTTACACCTTCTAGAGCACGTTGGGTGGCACGGGATACATGCGGACGTGCATTGTCCTGTTGGAACAGCAAGTTCCCTTGCCGGTCTAGAATGGTAGAACGATGGGTTCGATGACGGTTTGGATGTACCGTGCACTATTCAGTGTCCCCTCGACGATCACCAGTGGTGTACGGCCAGTGTAGGAGATCGCTCCCCACACCATGATGCCGGGTGTTGGCCCTGTATGCCTCGGTCGTATGCAGTCCTGATTGTGGCGCTCACCTGCACGGCGCCAAACACGCATACGACCATCATTGACACCAAGGCAGAAGCGACTCTCATCGCTGAAGACGACACGTCTACATTCGTCCCTCCATTCACGCCTGTCGCGACACCACTGGAGGCGGGCTGCACGATGTTGGGGCGTGAGCGGAAGACGGCCTAACGGTGTGCGGGACCATAGCCCAGCTTCATGGAGACGGTTGCGAATGATCCTCGCCGATACCCCAGGAGCAACAGTGTCCCTAATTTGCTGAGAAGTGGCGGTGCGGTCCCCTACGGCACTGCGTAGGATCCTACGGTCTTGGCGTGCATCCGTGCGTCGCTGCGATCCGGTCCCAGGTCGACGGGCACGTGCACCTTCCGCCGACCACTGGTGACAATATCGATGTACTGTGGAGACCTCACGCCCCACGTGTTGAGCAATTCGGCGGTACGTCCACCCGGCCTCCCGCATGCCCACTATACGCCCTCGCTCAAAGTCCGTCAACTGCACATACGGTTCACGTCCACGCTGTCGCGGCATGCTACCAGTGTTAAAGACTGCGATGGAGCTCCGTATGCCACGGCAAACTGGCTGACACTGACGGCGGCGGTGCACAAATGCTGCGCAGCTAGCGCCATTCGACGGCCAACACCGCGGTTCCTGGTGTGTCCGCTGTGCCGTGCGTGTGATCATTGCTTGTACAGCCCTCTCGCAGTGTCCGGAGCAAGTATGGTGGGTCTGACACACCGGTGTCAATGTGTTCTTTTTTCCATTTCCAGGAGTGTATTTGCAAAATGTTGGAGAAAAGTTGGGACAGCCATGTTTTAGTAGGAATTCAGGATGTATACCATCTAAACCTTGCGCTTTACCTGATTTAATGTCTTGTAAAGCATTTGAATCTTCTGCAGGAGCAGACACATGGAAGAATATGGGCTATGATGTGAAAATTCAGCAGTCATAGTTCTCACTTCTCGCTTTACTTGTATTGCATGAGGTCGGGAAATAAATGGTTTACATGCTGAGACGTTATGTGTAGCAATTCTATTTTGCTAAGTGAGGATGTTGCTGCCTGTTATTTGATTTGCAACTCCCGATTTACCCACCAGGCTGTTCTGCTTGTCTGTTTGAATTCAGGTTTTTCAACTGTGTCCAGCCATTTCTGGCGGCGCGAATCGTCAAGACTGTGCATCAGTTCGTCTGCCATTTCATGCTCTCCAGTTTCTCATTGACCTGAGGCCATCTAGGAATGAGCTCCTTCCAGTTATCTCTGGGTATAAACTTTCTTGCTCTGCCAAATTTTCCATAGTTATTGCTCAAGGAAAGAAAGCATGCCAATATCTTATCACGCCTTTTAGAGAAGTCGAAGCAATTTACTTTCCAATGTGGGAGGGGAATGTAATTTATCAGTGTGATGTGAAAACCTGCTTAGTGTGTCACTGCGCGGAAGTGATTGCTTGGGAAGTGAAACATAACTTTTCGTGCGATTGCTAACGGCTGGAGCTTATCATTTGAAAATAAAAAAGAAAGATTGGGATTGTATTCTTGCTTCCATGCACCTGACCTAAACGTGTATCACTCTTTGGCATCAAAAACTAGATGGAAATTGTGTTGTTCCGACCATGAAATTAAAGCTTCTTCATTGGAATCACTGTAGTTATATTCCTATCGCTAGATGTGACTGTTGAAGTCACGCAAGTAAATAGCTCTGTGTGCGTGTGTGTGTTTGTGTGAAGGACTTGAGATGGTCGTTAAATTGCTGGAGGCTTATAGACGTTTATAATATGTAATTTTCCAATTTCTATAACAGCTTCGTGGGTATCATTAGTGGTTCCTGTTGAGATTAAGAATGCATTCTCTATTGTATTGCGCACTGAAGAGGTCATATCCATATAATTTTTGATGACAAGGAGCGATACACGTTTAGATCAGCTACATGGAGGCAAGAACACAATCTCAATCTTTGTTTTGTTCTACCCCTTGCCTTGAGTTGGTCCTTATCAGTCGCTTGAGTTTCCTGAATAGCAATGATATCAACATTATATTCCAGACAGATTTTTGATAAATATTGACATTTAGGTCTGCTAATGCTTTCTATCTATCATCTTCTAGTACTGGGTCGACCAATATCTTGATCTTTGGTCCTTGAAAGAACCGCTTTTGACGTTAGGAGCCATAGTGACGTGTTGTGCTAGGAGATCACGGGAATTGTATACCAAACAATGCTGTTGCTTACTTAACACCACCCAGGAATCTCCATGATTATTTCCTGTTCACTGACAGAAACCGAAAGGAAACATGCCACTCTGCTTTATGTCCTCTCTATCTGTTTTATCAGTATTATCTGCAGTCGGTAAGGACTTCAGGCTGAAGAGCAATACCCAACTATCGGTCGAACGAGGGATTTGTATACTGCCTCTTTCATGGATACACTATGCGTACTGAGAATTCTTCCTGTGGTGTGCGTACTGTAAGACCTTCAGTACACTCACCATCAGATTATTTGACTCGTTGCTCTAACGAAGTAGGCGAGGTCAGCAATATGTCTCGTGGTCTTATCGTGGCGTGTTTATCTTCTGCCGTTAGGTCAGACGATAGAAATGCCACTTGCACGCTTAGAGTAGCAGATTGACGGTGACCAACTTTAAACAGAACTTGATTAATTTTCACACGCATTTATTAAAATAATAACAAGCATAAAAATTACTTAACTTGGTTCTGGATGCTATTTACAATTGACAATCTGAAGTTCCTTTGGTATTGGTACGTTAATCTTATTCTCACATATATCTCTGATACTCGGCAAAAGTGTCTATACATTTATCTTCAAGGCTATGTACAGGAATAGGGTAATCTTATTAGGTGCAGACTGCAACTTGACTATAGACTGGTACAGACAAATGTAGAACTCGTACAGACTGGTACAGACTAATGCAGACTGGTACAAACTGGTGCAGACAAATGCAGACTCTCTAATCGGACGCCTGTACACTTGTTATAACATCTAGCGCGTTCATGTATCACTGTGCGAGTGTGATCCGTGAGGAGAAAAGGTTCTACGTTAGCAGCAATCTCATTGGCTGCGTTACATATTAATACGTGGATCGGCGGAAGCAGAATTTGGTCCATCTCTATGGAAGCGCCATCTTGTAGTGAGGAGACGGACGAGCGCTGCGCCTACACTGTTGTGCTTAGTGGGGCACACTCTAGTGGGAAAGTTGTGTACGCGCTGACTACGCGGAACTATGTACACAACACTTCCGATGAAGCTTGATCTGGCATTCTTTCAATTCACCTCAGTGTAGTAATTTAGTTTATAATGTTTATATGCCAACTGAAGCGACGGACGAAAATTTATACCAAGGCAGGGATTCGAAACCAGGTCTTGTGCTCACTAGGCAGATGCCCTAATTACTACACCAGCCGGCCGAAATGGCCGTGCGGTTAAAGGCGCTGCAGTCTGGAACCGCAAGACCGCTACGGTCGCAGGTTCGAATCCTGCCTCGGGCATGGATGTTTGTGATGTCCTTAGGTTAGTTAGGTTTAACTAGTTCTAAGTTCTAGGGGACTAATGACCTCAGCAGTTGAGTCCCATAGTGCTCAGAGCCAATTGAACCATTACTACACCACCTTGGCACTGATGATTTGCACAACTGCATGGAGTATTCCAGCACGCCTCCCTACTCAGTCCAAATTCTCATTCATGCCTCAAGCCACTTGGGCTCTGAACTTGAATAGCACTGCAGAAACTCTCCAATTGTATTGGAATACCATCTTAGCATCGAACGAAGTAGAAGAGCTTGCCTGAAACCCAGGTATAGGTGCCTGCAGTTGTGCAAAGCATCTGCGCCAGTGTGGCGAAGTGGTTAGCGTATCTGTCTAGCAAGGAGGAGAACCATGTTCGATTCCCGGTCTTTGTATAAATTTTTATTTATCGTTTCAGTCTGCATACGTACATCATAAGTGTTTGAGAGTCCGCAGCTCGTGGTCTAGTGGCTAAGGTTGCTGCCTGTGGTTCGCGGGATCCCAGGTTCGATTCCCGGTCGATCTGCGGATTTTCTCTTTCTGGGAACTGGGTGTTTGTGTTGTCCTCATCATTTCATCATCCTCATCATCATTCGTGACAGTGGCTCGATTGGGCTGTGTAAAAAATTGGTCTCTATAAATATTGGAACTGATGACCGCACAGCTGAACATCCCAAAACCAGATATCAGCACCATAAATGTTTGAGACCTGAAAAGGTCTCTGGAATCACATAGCATCATTTGATTAAAGCACGTGTAAGGGGTTCCCTACCCTGCTGGAGCAAATGTAATTTCGATGTATTACTCACGCGCTGCCTGCGGCAGAAAATATCTTTGCTGCAGTAGAGTCGCAGGTCAGAGCAGTCTCGGCAGCAGTTGCAGTCGCTCGCTGCTACAGTGCAGCTGTAGTCTGTCGCTGGTACAGCGCAGTTCATAGCCACGTATTGTAAGGGAAATTTTATTATCTTTACTGGCATGTGCGTAGTTAAGTCACTTGTCTGAGATGTTAATACGAATTTGTTTCAATCTTTTTGTGATTCGTCAGCACCACTTGACCCAGATTTTTAGTATTCAATTTTTCATATAATGGATTGCAGAACTTTATCAATAATGTAAAGGATTTTCAGAATATAATTTTTACCAGTCTACAAAAAAGGAAGGAATAATTTTGTCTTAAGACATTATCAGTCCCGATCTAGTCATTTATTTACATTTAAATATTTCAGAAATTTTCGCAGATCATAGTCATGTGTTCTTTAGTAATCAGACGACAAACTGTGCAGCTGTGCCAATAAGCAAAAGTGAGTTTTTATAATGATTCAGATATCAGACAAATGTTGTCCAGTGTTAGTAGATAGGCCAGCATTGAACTAAGCTGTGACATTTACGTGCAGATATATAGACAGCGTTATCTGGCGACACCATCATGAGGTAAGAATTTTGAGATTGATTTCACAGGGCCACGGCGTAGCGCTGCTTACATAAAAATTTATCAGTTTCATGAGTTAATATATTAACAAAAAATTATCATTATTATTTTTATACGGGAAGGTTACATACGTATACCTTGGTTTCAGGCAGGATCTCTCGTTTCGATCGATGTTGACGTGCTACTCCAATACAGTTGGAGAGCCTCTGCAATGCTGTTGGAATTTAGGGGGAATGCCAAGTGGGCTGGGGCATGGATGGGTATTTTGATTTTGGAGGGAGGTCTGGTAGGGAAGTCTGTGCAGTTGTACAACAAAACCACTGTTCCAGGGTGGCATAGTGGTTAGCGCAGCTGTCTGAAGAACAGAAGACCCAGGTTCGAATCCCGGCCTTGACACAAATTTTCAATTAATGACGGTGCGTAGGCAGTTACAAAGAATGGGTTAAAATGGTCGAGCACCTCCTCATAAGCCTCACACTTCTGCTAAGTGATACCTGAGGTGATGCTAAAAAAGGAAGACACTGGATAGTGGATGACTGGAAACGGGAGATTATGAGAGATAAGTCACTCTACACCCTGTGGCAGTCAAATGAAAGGGTCTGGATCTGGTAAATGGCCGGACAACATTGGATGCCTCCACGTGTCGTGCGGACAGTGAAGTACAGAGGAATTAGTGTTACGGTAACTGGGTGTTTCTCATTGTTAGGGTGTGGTCTCCCTATTCGCTTAAGAAAACTCTATATGCGGAATGATATCAAAGTATTTTACAGAGCTGTGTACTGCATACAGCTGAGAAACAGTTCGGGAACGAGAATGGACGCTGTCATGAAACACCGTCTCTGAGGCAATGGTTTGTGGACAATAACATTACTGAAATGGACTCGCCTGTCCAGGGCCCGCAGCTAAACGCAATGGGAAACCTTTGGGATGAACTAGAATGTCTGGTTTCGGCTTGTGAGGAAGAATGGGCTGCCATTTCTCGACAGACATTCAGACACCGTAGTGAAAGTGTCCCAAGGAGAGCTCAAACCGTCATAGAGGCGAAGGGTGGACATACCCCATATTAATGTCCACTAATACGTGTAAGCAAATGGCCTTCCTGCAGTGGTAACACCAGTTCCCGTAAGACGCCGATGTTAAGCGCTGTCAGGCTTGGCTAACACTTGGATGGGTGACCACCAGGGTCTATTGAGCGCTGTTGTCAAGCGGGGTGCACTCAGTCCTTGTAAGACCAATTGAGGAGCTACTTGATTGAGACGTAGCGTCTCTGGTCACGAAAACTGACAATGGCCGGGAGAGTGGTATGCTGACCACACGCCGCTCCATATCCGCATCCAATGACGCATATTAGCGGAGGATGACACGGCGGTCGGTCGGTAAAGTTGGCTCTTCCCGACAGAGTGAATAGGTTCATTAATGCCTTTGATCAGCAGTGTACAACAGTTTCATCTGCGGAAAGTGCTGAACTTCTGATGTTATCCACAGAACGGCGTCATTGGATGCGTTACGGAGGGGTGTGGGGTTAGCACATCGCTCGTGCAGCCGTTATTGGCTTTGTAGACCTTGCAGTCCTTACGTCTCATTAAAGTAACAAATTACTTGTCAACACAGGGCTAAGGGGACACGTTCGAGTGCTCCCAAAAAGGAAAAATCCGTGGCAGTACCGGGAATTGAACCCGGCTCCTCCGCATGGCAGTCGTCACGCTGACCACTTAGCTATGGAGGAGAACCTCAGCCGTTAGGTCATTTGTATATATTGTGGACAGCAATGGTGGTATATTACTCCCTTGCGGTAAGGCAGGAGGCATGTTCCTATCTGAATATTTCTGACCATTAAGAACAACATCCTGTTTCCTAGGAACTCTTCAATCCAACCAAAAAACTGGTTTCATGTAATACGATTTTGTTTATCGGGCGACTAATCAGAACGACTTGCGGAAGTCATGGAACACATCATTAGCCTAGACGCTGGTATCTTCTGCCTTCTGGATTTCATGAAAGAACAGAGCGAGCTCAGTTTTACGCAATAGTTGCTTGTTGAATTCATGATGATTGCTGCCACAGAGATTTTCGGTCTCCAGAAAGGTCATATTGTAAGTTAGCTTGCGTCATGGTCACTATGTGTAAGTCGCAGGAAAGATTGGCGTTATGTGTAACTTGCGTGAAACTCACTTTGAATAAGAAAATGTTATCTGACATTGAAATCAACGTAAAAGATTGGGTCGCTACCAACTCTAGCCACACGACAAATAAAGGGTTCGGCTGAATCGGAAAATTAATTAATTTAATCATAAGAAAAAAGACTCATAAGAGAACATTCATTGTACTATCATTCGTAAAGAATGGGATGTAATTTCTAGTTTGGTCCAGCCATTGTTCACGTAAATCAAATATTAAAATAAAGTAAATAATGCGTGAACACTGTGCATAAGAGCAGTTTGCAGCAGCACTCCTGAAATGGAGTAGGTAATAGAGACATAACATCAGTACACAGGATAAGATTGGTGGCAAAGTTATTTATTCCTTAAAACATTGATGTAATGCATCTGCACAACTGCTGTTCTCTGGTAACTAAGTACAATTTCTTGTGAAATGGTACACGATTCACAACACACTCGTATGTCTACGTGGTTTGTGGAGACAATTTCTACATACTGTGGCCAAGTTTTAATCACATTCAACCACGCAGCTGCGAACAATTAACATTTTTCAGAAGGCACATTTGAATGGACATAGAGTGATGGCAGTGGGCCAACGAACTCTAATATTAAACTACGTGGATGGCTTCCAACGGACATAAGGTAAATGAGACAAAAAATTCACGAAGAGGCAAAATTATTAAGGTTCAGGAAAGATTAGAACGTATACAGACGCAGTTGCAGGAAGACAAACATTTACACTGAACCGAGGGGGCACTTCTTACATATGCAACACCTTTGTGTTACGTTCTTCTTACGGATCAAAGTCTGCATTAGGAATCAAACTGAAAGTCTGCAAAAGCCTTGCATACGTTGCTGCGACAAGATTAAACAATCTCTATAAGACGAGACGCGAGACCAGAAGCTAACAGCTCCCCTCTCGCTACGAGACACCGCGCCGCGTGGTTAAACCAACTCACCCTCCTTCGAAGAGAGCTCGACTGCAGACCCTCGGCGTGCTGGAAGCAGACTGACCGTCTCACACACTCCAACGTGTCCCACGCGATTCCGTGGCCAGGAAAACGCAGAGATGAGGCTTCCGCCACCAACCTAACACCGGTAACTTTCACACAAGGAGAGCAAACCTCTTTGCCTACCTGAAAACTATAGGGGTTGGCCATTCTGTACGATTACTGCTGATTCTCTGCAGCAGACTAAACCACCGTATAGCAACATGAAACACACCACATTCATTCAGTCACGCCTACCAGAGAGTTTTCTATCAGTGGAAAGTAAATAAAATGATAATGAAAGGGGACTGCAGGACCCTTCCAATATAGTAATTGAGCATTCCGGCGATAACTGCTAAATAATCTGATGCGTCGTCATGTTGAAAAAACATTTTTTTTTTTCGTGAATGATCAGCGGCACTCTAGTGAAAACACGTTTTCTGTGGTAAGCCTATCATACAACAAAACGAAGCAGGAAACATCAACAATGCGATGACAGTTTCAAACGTCAGTCAATTTTGTTTTTTCCGTGACATGGCAACGGTTCGTTTTATGAGAGGGATCGTAGATTACCTTGTGCATCAAAGAGCTTTATGTTGGATGGGTCATTAACTCTGCCAGTGTCCGAAAATGGTGCTTATCGTTTGTGAATGAACGAACAACTTTTAACGATTCTGACAGTTCGAGACGACTCACCACGCAACACCAGAAAAGGTGAGCAGTCCATTTCACTTCTTTCCAAATATTAACGGTCATACTATTGGTAAATTATTTTCGATTCACGAGGCTTTCCAAAATGCTTTAATGCAATAATAATTTATATAAGTGTCGCACTGCATTAGACGGCAGGTAATGTACGGCAAATGCCACAGTAAATGCAGATAACTTCTCGTACCACACAAATGAAATATTTATTAAGTAAAATGTTTTCATACTAAGTTGGTGCAATCGAAGTAGTGGTTAAAATGGGTTTTCTTTCGTTTTTAATGCCGCATACCACGGAGAGACGTTACATGACAGACGAGAGTATTGCTATCTGTTGAGACTCGATAAAGAGATCGTGCAATAAAGACGAGAATGATATCTGTGAGCGAATGTTAACTCAGAACTGGGCCAGAGATATTTTTAAATTTTGTTAATCGTGTTGTGGTCTTCAGTCCTGAGACTGGTTTGATGCAGCTCTCCATGCTACTCTATCCTGTGCAAGCTTCTTCATCTCCCAGTACCTACTGCAGCCTACATCCTTCTGAATCTGCTTAGTGTATTCATCTCTTGGTCTCCCTCTACGATTTTTACCCTCCACGCTGCCCTCCAGTACTAAATTGGTGATCCCTCGATGTCTCAGAACATGTCCTACCAACCGATCCTTTCTTCTAGTCAAGTTGTGCCACAAGCAGCTCTTCTCCCAATTCTGTTCAATACCTCCTCATTAGTTACGTGATCTACCCACCTTATCTTCAGCATTCTTCTGTAGCACCACATTTCTAAAGCTTCTATTCTCTTCTTGTCCAAACTAGTTATCGTCCATGTTTCACTTCCATACATGGCTACACTCCGTACAAATACTTTCAGAAACGACTTCCTGACACTTAAATCTATACTCGATGTTAACAAATTTCTCTTCTTCAGAAACGATTTCCTTGCCATGCCAGTCTACATTTTATATCCTCTCTACTTCGACCATCATCAGTTATTTTACTCCCTAAATAGCAAAACTCCTTTACTACTTTAAGTGTCTCATTTCCTAATCTAATTCCCTCAGCATCACCAGATTTAATTTGACTACATTCCATTATCCTCGTTTTGCTTTTGTTGATGTTCATCTTATGTCCTCCTTTCAAGACACTGTCCATTCCGTTCAACTGCTCTTCCAAGTCCTTTGCTGTCTCTGATAGAATTACAATGTCATCGGCAAACCTCAAAGTTTTTACTTCTTCTCCATGAATTTTAATACCTACTCCGAATTTTTCTTTCGTTTCCTTTACTGCTTGCTCAATACACAGATTGAATAACATCGGGGAGAGGCTACAACCCTGTATCACTCCTTTCCCAACCACTGCTTCCCTTTCATGCCCCTCGACTCTTGTAACTGCCGTCTGGTTTCTGTACAAATTGTAAATAGCCTTCCGCTCCCTGTATTTTACCCCTGCCACCTTTAGAATTTGAAAGAGAGTATTCCAGTGAACATTGTCAAAAGCTTTCTCTAAGTCTACAAATGCTAGAAACGTAGTTTTGCCTTTTCTTAATCTTTCTTCTAAGATAAGTCGTAAGGTTAGTATTGCCTCACGTGTTCCAACATTTCTACGGAATCCAAACTGATCTTCCCCGAGGTCCGCTTCTACCAGTTTTTCCATTCGTCTGTAAAGAATTCGCGTTAGTATTTTGCAACTGTGACTTATTAAACTGATAGTTCGGTAATTTTCACATCTGTCAACACCTGCTTTCTTTGGGATTGGAATTATTGTATTCTTCTTGAAGTCTGAGGGCATTTCGCCTGTCTCATACATCTTGCTCACCAGATGGTAGAGTTTTGTCATGACTGGCTCTCCCAAGGCCATCAGTAGTTCTAATGGAATGTTGAATGTTGTCTACTCCCGGGGCCTTGTTTCGACTCAGGTCTTACAGTGCTCTGTCAAACTGTTCACGCAGTATCTTATCTCCCATTTCGTCTTCATCTACATCCTCTTCCATTTCCATAATATTGTCCTCAAGTACATCACCCTTGTATAAACCCTCTATATACTCCTTCCACCTTTCTGCCTTCCCTTCTTTGCTTAGAACTGGGTTGCCATCTGAGCTCTTGATATTCATACAAGTGGTTCTCTTCTCTCCAAAGGTCTCTTTAATTTTTCTGTAGGCAGTATCTATCTTACCCCTAGTGAGACAGGCCTCTACATCCTTACATTTGTCCTCTAGCCATCCCTGCTTAGCCATTTTGCACTTCCTGTCGATCTCATTTTTGAGACGTTTGTATTCCTTTTTGCCTGCTTCATTTACTGCATTTTTATATTTTCTCCTTTCATCAATTAAATTCAATATTTCTTCTGTTACCCAAGGATTTCTATTAGCCCTCGTCTTTTTACCTACTTGATCGTCTGCTGCCTTCACTACTTCATCCCTCAGAGCTACCCATTCTTCTTCTACTGTATTTATCTCCCCCATTGCTGTCAATTGTTCCCTTATGCTCTCCCTGAAACTCTCTACAACTTCTGGTTCTTTCAGTTTATCCAGGTCCCATCTCCTTAAATTCTCACCTTTTTGCAGTTTCTTCAGTTTCAATTTGCAGTTCATAACCAATAGATTGTGGTCAGAATCCACATCTGCCCTTGGAAATGTCTTACAATTTAAAACCTGGTTCCTAAATCTCTGTCTTACCATTATATAATCTATCTGATACCTTTTAGTATCTCCAGGATTCTTTCAGGTATACAACCTTCTTTTATGATTCTTGAACCAAGTGTTAGCTATTATTAAGTTATGCTCTGTGCAAAATTCTACAAGGCGGCTTCCTCTTTCATTTCTTCCCCCCAATCCATATTCACCTACTATGTTTCCTTCTCTCCTTTTTCCTACGCTTGAATTCCAGTCACCCATGACTATTAAATTTTCGTCTCCCTTCACCACCTGAATAATTTCTTTTATCTCGTCATACATTTCATCAATTTCTTCATCATCTGCAGAGCTAGTTGGCATATAAACTTGTACTACTGTAGTAGGCATGGACTTTGTGTCTATCTTGGCCACAATAATGCGTTCACTATGCTGTTTGTAGTAGCTAACCGGCACTCCTATTTTTTTTATTCATTATTAAACCTACTCCTGCATTACCCCTATTTGATTTTGTATTTATAACCCTGTAATCACCTGACTAAAAGTCTTGTTCCTCCTGCCACCGAACTTCACTAATTCCCACTATATCTAACTTTAACCTATCCATTTCCCTTTTTAGATTTTCTAATCTACCTGCCCGATTAAGGGATCTGACATTCCACGCTCCGATCCGTAGAACGCCAGTTTTCTTTCTGCTGATAACGACGTCCTCTTGAGTAGTCCACGCCCGGAGATCCGAATGGGGGACTATTTTACCTCCGGTGTTAATCAGTGGCATCGAAGTAATTGTAAAAACAATTTTTATTCTTTGACGTTACTGTGTAACGAAATTTGTTATTAATATCCTGATTTTGAGAGTACGAGTTGCGTTATTCTGGCTTTTCTAAAATTAGGAGAGATATGTTGGAGTGTTTATGGATATGAAAATGGATTTTGTTCTGAGACTGCATAAGGAAGTATCATTGAGAAGTGTCGAATGGCTCCAAGATATAGTAACTTAATTGTTTTTCAGTCTAAAGGGCAAATATTTCTAGCTTTTTTCATTGTCAGATTGCATCCTGCTGGTCTTTTTTTTTTTTAAGGACTGCAATACTTCTAGAGTGTTGCACTTGGTTTAAGTAACTTATTGTAAATTGGACCACACTGCACATGATGTGGTATCAGTTACATCTTAATTTTCAGAAAGTAGCATGGCTCGGCGTCTATACACCAAGAAAGTAAAATAAAAATGATTTTCACTAGAGCTGGTCGCAAGTTTGACTTGAATTATGACAGAGGCAATTTATCAGTAGTAATAAAGGCCTCCTAGCGTGTGACGCGGGAGATGCGGAAAACGCCCTTTAAAAAATTACATTTGTGTTGTTTTTCTACAATCTGCGAACTGTTGCTTGCCGCACTATAAAGCCACGAATAAAATTTCAAATGCAGAAAAGTATTTCTTGTGAAACACAGCACTTAACTTTGCTATTCACACCTTTACTAAAAACAAACTTGCCGTATTTACTTACAGATACAGGTCTTGGCCCAGAATCTAGGCGACCGAATTTAAAAATATTGACTACATAAAATAATGTTGGTTCGCATCACGGACCAAGTTCGCTACACACGGTTCTTGTGCATTAGTAACACGTAATTGAAAGAAAATATGTAGAATATGTGGAAGAAAACTATATTTATTTCCAGTATTTTCAATACTTAGAGTAGACTTCGGTATGAAGAAGCTCTTTGCTTTCCAACAATCTTTGTAGTTCTGCACACGGAAAGAAAATACTAACAATAGGAATATGACGGAATGCCTGTTCAGTTGTCGTTAAATTGTGCATTAATTGTTACTGTATGTCACTAATGCCATTGGTTTTAGTCTTTTCGTGTGATATGACTTTATGAATTTATGACATATAAGATCCAAAGACAAATTAGTATGTCGAAAGGCGTCATGAGACGCAAAAGTTTAGGAAAATGTACGAGAATATTCTTACTTTAATGATTTCCCTATTCACTACGAAATTATACTTCGCATGTTTCTACGCTGTTATTTATCAGAAAATTCAGTATAATTTACAAAGAGCTTGGCAGTATGAGCCCACTTGTTAGTATGATTTTGCTCTCCCTCTGTCCTGAATGTATGCACTGATTCGGTTGGGAAGAGTGTCGTGAAGGCGTTGTATCCTCTCCTGAGGCAATCTGGCCCATAACTATTGTGACTGGTGTACACACAGAAAACTGCAACCAGACACTTTTTTGAAATACTTGTTTAACTCAGAAAACGGCTTTCGAACCTTTTCATGCTCATCTTCAGAGGATGTACAGGAGGTCACGTGACTGTTTCAAAGCGTAGTGTTGGGTACTGGCTTTGTGACAAGAAGCTGGGACACGCTTAGTGTGTCGCCATGATGTTGCTTATGTGACAAGTTGGATCCAAAAATGAACTCCGTATTTACAGCGACAGTATGAGAACCTTTCTTACTAGTATCCGTCTATCAGGTTCTGTCGCGATTGACAGTTGATAACAAGTCACTGACTATTCAGAGAATATACACATATCAAAAAAAGTTTTGCGTCATCCCGGTTTCCAGAGCTCCTGAAGACAGACGTTGACTGTGGATATTCTATCACAGACACTGTCCCTTTGACTGTTGAGAGATGTCACTAAACCCGCCCAAAGATGCAAACAACTATGCATGAGCAGTGCCTATTAGAATGAGGAGGTCCGAAAGCCGATCAGTTCCAGTGATTCCACCAGGAAGGTGGTACACAGCTCGTGTTGTCTGTAGTTCAAACATGCCTAGACGGTCAATACAGCGGTTCGATCGCGTCCGCATTCTTATTTTGTGCCACGAAGGGCTCTCAACAAGGAAAGTGTCCAGGCGTCTCGGAGTGAATCAAAGCGATGTTGTTCGGACATGGAGCAGATACAGAGAGACAGGAACTGTCGATGACATGCCTCACTCAGGCCGCCCAAGGGCTACTACTGCAATGGATGACCGCTACCTATGGATTATGTCTCGCAGGAACCCTGACAGCACCGCCACAATGTTGAATAATGCTTTTAGTGCAGCCACAGGACGCCGTGTTACGACTCAAACTGTGCGCAATAGGCTGCATTATGCGCATCTTCCCTCCCAACGTCCATGGCGATGTCCATCTTTGCAACTACGACACCATTCAGCGCGGTACAGATGGGCTCAACAACATGCCGAATGGGCCGCTCAGGATTGGCATCACGCTCACTTCACCGATGAATGTCGCATATGACTTCAACCAGACAATTGTCGGAGGCAGCCCGGTCAGGCTGAACGCCTTAGACACATTGTCCAGAGAATGCAGCATGGTGGAGGTTCCCTGCTGTTTTGTGGTGGCATTATGTGGTGCCGGCGAACGCCGCTGGTGGAAATGGAAGACCCCTTAACGGCTGTACCATACGTGAATACCATCCTCCGACCGATAGCGCAACCGTATCGGCAGCATATTGGTAAGGCATTCGTCTTCATGAACGACAATTCGCGTCCCCATCGTGCACATTTTGTGAATGACTTCCTTGAGGATAACGACATCGCTCGACTAGAGAGGCCAGCAAGTTCTCCAGACATGAACCCTGTCGAACATGCCTGGGATAGATTGAAAAGGGCTGTTTATGGACGATGTGACCCACCAACCACTCTGAGGTATCTACGCCGAATCGCCGTTGAGGAGTGGGACAATCTGGACCAACAATGCCTCAATGAACTTGTGGATAGTATGCCACGACGAATACAGGCATGCATCAATGCAAGGACGTGCTACTGGGTATTAGAGGTACCGGTGTGTACAGAAATCTGGACCACCACCTCTGAAGGTCTAGCTGTATGGTGGTACAACATGCAATGTGTGGTTTTCATGAGCAATAAAAAGGGCGGAAATGATGTTTATGTTGATCTCTATTCCAATTTTATTTACCGATTCCGGAACTCTCGGAACCAAGGTGATGCAATACTTTTTCTGATGTGTGTATACATATAAATTCTGAATGCTGGCAAAGTCTCTTGACTATCGGTATATTATATGCTTCGTCAGCATCCAGCATGTTCTGTACAAACATTTATTTTCGTTTGATATAATACAGTAGATCTATGGGCACCGACTTCAACCAAAAGTGCCGTTAAGACGAATATCCAAAAATAAAAGAAATTAAGTTATAATATTTTCAGAGGATTGCAGTTGTTTACATGTACATGAACTTTACAATTAAAAACAACTAGAACAAAACTTCAAATGAACAGCTTACTTATTTCTGTCGTTACATTAAAGTGATCTGGAGTATTAGTAAAACCAGATTCTGTTTATTGCAGCTAAAAGGTAAATGTATATGAATATTAATTTATTTTAACAGTAGAAGGCTTGCTTAATTACACGTATAAGACAGGATTTATTCGGTGGTAGATTATTGTAAACGTTGACATCAATGTCGTTAGCATATAAAGAGAGCGATAGGGAGATACACGGAGTGGTGGATCACTGAGTAGGTAATCAGAGGTTGCATTTTTGATGATAAATATTTCTATTTCTTCAGGAAGGTCAAGTTTCATTCCTTTATTGGCAAGATGAATTATTTGGAGGTTGTGTTCTATGCTGTTTGTAGAATGACTGTGTTGGGCAAGATGTGCTTCTAAACTGGACTTGATTGGGTTGTTAAGACAGTGTGCATCCAAAAAAATGGTTCAAATGGCTCTATGCACTGTGGGATTTAACATCTGAGGTCATAAGTCCCCTAGACTTAGAACTACACTAATGCCCACTAAAATTGCTACACAAAAAAAAAATGCAGATGATAAATGGGTATTCATTGGACAAATATATTATACTAGAACTGACATGTGATTACATTTTCACGCAATTTGGGTGCATAGATCCTGAGAAATTAGTACCCAGAACAACCACCTCTGGCTGTAATAACGGCCTTGATACGCCTGAGCATTGAGTCAAACAGAGTTTGGTTGGCGTGTACATGTACAGCTGCCCATGCAGCTTCAACACGATACCACAGTTCATCAAGAGTAGTGACTGGCGTATTGTGACGAACCAGTTGCTCGGCCACCATTTACCAGACGTTTTCAGTTGGTGAGAGATCTGGAGAATGTGCTGGCCAGGGCAGCAGTCGAACATTTTCTGTATCCAGAAAGGCCCGTACAGGACCTGCAACATGCGGTCGTGCATTATCCTGCGGAAATGTAGGGTTTCGCTGGGATCGAATGAAGCATAGAGCCACGGGTCGTAACACATCTGAAATGTAACGTCCACTGGTCAAAGTGCCGTCAGTGCGAACAAGAGGTGACCGAGACGTGTAACCAATGGCACCCCATACCATCACGGCAGGTGATACGCCAGTATGGCGATGACGAATACACGCCTCCAATGTGCTGAAACGTCCCCTTAGAAAAATTATACATGACAGTGCTTAAACTGACATACAATATTTTTAGCGCAAAGCAATCTGACTTTCAAAAATCCCTACAAAAGAATTGCCCTGACTAACATTAACCTATATGTTTCACAAATCACTTACCTCACAAAAATCTTGGTTACTCGAACTACTGCAATACAGCGAGCACCACTACTGCCAGCTAAATAAAAGATTCAAACTACGGAAGGCACTAACTACTGATAGGGATAGTTAGCAAATGAAAGATATTAATAGAGAACAAACAATGTATTTACCTTAATATCATCAAACGTTATAATATATATAGGAGTTCATAACATCCATTCTTACAAATATCAAAACTCCGCCATTTCTCTCTCCACATCCACCACTGCTGGCGGCTCACCTCCAACTGCACAATGCTACGCGCTGTTCACATCCAGCTGCCGCTGCCCAACACTACAGTGACAGACAACAATGCAAACTAGACACAGACTGGACACAGCACAGCCAGTGATTTTTATACAGAGGTGGCGTTACCAATAAAAAACCTAAACAGCCTACTTACATAGCCCCCATGCTCCCCACAAAAAATTTTACAAATTGTTTTGGGCAGTTGCCAATAATGATTTGATAAAATTTTTCATAATTATAATAACAAAGATATCAAATGCACACACTTATTGATACAATGTTGGTCAAAAGCTAAACTTTCTCAGAGTCCATAAAGACAGTCCTAATTGTACATCACAGTAAAATAGCAGTGTTTTTCTCAAAGTCTGAACAGTAAAAGAAAATGCACACAGAAGTAGTGGATTTCCATGCTGTCTTGAAGAAGTAGTGTTGTCCTTCCAATGGAAAGACAGTGCTGACTCTTGACATGCAGACAAGTAATGGGCCACAACAGAGCAAACCCACAGCAGAGTCATTCGACGTTTTTAAGAATATTGGTAGGTAGGTCATCACAGAGCAGACCCACTGTAGTCCTGGTAGAGACGGCCAGCAGCCATCTGTTGCAAATGTGCAGGTGCACAATCACCATCGAAGAGTCTTGCGGACAATATAGCAAGTCCATAAACCACCACTTGTGCACTCACAAAGTTTCTGGAATTGTCCTTAGAACCAGCAAAGCTGTTATCCAGTCCCTTGCTGAATCATTAACACACGTGCAAACACTATCAGTCCCTACTTCTCACATATTGTCCATATACTATGACCAACAGAAACGTGTGCAGTGAAATGTAACTTAATTTGAAGAACTGGTGTCTATACAATTATAAATTTACAACATGAAAATACAATTAGAAAGGTACAAAATACATCATTATAGAACATAATAGTACAGATAACATTTGTAGTAATATGGGCTTTACAAAAGAATCGAAATAACATATACATCAGTGTTACAGGAATTATTACATAAGTACATACATAAAAGATCAGAATAATTATTGAAACATCGACTTCACACATGAGCATTAAAACAGAACAGAATTAATAATGTCTAACATCTTTACAAAGTAAATAACATATTATTAATGCAAATTATATTTGAGGATAACAGTATTCCTCATCATAGTTCATGTAGCTGAGTATTAGAAACATTCTACAACATAAGTCTTATCAGATAAACATGTTAAGACAGGAAGAACACAACTACCCAAGGGTACACAAACACACAGTGGGATAACACAAGGAAAGGACAGGGTTTGTTTTACTGCAGTATTTTGCAAACAAAACTTTCTTTACTTCTCAGAGATCTCCCTTCGTTCTTCATTATTTCCAAAAAGTCCCATCTATACCTGCTTTCTATACTTTTTTCGTATAACTTCTCAATGCATTTCTTCCAATGCATCGCAACTCATTCTCTTATATAGTCTACCCCCTCTTAAGCTAACTTAAATCTACTGAGCTCAGATGCTAAGCTAAGGGATGAGGCAATGCAGCAGCACAAAACAATTAACGCATACAGCAATGAAAAAAATGCAGATTTGCGAAGCAAGCAGCATTATAGAAATTTGCAAAGCAATTGCAATATTACAACTAATATAAGGCAATGTGCAGCAAACAAGAAAAATAAATCAGTAGTAAACTGGCTTAGAAGAGTAACACAAAGTCAAATTCAGTAACACTATGCCTGGTGAACAGCTGCAGCAAGTGCTATAACTTATACCTAAATATGAGAAAGCTCAAGCAGAAAAAATAGTACACTAAAGACAACAATGCAGATAAGGGAAATGTCTATTCACATCTTAATGTCTAAGTAATTAATGTGGTGCACCACAAAAACTAATTCTACAAAAAATTACCAAGTACTTGAAAAGTAAATTATGTATGCAGTTCCTGTGAAGGGAAATGTCTTTGTGCTCCCTCATTTTTTTGAAAAAAATTATTATTTACTCCATCTGTGGACAGAAAATATTTATATTAGTACATCTATAAAATTTTATTTTAACCAATGCTGCAGTGCAGCTAGAAACTAGATATTAAACAAAATGAGTAAATAAATACATAAAACAAGCCATATGGTATTTCTCTCAACAAGCAAGACAATAGCCATGAAATGTTTCTCATCGTTTCATTAGGCATTTTAGTAAATATCATAAATTAAGAGCTCCACAGTGTAATCATATGTTTTCAAGTTCGAGTGTGTCGTATTTGTGATGCTTTCTACAAAGGAATGTCAATAGCGAGGATAATGGCCTCCTTTTTTTTTTTTTTTGCACCTAATAGCTTTCTTTTGTCAGACGTCTACCTCTCAGCTGGGCGCCCAAAACACATTACGCCAAGGTCACTTACCTTTCTTGCTGAAATATTTATGATGGCAGTTTCCACCACAGTGACAGTCTCATATAAAAATATTTCACAGGTCAAGAATTTGGGTTCCAAAAAATTTTCGCCGGCATTGTGATACATCCACGCATTTACACACATTTCATAACTCTTAAAGTACGATTCTTGGTTTCCAACATCCTTTTTCACAAGTCAGAGTCCCTAACCACTATTCATTACTCCTTACCTTATTCGTCGACACTTCTTCAATATTTCATCATAACAGACATGTAGCATACTCAAACAACTCATATAGCATCAGCTTATTGATCATAAACATACCGCAATAGCATAATACACATAGTCATCGTAATAATAACATCATAACACCTCAGTCAACTCTCAAAATCGTTGTAGCTTCCTCCAATATTTTCAAAACCTAAAAAAAATTCTCTGCTCATGTCAAAAGTGTCATCTGCCTCAAACGCACTTTAAAAATCATAATCCCATACCAAATACATCATTCAAAGCTCTCATAGTATCACAATGGTTCCGAAAAAATATGAACAGTTCACAAAGTACAAACAACATACAATTTCGTAAGTGTGAAGTTATCCAACGGTGTAATTACGTAAACGTCTGTCACTGATGTAGTAAAATAAATGTTTGTCTCTCCCAGTTAAATGATCAGATAGCTGTGTAATTTATGTATTAAAGAAATATGGTACCGATGTGTAAAGTTGTATAAGCAAATACCATATTAGCTAGGGCTCCTTGTGCTTGCCAAACACATGGTACACAAAGTAGGCGTGTACCCCCCTGAGGATTAATGTAATTTTACCCTCAGGTGTTACAGATTACAGCAATGGAATGAACTATATCACGGAAAACCCTTGTATCATTGTACTTCAAATATATTAAGAAATGCATGTTTTAAGTGCGAAATTAATCACTCAAATAAGTGTCCTGTAGCGCTAAATGTGCGTCTTGCTGTAAGATAATCTCTGTGGAAGTGTCGTAGTTATCGTCCTCCGAAAGCTAAGTTCTGCAGAGGCCAATGTACTTACCTCATGATACACCAAATTTCAAGTAAACCCAAATGTTGCATTAAAATCTCATTAGCAGTACTGGTAAATGTTCTAAGTATGTGAGCCTTATAGTCGTTACGTAATCGTGCAACTAACAAGCAATAATGTACACACACAATAACACTGTGACATCTGTTCACTATAACAATGCATTCGTAATTTCTGTTTAAATAAGTTCTCTTGGTTCTTGACTGGATATTTAACTTCAAACATTGTTGCATGTTAACAGTTTCTTAAGTCTGACAAAGCATACTAGTAATGTAAAGTGAAAAGTTATATGGCAAAGACAAAGTTAAAAAGCAGATTATCTCTCAATAAGCGGTTTTATATGTGAAGTGTGGTGAAATCCTTTACTCTTCATAGTACTCAGAGTTTGAACTTGAATGCAATTGTCATGCGGTATACGTCGGTAAAGAATACTGGAATTTTTCTCAAGGTTAGCGTCTATGTTATTTTTCTCTGAGCCAGCCGGCGCACGCGGCTGCCTGTGGTGTGAGTCACTGTCTGTTCCTTTGTTGGCGCGCGTCGTTATTGGGATTTGGAGACCTAACTTCTACAAATTCACTCTGACGAGAAGGCCCTGCCCTGTTTGAATCCCGCCAGTTCTGATGCAATTCAGGTCTGTCGTTACGAATATATCGTCTGTCGTCATGTCGGTAGATTCCGTAGTTTCTTCCTTGTCCGTCACGTGGTGGAGAATTTCTCCCTGAATCGTAACTGTGCGCCGAACTGTTGCGTCTGAAGTATTCTGCCTCCCTTGATAATAATTGTTTTGGTTCTCATATTGTCTGTTTCTCTGATTGTCTCTGTGATAGTCATTACTACGGAAATGCGATCTTTCTCTGTAACTGTTATTACTCTGCCAGTGGTTGTCATATGGGTGGTGTCTGTTTTGGTCACGATTTGCGTTGTAAGAATAGACTTGTCGTGTCCAGTTATTGTTTCTGTCGTCACGGAATTGTGACGGATGTGACCTGTAGTGATTGTTTTCCTGTTTTTGCATCCCGCGACTGTCTGTGTCAATTTCTAATTCTTGTAAGAGTCCCTGAAAAGCTTCAATGTCGTCTTTGCAACGTCCTGCCAAAATAATATGCCGTAAATGTTCAGGTAATTTGATTAAGCAAATGCGGATGAGTTCTGAGGGGCTGTATGGGTTTGACAGGTACTGATTCTTGTGCAACATGTCTTCAAAATATTTCACAAGACTGGAAAATTCAGATTGTTCGAAATGTTTCATCATTATGATGCTATGTTTTACTCGGTCTTGTGTAGCTTGAGACCAATATGCTGAGAGGAAGGCATGGTAAAATTCTCCTTCACTGTGGCAATCGTGAATGACCGATCGCATTCTTACAGCTGGTTCATTCTCTAAGTAGCCACACATAAATTCTAATCTGTGTTCTAATGACCAGTTGGGAGGAGAACAATGAGAGAACTGATGGAGCCACGCTTGTGGATGAATATTGTTGACAGAATTCTTAAGTGTTTTAAATTTACGTGTAGTAATGAACAGCTTATAGTCAAAATCATCATGTCAGCGAGTCGCATAGCGGTCATTGTTACGTCGTTTCGGCGGTTCCATTGCAAAATTCGGTGCACCTTGCCAATTTCTGTCATAATTTCCGAAATGCGCTGTGTTATTATTTTGTGGCTGTTCCATATTTCTGTGTCCCTCATCCCATATTGGGGCGCGAGTGTCCTCTGAAATACGTAATTCTTGTATTACCTATGTCAGCTGATCTTGTACTTCCCGGATTTCTCTTTTGTGCTGCGTATTAATTTGATTCAGATTTTGTTTCAGTTTCCTAATTTGTTCGCACTCTTCTGTCTCATTAAAGACTACCGGTTTTGTGTCATTCAGATTATCATCTACCTTCGTAGATAAATTATTTAGCTGATCCGAAAGATCAACTACTTTCTCTGATAATGAACTAATTTCCTCCATGTGTCTTTCTGAACCAATTTTCAGAGTATCTACTGTGTCCTTTAAGTTTTCTTGAGTTTTTGCAAGTTGCGTAACCGAATCGGTAGATGCAACTGAGTCAGTTTTAGCTTGCAGGGTCTCATGATTTTGATGAACAATAGTTTGCAGTTCTTTTATGGCTGCTTCGTGATTCTGTAATGCATTTTCATGCCGCGAAAAAATAGGTTGGAAATGCTCACAAATTTGTGTTTTTACGTCATTACAGACTTCTTGACATTTAGATTCGATGTTATGTAACTCAGTAGTTAAATATTCACGTGTTTGTTCAAGTGTGGTGTCTAACTTTTGAAGATTTTGTTCCATTGTGTCTAACTTTTGAAGCTTTTGCTGTCTTTGTCTCTGATTTTGTTCCATTGTGTCTAACTGTTGCTGTGTTTGTCTCTGATTTTGTTCCATTGTGTCTAACTTTTCAAGCTTTTGTCCCATTAATTGTAATAACAATGCACTGGTGTCTTAAACATGTTCCTCAGTGCTTTTCGGCAGTGAATTTGCACCGGCAACATTCACATTTTGACAAGCGGAAAATGTGTCTTGACTCATTTGAGAAAACAGTGAGGACGCAAAACCTGAATCTACAGTATTTGCAAAATTGTGTTCTGTCATTTCGGATTCCTGAGGCGAGCTGTTGCCGAGCGATCGATCGATAATGCTTCCCTGTTCACTACCTGTTACACTGTCTACGCCATTGTTTGCAGCCCACTCCATTTCCCTATCCACAGTTACCAAATTACTACTTTGAACGTCTGTTAATTCATTACACAGTGGTGCTGGCAAGCTACGCTCGTCGTCACTATTATTTCTCAGTTTACTTTGGAGCCTAGTGTTACGTTTTTCACACGCCATTATTGTCACAATATTTCACACGATAACACAGAAAAGCACAATTTGAAGAGCAAAAATAAGAGAACACATTAACATAGCACTGAAAATAATATGTAGTTAATTGCAAGCGCAGCTGCGAAATACTTGGTGCTAATCTACATGCATGCCACAACTGTTTTACTATACAACAATGAAAGACTGCAACTACAAAGGAGATTCTCTCTACAATTACGCGCTAGCAATAAACAATAGCTACACTAATTACACAAACTACAAGAAAAAAAATCAGAAGATTCCAGTGAGGTATCCTCGGCTAAGGGTCGACATATGAAACGTCCCCTTAGAAAAATTATACATGACTGTACTTAAACTGACATACAATATTTTTAGCGCAACGCAATCTGACTTTCAAAAATCCCTACAAAAGAATGGCCCTGACTAACATTAACCTATACGTTTTACAAATCACTTACCTCACAAAAATCTTGGTTACTCGAACTACTGCAATACAGCGAGCACCACTACTGCCAGCTAAATAAAAGATTCAAACTACGGAAGGCACTAACTACTGATTGGGATAGTTAGCAAATGAAAGATATTAATAGAGAACAAACAATGTATTTATTTTAATATCATCAAAAGTCATAATATATATAGGAGTTCATGATATCCAGTCTTACAAATGTCCAAACTCCGCCATTTCTCTCTCCACATCCACCACTGCTGGCGGCTCACCTCCAACTGCGCAACGCCACGCGCTGTTCACATCCAGCTGCCGCTGCCCAACACTACAGTGGCAGACAACAATGGAAACTAGACACAGACTGCACACAGCACAGCCAGTGATTTTTATACAGAGGTGGCGTTACCAATAAAAACCTAAACAGCCTACTTACAGTGCGTTCACCGCGATGTCGCCAAACACGGATGCGACCATCATGATGCTGTAAACAGAACCTGGATTCATCCGGAAAAAATGACGTTTTGCCATTCGTGCACTCAGGTTCGTCGTTGAGTACACCATTGCAGGCGCTCCTGTCTGTGATGCAGCGTCAAGGGTAACCGCAGCCATGGTCTCCGAGCTGATAGTCCATGCTGCTGCAAACGTGCTGATGGTTGTTGTCTTGCAAACGTCGCCATCTGTTGACTCAGGGATCGAGACGTGGCTGCACGATCCGTTACAGCCATGCGGATAAGACGTTCGTCACCTCGACTGCTAGTGATACGAGGCCATTGGGATCCAGCACGGCGTTCCGTATTACCCTCCTGAACCCACCGATTCCATATTCTGCTAACAGTCATCGGATCTCGACCAACGCGAGCAGCAATGTCGCGATACGATAAACAGCAATCGCGATAGGCTACAATCCGACCTTTATCAAAGTCGGAAACGTGATGGTACGCATTTCTCCTCCTTACACGAGGCGTCACAACAATGTTTCACCAGGCAACGCCGGTCAACTGCTGTTTGTGTATGAGAAATCGGTTGGAAACTTTCCTAATGTCAGCACGTTGTAGGTATCACCACCGGTGCCAACCTTTTGTGAATGCTCTGAAAAGCTAATCATTTGCACATCACAGCATCTTCTTCCTGTCGCTTAAATTTCACGTCTGTAGTGCGTCATCTTCGTGGTGTAGTAATTTTAAAGGCCAGTAGTGTACTTAAACCTAACTAACCTAAGGACATCACACACATCCATTCCCGAGGCGGGATTCGAACCTGCGACCGTAGCAGCAGCGCGGTCCCGGACTGAACGCCTAGAACCGCTCGGCCGCAGCTGCCGGCAGTGTGCATGCACGTGCTCTTTCAATCTTGATGTGAACCTTCTACCAGTTTGTTGTAAGTAGTGGTTTGGATGTGGATTGCAAATGAGTTGAAGGAGTGCCACGAACAACTTGCTAGCAGTGCTGACTGGTGAGGGATGAGTGTGGCAGTGGAGGTGCGTTGCAAGGAAACTTCTGTACATTTTTCTGGAATAACTCGTAAACCCCGGATTCCAACGAAAACGTAGCCCAGTACAAAATTTAACTACGTTGAGCTTCGTACAAAAAGGTGCTGCTCATTTTTTTTCTGTAGGACTAACAGTTTGTGCTTAGCGAGCGAGGGAATATGAAAATCTTGCATGGGTTTTAGAAGGCCAGATATATGACAGCGGGTTGCATGAAACGTCATCGGTAGGGGCTGCTGAATCATCCTGCATACACACATCCTGTGAAAAGTGAGTGATGTGTTACCAACTGTCAATCACAATGGAAACTTTTAGATGGATGCTAATAACAAAGCCTCTCACACTGTCACAGTAAGTACAGAAATCATTTTTGAATCCAGATCCGCATAGAAACTGTTCACATAGCGATCCATTAAAGCATGTTGCAGTTTCTTGTCACTTGGCCAGCACCAAGCATTACACTGTGGAATTATCATATAGCTTCCTGCGCACCATGTGAAGATTAACCTGAAAATGTTTTAAAACTTGTGTATTGAGTAGATATTGCAAAAACGTAACTAGTTGCTGCCCAGCTGGTCCCACATGACGTTGCAGCATGGTCACGCAACGATAATTCCCTAATCGGCTTGCTGCTAGTCTCCAATTAATGTCAGCTTGCTCCAACCAATGATGACGCAGAATATTACAGGGTGTCCATTATTTGTTCCCGGATGGCAGGTGCACATTGTAAGGGGTTAAGATGTGTATAGTGCACAATACGCCGATTCTTCTGTGTGGTTGTCAGACATGGTCGACCGGAAACTTGACGATGATATGCCTGTTCCCAAGTTCTTACGAAATCCTACATCGGGCCACTGTCAAGTTCAAATGCGTCACAAATCAGGATGTTGCACGATTCGACCAGACAGCCAACTGGAGACTCATAATGAGGCCCCTTCAAGCTCTGTCAGGTGATGATAGGGCTACCTCACACGAGTACGCGGCACATCTCCATGTCCCCAAAATCAGTGATCTTTCAAAATGTGACGTTGTCCATATTCCTCAGGTACGCTTCAGTGCCCGGTAACAACACTAAAGACAGCCGACACTAATGCTCTCTGCTGGCGGTTCTGCCTGTCACAGAGAACTGCAAGTCTAGTCATTTACATACCCGCCGGAGGTGTGTATGTGTGCGAACTTGCATCTGCATCTACATCTATAGTCCACAAGCCACCTTGAAATGTGTGTCGGAGGGTACTTGTGCACCACTGTCATTTTCCCTCCTCCCTGTAACAGTCGAGAATAGTTAGTGGGAAGGACGCTGGAACGTACGTTCTGGAAACTTCAAAAATAAATCACACCGCGTTGCAGAATGCTTATCTTGAAGTTTCTGCCCCTGTAGTTGGCTGATCATCTCTGTGGCGCTTTCATGCTTACTAAATTAATTTATCACAAAACGTGCCGCTCTTCTTTGGACCTTCTCTATTTCCCCTATCTGGTACGAATCCCATACTGACCAGCAACATTTCAGTAGTTGTCAAACGAGTGTTTTGTAAGCTACTTCCTTTATTGAATGATTACATTTCCTGGAAGAGCAGTTGAACGGAATGGACAGTGTCTTGAAAGGAGGACATAAGATGAACATCAACAAAAGCAAAACGAGGATAATGGAATGTAGTCGAATTAAGTGGGGTGATTCTGAGGGAATTAGATTAGGAAATGAGACACTTAAAGTAGTAAAGGAGTTTTGCTATTTAGGGAGTAAAATAACTGATGATGGTCGAAGTAGAGAGGATATAAAATGTAGACTGGCAATGGCAAGGAAATCGTTTCTGAAGAAGAGAAATTTGTTAACATCGAGTATAGATTTCAGTGTCAGGAAGTCGTTTCTGAAAGTATTTGTATGGAGTGTAGCCATGTATGGAAGTGAAACATGGACGATAACTAGTTTGGACAAGAAGAGAATAGAAGCTTTCGAAATGTGGTGCTACAGAAGAATGCTGAAGATAAGGTGGGTAGATCACGTAACTAATGAGGAGGTATTGAACAGAACTGGGGAGAAGAGGTGCTTGTGGCACAACTTGACTAGAAGAAGGGATCGGTTGGTAGGACATGTTCTGAGGCATCAAGGAATCACCAATTTAGTATTGGAGGGCAGCGCGGAGGGTAAAAATCGTGGAGGGAGACCAAGAGATGAATACACTAAGCAGATTCAGAAGGATGTAGGCTGCAGTAGGTACTGGGAGATGAAGAAGCTTGCACAGGATAGAGTAGCATGGAGAGCTGCATCAAATCAGTCTCAGGACTGAAGATAACAACAACAACAAACATTTCCTGAGGATTCTTCCAATGAATCTCAGTCTGGAATCTGCCTTAGTCACGATTAATTTTATGTGGTCGTTCCATTTCCAGTCGCTTCGTATAGATACTCATGCTTTCAGTCACGTTTCTGCAATTCTGTAATCATATAACGAAGAGTCTATCTGCCCACGTATTCGCAACACTTTAACATTTGTTTATATTGAGAGTCAATTGCCATTCCCTGCATGAAGTGTCGACCCTCTACAGATATTCCTGCATTTCGCTGCGAATTTCTACCTGCGCGACTTCTCTGTATACAACAGCATCATACCCGAAGAGCATCCGACGTTACTTACTAGGTCATTTATATGCAGGGTGATTATAATTAAACCGCTGTAGAAATAACGCCACTTGTCAGAATGACGAAATATTATCGGAGAAGCGGGAAAACGAATAGCAGAAGAAAAATAAATAGTTACAAAATGTACCAATAAATGGCGCTGTAAGCATCATAATTTAATAGTGGCCGACTACAAACGACAAGTGAATCATACAACAATGCCAAAAGTGTACGTTCGACGCTAAACAAACTGTACTACTCAGTGTGCATGGGTGTACAGGTGTGATACTGTAAGTTACGTAAGCCCATCCTACACGGCAAGGTCGTATCACATCGGATGGGAAAAATCGGTTTTTAATTGTCCTGAGGCCAAAAAGCGCATAAAAAGCACCAACCAAAATCAAATCGGATTATTAATTTCCTTGTGACTGGCGCAGAACATGTTCAATACGCTATCCACCGTTTTCTGCAACAAGTTGAAATCGAGAAGCATCATGTTCCACAACTGATCGAAGTGTTTCCGCGGTCACGTTCAGAGTGTGTTGCGCAGTGTGTGCCTTCAATACAGCTAAGTTTGCAGTCGGTACGCAGAACACGTCTTTCAGATAGCCCCACGGCCAGAAGTCACGCGGATTAAGACCAGATGTTCGCCACGGCCAGGCTGTAGGGAAATGGCGGCTGATAATTCTAGCATTTCCGAAATGGCGCTTCAGCAGCTGCTTAACTGGATTTGCAATTGTGGAGGTGCACCATCTTGCTTAAAAATGCTCCCATTCACACATCCACGCTGTTGGAAGGTTGGAATGACGTGGTTGCGCAAAAGACACGCAGAGCGCTTACCAGTGACGGTACAGGTAATAGCAACTGTGTCTTCACAAAAATATGGTCCTATGATAAATGATGCCGTAAACCCGCACTACACAGTGACCTTTTCAGCATGAAGTGGTACTGGTTGATTTGTCTTTGCCCATTTGTCCGTTGCCCATATTCGACAATTCTATGTATTGACGTATCCTGTCAGATGGAAGTGTGTCTTTCCACAAAATCTTTCACGGCCAATCATTGTCCACTTCCATGCGAGCAAGAAATTCTAAAGCAAAGGTTCCCTTGCTGACAGGTTAACAAATGGTTCAAATGGCTCTGAGCACTATGGGACTTAACATATGAGGTCATCAGTCCCCTAGAACTTAGAACTACTTAAACCTAACTAACCTAAGGACATCACACACATCCATGCTCGAGGCAGGATTCGAACCTGCGACCGTAGCAGTCGCGTGGTTCCGGACTGAAGCGCCTAGAACCGCACGGCCACCGCGGCCGGCGACAGGTTAACAGGAACCAACTCGTGCACATGGGTAATTTAGAAAGTGTAGCAAAGAAGGATGTTTCGTAGCACTTTATGCACCGAACTCACGGGTATGTCCAATGTTTGGGCAACTCTCCGTGCATTACACGTCTGCACACCACCACTCGTCTCCTCCTGCATTGCTGTGGTCGCTGCTTCCACTGACAGATTGCATGCCAAAAGAACCAGTCTTCTCGAATTTCCGAATCATTTTCTCCAGACGCATGGCAGTCATTGGGCCAACGCCTTTTTTCAAACCGTTCAATGTCCGGAACTTTTGCAGAGCGAGGTGTGCTCAATCACCATTCTTGTAATACAGCTTTACAAGCAGAGCGCGATCCTGCATTCAAAAAATGGTTCAAATGGCTCTGAGCACTATGGGACTTAACATCTGAGGTCATCAGTCCCCCAGAAGTAGAACTACTTAAACATAACTAACCGAAAGACATCACACACATCCATGCCCGAGGCAGGATTGGAACCTGCGACTGTAGCGGTTCCAGACTGAAGCGCCTAGAACCGCACGGCCACATCGGCCGGCGATCCTGCATTGGGAGAGTCGTGGCGATAATATTCTGTTACAATTTGATATCATTCTGACCAGTGGTTTCATTTCTTTTGAAAGTTTAACTTTAATTATAATCATCATGAATATTGTGACAAATAATAGTCCTATTACACTCCCCTGGAGCACGCCCGAAGTTACTTTTACGTCCAAAGACCTCTCTCCGTTCAGAATGACATATTGTGTTTCGTTTGCTACAAATTCTTCAACCTACGACAAAGTTGGTCTGAGGCTCCGTGCTCTCGTATTTTGTTCATTACGTGGCAGTGGGAAACGGTATCGAATGCCTCCCGAAAGTCAAAGAATACGGCATCTACCTGGGCGCCTCAATCTACTGCTTTCTGCGTCGTGTCGGCGAATAGAGCGAGCTGGGTTTCAAACGATCGTTGTTTTCGGAAACCGCGTTGGTTCCTACAGAGGAGATTTTCGGCCTCCAGAACTGTCATCTCACCATGGCTCCAGTATATTAGGACATGTTTTTATAAAACTGATCCGAAGATGGTCATTGTTGACGGAAATCAGTAATCTGATGACAAAAAATTTGTGATCATAGACGTGAAGTAAGGGAAATTTAATGTTATAATACGCGAGCGTAAAGCATGTTCCAGGATATTGTATAGGCTTTCTTGAAAACGGGAATGACCTGCATTTTTTCCAGTCGTTAGGAACGCTTCCCTCCCGAAGAGACAAGTGGTACATCGGTGCTAGAAGACGGGCGAGTTCTTTCGCACACTCTAAGCAGAATCGTGATGGTATCCCGTCAGACTCAGTGGCCTTCACACTGCTGAGTGATTTCATTTGCTTTTCTATGCCCTGGTCAGTTATTTCGATATCAGCCATTTTGTCGTTTGTGTGACGATTTAAAAGAGGCACTTAAGAGTGATCTATCTCTGTGGAACAGTTTTATGAAAAGACCTTTTAGTATTACGGCCTTTTGTGTGTCATCTTCAGTTTCACTACTTCTTAGGATAACTTTCAACTCTGTAGGCAGAACTGTTCTTTCGAATTCATCGAATGCTTTACGCATGGCTTTCCTTACGCTAATTTTATCTTCGTTTAACATTTGTCTGTGAGGCTCTGACTACGTTTAAATCTGGAGTGAAGCTCCCTTCGCTTTCGTAGCAGTTTTCTGACATAGCTGTAGGACCACGGTGGGTCCTTTCCATTCTTCACAACCTCGCATCCCACGTATCTATCTAAAACATATCGCACAGTATTCTTGAACTTTGTCCGTTGATACTCAACGTTGAGCTGGAGATACAATTTTTGTGCAGACGACGCAGATAATGTGTGTTTCTTGTTGATATTGCTAAGGAGAAAGATCTACCTGCCTTTCTTTCTATCCGTATTTACAGCCGTATTCGGTGTGCTGTAAAGGCCTTATGATCACTGATCCCTGCTTTGCACAAGCTGAGACGAAACGTTCGGCTCTCTTTGTCACTAGCAGATTTAAGAAATTATCTTCACGAGACGGTTCTCCGATTAACTGCCCAAGGTAATTTTCGGATAAAGAACTTAGAACATTTTCACACGAATCTCTCGCCCTAGCTCCTGTCCTAGTAATTTGAGTCTCCCAGTCTCTATCTGAAAAATTAAAATCTCCACGTAAAACTATAAAGTGACCAGGAAATTGAAGCGAAAACTTGGAGAATTGCCCTCAACTGTTCCGCCACTACTGCTGTTGAGCAAGGGGGTGTATAAAAGCATCCGATGACCCTGTTTGATACACTTTTAACACTTGTTTTCACCCAAATTATTTCCTATTCAAAATCTGTACTAATCTCGCTAGACAATATCGTAATGTTTGTGGCTTCCACCACCAGCGTTTATCCTGCAGGGTGATAGCTATTGAACTATATGAAAAAAAAAGTGAATCAGTTACAGACTGTGAACTGCAGACACTTTATTCAACATGTAAACCACACTAAAGATATTCGGATTTAGGTTATGACATTTCTGATATGCCTGTCTTCATTGCCGCTGATGGGGCGCAGACTAATAGAGAAATTCTGCCTGACCCGCTGAAGTGTCGGAACATCGATGCTGTCGATGACCTCCTGAGTGGCTGTTTTCGGCTCAGCAGTGGTTGAGGGTGAAGCGACTTCTCCTGAGCGCGAAATGCAGATTCTCAGTCCCCAAAATGCGCCAGCTTTGCTTATTGATGAAGCCATCCAAATGAAAGTGGGCATCGTTGCTAAAGCAAACCATATTCACATCAAAGTCTTGTTCGACGATTCTGTGGATAGTAGTGTTGGTGAAACACAACCGCTGTTCCACGGCACTGGGGCTTCATAGCTAATGGGTTTGAATTTTATATGGGAAGAAAAAAATGTTCAAATATGTGTGAAATCTTATGGGACTTAACTGCTAAGGTCATCAGTCCCTAAGCTTACACACTACTTAACCTAAATTATCCTAAGGACAAACACACACAGCCATGCCCGAGGGAGGACTCGAACCTCCGCCGGGAGCAGCCGCACAATCCGTGACTGCAGCGCCTAAGACCGCTCAGCTAATGCCGCGCAGCTGTATGGGAAGAGATACAGAACTTCAACAATTTGTCGCAGTGTCCCTCGGTTGGTTTCCACCCGTAGTGCAGCTCGTGTGATTGATTTCCTGGGGCTGGTTTGTAACACAGTGCGTGTCTACTGTTTTCACGCATGTTCACCCTTTTTAGACGACCGACATTGCCTACACTGTCATCACGAACACTAGCCATTCTCTCAAACTTGCGAACCAAATTCTTGATTGTTAGCACATTTAGGTTGTCTTCAGCTTGAACTCGGTCGCAAGTTTCCTTTGAGCCGAAGTTGGGCTATTGTTGCTCGCTAGTAGGCCTTCACAAACGCTATACGCTGTGTCACGCTGTACCGTGACGTTTTCGCGCGTAAATGGCCGACAACAAGAAGACGTGAGCAAACGCACATACTAATTCCCATCATTCCCCGTGGCCACCCGTGCAGTTTGAACGTCCTAACGCAAACCGTTCAGAAGTTATGACGATTTTATTTCATATAGTTCAATAATTGTCTCCCTGTATGTTTGCGATATACACACCACTCGGAATTAATAGTTTCGTTGCTATTAACTTCTGGTTTTAGCCAGCTTTCTGTCCCTATAGCCTCCTTGCGAATAACACCAAGCTTAATGTCCCCGTCCGAAGGACGAATCACCATGAACAGTTCCACATAATCTCACTTCATGAGGCACTGCGCATTGTTGGTATTTAAACCAGGACATTAGCGCAAAGTAGATGATAAGGAACTCTGACACCACCAACTCTCGTCCATTTGCCAATACTGGCAGTTAAAATTTTTTTCACCGCCAAGATTCTGGCCGGTTGCCGGGTCGAAAGCCGCTTTTTTTCCCCTTACTGATCGTTGTGTTTGGTCGTTGCGGACGTCGCAAGACATCCTGTTCAAGTTCGGTGGTTGATCCTTCCACTCAGTTTTTTATTACAGAGGCCAACTGGCTCTCTGACCGAACACGATTTTTTTTTAAACTCATTTTTGTTCGATTTTGTTCGTTGCATCTGCTCGGGGCGGACGTCTAAGACATCAGTTTAAGTTCGTTGTTGATGGATTAACTCAGTTTTTTTTATTACAGAGGGAGCTAACCCTCTGACCGAACACGCCAGCGTTCATTGCATCTGCTCGGGGCGGATGTCGCGAGACACCCGTTTCAGTTCGTCGTTGATCCATTAACTCAGTTTTTTTTTTTTTTCAGAGGCAGCTAACCCTCTGACCGAACACGCTGAGCTACCGTGCCGTCGACCTCGGCCATGGAGGTAGGTCACTATTACTCTTTATAAGGGAAATTAGTTCCGGGACCTTTCCGTAGACGTTCCTGAATTTAACCAATATTACATTAATATTTTCTTTCTCCGATCTGCTTTGACGAATGCTACTCTATCTGGACTCAGAAGGCATTTTATTGGGTCTCTGGAAGAATTTCTCTATCCTAAAAATCCTGTATGTACACACCACACGTACCCTGCTACCCTAGTAGCCGCTTACGTTGATAGTCGACGATGTCTTATGGGTGCTTCACTTTTTTGTCAGGTAGTATATTTAATTTCACTAAGAATTATAAGTACAAGCAGAATGTAAAGTGGTACGAATTATACTAATAATTAAATAATAGGAAACAAATCCGGTAGTCGCCTGTCACCTTAATGGTAAGTCTACATTTATCTAAAATTTAGAAATATTGCGTGACTAGTTAGAAATTATATGCATATACGAAGAATTAAAACAAAAAATTAATATGCCATCTGAGAAATAAATATATGATAAATTAATTCAGGGGAATAAATTTGAATAGTAGAGATCTAAAGCCATGTACAGTAAATTTTCCTTCATTAGCAAGCTGCTAATTGCTAACACTTGTTTCGGCCGCAAATCACTGTAAATAATGAATGCCAATTAAACTTCCAAGTTCAATTGCCCATTTTAAATTCGCGGTTTGAACAATAGCGTCATTGCTGGAAAGAGAGGACGGCACTAAAACACGCTCCTTTCTCGGAAGCATTGGAAAATCTGCAGCGCACAGGGCTTTAACGACCCTCTATTTATCTCTCCCTGTCGAAAAGCGGGAAGGGAAGTTCAGTCGTGGGGGAGATGAGGATCAAATTGTAGTCTGTTGAGGAAGGGCGGAAAACACGTGAAGATCAATGCCGAGCGGTCGGCCGGTGGCGCTGCCTGGTGGCGGCAGCTGAAAACGGCGCGCGTATCGGTTTTGTTTCCAGCTCGCCGTGTCAACAATGTGCTTCTCCAGTCGAGAGCTGTTCACCGGCTGCCGCTGCACTAATGAGGCGTTCGCTGACTCGCGGATAATCATTCCATTAGCATAGCGGCAGCCACACGCCACTGGCAGTGACATAACCGCGGTGATTAAGGTGCTGGGGCGCCGTTTGACGGACCTGACGTCTGTGCCGCGAGGGCAGTTTCGAGTTTCTCGTAAGACGTGTGTACATGTAAACTTTTTTTTTTTGTGTAGAGGTATAGCCGATCTGCAGACAGGATTTCCTATTCTGAACCATAATTTTGTGCTGTGTGCGTGTGATATACTGCAACAGTAAGCTGAAACTGTCTAAATGTTTGTTATTAGTTTGTTCGTCTCTGTTGTGTCATACTGAACTCGAGAGAATGGAATTGCCATACTGAAACCGAGACAATTACAGACGAAGATTTCGAGTGTCACCGTCGGTGTTCGCCGCTGGACTGCAACTGACTGTAAGTACCGACTATCAGCGGCACTGAAAAATTTATGATAATCACGCTGATGACTACAACATTATTTATTTATGATTTAAACCGTTCTAATTCCTCTTTGCGTATTTCTCGCGAATGTGTAAAGAGTTTGTAAACAGACTTTCTGTTTGCGCCTCGTGATTGTAGCCCGTGATGGCACATTGTTGTTAACCAATGAGAACATTTTTCACTCAGATAGAAGTTCATTACCCCCCCCCCCCCCCCCCCCTCTCTCTCTCTCTCTCTCTCTCTCTCTCTCCAAATGGAAGTATAGGCCATTTCGTAAAACATTCAGCGCCCCATAACATAGTTTTTCTCAACTGACATTGTGGAAATAAGGCGAGAATGTGGTAATCTCACTAATGTGTGTACAATGCATTCCTTTTATCCGCGTCATATGCTAGAAACCAAGCATTTTTCACCGAACGAAATACGCTTTCAGCGGCACTCAAGCGGTCCTAAAACACCCATGAATACAATTAATCTTTTCGTAAGAAAAAGCTGAAAAATTGCTGAAAGAGAAGAGGCAGGGTGTCAGAAGAGCGCACTTTCGCCTCTAGTCGTGTAAGCATATGTAAAGACGGTATAACTTGTTGTCATGGCTATCTGTTTCATATTTGTCGTCTAATTCTGCGAAATGTCTCACTGAAAATTTAAACAACCGATATATCACAGTTTAGTGTATTAACTATATTAGAAATTACGCAGGCTTATTAATATAAGGTTGCAGTAGTTGTTTTGCTGCCAGAGCGGCAGTGGATTTTGCCACGCTATTGGCAATAGCGTCACATGGATATTTCCATTCAGTGCACGTCCTCGGCCATGGAGGCGGTTCATTACATTTAGTAACTAAAAAAGAATATTGGAGAAACTAAACTGTTCTGTGTATTCATAACTCCTTATACTGTAGTGATTTTGAAAAAGAATCGTTTCAAGAACTATAATTTTATGAAAATGTGATGTTTTGCCTTGTTTCTCGCAGTCAGTTTCAACACAAAACCTGTAAACGGTAACTCGACTATTTTACAGACTTTTTCCGGCGCCTACCGATTAGGGCAAGAATGACAGAGCATTTAAAATATGTGCAGATCGTTTCCTTTAGCTGATAATGAATTTTCGAATTTCACGCAGTCTGCCTGCTCACACTGAACTTCATTTGTCCAATTTCTTGCTAAAACTACTGCTCATCGTGTGGTTGTTCAGAATGACACACAAAACCTACAGTTTTATTAAGCACACCCTGATACCAACATTAAAAGCAAAATAACCAAAAATTGTTTCAAGTTATTCCGCTGCTTCAAGTAATCCCATTTTACGGTACTGTTCTTTTACATCGCATTCAAAAGAAGAAAGAAACCTATCATACGATTTGATCCTATTAACAAACTCTAAAGTCAGTAGTGAGTTATCTGCACACTTCCATACGTAACGTCGCTTTTTTTAATTTAATTTTTTTTGTACAGAGTGAGCTAAAGAAGTTCAAACATTTAACATTGCGTATAATATGCAAAAATGTGCCAAGGTATGCCCGCAGTCACATAACAGAAAATTTCAGCGTTGCCTCCGTTCTCACATCCTTTTTTTTTTTATGACACATGTGGAAACTTTCTGGACTCTTATAGTAACAGTAAATCTCTGGCCTCAAGTTAGTGTCGGCAGGCAGTCTTGTGAAATCCATGAACTGAAGACCCGTATCACTAACGATCTGTATGATGTTTTAAAGGCCCTTCCTGATTCTGATCGGAAGAAATCTCTAAATTCGAGTTGTTGTCGTTTACAGGTTGTACTGTTAAATTACGAGAAACAAAGCAAAACTTCAAATTTTATAATTATCGTTTTCTAAACGATTATTTCAGAATCACCACTTGATACAGTACCTGCGTAATACCGGCTGTGTATGAAGACATAACAATTAAGTTTCTACGTGATTATATGTAAATTATTAAAATAAGGTACCTACCTCCGTGAAAGAAAACGTGCACAGAGTGTCAGTATTGATGTGCCACTATTGCTACTCGAGTATCAATATGAGAGGATACTGATACCCGAGTAACAGTACCCTGGCACTCCTAAAACACTCGCGAATGAAATTAATATTGACTTAAAAAAAGCTAGGAAACGTGCTAAACGTGAGGAGGAAGGGAGTCAGAAGAGCACTTTTGCTTCTGTAGCGATGTAAACATGGATAATGACGGTATAGCTATTTTGTGGCGGCTATCCGATTTAAATTTGTCGGCTAATTCTGCGGACTGTATCACTGAAAATATAAACAACCGATATATCACTGTGGAGATTAAAAATTACGTCGGTTTATTGATGTAAGGCTGTAATTGCTTTGCTAACTAAACACAATACACACACCTAAGCGTGGCATCGATAACTGTGTTGCCTTGAATGATTTATAAGATGGGCTGTGTAGAATAATGTACAACTGCAAAACTCTTGCGAAGACTGAATGTGTTCCTTTCTCTTTACGTACGGAAAGGGAATGTCATGCACCGCCATACGGCTGATATTTATTAATACTTCATCAATAAAAACACAAGAAAATGTTAAGGGTCGACAGAAGCGTCCGATCCAACGCGTCGGCTTTGACCCGTGACGTAAGGGTGTTGTCGTGTGTGACGTCATGACGGCGCGGAGTTTGGTTTGAGTGTGGCTGTCTCCCGTTCCGTTTTATCTTATTTTATTTACTTTTCTGATCTGTTCGTTCTATCTCCTGAGATTTTTTTAAATTTAAAAACACTTATTACTTATTTTAATTATGTTTCCTCGAATTTCTGTTTTAGTTTATTATATTTATCTTTCTGATCTGTTCGTTCTATCCCGTGAGATTTTTTTTTAAAAAGACAAAAAACACTAATCAGCTACTGAAGCATCTTTATCTTCTATGGGTTGCAGGGGTTACGACCCCTGGGGAGGTGGGTGGGTATTCACTTGCACGTTGTAGCTACGCAAGGCGTCTAAATTTGTTTATATTTAGTTTGCCCCCCACCCAAAACACCCCATTTCCCGCGCTTGTCCCGTTATTGTCATTAGGCTTCTTGTGGAAAGTGTGTGTGTTTTTGTTTCCGCCATATTTGTGTCGTCATGGGTCAAAGCAGACGGGTGGGATCGAACGCTTCCGTATTTCCTAACAACGTTCAACAACACAGTGCGAACAACTTCTGATGTCAGCAGAGGTTGTTCACGTCTTTAAAGGTCGTCAGTTTGTGTAACAACGTAATTTGTTATTCGTCTCGCTTTTTTGTGTCCTATATTTTATTCCACAATTTCAGAATTCAAGATAAAGCTTGATCCACAGAAAGATAAGAATAGCCTGTTAAGGTACTAAATATGATTGTGTCGACCTCTGAGGCAATCAATACTGGCAATTAAATCCAACCAGTGCTGTAAGGATAAGGGCGGCACAGCTTCTTTTATACAGTTACGTCAGAACCAGAATCACACTCGACAGTTTACTGTTTTGCATTTACAGTTTTTATGAATGGAGTGAAAAAGATTCAGGTTTAAAAGACAGCCATGTTTGTCGCTTGTTTAAACGTCCTGTCGGCTTGAAAAGCTGTTAGCGTGTGAGACGTCACTTCGGTCATTTGGTACGTTGTGGTGAGATTGTGTTTGTGAGATAGTCTAAATCTCGATGTGTTTAGAGCAGGTGCTTGTATTATGAGTAATTAATTATATCTTGTTAAAACTAAAAACATACTGTCTATGCACTTGCAGAGTGCCCGCAACGTAAACGTTACTGTGAGGTTACCATAATAAGGCTGTCTTTCACCGACACCAAGCGTCTCATTTCAGACGTCCCAGTGCAGTAACCAAACTACGCACTTGGCCATAGGAATTATAAATTTCGTTAGGAGGGACGGGGGCGAGGGGGTCGGAGTGCTTTTGCTCCTCACCTGGAATCTGAATATAGACTTTTTATTTGTTACAGTACTTTAATGATTTTTCAGCATTGATTGTTCGCTACTCGACTAAACTGCAGATTACAGAATCGCTCTCTCTGTCCATGAACTGAGACCTTGTCGAACTCCGTTTGGGTCAACCTGCGCACATGCAGTCCGACGAATCCTGCAGGCCAGATGGCACGGCTGCACAGTAAATGTGACAAACTTCAGGCGAGGATTGCACTGGGCCGCGCGGGATTAGCCGAGCGGTCCAGGGCGCTGCAGTCATAGACTGTGCGACAGGTCCTGGCGGAGGTTCGAGTCCTCCCTCGGGCATGGGTGTGTGTCTGGCCTTAGGATAATTTAGGTTAAGTAGTGTGTAAGCTTAGGGACTGATGACCTTAGCAGTTAAGTCCCATAAGATTTCACACACATTTGTACATTTGATTGCACTGGTTCAACTGTTGAAGGTCAATTTTGCTGCCCAGTTTATGGGTGATTTTGGGAGATTGCCCACGTTCATCTAGCTGTATACTGGCACTGGGCTCGACTTTACCCGACGAACCCAAAACAAAGTAACTTTCAAAACACATTTTCTTGAACTTCAGCTACGCGAGTTAACAATAAAAATAGAAACATGAATTTAATGGAATAAATCCATTAACGTGATCAAATGTAAAGTTTTATGTGCAAAGAAAGCGTCTCAGATGCTATCGAAGTCGAAAAAGCCTTTTATGAAGTTTATTCCATGTTTGCTTCCAGGATTATTCATTTGACATTTTTTGTTGGTTATTTTTCTTGATGTCCATCAGGATTCGCTCAGTTGTTCTGGCTTCTTTTTTTTAGAAGATTTTAATTTTTAGTTTTCACGTTATGTTACGGGAATCTGAATAAACTTTCGACGACGATTTTGCAGCTTTATTCCGTAACTCGTTGGATACGGTGGATATAATCGTATGAGGATGTATTTTCAGATCGTAGAATCAAAAAGGTTGCATATATATTTATATCAGTAATACAGAAATATGCACTTTTGCTTATGCTATTGAAACAGGACCTATGCTTGCCATTTAGATATTAAACGCAGGGCTTAATTTTGGCCGGGAATGCATTCCGGAGCCTCACAGGGAATTTTTTGTAACTCAAGCGAACAAGTGAGCATCAGAGTTTAAAATAGTGAGCAAACTGTCTCTGCTATGGGTACTGACGTTAGCGCCTGTTACTTATGTTAAATCTGGTCGTTTTAGTGTTTTGATCATTAGAAATTGTGTTTTAAAAGACAGAACTGCACAGCAGCAATATGTAAAAAATGATTTGTCATTGTAAGTTTTATTACTGGTTTAAAAAAATCTGAACTTGTAATTTTTATGGCTGGGGGTGGGGGTGGGGGGGTTGATGGCGGGGGAGGGTCGTTTGGGTGAAGAGGTGCGTTCCGGCACGAAACCTTTCACAAGTTAAGCACTTCATCAAAGCAATCTACCTTAAAAAACTGTAAGTGGCTAATAATCACTCGTTTGATGTAACAAATGTTTTGCCAAATTTGTTTAGGGGACCACGTACGTTATCATACAGTGACTCAGTTACACAAAAATTGTCGATTTTAGAAGTGTGCACTCACTTGGAAAAATTTTTGCAGACACCCATACTGGCGATAAAAAAAACATTGATTCTTCGGAGCGGAACCACACTATTTCTGTTACTGGTGTTTCGGACAGAACATATACAACTGTAGCTTAATAAGATGGTGTAGTCGCTGTAATATTATTGTCTTCTTAATTTCACGTTAAACGTTTCCTTCTCGCAAATGGTATATTTGTAATTTTTTGGGTAAAATGCATTTTAAATAAACTTGCAAGGATGAACTGAATCGTGAGTGTCACATTCCTGAAAATCGGCGGAAATTAAATCAGTATCTCTACGGGGTCGGCAAGTTACTCTACATTTGCATTTGACATTGTTAGTGGTAGAGGATGTCGGATGCCTCCTTCCGTGTCGCCACTGACGAGTTCGCCCACAGAATGCCACTAAAGCATTACCAAAACCATAACGCTTCCTCCTGGTTGCAGGATTTCTTTTTAATTCTTTATTCCTATTATTAGTAATTATACTACGTAGCCCACCACCAAAAATAATTAGTGGGCCCTATTTTATACAATTTTTATTTTAATTGCAGCTATTCTATAAGTAGTGATACTTCATCTAATTCTACAATAGCCGCCACTATCATTTACTATTTTACTATCCTAAAACTACATTTATGCTCATAAATAAATAATAATGCTGATACATTGTGAAACAACGCTCTGGTGGGCGGTTTGCGGGTTTAAATCACCTCGGGGTATGACCATGCGGTGCATCTGACCTGCGGTCGTCGCACGGTGGCGCTGGCAGCAGTCCACATACGCAGAGGTGTGTTGGTGCATGTCAGAGTACGGTGCAGCACGTAAGTGCGCAGACGTTGCCAGACGTGCTAATGGTGACTATGTGTTGAAAATGGCTCAAAGAACACATATTGAAGACGCTATGAGGGGTAGAATACTAGGGCAACTGGAGGTTGGTCAAACACAGCAGGTCGTAGCACGGGCCCACAGAGTGTGATGTCACGATTATGGCAATGATTCCAGCAGACAGGAAACGTGCACAGGCGCTACAGTACGGGACGTCCACAGCGGACAACACCACAAGAAGACCGATTCTCACCATCAGTGCCCGCAGATGGCCACAGACTACTGCAGGTAGCCTTGCTCGAGATCTTGCCACAGCTGTTGGAACAGTTGTCTCCAGACACACAGTCTACAGACGACTGAACAGACATGGTTTATTCGCCAGGAAACCTGCAAGGTGAATTCCACTGACCCTTGGATACAGGAGAGCCCGTAAAGCCTGGTGTCAAGAACACAGTACATGGTCATTGGAACAGTGGTCCCAAGTTACTTTCACAAACGAGTCCAGGTGTAGTCTGAACAGCGATTTTCGCCAGGTTTTCATCTGGCGTGAAGCAGGAACCAGATACCAACCCCTTAATGTCCTTGAAAGGGACCTGTATGGAGGTCATGGTTTGGTGCTGTGGGGTGGGATTATGATGGGTACACGTACACCCTGCATGTCTTTGACAGAGGAACTGCAACAGGTCAGGTGTATCGGGACGTCATTTTGCACCAGTATGTCCGCCTTTTCAGGGGTGCAGTGGGTCCCACCTTGCTTCTAATGGATGATAACGCACGGCCCCACCAAGTTGCCATCATGAAGGGGTGCCTTGAAACAGAGGATGTCAGGTGAATGGCCTAAACCGCATGGAGAATGTCTGGGATGCTCTCAGTCGACGTATCACTGCACGTCTTCAAACCCCTAGAACACTTCAGGAGCTCCGACAGGCACTGGTGCAAGAATGGGAGGCTATACCTCAACACATGATTGACCATCTGATCCATAGTATTCCAACCCGTTGTGGGGCTTCTGTACATGTGCATGGTGATGATATCCCGTATTGCTGTCGGGGTACATGTGCAGGAAACAGTGGCGTTTTGTGCTGCAATCTATTACTACTTTGACTATCACATGGTGAACTACTCCCTACCACGAACCAAGCTAATTCTACAACTAAAACCAAGTACTGTCGTCTTCATCAGTTTGTGGCGCACTCCCCCCCCCCCCCCCCCCATTCTGTGGCGTGGTGGATTCCGACCGTAACAGTAGTCGGCCGGTCCATGCCCCAGCGCTGTGGGATAGGTGCGACCGTGCTTTTACACCTTATGTGTTCTATGGATCATTGTAATCCCTCAGGAATTCCCTCAGTATCTTTAATGATACCTCGTTAGCCACGTAGCTAAGTATCTGAAAAGTATCTTGATGGTATGTCGTGTTATAGATGTCTAAGTTAGGCAGTTGTCGTCTGAGTCCAGCTGTCACGTCGTCATGTATGGAACACCAATTGACCACGTGGTCAGGATTGCACTCCATCGCTCCACAGTCACACGAAGGTGTAGCCCGCTTCTCAAACCGGCGTAGATATGTGGGGTATGGTCCATGATGCACCACGCGAAAGTGCAACATTACTCTAATTGGCTTGAAACACTTTAGCTGTAACCATCTCTAATGCTAGGGAGCAGTTGAAAGGTCCTACGACCTGTTTCTTCAGCCTCCCGGGATTCTTGCCACAACTCTTCCCCCGCCTTTTAATCATAATTCTATCCCTAATCTGAACCACCAAAATTTCTATTGTTCTCTCAATTTTTCCCCTTTTTTTACCCAATACCATACTGCCTGCTCCCGTATTTTGATGTCAAGGGGACAAAGACCCATTAACATCAACAAGGCCCCACTCAGACATGTCCTATATGCCCCCACAGAAAGTAGTAACATATTTTGTTGGACTCTTCTCACGGTGACGCTAGGCATGACCCTCATGAGCCTGTGTGCTCCGACTCCCAAACTGCAACCCACTGTAGATGTAAGAATGCTGTTGTGATACAATTTAATTAAGTCTGGTGGTAAATGAACTCTTTTGTGACCAATCCCAATGAGGTTATTGAGCACCTCGAGCGACCACTGGATTACTGTTTCTATGAGCATGGCAAAATTCCATTTTTTGTCTATGATGAGCCACGGGCATCGGGCCTCGTGACACTGAGGAACTGGTGAGCTATCAATCCTTGTAGTCGTGTTCCTAACTAGTAGCCCTTTCAGGAGTAAGTATGTCGACTGTGTTGGGGAAACCTTCATTTTTGATTTGTGGCACCATTGTCAGCAAACTCATGGCCCGTTGCACCTCAGGCGCCACATCCTCACAGCTACGACCGCCAACCAGCAGGAGGAGGTCGTCTGCGTAGGCTATCACCTCTAAGAGGTTCTCACTGCGTTGTAAGCTGTTCAGCAAAGGCTCCATATTCATATTCGACTCGAGTGACCCCAGGACAGAGCCCTGTGGATACTCCATTGTTATTTTCTTACTGATGCGCCCGCCAGGGGATGATAATCAGATCTTCTTTCCCTCACAATAGCTCCTAAGACAACCATTTGGCGGCCCTGGACACTTTTTCTCCCATAAATAGGAGAAGAGTGTAGACCACCGCAGGTTGTGAAAGGCGCCACTGATGTCCGCCATGATGTCTGTTATGTGCCAGTGAGGAGCCGACTCACAGATCTCAGCCACCAGGGCGATAGCGTCAGATGCTGATCGCTTCAGCCAAAGTCAAACTGCCTGTCACTCATCCCATACAGCACTCGGTGTGCCGCCAGTCTGTCAGCCAATAACTTCTCAAATAGTCTACCCAGCAAGTCTAACAAACAGATTGGCCTGTACTATTTTACTTCCATCAGGTCCTTACCTGGACCTTATTACGACGTTGGCTTTCTTTCAAATGGGATGGAATATTCGCTGCCTGAGGCACTTGTTGTGAGAGGTGCAACCAGCTGGGTGTGAGCAACTGTACTGTCTCTGCTGTGAAGCCATCCAGCCCTGGAGCTTTACCTCTCATCAGGATCTTCATTTGGGCAGTTAATTCCTCTTCCGAAAAGGGATACACCATTGTATTGTTAGCATAGTTAGCCAACACTCTGCTCTTATATGATGCTGCTCCTCTGTGTCCATTAGTTCATAATGGTCAGGCAACAAGGACCAGAGAAGGATCCCAGCAATTTCCCAACAAGACTCTCTCATCCAGTCCCCATTCCTGACGATGGACTGCACTGTGGCTGATATTATTTCACCCTCACTAGCTTTTAGGGGACTCCCCAGGGAGTCAGTAGTTAGCTGGCTCAGCAAGTACCACTCCCAGCTACAGAGTCTAACTGCTCCTAGCTCGATTTGGAAGAGCTCCTTGGCCACCCAGTATTGCCAAAGCCAGTACTGTTTTTCCTGCCAGACGGTACTTCATTGATAGCACCTCCTCGCCCTCCTGACAAACCAACACATCTGCCCTAGTTCGGCAGACCACGGTGCTATGGCTCTCCTCCTGGTTGATACGCTTCACCATCGTGGTAAGTTCTCTCATAACCTCACTGGCATATTTTCCCACGTTATCATCAGCTTCTAATAATGGTGGAATGTCACACTCTCTTGCCAGGCATTCTGAGATGTTTATATTTTCCCACCTCCGCGTTGCAAATGTTTTGACTTTTGAGTGAAATGCCCAGCCGATGTGCTGTTGTTTTCACGTCAATTCTACCAACAGTGAAAGTTGTTTAGTTCTCGGGGTGTTGTAAAATTCCTGGATTCGTCTCGTCGCTGTGCAGCCTATGAAAAGGATTGCGGAAGACTCCCAAATAAATTCCAAAGTACAGTGCAGTTGTGAGATGGTCTAAGTGCTCCTCTGTATTCTCTCCGCACTGGTGTGGTAATACCAGAGGTGACTGAAGTTCTATTACGTTATAGTCTCTGTTCGACAGTTGAGATAAAATCGCGACTCTCATTGATCTATGAGTCACAATTAACGCAGCCTTTGACTCTTCTCCACTGCTAATGATTTGCCATGTAGCGGCCATGAATGCGATTCGCCCGGCAAGAGAGTATGGCTCCTGCAGGCAGGGCGCATCCCGTCTCCTCTCCTCCACCACTTTTTGTAGCTCTGTCATCACTAGCCTGCTGTTGTTAGTATTGATTTGTCCAACACTTACTTCCGTTGTCATGGAAAATAAGTGTGAAAGATGCACTCAGGCCACGTCTGTTCATTAGCTAGGACTGATTGGATGTATATCTCATGAAATCGAAATTCTCATTCTGCTTCTTGAAAACCTTTTTAACAAGGTCCCGCAGGGCTCCGAAGTCAGTGGGGAGATTCATTGATTTCATCTATAGTCTGTCTACAGTCTCCATGAGCGAGAAGGTGACTTTCCTTCCATAATTGTGACCTACACGAACCACACTTCGCAAAGCAGTGGTCAGGACAGCAGGCTACTCCAGGCGTGCGAGCTGCATAGCTAATTCCAGATTTTGGTAAAACCTTACAGGGTCCGTTCCCAGCCCCCTAGTAGGGGGAGAGTCTTCCACGTTGTTCCATTTGTGCTACTCACGCTGCTATCTTGTAATTGACCGCTGTGCACCTCATTTCCCTTCACCGCCACCGGTTGGTCCACCACCACAGGACGCCCTACTTGCCGTTCTCGGTCTTAATCCTGCCTGCGACCCCAGCTATGGAGGAGAGACCTCCAGTTGGAACTTGGGACTCTGTTTGGATATTGACGTCCACTATATCCACTCTCTGATTTCGAATATCAGAGACCATTCTTAGAAACGAGGTGTTTGCTGTCAGACATTCCACTCCATACACGCCAATGGCCGTTTGTCAGATAAAGCATCACGTGATTCATCTGAAAATGTCCACGCAGTGGACGTCCAGTTCTAGCATTCGTGTGCAAATTCCAGCCTTCATCGCCAATGAACAGCAGTCAGCATTGGTGCACGAACCAGGCGCCTGCTGCAGAGGTCCATGTGCAGCAGCGTTCGCTGAACGGTCGTTAAGAAGACACTGTTGGCAGATTCTTGGACGATCAGTTGCTCAACAGTTGCAGGTCTATGCGCCCGTACACATCTCCGCAGCTGGCGCTCAACTTTGTGACCTATGGTCCATGATTCACCACCCTTGTTTCCGGCCGGTTTAGATAGCGCCATTTTCCACCATGGTATATTTTAACCATGGCGGCACGTGAACAGTTTACAAAATTAGATGTTTCGGAAATGTTTCCACCCTTAGCCTCATACTCAGTGGTCATTAATGTGATTGGACTGTATAAGTATACATGCAATACAGAAAGAAGAAAAGTTGTTAAGGAAAATCTCCAAAAGTTCTTGATTTACTTGAGATTTGTACATAATATTCTCATTAACGTTCTCTCATTAACCTTCGGACGGACGGACATAGGAGATTAAATACGTACGTGATGTATAAAGGGAAAACGTTCTTACCAAAACCCTCGATATCCGAATGAACTTGCGGACTATATATATAATGTATGTGATATACAAGCACAGATTTAATGTAGAAAGGGGAAAAGTTTTTAGGAAAAATCTCGAAAACTTCTTGACCGATTTACCTCAAATTTTTACACCATACTCAAACTAAACATTCAGACAGACATAGGCCACAATGTGTAGGTTTTCTGTTACATTGACGGCGGGAAAGAAAATGCTGTGCTGCTCTGTGAAAAATGTGCGGTTTACATTTCTTTCTCGCAGTCTGTTTTATGTACGATAGGAAGGCATGTAAATCAGTAGACAAATTGCTTCTTCCATTTGTATGCTTTCTCATTGTAAGTATTTTCGCACAAAAATTGTATACAGAACAAAGTGATATTTTGTTTTCTTCCTTGCCGTCTGTTTTATAGAAAACGGGAAAGGTGTATTTACAGTTTATCGGCTTATGATTAGAATGCTACCAACGAATCTGAATCGTCCGAAACTTTGTAATCCTACCCGTTCACAGATTACAACTACGCGAAATAGTCATTGAAGCTATTATTCTCAGAGATCCAGAGGTGCCTTTCATACCGCAAATACCAATAATCCCAATCAATTTACCCATCCATATTGAGCGACTTCAGTTTCCGACCTAGGTTTCGTTTGCAGTAATAACGAACAGGTCTCAGGGACATAGGGGGAAAATTGAATGGACGAAGAGAGGGGGAGGAGTAGATGGACAGCGGGAGTGTGGAGGAGGTGATGCACAGACAGAGGAGGGTAGATGGAGGAAATGGACAAAGAGAGGAGGAGGAGGAGATACGCAGAGGGAAGGGGGAAAGGAGATTAGGATGTATTTCCAATTCCTATACATATTTAGCAAATGCGATGCGTTGCCTGTTTCGTTAGCTTTGTTATAAATTGAGTAAACTACAGTACCGTAAACAACATCCTAGGGTAATAAATAAGGCAGTAACAATGTAGTTCTTATCCTAGAAAGTTATTGCACGTTATCGTAATTTATTGTCAGGTCCATTTGCAATAAAATGCTTCTTCTTTTTACATCGCTTTTGATGCAGGGCACCGCATCTCCAAGGAACTCTCGTCAGAAACAACGCATATCACATGTATAGCAAAATGTAATTTAATATACACGCGCCATCTGAGGATACATCTGTCAACTCGAAACCGATGATTTTCGACAAAACAGCCCCTCCGTATCGGGTGAAAGTATCGTTTTACACTGACGGAAAAAATCGCAGCTCCAAAAAATAATTAATGCAGAGTAATGAAATTTCTGGAAGACGTTTTTCTAGGTAAAATTTTTAGAGATTAACATTGTAAGATCGCAGGTTAATGTAAGGTAAGCCATTACATACGTGAAACGCTGGTACATTAATATTGAACGCAAAAAATGGTTCAAATGGCTCTGAGCACTATGGGACTTTAACATCTGAGGTCATCAGTCTCCTAGACTTAGAACTACTTAAACCTAACTAACCTAAGGACATCACGAACATCCATGCAGGAGGCAGGATTCGAACCTGCGTCCGTAGCAGTAGCGCGGTTCCGGACTGAAGTGCCTAGAACCGCTCGGTCACAACGGCCGGCGCTATTGAACCCAAATAAGCATTGTGTCGTACAGTTGTCGGATGCAACTTTGTGGGATGGAGCTAACTGCCTGTTGCACGTGGTCTGTGAATACAGGGACTAACTAATGCTGAGTGTGTATGATACGGGAGTTGTCGTCCGATGATGTCCCATCTGTGCTCGATTGGAGAAAGACTGGTGATCGAGCAGGCCAAGGCAACAGGTTCAAACTTTGTAGAGTATATTGGGTTACTACAGCGGTATGCGGGCGAACATTACCCTGTTGGCAAACACCCCTGGAATGCTGTAAAGGAATGGCAGCAAAGCATGTCGAATGACAAGACTGACTGGCAGATTTGCAGTCAGGGTGCGTGGGATAACCACGAGAGTGCTCCTGCTGTCATACGAAATTACACTCCAGACCGTAACTCCAGGCAAAGGTCCAGTGTGTGTAGCACGCAGACAGGTTGGTTGCAGGCTCTCTGCTGGCCTCTTCCTAACCAACACACGGCCGTCACGAGCACCGAGTCAGAAGCAGCTGGAAAATTGCTCAAGTCACACCAATACCCAAAAAGGGAAGTAGGAGTAATCCGCTAAATTACAGGCCTATATCACTAACGTCGATGTGCAGTAGGGTTTTGGAACATATACTGTATTCGAACATTATGAAGTACCTCGAAGCAAAGATTGACTGACACATAGTCAGCACGGATTCAGAAAATATTGTTTTTGTGAAACACATCTAGCTCTTTATACTCATGAAGTAATAAGTGCTATCGATAGAGGATGTAAAATTGATTCCATATTTTTAGATTTCCGGTAGGCTTTCGACACCGTTCCTCACAAGCGTCTTCTAACCAAACTGCGTGCCTACGGAGTATCGCCTCAGTTGTGCGACTGGATTCGTGATTTCCTGTCAGAAAGGTCACAGTTCGTAGTAATAGACGGAAAGTCATCGAGTAAAACAGAAGTAATATCCGGCGTCCCCCAAGGAAGTACACTCCTGGAAATGGAAGAAAGAACACATTGACACCGGTGTGTCAGACCCACCATACTTGCTCCGGACACTGCGAGAGGGCTGTACAAGCAATGATCACACGCACGGCACAGCGGACACACCAGGAACCGCGGTGTTGGCCGTCGAATGGCGCTAGCTGCGCAGCATTTGTGCACCGCCGCCGTCAGTGTCAGCCAGTTTGCCGTGGCATACGGAGCTCCCTCGCAGTCTTTAACACTGGTAGCATGCCGCGACAGCGTGGACGTGAACCGTATGTGCAGTTGACGGACTTTGAGCGAGGGCGTATAGTGGGCATGCGGGAGGCCGGGTGGACGTACCGCCGAATTGCTCAACACGTGGGGCGTGAGGTCTCCACAGTACATCGATGTTGTCGCCAGTGGTCGGCGGAAGGTGCACGTGCCCGTCGACCTGGAACCGGACCGCAGCGACGCACGGATGCACGCCAAGACCGTAGGATCCTACGCAGTGCCGTAGGGGACAGCACCGCCACTTCCCAGCAAATTAGGGACACTGTTGCTCCTGGGGTATTGGCGAGGACCATTCGCAGCCGTCTTCATGAAGCTGGGCTACGGTCCCGCACACCGTTAGGCCGTCTTCCGCTCACGCCCCAACATCGTGCAGCCCGCCTCCAGTGGTGTCGCGACAGGCGTGAATGGAGGGACGAATGGAGACGTGTCGTCTTCAGCGATGAGAGTCGCTTCTGCCTTGGTGCCAATGATGGTCGTATGCGTGTTTGGCGCCGTGCAGGTGAGCGCCACAATCAGGACTGCATACGACCGAGGCACACAGGGCCAACACCCGGCATCATGGTGTGGGGAGCGATCTCCTACACTGGCCGTACACCACTGGTGATCGTCGAGGGGACACTGAATAGTGCACGGTACATCCAAACCGTCATCGAACCCATCGTTCTACCATTCCTAGACCGGCAAGGGAACTTGCTGTTCCAACAGGACAATGCACGTCCGCATGTATCCCGTGCCACCCAACGTGCTCTAGAAGGTGTAAGTCAACTACCCTGGCCAGCAAGATCTCCGGATCTGTCCCCCATTGAGCATGTTTGGGACTGGATGAAGCGTCGTCTCACGCGGTCTGCACGTGCAGCACGAACGCTGGTCCAACTGAGGCGCCAGGTGGAAATGGCATGGCAAGCCGATCCACAGGACTACATCCAGCATCTCTACGATCGTCTCCATGGGAGAATAGCAGCCTGCATTGCTGCGAAAGGTGGATATACACTGTACTAGTGCCAACATTGTGCATGCTCTGTTGCCTGTGTCTATGTGCCTGTGGTTCTGTCAGTGTGATCATGTGATGTATCTGACCCCAGGAATGTGTCAATAAAGTTTCCCCTTCCTGGGACAATGAATTCACGGTGTTCTTATTTCAATTTCCAGGAGTGTATTATAGGCCCTCTGTTGTTCCTGATCTATATTAATGTCATAGGAGACAATCTGAGTAGCCGTCTTAGATTGTTTGCAGATGATGCTGTCATTTACCGTCTCGTAAAGTCATCAGATGATCAAAACGACTTGCAAAATGATTTAGATAAGATATCTGTATGGTGCGAAAAGTGGCAATTGACCCTGAATAAGGAAAAGTGCGAAGTTATTCACATGAGTACTAAAAGAAATCAGCTAAATTTCGATTACGCGATAAGTCACACAAATCTGAAGGTTGTAAATTCAAACTTAATACTTAGGGATTACAATTATAAATAACCTAAATTGGAACGATCACATAGATAGTACTGTGGGTAGAGCAAACCAAAGACTGCGATTCATTGGCAGAACACTTAAAGATGCCACAGGTCTGCTAAAGAGACTCCTTACACCACGCTTGTCCGCCCTATTCTGGAGTATTGCTGTGCGCTGTGGGATCCGCATCAGGTGGGACTGACAGATAACATCGAAAAAGTACAAATAAGGACAGCTCGTTTTGTATTATCGCGAAATAGGGGATATAGTGTCACAGACATGATACGTGAATTGGAGTGGCAATCATGAAAGCAAAGGCGTTTTTCGTTGCGACGGGATCTTCTCATGAAATTTCAATCACCAGTTTTCTCCCCCGATTGCGAAAACATTCTGTTGGCACCCACCTACATAGGGAGAAATGATCATCACGATAAAATAAGAGAAATCAGGGCTCGCAAAGAAAAATTAATGTGCTCGTTTTTCCCGCGTGCCGTTCGAGAGTGGAACGGTAGAGAGATAGCTTCAAGGTGGTTCATTGAACCCTCTGCCAGGCACTTAATTGTGAATAGCAGAGTAATCACGTAGATGTAGATCAGAAAAATCAACAGACTTCCATCTTGCCCTCCAGTGAGCTCTCGATTGACATTACTGAAGTAACAAATGACGGTGGTTTGGAGTCAGTGGAATGCATGCTACAGGGAGATAGCCCCACGTAACCGATTTGTAGCAGTTCTTCGTACCATTGTGGTGACGTCTGCACTCAAATTGCTGCTGCAGATGCAGTACGATGCGCCAGAGCCCCACGCAGAGCACGATGGTCTTCTCTTTCGGTAGTGCCAGTTGGCCATTCGGAGCCTGGTCTTCTTCCGACACTACATTCTCGTGGCTACCGCTACAAGCAGTCATGGTCGGTGGCTACATTCCTGCCGTCTTTCTGCAGTATCGCAGAAGGAACGTCCAGCTTCACGTAGCCCTATTACATGACCTCTTTCAGACTTAGTGAGGTGTTGATAATGTCGCCTTAAAGACATTCTTGACTAACAACTCACTACGCCCAGTCTCAAATGTAACTAATGCTCACGACCGTTTCATCGTGTATTTAAAGCAAATATGATTGCATCCTCATAATGGGACTACTAGCGCCACTCTTATGCGACTGGCGCGAAATTTTAATAGACACAATCTTTCAGATGTAGAAACACGCCTGTCAACTGTAAGTAGGCTGTTTAGGTTTTTATATTGGTAACACCACGTAGCGCTCTGTATCAAAATCGCTGGCTGTGCTGTGTGCAGTCTGTGGCTGTTTGGCATTGTTGTAATATGTTGTGACTTGGCAAGACAGCCAAGCCACTAGGAGGTAGCCGAAAGGCACGCGTTTAAGCTCACGCAGGCTGGCGTGAGGTCTAGAACAGTTAAAGGAATTGAGTCTAGTAAAAAAAGTACGGAGCTTCTGGAATACTTAACTTTAATCCATAATTGGTGAACATCGGTCTGACGGTACATGCATCACAAGATAAATAGCAAATGATAATGGCGCCTTGCTAGGTCGTAGCAAATGACGTAGCTAAAGGCTATGCTAACTATCGTCTCGGCAAATGAGAGCGTAATTTGTCAGTGAACCATCGCTAGCAAAGTGGGCTGTACAACTGGGCGAGTGCTAGGAAGTCTCTCTAGACCTGCCGTGTGGCGGCGCTCGGTCTGCAATCACTGATAGTGGCGACACGCGGGTCCAACGTATACTAGCGGACCGCGGCCGATTTAAAGGCTACCACCTAGCAAGTGTGGTGTCTGGCGGTGACACCACGTAATATTCGCTATTGTAGTGTTGGGCAGTTGGATATGAACAGCAGCGCGTAGCGTTGCGCAGTTGGAGGTGAGCCGCCAGCAGTGGTGAATGTGGGGAGTGAGATGGCGGAGTTTTGAGAGCGGATGATCTGGACGTGTGTCCATCAGAGAAAGTAAATTTGTAATCTGTATATCATGAACTGATATATATATATATATATATATATATATATATATATATATATATATATATATATATATATATATATATCTCAGTTCATGATATACAGATTACAAATTTACTTTCTCTGATGGACACACGTCCAGATCATCCGCTCTCAAAACTCCGCCATCTCACTCCCCACATTCACCATTATATATATATATATATATATATATATATATATATATATATATGACGATTTTTGAATATTATTAAGGTAAATACATTGTTTGTTCTCTATCAAAATATTTCATTTGCTAACTATGCCTATCAGTTATTTAGTGCCTTCAGTAGTTACACTCCTTTATTTAGCTGGCAGTATTGGCGCTCGCTGTATTGCAGTAGTTCGAGTAACGAAGATTTTTGTGAGGTAAGTGATTCATGAAAGGTATAGGTTATTGTTAGACAGGGCCATTCTTTTGTAGGGATTATTGAATGTCAGATTACGTTGCATTAAAAATATTGTGTCAGTTTAGTGATGATAAGAATTAGTAAAGAGATAAATGTCTGAGTACTTTCAGTTTTGCTCAGCTGTTCGAAAATCAAATAACGTAAGGGATTTACCAGCACAGTAATTCATTAATTTTTCTAAGAGGACGTTTCACAACTTTCGTTTGTTACACTATTCCTTATAGGTGTTGCGATTTTTTCCTGTCACTGTATACTCTATAAGGAATAATCAAATGCAAACGAGACAGGTGGAAATTGTTTTTGCAAGCTTTATTATTTCAAAATTAATCGCCATAACTCTCAATACAATTATCCCACTGTGAGGCAAGACGGTCAACGCCTTCACAGAAAATACTTTGTGCTTTCCCACGGAACCATGATCGTACACATGCCTGCAGCTCTTCGTCCGAAGCAAAGTATGGAAATTGCATGCGGAGAGATCGAGACTGTAAACCTTGGCAGCATGGCGATTACTGTTGAAATAATAAACAGTTTATTTATTTTTTTCCCCTGTATCTCGTTTTCATTTGAGTGATCTTTTTATTGTTGGTAAATAACAATGAAAATGCTCACTTACCAAAAATTTGGTTGTCCCACAAACATAAACCCGTATGCCTACGCCATTCTTTAATCAGTCTGAAGAGCGCTAGAAAATTTCATTTGGTATTGACGAGTTCTCCTTTACTGTGGAACATGTCACGCTGGCTGATATTAACATGTTCGTTGATAATTACCATGTTTTAAAGCAATCAATACGCTCATCTCATTTAAATATTCACTGCCTTTTTACGGGTTTAACTGTTACCGGTCATATATTCGGACCTCTGACGTTAATGTCCCTGACGTGTATCATTTCAAAGTCGATCTTTCATGCTCGCTGATATGCTAACTTTTCGTGGAAATGGCTTTATGGGTCATATTTCCCGTGGAAAACCTCCAGCTCCTCGCTGCATCCATCAAACGGACGTTTATGGCTGACATAGATAAGTGTAATTCATGAGCTGTTCGTAATGTCTACGATTCTTGCTGCCAGCGATTCAGAGGGAGATTGCGAGGGGATTAACACCGGAATCTTGGCAATTTGAAGCTGCAGAGTTGTTTTAGACATACTGCGTGCTCCAGATCTAACATAACATGACTTCCCGAAAACGGTGCGTAGGCAATATTTAAGGTAGAAGGATTTTTATTTATTTACTACCTTAGAAAATTTTGTATTCTGAAAGGATTTTGGCCACAAGTCGTCTTACCAAACGTAACTCTTGTTTTGTCATTACATATACTATCGTATGTTAAACTATGTCTTATATTTAATGTGGAACCTAGCCTTTAGAAACAGTAGCGACAGAATATGTCAGTGTGGAGTAGAATAATAGAGAAGATGTTCAAATAGATGAATTAACGCTTGAGTGTCGGAACTATTCTCTTAAGAGTAGAAATGGGAGAGAGAAATGTGGCGAATATATGTGACGAAGAGAGGAACGAGGAAAAAGAAGAAGAAGAAGAAGAAGTAGATTTAAACAGGGAAAGAGAGAAAGGGTAACCGCACGTAAAAATGAGCTTTTGCTTCAGCAATTACGAGCATGACAAAATGAAATACTTCAGTCTCTTTGTTAAGTGCAACTTGTATCGAGTTTAGTGGAGTGTACAGTATAGCTTATTCTAGAGGATAATGTTTTGCGTATTGGCATAGCCAGGATACTACGTTAGCCAGACACTGCATTCCGGTTATGAGAAGATTAGACTATAAGCAGTTGAAATGTGAGGTGAAGTACTGACGGACGAACAAACTGACAAACCGATGAAGTACACAAAGCATGTGGTACTCACGGAACTTGTCTGGCACAACTACCCTACGTGGGAGTATCAGGTACTGTAATGCAGAATGAGATTTTCACTCTGCAGCGGAGTGTGCGCTGATATGAAACTTCCTGGCAGATTAAAACTGTGTGCCCGACCGAGACTCGAACTCGGGAAGGTAGGAGACGAGGTACTGGCAGAAGTAAAGCTGTGAGTACCGGCCGTGAGTCGTGCTTCGGTAGCTCAGTGGTAGAGCACTTGCCCGCGAAAGGCAAAGTCCCGAGTTCGAGTCTCGGTCGGGCACACAGTTTTAATCTGCCAGGAAGTTTCAGGTACTGTAATGATCAGACTGCTATTCCAGGCACAATCGCGTAGTTAGTTACAACCACCAACAGTTTTTCAGTGCTGATGCTGTATTGTATTACAGTGCAATGGCAAGAAATCAATAGAGCGGAAGACTGCCTAGGGTTCTATTCCACGCTCTATAGGGACATGTTTGAAATTTGTGGGGGCTCATAGACAGAGATTTCTTTCTGCATGGAGTTTAGGCACATTATTCGGGTTTGGGGCGTCGCTAAGAAGAATAAGCAGATTTGGGGGAGTGATTTGGGGGGGGGGGGGGGGGAGCGCAGTGTTGAAGAAAGAATGAAATTACGTGCGATTTCTTCACAATATATTTTAGCTCTGGTTTTGCACTCATCTTAACTCTGCACAGAAGTCAGCATTAATGTGGTCGATGATGGTGCTGATATCTTTAGGTCTGTCGTCGCTCAAGTAAAGATGGAACTCATTGGGATATAAATCTTATTTAATGGGAGATGATACCGACAGTATATCATGGATGCGCAAGTAGAATATAAGGGCGTTCAAAAAGAAATGAGCCGGAGGCATAATTGCAGAAACCAGTACCTGTATGTTAGAAGTACGTTCTGACCCTGGCTGTAGAGACACTTGTCCCACTGTGACCCAAGGCGGTGAATGGCTGTGTCATAAAATTCCCGGGGCTGCGATGTTAACCAGTTCCGCACGTGCAGCTGGACGTCGTCGTCCGAGGTGAATCGTTTGCCATTCAGAGCGTTTTTAAGGGGACGAAAAATTCATTCCTTCTGATTCACTTCCTGCAGCACGGGACAACAGTGAATGCCCAGCGTTACTTGCAAACCTTGACCACCCTGCTACTTGTGCATCAATGATATACTGTCGGTATTATCTCCCATTAAATAAGATTTCTATCCCAATGAGCTCCATCTTTACTACAGCGACGACAGACCTAAAATCAAAACGACCATGCAATCTCACCCGTGGGGTCATTCTGCTCCAGGACAATGCAAAGCCTCATACGGCCAACAAAGTCGCGGCACTCCTGCAGAAATTCAAATGGGAGATTCTTGGCCACCCTCCATACGGTCCGGACCTCTCTGCCTGTGATTACGCCATTTTTGGTTCCCTTAAAAAGGCTCTGAGTGGCAAACAATTCACCTCGGACGACGACGTCCAGCTGTACGTGCGGAACTGGTTGACGTCGCAGCCCCGGGAATTTTATGACACAGCCATTCACCGCCTTGTGTCACAGTGGGACAAGTGCCTCAACAGCCAGGGTCAATACTTCTAACATACAGGTACTGGTTTCTGTAATTATGCCTCCGGCTCGTTTCTTTTTGAACGCCCCTTATACATGCGAGTTTAAAACTGGCGTCTGTCCAAATCGTGATGGTGCTGTCTTCCAGAAGGAATTTTTGTCCCCACAGACAACACGTTGTTGCTTGCTAGAGAAACCTTCGGAACGAATTCAGTACTGAACATCACAGTACATATCTACAGGAACATGGGGATTATGAATGATCAAATGAGGTGGAGCTGAGGTTAGCTCACTGGTCTCGCATGCGAGTTGAGCGGGGTTAAAAAACCCGGCCGGTCATCCAAATACGTGTTTGCCGTGATTCCCCTAAAGTATTTAAGGCAAATTTCTGGATAGTTACTCCTAAAATCGCACAACCAATTTCCTTCTCCGTCCGTGCCCGAACGAGCTTGTGTTTAGGTTCTGATAACATCGGCCTCAGGACATTAAGTTTTCTGAGACAGACCAAGGACGAACTTTAAATAGAAAGGAGGTCAAAATTACTATTTCCAAACACGGTTTTGGAAATCAAACATTTGTCGCCCCAAAATGTGATTTAGTGAGCTATACAAATACGTGTTAATAATACAAAGTGCGGTGCGGGAACTTCCTTATTTGAAACACTCGGCACACAGCGGCTGTTACTCATTGCTGCGTGGCTTTCAGTGCAATTGAAAGCCGAGACTTAGTGTTTCTTTAAGGTTAGTTTAGTAGCGATCATACAGTGGGGAAGAGAGGAGCGCGCGTTTGCCTTTGCGGCTTACTTTTCGAACGGACGTTCGGTCATCAGAACTCAGCGTGCATTCAGGAAATAGTTCAACATCTCGCCTACAGGTCGTGTTCCTGATGGGAAACCAATTCTTTTGTGGGAAGACACTCTTATGAATACTGGAAGTGTACAGAAAGAAAAAACCAGGCCCTTCAAGGACCACTAGAACGCTTGAAAACATTGAGAGTTAAAGATGAAGATTTTGAATTCCGCCAAGCAATCTGGACGCACACATCCAGCTGCCCTAGCAATTTCTGAACGCACAGTGAGAAGAATTCTTCACGAAGAGTTTAAATTTCACCCGTATAAACTGTCAGTGGTGCACACACTTCATCCACGTGATTTTGTTTCACGAAAAAATGCGTGTGAAGCCTTGATCGATGAGCTGTCTCATGGCGCCTTAGTCTTCTTCAGAGACGAGGCACATTTTCATTTGTCTGGCTGCGTGAATAAACAAAATATGCTGTATTGGTGTGGCACGAACCCCCAATAACTTCATGAGCAGTCCTTGCATGCAGAACGTGTGACTGTTTGGTATGCACTATCTAAAGTTGGCATTATTGGCGCATGGCTTTTCGAAGAGAACGATAATGCAGTGTCGGTCACTTCTGAGCGTTATGCTCAGATGATTGAACAGTTTTTTCTTCTAGAACTTGAAGAAATGGATGTGGGTGATGTCTGGTTCCAACAAGCTGGCGCCACAACTCACACTACACGAACGTCGACGACCACGTTGCACGACCACTTCCCCGATCGTTTCATCTCTTTGTGGGGCGATCTCCAGTGGCCAGCACGCTCTCCAGATTTAGCGCCCTGCGACTTTTTCTTACGGGGCTGTCTCAAATCCTTGGTGTATACCAATCGTCTGCAGACCTTGGCTGAACTACGTAACAGTATTCGTGTTGCTATTGATAACATCGACAGAGACGTGTTGGAAAAAGTGGACCGAAACTTCCTATTTCTACTCTACCAATGTATTGAGCAGAACGGAGTCCGCCTTCAAGATGTCATTTTCAAAACTTAATGGAACAAAACTTAAGATGTTACTCTTTGTAAAGAAAAAAGAATTAAATTGATTTTATAATACTTTCTGATTTATGACCTTTTTAAAATAAGGAAGTTCCCGCGCCGCACCCTGTATATGAAGATGCTTCGTCACTAATGTTGTTGACATTTTCAGTGCTAACTTTTTTCGAGAATGGCTGTGAGTACTATACTGCTCAGGCTGTAATAGCATGTCCCGCAAAAGACAAAGTTCTGCGTTAGAATACGCGTCCGTCACTCACTTTTGTAGCTTACAACATTCTATACTGTTGCTCGTCCTCCATTGTAGCAACTATTCATAAATGTCAGCGACGGGACGAAGCTGTTTGGGATTCGCTTAATCGCCCTTAACGCGGACCATATTTTTGCGCTTCATCGAGGGTGGAGTAGTTCGCCCCCATGATTAATAAGGACACCCAGAATAATTTTACGTTTATCAGTCTACAAAAATAATTTAATTCAGGCTGTGTTCTAAAATCGATGTTTTACAGATTTTTGTCCGAGGACTGTGACAGTGTGACCTCAGCAGGTAATTCCATCGGCTATTTTCTGTTGTTTCCAGATTGTGTTCCCAAGATTCGCTTACCTGGTACGTTCACAGTGTACGATGCTGAATTATATGCGATCCTGAGGGCGCTGCAGAAGACGTGGTGTCGTTCTGCTAGCAAATTCCTCATCTACATCGAGTACGTAAGAGATCTTCAGGCTAACCATCACACGTATCTAGCATTCCCATTTACAGAGGCAGGGAAAGGAGGTGTATTATGCTGGGTAGCAGCTAAGAATTGCTGCTTGGAAAATACCATTTCTGTGTGTACTGATCAGTATATACAGTTATCTGACTGCTACGGCACAGGATCATGCGTCTGTCTGAGGAGGAGTGGTCAGGGTTGAGGAACAAGAATCTGTGGTCAGTGAAACCAACGACACGGCCGTGGAGTTCCTCGTTCCGGCCGTTGAGGCGGAAGGAAAAGCTCTTTAATGCTCCTCCGGATAGGGCACTTTCTTCTGAGCCATGGATTCCCCCTCCGGCAGAAGAACCCTCTAGTGCGCAGTGCTTGTGGTGTACAGTTATCTGTACATCACCTTTGGATGGGATGCGTTTTATAGCAAGCCATGAGGGCTGCAACATAATTACCAGCTGACCTGACCTCTATTTTACGAGATGATGAATTGAATGTGGCCCATGTTTTAAGATTAGGTGGGTGAATTTATTGAATTTCTTCATGTTGATAAATTAGAAAGAGCGATCTGTTTTACTTGGTAAAAAGTTATCTGTAGCCAAGGGGGAGATGCATAGGGAGGAAGTCATACGCTGCCCGACTCTTCCCGGAAAGTACTCTTGAAATTTCAATAGTAAACCTTTGCGATGCACAACGCCTCTATTGTAACGCCTGCCAGTGGAGTTCGTCGAGCACTGCTCTAGCGCTCTCGCGCCGATCAAACGATGCCGTTACGAAACTCGCCGCTCTTCGTTGCATCTGCTCTACTCTTCTATCAGTCCTACCTGGTAAGAGTCCCAGACTGACGAACAGTACTCAAGAATCGGTCGGACGAGCACCTTATAAGTCCCCTTTTTCGAGGGTAAGTTACAGTCCCTTTAGATTCTTCCTGTGAATTCCCCTAACGTTCGCTCCGAACAGATACTCCTGGTATTTTACGGTTGTTGCTGTTTCCTGTACTGTTCACCAAACCTTTGCAGGTCATTCTGCAAATCAGTACCATCTTCTGGCCTTGTTACCGTGCTATAGAGAACCGCATCATATGCGAACTGTCTTAAAGAGCTTCTGACTTTTTATGCTAGATCATTTGTATATACTGTAAACAGTAACCGTGTAAGTAGGCTATTTAGGTTTTTATGTTGGTAACGCCACGTGGCGCTCTGTATGAAAATCACTGTCTGTGCTGTGTGCAGTCTGTGGCTGGTTGGCATTATTGGAATATTCGCTATTGTAGTGTTGGAGTTGATGTGAACAGCTCGTAGCGTTGCGCAGTTGGAGGCGTGCCGCCAGCAGTGGTGGATGTGGGGAGAGAGACGACAGAGTTTTGAGAGCGGACGATGTGGACGTGTGTCCGTCAGAAAAACGGAATTTGTCAGACTGGATGTCATGAACTGAGATATATATATATATATATATAGACTTTTGAACACTATTAAGGTAAATACATTGTTTGTTCTCTATCAAAATCGTTCATTTGTAAACTATGCCTATCAGTTGTTAGTGCCTTAAGTAGTTAGAATCTTTTATTTAGCTGGCAGTATTGGCGCTCGCTGTATTACAGTAGTTCGAGTAACGAAGATTTTTGTGAGGTAAGTGATTCATGAAAGGTATAGGTTATTGTTATTCAGGGCCATTCTGTTGTAGGGATTATTGAAAGTCAGATTGCGTTGCGCTAAAAATATTCTGTGTCAGTTTATTGATGATCTGATTGTTTTCTTGTAGTTTGTGTAATTAGTGTAGCTTTTGTTTATTGCTAGCGTGTAATTGTAGAGAGAATCTCCTTTGTAGTTCTAGTCTTTCATTGTTGTACAGTAAAACAGTTGTGACATGCATGTAGATTTGCACTAAGTATTTCGCAGCTTCACTTGCGATTAACTAGATATTATTTTCAGTGCTATGTTAATGTGTTTTCTTATTTTTGTTTTCGAATTGTGCTTTTCTTGTTATCGTGTGAAATACATGATAATTATGGCGTGTAAAAAAGTAACACTCGGCTCTAAAGTAGTAATTTGGTAATTGTGCATAGGGAAATGGACCAGGCGGCAAATAATGGTGTAGACAGTGAAACAATTAGTGAACTGGGTAACATTGTCGATCGATCGGTTGGCAACAGCTCGCCTCAGGAATCTGAAATGACAGGACAAAATTTTGCGAATACTGTAGGTTCAGGTTTTGCGTCATTACCCATTTCTCAATCAAGTCACGACACATTTTCTGTTTTCAAAATGCGAATGTTGCCTGTTATGCACTGCCGATAAGCACAAAGGAACTAGTTCCAGACATTGTTATTGCAATTTATGCTTCGAATGGAACAAAATCAGGAACGAACACAGCAACAGCTACAAAAGTTAGACACAATGGAACAAAATCGTAAAGATTTAACTGCTGAGGTACTTGAAATCGAATCGAAATGTAAAAAGGTCTGTAATGACGTAAAACACAAATTTGTGAGCATTTTCAACCTACTTTTTGCGTCTTTAAAATGCATTACAGAATCACGAAGCAGCCATAAAAGAACTGCAAACTATTGTTCATGAAAATCACGACACCTTGCAAGCTAAAATTGACTCAGTGGCATCTACCGATTCGGTTACGCAACTTGCAAAAAATCAAGGACACTTAAAGGACATGGTAGATACGCTTTCAACGCAAATGGACACTCTGAAACTTGGTTCAGAAAAACACACTGAGGAAATCAGTTCACTATCGGAGAAAGTAGTCGAACTTTCGGATCAGTTCACTAACTTATCTACAAAGGTAGATGATGATCTGAATGACACAAGACCGGTAGCCTTCACTAACACAGAGGAGTATGAACAAATTAGAAAATTAAAACAAAATCAAAATCAAATCAATACACAGTACAAAAGAGAAATCCAAGAAGTACAAGATCAGTTGACGCAGGTAATACAAGAACTACATTTTTCAGAGGACACTCGTGCTCCAATACGGGAAGACGGACATAGAAATACGGAACAGTCACAATATAATAACACAGGGCACTTCGGAAATTATGAAAGAAATTGGCAAGGTACACCGAATTTTGAGATGGAACCGCCGAAACGACGTAACAATGACTGATATGCGACTCACCGACTTGATGATTTCTACTATAAGCTGTTCATTACTACACGTAAATTCAAAAATTTAAGAATTCTGGCCACGACATTCATCCACAAGCGTGGCTTCATCAATTCTCTCATTGCTTTCCTCCCAATTGATCATTGGAGCACAGGTTACAATTTACGTGTGGCTGCTTAGAGAATGAACCAGCTGTAAGAATTCGATCGGTCATTCACGATTGTCACAGTGAAGGATCCCCCTGCGGGTCCGGGGTAAGAATAGGCCCGAGGTCTTCCTGCCTGTCGTAAGAGGCGACTAAAAGGAGTTTCAACCGTTTCGGCTTTCCATGTGATGGTCCCCCTTGGGGTTTGACCTCCTTTTTTCTAAATTCTACAGAAGTACGAGCCTTTTGGGGAAGGACGCCTTACATGGTGTACCACTGGTCCTCAGTGCCCTAAGACCTTGGCACTCAGCATTGTACCGGCGTTGTAACCATACCCACTATTCCTCAAATTGGGCCTAAACGCCTGATGGGTTGTACAAGTTACGCCCATAGTGCGTCGCCATCTGCACCTACGATCATGATGGACTTTCCATGGCACTAGACATCACGCACGGTAGCCAGCACGTTGTGGTGGGGTCGTCATGTACCCTCTAGGTTGTAGCCCCCTGACAACACAGGGATCATACTGCCGATACCTGAGCTGCACCCTCCCCATGTCGGCCAAGGAGTAGATGCCCGTCTCCTTGGGGCATCAGGACTCATGGCAACGATCATCCTACCAGGTGGCGCTTGCTGAGGTTGGGTGGCGCCCGTGGGGAGAGCCCCTGGTCGGAGTGGGTGGTATCGGGGCGGACGTTTCGCAGATGAAACGTTAACATGTATCAGGTCGATCTGCGGCCGAGTCTTTTAAAAAGAAAGGTACTGTCTCTGGTTCTGGTTCTCCTGCCCTTTCCCCCTTGGCCACTCCCTGGGGGGAAGGACAGGCCCTCCGGCTTGGGGCGAAGCACTTCCCCCGCTATTTGGTCTGTTCTCGGACCGATGGGGGGACGTTCGCCACCTCCAAGCCCATGTTCTTTGTCCAGCACATCGAGGACATCTTCGGGGAAATCGAGGCTCTCAGTAAAATGCGTTCAGGGTCCGTTCTTATAAAGACCACCTCCGCCACACAGTCGGCGGCGCTCCAGGCGTGCGACCGACTAAGGGACATCCCAATGTCCATTGTCCCGCATTTGGCACTGAATGGGACACAGGGGGTTATTTTTCATCGGGACCTCCTGCTGCAATCTGATGAGGAGCTCAGGGCCAACCTGGAGCGTCAAGGCGTGCATTTCGTCGGGCTAGTCCAGCGCGGCCCCAAAGACCGTCGCATCGACACCCCCCTTCGAGGGGGACGTTCTCCCAGAGAAGGTAAAGGTGATGTGCTACTGGTGCGACGTGCGACCTTACGTCCCGCCTCCTATGCGCTGCTTTTGGTGTTCGTGCTTTGGGCACATGTCGTCACGGTGTGAGGCTGAGCCCCTTTGTGGCGATTGTGGACGTCCTCTTCATGAGGAACATACATGCACCCCACCACCTCGGTGCGTCAATTGTCCTGGCATCCACTTGCCTAGATCTTTAGACTGCCTCGCGTATCAGATGGAGAAGAAGATTCAAGAATTAAAAACTTTGGATCGTCTCTCTTATTCTGAGGCCAGGAAGAAGTATGACCCCCTCCATCCCGTGATGTTGACAACTTCGTTTGCCTCAGTCGTGTCCACTCCTTCCACAGTATCCTCACCCCTATCCTGTCCCCCCTCCAACTCCTCACCCCATCCGGGGTCTATGCCTCCGCCTCCCAAATCCCTCCCTTCCAAATCCTCCTCCCTCGTGGCCCCTGCCCCTGCTGCCCCAGGGGCCACCCTTCCTCCTCCTCCCCTTCCGCCACCTGAGAAGCGATCCTCTTCTCAGGCGTCCATCGGGGAAATGTTCCGGACCCCGGCTTCCGAGGTCCGGCATTCCAAAACGGACCCCGCGCGTGAGGAACTTCTTCGGGTCCAGCCCACCATCCCCATGCCTCATCGGACTTCCAAGAAGGCCTCCAAGAAGATATTTTTATCCCCCTCTCCATCCCGGCGCGTTTCGTCTGACGCTCCATCTGTGAGTCGCTGGTCCCGGCCGTCCTCAGTTTCGCTGGGACACTCTGCTGCCAGGCGCTCAGCTGGCCTCTCATCAGCGAATGATGCTGCCCCTCCTACGCAACCCGGGAAAGCGGCCGCCGCTGGCGACGACTCGATGGAACAGGATCCGCCTCCCGCCGGTTGTAGCGTTCTTCCCTCGAAACCTGACCCTCCACGGCCGTCGAGGTGACCAGCTCTTCACCCGTTTCGTTCCCCCTCTTTTTTGACTAGCGATGGCTTTGTTACATTGGAACATAAGAGGTATTCGATCAAATCGGGAGGAATTACAACTGCTCCTCCGCCTGCACTGTCCACTCGTCCATGGTCTCCAGGAAACCAAGTTGCACCCAACTGACCGTATTGCTTTTACCCACTACACCCCAGAGCGGTCTGACCTCCCCCCTGTGGACGGTATTCCAGGTCATGGTGGGGTCATGTTGCTCGTTCGGGACATTGTTTATTACCATCCCATCCCATTGAGCACCCCACTCCAAGCAGTAGCTGTGCATATTACTCTTTCTGCCTTTACTTTTTCTGTTTGTACCGTCTACACTCCATCGTCATCTGCAGTTAGTCGGGCTGACATGATGCACCTGATTGTTCAGCTTCCTCCGCCGTTTTTATTGTTTGGCGACTTCAATGCCCATCATCCCCTTTGGGGCTCTCCTGCATCCTGTCAGAGAGGCTCCCTCTTGGCGGATGTCTTCAACCATCTCAATCTTGTCTGCCTCAATACTGGCGCCCCGACTTTCCTCTCGGACTCTACTCATACCTACTCTCACTTGGATCTCTCGATCTGTTCTACCACTCTTGCCCGTCGGTTCGAGTGGTATGTCCTTTCTGACACCTATTCGAGCGACCACTTCCCCTGTGTCGTTCGTCTCCTGCACCACACCCTATCCCCATGTCCTTCGAGCTGGAACATACCGAAAGCTGACTGGGGACTTTTCTCCTCCATGGCGGCCTTTCCGGACCACGATTTTCTCAGTTGTGGCAGTCAGGTCGAATACATCACGGCTGTTATCATCAATGCTGCCGAACGTTCCATTCCTCGTACTGCCTCTTCTTCATGTCGCGTTTCCGTCCCCTGGTGGAATGAGGCTTGTCGAGACGCTATCCGTTCTCGACTACGTGCTTTACGCACCTTTCGCCGCCATCCTACGCTGGCGAATTGTATTGGATACAAACGACTCTGAGCGCAATGCCGTAGAGTCGTCAAAGACAGCAAAAAAGCTTGTTGGGCCTCTTTCACCAGCTCCTTTAACAGTTTTACTCCCTCTTCTGTCGTCTGGGGGGTGGCCTGCGCTGGCTGTCGGGCATTAAGGCCCACTCCTCGGTACCCGGCCTGACTTCAGGTAATGAGGTCCTTGTTGATCCTGTGGATATCTCCAACGCCTTCGGCCGCTTTTTCGCGGAGGTTTCAAGCTCCGCCCATTACCACCCTGCCTTCCTTCCCAGGAAAGAGGCAGAAGAGGCTCGGCGACCTTCCTTCCACTCGCTGAATCTGGAAAATTATAATGCCCCATTTACTATGCGGGAACTCGAACGTGCACTTGCACTGTCCCGGTCTTCTGCTCCGGGGCCAGATGCCATTCACGTTCAGATGCTGGCACACCTTTCTCCGGCAGGCAAAAGCTTCCTTCTTCGTACCTACAATCGCGTCTGGACCGAAGGTCAAGTCCCCATGCGTTGGCGTGACGCCGTCGTAGTTCCTATACCAAAACCCGGGAAGGATAGACACCTTCCTTCTAGTTACCGCCCCATTTCTCTTACAAGCTGTGTCTGTAAGGTGATGGAGCGCATGGTTAACGCTCGGTTAGTTTGGATTCTTGAATCTCGACGGCTACTTACCGATGTTCAATGCGGCTTTCGTCGCCGCCGCTCCGCTGTTGACCACCTTGTGACCTTGTCGACATTCATCATGAACAACTTTTTGCGAAAGCGCCAAGCGGTCGCCGTGTTCTTCGATTTGGAGAAGGCTTATGATACCTGTTGGAGAGGAGGTATCCTCCGCACTATGCACAGGTGGGGTCTACGCGGTCGCCTGCCCCTTTTTATTGATTCTTTTTTAACAGATCGAAAGTTTAGGGTATGTGTGGGTTCCGTATTGTCCGACGTCTTCTTCCAGGAGAACGGGGTGCCTCAGGGCTCCGTCTTGAGCGTAGCCGTTTCTGCCATAGCGATCAATCCAATTATGGATTGCATTCCACCTAATGTCTCAGGCTCTCTTTTTGTCGATGACTTCGCGATCTACTGCAGTGCCCAGCGAACATGCCTCCTGGAGCGCTGCCTTCAGCGTTGTCTAGACAGCCTATACTCATGGAGTGTGGCAAATGGCTTCCGGTTCTCTGAAGAGAAGACGGTTTGCATCAACTTTTGGCGATATAAAGCGTTCCTTCCGCCATCCTTACATCTCGGTCCCGTTGTTCTCCCATTCGTGGAAACAACTAAGTTTCTAGGGCTCACACTGGACAGGAAACTTTGTTGGTCTCTGCTCATCTCTTATTTGGCTGCCCGTTGTACACGTTCCCTTAATGTCCTCAGAGTTCTTAGTGGTTCATCTTGGGGAGCGGATCGCACTGTCCTGCTTCGCTTGTATCGGTCCATAGTCCGATCAAAGCTGGATTATGGGAGCCTCGTCTACTCGCCTGCTCGGTCATCCCTCTTACGCCATCTCAACTCCATCCACCATAGGGGGTAACGTCTTGTGACCAGAGCTTTCTACACTAGTCCCGTCGAGAGTCTTTATGCTGAAGCTGCCGAATTACCATTGACCTACTGGCGCGACGTACTGCTTTGTCGGTATGCCTGCCGGCTGTTGTCAATGCCCGACCACCCCTCTTACCAGTCCTTCTTCGCCGATTCTCTCGACCGTCAGTATGGGTTCTATGTGTCTGCCCTGCTGCCCCCTGGAGTCCGCTTTCGTCGCCTGCTTCGACAATTGGATTTTGCCCTCCCTACCACCTTCAGAGAGGGTGAGAGCCCGACACCACCTTGGCTCCAGGCTCCAGTTCATGTTTATCTCGACCTCAGCTCGCTCCCGAAGGAGGGTACTCCGGCTGCAGTGTTTTGCTCACGGTTTGTCGAACTTCGTGCGCGACTTGCCAGTCACACCTTTATTTATACTGATGGCTCCAAAACGGACGATGGTGTTGGCTGTGCCTTTGTGGTCAGGGCCGTCACCTTTAAATACCAGCTCCTCGACCAATGTTCCAGCTTTACGGCCGAGCTTTTTGCTTTCCATCAGGCCGTTCAGTTTGCCCACCGCCACCGCCATTCATCGTATGTACTCTGCTCTGATTCACTCAGTGCTCTTCAGAGCCTTGGAGCTCCATATCCGGTCCATCCCTTGGTGCAACGGATCCAGCAGTCCCTCCATTCCTTTGCTGAGGGTGGCTCTCCTGTCAGCCTTCTGTAGGTTCCCGGCCATGTAGGAGTGCCTGGGAATGAGGCTGCTGATGCTGCAGCCAAGGCTGCAGTCCTCCTGCCTCGGCCAGCCTTCCATTGTGTCCCGTCATCTGATGTTAGTGGGGTTGTTTGTAAGAGGCTTGTGTCCTTGTGGTGGTATACTTGGTCCTCACTTCAAGGAAACAAGCTCCGGGCAGTAAAACCGTTCCCAACTGCTTGGACAACCTCCTCCCGACCATCTCGACGAGAAGAGGTCCTTCTGACCAGGTTGCGGATTGGGCATTGCCGGTTTAGCCACCGCTACCTGCTCTCCGGTGACCCAGCCCCGCAGTGCTCTTGTGGTCAGGCATTAACAGTGCGCCATGTTTTATTCTCACGTCCCCGTTTTAGTCAATCTCGTGTTGTCCTGTCTGTGCCATCTACTTTACAGGATATTTTAGCGGATGACGCTCGAGCAGCTGCTCGTGTTCTTCGTTTCATTACTTTGACTGGATTGTGCCAAGACATCTAACTCTTTCACTTATTTTATCTGTATCTTTGTAAGAACTTTCTGGTGTCCCCCCCCCCTTGAGTTCTACTAGATTCTATGTGCTCTAACAATTGTGACTGGGCGCTAATGACCTCAGTAGTTGAGCGTCCTTAAACCCCAAACAAAAAAAACATAAAAAAGACAGTGAAGGAGAAGTTTATCATGCCTTCCTCTCAGCATATTGGTCTCAAGCTACACAAGACTGAGTAAAACATAGCATCATAATGATGAAACATTTCGAACAATCTGAATTTTCCAGACTTGTGAAATATTTTGAAGACATGTTGCACAAGAATCAGTACCTGTCAAACCCATACAGCACCTCAGAACTCATCCGCATTTGCTTAATCAAATTGCCTGAACATTTGCGACATATTATTTTGGCAGGACGTTACAAAGACGACACTGAAGCTTTTCAGGGACTCGTAAAAGAATTGGAAATCGACACTGACAATCGTGGAACGCGAAAACAGGAACACAACAATTACAGCTCACATCCGTCACAATTCCGCGATGAAAGAAATAATAACTGGACACGACAAAGCTATTTCTACCACGTAAATCGTGACCAAAACAGACACCTCCCGTATGACAACCGTTGACAGAATAATAGTTACAGAGAAAGATCGCATTTGCGTAGAAATGAATATGACAGAGATAACGATAGAAACAGACAATATGGGAACCACAACAATTATTATCAAGGGAGACAGAATAACTCAGATGCAACAGTTCAGCGCGCAGTTACGATTCAGAGAGAAATTCTCCACCACGTGACCGACAAGAAAGAAACTATGGAATCTACCGACATGACGACAGACGATATAATCGTAACGACAGACCTGAATTTCATCAGAACTGGCGGGACTCACACAGGGCAACGCCCTCTCGACAAGGTGAATTTGTAGAAGTTAGATCTCCAAATCCAAATAACGATGCGCGCCAGCAAAGAGACAGACAATGACTCGCACCGCATGCAGCCACGTGCGCCGGCTGGCTCAGAGAAAAATAACATAGACGCTAACCTTGAGAAAAATTTTAGCATTCTTTACCAACGTGTACAACATAATTGCTTTGAAGTTGAAACTCTGCGCACTAGAAGGTGTAGATTGCACCACATTTCACATGTAAAACCGATTATTGAGAGATAATCTGCTTTTTAATTTAGCCTTTGCCATAAAAATTTTCACTTAACGCTACTAGCACACTTTGACACACTTAGAAACTGTTAACATGCAAAAATGATTTAAAATTAACTATCCAGTCAGGAAATTGGGCAACTTATATAGACAGTAATTACGAATGCATTTTTATAGTGAACAGACGACACAGTGTTGTGTGAACATTCTTGCTTGTTAGTTGCACGATTACGTAACGACTATAAGGCTTACATACTTAGAACGTATACTGGTACTGCTAATGAGATTTTAATGCAAAATTTTGATTTACTTGAAAATACATTCTGGATTTAAAGTACTTTCTGAAAGATACCAGATGACACAGTGGTTAGTTTATTTGACAGCTACATGATAATATCATGACGCTACTAATGTGTGACACAATTTACATTGTTGCTTTTGCGGTGTATCTGTTTTATATCTGAACAGTTTTTCTGAATTCTTCTGGAAAGGAAAACATGATTTAGTAGTAACTTTTGTGGTACAGCTACAATGAGACAGCCTTTTTCGTAGCACAACAATACATTACAGTATAGTACTTTCTTGATCACGGTACTGTACGTAATAACCGTGATATCTATACGTATAGCATTTCACTTTTGTTTATTACGAGGTAAGTACATTGACTTCTAAAGAACTTTGCTTATGGACGACGATAATTACGACACTTGGCACATTTTGTACCATTAAGTAATGACAGAGATTATCTTACAACAAGACGCACAGTTTAGCGCTGCAGTACACGTATTTGAGTGATTAATTTTGTAGTTGAACGATTTATTTTTAAATATTTTTTGAATCACAAAGATACAAAGTAAGTTTTCGGTGATACATTTCATTCGATTGCTGTAGTCTGTAACACCTGAGAGTAGAATTACATTAATCCTCAGAGGGGGTACACGCCTATTTTGTGTACTAAGTGTGTAGCGAGCGCTAGGAGCCCTAACTAATATGGTATTTGCTTATACAACTTTACACATCGGTACCATATTTCCGTAACACAGAATTACACAGCTATCTGATCATTTATCTGAGAGAGACAAACATTTTTTTTACTACGTCAGTGACACATGTTTACGCAGTTACACAGTTGGATAACTCCATACTTATGAAATTGTATTTTGTCTGTACTTTGTGAACTGTTCATATTTTTTCGGAACCATTGTGATACTATGAGAACTTTGAATGATGTATTTGGTATGGGGTCATGATTTTTAAAGTACGTTTGAGGCAGATGACACTATTGAAATGAGCAGAGAATTTTTTTAGGTTTTGAAATTATTGAGATTTGGCTGAAGTTTTATGATGTTATTATTTCGATGACGATGTGTATTTTGCTGTTGAGGTATGTTTCAATAAGATGATGCTACCGTATATGAGGAATTTGATTACATGTTTATATGTATATGAATAATGAACAGAAGTTAGGGACTCTGGTTTGCGAAAAGGGATGTTGGAAACCAAGAATGGTACTTTAAGAGTTATGACTTGTGTGTCCATGTGTGAATGTATCACAACACTGCTATTCATGAGATTTCGTTTCTACGCATTTCTACTGTAAATTTTCGATGTGTGAAATTTTTTTATATGAGACTGTCACTGTAGTGCAAACTGCTGTCGTAAATATTTCGGTAAGAAAGCTGAGTGATCTTGACGTAATGCGTTGTGGGCGCCCAGATGCCTGGAGAAAAAGCCATTAGGTGGAGAAAAAAGAGGCCATTAACCTCGCTATTGACATTCCTTTGTAGAAAGCATCGCAAATATGACACGCAATTACTTGGAAACATATGATTATACTGTGGAGCATGTACTTTGTGCTACTTACTGAAATGCTTATGAATTGATGGGAATATTCCTGCATCTGCACACCTGACTATGACAAGTGTCTTTCTACAAGAGTTGAAAGAATTTCTACCGACTTCTGAAAGAGAGATAGATACTGCCTACAGGAAAATTAAAGAGACCTTTGGAGAACGGAGAACCACTTGCATGAATATCAGGAGCTTTGATGGAAACCCAGTTCTAAGCAAAGAAGGGAAAGCAGAAAGAGGATGTAGATGACGATGAAATGGGAGATATGATACTGCGTGAAGAGTTTTTAACAGAGCGCTGAAAGACCCGAGTCGAAACAAGGCCCCGGGAGTAGATAACATTCCATTAGAACTACTCACAGCCTTGGGAGCTCACCATCTGGTGAGCAAGATTTATGAGACAGGTGAAATACCCTCAGACTTCAAGAAGAATATAATAATTCCAATCCTGAAGAAAGCAGGTGTTGACAGATGTGAAAATTACCGAACTATCCGTTTAATAAGTCACAGCAGCAAAATACTAACACGAATTCTTTACAGACGAATGGAAAAACTGATAGAAGCCGACCTCGAGGAAGATCAGTTTGGATTCTGTAGAAATGTTGGAACACGTGAGGCAATACTGACCCTACGACTTATCTTAGAAGAAAGATTAAGGAAAGGCAAACCTACGTTTCTAGCATTTGTAGACTTAGAGGAAGCTTTTGACAATGTTGACTGGAATACTCTCTTTCAATTTCTAAAGGTGGTAGGGATAAAACACAGAGAACGAAAGGCTATTTACAATTTGTACAGAAACCAGATGGTAGTTATAAGAGTCGAGGGGCATGAAAGGGAATCAGCGGTTGGGAAGGGAGTGAGACAGGGTTGTAGCCTGTCCCTGATGTTATTCAATCTGTATATTGAGCAAGCAGTAAAGGAAACAAAAGAAAAATTCGGAGTAGCTATTAAAGTCCATGGAGAAGAAATAAAAACTTTGAGGTTCGCCGATGACATTGCAATTCTGTCAGAGACAGCAAAGAACTTGGAACAGTCAGAGACAGCAAAGAACTTGGAAGAGCAGTTGAACGGAATGGACAGTGTCCTGAAAGTAGGGTATAAAATGAACATCATCAAAAGCAAAACAAGGATAATGGAATGTAGTCGAATTAAGTCGGGTGATGCTGAGGGAATTAGATTAGGAAATGAGACACTTAAAGTAGTAAAGGAGTTTTGCTATTTGGGGAGCAAAATAACTGATGATGGTCGAAGTAGAGAGGATATAAAATGTAGACTGGTAATGGCAAAGAAAGCGTTTCTGAAGATGAAAAATTTGTTAACATCTAGATTTAAATGTCAGGAATTCGTTTCTGAAAGTATTTGTATGGAGTGTAGCCATGCATGGAAGTGAAACATGGATGATAAATAGTTTAGACAAAAAGAGAATAGAAGCTTTCGAAATGTGGTGCTACAGAAGAATGCTGAAGATTAGATGGGTAGATCACATAACTAATGAAGAGGTATTGAATAGAACTGGGGAGAAGAGGAGCTTGTGGCACAGCTTGACTACGAGAAGGTATCGGTTGGTAGGACATGTTCTGAGACATCGAGGGATCACCAATTTAGTACTGGATGGCAGAGTGGAGGGTAAAAATCGTGGAGGGAGACCAAGAGATGAATACACTACGCAGATTCAGAAGGATGTAGGCTGCAGTAGGTACTGGGAGATGAAGAAGCTTGCACAGGATAGAGTAGCATGGAGAGCTGCATCAAACCAGTCTCAGGACTGAAAACCATAACAACAACACATGAAATGCCACATGACTATTGAATGATGTTTTTATGCTTTGCTTTACATAGTTGCATATTTCATTTGATATCTGGCTTCCAGCTGTGTTGCAGCATTGATTTTATAAAATGAAATTAAATGCATTTGCTAATGTGAACACTTTCTGTCAACAAATCTATTAAATAACAATTTTATGATCCACATTCTTCGAGAAAGGAGCACTTGTTAAGGAAAGAACAATAAGAAGGGACTAATAGCAGCAACTGCATACATAATTTTCATTTCAACTACTTGGTAATTTTTTTGATAAAATGAGTTGTTGTGGTGCACCACTTTAATGACATAGACACTAAGATGTGAATAGACGTTTCCCTTATCTGCATTGTTCTCTTTAGTGTACTATTTTTTCTGCTTGAGCTATGTCATATTTAGGTATAAGTTATTGCATTTGCTGTTGCTGTTTGCCAGGCATAGTGCTACTGAATTTCACTTTGTATTACTCTGTTAAGCCAGTTTTCTACTGATTTATTTTTCTTGTTGCTGCACATTGGCTCATATTAGTTGTAATATTGCATTTGCTTTGCTAATTTATATTTATTGCTACTAGCTTTGCCAATTTGCATTTTTTTTAGGGCCATTGCTGTTTGTGTTTATCGTTTTGTGCTGCTGCATTGCCTTGTTCCTTAGTTTATACATCTGAGCTCAGTAGATTTAAGTTAACTAAAGAGGGGGTAGGCTATATAAGAGAATGAGTTGCGATGAGTTGGAAGAAATGCATAGAGAAGTTATGCGAAAATAGTTTTTTTAAAAAAAGGGTACTGTACAATGAAGAATAATTATTTTGGAAGAGGATATGAATAGATTACAGAGAGCAGGTATACATAGGACTTTTTGGGAATAATGATGAACGAAGGGAGATCTCCAAGAAGTATAGAAAGTTTTGTTTGCAAAATACAGCAGTAAAACAAACCTTGTCCTTTCCTTTTGTGTTATTCCGCTATGTGTTTGTGTACCCTTGTGTATTTGTGGTCTTCCTGTCTTTGTGTGTTTATCCGATAAGAGTTATGCTGTAGAATTTTTCTAATGGTGTGTTATTCACTTTGTAAAGAAGTTAAGACATTATTTGTTCTGTTCTGGTTTAATGCTCATGTGTGAAATTAATGTTTCGAAAACTATTCTCATTGTTTTATTTATTTATTTATGTCATAAGTTTATTTCTATTCTTTTGTAAAGCCCATATTACTACAAATGTTATCTGTACTATTATGTTCTTTAATGATGTATTTTGTACCTTTGTAATTGTTTTCTTATGTTGTAATTTTATAATTGTATAGACACCAGTTCTTCAAATTAAGTTTCATTTCAGTGTACACGTTTCTGTTGGTCATAGTATATGCACAATATATGAGAAGTTGGGACTGTTAGTGTTTGCACATGTGTTAATAATTCAGCAAGGGACTGGTTAACAGCATTGCTGGTTCTTAGGACAATTCCAAAAACTTTGTGAGTGCACAAGTGGTGGTTTATGGACTTGATATATTGTCTGCAAGACTCTTCAGTAGTGATTGTGCACCTGCACAGTCGCAACAGATGGCTGCTGGCCATCTCTAAAAGGACTGCAGTGGGTCTGTACCTTTGATGGCCCACCAATACCATACTCTCTACCAGGACTACAGTGGGTCTGCTCTGTGATGACCTACCTACCAATATTCTTTAACTTCGACTGACTCTGCTGTGGGTTTTGCTCTGTTGTGGACCATTACCTGTCTGCATGTCAAGAGTCAGCATTATCTTTCTGTTGGAAGGACAACACTACTACTTCAAGAATGTGTGGAAATCCACTACTTCTGTGTGCATTTTCTTTTACTGCTCAGACTTTGTGCATAAAATTGTAATTAATACTGTGATGAATGATCAGGACTGTCTTTATGAGAACAATTTTTGCTTTTGACCAACAGTGCATCAGTAAGTATGTGCATTTGATATCTTTGTTATTATAATTATGAAAAATTTTATGAAATCATTTTTGGTCACCGCGCAAAACAATTTGTAAAATTTTTTGTGGGGAGCATGGGGGCTATGTAAGTAGGCTGTTTAGGTTTTTATGTTGGTAACACCATGTAGCGCTCTGTATCAAAATCACTGGCTGTGCTGTGTGCAGTCTGTGGCTGGTTGGCATTGTTGGAATATTCGCTATTGTAGTGTTGGTGTTGGATGTGAACAGTGCGTAGCGTTGTGCAGTTGGAGGTGAGCCACCAGCAGTGGTGGATGTGGGGAGGGGGATGGCAGAGTTTAGAGAGCGGACGATCTGGACGCGTGTGTCCGTCAGAAAAACGAAATTTGTAAGACAGGATGTCACGATATATATATATATATATATATATATATATATATATATATATATATATATATATATATATATAATGACTTTTGAACACTATTAAGCTAAACACATTGTTTGTTCTCTATCAAAATCTTTCATTTGCTAACTACGCCTATCAGTAGTTAGTGCCTTCAGTAGTTAGAATCTTTTATTTAGCTGGCAGTAGTGGCGCTCGCTGTATTGCAGTGGTTCGAGTAACGAAGATTTTTGTGAGGTAAGTGATTCATGAAAGGTATAGGTTATTGTTATTCAGGGCCATTCTTTTGTAGGGATTATTGAAAGCCAGATTGCGTTGCGCTAAAAATATTGTGTGTCAGTTTAGTGATAATCAGAATAAGTAAAGAGAGAAATATCTGAGTACGTTCAGTTCGGCTCGCTGTTTGAAAATCAAATAACGTAAGGTATTTACCAGCACAGTAATTCATTAATTTTTCTATGGGGACGTTTCAACCGTCCTATCACACTTCCTTGGGGTACTCTGGAAATTACCGTTACATCTGTCGATTTCGTTTCGTTAAGGGTGACGTGATGAGTTTTATCTGCAAGGATGTCTTGAATACAATCGTAAATCAAGTGGGACACTCGATAAGATAGTATTTTCTTCACTAAACAGCTGTTCGCTTTTCCTGTCTTGTTGGGATTTTACGTATTTTGATGTTTGCTGTTTGTGGCTTTCGATGTGTATGTGTGGTTAAATGAGTCTGTTATGTTTTTATTCACAACGACAGATGGTTTCGGTTTACTTTAACAATTTGATTGTTTATGCTAGAATGTATTATACCTTTTAAGTTACGCGAGATTTTCGTGCATAACACTAGTGCCGTCTCTCGTTAGATGTGTTCCGTAGCGCAAGCTTCATCTGTTTGACACTAGGACACAGCTAAAATTTGTTTCCTATTTTCTATTTTACGTAGATGTTCTTAAATGGTTTTGATATGTTTTATTTATTAAGACAGAAGGTTTGAATTAGCACAACTTTTAATAATTTTGATGTGCATGTGTATGTATTCTTGTGTTTTAATGTACGCGAGTGTCTCGCGCATACCGCAAGTGCCCTCTCTCGGTGAAACTGTTTGCCCTAGGGCTTTCACACCCTCTTCACACTAATTCACAGGCGAGGTAATGATGATATGCTGAGTTCGCATCAATCATCTGTCCATAATTATGTTTTATAAATGGAGATGAGGTTTAACTACGACGACGCCTTTGGCACAATTGTTTTATATATCTCCACTGCAGGATGTGACTAAAAGTTTTTGTTCTTGTAATACTCTGGTAATTTTACAGTTACTTAAGCTATAGTGTTTTCCTTTCCCGTCGTCTGTCCAGGTTCCTCCCCATCGGCCCTCGGCTGTGGTATATCATATTTGTGAAAATTTTTAGTGCAGTGTTCAAGTGAATGTTCAGTGTTGTTCGACTTTCCAAAGTGTTGCGAACAGAAACCATGCTGTCGCTGGGTGTAAATTTTACATCTCTTGCGAAGAGAAACCAGATTGTCACCGTGTTTTTTTTAATTGTACGTCTATTCTTTTACCTGTCTGCTTCTTATGTATTTTATTAGTATCATCAACCCTTTGTTTTATGTTTTAAGTTCCACGATTTCCCGCCATTCTACCATTTAAGTCTCCGATTTTATCGCCTGTTTTTATTATTTATAATCTCCATCTTTTTAAAACAAATTTTGTAGGCTGAAGAGCGTCGTACTAAGCTGCTGCCAGCCCGCCCCCGTAGGGGGGAATCGAAACTCAATAAAGGAAAAAAAATCTTTCTCAGTTCCGATGCTAAGTTTTTGCTAATGAAGGTGTCTTCCTGTTCAGGTGTATTTTACTTCTGATGAAGGTATCTTTAGATGTACCGAAACCGTGATCAAGAATTTTAATAAATCTTTATCCTGCAACTGTTTGTCTGTTATCATTTACCGTGAAGAATTTCAACAGCTGCTGTTTCAGAAATGTTTAAAATCTTGAAAATCCAACGTCTTTGAAAAACATATGATCTGAACAGGTAGGTGGTACTGATTGTGGTGAATTACTGAGTTTTTACTGAAATTATATTCCAAGTTAAGTTTTGCTTTTCAAAACATCTGACAATCGAAATTACATTACTCAGAAAAATTACATCGTTTTCACTAATTGATTCACAAACAATAAGATTTATACAGCAGGTATTATCTAGCCTTACTAAAATGACATAAATACAAATCATCAAATTACATACACTTGCGTTAACAAATTTTAGAAACATTAGGAAAAGGAAATATCTAAATAGCTTTTTCATCAAATGAGTTTATATACATTCTGGGTTTCTCAATAATTGCAGATTATCAGCCAGCTGATCTACACTAACGCGCTGGCAAAACGAGTCATAAATATTTAACATCTTTACCTTGCTTGCAAGAAGACTTCTGCTTACGTGTTCTCTTACTTCCTACATTAATGTAATTACTACATTAATGTAACGCTTGGTGGCTTCACAGAGCACACCACAAAAACTGCCTCTTCCATCCTCTATCGCTTAACTACAGCTACCTACTGCTGCCTGCTCTCTTACTCCAACACTGACATCTCAGACCAGAAGTAGTATCTTTGGGTCTGCGGTCGTGCGCAGTCAGCAAGCCGCTTTATGAAGCGTATCAGAAACATGCATCGTTTATAAAACAATAATTTTATTTTAGTTTACATTAATATTACTATCATATTCGGGTGCCACATACAAGTGTGCTCCAGTAGAGTCCTTTCACCAAGAATGAAGCAAAACCAAGTTATTTTGACCAGTTACTGGCCAAAAGCAGTGCTCTTACCATAGTTGTAGCTCTCTTACGCCAATTTTTTTCCATTCTTTATTGCTGTGCCGTAAATATTCCTTACTGTTCTTGCAAGATAACGCAGCCAAAATAAAATTGCAGGGGGCAGTATTATAAATAACTCTCTAGCCAATTTACCTTCCAGATTAACAGTAGGCATAATTGTATAAGAATGCGTTAAGACATTGATGTTAGTTGATCTTGATACAACCTTCTTGGTACAGCTCATTTCAACCGTTCCTTTCACCTATGTTTTCTCTTCAAATCCCGATTGGTCGAAACTGAAAACAAACTCCTCACTGAACGATGGGATAAGTTTTTTTTATCTTGTCTACAAATTTTTCGGTTGTTATTGTTGTGGTCTTCAGTCCAGCTCTCCATGCTACTCTATCCTCTGCAAGATTCTTCATCTCCCAGTACCTACTGCAGCCTACATCCTTCTGAATCTGCTTAGTATATTCATCTCTTCTTCTCCCTCTACGATTTTGACCCTACACACTGCCCTCCAGTACTAAATTGGGGATTCCCTGATGTCTCAGAACCTGACCTACCAACCGATCCCTTCTTCTAGTCACGTTGTGCCACAAACTCCTCTTCTACCCAATTCTATTAAATACCTCCTCATTAGTTATGTGATCTACCCATCTAATCTTCAGCATTCTTCTGTAGCACCTCATTTCGAAAGCTTCTATTCTCTTCTTCTCTTATCTATTTATCGTCCATGTTTCACTTCCATACATGGCTACAATCCATGCAAATACTTTCAGAAACGACTTTCTGACACTTAAATCTATACTCGATGTTAAAAAATTTCTCTTCTTCAGAAACACTTTCCTTGTCATTGCCAGTCTACATTTTATATCCTCTCTACTTCGACCATCATCAGTTAGTTTGCTCCCCAAATAGCAAAACTCCTTTACTACTTTAAGTGTCTCATTTCCTAATCTAATTCCGGCAGCAACACCCGACTTAATTCGACAACATTCCATTACCCTCGTTTTGTTTTTGTTGAGGTTCATCTTATACCCTCCTTTCAAGACACTGTCCATTCCGTTCAACTGCTCTTCCAAGTTCTTTGCTGTCTCTGACAGAATTACAATGTCATCGTCGAACCCCAAACTTTTTATTTCTTCTCCATGGATTTTAATATCTACTCCGAACTTTTCTTTTGTTTCCTTTACTGCTTGCTCAATATACAGATTGAATAACATCGGGGATAGGCTACAACCCTGTCTCACTCCCTTCCCAACCACTGCTTCAGTTTCATGCCCGTCGACTCTTATAACTGCCATCTGGTTTCTGTAGAAATTGTAAATAGCCTTTCGCTCCCTGTATTTTACCTATGCCACATTCAGAATTTGAAAGAGAGTATTCCAGTCAGCATTGTCAAAAGCTTTCTCTAAGTATACAAATGCTAGAAACGTAGTTTTGCCTTTCCTTAATCTTTCTTCTAAGATAAGTCGTAGGGTCAGTATTGCCTCACGTGTTCCAACATTTCTACGGAATCCAGACTGATCTTCCCCGAGGTCGGCTTCTACCAGTTTTTCCATTCGTCTGTAAAGAATTCGCGTTAGTATTTTGCTGCTGTGACTTATTAAACTGATAGTTCGGTAATTTTCACATCTATCAACACCTGCTTTCTTTGGTACTGGAATTATTATATTCTTCTTGAAGTCTGAGGGAATTTTGCCTGTCTCATACATCCTGCTCACCAGATGGAAGAGTTTTGTCAGGACTGGCTCTCCCAAGGCTGTCAGTAGTTCTGTTGGAATGTTGTCTACTCCTGGGGCCTTGTTTCGACTTAGGTCTTTCAGTGCTCCGTCAAACTCTTCACTCACTATCATATCTCCCATTTCATCTTCATCTACATCCTCTTCCATTTCCATAATATTGTCCTCAAGTACATCGCCCTTGTATAGACCCTCTATATACTCCTTCCACCTTTCTGCTTTCACTTCTTTGCTTCGAACTGGGTTTCCATCTGAGCTCTTGATGTTCATGCAATTGGTTCTCTTATCTCCAAGGTCTCTTTAATTTTCCTGTAGGCAGTGTCTATCTTACCCCTCGTGAGATAAGCCTCTACATCCTTACATTTGTCCTCTAGCCATCCCTGCTTAGCCATTTTGCACTTCCTGTCGATCTCATTTTTGAGACGTTTATATTCCTTTTTGCCTGCTTCACTTACTGCATTTTTGTATTTTCTCCTTTCATCAATTAAATTCAGTATCTCTTCTGTTGCCCAAGATTTCTACTAGTCCTCGTCTTTTTACCTAGATAAATTCTGCAATTTGCTGTGTATTGTCAAGTTCACGGTGCGAGTTAATGGTTTGTTGTGCACATTTCTTGAAAGTTGACAATATCCGTTTTGTATGAAATTTCGCTACCTTCCGTCTTCCAAGTCTGTAGCAGTATTTGACTTTATAAAGTCCTGTACTGCTTTTCTTGAAATTACAGTAATCTGTGTTGCACGCAGCAATTTGTGCTGCGTAACGTATTAAGTCACTATCATGCACATCCTGTAAATTGTACCTAGCATTCTTGAAACGCCAAACACCAGTTTTTGTAACAAGTGCGTCTTGTTCTCTCTTGAATATATGTACTTACTCTTATACACTACACGGCCATATTGCTGCGGCCTTACTCGAAATCTGCTGATAACTGTTTCTTTACTATGCTGCGGATGATCTTTCTTGTATGTAATTGCGCCTAGTGCCCGCATGTTGGACATCGGTTGTCCTTTACTACACTTCTCTGGAGGCGGGATTTATGGCTCCCTGTCCGATACCTGTTTTAGTATCACTTTCACTGGTTAGACGCGTATCGGTCTCATTGTACACATGTACATTTTCGCACAGTCGAGTGTATGCGACACCACACATTCCACTGACTCATCTTCCAGAAGCGCTAATCTTTCAACTGCCACTTCTTTCCCACTCTGTGAAATCCCTTGGGTTCCTTTCTGACGAAAGGTCGGCTTGGACAACTGTTGTAGATATAATGTAATGTTGTCTTTGGTTATCGTTACCATTGCTCTGTTTTGTATCAACACCACTGGCACTGTAGCACTGCTAGTAGATTAGGCAGTTTTGCTACGCTCCATAGCCTCATGCTGTGCTCGCCATTGGAGATCTCCAGTCCCGCCACCTGTTGCCATTAGCAGCCAATATTGTGGTTGCGTGGTAGAGAATATTTGGGGCGTCGAATACCTAAACATCATTGGCTTTTTGCGACGTCGCACTCAAGGAGTTCCTTGTTAGACTGGCTTCGCGCCACTCCAGCACTACTGCCTCTTACGGCTCACACTGTACAGCCACAGCTGACTGCCTACCGCTCCCAGCTCGGCTGCGGCGGCACGCTCGTCCATCTCCTGACCTGCTTCCAAGGTACCTCTGGATGTGAAGAAAATAGATCTTGCGTTTCGACACGACACAATACTACGGTACTGCTCTCCTTACCTCGATGCCCTCAAGTTTGCACTGAGTACTGCTTGATTCATTTGGGAGTTTTGGTTTGTGGCTGTGTTAGTTGTCCGTTAACACTGATACAGAGCAGAGCTATTGACAGGTTTACTAATGAAGAGGTGGCCAATATACACCTCGTATCTGGGTCCATGAAATGCAATGGGAGAGTTATGCACCGACGGCAACGGCAACCACGTCGCAGTGCTCTTGCATCTGTACATAGGCGCCTATGAGAAGCTGGATCCTTCTGTGGTCAAATCGAAGGCACCGGCTGTGTGAGGTATGCTAGGTCTCTCGACGTGGAAGAGAAGGTGTTACACACCAATGGTGACAAACCTGTGTCTAGTAGTCGGTGCGGTTCACAACCTGCACACAAGTCAATCAACTTTTTTGAGAGCGTTACATGAACAACGATTGCAGCCATACCATACACAGAAGGTGCAATCACTGCAGCCAGCGGACTTCCAGTTTCAAATTAGTTCCTGCAGCAATGAGCAGGAAACTGCAATTTTCTTGCTGTAGGACTCACCCACTCTTGGGATAATAATCGTCTCTGCTGGCGTAAGCTGTCGCCAGCACACATGTCGGCAAAGATGAAGCGAAGATCGATAGTAGGCGCTGGATCAAGCGCGTCTGTCACGAGAGACGCCAGAGACACACCGACAAGCAACAGAGCGCCAACGCCCTCTCGACAGCACGTATTTTGGCCGCCGCCGCTGACTGAAAGGGCTCACTGACTCACTGACTGACTCTTCCAGTTGGGTGTCTGTCATTCATTCGCAGAGCGGGCCCAGTTTACATCACAGGATCCCCCAGGCTGTGGCTAAGCCATGTCTCCACAATATCCTTTCTTTCAGGAGTGCTAGTTCTGCAAGGTTCGCAGGAGAGCTTCTGTAAAGTTTGGAAGGTAGGAGACGAGGTACTGGCAGAAGTAAAGCTGTGAGGTCGGGGCGTGAGTCGTGCTTGGGTAGCTCAGTTGCTAGAGCACTTGCCCGCGAAAGGCAAAGGTCCCAAGTTCGAGTCTCGGTCGGGCAAACAGTTTTAATCTGCCAGGAAGTTTCATATCAGCGCACACTCCGCTGGAGAGTGAAAATCTCATGTGTTCCGTTATGTTTGTGAGCGTGTGTTGACTGGAAGACAGGGCGGGAGCGCTCTAGGCAAAAACAGCCATCGTTCCAAATAGGACATGTGGAGAGACTGTATGGAAGTGAGGGGAGTGCTGGGCAGTACGAGAGAGGACACAGGGGAGAGTTCTAGACAGTGCGGCGCGAGGGACAGTCGCGGGAAAGACTTTGAGAGTGGAGCAGTTTTGCACATGGTAGTGGGAGATAGAAGTATTTCGTAGTGCTGTCTTGTGCACTTGAGATATTTGTGGCTTCTGCAGTGAAGACGTAGTATGCGTTTCGAAGTGGATATCTCGCGACCTATGTCGTTTATCGCCGGCCGCGGTGGCGTAGCGGTTCTAGGCGCTCAGTCCGGAACCGCGCTGCTGCTACGGTCGCAGGTTCGAATCCTGCTTCGGGTTTGGATGTGTGTGTCGTCCTTAGGTTAGTTAGGTTTAATTAGTTCTAAGTTCTAGGGAACTGATGACCACAGATGTTAAGTCCCATAGTGCTCACAGCCCTTTGAACCATTTTTTTGTTGTTGCTCACAACTAATTACGTGAAGTACGAATCTATTGTTTCCCTGTTATTCAACTTATCTTTCATTTAATTGCTGGACCATCGACACCAATAAGTGTTTTACAGTAATAAAGGGCATTCTTGAAGGTACTTCTGCTATCGTACCCATTATTTAAAGTCGTTAAAATAGTACCTGCAGAATTTATTTAATTGCAATCTTTCCTTTATAAATTTCTATATAACATTCAAAATTCACAATTGCCGAGGGATAGGAACCGTCGGCCGTTCGATTCATGTGTATATTCGTATTATATACTCAGTATTTGGCTTGTAATTCGGCAACTACGTATCCCAGCCGTAGACAACTAAACCAGCCAAAACTTTTAATATTTCAACTTTGAGTTAGAGGTTACGTAGTTGAGGGCCACCAACACCTCATTTATTAATCGAAATCCCGCAAGATGCAGTAAAACAAAATTAAGTATTACTTCTTTTATTCCTCAGAATATACCTTGTCGCCGTGTCTTCCGCGGCGGCTGGTTGTTTCATAATCCAGAAGCACACTTAGGGCTGACGAAGAACACTATATCAGCTCTGAGCACAGCCCTTTGACTCAGAATGTGGCGGGTTGCCCACTCGTTGGCTCTTCCTACCAGCTGGTCTGCTACCGATGAGGAGATGACTTCAGCGTGTGTATGTTGACTCGCACGTCGTCCTGAGAGTGCTCTGTCCCTCTCAGGTCACTGCCCATGTCGTCTCCTTAGATGGATCACTTTTTTGGGTGGTATGATGTGTTGGTTGCTGATCCTGGGCCGCCAGCTTGGCAGGTTGACTGACGTGAGCGATGGTCATGTTTCAGAGCAGTTGTGCCCTGAATTGGAAAGGTGTTGGTAGACATATGGATTGCTCACCAATGGCGGCTTCAGTACTAGATGTTGGTTTGCAGTCAGCTGTGGCTACGGATCAGTGGTCATCACATCAGGCAGCAAGGGTGTGGTCAATACTGGAACAATCTCATACAGTAATCAGATAAGAGTGCAAACGACATTAATGCAATCGATCCTACTGACTGGCTGACTCGAGGCTCTTGGGCTGGAGTATTTATGGCTGCGAGTAGCGGCTTTGCTGTACGACGTCGTCTGTAATGACCGAATCCGTCTAGGTCATTACGAATTGTCAGCTGTTTTCAGTTATGGAATATTGACTTAATAGAATTGTTTCAGTCTCGTAACTGCTTCATCAGACCTCTGTAGGTGCAGCTGCGTCCTACCTAGTGCTCCTTACACAATGTTACGAGAATAATGGATGCAGGTTGGTCTTACCGTTTTCCGCTGAGCTAGCTGGCTCTCACACTCAGAAGTGTTGATGTCGCACTCTCAGTGACTGACGAAACACGTCGAAATCCTTACGCCCAGCAGCCAGTTCATGTTGCTTGAGCAATGTCGGGCTGCTGATCCTATTGATAGGCATTTTGCATGAAGGTATGGGCTGGTATTGTCAACGAGTTTTTGATGAGACCTTACCTTCTTTCCGTTACACCGAATAGAGTCTTGCACAAAGAAGCGTTTCGTTTTAATATGTCGTCTCACAGTTTCTAGAAATGAGCTTATGTCGTTTCACCATGACTTGGTGCCGGCACACTTTGCACTCGATGTTAGGGACCACACTGAAGTACAGTTTGTGGTCGTGTTTCGTGGCCGGCTCGATCATCAGACGTGACGCCGATGGATTACTTCTTCCTCTGAGGAGCACGTGAAGAGCCTACTTTACTTAACTCCGGTCGGCAGTTGCAGGGACCTGACTACCAGGATTATCGCAACAGTGGAAGTAGGGCTCTGAACTCTTGGAATTCTTTAGCGTGTAACGCAGTCGGTGGTGCAGCACTGTACATTCTGCCGTGATCATGCTGGCCGAAGTTTCTAACAGTCCATGTAAGGGAACAGTTCTGCATTTGCTTGGGACTGTACGCTGACAGAACAGACTTAGTTCACAGTGATAAAAGTGTGCTTGTTTCGTCTGCTGGTTACTGCATTACTCTGCGTTGTGCATTGTACAAATAGTCATTGCATGTTACAGGCTTCTTCACTGTTGTGAAGATATTTTCATAGAAACAAGGATGATGGAGTTAACAAACAGAATAAATCATTATTGCGCAGTTGCTCGGTATTGAGTCGCATGAAGCGGTGTATCCCTTACGGCAAAATACTTCGAAAGCATCCATGATAACCTCTGAACGTTTATCGACGGAGTTACACAGTGTGAGCCACGTCAGACGTTAACACCACTTTTACGTACAATTCCAGGCATCGAAACGAGGTTTTCGGCAAGTGATGAAATGAAATGGCGTGTGACGAGGGCTTCCCGTCGGATAGACCGCTCGCCTGGTGCAAGTCTTTCGATTTGACGCCACTTCTGCGACTTGCGCGTCGATGGGGATGAAATGATGATGATTACGACAACACAACACCCAGTCCCTGAGCGGAGAAAATCTCCGACCCAGCCGGGAATCGAACCCGGGCCCTCAGGATTGACAGTCTGTCGCGCTGACCACTCAGCTACCGGGGGCGGACTTCGGCAAGTGTTAATACGGTAGGGGGCACGTACTTTGGTTTGTGGCAATGAGTCTTAACTCTAGTGTCGATCGAGATATTGAAGCAAGTATTATTTTTGAAATACAATTATATACTTTTTAACTGCATACGAAACCGCTTGAAAAGACGAATACAGAGATATAATATTAGTTAATGTTGAGGCTGGAACTCTTTGCAATAGAATCGGAGAAACGTACCAAAATTGGAAAGCACTGACTAGAATCAGCTACTGCAGTATACCAGGTGTAGAAGTATGAAACCGGAATTCCCCTATAGATGTTACAAGCCGTCAGTGTAGGGTAGAGAGCCTAGTGTAGGACCTGTGAGACCGTGTCTGCAGCGCCATGTGCTTCCAGTAACGGCTGGCGACGAAGGTCAACACACAGTAACCCAAGTTCCATACATCGGCATCTGTTTAGAACCCGTAAACATGTCGAATTGTGTGCCTACGAACTACGATTTGCGGACAGCATTGGTTTTTTCGTTATCATTCGAAGAAAACTGCTGCAGAATCGCTTCGAATGCTTGAAGCTTTCGGCGAACAGGCTATTGGGAAAACACAGTGTTTAGAGTGGTTCAAAAAATTGAAGAGTAGTGATTCTGATGTGAGAAATGACGAGCGTGGGAAACTACCAAAAAAGTTCGAAGACAACGAATTTCAGGCCTTATTGCGTGAAGCTGATACTCAAACTCAACAGCAACTCGCAGAACAATTGAATGTGACGCAGAAAGCCGTTTTTCTTCGGTTGAAAGCTATGGGAAACGTGCAGAAAGTGGGAAAATGGGTTCCACATGAACTGAATGAAAGATAGCAAGCAAACCGAAAAACCACTTGTGAAATGCTGCTGCCGGCCGCGGTGGTCTAGCGGTTCTGGCGCTGCAGTCCGGAACCGTGGGACTGCTACGGTCGCAGGTTCGAATCCTGCCTCGGGCATGGGTGTGTGTGATGTCCTTAGGTTAGTTAGGTTTAAGTAGTTCTAAGTTCTAGGGGTCTTATGACCTAAGATGTTGAGTCCCATAGTGCTCAGAGCCATTTGAACCATTTTTTTGAAATGTTGCACACCGTTTACGAAAGAAAGTCGTTTCTCCATCGAATAGTGATAGGCGATGAAAAACGATCCATTGAAATCCACTGCAAGACTAGATCGCTTTGGAAAGAAGACAATGACATGTGTTTGGTGGGATCAGAAGGGTGGTATCTATTACGAGCTGCTAAAACCTAGTGAAACCGTTAACACCGATCGCTACAAACAGCAAGTGATTGATTTAAATCGAGCATTACGTGAAAAACGACCAGAATATGGAAAAAGGCAACGCAGTCATATTGTTCCTTGATAACGCCCCATCACATACAGCAAAACGCGTCAGGGAAACGATCGAGGCGTTCAGTTGAGAAATACTAGGGCATGCGGCTTATTCCCCATACTTGGTTACGTTCGATTTGCATCACTGAGTCACTCTCTCGCTGAACAACGCTTCAATTCGTGTGAAGAGGTACGAAAGTGGCTCGCTGACCGGTTCGCTTCAAAAGAAGAACTGCCTTTTTGGCGTGGCATTCGTAGACTGCCGGAGAGGTGGGAGAAATGTATAAATAGCAATGGAGATTATTTTGAATGAAATATTGTTTATTAGTTTCAAGCAACAGACGTGTAATTATTGCAACCAAATTCCAGTTTCATAATTCTACACCTGCTAAACATAGCCAAGCGGAGTTATCATTACAGACTCCGTCATTATATGCAGCAAGACGGGCCTATGCTACTAAGATCAAACCTCATTTCCTACATGACATTGAGACAGGGCCAGCTAAGATTTTTGTCTATGGAACTACGGGATATGGTACCTTCTGGTGCATCAAATGCGGCTTAAGAAAACTATTTGAAATGTGTGTACTTCTCTAGGTTTTTATGGAAACAACTACAGTTTCGTGAGGCAGTTTTCCATTTAAACCCTCCATGTTGCTGCTTATGAGGCAAAGTCAAAATTTCGGTCCTCCGTACTTCGTAATAATAAACAGGACTGTTCACGTAAAAAAAGAAACTTCTTTGTTAACTTTCTTAGATATGAAAGAAAACCTGATCTGTCGTTGTCTGCAAACGTCTGAGTGCTTCGGACAAATGTGTCTGTAGATACTACTCGAAACTGTAATTAGACAGACACACTTCTACATACACTAAATGTTTTATTCAGAATGACTGACGACGTGTCCCCCACGCACTAGTGACCTAATGATTCGCGCTTGTGCCTGGTGTGACAGACAGCGACGATCAGGATAGGCATCGCTATACCGCTGTGGCGTTTCGATAGCATTTCTGTGACATTCGCTGCATAAAAGAAGAATGTCTGACTTCTCCTCATTGGTGTAGACGTTGAAGGAGAAATTACCTGCCGATAGTCGACACAATTACTGTTAGTTCTGCAGTGAAGACAAGTAAACAGACGAAAAACATGATAAAACGGATAGTCTGGTATGAGCTTATTTACACTGAAGAGCCAAAGAAACTGGTACACCTGCCTAGTATCGTGTAGGGCTCCGCAGCACGCAAAAGTGCCGCAACGACGTCGCATGGACTGGACTAGTGTCTGAAGTAGTGGTGGCGGGAAAAATGGTTCAAATGGCTCTGAGCACTATGGGACTTAACATCTGAGGTCATCAGTCCCCTAGAACTTAGAACTACTTAAACGAGCTGACCTAAGGACTTCACACACATCCATACCCGAGGCAGGATTAGAACCTGCGACCGTAGCGGTCGCGCTGTTCCAGACTGAAGCGCCAAGACCGCTCGGCCACACCAGCCGGCGTGCTGGAGGGAATTGACATGAATCCTGCAGGGCTTTCCATAAATCCGTAAGAGTACAAGGGGCGGAGATCGCTTCTGAACAGCACGTTGCAAGGCATCCCAGATATGCTCAATAATGTTCATGTCTGGGGCGTTTGGTGGTCAGAGGAAGTGTTCAAACTCAGAAGAGCGTTCCTGGAGCCACTCTGTAGCAATTCTGGACGTGTGGGTTGTCGCATTTCCCTGCTGGAATTACCCGAGACCATCGGAATACACAATAGACATCAATGGATGCATGTGATCGGACTGAATGCTTACGGACGGGTCACCTGTCAGAGTCGTGTCGAAACGTATCAGGGACCCCATATCACTCCAACTGCACACGTCCTACATCATTACAGAGCGTCTACCAGCCTGAACAGTCTCCTACTGACATGCAGGGTCCATGGATTCATGAGATTGTCTCCATACACGTACACGTCCATCCGCTCGATACAATTTGAAACGAGACTCGTCCGACCAGGCAACATGTTTCCAGTCATCAACAGTCCAATGTGGGTGTTGAGGGACCCAGGTGAGGCGTAAAGGTTTGTGTCGTGCAGTCATCAAGGGTATACAAGTCGGCCTTCGCTCCGAAAGCCCATATCGATGATGTTTTGTTGAATGGTTCGCGCGCTGACACTTGTTGGTGGCCCAGCATTGAAATCTGCTGCAATCTGCGGAAGGGTTGCACTTCGGTCACGTTGGACAATTCTCATCAGTCGTCGATGGTCCAGTTCTTGCACGATCTTTTTCCTGCCGCAGCGATGTCGGAGATTACATGTTTTACCGGATTCATGATATTAGCAGTTGTTGTTGTTGTTGTGGTCTTCAGTCCTGAGACTGGCTTGATGCAGCTCTCCATGCTACTCTATCCTGTGCAAGCTTCTTCATCTCCCAGCACCTACTGCAACCTACATCCTTCTGAATCTGCTTAGTGTATTCATCTCTTGGTCCCCGCCTACGATTTTTACCCTCCACGCTGCCCTCCAATACTAAATTGGTGATCCCTTGATGCCTCAGAACATGTCCTACCAACCGATCCCTTCTTCTGGTCAAGTTGTGCCACAAACTTCTCTTCTCCGCAATCCTATTCAATACTTCCTCATTAGTTATGTGGTCTACCCATCTAATCTTCAGCATTCTTCTGTAGCACCACACACGGGAAATCCCCACTTCATCGCTACCTCAGAGATGTCCGACCGTTCGTGCGCCGACTATAACACCGGTTTAAAACTCCCTTCAATCATGATAAGCTCCCATTACAGCAACAGTAATCAATCTAACAACTGCGCGAGAAACTTGTTGTCATATGGGTTTTGCCGACCGCAGCGCCGTGTTCTGCCTATTTACATACCTCTGTATTTGAATGCGCATGCCTGTACCAGTTTCTTTGGCGATTCAGTGTATAATCGTATGAGTCGGGTAAGTGTTTGAAATTAGATCGGTTCAAATGTCTATGAGCACTATGCATCTTAACTTCTGAGGTCATCAGTCGCCTAGAACTTAGAACTAATTAAACCTAACTAACCTAAGGACACCACACACCTCCATGCCCGAGGCAGGGTTTGAACCTGCGACCGTAGCGGTCGCTCGGTTCCAGACTGTAGTGCCTGGAACCGCACTGCCACTCCGGCCGGCCGTTTGAAATGAAATGAGACCCAAGTTTTCTTTGAACCATTCAGTAATCGTATCGTCTGACTTGGGAGGTCGGTAAAAGGATCCAATTATTATTGTATTCCGGTTGTCAAGAATGACCTCTACACATACTCACAGGAATTATTTACTTCAACTTTACTACAAGATAGACCACTTTTAGCAGCAACAAACACACCACTACCAACTGTATTTAGCCTATGCTTTCTGAATACCGTTAGGTCCATCACAAAAATTTCGGCTGAACATATCTCAGACTTTAGCCAGATTTCAGTGCCTACAATGGTTTGAGCATCAGTGCTTCAATTAGCGCTTGGGGCTTGGTTCCTGTATCTGCGTTCTTCCTGTAATCGAGCTGCACGCTTTTCTACTGAAGCCCTTTTTGTTTTCCCCGCAACCGTCTGACCCAAAAAAAAAGTCCAGTCCACGCCACACAGCCTCTACGACCCGTGTAGCTCGCACTTGCGTATAATGGATTCCTGACCTATTTAGCAGAACCCACTTTGTATCGCGCAGTAATCAAGGATACACGAGTGGGCCTTCGGCTCCGGAAGCACATATTGAAGATGTTTCGTCGAATGGTTCGCACATCTGACGCTTGTTGGTGGTCCAGCATTGAAAGCTGCAGCAATTTGCGGAAGGGTTGCACTTCCGTCACGTAGAACGATTCTCTTCAGACGTCGTTGGTCACGTTCTTGCGGGATCTTTTTCTGGCCGCAGCTATGTCGGAGATTTGATGTTTTACCAGATTCCTGATATTCACGGTACACTCGTGAAATGGTCGTATGGGAAAATCCCTACTTCGTCGCTGCCTCGGAGATGCTGTGTCCCATAGCTCGTGCTTAGACTATAACATCACATTCAGAGTCACTTAAATCGTGATAACCTACCATTGTAGCAGCAGTAATCGATGTACCAGCTGCGTCAGACGCATGTCGTCTGCTGCAGGCGCTGCCGACCGCACCGCCGTATTCTGCCTGTTTAGATGTCGCTGTATCTGAATACGCATGTCTATACCAGTTTCTTTGGCGCTTCAGTGAATAACGCAGCAGTCGATTCCGGCCCACTTACGTTTCAGTTTTAGAATATTTCTCGGGTTCTTTAGCGGACAGTTTCATGCATCAGTATTAACAAGCGCTATATCATTGTAAGTTTCTTTCCAAGAGCTGCTGAATGCATTTATGAAGAGTAAATTGTTTCATTAAAGAAATCCGCACTTGTGTCAATATCTCGGTATATGCCAAGAGTTCAGAGCATTATCCATACAAATCCATTACATAAGCCTCAGGATACTATAAACTGCGTAAAACTTCGTTTCTGTATGTGGAATCGTTTACGAAATAAAAGGAGCATTACGTCTTACGTGTCTAACCCTTTACAGATATCAGTACTGGCTCAGCCAGTGCAGCGCCGCGTCCTCCACAGCAGTCAATTAGATCGTGCCAGCCAGTGCGGCGGGCAGCCTGCGGCGATCTGTCCCAGTGTAAACACGTCCACCGCCCTGCGCGGCGTGCAGCCTGTTTTCGGAAACGTATTACGGACGGCTGCGGTGTGAATTTCCTGCGGCGCTCGCGTGTGTTTATCGACAAGCCAATAACTGCTCTTCACTGTCGCTAATGGATTCTGTCGTGTCGCGTGTAACTGGTTTCTCATCCACGTGAAATCCGGACGGGTGAACAAGCGTGGAGCGACGCGGAACGCGTTCCAGGTTAACTGTAATCCCCGCAAGTATTCGACACTGCGCCGAGACTCGCGCAGCGCCTTGTGAGGCCAAACTGGAAGCTGAATGAATAATAATAACAATAAAAACTGTAAAATTTACTCGCAAGCAAGTGGCGTCAAATTGAAAATATTGTGCCAGGCGAAACGCTATTTTCTGTTTCTCTACATAAATACGGCCGTAACTCCGTTTTGTGATCTTTCGTATTTGCCAATGTACTGATATAAGGTGTTGATACGCTGATTTAATTATTTGTACGGTGTGTCCACACATCAAATGATGCTAGATAAAAATATGGAAATTGCCAGTTCTTATTTATTTCATCGTTCAGGCCAAATAAGAAGTAAAAGTTACTGCGTATCAACACAGATTTAGATAATACAGTCGACTTTTCCTAATCAATAATTCTAATTTCTCGATAAATCGAAATAATTGTGTGATTCCTTGTAAATATATTGATAATTAGAAGAAATGATGTACAGGGTCATTCAGCTACTCCTACCAATGGCTTTTATAAGCAGCCTGCGACGCCTTTAAATACCACGCGCAACATTTTCATAATCACATACTCGCTACGCGAAAATTATTAGTCAAATTCAAATGGTTCAAATGGCTCTAAGCACTATGGGACTTACCTTCTGAGGTCATCAGTCCCCTAGACCTAGAACTACTTAAACCTAACTAACCTAAGGACATCACACACATCCATGCCCGAGGCAAGATTCGAACCTGCGACCGTAGCAGGCGCGCTGTTCCGGACTGAAGCGCCTAGAAACGCTGGGTCACAACGGCCGGGTAATTATTAGTCCTACAGAAAAAAATGAACAGGACCTTTTGGTTGGAAATGTAATATTGTTAAATTTTTTACAGTGATACGTTTTGGCTAGAGGGTGTAGTTTTCGAGTTATTCCAGATAAACGTACAAATTGGATCTTCAAACGCACCCTTATTCCCAGACTCAACCTCCACCAGTCAGGATGTCTAGTATGCCGTTCTTGAGACTCCCTACTGGCACTGTACAAAAATTCGGGACTGCACGATTATTTTCCACATTCGACCTATTTTGGTCTCCATTGACTGGCCTTGTTACACCGCTGGCTTAGTCGAGCACTTAAAATCTGTAGAATTGACGTTTGTCAATTTTAGGAGCATGTAATAAACAATTACCTCGTTGTATTCGTCAGGCTTCCTGTCTACGAAACCTCTGTGCTTTTTTGGATCGAATTGTCAATGTAATATAGCGTTAGCGTAACATTTACAAAAGATCTTTTTCTTTCATTACTGTCACAATCCCATTTAAATTAATATTGTTAACTAAGTAGCCGACTATTCTGGTCACCTAATAGCCCAATCAACAGGGACAAAAAGTTAGAATATCGAGATTAGTTCGTGTAGTCGGAAATTTTTGCACAGTGGTAGGACGGATTGCCACGAACAACATCCTGCCTGGTGACGGATGCGCGTGGGCATGTAAGTACGTTTGAAGGTTACTCTTGTACATTTTTCTTGAATAACTCGAAAACTGTGGCCTCCAGCGAAAACGTATCCCTGTAAAAATTTTAACTATCAAATTTGCTGCAAAAAGATTCGTTCATTTTTTTCTGTTGAACTAATATATGTGGCAAACGAGAGAATATGAAAATGTCGAGCTTGGTTTTGGAAGGCGTTGTGGATTGCATAAAACCCATCAGAAGGGGCACGGGAATCACGTTTTTTATCTTGGTACACTCTATAAATCAAAACCACGGTGATGGCAGGTCACCGGAAAACAGTTTATAACTCGAAGTTAGACTACCTAGCCCTAATTGTCCAGTCAGTTGTTTTCTGTATAGTTCCGCTATTCAACTTTCCGCAACATCATAGTGCTCCAGGGAGGTACAAGTGTTCGATCCTCAGAGAAAAGAAGCAGGGTACTGAAGCCACGCTGTCAACAGTCCAGCAGTAGCGAGATCGGATTACCGGGAAGCCCCTGTGCCCTCCAAACAGACTGGCTATCGTTTTATGGGCGTTGCTCCACAATGAAGCATTTCTGACCTACAGTCGTCAGGAAAATTTTGCTCGATTCGACGTTCAATACCTTGCTCTGACTTTGTCAGGTTGTTTTTGTCCACCTTGTGTGTTTTCATTGTTATTGTGGTCTTCAGTCCGAAGGTTCGTTTGATGCATCCTGTGCAAGTCTCTTCATCTCCTAGTAACTACTGCAAGCTACATCCTTCTGGATCTGTTTGCTGTATTCATTTCTTGGTCTCCCTCTACGATTTTACACCCTCCCTTCCCCCCATTTCCCTCCAGTACCACATTTGTGATGCCTTGATGTCTCAGAATATGTCTTACCAGCCGATCCCTTCTTCTAGTCAGGCTGTGGCAAAAATTTCTTTGCTCCTCAATTCTATTCAGTACTTCCTCGTTGGTTATGCGAACTTTCCATCTAATCTTTTCCATTCTTCTGCAGCTCCACATTTCAAAAGATTCTATTCTCTTCTTGTCTGAACTGCTTATCGCCCATGTCTCACTTCCATACATGCCTACACTCCATACAAATCGTTTCAGGAAAGACTTCCTGACACTTAAATCTATATTCAACGTTAACAAATTTCTCTTTTTCAGAAACGCTTTCCTTGCTATTGCCAGTCTACATTTTATATCCTCTCTACTTCGGCAATCATTTTGCTGTCCAAATAGCAAAACTCATCATTTACTTTAAGTGTATCGTTTCGCTATCTGTATAAGAAAATGAACAGTTTGTAAAGGTGACATCGAATTTTATATACATATGGGTGTGTCAAGAAAAAAAATTGGAATAAACAAGGACTCTAAAGAACATACCTTAAGAGATATGAACACTTGTTCAGTAGGAGAGACGTGTTTCACACTAGCGAAGGTGAACAAGCTCTTAAAGTATGTATTTTAGACCCTATGTTTAGTCGACCGCGGTGGTCTCGCGGTTAAGGCGCTCAGTCCGGAACCGCGCGACTGCTACGGTCGCAGGTTCGAATCCTGCCTCGGGCATGGATGCATGTGATGTCCTTAGGTTAGTTAGGTTTAAGTAGTTCTAAGTTCTAGGGGACTGATGACCACAGATGTTAAGTCCCATAGTGCTCAGAGCCGCCCTATGTTTACTCGACTTTTTTGTTGTTTTGATCAATACTTCCTCCTCCCGAAATACGAAAAGCAAAAACAGTAGAAAAGATCTGTTTCATAGTATCGAAGGTGAAAAGTGCTCGTACCCGTTAAGATATGCATTTTAGAGCCCATGTTTACTAGATATTTTTTACTTATTTCTGTATAATGAATTTGGCGGAAAAAAGTCTGTCGACCTTTTTTTAGGGTCATCCTTTATATATACGTGGGTTGGATAAAATGTAGTAGCAACGCTGCCGTAACATGGAGGATGTACGCCAAATGACGTGAGCGCTGTCTGTAGCTGATAGTAGGAAGTCAATCAAAGTAGTGCAGTGAACAGCTGTGTTTTGAGTCAGTTGCAGTGTGTACTGTCTGAAAGTGCAGGAGGCCAGTTCAAGCACCCTAACAGACGGTCACTGCAGCCTACTACTGCGATTTCCTATGAGATCACCTTATTCCTGCACTGAGAAGAAAGCGACACCACCTTCTGGCATTGCGTTTGTGTGGGCGAAAGTTATTGAGATGTGAGGCGATTACACTAAGTTCATGTAATAGGGTGAAAGTGTGTCGATAAATTCTGGTATGAATTATAACTGTCTTTCCACTACTTTTTATTCAACTCATATATATATATATATATATACACTGATGAGCCAAAACATTATGGGTGCTTGCTTAATAGCTTGTTTGTCCGTCTATGGAACGAAATAGATAATTGATTCTGCGTATCAGGGATTCGATAGTTTGTTTGTGGGGGTATGTGGCATTGTGTGTCTACGCACAGGTCACGAAATTCCCGCAAATAACGGGCCACAGATTTGCATACGCGGTGATTGCGCCCGATATCGACACAGATGGGTTCCATGGGATTTGCATCAGGTGAATTTGGTCGCCGTGGTATAAACGTGAGTCCGCTATAATGCTTCTCAAATCACTGTAGCACGGTTCCGGCTCCGAGACACGAACGATTATACTGCTGAAAGATGACATCGCCGTAGGGGAAGACATCAAGCATGAAGGGATGCACGTGGTTCGCAGCTGTCAGCGTCTACCACACGTTCCATGCAAGCGCAGGAGAATGTCTCCCACAGCATAATACTGCTCCCATCAGCCTGAGGCCGTGGCGTGCTGCACGTTTCGAGACGCCATTCACCCCTATGGCAGCTTTTGAGGAGACTACCAGTGGCCTAGCGTAGCAAAAATGTGATTCGCCCAAAGAGCCGACACGTTTCCATTGATCGACGGTCGAATCTCAATGGTCTCGTGCCCACTGCAATCGTAATTCACGATGTCGTGAACACATCGGGGGGGGGGGGGGGGGTGGTTTGTTGATAGAGCTTCATGTTCAACAACGTACGACGAACGGTGTGCTCCGAAACACTTGGGCGTGCACCAGCATTATGCCCTTTCGGCAGAGATACCGCAGATCACTATCGATCGTACTTAACAGAGCAGACAAGCCTCCGAACTTCACGTTCTGGCAAGAGTTGTGGACTTGTTAGAGGCATTTAGAATGAGAATGGATACGCCACTAAGGTGACGACAGGAAGACTATGATATAAATGAATGAAATTGTGTGTATCTGTGTGTGTATGTTCCACATTTTCACATAAAACATTGGATAGATTTCAACAGCCTTGGTATACATACCACTTATTGTTTGGAAACAGAGCTGTGAGGTAATAAACCGACTCCAGTTGAAGTGGGACCAGTGGTGAAAATGGGGTCATATAGGTGATGGAGAAGGGGGAGGAGGAGATAACGGAGTTAGTGGAGAGGAGGAGTTGAATAAAGAGAGGGACAGAGGGGAGTACGAGATCAATAAAGAGAGGGTGAAGACGAGATAGGCACCCCCCCCGGTGTTACGAAGAGTTGGATGTGGACAGGTAGGAGGAGATGGACAGAGAGAGGGGGATATGTATGATGCAAGTGGAAGACGGAGAAACGTAGTTAGTAGGTGGAAAAGATAGGTGTGAGTAGACAAGTGTAAGAAGGAGAGGTCGTAAGGGCACCCTTACCCGAGGGCAATGGGTTGGGGAATGGGGCTTGCCCTCCGTGCTCTAAAGGAAAGGAAAAAAATTGTGTAGTCAAGTGTTTTTCTTTCAAGAAAATGATTTAAAAATCGGTATTACGTAGCTTCTTAATAAGGTCAGAAATGGACTTTTTTATGGGTACTTACACACCTACAGTTGTCTTGAAAAATATTAAAACTACTTCGTAACCACCCAGCCCCCCCTCCCCCGCCGTTCGTCCCCTACCTCGGAACTGTCTTATTGGCGCCCTTGGAAGATGGCGTGAGGTGGAAGAGAGAGAGAGAGGGTGTGAGGTGGAGGAGGGAGGGGGGACAGATGGAGGGGGGACAGGGTGTAAGGATGCAGGCGGAAGAGGGGAAGGTTGTGAGGAGGTGCAGGTTGTTAGGAGGTAGCTGGAAGGGGAACAGCGTGTGAGGTGGAACAGGGTGTGATGAAGCAGATACAAGAGAGACAAGAGAAATATAAAGGTTAAGATAGAATAGAGAAACGATTGAAATTTACGCTTATTGCTTTGTTGGAACCATAGCTAACGTCTTCCATTCTGTAGGCAATCAAGGTGACTCCTCTCTCTTGTGAGTGAATGGGTATAAGTGTGGGATGCAAGGACAGTGACATATCAGCCCATCTCTGCAACGTGGCTGAAGCAGTTTACATTTGTGATATAAAACTTCGGAAAAAATTACCGTGACAGTAGGATCCTATGGCTGAGGACGGTGGAAAAGGGATGACATAAAAGCATAAGCCAGACACCTGGAACGCATTCAAGAAAATTTGGTGCATGCATGACTGACTTTCTGTATGAAAGAACTACTATATTTTGTGATGCTTTTCTACTCTCTACATTAACGAAACCTTAACAATGCAATAACGTACATTATGTATACAAATTTGTGTAGGTGATGTCTCCTGAACTGTATGGTATTGGTAGGCGGATCATCGGCACAGATAACGAAAAGCAAAGGAACAGAGTACAGCAAGACATGGTCAACCCCAGAGTGGCTTACAGTAACTGGAAAAACCTTAAGAAACGATGGATATCCCTCAATACGATAGGAGTCATAGCGGTCGGGACCTTTTCCTACTGCGACTGCTAATTTGCTCGGAAGCCTGAAATTTACCCTTGTCGTGTACTTCCTGTGAGAGGTATAAAACTCTACACGTGTCTTTCGTCAGAATACTTTCAGAATTTTAAGTCACGACCCCATTTTCCTTATCAGGTAACATGTAGAAGCACGTTATTATTACTGTCGACCTGCACGTGCCTTTTGCGTTGGCATTTACATGACGCACGCGCTCACGGCCCGGCGCTGTAAAACACGGAACTACCGTCACGAAATGTATTTTGTCGGTTGAGCTCGTCTAGAGTGGACGCAGCTGGTAGCACAGGGAGAGGGTCGGACACACATCCACCAGTTCGGGTGTGGTTTGTGTGGCTGTGTATAGCATCCAATTTCCATTTTCGCTACACAAACAGAATATGTAAGCAGTTAAAAAAACATGCAGAAAATTCATACGCTGCAGGAACTGGTTTAATGAAAGCTCAGTAATGGTTTGATGTTTCTGATTAATTTCTATGAAATACTGCGAAATTTGGGTATGTAGTATGACTGTTGGCAAACATGATTCTTTTACAGGTTGGTCAAACTTTCCAACAGATGGAAGTAAGCTTACGATGTAGTATTGACTGTCAACAACAGAGCTCGAATTTCTCCGATTTAACCGTCAGTGTCTTCTTGCAGGACGTATACGGAAGTAATATGCAGCGTTATTCAGCTAATCTGTTCGCCTCAGGTGTTTTCGGGACAGTTTAAGATATTGCAATTTATTGTCACCTAAATGTATTGTGAGAAAGTCCTCATTGAACGATGTGTAGTCTCTGCTCATATCTACATTACTTTCAGAGATATCGATATCAGCTTCGCCTTTTAAAATAGAAGTAAAGTAACGTCTCAAGCCAGTAATTAATTCTAAAAGAGACGAATCCAACGGGATATTGCCAAAAAGTTCCAAACACACTTTTCGGAGAAATCACAATAGTTAGAATTTAGGATGTATCTGTTGTGAACACGAAATCGATTGCTGTGTTTTGTATTTGCACAGGCATGGCAATGCTGTGAAATTATCCTGTTGGCACAAATTTCTCTAGGGGGAACCAAGGACAAAAGAGAACTCGATGTGCCGTCTAGTCGACGGTTGCGCACAGAGTCCGAATACCGCGCACAACCAAACGAGACCAGCATGAAAGAACGAAACAACTAGGACGTTGAACTAAGAGCGCGGCGAAACGCGAAAATCAGGTCTCTGTTAGTCACCCTAGAACAGACTATACCTGACCTTTTGCCTACCGGCATGTGAACTCCTGGGTCAGCGATTCTGCCCTTACGACGGTCCACACGCGCCATCATGTGACAGCTTCGCGCAGTTTCTGTCGCGAGACCCACGCGAGCTCATCTACATCTACACGTACTTCCGCTGGCGGGAATACTAAAGTGTATCACGCGGAAGTTAGTGATTTCATACAATACTGATGCACTGCCATTATAACCAGTATGAAAGTGGCAAAAAGGAAATGTAGCTTTCATTGTATCTGTGACGTTCAGATGTGTCAAGTGCTGGTAAGTTTGAAGAAATAAATTTCTCTCACAACGAAGAGACTATATATGCTACTTACACTATGTGATCAAAACATCCGGACATCACCAAAAAGATACGTTTTTCATATTAGGTGAATTGTGCTGCCACCTACTGCCAGGTACTCCATATCAGCGACCTCAGTAGTAATTAGACATCGGGAGACACAAGAATGGGGCTTTCCGCAGAACTCATGGACTTCGAATATGGTCAGATCATTGGGTGTCACTTGTGCCACACGTCTGTACGCGAGATTTCCACACTACACTATTTCCGATGTGATGGTGAAGTGAAGTGTAAACGTGAAGGGACATGTACAGCACAAAAGCGTATCGGCCGACCTCTTCTGTTGACTGACAGAAACCTCCGACAGTTGAAGAAGCTCGTAATGTGTAATAGGCAGGCATCTGTCCAGACCATCACATAGGAATTCCAGACTGAATCAAGGTCCACTGCAAGTACTATGACAGGCGGGAGGTGAGAAAACTTGGATTTCCTGGTCGAGCGGCTGCTAATAAGCCACACACCACGCCGGTAAATGCCAAAAGACGCCTAGCTGGGTGTAAGGAGCGTAAACATCGGAAGACTGAACAGTGGATAAACGTTGTGTGGAGTGACGAATCACGGTACACAATGTGGCGATCCGATAGCGGAGTGTAGGTATGGCGAATGCCCGGTGAACGTCGTCTGGCACCGTGTCTAGTGCCAGCAGTAAAATTCGGAGGCGGTGGTGTTAAGGTGTGATCGTGTTTTTCATGAAGGGGGCTTGCACCTCTTGTTGTTTTGCGTGGCATTATCACGGCACAGGCTACATTGATGTTTTAAGCACTTTCTTCTTTCCCGCTGTTGAAGAGCAATGCGAGGACGGCGATTGCATCTTTCAACACGTTCGAGCACCTGTTCATAATGCACGACCTGTGGCGGTGTGGTTAAACGACAATAACATCCCTGTAATGGACTGGCCTGCGCAGAGTCCTGATCTGAATCCTATATAACACCTTTGGGATGTTTTGGAAGGGCGACTTCGTGCCAGGTCTCCCCGATCGGCATCGATAACTCTCCTTAATGCAGTAGTCCGTGAAGAATGGGCTGCCGTTCCCGAAGAAACCTTCCATCACCTGATTGAAAGTATACCTGCGAGAGCAGAAGCTGTCATCAAAGCTAAGGGTGGACCAACACCATATTGAATTCCAGTCTTACCTATGGAGGGCGCCGCGAACTTGTAAGTCATTTTCAGCCAGGTGTCCGGATACTTTTGATTACATAGTGTATTTGTACTGAATGTAGAAGTAATGTGAAAACAGCAGTTGTATGCGCGAAGGTACCCTGACAGACGGTGTCCAGCAAGAATGACAGTTCAGCAGATGTGTGGAAAAAATGGTTATTGAAAGGGCACTGGAAGGTAAGGATCAAGACTGTAGCGAGTGGGGCGAACGAAATAATGTTCTGGCAGCTGTTTCTCATAATACAAGATTTACCGATGAACCTGTATTTCCAGATCATGGATAGCTAAATATGAGAAATATACATTACTGGGCTACAGACAGTTCGCACCGCCTTAGGCAGATTGAGCAGCAGAGACATTAGGGTATGAATGATTGTTGGAGACCACATGATTGGGCCATACTTCACGGGCGAAACCTTAACGGCATAGTGGCGCTGCGTTGCATCAATCAGCAGACATCAGTACAAGCAAGGACGGGCACTTCAGCTGGGAAGGACGTGCTTGACAACTGCGGGTTGGGATCTCCCAGTACCTTGGCCAGTGCAGAGCCAGGAACGCTCATTCACTATCAAAATTTTTAATACAGCATGACTCCCGTACACAGGGACCGATAACTTAGCAGCTTGGTCCCTTCTCCCCCATTTTAAACCAACCAACCAGCCAGCTCCCGTACAAGAGGCTGACTTGTGTGGCTAGGCGCTCATCGACACAGCAGTGAGCAGTACACGTGGCACCGTGACGGCGTGTGTGTACCACTAGCGGAAGAGCGGTGGCCTGCGAGTCGGCGTTTCTGGTGTAAGGGTGGCGTCGGTCAAGAGCCCGCGAGCTTACGCTGGACGGCAGGTAGCTCTGAACAGCCGATCAGGCGTTCGGCCTCGTATATGTCTCTTGTTAGGGTTGAGCCATTAATTTCTTCCTGAGATATAAGTTATTATAATTTGTCATCAGTGACAATTCATAGGAATACTCAATGAACGGATGCCGTTTGAACATTTTTATTTAGCTTATGACTAATACAGACATATCATGAAATTAAATTACAAGTGAATATGTACATATTGACACACAAGAAACTTGTTTGTCTTTACAACTGAATATCCAGTCCTTCAATCCAGCGCACTGCATCTGGAGTAGCTAACAGGAAGTCCTCTTTGGCGCCGTGATAGGCTCGACTTCTGCATTCACTGACAATGTGGTGAACAGTCTGGTATGGAGCCCCGCAGTCACAGGCTGGATCAGGCAGCTTCTTCCACTTAACGAGAGCATTCTTGCATCGGCCATGGCCGGTACGGATTCTGTTGAGAGTAGACCAGGTATTACGTGGTAGGTCGAATCCACTTGGAAGTTTAGCACCTGAGAAGATGTTATGCATGTGCACGTCTGTCACTGCTTCCCACCAACCTTTCCATTCTTCACGAGGTTTGAAATCCTTAGCAACCATGTCAGCAGCATCGCACAGAGTTGGATGGCGTGATTTAAGTCTCTTAAGATTTAAAAGTGGCAGGTCGCTATGCACGGGTAGGTTAGAATTCCTGGAGATCTTGTGGAATTCTCTCATAAGGGCAGTACATCTGCGTAGATCAGGAGGCATTATACTGGTTAACAGTGGAAGCCAATAAACTGGAGCAGATCTCATTGCGCCAGATATTATGCGCATTGTCGTATTCAGCTGGGTATCAACAAGCCTTGTATGATGACTGTTCGTCCAAACAGGTGCACAATACTCAACACTTGAGTACACCAAGCCCAGAGCTGAAGATTGCAGGGTGGTTGCTAAAGATCCCCAGGTAGTTCCGCATAGCTTATGGAGGATGTTGTTTCGAGTCCTCAGCTTTTGAGCTAAGTTAAGAAGGTGTTGTTTGAAGCATGGTGTACGATCCAGGATGACACCAAGATATTTTGGATTCCAATTATGACGAAGAATTCTGCCTCTGAAACTTACTTCCAGTTTTACATTCGCCAACCGGTTATTCAGATGGAAGCAACATACTTCTGTTTTACTCACACTGGGTTGGAGTCTCCAGATTTTGAAGTAATTATCTAATTCAGACAGGTCATTGGCTAGAATCTCTTCTGTTGTCTTCATTTCCTGATGTTTTACGGCTAGAGCCAGGTCATCGGCATAGCAGTATTTTCTGGACGAAGTGTCAGGTAGATCAGATAGATATAGGTTGAACAGTAAGGGTGACAGAACTGATCCTTGAGGCAATTCGTTGTTCAGCTTCCTCTCCTTACTTATGTTGTTTCCAGTGCTTATCTGGAACTTCAGATCACTTAGCATGCTGTTAATCAGTCGAGCCATTGTTCTGCAGGGTATGATGCGGAGAAATTTGTAAATAAGGCCTTCTCTCCACACAGTGTCGAAGGTGGCATTTAGATCAACAAATGCCACAGATGTTTTCTGCTTCATTTGGTATCATGACTCTATGAAGGATGTGAGAGACAATACTTGATCGCAGCAGCTACGCCCTGGTCTGAAGCTTGCCTGATCAACTGGAACGTTCTGTAGGATAGCGCTACTTATTCTGTTATATATTAGCCTTTAAAAAGCTTGTAGCAGCAGCTAAGTAGGGCAATGGGGCGATAGCTTTGTACCTTGTTGCTGGGTTTGCCAGGTTTCAGAACAGATATTATCTTAGCCTTTTTAAACTCCAATGGAAGTTGACCAGTCAGCAGGATGTCAGTGAAGAATTCTGCTAGGAATTTCTTAGCTTTTCCTCCCATATGGATCAGGAACTCTGGATGGATACCATCGAATTCAGGAGCCTTAAGAGGTTTGAGGTCCTTCAGTCCAGAGTCAATGTCTGAAACAGTGAAGGGATGGATATACTCAGATGAGGGAGATGCCTTCTTTTTCAGGTCACGAAGCTGCCGTCTGATATGTCTTGTATGTTTCTTGTCAGGAGGAACTCTTGAGGTAGTAATGATGTGGGAAGCAATTTGGTCTGGTGTTATTTCGGAATTTTTTCTGCATGCTGGTGCACTTCCTCCCAGTTTTCTCAGAAGACTCCATGCTTTCCTGCTCGAGTGGCTAAAGTCCATATTTTCGACTGTTTCTGCCCATTTCTGCCTCCGAGACATGTCCAAGCTGGACAATAGTTCCGTAGCTATCTCTGGGTCACCACTTTACTGGAAGTGTTGGTACAGTGTTTCACTTTCATCATTCGATCCTGGAACATATTCTTTTCGGTATCCTCTTGGCATACACTTTTTTTAGCTGTTTTTAACCGTTTGAACAAAAATGCTGTAACAGTTTGCCCTTCGATGTTTGTTGTTTTGGATCAGAACATGCAATACTTGTTGACTTATGAACACTTAACCGCAGTATTAGGCAAGGAACTGGAGGGATACAAAATGTGGGCGTATCGAATGATATTAGCGATACCTTATACAGTCACAAATGAACAAAAATCTAGACATTCTAAATACTATCATGAGGAGAAATGTCGAACATTTTGGCCATATAATGCGCAACAACAAATATCATCTGTTGCAAATAATATTTCGATGATAGATTGACGGTAGTCGTGTTTCAGGATGTAGAGGGTTATCCTGGCTAAAAATTTACATCGGTGGTTTGGACTGAGCACAGAAATGATTTTCAGAAAGACCATGTACAAACAGCAGAACATGCTGCGATCGGCAATATTCATGGAGGATACGGTATTTGAAGAAGAGGAAGAAGAGGTGCTCCTATACCCCTACTTCTGATGTTCCTTATTCAATGCAGATATCACATGAAGGTTTAAGGCCGCAGTTCATCACATACCTCAGTCATCGAGACTTACTGAATGTGAAAAATTATTCATGCCAGAACAATGTTATTTCAGACAAGAAAATAGTTTTCAGGCTTGATTTGTCAGATAACAATCACCCCAAACACGACACAGGTGTTTCGAGTTGTCCCTGCTGCCTTCACCCCTGTATCAGACCCACAGCGAACAACATGCCACATATGTTAGTCCTTTTTAGCACTTGCAATTCTATTTTATAATGCTTAATCAATTTTCATTAGATTCAGATATGGAAAATCGAATACATAACTGCTAGATATGACTAGAATTTCCAGTAAGAGAATGACTGCTGATAAATACACTCAGAACAATGTATACGTAGCTACTTGATAGACTAAATGTTCTTTGTTAATTCCTTACGAGACCAACATATGCAACGTGACTGATTGAATATGAATACTGAATGTAAACGTAATGTTCCCTTTGCCTGTTCCTGGCAGGTAAATAAATCTCGAATGATAAATGGAGAAGCAAAAACCTGTTGCTTCCGCCAAATAAGTGTTCATTAAAGCAAGAAAAAACACTGTTTATAGAGCCTCCATAACGCGTGTTTGGATCTCATAAGTGGTGGCTATGTTACTGTCCAGGGGCTGCATTGACCCAAACGAAATTCAGCCACGGGTTCAATACATGTGGGCAGAAATTTCCAGTGAATTAATGTTCACTCCTCACAGCGTTCGAAACTTTAACAAGCTGAGTTTATTAAAATCATTACAATTAATAATCGTTCCTTATTGAAATGATAACGGTCTGAGTAAGAGCTTAAACAAACAGAACAGCGTAGCACGTACGCATAAACTTCCGAAAATACACGAAAAATAATTAAAGTTCCTTCAGCGCATGACTAAAGTTAAAGTTCCTTATTTGCGAACGAACTAATTTCGAAGAGCAGATTAGTCTCAAAGTTTGTAAAGTCCAGACATGGTCACCTAGACACACGCGAATATTAGCTTACAACTCCTCAGTGCAACCAATTCGCCTGATGTGAAGTTTTTCGAGTCCCCATAAGTTGAAAAAATTTCTGAGTGTTGACTATCAAGACGCGTGAAGATCAAAACTCCATATTGAAGTACTTTCAAATACTCCGATTCACTCGCGAGGCGAAATTCTGCTGCACATACATAGATCCTCTCTCTTCCAGATTTCACCGCCAACTGCCAGACGAATGCAAAGATCTCACGCTATTTAAACCCTCGCATTGACGTGTCTCAAGCGAAAATACTCCTGACTTCCGAAACATACTGAAAACAATAAAGTTAATGTTATATACATGTTTTATATATGAAATTGCACTTACGTTTCCTCAGCTTTCTAGTGCTGTTTTTAGCATGTCTCTAACTTAAAGTACTTTGATTACAAATAGTGGTTTGGTCCATGTACGTGCTGTTTTATGTTATGTTGTCAATAAAAATAATAAATCAGGACTATTTACTCGTACATCTTCAATTATATCTATTTAGTAATTACGCGCTTGTTTTAATGTTTCACATCTTTAATATGTATAAAAATTCAGGTTTTTATACATGGTATGTACATTGTTGCCTATAATTAAAAAAGGTGATATTTATAAAAAGCTTAATACCACATTTCGATAGTGCTCACTGCGACCTATCATTAGGAACTATGTTCGTTGGAATCGTGTAGACGTTATCGAAATATTAATTTTTAAAGATCATTATACACATAAAAAATTTAACACGCAGTAACTTAAAAACTGCACTTCATATCGAGGGTGCGTCTCCACCCACGTACTCGTCTTAATTTTTTCTTTGCAGCCATCTTACTGGCTTCTATGTCAGCAGTTGGGTTTAGTTTTTGATAGATTCGGTCTTATTTGATACACTTCCTGCCCATTCAAGTCGGCCACAACAGAAAAGAGGTGTAATTAAAAGTCTAGTGGATAGAGCTAAAAGGATTTGTGCACCGGAATACCTGGACACCGTGTTAAAACATCTAAAGCAGGCTTTTGAGAAGAATGGGTACTCTAGTAAGGAAATAGTTTTGCGACCGAATAACAGGAGCCCTAATAACGATAGGACACAGCGATGGAAGAACACGGTTTCTCTACCGTTCATCAAAAAAGTAACGGGTCAAATCGGCAAGATTTTAAGGAAACATAACGTTCGACCGATTTTCACACCAACTAAGAAAATAGGCCAAGCACTTCTTTCCGTTAAGGATAAACGTCCCCCTCTGTCTGCGAGTGGTGTATACAAGATTCCATATACATGTGCTAGGGTCTACATTGAAACTCCAAAGAGAAGTGTAAATACACGATGGAAGGAACATAAAAGTCTTTGCCGACTAAGCAAACAGACAAGTCAGCCGTGGCGGACGGAACATGCTCTGCAGTTGGGTGATCACGTAGTGAAATTTTCGGAAACTGAAGTTTCATGTACTATGACGACTACATAGAGAAGCCATCAAAATATATAAACATGGGGATAATTTCAACAGAAAAGAAGCTATGGCTCTGAGCACTATGAGACTTAACATCTCTGGTCATCAGTCCCCTAGAACTTAGAACTAATTAAAGCTAACTAACCTAAGGACATCACACACATCCATGCCCGAGGCAGGATTCGAACCTGCGACCGTAGCGGTTCCAGACTGAAGCGCCTAGAACCGCACGGCCACACCGGCCGGCAGAAGAAGCTATGAAACTACTCGATATATGGACTCTGACGCTACAAAATCGATGAGAAGTTTTTATCTTTGCCATGCTATGATCGATAGTTACATTTTATCCTTGACAAGATTTACCTCTGCTATCACGTGAAATCCAGACCACGCCCATTTTCCACGGTATTTAGGCCGTTCTTCGACGTCCTACTTGTCAGTCGGCAAGACTCAACACAACCAGGAGCACCTCCGAAGATGTCCAACGTAGCTTTGGACGAAACCTCAGGGATAGAAGAATTCCATGGACCACGGCCATACAACCCGGAAGAATTCTCGGCAGCTGAAACATCCGGTCGTGAAAGCTTTCATTGTAAGATTTCTCTTCCTTGTTTCACGCAACACCGTGTTTTTCCCTCCACGAGGCCACGATGTGCCCGTCACTGCCGCAAAGAGTGCTGCCATCTGTTAACGACTGCGCAAGACTCGTGCGACCCAGTATGCCTCCACGCCGTGTCGACCGTCAAAACCCTCGGTAGTTGGGTGGCTAAAGTCACAACAGAATGCCCACGCACGGCTGGGTCTGTTCTTAAAGTTTCCCGTAGCATTTGCGGGATGTCCCGTCTCAACATGTAGTGTTACTGCACGGTGTTCGCTACATTTATTCAAGTTATTTTGTGTGGAAAAACAAACTACCGTAACAAACAACTTTATGTTGACCGATGTGAGAGAAGAAACGTGCCCAAGATGCGCCACGCCGCATTCAGCTTGTCAGATGGTGGCTGCGACCGAGGGGTCGGTGATCACTGCAGGACAAAGAAGCTCTCGAGCACTGTTCCGATCTTGAGCAGCCGTGAGCACTTTGGCAGAAATGTTTCTGGTACTTATTGCTTCTACTAGTAGGTTACTAGAAGGTATCAGATCGATTATAAATGGTAAGACAGAGATTTAGGAACCAGGTTTTAAATTGTAAGACATTTCCAGGGTCAGATGTGGAATCTGGTTATGAACTGTAGATTAAAACTGAAGAACTGCAAAATGGTGAGAATTTAAGGAGATGCGACCTGGATAAACTGACTAAACCAGAGGTTGTACAGAGTTTCAGGGAGAGCATAAGGTAACAACTGACAGGAATGGGGGAAAGAAGTACAATAGAAGAAGAATGGGTAGCTCTGAGGGATGAAGTAGTGAAGGCAGCAGAGGATCAAGTAGGTAGAAAGACGAGCGCCAGTTGAAATCCTTGGGTAACAGAAGAAATATTGAATTTAATTGATGAAAGGAGAAAATATAAAAATGCGGTAAATACAAACTTCTCAAAAATGACATCGACAGGAAGTGCAAAACGGCTAAGCAGGGATGGATAGAGGACAAATGTAAGGATGTAGAGGCTTATCTCACTAGGGGTAAGATAGATACTGCCTCCAGAAAAATTAAAGAGACCTTTGGAGAAAAGAGAACCACTTGTATGAATATCAAGAGCTCAGATGGAAAACCAGCTCTAAGCAAAGAAGGGAAAGCAGAAAGGTGGAAGGAGTATATAGAGGGTCTATACAAGGTCGATGTACTTGACGACAATATAATGGAAATGGAAGAGGATGTAGATGAAGATGAAATGGGAGATAAGATACTGCGTGAAGAGTTTGACAGAGCACTGAAAGACCTGAGTCGAAACAAGGCCCCCGGAGTAGACTACATTCCATTAGAACTACTGACGGCCTTGGGAGAGCCAGTCCTGACAAAACTCTACCATCTGGTGAGCAAGATGTATGAGACACGTGAAATACCCTCAGACTTCAAGAAGAATATAATAATTCCATTCCCAAAGAAAGCAGGTGTTCACAGATGTGAAAATTACCGAACTATCAGTTTAATAAGTCACAGCTGCAAAATACTAACACGAATTCTTTACAGACGAATGGAGAAACTGGTAGAAGCCGACCTCGGGGAAGATCAGTTTGGATTCCGTAGAAATATTGGAACACGTGAGGCAATACTGACCTTACGACTTATCTTAGAAGAAAAATTAAGGAAAGGCAAGCCTACGTTTCTAGCATTTGTAGACTTAGAGAAAGCTTTTGACAATGTTGACTGGTATACTCTCTTTCAAATTCTAAAGGTGGCAGGGGTAAGACACAGGGATTGAAAGGCTATTTACAATTTGTACAGAAACCAAATGGCAGTTATAAGAGTCGAGGGGCATGAAAAGGAAGCAGTGGTTGGGAAGGGAATGAGATAGGGTTGTAGCCTCTCCCCGATGTTATTCAATCTCTATATTGAGCAAGCAGTAAAGGAAACTAAAATGAAAAATTCGGAGTAGGAATTAAAATGCATGGAGAAGAAATAAAAACTTTGAGGTTCACCGATGACATTGTAATTCTGTCAGAGACAGCAAAGGACTTGGAAGAGCAGTTGAACGGAATGGACAGTGTCTCGAAAGGAGAATATAAGATGAACATCAACAAAAGCAAAACGAGGATAATGGAATGTAGTCGAATTACGTCTAGTGCTGCGAGGGAATTAGATTAGGAAACGAGACACTTAAAGTAGTAAAGGAGTTTTGCTATTTGGAGAGCAAAATAACTGATGATGGTCGAAGTAGAGAAAATATAAAATGTAGACTGGCAATGGCAAGGAAAGCATTTCTGAAGAAGAGAAATTTGCTAACATCGAGTATAGATTTAAGTGTCAGGAAGTCGTTTCTGAAAGTATTTGTATGGAGTGTAGCCATGTATGGAAGTGAAACATGGACGATAACTAGTTTGGACAAGAAGAGAATAGAAGCTTTCGAAATGTGGTGTTACAGAAGAATGCTGAAGATTAGATGAGTAGATCACATAACTAATGATGAAGTATTGAATTGGGGAGAAGAGGAGTTTATGGCACAACTTGACAAGAAGAAGGGACCGTTTGGTAGGACATGTTCTGAGGCATCAAGGGATCACAAATTTAGCATTGGAGGGCAGTGTGGAGGGTCCAAATCGTAGAGGGATACCAAGAGATGAATACACTACGCAGATTCAGAAGGATGTAGGTTGCAGTAAGTACTGGGAGATGAAGAGGCTTGCACAGGATAGGGTAGCATGGAGAGCTGCATGAAACCGGTCTCAGGACTGAAGACCACAACAACAACAACAATAGGTTAGAAACTGAAGCAAATTATCTTTGGGTTTTTATCGGACTGATACTTCTAGCGGACTTCCAAAATGCAATTCGAGAAAATAAAGGAAGTAATGGACTCGAACTTGCGACTTTGTGTTTACACTGAGCTACATGCACCATTAGACGACCAGCAGATACAGTATTGTAAAAGAACTACCCGAAGGCACTGTCTCCGGAAACTGCCACTTCCTAGAGTATTGCCAGGTCGTGCAGATAGCTGGACTTAGAATTCTGACGGGCAGTCAGGCTTATAATCGCCCTAAGTGACGAATTATGATTTAGTCTCTACAGCAGCCAGCTAGCAGCCAGGTATTACGTCTAAAACTGTATGCGGCGTTCACGGATTTAGAGAAAGCGATTCAAATTTAGTGGAGTGAGTATCCAGAGTACATTACATCGTAGAGCTCAAGGTTTCGTGAGTGTGGAGAGTAACTGTAGGATGCGGTCCTCATGTTTTTGATGGATAGTAGCTTTAGTCAATTGTAGGATTTCTGTTGAGTTGTTACAAGGTGAGGTTTCGTTATTAATTTAGGGCTTTGGGTAATTTCGAAATATTTGAATGTTTTATTAAATTGCATAGGATGGACGTAAAAGATAAGATAATGTGTGTCGTTCGTCCTGTAATTACTGCCTGGATTTTCGGTGGATTTATCTTAAGAATCCACTGGTTGCAGCAGCTAGTGTATTGGTTGAGGTGGAACTGGCAGGACCATTGTGATTTGTGGAGGTCAATTTTGAGGACTAGAAAGAAGATATCATTGGCGCACTGTAGGAGATAGAGAGGAGATGGTGTCTTGGGCGATTGTTATCGCAGAGTTTTGTCCCTTTATATCTCCTAAGATACCACGGTGTCACGCCTTGTGATACGACATGATAGCCAGGTATGTATCGCTTGCAGTGCCGATCCCATGGGAAGCTTCCCACTTGGAACGCCACCCTTATTGTGAGTAGCCAAACCATCTCTTCTTCACTAGCGCCTGTTTCGCTGTCGATTACAGCACCTTTCACGAGGAATCCGCCGGCCGCTGTGGCCAAGCGGTTCTAGACACTGGAACCGCACTGCTACTAAGGTCGCAGGTTCGAATCCTGCCTCGGGCACGAGTGTGTGTGATGTCCTTAGGTTAGTTAGGTTTAAGTAGTACCAAATTTAGGGGAATGATGACCTCAGATGTTAAGCCCCATAGTGCTTAGAGCCATTTGAACCATGAATCCCTTTTAACCCATTGGCTTATACAGCCAGCTCACTGCCGGATGCAGGTTTCAAGTCCGTTATTACATTGTCGAATGTGAGACAGGCAGAGCAGCTATCACTTCTTTTTAGTGTTTCTTCTTCTCTGTTAATAGACGGCATGATCTGCTATATACTTTTGGAAAGCTGGGAAATCGATGTTTTTAGTGGTGTACAACACACTCTATTTATTTAGATATTTTGCGAGTTATAAGCAATTATTTTCAGGTTTTCTTAGGTTTATCTCCTCCAGTCCCATCAAGAAAACACACTACAAACGTTTTGTAGTGTGCAAATCAAAGAAGAAGGAAAGTGATACACTGTATGAGTGTGAGAAATGTCTATTGGCGTTGCACATGACTCTTTTTCTCGGGTATATACACCAACAAAAACTCCTACAACGGTATGATTTTCATTCCTAAAAAGTTCAATAAGTAGTAAGGATAGATTTATAAAGAATCCCTATCAAACAAATTCTATGCTTTTGAGAAAAGCGTGTACGATAAAATATGATTTTCGTAAATTTAAACAGTAAATATAGAGTCGACTATGGGGAAAATATTGGTAAGTCAGTTGGTTAAGGATGTTTCATGGATCCTAAGAGGTTCTGCCTTCTCTCCAAATTACAAGTTTGCGTCAATTTGAAAGAAACTGAGTCCCATTAATCAAGAGAATGGCATCCGATTGGTCCAAGGTAAAAGTCTGTGTGCTGACTGTAAATACTTTATCATCTGATGACCATTGAAGCCCGTCCCTTCGTATGCATACATAGTCATGATAGGCGAGGAATGGAATTTCGAATGCGGCGAGTATTTCTCGAGTGCCGCATTCCCTGCGCTGCTCATGAGCGGAATTGAGAAACCACTTCGGTTGTTAGCCGCGAGCACAGTCATGTGATAGGTACACGTCTAGATGCTCACCGAGAGGGGGAGGGGGGATTGGGGAGGAGGACACTGCGCAAGCATGTGATTGGCTGTTGAGGGCTGACTGACTATCGCTGATTATTTGAATTCACCATCAACTCAAATTTCGTGGTTTTCAGCTTTTCAGGTTTAACAGAAAATAATTAATTAAACAAAAATGAATTTTTAGTACACCAAGTTTTTAAATTCGAGTGAAAAGCATAAAAAATTTCGTCTAGCTTCATACAGATTCCTAACCCCATACAGATTGTCCTTAAAATTTTTGTTGGAGAATTTTTAAGAGGTATGAAAATAGCAGAGAGATTTAAAACGAGAAACGTGAAGCACATGCAACAGATAATTGTAATGAGGTGAAATATTCATGTACGTATTTCCATAGCTGTTAAAAATTCATAATCGCAAATTTTCAGGACCATATATATGGTGCCAGGAGAAAAGATATATTAAAAATTCATTTTTGTTCAAGTAATTACTTTCTTCTTTTTAGTCTTGTGTGTATGGAATTTCTCAACCGATTTCAAACATTTTGATGAGATAACAACAGGGACGTGTCTTAAATTCCAGAATTATTTAACTTTCTCTTCACATGGCCCAATGAGTATGTTGCTTCCTCCTACGTATAACACGTGGAAAGACTGTAAAGGTAATAATTAGTGTTTCGAGCTCACACGGAGGCTTACCAACCATCTTTCTTCCCGCGGACCATTCGCGACTGCCACAGGAAAAGGAGGAAATGGTAGTGGTACACAAAGTACCCTCCACTATACACCAGACAATAAAGCGAATTAATATCTCACTTTCATCCAATTCTGAGCTATTTTGGAAGTGGTAAACAGTGGTAAACCAAGTACACTCCACCACACACAAGACAAGAAAGCGAGTTAATATTGCATTGCCTTACAGTTCTGAGCTATGTTTAAAATTTCAGATCTCTAGCTTAGCGGGAAGTTAGTTTAAAATCAATTGAAGTAATTGTACCGTACAGACAGACAAGAAAACGACCTAGTAATAACGTCGTAATGATTCTTATTAACATAGCAGTCTTTCCATCTATTTCCGCTTCTAATAACCACTTTTTCTACGGCATACTGTACCTTAATTTTCCTCTCCATTTGTTAAATTTAGAACTGTCCTCAAGCCGAAGGTTGGTTCGAACATCACAGTGCTCTTTCACCTGATGATGGTTTTATTGTAATACTCGCCAAGTATCTGAAAATTCATTAGCTACAAGCAAGAGCCGAGAATACGATTTAATATTATAAATAGCCTAAAAATTGCTTGGAAGAGTTTATATACTTCTAACAAATGCTTTGAATAAATGTAATTGATCTTACCAAAAGGTGGTGCTGTAATTGATCTCAGTGCATGTTGCTTTGTCACGTAATTGTTTAACAGGTGAGTTCCTAAACTGCTGCAGTGTCAACATGTTCTTGACAGTTGTCCAGAAATCTTGAACGACAACAAATCCTATTTTTACACTTACCACGGCGAGCTATTAGTTCGGTCGCTCTGGCTACTGTAATATATGTTTAGATGACAACGTCGTAGTTTACAAAGAAAGTATATCTTGAAGTAGTAAGTTGGACACTGTATATGATAGTCTGTTTTACTGGTTCAAACAGTATATTGTGAGGGTACAGCTGAACTCTCGGCATACCCCTGTGGATATCAGTATGATACGCATCGGTTGGACTTCTCGATAGTAAGATGGCTCAACATGAACTCATATACATCTAATGGAAAAGGTATCTCGCAAGGGATAACTAATAGGACAGTGGTGCCCCTAGCAAACACGAAGAAATGCGTGCTGCACCTCACTAAACATAATAAACATCTCAAAAGTTGTACTCGATGCTCTTGATAAAGATGAGTGTGTTACGGTCATATTTTTGGATCTTTCTAAGGCGTTTGATACAGTCGACCACAAGATTTTATTAAGTAAATTAGAAGAATTAGGAATAAGAGGGGGTAGCTAATGACTGGTTTCGATCATACCTAACTGATAGGGTACAAAGAGAAGAGATAACACATACCTCAAATAGATGTAAACATTTAGTAAAACACTTACCAGAATCAAAATACTTTAATGTAAGGGTTCCGCAAGGTAGCATATTACGACCAATACTGTTCCTAATATACATCAATGACTTTCCCAGTAGTGTTACTCATGGTGAAAAATTCTCTTCGCTAATGACAGCAATATTATAGTCACAGAAAAAACAAGAGAACTCCTTGCCGAGAAAGCAACTAAAACTCTCAAGGAAGTTTATGATTGGTCAATAACCAAAAAAGTTGAAATGTCCCCTTAGAAAAATTTATGAATTACTGTGCTGGTAAACCCCTTACGTTATTTGATTTTCAAACAGCTGAGCAAAACTGAACGTACTCAGGCATTTCTCTCTTTACTTATTCTGATCATCACTAAACTGACACACAATATTTTTAGCGCAACGCAATCTGACTTTCAATAATCCCTACAAAAGAATGGCCCTGACTAACATTAACCTATACCTTTCACAAATCACTTACCTCACAAAAATCTTCGTTACTCGAACTACTGCAATACAGCGAGCGCCACTACTGCCAGCTAAATAAACGGTTCGAACTACTGAAGGCACTAACTACTTATAGGCATAGTTAGCAAATGAAAGATTTTGATAGAGAACAAATAATATATTTACCTTAATAGTTTTCAAAAGTCAAAACATATATATATATATATATATATATATATATATCGCAGTTCATGACATCCAGTCTGACAAATTTACTGTCTCTGATGGACACACGTCCAGATCATCTGCTCTCAAAACTCCGCCATCTCTCTCCCCACTTCCACCACTGCTGGCAGCTCACCTCCAACTGCGCAATGCTACGCACTGTTAACATCCAACTGCACACTAAAATAGAGAATATTTCAACAATGCCAACCAGCCACAGACTGCACACAGCACAGCCAGTGATTTTGATCCAGAGCGCTACATGGTGTTACCAACATAAAAACCTAAACAGCGTACTTACATAGCCCCCATGCTCCCCACAAAAAATTTTACAAATTGTTTTGGGCAGTGGCCAATACAGATTAGAAATTTTTTTTCATAATTAAAGTAACAAAGATATCAAATGCACACACTTATTGACACAATGTTGGTCAAAAGCTAAGATTTTCTTACAGTCCATAAAGACAGTCCTGATCATTCATCACAGTAGTAATTACAGTTTTTTTCACAAAGTCTCATTAGCAAAAGAAAATGCTCACGGAAGTAGTGGATTTCCAGGCAGTCTTGAAGAAGTAGTGTTGTCCTTCCAACGGAAAGACAGTGCTGACTCTTGACATGCAGACAGGTAATGGGCCACAACAGAGCAAACCCACAACAGAGTCAGTCGAAGTTTTGAAGAATATTGGTAGGTAGGTAATCACAGAGCAGAACCACTGTAGTCCTGGCAGAGAGTATGGTATTGGTGTGCCATCAAAGGTGCAGACCCACTGCAGTCCTTGTAGAGACGGCCAGCAGCCATCTGTTGCGACTGTGCAGGTGCACAATCAACATCAAAGAGTCTTGAGGACAATATAGCAAGTCCATTAACACCGCTTGTGCACTCACAAAGTTTTTGGAATTGTCCTTAGAACCAGCAATGCTGTTAACCAGTCCCTTGCTGAATTATTAACACACGTGCAAACACTAACAGTCCCAACTTGTCACATATTGTTATATACTATGACCAACAGAAATTTGTGCACTGAAATGAATGCTTACAAGTTGCTTAATTTGATGAACTGGTGTCAATTACAATTTTAAATTTATGACATGAGAATACAATTACAAAGGTACAAAATACATCATTAAAGAACATAACAATGCAGATAACATTTGTGGTGATACGGGCTTTACAAAAGAATCGAAATAAACATATACATCAGTGTTACAGGAATTATGACATAAGTAAATACATAAGAGGTCAGAATAACTTTCGAAACATCAACTTCACACATGAGCATTAAAACAAAACAGAATCAAGAATGTCTAAACATCTGTACAAAGTAAATAACATATTATAAATGCAAATTATATTTGAGGATAACAGTATTCCTCATCATAGTGAATATAGCTGAGTATTAGAAAAATTCTACAACATAAGTCATATCAGATAAACGCATAAACACAGGAAGAACACAAATACACAGGGTACACAGACACATAGTGGAATAACACAAAAGGACAGGACAGGTTTTGTTTTCAGTCTGACATCTGGTACTGCACTCCAACCCAAAACATCATTTCCTAGATGTTTCCTCTTATTTCACCTTTTTTTTATACCTTCTCAATGCATTTCTTCCAATTCATCATAAGTCATTCTCTTATATAGCCTACCCCCTCGTAAGCTAACTTAAATCTACTGAGCTCATATGCTAAACTAAGGTATGAGGCAATGCAACAGCACAAAACAAATTAACACAAACAGCAATGACAAAAAATGCAAATCGGCAAAGCAAGCAGCAATAAATGTAAATTAGCAAAGCAAATGTAACATTATCACTAATATGAGCCAATGTACAGCAAAAAGAAAAATAAATCAGTAGTAAAACTGGCTTAATACAATGTAAAATTCAGTAGAACTATACCTTGCAAACAGCAGCAGCAAATGCTATACTTATACCTAAACATAACAAAGCTCAAGCAGAAAAAATATTACGGTGAAGGTGGCCATGTCTAATATCTATGTCACATCTTAACACTAGAGTGATGCATCATGATAACTTACTCTAGCAGACAAGTTACCAATCGTAAAAAAATTATTCATGCAATTCCTGCGAAGGGAAATGTCTATTTGTGTTCCCTTTTTTTTTTTTTTTTTTTTTTTTTAAGAAAGCAGATCATAAAATTATTGTTTATTGGATCTGTAGACAGAAAATATTTACATTAGTACATCTATTAAATTTTATTTTAACCAATGCTGCAGTGCAGCTAGAAACTAGATATTAAACAAAACAGGCAAATATATATAAAAGGAAGGCATGAAACAGCATTCACTAGCCACATGGCATTTCATAAGGCAGTGAAAATAATCTATCAACTAGAAAGACAGTAGTCATAATCAGGTGTATAGACATAAAATATTTCTCGTCATTTCATTAGGCATTTCAGTAAATATCAGAAAGTATGAGCTCAAAACTGTAATCATATGTTTCAAGTATGAGCGTGTCTATTTTAAATGCTTTCTACAAAGAAATGTCAATAGCGAGGTTAATGGCATCTCCTTTTTTTTGTTGTGCCTCTGAGGGGCACGGATTTTTTTTCCAGTTGACTGTCGCATAGCTTGGCGCCTACAGCACATTATGTCAAAGTCACTTAGCTTTCTTACCGAAATATTTATGACAGCAGTTTCCCCTACAGTGACAATCTCATATAAAAATTTCACAGGTCGAGAATTTGCGTTACAAATGTGTACAGCCTAAATCCTACAAATACAACAGTGTCCAAAAAATATTCGTCGGCATTGTGATACATTCACACATTTACACACATTTCGTAACTCTTAAAGTACGATTCTTGGTTTCCAACATCCTTTTTCACAAATCAGAGTCCCTATCCACTACTCATTCTTCCTTGCCTTATTACACATATACATATTCGTCGACACTTCTTCAATATTTCATCATAATAAATATGTAACATAATCAAATTCCTCATATAGCATCAGCTTATTGATCATAAACATACCTCAACAGCATAATACACATAGTCGTCGTAATAATAACATCATAACACCTCAGTCAAATCTCAAAAACGTCGTAGCTTTCTGCAATAATTTCAAAACCTAAAAAAAAAAATCTCTCTTCATTTCAATAGTGTCATCTACCTCAAACATACTTTAAAAATCATCATTCAAAGCTCGCATAGTATCAAAATGATTCCGAAAAAATATGAACAGTTCACAAAGTACAGACAAAATACAATTTCATAAGTATGGAGTTATCCAACTGTGTAATTGCGTAAACATGTGTCAATGACGTAGTAAAAAAAATGTTTGTCTCTCTCAGTTAAATGATCAGATAACTGTGTAATTATGTGTTGAGGAAATATGGTACCGGTGTGTAAAGTTGTATAAGCAAATACCATATTAGCTAGGGCTCCTTGTGCTTGCCAAACACATGGTACACAAAGTAGGCGTGTACCCCCCTGAGGATTAAAGTAATTATTCCCTCAGGTGTTACAGGTTACAGCAATGGAATGAAAGTTGTGCCACAAATTTCACTTCTCTCCAATTCTATTCAATACCTCCTCATTAGTTATGTGATCTACCCAACTAATCTTCAAATGGTTCAAATGGCTCTGAGAACTGTGGGACTTAACATCTGAGGTCATCAGTCCCCTAGAACTTAGAACTACTTAAACCTAACTAACCTAAGGACATCACACACATACATGCCCAAGGCAGGATTCGAACCTGCGACCGTAGCAGTCGCACCAACTAATCTTCAGCATTCTTCTGTAGCACCACATTTCGAAAGCTTCTATTCTCTTCTTATCTAAATTACTTATCGTCCATGTTTCACTTCCATACATGGCTACACTCCATACAATACTTTCAGAAACGACTTCCTGACACTAAATGTATAATATTTCTAATAGTTTGATATTAGAAAAATAATTTGTTTAGATAGGTGCTTAATACATTATTTTAACACAAATGCCAAGAAACTGCCATTCAGAGAAATATACAGGATGAAAAGTATTTAAACCGACAAACTCTGGGAGGTTGTAGGGGAAATCAAAACAAATATTTTTCCCTAATGTCATTTTTTCCTATGAGGAATATTTAAACCGGTAGAGGAAGATTTCTCTGGTGGCAAATTAACTAAACCAACAAACACTTATCCAATTTTTATGACCAAGAGGCAACACATTAACACAACCCAATTTCAGTTACAGTAGATTTTCAAAAATGCTTCCATTGACACGTAAACAAAGGTTAAACCGTCGGATCATGTTCAGTCTGACACGGGGAAAAACCCCAGGAGTATCCTGAATTGTTCCTGCTGCTGCTGCTGCTACTATCTGGGAAACCAGATCCTTTTCTGATGCAACAGGAGTTGCATAGATAAGGTTGTGCATCTCTCCCCACACAAGGAAAAGTCCAGAGGGGAAATATCTAGGGATCGAGCAGGCCATGGCACAGGACCACCTCTGCCAATCCACGTTTCTGGGAACCGTCGGTCCAGGAATCGACGCACACGACGACTGAAATGTGCCGACGCCCCGTCGTGTTGGAACCACATGTGTTGTCTTGTAGGGAGAGGGACGTCTTCCAGCAATTCTGGCAATGCTCTGGCGAGAAAATTGTAATAGTGCCTGCCATTTCATGGCCTAGGTAGCAGATACGGCCTAATGAAACAGTTCCCAACAATACCGACCCACACATTAACGAAGAACCGCACTTGATGAGTGCTAGTAACTGTGACATGGGTTATCCTCACTTCAAACATGCGAATTGTGCATGTTGAAGACTCCATCACGTCCGAACGTTGCTTCATCGGTAAATAACACAGAGAATGGAAATGAAGGAAACATTTCACACTGTTCCAGGTACCACCGCGAAAACTGTGCTCTGGGTGGTTAATCAACTGGTTCCAGGTTGTGGACACGCTGTAAGTGAAATGAACGTAAAAACTGCTCTTGAAGGACTGTTCTTACATTCGTCTGATTCGTCCCCATGTTACGTGCAATTGCGCAAGTGCTGATTGAAGGATCCCGATCCACATGCTGCAAGACAGCTTCCTCAAATTGCACCGTTCTTACCGTGCGACGGCGTCGCTGTCCAGGTAATCTGCTAAATGACCCGGTCTCACGCAGACGTTGGTACACAGCAGCAAAGGTCGTATGATGCGGGATACGACGATTAGGATATTGTTGTTGATAAACCCGCTGTGCAGCTCGTCCGTTGTGGTGCGTTACGTAGTATGCACCAACCATATCAGTGTACTCACTCCAGGTGTATCGCTCCATTAGTAAACACAGACAATGCACTGCTACACTGGTGGACATCAGTCGCCTACAACTGAAGATCGTAATACGGCCTCTAACAGCTGAAGAGCGTAATATGGCCTTCACCGGTTTAAATAATCCTCATAGGAAAAAATGACATTAGGGAAAAATAGTTATTTTGATGTCACCTACAACCTCCCAGAGTTTGTCGGCTTAAATACTTTTCACCCTGTATACTTACAAAGCATTAATCCTAAAAATCGAAATCAACTTGTGTCGTGCAGTGATTTAAGAACTTTAATAGCCACAGGCTTTCACGATTTTGAGAACGTCTTAACTTATTACATGTACGCTGATGTGACAAAGGTCATGGGGTACGTCCCAATGTTGTGCTGGACCTCCTTTTGCCCAGTGTAGTGCGGCAACTCAACGCGGCATGGACTCAACAAGTCGTTGGATGTCGTCTGCAGAAATATTGAGCCATACTGCCTCTACAGCCATTCACAATGCGAAAACTAACCTCTTCATTATGTCAAATAAACGTTCGATGGAATTCATGTCGGGCGATCTGGATGGCCATTCACTCCAACTGTCCAAAGTTGCTGCACTACCCGGGGAAAACGAGATCCGACATAACTCTAGGTGTATCATGACTTCTGTCAATTCTATGTATTGTTTCATTCATGCTCTTTGATGATGGAGTGTCTTTTTTTAATCCAGATCCCACTTCATTTTCATGGAGAGAAGTCTTCCGAAGTGAGAGTGATTTCAGGTGTGCCGCAGGGGAGTGTCGTAGGACCGTTGCTATTCACAATATACATAAATGACCTTGTGGATGACATCGGAAGTTCACTGGGGCTTTTTGCGGATGATGCTGTGGTATATCGAGAGGTTGTAACAATGGAAAATGGTACTGAAATGCAGGAGGATCTGCAGCGAATTGACGCATGGTGCAGGGAATGGCAATTGAATCTCAATGTAGACAAGTGTAATGTGCTGCGAATACATAGAAAGAAAGATCCCTTATCATTTAGCTACAATATAGCAGGTCAGCAACTGGAAGCAGTTAATTCCGTAAATTATCTGGGAGTACGCATTAGGAGTGATTTAAAATGGAATGATCATATAAAGTTGATCGTCGGTAAATCAGATGCCAGACTGAGATTCATTGGAAGAATCCTATTGAAATGCAATCCGAAAACAAAGGAAATAGGTTACAGTACGCTTATTCGTCCACTGCTTGAATACTGCTCAGAAATGTGGGATCCGTACCAGATAGGTTTGATAGGAGAGATAGAGAAGATCCAACGGAGAGCAGCGCGCTTCGTTACAGGATCATTTACTAATTGCGAAAGCGTTACGGAGATGATAGATAAACTCCAGTGGAAGACTCTGCAAGAGAGATGCTCAGTAGCTCGGTACGGGCTTTTGTTGAAGTTTCGAGAACATACCTTCACCGAGGGGTCAAGCAGTATATTGCTCCCTCCTACGTATATCTCGCGAAGAGACCATGAGGATAAAATCAGAGAGATTAGAGCCCACACAGAAGCATACCGACAATCCTCCTTTCCACGAACAATACGAGACTGGAATAGAAGGGAGAACCGATAGAGGTACTCAAGGTACCCTCCTCCACACACCGCCAGGTGGCTTGCGGAGTATGGATGTAGATGTAAATAGTCATTTCTACTTCAAGTGTTTCGCCTTGGATAGTGAGAATTCTCAGTAATAAGAAAGGCTAATCTATTTCTTTTATACGTTCCATCATTCTAAAGGTTACCGAATTGTTGTCCTGATAGTTTCCATCGCGCATTTCTTTCCTTATATATACGAAGTATGTGAAAAAGTAATGAGGCTGACAACTCTGTGAGCGATCTGACGACGCTGTATTTTACTTAGTGGACAAGTGTGTTCATCCCTTCCAAATGCTCAATCCGAGTTTCAGCTCTGTACAGCCATCACGTGACGTTTGAGAGCGCTGTCAGTAAAATTGCGTTTTTGTTCTGTTACGAAAATGGAGCAGCGCAGTTTAGAGCAACATGATGCCATCAAGTTATACGTTAAACTTTGAGAATCCGCGAGTGCAACCCTTTATATGTTGAAAAAGGCCTATGGGAAAGATCCATTATGTAGAGTAAAAGTTTTTCGCTGGCACAAATCTTTTTGGAAGGCAGAGAACACGTTGAAGATGAACGGCGCTCTGGAGTCCTTCAACTTCAAAAAAATGTCGTAAACGTCGAATGTTTGCATGCTCTTGTGAGATTGTTCCTCGGGAGCAAACTGTGAAGCAAGTGTTTTACGTAGATGTCCTTGAAAGGACCAGGAAATAGGTGAATCGAGTGAGACCGGACGTTGCAGACAAGTGGATGCTGCATCTTGACAATGCCCCATGTCACACGACCACTTCCAGCACCGAATTTTTGACCTCAAAAGGTTTCCTGTTGTTCCAGCACCCCCCCCCCCCCCCCACTCCTGTTCATCTGTTCTGAGACCGTGTGACTTCTTTCTGGAAACGACTTCACCGGTGTGTAAGTAACGAAGGGGACAAGATGGCTGTTCGTAAAAACTTTGATAGGTAAAATATTATTCTCATTACTTTTATCACACACCTCGCTATTTGACAAATATATATCTCTTACAGATGGGATGCCTTGCAACTTCTGGTCGCCGTTTATTACTGCCTGTTTATATGTTTGCATCCTACTTTGCTTGTGTACCAACTTTTCACTACGTGGCTTGGCATATTTTTGTATATGACATGATATTTTCCTATTTTCTTTTCAACCTAAGAAATAATTCATTTTTGATGCTATACTTGTATTATACACAGTTCTACCTTAAACTATTTTACATTACAGTTAATTATCATCATTTTCGACTACTACTTTTTGCTTTTCATACACTATGACAACACCTTTTTACACCATCCCTATTACATCTTTATGATATTTCTTATTTTCGATTTCTTGCTAAAAGTGTTTCATGTCTGATACGTTGATTAAGTAGGTTTGCTACATCCCGTGACAGTGGCACCACTGTGTGCTGCAGTGGTCTTAATAGACCTGATGCATTCATATATCAGTTCTGTAACCGAATTCCAGTTCCCCATGACTATTAATTTTTCGTCTCCCTTAACTATCGGAATAATTTCTTTTATCGCATCATACATTTCTTCAACCTCTTGATCATCTGCGGAGCTAGTTGTTACTTAAACTTGTACTACTGTGGTAGGCGTGGGCTTCGTGTTTATCTTGGTTACAATAATTTCGTTCACCACGCTGTTCATAGTAGTTTACCCGCGTTCCTAATTTTTTTTATTCATTATTAAACCAACTCCTGCATTACCCCTATTTGACTTTGTATTTATAACCCTGTATGCACCTGACCAGAAGTCTTGTTCCTCCTGCCACCGAACGTCACTAATTCCCACTATATCTAACTTTAACATATCCATTTACATTTTAAAATTTTCTAACCCACCTGCCTGATTAAGGTCTGTAACTACTGTGTTCGTATTGTTTTTAGTTCATAATTATTTGCTTGTATCTATTTGATGTGACAGTTTTATTTTATTATTGAACTTATTTTATGCTTAATTGTTCCAATTTTTTTGCAGCCATATAGGGACGTGAAGAAGACGCTACTGAGGCGTTGAAACTAGTAGCCTAAATGAAGTTTTCAAAAGTAACGGCTGATGGTTTATATTTTTACAACGGTTAGACCATCCACTGTTCCTCACTTTTTATTTGGTTCAAATGGCTCTGAGCACTATGGGACTTAACAGCTGTGGTCATCAGTCCCCTAGAACTTAGAACTGCTTAAACCTAACTAACCTAAGGACATCACACACATCCATGCCCGAGGCAGGATTCGAACCTGCGACCGTAGCAGTCGCGCGGTTCCGGACTGCGCGCCTAGAACCGCGAGACCACCGCGGCCGGCTCACTTTTTATTTCTATGATGGATTTACGGTTAAACATCATTCAAATCTCATTGCTGAGCGAGAAACCCGGTGCATATTCTCCCCCTACATAAATAATATAGCTGGCCTCACTACTACCTAATTTTTGTGATTGCTGTGAATAGTATATCGAAGCATCGTGTCAAATTAACGTCTGTTGGATGCCACCTCGTGATGTTTTAATTTTAATGCCAAACAGTGCGACAGGCTTAAAATCTCGACCAGTAAATTCCTGTTCTTCCCAGGCAAAAGCTGTTACAAAATTTAATGACTCAGTGTTTCTAAATAAAAATGTGCTATAGCGATGATTACTTAAATATAAACGTTTTAATATGTTTTTAGAACGTACAAAAAGGATAAAATAATTTCTTCTAGCCTCATACAGGTTCCTAACCCCGTGCAGATAGTCCTGGTAATTTGCGCTTGTGTATTTCGATAGCTATGACAATATTCGCAAAATTTGAAACGGGAAAGGTGGCACGCATGAAATAGATAATTAACCCACAGATAGTTCACGTAAGTCACTAACAGGTTTACTGCACTGCGAATAATATGAACTGTTGTGTAACTTTTCCCAGGACAGCCACTCTCTTCTCTACTTTGTATTATTGTTGCATGCGCTCCAAGTTTCTCGTTTCAGATGCTGTAAGTTTTGTGGTATCTATTAAAAATTCACTACCACAACTTTTCAAAACAGTCTATAAGTGGTTGGGGATTTGTAAGTGCTGGGAGATATTATTTTATACTTTTTAGTCCGTTTTAAAAACGTGTTATATTACAAAGATTTTTTAAAATAATTATTTACTGCTTTTTAGTTATGTGTGCGTGAAATTTTTTCACTCGATTTTAAACATTCTGACGAGATTACAACGAATATGTATGGTAAATTTCAGGTATATTTGAGTTTCTCTTCACCTGACTCATTCATATTGCTTACTCCTATGCACGGATCGCGAAAAGAGCGTGAAGGTAAAAATGAGATATAATCTAGCTTACACAGAGGCTTAGCATCAATCGTCCTTTCGGCGAAACGTTCGAAACTGGAACAGAAAAAGGGGGAAATAGCAGTGGTGCCCCAAGTTCCCTCTGCCATACACTAGACGAGAAAGATAGTCAATATTGCGTTGTCATCCAGTTCTGATCTACGTCTCTAGCTTATCGGGAAGTTACATTAAAATCATTTGCAAAATTTGCACCGAGTAGACAAGAAATCGACCTAATAAGAATGTGTTAAAAAGTCACTCTGCCTTTGATTTCTTAGACTCTTGTGTAATTTAAGTTAGTATATCTGGGTGGCGATATAGAATCAAGTGTGACTCCTGAATGAAGCTAAGCCATGTCTCAGCAATATCCTTTCTTCCTGGAGTGCTGGTTCTGCAAGGTTCGCAGGAGAGCTTCTGTGAAGTTTGGAAGGTAGGAGACGAGGTACTGGCGGAATTGAAGCTGTGAGGACGGGGTGTGAGTCGTGCTTGGGTAGCTCAGTTGGTAGAGCACTTGCCCGCGAAAGGCAAAGGTTCCGAGTTCGAGTCTCGGTCCGGCACACAGTTTTTATCTGCCAGGAAGTTTCAAGTGCGATTCCTCTCCTACGGTGGTTCAGTAGGTCGAGGGTTCAAATGGCTCTGAGCACTATGGGACTCAACTGCTGAGGTCATTAGTCCCCTAGAACTTGGAAATAGTTAAACCTAACTAACCTAAGGACATCACAAACATCCATGGCCGAGGCAGGATTCGAACCTGCGACCGTAGTGGTCTTGCGGTTCCAGACTGCAGCGCCTTTAACCGCACGGCCACTTCCGCCGGCTTTCAGTAGGTCGACTTGTTCACTTCGAAATTAGCTGCTGAGCAGACTACATACCTGGAAACAGGTGTCGTAGCTGGTAGGAGTTTCGTGTGACAGCCGGTCCTGAACGAAGAAGTTCGCGGTTTCCGAGAGGCAAGTTCTGCTAGCCTCTGGCGCGCGCAACATTTCTGCCATCCTAACACGCAACACAGGTAACTAAACGAGCACTGCGCTCGTAGTCATGTTGATTACTGGCCAGAGAAGGCGTACTGAATATATCAGTAGTTACTATTATTTCTTTCGTATTCAGACTAAATTTTCCATAATGAATAATGAGTAATTTGAGACTTTGAATCAAGCTGACGGTGGCTGTTGACTGGAGTATTTGCAGGGCGAACAACCCAGTAGCAGAAAAAAAAAGTAAAACTACTGGCTACAATCAAATAAGGGAGTGAATAGCAGTTTAACAGTAGAAAAAGCGCAGCCCTTTTATACCTTGTGTACGCGATACTACCGCTATCTACATATTGTATTCGCTATACCATGACTTGCGTCGCCTCAATGTAGATTGGTACATGCGACTGTAAGAAATATCTTAATCAATTTGATAACGAACGTGATGTTATGTAGCAAGGGAACAAACTCAGAACTAAGGAAGATCATGTAAAGGATCTATGTATCGAACTCTTAATGGTACTTCGTTGTCAATCTGATAATAAAATGTTTTATATTAGGTAATTTTTAGTGCATACCTCATTTCTACCGAATTATGACTATAATCTTAATGATATTTAAAAGCCGGCCGTGGTGGCCAAGCGGTTACAGGCGCTACAGTCTGGAACCGCGCGGCCGCTACGGTCGCAGGTTCGAATCCTGCCTCGGGCTTGGATGTGTGTGATGTCCTTAGGTTAGTTAGGTTTAAGTAGTTCGAAGCTCAAGGGGACTGATGACCTTAGAAGTTGAGTCCCATAGTGCTCATAGCCATTTTTTTTATATTTAAAATACGGTACCTCTTATGTATGTAGAGTGCATTTTTCCCAATTAAGCCCTAGACTGATCCTTTAGATGTTGTTCCTTCATTCTGAGTTATCTCTGTCGGTATTTCACGGACTGTAAGACGCTACGGACTGTACGACGCGCCTTATTTTTTAAGCATTTTTTTAAAAATAACATTTTTACTATTTTATTATTAGATTGCAAAGCCTGACTAAAAAATTTCTTTGTGTATAAAACTGAACTGGCCTTCAAAATCTCTGAATATCGTTCCCTTCTTCTTCTTCTTCTTCTTCTTCCTCTTCCTCTTCATCGTTGTCCTCTTCACTACCATCGAGAGCGTTATTTATGCCGCCTTGAAAGATTGAACAATAATGTCTTCTCTCACTCTAGACCACGACTGTTTTATACACTGACACATCTGTTTGATTGTAGGTCGTATTAAAGCTCCATTCGGCGTGAATTCGTGTTGGGTTTCATTTATCATAAATTTGCGCCGTTCCTCTCTCACATACACATTAAATGGTCTGTTTACCGAGATATGAAGATGTTGCAATTGTGGAGTAAGTCCACCGGGAATAACAACAAGCTGTGTGTTTCCCCTCTCAATTACTCTTTCACAGACTTCTTCAAATGACTACTAAACAGATCTATCGCAAGAAGAGTACTCTCCTTCAATAAAACACCTTTCTTTCTCTTCCAGACTCTGTTAATTTATAATTTCATACCAGCCTCGTCCATCCAAACTCAGTCAATTACAAAACCTGGCGATATTTCAGGAGGTTTTGGCATTGTTTTGGGCTTGAAAATGATCACTCGATTAAGCAGCGTTAGCGCAACATGAAGGGACAACAGTGTAGTGCATTTTTCCATGTCCACTTGTTTTTATAGTTACACTTTTAGCACCTTTCATGGCAACAGTTCTATTACTCGGCACATCAACTGTCAAAGGAGCTCCGCCTATATTCGCTATTTGGCTTGGTTCCAAACCGGTTTTCTTTCGACGTTGAATAATAAAGCGATGGAAAGATAAGATTTTCTCATCATGCTCTTGTGGGATTTTCTGAGATGTTTTGATTTTGGATTGCAAGCTAATTCCATGGCGCTTCATAAACCTGTAGCATCAACCAACTCCACCCTTAAAGTCTGCTAAATTTCCACTGTAGCGCTACCTGACAAGCGTGTACTTGAATGATTTTTGTATTAATTCCGATGCCTTTTGACTGTGTCCTCCAATTCGTTTCAATACATCTTCTAGTTTTGGCCATTGTGCATTCAGTCCTCTGTTTGCACATGTAGTCTTCCTCATTTTTTCACTTCTTCTTTCCTAGCCCGCCAATCACGAATGCTTTTTTTTTCTTTTGGCGGAGGACCGAAATGCCGCTCAGCTGCTCTACTTCCATGCTCTTGGGCATATGCTATTGCTTTAAGTTTATAGCCCGCATATGAACACCTTTTATTTCTTTCCATTATGAAACTAGCTACTAACAAAAATACTGTACTATTACCGAAAACGCAAAGCATTTTCAGTTCAATTTCACTGGAACCGTAGACTGCAACGACACATCATAGACTAGACAGTGTCTGGGTTCGTGATGATGGGGCGGGAGGGAGAATCCGCAACTCTTGTTCGTCGCATCGGTGTACTGTTGCTGCCAATTGAATCCAGTGTTGCCAGGTAGAGACAGGTTGCCCGCGGCATCGAATATATGACCATTGTTAAGACTTGCTGGAATTTTGGATCAAACATTGGATGTTTTTATATTAATTTCGAGTATAAGACGTACCTGAACTTTGGAGGCAATTTTTGAAGAAAAAAGTGCATCTTATAGTCCATAAAATACAGTATACATCATCACGTTTGTTAGTAAGTTGATACAAAGTCTCAAGTCTTTCTTATAGTTGCATATATCAATCAATTCCTTCGTTTTTGCCCTTTCTTGTCTGAGCGCTTATTTTAACCCAATTCCCACTTCATTTTCCTGTTCATTTCTACTCAGGTGTTGTTTTCCCTCCGATAGTTCATATTTTCAATAATAAAGTAGACCAATCCATTTTTCAAGACATTCCAACATTTTAAAAGTTAACGAATTGTTGTCTTATTAGTTTCCTTCCGTATTTTTTTCTTGTATAACTTGACAAGAAGTTCCATACCTTTCTTACAGATGGGATGTTCTTGCAACTTAGTGGCCGCTGTTACTTACTGCCTGTTTACCTGCATGTATACCAAATTGTATGGTTTACGCGACATAGTTTGGGATATTTTTGTACATGACATGATCTTATCCTATTCTCTTTTCATCCTGAGAAGTAATTCATTTTGATGGTACCCATACATTATCCACAACGCTACCTTAAACTGTTTTACATTGCGGTTAATTATCATCATTTTGTACTACTGTTACTACCAGTACTGTTGTTGTTGTGGTCTTCAGCCCAGAGATCGGTTTGATGCAGCTCTCCATGCTACTCTATCCTATGCAAGCTTCTTCACCTACGAGTAACTACTGCAACCTACATCCTTGTGCATCTGCTTGGCGTATTCATATTTTGGTCTTCCTCTACGATTTTTACCCTACACGCTTCCCTCCAGTAATAAATTGGTGATCCCTTAATGCATCACAACGTATACTATCAACCGATCCCTTCTTCCAGTCAAGTTATGCCACAAATTCCTCTTCTCCCCAATTCTGTTCAGTACCTCCTCATTAGTTACGGATCTACCCATCTAATCTTTAGCATTCTTATGTAGCACTACATTTCGAAAGCTTGTATTCTCTTCTTTTGGTAATTTTCATATCTGTCGACATCTGCTTTCTTTGGGATTGGGATTATTATATTCCTCTTGAAGTCAGAGGGTATTTTACCTGTCTCGTACATCTTGCTCACCAGATTGTGGAGTTTTGACATTGCTGGCTCTCCCGAGGCTATCAGTAGTTCTAATGGAATGCTGTCTACTGCCGGGGCCTTGTTTCGACTTAGGTCTTTAAATGCGCTGTCAAATTCTTCACGCAGTATCATATCCCCCATTTCATCTTCATCTACATCCTCTTCAATTTCTATAATATTGCTCTCAAGTACATCGCCCTTGTATGGACCCTCTATACACTCTTCCATCTTTTTGCTTTCCCTTCTTCGCTCAGGACTGGTTTTCCATCTGACCTCTTGATATTCATGCAGGTGGTTCTCTTTTCTCCCAATGTCTCTTTAATTTACCTGTAGGCAGTATCTATCTTACCCCTAGTGATATATGTCTCTACATCCTTACATTTGTCCTCTAGCCATCCCTGCTTAGCCATTTTGCACTTCCTGTCGATGTCATTTTTGAGACGTTTGTATTCCTTTTTGCCTTCTTCGTTTCCTGCATTTTTATATTTTCTCTTTTCATCAATTAAATTCAATATCTCTTCTGTTACCCAAGGATTTCTACTAGCTCTCGCCTTTTTACCCACTTGATCCTCTATTGCCTTCCCTATTTCATCTTTCAAAGCTATCCATTCTTCTTCTACCGTATTTCTTTGCCCTGGTCTTGTCAATCGTTCCCTAATTCTCTCTCTGAAACACTCTACAGCTTCTCGGTCTTTCAGGTTTTCAGGTCCCATCTCCTTAAATTTCCACCTTTTTGCAGTTTCTCCAGTTTTAATCTACAATTCATAACCAATAAACTGTGGTCAGATTCCACATTTGCCCCTGGAAATGTCTTACAATTTAAAACCTGGTTCCTAAATCTCTTTCTTACCATTATATAATCTCTCTGAAGTCTTTCAGTGTCTCCAGGCCTCTTCCACCTATACAACCTTCTTTCATGATTCTTAAATCAAGTGTTAGCTATGATTAGGTTATGCTCCGTGGATAATTCTACCAGGCGGCTTCCTCTTTCATCTCTTACCTCCAGTCCATATTCACCTACTACTTTTCCTGCTCTTCCTTTTTCTACTACCGAATTCCAGTTGCCCATGACTTTTAAATTTTCGTCTCCTTTAACTATCTGAATTATTTCTTTTATCGGATCATACATTTCTTCAATCTCTCGATCATCTGCAGAGCTAGTTGGCATATATACTTGTACTACTGTGGTAGGCGTGGGTTTCGTGTCTATCTTGGCTACAATAATGCGTCCACTACGCTGTTCATAGTAGCTTACCAGCGTTCCTATTTTTTTTATTCATTATTAAACCAACTCCTGCATTAACTGTATTTGATTTTGTATTTATAATCCTGTATGCACCTGACCAGAAGTCTTGTTCCTCCTGCCCCGAACTTCACTAATTCCCACCATATCTAACTTTAACCTATCCACCTGCCTGATTAAGGGATGTGACAAAAGTATTTATGGAACAAAATAACATACCTTCACAAATCTTGCACGGGTGGGAGGCGGAGGGGGGGGGGGGGCGGAGGAGAAGGGTTATATTGTGTGTTCAAAGTGACCCCAATTAGCAGTCAAATAGCGTCGATGCCACTGAACTGTTGACCGGAGTACTGCTGTCAGCGTTGCCGGTGTGATAGCCGCACAGGACAACTCGATAGTTTCTCGTAGCTCGTTCAGCGGATTTGGCTTCTGTCGATCAACTTCATTTTTCGAGGTCCCCCGCGGTAGAAGACAAGAGGTGTAAGATCTGGAGCTTCTTTTCGACCTGTCCATCGTCCAGGTAGATTTTCATCCAAGTAGGCGCTGACAAGTCTGTGTTAATGAGGCGAAGCGCCATCTTGTTGTAGGTAAAATGTTTCATTACCAAACACCTCTCGGATGGCAGGCAAAACCGATGTTTGCTGCGTATGAAGATACACGTCAGCAATTGCGGTACCTTCTAAGAAGAATGGTCCTGTCTAACGGCGCAATAACCGACCACACCACACATTAACACCCAGTAGATTAACATGTTGGTCCACGTGTACGTTAGGGTTTTCTGGATACCAGTACAAGTAGTTGTAGCTGTTCACAGTACCGTTCAGTTTGAATTGTGTCTCGTCAGACCAGATAACTATCACCGAAAACCGTTCGTCTTCGTGAAGCATGCCTCCAAATCACTCGCAGCACTCCATCCTTCGATCCGGGTCGTCCTCGTTCATAGGGTGCAGCTATCACGGAATGTACACTTTCCACTTTGCAGCCTTCAGAATTCGTCATACGTCTGATCGGCTTACTCCGCTTTCACGTGCACTCTGCTTATCAGATTTTTTTGAGGGGACGTAGTAAACTGTTGCAACGTAGCGGTGCTGGAAGCTGGACCTGTTGATGTTTCTTGTCGGACAGACCTTTCCTTATGCACAACCTGAACAAGACCGTCGGCTTCAAATTTATACCGAATACGATAAGCTGTTGTACGTATTGGTGGCTGAGTTCCGTACACATTACTCCATTACCATTGTACCCCCCTCCCCCCTCAATCATGTTTTTGTATTTTCAGTACCACTTCACAAAGACCTTGCGCTGCTCAAACGACAGTCTTACTTCATTCATTACTGCACTGTCATCTGCTGGAAAACGCGCGCCATATCTTTCGAGAAAACAATTGAGTGGACTGTTGTTGTCGTGGTCTTCAGTCCAGAGACTGGTTTGATGCAGCTCTCCATGCTACTCTATCCTGTGCAAGCTTCTTCATCTCCCAGTATCTACTGCAACCTACAGCTTTCTGAATCTGTTTAGTGTATTCATCTCTTGGTCTCCCTCTACGGTTGTTACCCTCCACGCTGCCCTCCAATACAAAATTCGTGATCCCTTGATGCCTCAGAATATGTCCTACCAAGCGTCAAGTTGTGCCACAAATTTATCTTCTCCCCAATTCTATTCAATACCTCCTCATTAGTTATTTGATCTAACCATCTAAGAATCTTCAGCATTCTTCTGTAGCACCACATTTCAAAAGCTTCTATTCTCTTCTTGTCTAAACTATTTATCGTCTACGTTTCACTACCATACATGGCTACACTCCATACAAATAATTTCAGAAACGACTTCCTGACGCTTAAATCTATACTCGATGTTAACAAATTTTTCTTCTTCAGAAACGCTTTCCTTGCCATAGCCAGTCTACATTTTATATCGTCTCTACTTCGACCATCATCAGTTATTTTGCTCCCCAAATAGCAAGACTCCTTTATTGCTTTAAGTGTCTCATTTCCTAATCTAATTCCCGCAGCATCACCCGATTTAATTCGACTGCATTCCATTACTCTCGTTTTGCGTTTGTTGACGTTCATCTTATATCCTCCTTTTAAGACACTGTCCATTCCGTTCAGCTGCTCTTCCAAATCCTTTGCTGTCTCTGACAGAATTACAATGTCATAGGTGAACCTCAAAGTTTTATTTCTTCTCCATGAATTTTAATTCCTAATCCGAATTTTTCTTTTGTTTCCTTTACTGCTTGCTCAATACACAGATTGAATAACATCTGGGATAGGCTACAACCCTGGCTCACTCCCTTCCCAACCACTGCTTCCTTTTCATGCCCCTCGACTCTTATAACTGCCATCTGGTTTCTGTACAAATTGTAAATTGCCGTGCTCCCTGTATTTTACTCCTGCCACCTTCAGAATTTGAAAGAGAGTATTCCAGTCAACTTTGTCAAAAGCATTCTCTAAGTCTACAAATGCGAGAAACGAAGGTTTGGCTTTCCTTAATCTATTTTCTAAGATACGTCGTAGGGTCAGTATTGCCTCACGTGTTTCATTATTTCTACGGAATCCAAACTGATCTTCCCCGAAGTCGGCTTCTACCAGTTTTTCCATTAGTTTGTAAAGAATTCGTGTTAGTATTTTGCAGCCGTGGCTGATTAATCTGATAGTTCGGTAATTTTCACATCTGTCAACACTTGCTTTCTTTAGGATTGGAATTATTGTGTTCTTCTTGAAGTCTGAGGGTATTTCGCCTGTCTCATACATCTTGCTCACTAGATGGTAGAGTTTTGTCAGGGCTGGCTCTCCCAAGGCTATCAGTAGCTCTAATGGAATGTTGTCTATTCCCTGGACCTCGTTTCGACTTAGGTTTTTCAGTGCTCTCTCACTCTTCACGCAGTATCGTATCTCCCATTTCATCTTCGTCTACCTCCTCTTCCATTTCCATAATATTGTCCTCAAGAACATCGCCCTAGTATGGAACCTCTATATACTCCTTCAGCCTTTCCCCTTTCCCTTCTTTACTCGTGATGACAGGGTGTTGTGTGTTGTCCTTAGGTTAGTTAGGTTTAAGTAGTTCTAAGTTGTAGGGGACTGATGACCATAGGTGTTAAGTCCCATAGTGCTCAGAGCCATTTGAACCTTCTTCACTTAAAACTGGGTTTCCATCTGAGCTCTTGATATTCATGCAAGTGGTTCTCTTTTCATCAAAGGTCTCTTTAATTTTCCTGTAGGCAGTATCTATCTTACCACTCGTGATATACGCCTCAACATCCTTACATTTGTCCGCTAGCCATCCCTGCTTTGCCATTTTGCACTTCCTGTCGATCTCATTTTTGAGACGTTTGTATTCCTTTTTGCCAGCTTCATTTACTGAATTTTTGTATTTTCTCCTTTCATATATTAAATTCCGTATGTCTTCTGTTACCCAAAGATTTCTATGAGCCCTCCTCTTTTTACTACATGATCCTCTATTGCCTTCACTATTTCGTCTCTCAAAGCTACCCATTCTCCTTCTACTGTATTTCTTTCCCCCATTCACGTCAATTGTTCTCTAATGCTCTCCCTGAAACTCTCTACAACCTCTGGTTCTTTCAATTTATCCAGGTCCCATCTCCTTAAATTCCCACATTTTTGCAGTTTCTTCAGTTTTAATCTACAGTTCATAACCAATAGATTGTGGTGAGAGTCCACATCTGCCCCTGGAAATGTCTTATAATTTAAAACCTGGTTCCTAAATCTGTCTTACCATTACATAGTCTATCTGACATCTTCCAGTATCTCCAGGCTTCTTCCATGTATACAACCTTCTTTCATGATTCTTCAACCAAGTATTAGCTATGTTTAAGACATGCTCCGTGCAAAATTCTACAGGCTATCGCGAAAATTTGCAACGTTGTGTCATTTTGTTTCAGGGATATTAGCCATCAAAGATTATCTACATTATTCTACACCCCTTTGTGTTTCTACAACTGAATGTTGTCTGCTTGTGAGAAGATCCTGCCGTGTCTGGTACAAGGAGAACTGCATACCAGTATGTGTCGGAATCTGACAGCGGTAGGACTGCGGCTGTAAAGGCTGCCATTACGGAGTAGGTTTGCTTGAAGGAAGACCTGTACCCATAAGACAGTAAGAGTACGTTTGGAGCCCACAGATTGCCAGTACAGCGACTACAAATTGAGGATTACGACGATACGCAAGCAGTGGCGCACCCACCGACAATCCTGGAGACAGGAATGGTGCCACGTCGCCTTCTCAGACGTGTCCCAGTTCGGCGTGCTGCATCACGATGGCCGTGTCCAAGTGCGTAGGCTCGGAGGAGAATGGACGTTGCCAGGTTGTATTCGTCATAGTCAAACGCGCCCAGCAACTGGCGTGATGCCGTAGAGCGCCATTCGCCGTACAAACTCTTATCTCCTCTCGTTCGCATGGACGGTAATTTGGACAGTAGCTGTTTCATTCCTGACGCGTTAAGGCCGGTGGCTGAACCGGTATATCTTCCTCCATCATATCTCCATCAGCATCACTGTCATCCTCGTTTCCAAAAATTGATTCATTATCACTATCACTCTTCTGTTAATCTGCCAAAGCCTGATCAACACTGTAGCCCTTGCAAAACGTATATCACCATCCATGATTAATAAACTATAACACTGTCTTCCTTCCACAAAACTCAATTGTAAACTGTGAATTTGGAGTAACAATGCACGTGGATATATTTTTTATTATGAATGTCAGTTTATAAGGTGCAATGTTGCCAAGATTTATTTTCGTAACAAAACTTATGTACGACACTGGAAATCACATATTGCATACCTGTGGTATTTTCTGAGCCCACTGCGAAAATTTCAAAATGCTTTACTACAAACTGTGATATAATCATAAATACTTTAATTAGTTATAATAAAAAGTCCGTGAGTAGCATACATGGAGGATGAGTAGTTAAACAAGCCTTGGGGGTCTAAAAAGGCCCCAGACATCAGGTGAGGGCTAATCTGGCAGTTAGTAAATTTTATCAGTGTACCCCTATTGATTAATTATTATTATTTATTTCATATAGCTTATCAAATACTCTTACTGTGATACCAAAATCATCAAATTCCAAATCTTTATTTATGTTTCTATCAAAAACAATAATTCTTTTAAGCCTGAAATCGTATTTGAAATTATGCATTTTTTTGTTCATTTCCCATCATAAAAGTAAATTCGATTACTTGTTTATCCTGCACTGTATGTTGTAGTCTATTGCATCTATCTAAAGCAGATGTAAGGGTGTACATACTTTTCATCAAGATCTGTTATAGTGATATGGTTATCATAATGAGACTATAATATTTTTTCATTGTGCTGATGTTGTGGTAACATAGTTATTGAATTGTCACAATGCTTGAGTACTCAACTGTGGTAACAAGATTATTTAATTCATTTTCTAAGTATTGTTTGGTAACTGCATCATAACCACTTTTGAGTCTTTTAGATCTGCTAATGTTCTACCTTTTAAGCCAGTATCACTTTTAATTGTTTAAAAGTTTTGCATAATTTTTATGAAATTGATTAATTTAATTTTCTTTTTTTATCAATTTTCGATTCTAATTCAGTTTTGATTTTTCTATTTCTCCAGCGTTTTGCTCATTTATCTTTCAACTATTAAAGAAGCCTTTAGGTTGTGTCTTAGTTCCAAAAATATATGTTTACTTGATTCAGAATTTCATGAAGCTTGTAATTATCTGACATTAGTTTTAAATAAAAAAGACACAAATGGCCACATATTACTACATTAAAATTTGAATTCTTGTCCATTACAGAACAACTCACTTGAACCAATGTATTTAACCAGTTCTTTAGTAATATTTCCTCCAAATGAATTAAACACAAATTTCTTTTCATTATTCTTATAATAGCATTCCAATGTGTGCTGACATTATCACATTTTTTTTGGTTTTTAGGTAGTTTATCAGTTATTAAACACCACAGAAATGATTCATTTTTAATTGTTTAGCTAATTTTTCTATATCAAAAATTGATAAAAGTTTATTATATTTTTTTGATTATGTTTTGGAATTTTTTCAGCACTTTTCTTCTCCGTAGCTAGATTGTCCTTTTTGTTTTGCTAACTCTGCATTTTGTTTGTTTGTTTGTCATGACCTTGTTTTGCAATTGCTGCTGCTCCACCAGCTAGTAAACCAAATGCACCTAATGCTGCTGACCGAATTGCAAGAAGTCCATCATGTTTTGTTAATCCAGAACCTTATTTCTTCTTTTTTAGATAGTTAGTAATTTTTTTACAACTAGTATACCTAATGATATAAGTCGATTAACACCAGTTTTTTATCTTCTTCTTTCTGGTGCATGTATTAAAAATTATGAATAATCTTTAATTGTTCATTATTAAGTTTAATTTTAATTGCTTTTGGTTTAACTTTGTCACTAGGTGGCAAAGTGTAGTCAATGCTGAATTTATTCATTTATATAGATTAAAATTATATTAGAATGACTATTTTTAGATAACACTGAAATGGTGCTACCAAAATTTTTATAGCCCCCATCCATTTTCACCAGCTTCTATACCCATTCCTAATTTTATTTTTCCATACATTATTCCAATAACTGCTATAGCTGCTAATTTTTCTCCTAATTAAGCATCAGAATCATGCATTCTTTCCTTTGCAGCTAACTGATGTTCCTTATCCACTTTATGTCTTCTGTATCAATCTGTATTATCTCTGTAGGCAATTCTATGTTGTTTACATGCTTCATCTAGTGGATTTATTATCATATCGCTATATGCTAATGTGTCACCTAGTTTATTAAAAGGTCTGCAGAATGAAAATCCTGGTTGATGCATCTCTGGCATTGGAAAATTATTAAAAACCCAATTGACAAGGCCTTTTTCATGAATTAAATTCTTCCAAAATGTATGAGGAATACTCTTGAGAAGCCTATTCAGGTATGGTATTCCTTTTGGATTACTGATGATCAAATCACTAAATTTAATAGCTAATATTTGTGTTACACCATCCTTTTCATTGCGATAATCTTTATTTCCAACCATTTCTTCTCCACGAATTATTGCAAATCTGTCAGTTGATTCATGAACATCATTCCTCCAGGCATACTCAACTGATTTTTCAGTATTTTTTTATTAAACCTTTGCCTGTGTTCTCATCCTCACTTGAGTCTAAATCTGCAGTTAATTTTGGGAAATAGACCTCGACAACTTCATTTATCAAATTATAATATTTAATACATCTTTTTAATTTTTTTATTTGAGTCTTTTCAGAATATAATGTTTTTGCATGAAATAATATGTCGGAATGATTTGATAAATCTACAGCATCAGATTTTGTATTCATATCATCCATAGTAATTAGTTTTTAGTTAAAAGATTCATTAATTCATATGTAACTTTATATGTCCTTCCAATAACTTTTAATTTATCTCCATCAAATTTTACTGGTAATTTACCAACAAATTTAAGTGTATCAGCAGGCCTTAATTCAAAAACTTGATCTTTGTTGAGAAATACGGTTAATGTACTTAATATTCATTCACTGACATTTATTTATTTGACATATTTTCTTCATTTTATAACTTTTCTATTTTTAATCTGTTCTTCATATTTCTTCAATGTATCTTCTGTCTCTGATTATCTGAGAGTGTGGTTATAATAATTCCTCTTTTTTCTTTCTGTTTCGTTTAGTATTTTTTAACAAGTAGTAGGTCATATTTTGCAGGCATTTAATAAGCATAAAAACATTAACAAAACATTTTTATGTTTGTTGTAATATTTCTAATTCAATCTGCCTGTGCAAGCGTCAAATAAATTTACCATCCTCTTTATGTCCCTCATAGGACCTTTCAGTGTTTCGACCGTTTTCTACAAATCGTGTTTTCCCTCCAGCATTTTTACTGCGGGTCTCTTGGTTCCCAGAAGTATGTATGATATCACATCAACAGCAATAAAAGTAGATAACAGAGCAGATGGAAGCTTTCTGTGCTGCTGGCAGCAAACTGGAGTGCACGCAGACTTATAAACTGATGAACCGCCACAGTTGTCTACGTTTCCGGCTGACGGTTTACCGTCTGGCCTGAAAACACACGGAGAAGTAGCCGAAGTGTATTGCTGACTGCAGTTTTGAGGAGGATCTGATATTACAGCTGAAGACAGGAAATTTAAAAAATTACGTGAGATAGCTCGTTGCATACTGCAGAGTGCACACTCTGTCATAAAGATATTAGAATCTTTAAACAGCGACAAGTGATCGCTAATAACCCGTGTAAATTTTGCTTCAAGAGAGTGTTAATTTCGTCGAAAGCATAATCGTGGCCACAGTGAAGCACAATCATCCGTGTATGAAACTCGTGGTACACCACAAAAAATATCTTCGGCATTTCCCCCTAGGAGTTAGTCTCTTTCGTTCCAGTCATGTGGTCCCAGGGGGGAAAAAAGTGCACGTTCCGATTTTAGTCCTGCGATATCTTGTGTAGATTGCACTGATGCAAACTTGCCGAATGCTGCGGTGTCCTTCCAGTCTCAAGTCGGTATGATACGTGCCGCCACAGTTCACGGTAAACAGTGAAACAAGTATGACACTTTCTTAAGATATAGTTTGTGTGGCCTTGTTTGTCGGGATAAAATAAGACGAGTCGCACTCCAGAGGGTATGTTTATGACATTTTTAACCGGTGTAATGACTTACATCCACTTGAAACTAAACTACTATAAATATTATACGGAAATGTTGGCTACAAAATTTCCTCTGCGTGGCTCCATTTTTGTAAATTGATCTCCAACTACCTGAACAGTACAGTTAACGAGTTCAAATTATATGCACGCACATATTTGCGCGTTTATAGTGGACGGTCATTTTTCTACCGTGCCGCAGTGCCTCACAGGAAAAATGGGTCCCTCATGAATGCAGTTCTCATAAACTATTATCTGCTCAAAAAAATGTCGTCAGGGTCTTCTGTAGAATTCTTTGGGAGCTATTCCGAATTGTAATCATAATTTTTTTTAGAAAATTGTCAATTTTTTATAAGGTAAAAATTTCCCGAAGTGTTATTTTTTTCCGCGAAATGCTGCAGAAATATTCAAATTTTGTGCAGAAAACTCTAGAACTAAAACATACCTATCCAGAACTCTGAAAAATGTGTATTCTTTGGCGAAATTCGGGTGCCAACTTCACCGGGCTCACAATATTCTGCAATAATGTCCACATAGATTTGATGCATGGATATGCCATAATCGAAGCTGCTCCGTTGCTGCTTGATTGACTGTCTGAAGATGAGCAGAAAGCTTAGAATGTGGATACCCAGTATTACCGATAAAATGGTTCAAATGGCTCTGAGCACTATGCGACTTAACTTCTGAGGTCATTAGTCGCCTAGAACTTAGAACTAATTAAACCTAACTAACCTAAGGACATCACACACATCCATGCCCGAGGCAGGATTCGAACCTGCGACCGTAGCGGTCGCTCGGTTCCAGACTGTAGCGCCTAGAACCGCACGGCCATTCCGGCCGGCATTACCGATAAGATTTTACACACAAATATTCCCATGAGAAACCGGTGCATGTCGTATTACATCGGCTTCTTTCATCTTCGGATCCATTTATCTCGAGGTTCCAAAAAATATAATTGAAGAAGATAAACAGATGCCACGTGAGACAAAATGTCTGCTTTTCGAACCATCTCTCAGTGGATAACCGGACAGCGACCTTTCTGAAAGTAAAAATGACACAATCAACGAATGTTACTTTGATTTCGACTGAAAAATGTAAACTATCGAATAAGACGTTTCAATAATGCAATTTCGACTTCTTTTTCCATATTAGTGACCTTGCAATGCTTTACACCCAAAATTTTATTAGAATCCATTAAGTTTATAATTTTATTGCGCCAGATTGGATCGGCCGTTTTGAATTTTGTAATTTCAACATCGGATTTCTAAACAGGGACCCAAAGAATCTAAAAAGAACAGTTTTCTCGAATTTAGTATCCATTTTTTTTTGTTATGTCCAGTTTTTGAAGCTAGTGGGCACACTGTGCAGCGCCCAGTTTAAAATCTTCCTTGGCCATCTGTGGTTAGGCTTTCTCTGTACATGCTCGCACCACTGAAGCGGTGTATTCTCCAAAGTTTTTCGCATGGCCACATTATCTACATTCGCCTCCATACTTCGTTTTTTATCCTATCTTCCCTCGTTTACATCGTATATCTTCTCATATAGTAAATTTCCATTGTTCTAGTTTTCTCCGTAACGTTTCTCCCTTGAGGTCACATGTTAGCTCCATATAGAACTGTATTCTCCATCACACTGTGAAATGTTGTTAGTGTGTAAGGTTTCCTTCCCTTACTACGTACCCTCAGCTCACAGAATTTTATGATCAATATGAACAGGGTACTGAAGTGAAATACTGCTCCTTTCAGACTTAGTTTATTACAGAGCCAACACGCGGATCCCCAGAATTAGCGTACACATCAAATCACAAAAAAACAAAAAACAAACACTAAACAAAATACACAGTGACAGATGATGATGGTTGGCAAAGCTATGCGCCGGTATCGGATGCGAATTTTTCCATCTCCCCTATCGGGTGCAGAATTGTAGGGTCCCCCTTAATAAGTCACGGGTGCAGTACACGCAGGAAGCGGCTACTAGGGTAACGGAGTATGTGCGGTGTGCACATGGGCCTTTGTTAGAGAAGCCCTCCTTTGGGATCAAAGGCGATTTGCCTGATAAATCAGCCACAGTGACCTCAGAAAATGTTGGTTCTCGCAGATCAGAGATCGGAAAGATTACAATAATTTTAGTAAACTGCAGGAGCATCCAAGGAAAGTTCCCAGAATTAGTATCGCCTACTGAAGGTAGAATTGGGAACAAAAACCTGGTTGAAACCAGAAGTCAATGGCAACAAGGTACTATGTTGAGATTGGAATGCTTATCGTAAGGATAGGTTTGTCGCCAGTGGTGGGGGCGTGTTTATTGCAGTAAAAATTCGATAAAATGTGGTGAGATTATCACGGATTCCGAATGTGAATTAATGTGGGTGAAATTGACTATCAAAGAACGGTCAAAAATTGTGATCGGATGCTTTTATAGACCACCTGGGTCAGGATCTGTGTTGTAGAGCGCTTCAGACAGAACTTGCAGAATATCATTAGTAATTTTCCTTATGATGCCAATGTAATAGGGGGTGACTTCAACTTGCCATATATAAATTGGGAGTGTTATGCCATCAAAACTGGTGCCAGAGACAGGGAATCGTGTGGCATCGTTCTGGATGTCTTGTCCGAAAATTAACTTGAGGAGATAGAGAACCAACTCGTGAGGGTAACGTCTCAGGCCTCCTGGCAACAAACAGTCCTGAACTTATCGAATCAGTTAACGTAGAGGAAGGTATCAGTGGTCATAAGGCTGTGACAGCATCTATGGCGACGGGTCCTACAAGGTCCTTTGCTCAGCAAAGGTGACAGGATACAAATTTCAGAATATCTCAGCAGTCAGCATGAAATATTCGGTGATGAGAACGAAGACGTGGGGGGGAAAATGTAATAAATTCAAAAGCACCGTTCAACATGCCCTAGAAAAGAATGTTCCGAGTGAAGTTTTAAGGGATGGGAAAGATCCACCATGGTGTAATAGCCGTGTTAGAAAAGCGCTACTTAAACAAAGAGCACATCATCTGAGATACAAGAGAAGTAAAAACCTAGCTGACAAACAAAAGCTGAACGAAACGAAAATGAGCTTAAGGAGAGCAATGAGAGAAGCGTTCAATGATTTTGAAAGTAAGACGTTGTCAACCGACCTGAGTAAAAACCCTAAGAGATTTTGGTCTTACGCAAAATTAGTAAGTGGGTCAAAATCGTCTATTGATTCTCTCAGCGTCCACTTCGGCACCGAAACGGAAGATAACAGAGAGAAGGCCGAAATACTGAATGTTGTACGAACAACGAAGTGGCAGATATTGAGATAAGCGATCGCAGAACTGAAAAGCAGCTACAACCGCTTAGTAGCAGAAAGGCTTCAGGACCAGATGAGATACCTATAAGATTCTATAAAGATTATGCGAAAAAACTTGCTCCACTCCTAGCAGTAATTTAATGTCGGTCGCTTGAGCAACAAAAGGTGCCTAACAACTGGAAAAAAGCTCAGGTCATTCACGTGTTTAAGAAAGGCCGAAAGACAGATCCACACAATTACAGAGCTACATCGTTGACTTCAATCGGTTTTAGAATTATCGAACATGTTTCATGCTCAAGAATTATGACGTTTTTGGAAAGTGAACATCGCCTCTATAAAAATCAAGATGGATTCCGCAAACAGGGATCCTGCGAAACTCGTCTTGCTCTGTTCCTCCAGACTCATATTCATGGGAAGAATGTTAAGGAAATGTAACTCATCCACGAAAGAAGTGGCTTGTAAGGCGCTTGTTCGCCCTATTCTTGAGCATTGTTCATCTATCTGGGATCCCTATAAGGTAGGACTGATAAAGGGGATAGAGAAGATCCAATGAAGAGCGGCGCGTTGCGTCATGGGATAGTTTAGCTGGCGAGAGAGTGTTACGGGGATGTTAAACAAACTCCTCAGGCAGACGTTATAAGAGAGGCGTTGTTCATGATGGAGAGATTTACTATTGAAAATTCGGGACAGCACTTTTGAGGAGGAGTCGGACAACATATTACTTCCCCCAATATACATCTCGCGCACTGACCACGAGGAGAAAGTTCGAGAAATTAGAGGCAATACGGAGGCTTACCGACAATTATTCTTCCCACGCACTCTTCGCGAATGGAACAGGTCTGGAGAGATCAGATATAGTCCGCAGCTCGTGGTCGTGCGGTAGCGTTCTCGCTTCCCGCGCCCGGGTTCCCGGGCTCGATTCCCGGCGGGGTCAGGGATTTTCTCTGCCTCGTGATGATTGGGTGTTGTGTGATGTCCTTAGGTTAGTTAGGTTTAAGTAGTTCTAAATTCTAGGGGACTGATGACGATAGAAGTGAAGTCCTATAGTGCTCAGAGCCATTTGAACCATTTGAGATCAGATAGTGGTACCGAAAGTACCCTCCGCCACACACCATTAGGTGGCTTGCGAAGTATGATGTAGATGTAGAGAGGGAAAGGGGGTCAACTAAAATGATGCTTCCCTCAAGGTAATAATAATAACGCTTTCTGACTGTATGTGAAGTACTGACCGAGATTGTGAACCACTAGCTGAATGTCAATACGATTTAGGTTGGTTAAAATACAGGGCTGTAGATCAGATGTACTCGCTGCAGGGAAGACTGTCCTCAGACAAAGACTGCTACTAGGCATGGGCAGCCGATGTTCTGACCACTGAACTGCCCGACAGGTGATATGGAGACTGGCCATAAGCGCGCAACTGGGTGATGACTGGCTGTAGGCGTGCAACTGCAAAAGCCACGTCCGGCATACCCTCACGCCAAGATGTGTAGAGAATCACTGCTGGCGCGCCGAAAGAAATAAGACTGTCCTCTGTGGTGGGTCTCCGCCAATTTGCCGAGCTGAACTGTCCAGACCATCCTCTACGGAGGACATCCATCAAATGTCACGAAAATCTCTCCTCTTTTCTCTTCTCGACACTTAATCCACGTGGAGTCTCCAAAAATTGTCCCCTCTAATGTCAAAGCTGCCATTGCGAATTGCGCCAATGGTGTACTCACAACAACGCGCAAAAACTCCCGCCTAAATACGGCACAGCGGTATTCCTCCAATGAGAAAGTTTGCTGACAAAGTCTGTGCTCTCTACCGCTAAACTTGGAACCAGAAAAACGCGCGTGTATTCCTTGTCTGCGGCAGACAAGCTCTTACCCAGACCATTCATAAAGCTCGCTGCCCGTCTGTCGGTGGCACACTCGAGATGGACAATACGTCTCCTGGATGCCGACCGCTATCCGCTGTCTTGCTGAAGGCCGAGTCGCTCTGATGGGCCGGCGTTATGGCGAGGCTACTGCCTGCACTCACAAGCAAAGCAGTCACACTTAGGTAGAAGCTTTAGGCAGAAACTTTCCTGGAAGAGCCTACGGCTGTTTGCTTGACTTCTGCGCCCCTGGCCGCGTCTCTCTAGTGTCCTCGCCAACACAGAAACATTTTGTGCCACAACTGTTATTGCTAGTCACAAACAGACCCTGTCATTCCCTGTAATACCTACAATTACTGGTCGTGATGCTGAGATGGCTGCAATGCCTCTGCAGGGGCAACGTAATTAACAAGGGGCGAAAGATGGCGTGCTCAGAGGGTCGGCACTTTTCAGATGTCTTCCCAATTATTATTATTATTATTATTATTATTATTCCGTATTAACCCATGTATATCTTTAGTAGCTCTTTTCCTCATTGCTATTTTCGAACTAGCCTTGTCTCATGTATCAGAGTTATCTATTGTTGGTCCTAAATATTTGTAGCTTCTGCACGATTTTATTTCTTCCTCCTCTGTGTCAGGTTTCACCAAATCCTGTCCCATACACGTTCACATTCTGTCTTGTCCAGGTTATTTCCCAAAACTCAACTGCTATACACCATTTTAAGCTTTCTCAGCATGTATTGCATATCCTCTTCATCTTGAGAGAACGTTACCTGTTCATCTGCAAATAAGAGGGAGTGGAGAGTATCGTCGTTGACCTTTAGTCTCATGCCTGAGTATTTCCTGTAGCAGCAATACAGTGCTTGTTCCAAATAAACGTTGAAATAAGAATATATCTAGACAAAAATAAGTCGTATGCATTAGAAAGTGATATAACAACTCACTAGACGAAGAGCGATGAATTCAATGGCCATAATATGCAGATGAGTTAATGTAAAACCGATTCTGTATCCTGCCTCGAGATCTGAGCGTATTACTGAACAACGAACGTTAAGTTTGAATATAGCTAAATGAACGTCATCTGGAAACCAAGCAAATACACATACGCCAGTCCACAATGCGACGCAGGAACTTCGTAGGCATTTATAACACTAGACATGAGAATGATAAGCCGAGAGCGACTTCAGTTCCACTTACCGTATTACTCAACCATAGCAGCGCCATTGCTATCCGAAACACGCCGATCGAAACCCCAAGCATAACTAGACTTAGGTATTTTTTCTGTTCAAATCCCAAATTCACAGCGGAACACGCGGTTCACTCTCTTCTGATTGACTAACGTTACAGCTCACCGAAGTGTTTGCACGGAGAGCTCCGTTCTAAGTTAGTCAAAGATTGTTATACTATCAGCGATGGATTTCTGGGTACACAATCATCCTTGGAGAGCGTCTGCGATTTAGAATGCGCGGAAGAAAAATCGGTTCGGGAAGCTGTAATTGTGACAACAACTTGTACTTTGAGCCGGGACACGGCTGTACAGCGTCACGTGAACACGTCAGTCCCCTGTATGTCGCATCTACAGTACGCTTTGTCCAGTAATAGGCTATTAGCCACTCCGACATGCGTCATGAATTTGAACTTGTTCCGATGTACCTAATTTAACTGTGTCGCTTTGACAGCCTACGGAACTGTCAGTTGATTCAATTACGCTTACTCGACAGGAGAGGAGACTCGTTAATTGTGGCCGTGATATAATAATCAGCAAAGTATTTTACGACAGATTCATCGCACTGTAGTTTATACATTCTAAGACAAAAAATGGGAAAAAATGGATAATGTGACGTGATATACAGATTAAAAAAACGATTACACTCTCAGAAAGACAGCATGATTTATTCAAGAGAAAGAGCTTCAAAAATTGAGCAAATCAATAACGCGTTGGTCCATCTTTGTCCCTTATGCAAGCAGCTATTGGGCTTGGCATTGATTCATAAAGGTTTTAGATGTCCTCCTGAGAGAAATAGTGCTAAAGTCTATCCAGTTGACGTGTCAGATCGTCAAAACTACAACCTGGGTGGAGGGCCTTGCCCGTAATGCAACAAACGGTCTGAACTGGGGCAAGATTCGGCAAACTAGCTGACCGAGGTGGGCTTTGGCAAGCATGAAGAGAAGCAGTGCAAACTCTCGCTGTCCGCGGGTGGGCATTATCTTGATGAAATTGAAGCCAGTGATAGCTTGCCGTGAAGGGCAACAAACGGGGCATAGAATATCATTGACGTACCCCTGCGTTGCAAGGGTGCCCGGATGACAACCAAAGGGGTCCTGACATTCATAGAAATGACATCCCAAGCCATCACCACTGGTTTGTGGACCGTGTGGTGGGCTACAGTCATGTTGGTATCCCACCGCTGTCTAGAGAGTCTCCAGACACGTCTTCGCTGGTCATGAGGTCTCAGTTCCAAGCGCGACTCGTCACTCAAGAAAATTCAGCACCAGTCAATGAAATTCCAGGTCGAAAATGTGTCTGGAGACTGCCCATGCAGAAGTGTGGGATGCCAACTTGATTGTCGCCTGCAAAACAGCCTGACAACCAGGAGTGGTGGTCTGCGGTACCATTTCATTAAAGGTCATGACTTCATCGGTTGTGACCCATGGCACCCTTACAGCACAGCGGTACATCGATCATATTCTACCTCTCTTTTTGGTGCCCTTAATGACAAGTGAGTGTCGGAATGCATTTCAGCAAGATAATACCAACACATACAGGAAAGGGCTCTTTACTGTTTGTCTTTGTGCTTGCCAAACCCTTACTTCAGCAACAAGGTCGCCGGGTTTTTCCCCAGCTGAGAACATTTGGAGCATTATGGGTTGGACTCTCCAACTAGCTCGGGATTTTGGTAATTGGACAGAATCTGGCACTTGCCCATATTTTCCGTTGTTTTGTCGAGATGCATCAATTGTGTGACATAACCTGCGTTCGACTCGCATACAACTGCGTGTTCTGTGTATGACTTAGAGCACTGTCTACGTGTGATCGTTAACAGCAAACCTCTCGGTCATCAGAGGACTTCCATCCTGTTTTCACACATTCCTCCAGACGAACGAAGATATATGCGAGGCACTCCATCCCCCTGCCGCATGTTGGGCATAAAATTGAGTCTTCAGTTTCATAATTATGGTGCTTCTAAGCGACTGGTGTTTGTGAGTTACTACAGGGGCAGTTCAATAAGTAATGCAACACATTTTTTTTCTCGGCCAATTTTGGTTGAAAAAACCGGATATTTCTTGTGGCATATTTTCAAACATTCCCGCTTCGTCTCGTATAGTTTCATTTACTTCCGACAGGTGGCAGCGCTGTACGGAGCTGTTAAAATGGCGTCTGTAACGGATGTGCGTTGCAAACAACGGGCAGTGATCGAGTTTCTTTTGGCGGAAAACCAGGGCATCTCAGATATTCATAGGCGCTTGCAGAATGTCTACGGTGATCTGGCAGTGGACAAAAGCACGGTGAGTCGTTGGGCAAAGCGTGTGTCATCATCGCCGCAAGGTCAAGCGTGTGGGCCGGCCGTGCACAGCTGTGACTCCTGCAATGGCGGAGCGTGCGAACACACTCGTTCGAGATGATCGACGGATCACCATCAAACAACTCAGTGCTCAACTTGACATCTCTGTTGGTAGTGCTGTCACAATTGTTCACCAATAGTTGGGATATTCAAAGGTGTGTTCCCGCTGGGTCCCTCGTTGTCTAACCGAACACCATAAAGAGCAAAGGAGAACCATCTGTGCGGAATTGCTTGCTCGTCATGTGGCTGAGGGTGACAATTTCTTGTCAAAGATTGTTACAGGCGATGAAACATGGGTTCATCACTTCGAACCTGAAACAAAACGGCAATCAATGGAGTGGCGCCACACCCACTCCCCTACCAAGAAAAAGTTTAAAGCCATACCCTCAGCCGGTAAAGTCATGGCTACAATCTTCTGGGACGCTGAAGGGGTTATTCTGTTCGATGTCCTTCCCCATGGTCAAACGATCAACTCTGAAGTGTATTGTGCTACTCTTCAGAAATTGAAGAAACGACTTCAGCGTGTTCGTAGGCGCAAAAATCTGAACGAACTTCTCCTTCTTCATGACAACGCAAGAGCTGACAAAACTTCAGTGGACTGTTCTTCCTCATGCACCCTACAGCCCCGATCTCGCACCGTCGGATTTCCATATGTTTGGCCCAATGAAGGACGCAATCCGTGGGAGGCACTACGCGGATGATGAAGAAGTTATTGATGCAGTACGACGTTGGCTCCGACATCGACCAGTGGAATGGTACCGTGCAGGCAAACAGGCCCTCATTTCAAGGTGGCGTAAGGCCGTAGCATTGAATGGAGATTACGTTGAAAAATAGTGTTGTGTAGCTAAAAGATTGGGGAATAACCTGGTGTATTTCAATGCTGAATAAAACAACCCCTGTTTCAGAAAAAAAATGTGTTGCATTACTTATTGAACTGCCCTCATACAATCCCCACGTATATATCTACTTGACAGATGTCCTGTTTACGGAGTCAGTGACGGCATGATGTTTAATTTCACATGTCAAACACCGCAGCTATGCTTTTGTCTCTTTCCTTGTAAGAGGCATTCTCTGTTACGAAAGATCATTTTATATAGGACTGATGCGAGCGTAGTACAATTTCTGAATCGTCATCGGATGTGAATAGTGGCGAGCTATACACCTCTGGAAAGCTATATTGTACGTGTATCAATCGATGTTTTAAGGAAGTAATTTTTCATATTACAGTTTATCACCATAGTTTATCGTAGAGAAACCAGCAAGGAGAGTGCATGTCATTCGCTGGAAATACAGGATGATTCTAAAGTCACTATACATTTTGTACTTAAACAAATTTTACTAACCAATATGTAATGGCACTGCAACTTTACAATAGGACACAATTTCAGTACATTTCAGAGTGACCACCTTGCATGTCTAGGCACACCCCCAGCGCTCAACTGTAGACCGAAAAGCCTGCCCAAGCATATCTGGCGTAATCTCAGCAGCTGCGGCTCGAATCCGCTGTGTTAAGTGTTCAGTGCTGCGGATCTTCACCTGGTATACCTTAGACCTGATAAACCTCCATGCAAACAAGTCTAAGGGTATCAAGTCAGGAGAGCGGGATGCCCACATCCGTGGAGAGGCACGACCAATCCATATGCAGGGAAATGCTTAATTCAGACAATCCCGAACAACGAGGGAAAAAAGAGGGAGGTGCACCATCCTGTTGAAAAACAACAGTATCCATAATCCCACCAGATATCAACTGGGGGCTCCAAAAACTGTTCCAACATATCTATGTATGTGGTTCCAGTAACAGTTCGTTCTGCGAAGGAGAAGGGCTCGTACACTGTTCACCTAGTTATCCCTAATCACACGTTCACTTTTGCTGTGTCCCGTTGCCACTCCTGCAGCACACTTGGTTGTTCGTCTGCCCAGATCCTGCAGTTTTGTCTGTCCACATTTCCACAGGTATGAGATGTAGCTTCATCACTGAACAAGACATTTTGTATCAAATTATCATTTTCCACAGCTTGTAGCAGGTCATGACACATAGCTTGTCTGGCTGCGTAATCCTCTGCTTCAAGCTTCTGTACGACCTGGATATGGTACGCACGTTTGTGCAGCTTGTAACGAAGAACTCTCCATACAGTGGTTTGAGGAATACCAATCTCCCTACTAAGTCTCCTGATAGATGCGGAAGGGCTACTCGTGATCGCATCGTGCACACTTTGCATTGTGTCTGGCGTTATGGCCGGCCTCCCTGGAAGTTATTCTTCTGCAACACTACCAGTACGATGGAATTTATTGACGAGGGTCTTGATAGCAAGCCTGGTGGGGACTTTTTTTCGGAATCGACGGGCAAAGTCTGTCCGCACCTGTTCATACGTCATTCCACGAAGACGAGGAGAAACAACAGCGATTCGTTCTTCTTCGGTTAGCATTCTGTCGTAGTACCTGCAAGAAACAAATATTCCGTTACTATATCACTGAAATGTATAGTGACTTACTATATCACTGAAATGTATAGCGACTTTAGAAACACCCTGTATATTTCTTACATTGGGGTAGTAACAGTGTTGCATTCCATACGACCAATAGGTCGTAAACCGCAACGATATAACATTATAGCGTGTTTTAAATGCAGGACATTGTAGCCTTAGGAGTGCATGTGTTTATAGAATGAGATTTTCACTCTGCAGCGGAGTGTGCGCTGATATCAGCGCACACTCCGCTGCAGAGTGAAAATCTCATTCTGAAAACATCCCCCAGCTGTGGCTAAGCCATGTCTCCGCAATATCCTTTCTTTCAGGAGTGCTAGTTCTGCAAGGTTCGCAGGAGAGCTTCTGTAAAGTTTGGAAGGTAGGAGACGAGATACTGGCAGATGTAAAGCTGTGAGGACCGGGCGTGAGTCGTGCTTCGGTAGCTCAGATGGTGATGGTAGAGCAATGCCGGCATGGTAGCTCAGCGTGTTCGGACAGAGGGTTACGTACCCTCTGTAATAAAAAAACTGAGTCATCGGTCATCAACGAACTTAATCGGATGTCTTAAGACGTCCGCCCCAAATAGATACAACGAACAAACGCGGACAAAATGAAAAAAAAAGATGGTAGAGCACTTGCCCGCGAAAGGCAAAGGTCCCGATTTCGAGTCTCGGTCGGGTACACAGTTTTAATCTTCCAGGAAGTTTCGTATCAGCGCACACTCCGCTGCAGAGTGAAAATTCGTTCTGGAAACATCCCCCAGGCTGTGGCTAAGCCATGTCTCCGCAATATCCATTCTTTCAGGAGTAATAGTTCTGCAAGGTTCGCAGGAGAGCTTCTGTAAAGTTTGGAAGGTAGGAGACGAGATACTGGCAGAAGTAAAGCTGTGAGGACCGGGCGTGAGTCGTGCTTCGGTAGCTCAGATGGTAGAGCACTTGCCCGCGAAAGGCAAAGGTCCCGAGTTCGAGTCTCGGTCGGGCACACAGTTTTAATCTGCCAGGAATTTGCATGTGTTTATGTTCCCTCTTACCAACACCTTCTTGGTAATGACCCCAGACACTAGAACAGTACTCCAGTACTCCATCCATATGGAGCTCCATCATGCTTAAAACCCACCCGTTCCTTGTTCTTAACCATCTGTTCTATCACAACAGTTTCATATCTACTGTAAGCCGATAAGGGACATTCGCGCATCTGCAGAAATCTTGTGCTCTTGGATGGGTGCAGGACAGCAGTTAGAGCCTTGTTTCGCACTGTTCCTACACGAAACATGGAATGTAGCGGTCTACTTCTGGTCAGCTGCATGGAGCGCTGGTCAAAGACAATGCGAGAAGATCTCACGTGAACCGTGACAAGGCAGAGCTATCATACCTTGTTCCCATTTCCACGCTCGTCCTGTTTCCCCACAGGATGCAGAAGGTCTTAGATGTAGCGCTCTCCGACTTCCGTACAGCTCAGACTTAAATTGTGACGATCACATGGACTAAGCTGCAGGGAGGGCGGAGCAGAGACTTAGGAGCAGTTACAAGATGCAGAGGGACTGTCTAAGAACAGCGCTGGAGTTCTTGGTGTATGGGATCCTTAGCAGATAGATTCGGAAAAAAAGTGACCCGTCTCGAGATACGAGTGTGGCACGAATATGATTCACCAGTGGCTGTAACCATTAAAAGACGTCTCTACGAGATACACATTGCGTACGTGGTAGAATGGATAAACTTGATTCTAAATCGCAGACAGCATTTCTACCTGAAAGCGTAACACTATCAGCGACTCATATGTGTGTGTGCCTGTACACTCAAGACCGATTTTTATGCGGCTCGACGGTAACATAGGCGTTATGATCGTGTTTTAATAGTGCAGTTCTTATGCGAAATGTATGTTGGGGGCTGTAGAATCCCTCTGTGCCCAGCTTGAAATGTCATTTCTCAATAGTGTTCCTCGAAAGGAACATCGTGTTCCTTCCATGGATCCCCAGTTGTCCTAGCTAGTGAGTGTAATCCGACTGCTGAAAAAAAAAAAAAAAAATTATTCGCTATGCAAAGTGACTCTCAGGATCAATTTAATTAACAAGGCTATCGACTGATATCAATGACCTGCCACCTGGCAGGTGGACGAGATGGCTAGGGCACTGTGGAATGATTCTTGAAGAGCGTTTCTTTTTTTTTCTTTTCGTTGCGGCGATATCTTTTAACGAAATTTCAATCTCCCACCTACACAGGGCGAGACAGGCTCTCACGATTTGTTTCATAAACGCAAATATGATATACCATCGCACTGGTAAAAGGAACCCTGTCATAGTGTACAAAACTGCTACGTTCTCTTGAATTATAGCTTCCTGTTGTCAAACGTAAAATGAATGTGTGCTTTTTCCGACGTGTGTGCCAATGGCGTAAAAGATTGTCTGAAACGTTTGTAATACACACGTAGATGACAGTTTATTTACAGACACTGAATGCGAGAGACGCTCTCAGATCGCGTAATTTGTTCAACAAAATGGAAGAAATTGCTTAATACAGATTTTTTTCCTTTGGAGATTAAATCTCCTTTTTCTTTACTCTGATGACGGATTCGAAATAACGAGGACATTCTGTGGTGATTGATAGTTCTCGCGTCAAAATAGTTGAAGTTTTTTTTCCCGATTTTACGCAGGGTGGGCATGTGTCTGCTGACCATTTATGATCATTGGCGGTACAATTCACTGGACGTCACAAAATAATGAGACGAACGTAAAAACCATGCACATAAAACTAAAGGAAAATATACTTCACCAATTTTCGTGGAAAGAGAACATTTATTATGGTCGCAAATGTGTTTTGCTTTTTTTAATAGATGCTTGATTTTACATGCATTGATGTCAAATACAGTTGTTCTCCATCAGTGAATGGCGGGCTGCTGCGGACGAGAGGGTGTGGTGGGGTTTGGTGCCTTTCTGCTGTGGTGGTCCCCAGACACAGGCGCTCTTTGTCCATGGCGGGGGGGGGGGGGGGGGGGGGGGGGGTTGTGTGGGGGCTCTGTCGCTATATTTGAGACGAACAAGTTGCACTTGAGGAGGGCGTCCGTTTGTCTCCTATTGTTTAGTTGACTATACACGCTACTGTGTTGGCCTTAAGGCGGCAGTCAGATGATGGAAAGCCGAGTGCTGATCTGGACTGTTCTCTGGATGGACGTGGTTTGATGAAGATTTTCCCCACTACATGTGCAGCCTTATCACAACAATTACGAAGTGTATTTAGAACTGTGATGCATTTTTTTCCAGCAGCTGTGGTAGCACGTATTGTCTTCGATTACCTGTGTTGCAGGATGGTTTATGAGCAGACATCTGTAGCGAACTCTGACGTCAAACAAAGATAGATACTGTATGCTTACAGGTAATACACTTTTTAAACTCCTCTCTGTACAACACCAGCATCTCGTCAGTTTAACGTGTTTCCCGCCAATTAGAAGAAAGATGATGCCTTTTTTCCGCCAGCTTGTAGGTGTAGGGTAGAGTTTGAGTGTGTCTGTCGCTAGTTTCGAGTGGTATTGCGAAATTTTTTCCCTGAAGGATAACACCGGTTGTATGGTATCGTCAGTTTTTGAGTCGTGTTTCGGTTTTATGCACTATGCATATGGTTGTGTGATTAAGCGTGATGTTTGTGATCAATTATGTAATTAGGATCGATCTTTGCGTCAGTTTCCCGACCAAAGTAAATAAAGTATACTAATTTAACCTTCCTCTCCCGCATCTGGACTGTTTCCATGTGTTGGGGATGCACTTGGGCTTTCCAGCCAGTAAAATGAGTGTTAGAGTCCAAGAAAGGGCATAGATATTTTTAATTTCCTGTCACCTCCAAGCGACTCTGCTGGTTTAATTGTGTTAGGGAGGTGCACTTTGGCTTTCTGCTCAGGAGGACCAGGGTTCGAGTCCCAGAAAGGGAACCACCAATCCTAATTTCCTGTCAGTTCTCGGGTTGTGGGTGGGGTGGGATGTCAGCACCGCCCTGGACAAAAAAATTCCCACGAAAATTCGAAATTCCCGCCAAAATTCGAAATTACCGCCAGTAGGGTAGGTTGTGAGGAGGGGGGATAGGGAGGAGGGAGCTGGCGCACACGTGCAGCTAAGAAAACACGTGACATCATCCGGGGCGGAGGTGGGCGTGGTCAGGGCAGGGAGTGGGCAGTGGGGGGCTGATTAATTGATCAATTTAATTAATTTGTATATCAATTTGATATCGAAATTGCACCACAAACTCCACTAGACTACTGCTGGGATCCTGCACATCTGCTAAAGTCACGCTGATCCATTATCTTCGGTTTATAGCGACAATGATAGCCGGTAGGTTGTGTTGCGCCACGATGTCGATGTTGACCTTGAACCTGCTGACATGGTTCAGATAGTAATCATTTCTGCAGAAGATGCTTATCTACATGTCGCGTGAACATGAACATCCTATTTCTAGTCGTTCAACGTGTTGTATTTTCTCTGAACAAGAGTATATCAGCATTGAGACTGGTATGCGTCTATGAAACAGAAGTGTAACGAGGCACAATAGCCAGTGCGAACAATTGTCAACTGTATTTTAGTTTTAGATCTGACTATGGTCTAATACAGCGGAGACTAATAATAAACGTAAATGTAATCGGGATCTATATTGTTCGTTCGTACAGTAAAACAACTATTATTGTTTCCAGTGCTGGTTTATTTGCGTTGGTTTCTGTACTAGCAAGAATACATCTTTTAACTATGTATCATAATGGATGTAACGTAGAATACGAAGAATTCCTTGTTAGATGTAGGATACGTCCTTTAGAGACCATGGGTGAGAAAATGCCACATGTTCTGCTCTAGCGAGCCAGTGTTTCCTCACTTGTGACAGCGGCTGTTGCAGTGAGGTGGATTCAGTGCGGTTTGACATTGGTAGGGATTTTGTCATCGACAATCGGGTACCATCGTGAGCTAATGCGTGAGAGCAGGAATCTCTGGTGAATATTTCGCCACAGTACTGTCCAGGTCATCTGTTGCGCCCTTTATTCCACTGAGCCCGCCGTCAACAGCCGTCGTGCCCTGCCACGGAACGTTGAGCGCTTAGCTTGCTATCAGCGTAATATGTATTGAAACCTGTGAATCTCTTATTTTAAGGAATCTACCTTCATTCCTTTAAATATTTTAAGTGGCAGCGTAATCTGCATCACAAATTACACTCTCCTTGCAACACTTTTTGTCGTCTTCAGACCAAAGAACTTCTTTAATTTTTAGTAATTTGTTTTTACTTTTTTCCATTTATTGGGTTTCGGAGCTCTGAACACTGCTATGATGCAACTTTTCTCACTTCTCTGTCTTGTGGTATCTGTGCATTATACGTCGCAGGCCATTTTACGGTGTGTGCCGGAGAGTACTTAGAAGTCACCAGGCGTGACGATTGTGATTCCAGGCTTATAGGCCAGATGGAAAGAAGCTTTGAAGTACATTTTAGAGAACATAAGTGACAACTCCACCTCAGGGTCAGCTCTACCTCGAAATTATGCTTAATGCGCAGATCGAGCTGTGCCACAAAAGTCTGTCATCCAGCCCATATACCTAACTGCTGCATTCCTATAGGACCCTGTCATTCCTTGTTGTGGTTCTTTTTTTCGTAAGACTTGGTTTCATGTAGTTTTATTCTCAGTTAATGCAACATAACAATTTAAAAAAAGCTTCTTTATGGGTTACTTCCGTGTCCTGCAGTATTACAGATACTCTATACGCTTGCTGGTTCTTTAAAAAAAAATAGCACAGTGTAGCATTCAATAAAATTCTCTTTCCACGCTTTCCAGGGTTATATTATCTTTTTATATATGAAAGTCTTTACAAAAGCCAAATTCCTAATGAGTATATCTAATCTACTAATACGTAAGTTAGACGCACTGAAAAGCCAACCCCCAACTTCCTTATCATAGATAGCATCAGTTCGGTCTGACAACGCGCTAGCGCCACCTCACAATCGTGGCTCGCAATTCAGTCTACTACAGTTTACGCTGGCGTCGTACGCACTTTGTCGCGTAAACCCCACCGAGCTTTTGACTTTATATGCAGTTTATATGGCGTAATATTTTAATTAACTGTATATTGCTTATTGTTGCGGGCACAAAAGATAAAATGCGATTCTCACTATTAGTTTCTGCAGTTGAAAATATTTTAACTTTGTGCACCTTGATCTATTACGTGGGGATTCGGACGACACTGAAAGATTTACCGCTGTGCACGTATGAACTTTAATTTGCAAATTATTTTTATATAACCCTGATCCGGCTTGTTAGAAATGGAACACGGTATCATTACTGTAACTAATTATGACATTAAACATGCACTTCGCTACTTTCATCTCTGAAACGCACTGAAAATTACTCTTACTACACGTGCAGAAGGTACAGTATGCTATGTTCGCTAAACGTGAAAGCTGCAGTGGATTTTTTAATATATGAACACTATTGATTGCCACGACTAACACGGGAGCATGAAACTAAAAATGAAATTTGGTTTTTGTATTATTAGCCAGAACAGGTTTCATTAAAGCAGTCTTTGATATCACACAAGTAAAATTTTATTGCTCTGACTTACCTAAATTATTTACGTCACTGATATTGTAATAGCAGCTGCTCATGTCCACCTGAAAATCACATAATAAAATCCACCATTCATCTCTGAGGTCCCTGGGAAGCTGAAAGAAATAATTTTAATGTACCGTTATCTGCCCGCTTAATTGCGGGAAAACTGCTTTCATTCAATTTAATTTGAATTTGGCGGCTCCCGCAATCTCTGCACAGCTCTGCGTCATGAAATATGCTCAAAACGGCTAAAAATGTAGAATGAAATACTGGGCAAACTAGCAATAAATTATTACAAGTATTTTTAAGAATTTCTATATTAAAAAATCAACATAAATTTAAAGTACACACCTGTTTCATTCATCAGCCTCCAATGGCTTCTTTCTCGAACAAGGAACAAAAGAAAGCTTACCAAGCATTTAATCGAGCGTTACACGCTCTTACAACTTTAACGGCTACAGGAAGACAGAGAGAGTAGTGTTTTAACCTCCACTATTTATAGGCAATTTAATATGCGTCTTTGTTATCTTTTTCAATTATCATTGTCTGCTTTGATTTCTACACTCGCCGACCACAGACATTATTTGCATAATATAGATACATAATTGCTGCACAAACATAAAAATGAAAAAAGATTATTTCTTTTTTTTTTTTTTTTACAGAGTCTACATAATCTACAACCGTTCATACAAAAATGAAATAATAATAATAATAATAATGTTCTGCCAGTCGTAAAAGGCGACGAAAAGAACAAACCACTAATAGGGCTAACCCCCCTTTTAGTGTGATTAGTTGGTTCAGGACAGAACTAAAGAAGCCTAGGACAAGCGCCGTCATGGTCGGGGACGACGCTTGAACCCTATGCCCGCCCACAATGGTAACGACACTGCTAGCCAACTGGAAAATGATTCAAATCCAGATAGAGGTGTTTTGCAGGATATGCTTCCTGCAGCCACCCTAGAAGGAAAACAAAGACAGAGGATGAGATGGTCAGATGAAGTTAATCGACACCTCATGTTCTGTTATTACCAAGCAACAAACCTAGGAACCAACACAACTGGATACACATCACAAGTATACATAACGTTTATTACCAGATACCCAGAATTAAAATTTTTAACAGAACAACGACTAGCTGATCAGATCCGTGTAATAATCAAAAATAACAGCATACCCCAGTCAGAATTAGAAAACATCAAACAACAAGTACAACAAATCCTGGAACAAAATAATGTGCAATCAGAAGAAGAAGAAGAAGAAGAACATACAGTAATGGACTCAAACATCCCAGAGAAAACAAATAAAGAACAACACACATCAATTAAACAATCAGAGGAAAACGAAATCGTAAGACAGTCACCAGAACAAGCACAAATAGAAGACGAAGTGACACACATATTAGATATAGAAGAGAAATTTCAGCTGACATATATAGAATACAAAGACACAAATACAGACATTAGACCATTCTTGCATAGACCGACAAATAACCCACAAGTCGAAACAACAATAACAACTATCAAAACAGTCATACACAACAAAATAAATGAAAATACAACTATGGAAGAGTTACAACTACTGTTTTATATAGGAGCACTCACTACACTAAATATACACACGAGGCAGAGATCAGAACCAACCAACACACAGAAGAAACCCACAAAACCAGCATGGCAACACAGGCTACAGATCAGAATAGAAAAACTGAGAAAAGACATCGGACAGCTAACATATTTTATAAGAAATGAAATATCAGAAAAAAAACGAAAAAGGTTAGGTCAAATCTCACAACAAGAAGTGATAGAGCAATTAGATGAAAAGAAGCAGAAATTACAAGCATTGGCCAAACGACTTAGAAGATACAAAAAAAGTGAAAATAGAAGGAAACAAAACCAAACATTCAACACAAACCAAAAGAAATTTTACCAGACAATAGATAACACACACATTAAAATAGACAATCCTCCAAACATAACAGACATGGAAGACTTCTGGAGCAACATATGGTCAAACCCGGTACAACATAACAGGCATGCACGGTGGATACAAGCAGAAACAGACTCATACAAGATGATACCACAAATGCCTGAAGTGATAATTTTGCAACATGAAGTCACCTGAGCAATTGATTCTACGCACAATTGGAAAGCCTCTGGAAATGATAAAATAGCAAATTTCTGGCTAAAGAAGTTCACCTCAACACATTCACATCTAACTAAATTATTTAACAGTTACATTGCAGACCCATACACATTCCCTGATACACTTACACATGGAATAACTTATCTGAAACCTAAAGATCAAGCAGACACAGCAAACCCAGCTAAATATCGCCCCATAACATGCCTACCAACAATATACAAAATATTAACTTCAGTCATTACACAGAAATTAATGACACATACAACACAGAACAAAATTATAAATGAAGAACAAAAAGCCTGTTGCAAAGGAGCATGAGGATGTAAAGAGCAACTGATAATAGATGCAGAGGTGACATATCAAGCTAAAACTAAACAAAGGTCGCTACACTATGCATACATTGATTACCAAAAAGCTTTTGATAGTGTACCCCACTCATGGTTACTACAAATATTGGAAATATACAAAATAGATCCTAAATTGATACAGTTCCTAAACATAGTAATGAAAAACTGGAAAACCACACTTAATATCCTAACAAATTCAGATAATATCACATCACAGCCAATACAGATTAAGCGTGGAATATACCAAGGAGACTCATTAAGGGGCTCTGGAAAGGCTCAAAATCATGAAAAGTTCAATTTTTACTTTTTTGCGTTTTCTGAATCTGCAGACTATTACCTTTTAATAGATATATAATTTATTCAATTCCAAAGACTACAACTATTTTTAAATTTTTTTTGAAATGTGTTCTACATGGGCATGACCCACTGTGGCGCTGTTAAACTGCTGTCAAATGGTGTTATTATTAACGTCCGTGTTCATCAGGTACATTTTAGTGATGTGAGATAAAGTATGTGTTGTGGCTAACCTGTGATGGTTCAGTATATATCGCTGGTGTGATTGTCGATTGTTTCATGTTTATTTACTCTGTCGTTATCTCGAAAATATTCGTAATTAATTCTGTTTCTTGAGTCTCTGTTTTGTTGAAGTATAATAATGAGTAAAAGTAAAGTTATTAGAAATCCTCTGAAGGCTTTTAAGAAAAGGAGAAATGTTGGAAAGCCAAAGGTATGTGTTATTACTGTAAACAATAAAGACGATAACCAAGTGAGTGAACCTAACCTCTCAAATACACCTGCCCATAGCAGTCAAAGTGGGAAAGAAAATACTTCACAGAACAAGCTTGGTTCAATGAGTGAAAACTATGAATGTTTTATGGGCGAATCGGATGTCAATGAAATATTTGATATGTCGGTTCTCAAAGGAATTTTTTCAAACTGTGTAAGATGTATTCATTGTAGTGAAGTTGGTCCGGAACTCTCCATAATAAAGCACATAGGACTTGCCAGTGAAATACAACTGAAATGTGATAAGCGTTTATACATGAACACCTTTTGGAACAGTGTTGCAGTAACTGCAACTGAAGAAAATGGTAGCAAAATCTACGAACACAACAACGAGCGATGTTTGCTTTACACAAGGAACGCCTTCGGGCTGCAGACAGGGCTGTAAAGAGTCTAGAAATATAAGCAAGAGCAAACAGGAGGAGGAACAAGAGGAAGCTGGAGGAGGAGTTTGCAGAGGATGAAGATAATCTATCCTATGGACCTGGAATGCACTAAAAAGTTAATCCAATCTTTGTCGCTCGATTCCCAAAACTTTTATTTTCTCATACTAATTACATGTTTTCTAAGAATCTTCCAAACATATTTGTTTCAAACTTTCAGTAAATGTTACACAGTACCTTCTGCACAATTTAACACAGCCTTTTTCCAAAAAACTGTATATTTTTGAATATATAAATAAAAATTGCAAAAAAATGTTGTGAATTTTCATTACAATTGAAAAAAAATCATCTTTAATAACTGAACTAAAATTTTGTAAAATCCCTGTGTTAAGTTGTAGCCCATATTCCAATAAATAATCTGTAAAATGTTCAACTTCCTACCTCAAATACTTTGTGAGGAAAGATGTAATTTATAAGCGTTATTTTAACATTGCAAGTATAGGGCGTTCCGGAGCCCCTTAAGTCCTTTCTGGTTCTGCCTTGCTCTGAACCCACTATCCAACATGCTAAATAATACAAATTATGGATACAATATTACTGGAACATACCCACACAAAATCACACATCTGCTATACATGGATGATCTAAAACTACTGGCAGCAACAAATCAACAACTCAACCAATTACTAAAGATAACAGAAGTATTCAGAAATGATATAAATATGGCGTTTGGAACAGACAAATGTAAGAAAAATAGCATAGTCAAGGGAAAACACACTAAACAAGAAGATTACATATTGGATAACCACAGTGACTGCATAGAAGCGATGGAAAAAACAGATGCCTATAAATATCTAGGATACAGACAAAAAATAGCAATAGATAATACAAATATTAAAGAAGAACTAAAAGAAAAATATAGACAAAGACTAACAAAAATACTGAATACAGAATTGACAGCAAGAAACAAGACAAAAGCTATAAATACTTACGCTATACCAATATTGACCTACTCATTTGGAGTAGTGAAATGGAGTAACACAGACCTAGAAGCACTCAATACACTTACACGATCACAATGCCACAAATATAGAATACATCACATACATTCAGCAACTGAAAGATTCACATTAAGCAGAAAGGAAGGAGGAAGGGGATTTATCGGCATGAAAAACCTACGTTATGGACAGGTAGACAATTTAAGATAATTCTTTATAGAACGAGCAGAAACTAGCAAAATACACAAAGCAATCATTCATATAAATACATCGGCTACACCACTGCAATTTCATAACCACTTCTACAACTCTTTAGATCACATAACATCAACAGATACGAAGAAAGTAAATTGGAAAAAGAAAACACTACATGGCAAGCACCTGTATCATCTAACACAGCCACACATCGATCAAGACACATCCAACACATGGCTAAGAAAAGGCAATATATACAGTGAGACGGAAGGATTCATGATTGCAATACAGGATCAAACAATAAACACCAGATATTACAGCAAGCATATTATTAAAGATCCCAATACCACAACAGATAAATGCAGACTTTGCAAACAACAAACAGAAACAGTAGATCACATCACAAGTGGATGTACAATACTAGCAAATACAGAATACCCCAGAAGACATGACAATGTAGCAAAAATAATACATCAACAGCTTGCCTTACAACATAAACTTATAAAACAACATGTTCCCACTTACAAGTATGCACCACAAAATGTACTGGAGAACGATGAATACAAATTATACTGGAACAGAACCATTATAAGAGATAAAACAACACCACATAACAAACCTGACATCATACTCACCAATAAAAAGAAGAAATTAACACAACTGATCGAAATATCCATACCCAATACAACAAATATACAAAAGAAAACAGGAGAAAAAATTGAAAAATACATCCAGCTGGCTGAGGAAGTCAAGGACATGTGGCATCAGGATAAAGTCGACATACCAATTATACTATCAACTACAGGAGTCATACCACACAATATCCACCAGTACATCAATGCAATACAGCTACAACCAAACTTATATATACAACTACAGAAATCTGTAATTATTGACACTTGTTCAATTACCCGAAAGTTCCTAAATGCAACGTAACATACACCGTACAGTTAAAAGGAAGTCACGCTTGATCAAGGTCCGCGTCACCTTCCATTTTTAACCAGACATAACGTCTTAGACAAGACAGAAATAATAATAATAACGCAGATAAATGTTTATTTTTTTGACATATATTACAACGATTTTGTGAATGTCTTGCTAGGGGACGTCACAATTTATGCTTCCTACGGCATTGTAATACATTCAAGCAATATTGCACTCATCTGTGGAAGCTAAGACATCTTAATGTGGTAATTTCAGTCAGTCTGCATAATTATTTGGCAGACAGAAATTTAAATACGCTTATTCGGCTTCCTATCACTCGTAGGTGCATCGCAGACTCAGTCCTTTTTATCATGAACTACTGGTTTTAGCGTGCTATCTTGTTTTACTATCTTGATGCCTACCGATGGGTATTGTCACTAAGTAATCACTTTGTCAGGTTAAAAAAAAAAAGAAAAAGAAAAACCACCTGGGAGTACACAGCTCTCATTGATCTATAATGCTTTACGGTAGTACACATCTATCATCAAGTCACTATAATTCTGTTATTTTTCAATTTTTTGTACAGGTCACCTGATGATGTATCTATTTATGCGAAATCGGTAGCGACTTTTTAATAAAAGTATTTTAACAGCCAGTGTGGAATATTTTATTCGCCATTTGGCGTACCATTGTAATTTTCCCTTTTCATGCTCCAGTGACGAATGTTTCACTGGAAGAACAACTGCTGGTAATCTTCCGTGTAAGCCCGAATCTAACTTTACCTTCATGGTCTTCTCGCAAGACGTACATAGGAAGAGGCAATATGTTGGTTGACTCTTCTAGGAACGTAATCTCTCGGAACTTCAGCAGTAGATCACACCATGATACAGAAAGCCTATCTTCATGCTTCTACCACTGGAATTGGGTGAGCCTCTGACACGTTTGCACTTACTAAATGAACCTGTAACGAAATGCACTGATCTCCTACATTTTTTCCATTCCATCAGTCCCATGTGGTTTGAGTCCTAGACCGACGAGCAATATTGAAGTATTGGTACCTCCTTTGTGGGTGGTCCACATTTCCTGAGGGCTCTTCCAATGAATCTCAGTGTGGCATCTCCTACATACAGTTTAATCTGTTTACTGTATGTAATCATGTCTGGATCTCCTACTACATTGCCCCCCCCCCCCCCCCGTAACCTTCACCACTTTCCTCCAAAACCAAATTAACTATTACTTGCTGCGTTAAGACGTGACCTATCAGGACATGACCTTCTTTTAGCCAAATTGTGTCATAAGTTTCTTTTCTTCCTGATTAGATTCAGTACTTCTTAATTAACTCCCCTGTCTACCCACCTAATCTTAGGCATTCTTCTGTAGCTCCACATTTCAAAAGCTTCTATTCTTCGCTTGTCTGGTCTGTTTATCCCCAATGTTTCACTTCCTTATATGTACACGGTAGAGACGTATGCGACGGGAAATACGGCATCTGTACCTTTCCCTTGCGTTCAGCCGTGCCGCAGTACAAACGTAGTAAGTCGAAATCAAACCAACAAGACTGTTGCCTTTTCAACTCCTGAGGAGGCTGTTGCCCCTGCTCGGGAACCATGAGTCAGTCAGGCATAACCACAGACACCCGTCTGATCAGCTTGCACTTATGGTATGGCCTTTACTGCTGGAATAAAATAAATTTATGACTGACAGATTGTAATGTTTCCAACGAGCAGCCAGTCATCTTTGACAAGACTCTGCAAGTGCGTATATGGAGTGTTCAAATGAAAGGCACGAAACGCCGTAACAACCAAACCAATATAAATTTTCTTATTATGTCTTGGGATAACACAGTGAAAAATCTAGGGACACGAATCTAGCGTCGTCTATCCTTTCCAGGCAATGTGATGTTCACTATCCTTTTCGAACTCCGAGGTCCGATAGTCATAGAGTCCCTCGAGCACGGAAATACCATTACCAGTGATGTGTAGTGTGAGACACTCCGTAGCTTGTGCAAGTCCATCAAGAGCAAAGGACCTGGGCTGCTAACGGAGGAAGTGATTCTGCTCCGCTATAGCGAGTGTCCATTCGTCTCCAAGGTCACACCAAGGGTAATGGATAAGTTCAAGTAGGAACACCTTCAGCATCCGCCCTCTTGCCCGGTTATATCGCCGTGCGATTTCCATCTGTTTGGTCCGCTAAAAAAAAGCATCTCAAAAGGCAGCCCTTCAACATGCGCGAAGAACTGAAGGACACAGCGGAGGACTGGCTCCTGTCACAGACGAAAGAATTCTGGGAACATGGAATCCTTCGGCTCTTGAAACAATGGGATTGTTGTGCTTAGGTCGCCAATTTTTCTTTTGAATAAAAACTTGAATTATACCCTCACTGTTGTTTCGTATCTTTCTTTTGAACACTCTTCAAACAGTACAGACAACACAGCGGGCACGTGGAACTCAAGAAACGAACTCCAACTGGTTAACGGCTGCCCCTTACCTCTGGATTCGCTGGAATGTCAATCACAAAGTTATTTTAGTCGAAGTGTAGTGTGAGCATTAGAAACTAGAGTCGTCTTTTTTCGTCACTAAATGCATATACACGGCAGGTGTTCAGTATTGCTTTGTACTTTATTTTTCTCCCATCAGTCACGGTGCACCATTTGACTCATCACTGCAGCTGCAAGTGTGTAGGACTATGATCTGATCAAAGGTGGCAGGACAATCCCTAGAAATGTAATCCCCGTATGGCACAGCACATTTTCCCAACTGCTGTCATTACAAGGGTGGACAGATGGGGTGTGATATTCAAAGGCGACTAGTGGCAGTGTATGGAGGGTGTGCACGATCACGAAAAAGTGCTCTTGCAACACGAACAAGCTCGTTCGTACGTGAGTCGGAAAACATCGGCGGCCATCGCTGAAATGACATTGCAGGCACTGCCACACCCACCGTATTCTGTAAACTGACCCCTTTAACATCTGTAGGCATTCCTCGAACTACTTTTTAGGAATCTGTCATATCCATTGCGAAACAGCTGTTCATAGTTTCTAGAAGTCTGCGAAATGATGTCTGTCCAGAGGTTTCTTCACAGCCCTGAATAGGTGGTCATTAGAAGGGGCCTCGTCAAGGAATATGTTGGGTGTAGCAGTACCTGGAATCTCATTTCAGTGATGGCAGCTGTGGGATATCGAACCATATGGGGACAATTGTTGTCGTGATTCAACAGTACTTCTTGTGTGTGTGTACACTGTCCACACACCGCCACCACTCGTCTGGGAATATCCACAGTGTTTACATAATACTTCCGCACAAACCACGTCATCTAGCACTGGCCTTGATGATCACACTCCATGTTGGCCACTCACTTAATGGTAGCAGTTGTGAGAATGGGTTGTACTGAGCAGGGATTACACTTCTGGTGATTGTCCTGCCACCTGTGATTAGACCAAAGTACTGCATACTGGCAACTGTAATGACGACTCAAATGGCACACCGTCACTGATGAGAAAGGAAGCGAAAATCAATATGGAAAACCCCTCAAATATTACTTTACCGCTTCTAAATACCTGAGATTGGCAACACAAATATGTTGTATTTTCATATTTTCAAGTAGGAGAGAATGTTGTTATTGTTTGAATTTCGTAATTAAAACATAAGAAACCACAACTACATTAGCATCTTCTTTTTGTAGAAATCTATCATTAGTTTTTGTTTGTATGTCATATTCAGCATCCTTGAGGATCACCTTAGTATGTATCTATGGACCGAAAAAGATATGTGTCTTCATACGAGTCCAGATTTATGACCTGTTGCGAAACCTTTCGTTTTATAATAGTTCGTGTCTCCTCCTGGCACTACATCCTTTGCACGCTACATCAGATGAATGCCTGGAAGTTTCTGTATCGGGTAATGCTGCATAATTCAAACCACGTGCCGATTTTCAATCACTGGCTCTCGACTGAAAATACTCTTTTTAGAATCCTTTGCCGTCTGCATAATTTTTCTCGTAACGATATGGGCATCTTGTATACAGCCGCAATGATACACGACTCGTTACATGCAAAAAGATAGTATGTGACAGTGAAAGATGCCGCAAAGCCTACACTCATGTCTCATCTACATCTTCATACGAAAATTTTGTAGTACGTGTAACTCGGAAATTATTGAAGAGGTTCTGCTGTGTTTTTCAGTTCGCGAAAGTAAAAAGATTTTTAATGTGCAGTTTCTTACTGCACTTCGTTTATGGACTATTTTCCGTAGAGTATACAGATTATTGCTGTTATTCGATACGATTGTAAATGACTCTTGTGGTGTTACTGAAGCTGGACCGCAAATATATGAAACAGGTTTATGTTCTTCCTAGGTCCATCTGTTTTAACGTCTGTTGTCAGATTTTCCCCAGGTTATCTTTATGCCGTGCCTGTTCAGGAGCCGTGCCGTTTCCCTTCATTTTATCGTCTTTTGCTCATGGAAGTTTATCTGGGAGGTCTCTCTTAATTGGTACTTGTTCTTCTTTGCTCTCTGGTAAACAGTTCAGGCATAAAATGAGATTACTTTGCTTGACGAGATAATTAACACTTTTATCGAAGCGAATTACGTGTAATTCGCTGAATTAATTGACATTCGAAGATTGTGAAGGAAGGAAGCTCTGGGGGATATCCAATTTCGTCGCTAAATCCTTCCTGTTAGGCCTCAACTAAAAAGGGACCACCCTGACGGTGAGAGCGTTCTTATTCCTGTCCCCAGTAGGCCGCCACTCCCTCCAACCAAAAATAAAAAATTAAACAGTATGTCTCCTTCCCTCAAGTTTCTTCCTCTTTTTTTGTGTCTTATCTCTTCTTTCTCCTTCGATAGTGATTGTCATATGTGTAAGAAAACCAGTGTGAATTGTATACAGGGGCCACGTTTAATTATACTCGGTTCAGTGACGTTAATGCGACCACCGCCAATGTCCGATGTCAGTGTGCAATAACCACACATTGATAGCAAGAGGCAGCACTGGCAGTATAGGAAATAGAAAGCCTATAGGTGGGAGGCGGAAAACAACGCTGTCGTTGTAATGCGAAAATGGAGCGATTTATCTGAAGTGCGAAAGGGCATCATCATTGGCTTTCAGACTAAGGGAGGAAGTATAACCGAAACGGCTAAGTTTGTAAACTGGTTGCGTTGGTTAAGGTATAACGTCCGTGCAAAAATGGCGCTATCCAAAACCATGGTACGCCGTGGTACACCACAGGCCATAGATTTATTTTATCGTATGGCTAGGGCCCCTAGTAGGGCAGACTGTTCTCTGGGAGCCGGTCTTTCAGTTTGACGCCACTTCGGCGACCCTGCAGTCGATGAGGATCAAAGGATGATGATGATGACAGCAGAACACCCAGTCCCTGGGCGGAGAAAATTCCCCGACCCAGCCGGGAATCGAACCCGGGTCCTGAGGATTGACAATCCGTCACACTAACCTTTTTTTTTATCTCCTGCTCAGTAGTCAGTTGCCCTTTTTTCGGGGATGGGGGGTGGGGGGGAGATGGGGGGTGGGAGGTGGGGAACAGGAACACAGGGTAAACAAACGATCTTTATTCGTACAATTGTGCTGTCCTAGGGATAGGAAAAGTATCGAGACAGCAAAAACAATTTGGAAACCACAAAATCAACGTAAAGGCCGCCCCTTTTTTTGTTTGTATAACATGAATAAAGCAAATGACAATCCTAGTCACAGGCGGGAGTGAAAATGAAGTTATCATAATCTGCATCACAATCCCTGCAGCACGCGCTGTCGCATCATAAACCTGGCAGAAAGCCATATAATCTTGACCATTTCTGCCTTTGTGGGCGGCATGTATTTCTCCTGCGTCGATCATTTGAAGGACCATTATCTGAGGCGGTTTTGGTGTTTACCATAGTTGTGTGTTTTTCTTTATTTTTTTTTCACGTTAACATAATACAGTCATAACAGGTAGGGGCCAGTTTTCTTCTCAGTGTGCTATATGCCAATATAGTTGAACCGCGCAGTACTGTCTCTAGTCGCCGGCCGTGATGACCGAGCGGTTCTAGGCGCTTCAGTCTGGAACCGCGCGACCGCTGCGGTCGCAGGTTCGAATCCTGCTTCGGGCATGGATGTGTGTGATGTCCTTAGCTTAGTTAGGTTTAAGTAGTTCTAAGTTCTAGCGGACTGATGACCTCAGATGTTAAGTCCCATAGTGCTCAGAGCCATTTGAACCTTTTGTCTCTAGTCGTTCTGCTGCAAGAGTCTTCTCAGTTCTGGAACACCCCAACTGTCGGGCGGATTTTGAAAAACACTCCCTAAAAAATTGGAAAAGTAAGTCCTGTATTTCCTATGAGTCCGTATGAGATCGTATTGTTCTTGTAAATACATCCAATAATCCATCACGGACTGAATATCGTACGAATACAAATATTTCGTCGCATGTCCAGCGATCCAATTGACCGCATACGTCTTTTGTTTGGGAAAGAAGGTCTTGTCCGGTAGAAAAAGTACATCCGATGTGATTTCTGTGTAGTTAGTGCGCCGAAGGAAGGCCGGTATTCGACGCGTCAGCATCCAGACGTCCCTCGCTGCGCCACACACTAAACCATGTTCTTCCGTTGCTAACAGGCCACAGTTTGTGCAAGGAGGAGAATCGACCATATGAATTGTATGTAATCGCCTCCTGGTCACAAGTTTACGTTTTATAAGAATATACCACATCGATCTCGCAGCTGTTGACAGTAATGGAGTATGCACTGCACACCAAATGTGGTTCAACGTTCTCGACGGGTATTTGAATTCCACAATATTGCGGCCATGGTCATCCATCAAGCACCTATAGATCTCCAGAGTGGGTATTCTCGTCGAAGGTACTTTCAGACGAAAATAACTGTAATCAACAAGAAATGAGGCAATGTTTGCAAGAGAAGGCGAAATATTGCCCACCGCAATAGGGGGTTCGTACGAAGGCGGAACAAATACTTCTAGCAGAGTTGACGTTATGGTATGCTTTCGTTGTTGCCAATTTCCAATCATCGCTCGCATGTAAAGCGCCAGGGCTTTGTTTCGCACGTTTGTGAGGTTGAGGGCACCGTTCCGGAACTGTAGCGTTAACGTGTCATATTTGATCTTAAATAACATCCCAGTACTAACATAGTAACCAAAGGCAGCCATGAGGCGGTCTGCAATACCCTTCGTTATTAGTAGGATCTGCACTAAATGGGGCAGTCGTGACGCTATGTGAACGTTAGTGTATGCCACATGTTGGATCATGTCAAAGGCTCTCAGTGAGTTGTTGCGTATCGTCAGACGAACATTTTGCAGAAGCCGCCGAGAACTCGCCGCCGCTGACCGCCGTAATGAACGGGTAAATGTGATCCCCAGACATCTCAGCGATTCCACCGTCCGAAACGGTCCCGGTATGTCTTCCAGACCCCGTCCAATGTGCATAATTTTGGATTTCGTCATGTTAACGAACTGCCTGCCGCCGTCCCGTAAGAGTCTAGATGTTCAACAGCCTAACGCTCTTCATGTCCTGATCTGACAAGAAGGATCAAGTTGTCCGCATATGCGCGACAAACGAAATAGTTCTCATTAAGCGCTATCCCAGAAAGTGAGCGCCTCATAACACACATCAGCGGCTCAAGCGCTATCGCAAACAGCATCATGGCTAGTGGGCACCCTTGTCGGACTGAGCTGTTAATAGGAATCGAGCCCGCTTCCCAACCGTTTACAATCACCTTCGATGTAGCCCCTCGTACTAGCTTCATAACGACGGAGATGAAAACAGGTGGAATCGCCATTCGGCTCATGACTGACGCCAAGAAGTCATGGTTTATCCTGTCGAGCGCACGATCGAAGTCCACAGATATCATCACTGCTCGCATTTTACACGTTTCCGCAAGGGCGATAACGTCACGGTATTCACTTAACGCCGAGATGTTGCTTCGCACCCCTAGTAAAGCCTGATCAGGGGATATTGTCCTGGATATCGCCAGCTTGAGACGAGACGCTAGTAGTCGTGCAAAGATTTTATAGTCGGTGTTTAGCATAGTGAGAGGCTGATATTGATTAACACTGCGACGCCCCGCCATCTTCGGGATGGGAAGAAGAAAGCCCGTCACAAAATCCGACGGTAGGCGCATATGCGGACGCAGCGCCTCATTGTACATCGACGACAACTGTGACATCATCATGTCCACGAATTCTCGATAAAACTAGCGTAATCCCATCTGGCCCTGGTGATTTATGGGCCGCTCCTTTTGTGAGTGCCACCTTTATATCGTCTTCTGTGAGTGGCTCCATAAGCGCTGCCTTATCCGTCTCTGTCAATGTCGTTTGCAGATGTTGCAGTATCTCTTCCCCCACCCGACGGTCCGTCGGTGTACCGGCATAGAGGTGGCGGAAATGCTCAAAAATTCATTTGCAATGTCCTGTTGTTTTGTCAGTTGACGGCCATCTAAACCGTGGAGCACTGTTACCAATGCCTGGCGGTAACGTTTATGTTCCCGCGACACATGGTGCATCGAGGTACGTTCCCCAGTGATGGTATCGAGACATCTTGCCCGTATTGGGATGCCACCCAGTCGTCGTCGCGTGATCGATAGGATTTGTGCCTTGACAGGATGAACTTCGCATGATGTGTTGCAGACGGCACCTGGAATGACAGCTCACGAAGCATGGTGTAATAATAATAATAAAGAGTGTCTCTTTGCCACCTCGTCTTATCCCGACCATACTGTATTAGAGCTCTTCTTATTGCCGGCTTAATACACTCGAGCCACCATTGAAGCACGGAGGTATATGTTGGTAGACGGCGTTGACATGTGGCCCATACCTCCTTGACTCTCTGACGACATTCGGGGTCCGCCAAAAGTGACGAATTGAGCTTCCATGTCCCGCGGCTTCTCCACACACTTTGCCTAGGGAGTGATATGGTACAAATGTAGGCCAGATGATCAGTAAAGGCCGCAGGCCATCGTTCCGCGTCGACCACCTTATCCTGTAGGCCAACCGAAACATATATTCGATCGAGTCTGCTCGCCGAGTGACTGGTAAAAAAAGTATATCCCTCACGGTTCCTATGAATCATGTCCAGCTGTCGCTTAACTGCAGATCCCGGCATAGCACATGCAATTCACGACAGGACTTGTAATGTGGAGTCTGGTCTTTTTGGGCTAAAACACAATTGAAGTCACCACCTATAATGAAACGATCGAATCTGCCGGTAAATAAGGGCACAATCTCTTCCGAATAATATCTCGCACGCGCCCGTCTGTTGTTGCCGAAGGTAGATAAGCCAGGTCGCGAACCGGAATCCCGTCCCGGACCAATATCGCCGTTCGACTGTCATTGTTCGAGTGCGGCGAGGTGTAAAAAATGGTTCAAATGGCTCTTGAGCACTATGGGACTCAACTGCTGAGGTCATTAGTCCCCTAGAACTTAGAACTAGTTAAAACCTAACTAACCTAAGGACATTACACACATCCATGCCCGAGGCAGGATTCGAACCTGCGACCTTAGCGGTCTCGCAGTTCTAGACTGCAGCGCCTAGAACCACACGGCCACTTCGGCCGGCGCAAGGTGTAGGAGATGTATCCATGTACTTCCTGGAACTCAGGAATGTAAATTTCCTGTACCATCAGTATATCCACATCCGACGCGTATATCAAGTCCCTAAACAACTGCTGTTTCACGGGTGATCTAATGGTATTTATATTCGCTGTCCCTATTCTGTATGCCTGGGCTCGAGTGACCATTCAGCTACCGGGCGCGGACGCCACGAGCCATAGATGACAGCGGTGAACGACAGCTGGGGAGACGTTAACGGCTGGACAGACGTGCAACTGCTGAGCAATTGATGAACAACTGACCACCTCGATGAGCTAAGAGACCACGAACAGTGTTTCCTCAACGACCATTCAGCAAACGCTGCCGCTGATGGGCCTCCGCAGCAGGTGCCACGTTCTTGTACCTATGCTGACCGCTGTTCATCGTCAACGAAGGCTGGAATTTGCACGCGAATGCCGCAATCGGACGTCCACTGACTGGCGACAGGTTGCCTTTTCAAATGAATCACGTTTAATACTCCATCGGCGTGAAACGTCTGAAAACAAACGCCCTGGAGCAATCGTCGTAAGGGTCGAGACCGGAGGAGGAGGCATTATGGTCTGGGCAATGTTTTAGTGGCATTGCCTGGTTGGTGGTGATGTTCTGGAAGGCACAGTGCATCAGAGCAAATATGCATATAGCCTTGAGGTCAATGTCCACTCCTACACGCAGTTTGTTTTTCCTCGGAGTGTGAAATGGGCTTCGTCGGTCCACAACGCATTAGACAACCAACCGTCATCTTCCATCAGTTTTTGAAATGCCCTCACCGCGAATACTCTCTGCGTCACAAAATCGGTGGCTAACAGTTCATGACGCTGGGTTTTGTACGGATAGCACTGCAGAGTACGCCTTGTTGCTCTCCAAAGAGTAGTGCGTGGAATGCCAGTGCGACTTAAGAGTTCACGAGCGGTGGCGTAACCATGCGAAGATAAACCCACTAAAGTGTCAGTTTCTTCCCGAACGGTCAGAGCAGCAGTGGCACTCGTGTCTGGTCGTCCACTACGAGGCCGATCGTCTAAACAGCCCGCGACGTCGAACTCGATGATAATTTTCTTCACAGCAACGTTTGTCTCAATACCTTTATCCATTCGACTAGCCTTCTTATGGCGGTGGGATCGTAAAGCTGCAGTATCGGATTATCCATTCGCTAACAGTGCCTTTTCTGAAAAAAATCAACACGCTGCAATTGCTGGCACATCTGACTCCTGTCTCACCACAGCTCTTTTTATACAAGATTCGCAAACGGCGTCACTGGGAAATTACTGTCCAGCGCCATCTTTTGGTCCGTCGTAGGTAGAGAGGTAAAACTCGACACACATGCCTGAAATGACATTGGCGTTGTATTGAAACCAAAAACAAGCTTGTACTAATTGATTGGCGACTCCATGTTGTCTTGTGCACTACGACCAGATAACAGGTATACTTGAAAAAAGAGACAGCATTGGTCGTATATTTTTTACTATTGCAAAATCGATTTTCTGTCACTGAGTGACCATCTTCAGTGCTAGAAGTTAAAAAATTTTTTTTCACATTACGATCAGAGAGTACAACATAGAAAATCACAATTACATGTTCATATGCAGATGTAATTGTGATTTTCTATGTTGTACTCTCTGATCGTAATGTGAAAAAAACTTTTTTAACTTTTAGCACTGAAGATGGTCACTCAGTGACAGAAAATCGATTTTGCAATAGTAAAAAATATACGACCAATGCTGTCTCTTTTTTCAAGTATAAGCTTGTACTAAGGTTCGTCTCTATATCCTGTAGAACCCGGTTCTCCAGGTCTGGTGTACTAACAGAACGCCGCCTCCCTGCACGTTGTGCTGTCTGAAAGGACCCATGATCGCACAAAAGCCCAAAAAGGTCCTCAAGTGGTTGGTGTTTGTGAGGGTACTTGTTTTTGTATAGCATGAGCCTCTCGACCGTTTTCATCTGCTTGGCCGTACGCAAATACCATCTCGGTGTTACGTCGTATACATTTGTTACGTTATAAACAAAAAAATTACATATATATTTTTATTTTTAATTTATTAGCATGAATTTTTCTTTTGTTAGAGCATGATTCTTTCTCTCAGTGATATTACCTTTTCTTGTCACTTTTACTAACGTGCATAAGTAAATATGAAACGGGTTCTTGAAGGGCCGCTGTTATTCATGTACCAACTTTAGATTTTGAGCGTGATGACTAAAATGTAGTTGCCGTTAACTATATTGAATGTAATTTTGGTAATTTCTATTAATTGACTGCAAAGCAAGGCTCGAGAGAATTTCGATTGTTGCCGTGGAGCGGCCAAGATAAAACTTACTGAGCTCATGGAATCTGTATAATTTAAAAACTGAACTTTACGTAAATTAATTATCTGTTGCAATATAGAAAGGTTCTTACAACGAAATCTCTCGCATTTAAATTTACTGTTCACACTTTGAAATATAAATTAATACTTCGGCGCGTAATGGCCGACCAGAGGCTGCATCGAAAGATGAGCTTCTCGTAACGCAAATTACGGAAAACATGCTTATTAAAAATAATTAACCACTGCGAGCATTTGAGGTGACAACTATTACAAAGAAATTCATTTTGTGGAAAGTGGAAACAATAATTAGTTTATTTTAGTAAACTACCGAATAACTTACATAAAATATGTGTAGCCACTGAATGGCTGCCTTCCGTATCGCGAAACAAAACAGTGTGTGTACCATGAAGTACGTCCTTCCTCCTCGGCCGCACAATAGCGTCTCTTTTCGATTCTTTTTTATTTTCATAGACATTAAATAAAGATGCTATTCTTAAATTATCGCTGCATATCAGTTGTTTCAAGAACATTAACTGTATCTTTTATACTAATTATATTCATAAAATACGTTAACTACGGTTTACAACTGATAAAACTCTCATATTTATGTGACGTGCCGTCACATCGGCTTGTTCCCGACGTGAATACCGGGCCAATGTGCTGCTTACAGTACGCTGCGTCAATCGCTGCAACACACAAGGAACACGCGGCACGTGGTCCGAGAAAATGCCATTCGCCATCGCCATCCACCTTGGCAAAATTGCATTTCCGAACACATATTTATAGGACTTTTTTTCCTATGTTTCCTGTCAGGAATTCGTTCTCGCAGTTTGTCGGTTTTATTAATGATCATCCTCTATAGTTTTATCTTTTACAAATATGACACCCCTACATAGTCTAAAACAAATAACAATGCTATACTGTTTTAAGTCTCAACCCGTAGTTTTAACATGCCATTGTGAACTGCTAATAAGTACTGTTTCTAATTCCAATTCCTTTTTAAATGTTTATAAAATTATTACTTTTCTAAATGTTTTCGAATACTAACCTTTATTTGCAAATACGTCACTGTCATTAAGCACATACAGATGTTTTACAGCAAAATTATGAGCATGCAGCGGAACACACGTCTTTTTCGGACTGACAGCGGTGCATATTATCGCTGGAGCGGCGGCCCTAGGGAGCGTCGGTTTCTTTGATAACTAATGGCGTCGATGTCTGCATTGCCTATGTCATAATACTTAGCAACATATGCACGGTCTAACGCTTTTAGTAATTGCACACAAACAGCAGTTCAACGTGTTTTAGCCTCCTTTTATTAGCTGCGTTAATACACTACTGGCCATTAAAATTGCTACACCAAGAAGAAATACAGATGATAAACGGGTATTCATTGGACAAATATATTATACTAGAACTGACATGTGATTACACTTTCACGCAATTTGGGTGCATAGATCCTGAGAAATCAGTACCCAGAACAACCACCTCCGTCCGTATTAACGGCCTTGATACGCCTGGGCATTTAGTGAAACAGAGCTCGGGTGGCGTGTACAGGTACGGCTGCCCATGCAGCTTCAACACGATACTACAGTTCATTAAGAGTAGTGACTGGGGTATTGTGACGAGCCAGTTGCTCGGCCACCATTGACCAGACGTTTCCATTTCGTGAGAGATCTGGAGAATGTGCTGGCCTGGGCAGTAGTCGAACATCTTCTGTATCCAGAAAGGCCCGTACAGGACCTGCAACATGAGGTCGTGCATTATCCTGCTGAAATTTAGGGTTTCGCAGGGATCGAATGAAGGGTAGAGCCACGGGTCGTAACTCATCTGAAATGTAACGTCCACTGTTCAAAGCGCCGTCAATGCGAACAAAAGGTGACGGAGACGTGTAACCAATGGCACCCCATACCATCACGCCGGGTGATACGCCAGTATGGCGATGACGAATACCAGGCGCTCCTGTCTGTGATGCAGCGTCAAGGGTAACCGCAGTCATGGTCTCTGAGCTGATAGTCTATGCTGCTGCAAACGTAGTCGAACTGTTCGTGCAGATGGTTGTTGTCTTGCAAACGTCCCCATCTGTTGATTCAGGGATCGAGACGTAGCTGCACGATCCGTTACAGCCATGCGGATAAGATGCCTGTCACCTCGACTGCTAGTGATACGAGGCCGTTGGGATCCAGCACGCCGTTCCGTATTACCCTCCTGAACCCACCGATTTCATATTCTGCTAACAGTCATCGGATCTCGTCCAATGCGAGCAGCAATGTCGCGATACGATAAACCGCAATCGCGATAGGCTACAATCCGAACTTTATCAAAGTCGGAAACGTGATGGTACGCATTTCCCCTCCTTACACGAGACATCAGAACAACGTTTCACCAAGCAACGCCGGTCAACTGCTGTTTATGTACGAGAAATCGGTTGTAGGTGTCGCCACCGGCTCCAACCTTGTGTGAATGCTCTGAAAAGCTAATCTCACAGCATCTTCTTCCTGTCGGTTAAATTTCGCGTCCGTAGTACGTCATCTTCGTGGTGTAGCAATTTTAATGGCCAGTAGTGTATTTAATTGCTTTTCCAAGTATTTAGACACATTTAAATATTATTGTATTTTGTAACAAACTGTGTGATCTTACAAATATGGTATCTGACGACGTTACAATTGTGCATATGAAGTTTGTGTGCGTTAACGTTATTCGTTGTCCAGAGGATAACGTGCGGATCGCTGGGCGGAGCTCACTGTTTATAACCCCGTTAGCGTCCCTCTTCTAGCCAGCAGTTGATCACTGATGCTTCTTGCGCTTAACAACGGAGCCGTCCATTGTCTCCATGTAATTTTTTACTATTTTGATCATCTTATGTCGTTTAAGGTGAATAGCTGTATAATTACTAGCACACACTATCAATTTCAGAGGCGTCACTGGTCTGATGATGACCTTTGTGCGACTGTATATATATATATATATATATATATATATATATATATATGTACACACACAGGGTGGTCCATTGATAGTGACCGGGCCAAATATCTCACGAAATAAGCGTCAAACGAAAAAACTACAAAGAACGAAACTCTTCTAGCTTGAAGGTGGAAACCAGATGGGGGTATGGCTGGCCCGCTTTATGGCGCTGCCATAGGTCAAACGGATACCAACTGCGTTTTTTTAAAATAGGAACTCCCATTTTGCGCGAGAATCGGGAATCTCAAAAACGTCGGTGTTGAGAACGCTACATCAACATCGATTGCACCCGTACCATTCTGTATTTCTATGTACCAGGAATTGCATGGCGACGACTTTGAATGTCGTGTACAGTTATGCCACTGCGCACAAGAGAAATTATGGGACGATGACAGATTTTTTGCACGCGTTCTATTTAGCGACGTAGCGTCATTCACCAATAGCGGTAATGCAAACCGGCATAATATGCACTATTGGGGAACGGAAAATCCACGATCGTTGCGACAAGTGGAACATCAGCGACCTTGGCGGGTTAATGGATGGTGCGGAATTATGGGAGGAAGGATAATTGGCCCCCATTTTATCGATGGCAATCTAAAGGGTGCAATGTATGCTGATTTCCTACGTAGTGTTCTACCGATGTTACTACAAGATGTTTCACTGCATGACAGAATGGCAATGTACTTCCAACACGATGGATGTCCGGCAGATAGCTCGAGTGCGGTTGAAGCGGTATTGAATAGCATATTTCATGACAGGTGGATTGGTCGTCGAAGCAGCATAGCATGGCCCGCACGTTCACCGGATCTGACGTCCCCGGATTCCTTTCTGTTGGGAAAGTTGAAGGATATTTGCTATCGTGATCCACCGACAACGCCTGACAACATGCGTCAGCGCATTGTCAATGCATGTGTGAACATTACGAAAGGCGAACTACTCGCTGTTGAGAGGAATGTCGTTACACGTATCGCCAATCCATTGAGATTGACGGACATCATTTTGAGCATTTATTTTATTAATGTGGTATTTATACGTAATCACGCTGTAACAGCATGCGTTCTCAGAAACAATAAGTTCACAAAGGTACATGTATCACATTGGAACAACTTAAATAAACTATTCAAACGTACCTACGTTCTGTATTTTAATTTAAAAAACCTACCTTTTACCAACTGTTCGTCTAATACTGTGAGCCATATGTTTGTGACTATTACAGCGAAAAAAGTGGTCCAACTAAAACATTCATATTTCTTTACGTACTACACGAATATGTAATAAAAATGGGGGTTCCTATTTTAAAAAACGCAGTTGATATCCGTTTGACCTAAGGCAGCGCCATCTAGCGGGCCAACCATAGAGTCATCTGGTTTCCCCCTTGAAGGTAGTCAAGTTTCGTTCTTTGTAGTTGTTTCGTTTGACGCTTATTTCGTAAGATATTTGGCCCGGTCACGATCAATGGACCACCCTGTATATATATCATTCTACGAGTAAAGATGTTCGATTCTTTTGTATCCCACCTGGATAGGCGGTGCGTGGGTGTGCTACTGTGAACTGCTTCTGTAACATAGGCCGAGAGTGAAAGAAGCGAGTAGGAGCAGGAGAGGTGAAGCACTTCGGTACTGCATGTAACTTCAACACTTTTAATAGAGTCGAAAACACGAGTAAATATCAAATGCATACATAACTTTGGCTATGATGAGCACCTAGGTGTGAAGCCGTAGTCCATGTATAATCCTGTGAAGTTTGGATTACTGTTCTGTATAATCTCAAAACTAACAAATACTCGTTGCTGTCCAAACTTTAACTGAACGTAACTAATACAAAGTCTCAATAGCAAGCTAGCCCACTCGGTAGTAGAAGCGATATTTCCAGGCCGTCCGCTGCAGTGATGGACTGTGCGGCTGGTCCCGGCGGAGGTTCGAGTCCTCCCTCGGGCATGGGTGTGCGTGTTTGTCCTTAGGATAATTCAGGTTAGTAGTGTGTAAGCTTAGGGACTGATGACCTTAGCAGTTAAGTCCCATAAAATTTCACACACATCTAAACATCTAAACATCCAGGCCGTCTGCTCTTGGTGAAATGGACTGAAATCAAGATGGCGCTCCCTGAGCTCCACAACGTCGGCCAGAGGGCACTGTGGTCGGCGTAGTTAGTGCCGTGCTCCTACGGTGTGGCACCGTAACCATCGACGCCACAGGTTCGACTGTGGATGTGTGATTGCGAAGTGGAAATACGAAGGAAAAGCAAGACCTAAAAACAGACCACACAGATTTCATATACTGACGGACAAGGATCGTCGAGAAGTGCAGAGGGAGTGGAAGAGATCGAATGAAATCACAGGAAGGAATCACTCGTGAGTTCTAAAGTGCTACCAGCAGTCCCAGATGACACTACTGTTGTGTGTAGAGAGTTAAAAAGAATGGGGCAGAGTGGTCAAGCAGATCTACGTAAGCCACACATTTCTGTTGTCAGTGCTAATCTATGATTGAGGCGGCGTAAAGAGTGACACCACTTACAGTGGCTGACTGAGAACGAATGACTGGGACTGATGAAACACACCATGCCCCGTTGCAATTCGATGGACGGCTTTTGGTCTGGCGAATGGCTGGGAAACGCTCCTGCCACCATGTGTGGTAGCAATAATGAATTAGAAAAGAAATGGTGTTAACATATGTTGCGGTTTTCGTGGTTTTCTACTTAAGAGCCGGCCTTGGTGGCCGAGAGCTTCTAGGCGCTTCAGTCCGGAACCACGCTGCTGCTATGGTCGCAGGTTCGTATCCTGCGTCGGGCATGGATGTGTGTGATGTCATTAGGTTAGTTAGGTTTAAGTACTTCTAAGTCTAGGGGACTGATGACCTCAACTGTTAAGTTCCATAGTGCTTAGAGCCATTTTTTCTGCTTAAGAGAACGCTAAATGCAGAAGGATACGAACACATTTTACAGGTTGTGTGCTGTGTATCATTATGCACCGTGTCATAATGCAGCGTGTGTGAGATATTGGTCTGTGGACAATAATACTACAGAAATGGTCTGACCTAACCAGACTCCCAACTTGAACTGAATTAACATCTTTCAAATGAGTAATAACATCGAATTCGGTACAAATCGTAGCGTTCAACGTCACTACCTTCTCAGTTTCGGTTTCTGTGGAAGAATGTGGCTCCATTCCTTCACAAACATTCAGAAACCTCACTGAAAATATCCCCAGTAGAGTTCAAGCCGCTGTAAAGGCCAAGAGTGGACACACGTGATATTAAAGTCCGCTGATAGGTGTCCGAGTCTTTTGGTCAGATAGCGTAAATTTGTACTGACTAGGACAATGTTTCAAAGTGAAGTCATTGCTGGGTCATTACGACACATTCAAAATTACTTCACAAACAGCTTTCATGCGCCTTCATGTTTATGGGAACACTGACAAGGGAACCTCCCCATCGCACCCCCCTCAGATTTAGTTATAAGTTGGCACAATGGATAGGCCTTGAAAAACTGAACACAGATCAATCGAGAAAAAAAATAAGCAAAATATACAAACTGAGTAGTCCATGCGCAAGATAGACAACATCAAGCTTAATTAAGCTCAGGAGCGCCGTGGTCCCATGGTTAGCGTGAGCAGCTGTGGAACAAGCGGTCCTTGGTTCAAGTCTTCCCTCAACTGAAAATTTTAATTTTTTTATTTTCGCAAAGTTATGATCTGTGCATTCGTTCATTGACGTCTCTGTTCACTGTAATAAGTTTAGTGTCTGTGTTTTGCGACCGCACCGCAAAACAGTGCGATTAGCAGACAAAAGAACGTGCCTCTCCAATGGGAACCGAAAACATTTGATCGCAAGGTCATAGGTCAACCGATTCCTCCACAGGAAAACACGTCTGCTATATTCTGTACGACACTGGTGACAGTGGTGACAGCACGTGCGTCACATGACAGGACCCACCTAACTCGTACACTTAGCGAATGGGTAAAAAGATTCTTCTACCTTGCCCGATTTAGGTTTTCTTGTGGATGTGATAATCACTCCCAAAAAAGTGATGAAAACATAAGAGTTTGTCACATAAACTGAAAATAAAAAATTAAACTTTTCACTCGAGGAAAGACGTGAACCTAGGACCTCTCGCTAACCACGGGACCACGGCGCTCATCGTCTCCCATCGTCCTTAATGTTGCATATCTTCTCATGGACTACTCAGTTTGTATATTTTAGTAATTTGTTTCATAGTTCCACACAACTTCTTCCTGTTTTCTCGACTGATCTGTGTTCAGTTTCTCAAGGCCTATCCACTGTGCCAACTTATAACTAAATCTGAGGGGGGGGGGGGGGTGCGATGGGGAGGTTCCCTTGTGAGTTGCCAGTCAGTTGTAATCGCTTTTCTTGGAAGACAGAGAGTTTTGAGCTTCAGGAGTGACCACTCGGCTAAACGATCCGCAAGGAGGTATTTCTACAAACTTTGTACACCTTTAGCTGGCCATTGAAACAAGATAATGTGCAAGTGGTAAGGTGTACTACTCTGGCAATTCCGAGAAAATTGAAGGAGAAGTTTTACGTGTCTATTACGTGGCTTGCATACGTTTCAATGCGGAGGACCAGCTGGACAGAGCTGGACAGAGCCGGACTGGCAGACGCGGTTGGCGAAATGGCAGCGGAAGAGCATCCCACTGAAGTGGACGGCCTTATGGCTGAAATCACCGCAGATGACCTAGACGCTGTCCTGAAATGTGGTGCATTAAATTAATCCCTTGGACCGGATGGGCTCCCTGTTGAGTTTTACGCCACCTTTGCTTCTTTGACGGGACCGACGTGGATACGATGACCTCTTAACACCTATCTTACGTGTCCCTACCGAGTTCACATAGGGTATGATCATACCTGTTCCAAAACCAAGTGGTGGTCATAGACCACAAAACTACCGGCCTTTGACATTATTGAATGCATTGCTGTCGGCATGTACATTACGGGGAGCCTGCGTGGCAGTGGATTTCGATCACGCTTTCGACCGAGTGGACCTGGACCCCTACGAGGGGTCGTGAAACGGATGGGAATCCCCCTCATGTTTGTGGATACGATCTTGAGGTTGATACATGGCGTGCACCCGAGAGTCTTGGTGAACAGTGCTAGCTCAGAACCTTTCACTAGCCAGCACTCAGTGGAGCAAGGTTACTCCCTTTCAGCCATCTTATTTGCAGTCGCTCTTGAACCTGCACTACGCGGCCTTCGACGACTCCTTGAAGGCGTCCGACAGCGGTCCGCATCTTTCCAATGCTGCGCATATGCCGACGACGTCGTTCTTTTGGTCAAGTCAGGAGACGAAATCCAGGCGGCGCTGGAATGGCTTCAGCAGTATGGAGCGGTCGCGGGTAGCGTCATCAACCTTCGAAAAACGCGATGTGTGGAAGTGGGCAGAGGGCTGCCACCAGGGACAGCTGTGCCCATCACCAAGGTCCTCCCTCTCATGTTCAAATGTGTTTGAAATCTTATTGGACTTAACTGCTAAGGTCATCAAAAATGGTTGAAATGGCTCTGAGCAGTATGCGATTTAACTTAAGAGGACATCAGTCGCCTAGAACTTAGAACTAATTAAACCTAACTAACCTAAGGACATCACACATCCATGCCCGAGGCAGGATTCGAACCTGCGACCGTATCGGCCGCTCGGCTCCAGACTGTAGCGCCTAGAACCGCACGGCCAGCAAAGGTCATCAGTCCCAAAGCTTACACACTACCAGTGGCGTAGCGTGAGGGGAGACTGAGACTTAGTCTTCCCTGTATTCATGCTTAAAAAAAAAAAGATGCAATAGTAATTCATAACAAAAATATAAATAACTTTCTACTAAGAGCTCTAAACGTGCGAAGACATCACTTTTGTATCCCGCGCCGCCGCACCCTGAGTATTGGTGTATCTGCCTGCTTGAGACTCGACTGATCCCAGTCTCTGCCTCCCTTCCCTTACCTGGCTGTGTGCGCCTAGTGCAGCCGGAGTGGCCGAGCGGTTTTGGGCACTACAGCTGGAACCGCGCCACCGCTACGGTCGCAGGTTCGAATCCTGCCTCGGGCATGGATGTGTGTGTCGTCCTTAGGTTAGTTAGGTTTAAGTAGTTCTGAGTTCTAGGGGACTTATGACCTAAGCAGTTGAGTCCCATAGTGCTCAGAGCCATTTGAACCATTTTTTGCGCCTAGTGGCATTTTCGGCTCCCCTCCACTTCCCCTCTTCCACGAAGGCCGGTGCGCTGCACTTGCTAGCAGGTATCGAGACTAGTCTCTGCCGCTTCTATGCTGGCTTTTAACACTGAAGTGAACAGTCGCGCGGTATGTGTTCATAGTCATTCTTGTGTGATTTTAGCGCATATATTCGTTGTGTCGCCAACATCAGTGAGCCAGCAACTGAACACCTAGTAGAATTTTTATTAAAAATGCCTTTTTCTACATTAATGAACGAAAAAAGTGCGAATTGAAGAACAAACGACCTATTCCTATACTCAGTGTAGTTTTAAGTGAAGCCAAACAAAAACGCACTTTTCAGACAGCCTGGTACGAAAAGTATACTTGGCTGACAGCGAATGCAGTTAATAACAGATTATATTGTTATATACACTCCTGGAAATGGAAAAAAGAACACATTGACACCGGTGTGTCAGAGCCACCATACTTGCTCCGGACACTACGAGAGGGCTGTACAAGCAATGATCACACGCACGGCACAGCGGACACACCAGGAACCGCGGTGTTGGCCGTCGAATGGCGCTAGCTGCGCAGCATTTGTGCACCGCCGCCGTCAGTGTCAGCCAGTTTGCCGTGGCATACGGAGCTCCATCGCAGTCTTTAACACTGGTAGCATGCCGCGACAGCGTGGACGTGAACCGTATGTGCAGTTGACGGACTTTGAGCGAGGGCGTATAGTGGGCATGCGGGAGGCCGGGTGGACGTACTGCCGAATTTCTCAACACGTGGGGCGTGAGGTCTCCACAGTACATCGATGTTGTCGCCAGTGGTCGGCGGAAGGTGCACGTGCCCGTCGACCTGGGACCGGACCGCAGCGACGCACGGATGCACGCCAAGACCGTAGGATCCTACGCAGTGCCGTAGGGGACCGCACCGCCACTTCCCAGCAAATTAGGGACACTGTTGCTCCTGGGGTATCGGCGAGGACCATTCGCAACCGTCTCCATGAAGCTGGGCTACGGTCCCGCACACCGTTAGGCCGTCTTCCGCTCACGCCCCAACATCGTGCAGCCCGCCTCCAGTGGTGTCGCGACAGGCGTGAATGGAGGGACGAATGGAGACGTGTCGTCTTCAGCGATGAGAGTCGCTTCTGCCTTGGTGCCAATGATGGTCGTATGCGTGTTTGGCGCCGTGCAGGTGAGCGCCACAATCAGGACTGCATACGACCGAGGCACACAGGGCCAACACCCGGCATCATGGTGTGGGGAGCGATCTCCTACACTGGCCGTACACCACTGGTGATCGTCGAGGGGACACTGAATAGTGCACGGTACATCCAAACCGTCATCGAACCCATCGTTCTACCATTCGTAGACCGGCAAGGGAACTTGCTGTTCCAACAGGACAATGCACGTCCGCATGTATCCCGTGCCACCCAACGTGCTCTAGAAGGTGTAAGTCAACTACCCTGGCCAGCAAGATCTCCGGATCTGTCCTCCATTGAGCATGTTTGGGACTGGATGAAGCGTCGTCTCCCGCGGTCTGCACGTCCAGCACGAACGCTGGTCCAACTGAGGCGCCAGGTGGAAATGGCATGGCAAGCCGTTCCACAGGACTACATCCAGCATCTCTACGATCGTCTCCATGGGAGAATAGCAGCCTGCATTGCTGCGAAAGGTGGATATACACTGTACTAGTGCCGACATTGTGCATGCTCTGTTGCCTGTGTCTATGTGCCTGTGGTTCTGTCAGTGTGATCATGTGATGTATGTGACCCCAGGAATGTGTCAATAAAGTTTCCCCTTCCTGGGACAATGAATTCACGGTGTTCTTATTTCAATTTCCAGGAGTGTATGTCTTCTGTTCGGTGGCGAAAAGGAATGGTGCAGTGAGGGCATTTGTACAATAAATAACTTTGACAGGAAAGCACAAAAGCATCAGATATTAAAAGTCACCTGCAGAACAAAGAATCATTTCAATTATTGGGCAAAAGTAGATTGAGCACGCCCTTTCTGAAGCCTCTCGTGTGACGGCAACGAAATAAAATGAACAAGTTGCATCCAACAGGATAGTATTGGCTCGTCTTATTCGGGCAATTGTATTTATTTGTAAACAAGAACTAGCCTTTCGCGGCCATCGAGAAGACAAATCCTCCAGCAACTACGGTAACTATCTGGAATTGTTGGATTTACTAGCTCAAGGAGAGCAGTTAATCCGAGACCATCTGTCATCATCTTCAACCTTTAAAGGAACTTCTCCAGATATACAGAATGATGTAATAGAAACCATAACTTTGGCAGTTAATGAGAAAATTAAATCTGAAATTCAGAACTGCAATTTCATTTCGATTCAGGCTGATGAAACATTAGACACGTCATGCAAGAGTCAAATGATTATAATTTTCAGGTACTGTATTGCAGACAAAATTGGGGAAAGATTCGCTGGATTTTACGATGTTTCTGGAGATAAAACTGCTGAAGGTTTGTCAAACATTATTCATGCAGTACTGAAAGAATGGAATGTTGAAGGAAAAGTTGTTAGTCAGACAGATGATGGCGCTTCAGTAATGGAGGGCAGAGAAAGAGGACTACAACATTGGTGAAGCAGTTCTGTCTGCATGCGCTGTTTATTCACTGTTACGCACACCACCTGAATTTGGTACTGTTACGTGCCTCCAAAATCATGTGACAAGTACGCATGTTTGTAAGTGTTAGTACTACATTCCATTCGTTTTTCAGCGAATTATCAAAACGAACTGTATTGCTAACTGAGAAAGGATGTAAACTGCCGTACGCGAGTAACACTCGCTGAAACTTTCGTTCCAGGGCAGTTTCAACAATATCTAGTCATTTATCAGAGCTATATAGTCTTTTTAATTATATAATTGATGATACAGACTCTCAATGGGAACCAGAATCTTTGAGCTGTGCTGCGGGAATGAAACGACGAATGGATGATCCTACGTTTGTCTACTTGCTTTGCTTCTACCGAGGGTGCTTTGTTTATGTCGATCATCCCTTTAATGTTCTTCAGTCAAGATCTGTCAGTATAATTGCTTGCCACGACGAAATAAGAACTGTTTTGAGAAACTTACGACAATTAAGAACGAAAACATTCGTTGATGAATGCATTTAATGCAGCTTGTGTTTGAATGGCAACTTATCATCCTGTGACAGTCAAAAGACTCCTCTCAGGGCATTAACTTACGAGATAATGGATTTGCTAAGTGTTCAGATGGAAAGAAGATTTAAAGATTTTATCCCAAATTCAGTTTGTTGAACTTCTGAACGAAAATTGTTTCCCAAACTATCAAAAAGAATTCCCAAAGTTGAAACAGCTCCAGTTATTAGAAAAGTGTCCTTTTTACGAACAAGAACAACTTGAGCATGAACTGTGTAACATATACGCTGATGAGAAAAAACACTTATCTCCAAGAATCCTCTTAAAGTACACTGTCAACAATGATTTAAACTCTGTTTATGAAGAAACAACGAAATTCCTGGTTTTGATTTTGACCCTATCCGCAATTATAGCAAGCATAGAACGAAGCATGAGTACTCTTAAACGAGTGAAGAATTGTTTAAGGAATTCAGTGTCCAACATCCGGCTGTCGTGTTTGAGCACGTTAGCAATAGAGCTATCCAGTGATCAGATCTTTGTACACCGAGTTATAGACTTATTCGTGTAAAGAAAAGGCAGGCGCATTGCACTTGTGTACAAGAAAATGTAAGTGCTTCTTCTCTTGCTGCTGGAGTTCTACAGATGTGTCATCCTTTCTTGAACAAGTTAGTTATTATTATTAATATTTGTGGCGGTGGTAGTGGTAGTAGTAGTAGTAGTAGTAGTAGTAGTTGTTGTTGTTCTTTTATTTGATGCATTTTGTTTCATTTGTTTAAATGATCGTTTATTGTACTGTTTTGTCTCCCTATAATAACTGTAGAGTCTCCCCAACCTTTACAACCACGCTACGCCACTGCACACTACTTAACCTAAATTATCCTAAGGACAAACACACACACACACCCATGCCCGAGGGAGGACTCGAACCTCCTTCGGGACCAGCCGCACAGTCCATGACTGCAGCGCCCCAGACCGCTCGGCTAATCCCGCGCGGTCACTCTCAAATGTTTGGGATTGGTATTCCATGGAAACTTACGAAGTATAGCGGCGGATAATTATCGACGGCAACTGCGACAGATTCGCGCATTAGTACGACAACGCGCACATTATGTCAACGTCTATTTGGCACCAAAAGAAGTCACTTGGCACACATACTGCCGTTGCTCACCATGATACTGTCACGACTACAATCGGACTTCGGACATTTCGTAAGTGCTGACTTCCTCTCCAAAATCCGCTATGATACCTTGACGCTGTCACCGAGGCATCGGACTCGTAAACGCCAGGAACAAGGCGCTTGCATTATTTCTTAGTACGATGCAACGCTATTGGAGAACCGAGCACGTCACCTTAATGGGCGCTGTGGTCAACGGGTGACTCCCCATTCATTCTGTCCACCAGTCAATGTTGTCCACATCGCGGCACCGCTCGCATACCTTCACGACTTCTTCGTCGATTGCAGTTACATTCAGGACAGTGTTCCGGGGACCAGGCTGCCTACAACGGAAGACATACATAGAAGCTTCCTTCAAAATCACTCTCTCATTGTGGTCGAACAGAAGTATTCGGCGATACAGTGGCAGAGAATATAGAGAGCGGTTCATCTTCCCTCTCTCCCTACAGAAGTCGGTGCGTTGTGCAGCACAGTGGTGAACGGCAAATTCCCGAGCGGTCAACGACTGCACACTATTCACCTGATTGACACATCGGTATGCCCCCACTACGCGGTCGTCGACTTCGACGAGCACCGTTTGATTTGTTGCACAGCAATAAACTGTTGGTTTCTAACGAGGAAAATACTGGCACTTTTCCTGCGTACGGCGCACACGGCTATCAAAGCCGACCTACTGTTCGCAAACAAAGTATACTTTCCCACCGCCAGGACAAATGCCGTAAACTAGATAATGGGAATGGCGACGTATTATCTACATCGCAACGATAACAAGAACGTCACAGACTTCTGGTAAATGCTGCAAGAGCAACGTGAGATCCTGCGGCGACACCTAAAATATAGAACATGTTTTTCCAATTACTTGGGTTCGTTATTCACGGACTTTCCGGCTACTTGGGGTGTTCCGGATATGAGAAGTGAAATTGGAAGATACGTAGCTCAAAGTTCAGAAACTAACGCTCATGCTGATGTATTCAGTGGACTATATATCGTTTTTACGTTAGTAAGAAGACGACCTGGATACACGACAACAGGGCCATTTCAGGGGCCAGTTTTCTTTTCTTTCTTCCTTTAGTGAACTCTTTAAATCTGGACGGTTTTAGGAGCCATTTTTACATTTGGATGTGTTGAATGGCACCTTTAGTTTCTGTATGTTGCGTTTAGCACCTATAAAAGGCAAAAAAATCAATAGCCACAAAAACACCTCAAATAAAAATTTTAAAAATACAAAAATAAAAAAAACTTTCGTACCTTGGACCACATCCCCAGAAGATGAATGGTGGAAACATTGTGATCAGGCCTCAGGTTACGACCCCTGCCCACGCTGCGTCCGGCAGTCCACGGGCTGATCCCAAAAAGAAAACGCCCCATCCCAAAAAAAAGTGATTAGCGTTCGCTGTTTGAAAAAAAAGGGTGTGGATGAGGCGACGGTTCGAATCCTTGTAACACTTATTTTTTAACGTATATTATTTTCATCAGTAAAAAAGTGATTTGCGTTTGAGCTTCGTAAGACGATCGTGTATGAGGCGTTGGTTCGACTCCCTCTCTTAATTATTAATCTACTTTTTTCATCACGCGTCAATTATTTAATTTATTTGAGAAGTAATGTAATAAAAAACGTATATTTGCATCTAATTTCAATTTATGTTTTCTTTATCTGTATGACGAATAACTTGCTGCAACGTGTGATGTCGAGAGCACATCTGATGAGTAATTCATTACTCTTGTGGTCTGGCACACTGTGGCTAACTGTATTTTTGATTGTGTATAACGCCGTTAGCATCATTATTTATCGAGATTTCCCTTGATCTTTCCAAGCCTGTCCCCCGATCTTGAAAATTTAATTACAAATAGCAAGTATTCAAGTAACATACGAAATTCACTGCAACTTCCTGAAAATCTACATGTTTTTCTTTTTTCATTATATTACCTCTCAAAAGTCATATAAATTAAATAACGTGGGATTAAAAAATAAGAGTTGACGGGATTCGCGCCGTCGCCTCATCCACGACCCCCTTGCTAAGGGCGAACGCTAGCCACACTACCACAATGACTTCTTAGGGGCGGCACCTTTGCATTGGTACATAATTTACATAATAGATGCGTATAACTTTTCTTGCAATTTTCTCGGGATTATCAGAGAAGTGCACCTAATTCCTTTCACTTTATGTTGTCTTAATGACCTACTAAAGGTGTACAAAGTTTGAAGTAAATCCGTGATCCCAATGTCGTGGCCTCCCTTGTTAGATAGCAGGGGCGAGGTTGTGTTTCCGTCAACAAAGACAAACGTTCTAGAGTGACGGTATCGACAAACTGGTCTCTCGCTGAGAGAAATGTGCTCGTCACCAGGGTGTCTGCGGTGAGAAATAAAAACTTGGACATGAACACTAAAGATGCAGAAGGTTAATAACATCTGTTTTATTTAAGAAGCTATAAGAGCTCCCACATAAACAATTCGGAGGCATTACTTTTCAGCACAACTTCTTAAATCAATAATAATAATAATAATAATAATAATAATAATAATGATAATAGTTAAGATGATTGAATACGTCAGCCATTCTGCTTAACAACATGACCTGCTCCGGCCATCACGTTTTATTTCATTGCGGCTTATTGCATACAACGGTTATTTGATGAGCATCGATAACTTTGTTTTCAGACAATCTGCCTTTTCTGGTATTAACAACATGTGACCTAGCAAAGAACCTAATATGAATATTTGAATTCAGCATTTTCACAAGCGAGCAGAGAAACCTATGTTTTGTAGTTTCGAGAGTGACAGAGAGATGCACGGTGGAAACAAATATTGTTTAGTTAGAGGAAACAAGCATAACATCAGTATCAAGAAATAGAGAAAAACTGTGACTCAGAACCGTAACATTTATAGACCACGTATGTATATACAATCCTATCCTCAACATCAACAATTACACAATTTAGCATTTTCATTAAGTGCAGCCATGAACATGCTAAGCTCTGATGGCTAGTTCTAATCAGTTAGTAATAAGCACCAGTAAACTTTCTAAATAAAATGTCAGTATCAAGAGATATAGCAAAAGCGTGATTCTGAACACAAGTTTTATAGATTTTTGAAACAGAGCAAGTAAATATTGTAATAATGAATATTAAGTTGTAATGTCTAGTACACAATAAATTTGAAATAAGCGAAAGCAAACCTTCAAAATGTGGTTTCAGTATCAAGAGATATAGCAAAAGCGTGATTCTGAGCACTATTTTTATAGATTTTTAAAATTTTATATGGTAATATTGTAATAATTAATGTAGCACAAATCTACATATACATATTTACTGTCCCTGAAGATCAATGGACAACTTTCAAAGACATTAGCGGCGACCAAGGAAAATCACTGCTCCTTCACAAAATCTTAACACACACCCCTTGGCTTGTTTGTATCCTGTAAAGCATGTCGTTGTTGTTACTGCCAATGTGCGTAGTACAGTTTAGTTAAAATAACTGGCAAAGATGAACTATTTTCTATAAAATGATTTGTGCTATAGGTTGTAATCCTATGGAATCAAATAACTGTAATTGATGCCATAGACTCGACCTTATGATTTTCTGATCTAAATAGCTCCAGATACCTCGCCAAATTCAGAGCTTACTTGTTGCGAACTTTTTCTGTCTTGCCGCAGCTGTACCACGACCCTCACAATGCTGTGAATGATTACTGGGAACGGTATCATCTGATTATGAGATGAGATGAAACCGGAAATGGCAAAACAAAAATTGTACCATCACGAAAGACCAATAGTTGCAGACATTACTCTAAACCCTTATTCATCAAAAATGCAGCGTTCCACATCCTTATCGTATACAGGTTTTAAACTTAAGGATTTCTTACTAACTGAATTGTATAACTAAATCAATCGTCCACATTTCGTCTTGCATCGCTGAGAGGCAGTGTGGTTTCTCTTTGCATCACAAACGATGGCTTTCCGCAGCTTATGCAAGAAAGCTTCCACCCAACAGGCTTCAGAGTATTTTAATGTTTCCCAGAGGGGCCGAAAATTTATTTCCACATCGTAGCTGCGTGCTTTGTTTTGCGTATCTCTGTTAATCAACTCCTTGTTTTGTTCGGGATAATATTTTGTTTGTTCATTGAGCATTCATTCCTCTCATTCTTTCCAGTAGCGTTGGGAAATGTTTCTCTCCTGAGTAGCGTAGGTTGCCAGTATTCTTTTTTTTTTTGCTAGCAGTCCTTCGAGAATAGCTTTTGTGATATTACGCTTCCAGGGGAAACAGCAGCCATCCGATTTTCTCTCTTTGCACTCGTTTTATCCGGATATTATTCACCCACTGCGGTGTAACAAATTACTTTATCGTGCAGTTTGGATTGTTACACAATTCACACTGACAGTTCACAAAAACCACCAGGTCTGCACCTGTTCGTTACGACGCCGTAGAAAGCAAGCTGACAGAGTTACTCGGAGAGTCCGTGTAGTTAGCCATCCCGAGAATATCCGAAGAGAAGAGCACGTAGGCAGCCAGATAACGGAAACGCAGTGTCAGAGAGAGAATGATAGAAGAGCACAGCACGAGACGAAGTATCAATCTCCTGCGGAGCGACCAGTCTTGACTCGCAGCGTGACGTCAGCATCCACGGCCAGAGGCCCACGAGAGAGACAGGCAGAGGCGCGTATGTCACGAGGGTAGGCTTGAGCGGTAGCTTACTCTCTCAGCTCGGCCGGCGAAAGGCATTTCTCCACCTGTTTAACCGAGTGTTTACGTATTAACGGGAGTTGCGTATTGTGCTGGAATCTGCTTTTGTGAAGTCTTACTATGATGAATTGTATAACAGCTCGTTTATAGCGTTTAGTCTTTTCTGCTTAATAGTCCACATTTCATACAAGATGTATCCCCCATCTCCTCCTTTTCCTCCAACATCTCCTCATCCTTTACACTGTCCACAGGTTTGATCCCCACCAGCCCCTGGTTTCCTCCTTCCTCTCCACCCCCAGCCCATTGCCGCACTTCTATCGCTGTATCGCTCCCTCTCTCCACCTCCACACCCTCCACCTCCTTCACCAGGGCCATTTCCAGCACCTCCCCCTCCCGGATGATGAACTTCGCCATGACATATACCCTTCCTTCCAACTGTAACCTGGCCTTGTTCCCCCCTCCCCTCCCCAGGGCCCCCTTTTTCCTCTCCCCTCCTTCTCCCAGAGCAGATTTTCCTCATTCCCTCCCTGAGTCCACGCACCCCCTCCTCGGCTGTTTTCCTCTCTCGTCCCTTCCCTTCCGAGCCCTCCTTCGGTGCGCTGCCCACCTCATCGCCCTTTGCCCTCCTCCTCGCCTCCCTCCCCCTTCTTCCCATTTCCCTTGCCCTCCCCCCCCCCCACCTTGCAGATCCTCCCAGGTTTTTAAACGTTATCAGTGTGCTCCATTAGTGTTGTGTTTCGGTGGCATTATACACTGTCATCTAGTGATATGGGTTTTAACTGTGTGCTCGACAGTTCCTTGCTATGCCATCCGTCATGTGGCTGTTTACTCGTTTTACGGACTTTTATGCTCCGGCCGTACTTTGCCTGGTGCCTTTTAATGCAGTGTGTGGTTTTTTCCTGTGTAACATACTTTTTTATATTTTTACCTCCCATTTACCGTCACCAGTTTGTATGTCTTCTTTGCTTCCGTTCTGCCTTTTTTTGTTCTATATTCTGCCATGTTACCTCCTTTATATTGTTTTTAAATGTCTTCCTGTCTATTTATGTTTCTTGCCTGAAGAGCAGCGCTTATGCTGCTGCCAGCCCGCCCCTGGTGGGGAATGTAAATGTCAATAAAGGAAAAAAAAACAAGATGTAATGCCTCATGCAATTGCTAATCATTTTGCATGATTTTCATTTTATTGTATCCAGTTCAGCCATAAGAAATTATAAGGAGGCTCATGGACTTCCCATCGTTGCAGGACTAACTAACAATAACACTCCATAAAAGCAGATTCCAGTAGAAGATGCAGCTCTCGTTTGTACGTAAACACCCAGATATCAGTTAACAGTTGTAGAAAAGCAGTTCTTTTGCCGAGCTGAGCAGGCGAACGAGCTAGCTCAGGCCTAGCCTCTTGACGTGCGCGCCGCTGCCTGTCTTTCGCGTCGGTCTCGCCATGGCCACGGGCGGCATTCCTCAAACGCTTCCCGCAAGCCGATGGCGATGACCCGCTGTAAAATGAGAAAAGTTATCGTCGTTTACGCGTAAGAATGCGGTCTCATGCCATTTGAATTATGTATATATGTTGAACCGTTGCTTCGATATGTGTTTCAAGTTGTAAACGGTACTGTACGACAGCAGCATTAACCAAATGCAGCAGTAATACCCAAGTTATAGATACAGAGAAGTCTATACATGGTTACTGTCATTAAGCTGACACATCTATTGTTCAGTATTATAGTGTGAGTTTGCACTTCCAAATACCATCTATTCCACAAATAAATGTGGTGCCAAATATGTCAAAAGTCTTAAAGACTTTGGATTTGCCGGCCGGAGTGGTCGAGCGGTTCTAGGCGCTTCAGTTCGGAACCGCGCGACCGCTACGGTCGCAGGTTCGAATCCTGCCTCGGGCATGGATGTGTGTGATGTCCTTAGGTTAGTTAGGTTTAAGTAGTTTTGAGTTCTAGGGGACTGATGACCACAGAAGTTAAGTCCCATAGTGCTCAGAGCCATTTGAACCATTTTTTTGACTTTGGATTTATCCAAAACGGGTATGAGGTCATTGTTGTAAAAAGATGGTCTGTCTTTGGGCTCCAGTACATGTTGAGACATAGCAGACTTCATTAAACATCTTGGAGAAAATAATTCTCACTATCCCGCAATCTCCCATAGGTAAAATCTTACACTATAAGCGCTGTTGGACGATACGCTGCTTCTGGTCGATGGAAGGAAAAAAGAATTTACCGAAACTCTAGGTAAATTTAATTACTTATACAGTGAAATTGAAGTCACTGTAGAACAGGAGAAAATGGTGAACTGCAATTTTTATATTAAAATATTATAAAACAAGATGTTCATTAATCTGTCAACATATCCCACGCAATGAGTGGTACTCTCCAACTGTTCTAGTAGCTCCAGCTTCTTGGCTTCATCTAGTGCACTGAAGTGCAAGAGTTATGGGATAGAGATATGCGCATATATAGTCAGTTTCCTGCTTTCCTATACATACTGGACGTTTGCAGTATTTCACCATTGATTGATTGATTGATTGTAACAGGGAAGCTAAAACAGCTTAGGTCTGACCCGCCACTGCCCGCACCAAAACTAGGTTTATTGTGTGGTATCGCTCCCTGTATATCTGGTAAAGCCAACCAGTGCCCTTAAATAGTGCAAGGAGTCCCTCTACCAGTTTTTTGTTAGACACAATTTCTTCAGGTCTAGTCATCCTGAAGATTCTGTATCTTTTACTCACCAATGCCATGCATTCGAAGATTAGGTGTGATGCAGTTTCTTCGTCCTCATCACAGATCCTACATTTAGGGTCCTCTTCCGTTGTACCCATTGTGTGTAGGTGTTTCTTGAAATTCCCATAGCTGGTCATGAGTCCAGTCATGAGTTTGATCTCTTTCTTGTTCAATCCCAGGATTACAGAGCTTCTTTTAAAACATGGCTTGGGCATCATTACCTTACCATGTTTTTGTTTATGGACCTTGGTTCAATATCCTACATGCTGTTTCCTAAGCCAGTTCCGTAGTTCTAATTTGATCATAGCCTTGGTGATTGTCAGGACAGGTTCCAGTCCAATAAATGGAGTTGTTGCCCCCATCCTAGCCAATTTATCGGCTTGTTCATTGAAACAGATCCCTGAATGGCCAGGGACCCACACTAGGATTACTCTATTGCTTCCCCCCTAGCTCCTCCAGAGCCCTGTGGGAATCTACAACAATCTTAGATCTTGTTGCAGGAGCTGCCAATGATTTCAGGGCTGCCTGGCTGTCTGAATAGATGTAAATGCTACGGTCATTGTAGCACCTACGCATATTCTCCTCCACACATGCCCTGATTGCAGTAATTTCAGCTTGGAATACAGAGGCCAGTTTCCCTAGAGAGATGATGCTCCCCAGTCTTGGCTGAACCCCGTACACGCCTGCCCCAACACTTTGGTCTGTTTTCGACCTATTGGTAAACCAAACGATGTCTCCCATACAGTGTAGAACTGTTTTTTCCCACTGCTCCCTACTTCCAATTATTATGTTGTAAGGTTTGTCGAAGAAGTTAGGAGTTATTATATAGACGACAGGCATTTCCCCAGCCATTCCTATATTTACCTCACTCACTATGTTAGTGTCTGATTCTGGATATCCGAATGAGACCCAGTTTTTGCCAGTCTTAAGTCTGTGTGCCCCAGCCACTGCCTACATCTTGACCCAAAGGTGAGTTGGAGGCATATCCAGCATGACTTCCATTCCAGCAGTTGGTGTGCTGCTAATTCCGCCCGTTATGGCTAAGCAGGCCAATCTCTGCACCTTAGCAAGCTCCTTAGCATCAACCCACTGTTCTACCCTCTTCCACCCCACTACGGCCCCATAGGAAATCCTAGGTCTAACCACTGTGGTGTATATCCAGTGCATACCCCTGGGGTTTAGGCTCCAGTATTTGCCACAAGCCCTCCTAGTACTCACTAGAGTACTTTTTGACTTTAAGCAGATGCTCTTAATGTGAGGGGACCAAGTTCGCTGCTTCTCATCCAAGGTTACTCCTAGATAATTCAGTATCCCCTTCACAGGTAGAGTTTCATCGAAGAGCTGTAGATTCCAACTTGCATGCTGAATATGTCTCTTAAAAATGGCACCACAACAGTCTTCTTAGGATTAACTCTCAGATCATGTTTAATGCACCATTTTTGCACAATGTCCAATCCTCCTTGTGCCATATTCTTGACCGTGTCAGTGAATTTGCCAAGTATTACCATGACAAGGTCATCTGCGTATCCTTGGCAGAAGCATTGCGTAGAACTTAGTTCCTCAATTTATTCCACAATAGAGGAGGCGAAACTCCCCCTTGTGGGCAGCCTCTAGTGGTCTTAATTACCATCTTTTCATTCATCATGGTAGCCTCCACCTTCCTTCCACTAAGCATGGCACCGGTCCACACACATATACTGGTGCCCAGGTCATGCACCTCTGCTGCCCTTACCATGGAATCGAAGGTCGTGTTACTGAAGGCCCCCTCGATACCCAGGAAGATACAGAGGACTATTTCTTGGAAGAGAAGTGCTATTTCCACCACCTTCCCAATGAGTTGGTGAAGAGCTGTCTCACATGATTTATCTGGTTGGCATGCATGTTGGTTTGGGTGTAGAGGGATCCTACTTAGCCTCCTCTCCCCAACATATACATTAACCAGTTTTTACAATGTTTTGAGAATGAAGGATGACAGACTGATTGGTCTCATATCCTTGGCCATGGTATGATCAATTCTCCCTGGCTTTGGAATGAAGACAACTTTCACTGCCCTCCAAGCATTGGGAATGATTCCTACTGCTAGGCTAACCCTTAATAGCCTGTATAGGACTCTTATGAACTTTCCTCCTGCCTGTTGCAGAAGAGCTGGAAAAATTCCATCTATACCAGGTGACTTGAACGGTTGGAATGTTCCCACCGCCCACTGGATTTTGTTGAAGTTCACACACTCCTTGGCCAATTCCCAGTCCTCTCTTCGAATGCCTGAAAACCGTTGTCTCTCTGGGGTCACATACTGGTCTGTGCTGTCCAGCAGAGCATATTGAGGAAAGTGTTTTGAGGAGCAGTTCCAGCGTTTCATGTGCTGTCTTTGTATATTCCCCATCCACCTTCCTCAACGTACCTTGTGGATTGGTTGATACTCTAGTTAGTATCTTGTGAAGTCTGGCTTGTGCAGCTGTGGCCTCCAGTTCCTCACAGAATGCCCTCCAGGATGCCTCCTTTGCTTGTCTTATTGCAAGATTGTAATTGACAAGGGCCTCACGATATTTAGCCGATTGTCCTTTACGTCTCGCAATATTAAACAGTCTCTGTACCTGTTTTCTTTGCGTTTCCAGTTGGTATTCCACCAAGGAACACTCCTATTTGTGCACTTCCTGGTGACTGCGCAGTTGTCCTGATATGAGGTCACTATGGCAGAGGTAACAGCCTCTGCTATTTCCTCAAATTCTACTGGATTCCTTATCGAAGTTTTAATTCCTGATAAGTCTAAGTCATGGTCCCTCCTATATGTCTCCCAGTCTGTTTTCCTGGGATTCCTATGGGTCATGATCTTTCTGATTCCCATTTCAACCTTGAATTTGATGTACATGTGGTCTGATGAGGATGGCTCCCACGCCACATGCCATTGTTTGACATAGCTAGCCATCGTCATGGAACCAAAGGTTATGTCAGTTACTTCTTCCCTTCTGCTATTCCTGAATGCAGGTTCATTGCTCCCTATTCAGGACCTCTAAGTTGTTAGCTAAAAGAAATTCAAGAAGGTACTCACATGTACTGTTGGTGTCCTTGCTGCCCCACACTAGGTTGTGGGCATTGGTGTTGCATCCCACCAGCAGTTGGTTACCTTGCCGATGGCAAGTCTCTACCAGTCTCCTCACCTCCAAGGAAGGAGGAGAGCTATTTTCGTAAGGAAGGTATACTGAGGCCAAAATAATTTCCCTCATGATACCTTCCTCACATTGCTGCATTTTAATGGTCACTAAGTCTATAGAGCAGAAATCCATCATTTGCATGAAAGAAATGCCATTTCTTAAATAGATGCATGTTCTGGAGTTCCTTAGATTCCTAGCAGAGATCAACTCATCTCCATTACCACCAAGGCCTGATACACTCCCTTTGTATAAATAGGGTTCTTGCATCAGGGCCACGTCCACTTCATGTCTCCCCAGGCAGCAGCTCAGGGCAGCAGAGGCCCCTTTACTGTGCTGCAGATTAATCTGCAGACGTTCCCACTTCTGAATCAGGTCTAGCCCTTGATTCAGTAGTGGGAATGTTTTCCATCGGTTGTGTCCCCGATGTTTGGGAATCTCAGGTCTCAATTTGCCCCACAGTTTTTTTTCCTTTATTTTCTATAATCGTGTTCATATTGATCCCACGAGATTTGGGGATCTAGAAGGTCCACATCACGAATACCCCACGCAGTGTAAGGCTAATTACTCAGGGAGGTCGCCCGCTATCCCTGAGGCTCAGTCTGCGACACATCTTCCCATGTGCCACCCGCCCCTCGCCACAGACCTCATCACAACTTGGGTTGGGTCAGGGAGCAGGGAAGGACTAGCAGTGGATAGCGAAGATGGGACGTTGTGGGACACTCTTAGTCTGATCCATTGGCTGAGGCCTTTCCGGCAGTAGGTCCTCTACCTTCGGCATAGCCCTCAGCTTCCCACGGATATGCAAGCCTCTCCACCCGCACGGCCAGTGCTTTGTCAAGGTGGTGTCCCCCAGAGAGGAGTGATTCACCATGTATCTCCGGATCTTGGGGAGAACAATTTGCAAATTTTGCAGGATTTGGGAACATGAGGTTCGTGTCCTCGGAGTCTTTGGCGACGGCATACATGACTAAAACGTTCTCGGTTTTCCAGCCGCGTCAATTCGAATAAAATGCTCGAGCTTTCGATGGCCATCTCCGCCATCGTCGTCTGGAGTTCACTGACTGCCGGGGCTGTTACGGTCTCCCGCTTATATTGGCATGATGACATCATCAGCAGCCAATCAGATCGATCCAATGTGGCGCGCGCGCGTAAGTCGACCCGGACAGCTAGCGGAGCTATTACCCGTGGCAGCACCGGTGACGTCAGGTGGCGCCAGGGGCAGGCGCCACGTTTGAAACTGGTGCTCCCGCGTCGCGCGTCTGTCTCTGCTTTCTTTCGATGTCCAACGCCCGTCCCCACGCCCTGCTGAGTGTGTATCTCTGGTCTCTGTTGAAATTGTTGTTGTTTAAGCGAATCTCGGCCGCTTCCTTTATAACGGAGTCCCAATATGTAGTCGCATGAGCCAACACTTTTGTATTTTCGAACTGTATTTTACGTCCGTTTTCTAGGCAATGCTCCGCTATGGCCGACTTGTCAAGCTCTCTTTGTTTCATATAGCACTTGTGCTCAGTACAACACTCCGCAACCGTGCGAATTGTCTGTCCAATGTACGTGCTGCCAGATTCACAGGGTACACCATACATACCGGACACTCGAAGAGCAATGTCGTATCTTGGGGGCAGGCCGGAACACTGGTCTTAGCCCATGTTACTGCAGCAGATGTCCTAACTTACTGTTAGTTGCTACACAGTATGGCAGGAATACCGTCCGTTTGGCCTCTTCTTCTGATTCAGCAAGTGTCTTTCGTCGGCGGCCCTTGACAGCGTTTGCGATGTCTCTTTTGCTGTATCCATTTTCCCCGAAAACACGTTTTAAGTTCTGCAATTCGGACTGTAGGTGGTTGTCGTCAGATATAATCTTGGCTCTATGAACCAACGTGTTCAGGACAGCTTTCTTGTGTACAGGGTGGTGGAAACTATTGGCGTTCAAGTACCGATCAGTGTGAGTTGGTTTCCGGTACACTGAATGACCAAGCTGGCCTCCTGCCTTCCGCTCAACCAAAACATCCAAGAATGGTAGCTTACCGTGCTTCTCCATCTCAACAGTAAATTTAATGTTGGGATAGACACCATTCATGTGATCGACGAAATGTTGTAGTGTATCTTCACCATGAGACCATATCAGGAAGGTGTCATCAACGTATCGTAGAAAGCAAGATGGCCGTAATGTCGCAGTTTGCAGAGCCTGCTCCTCAAAGTGCTCCATGAAGAAATTTGCGACTGCTGGAGACAGTGGTGATCCCATGGCTGTGCCGTCAGTCATCTCATAATATTCATCGCAGTACAAAAAGTACGTTGTCGCTAGGACGTGACAGAACAACTTAATGATTCCAGATGGAAAATGTTGGGCCAAAAGATCCAGCGTATCTTGTATTGGCACCCTCGTAAAAAGTGACACAACATCCAGGCCAACCATTAGGTCGTCTGGGCGTATCTTCATTCTCTTGAGTGTCTCAACAAATTTCTGCGAGTTGAGAACATGGTGTTCGCAATGTCCCAATTTTGGTGCTAATAATCCTGCCAGATGTGTAGCAAGTCTGTAGGTAGGCGAACTGATGGCGGAGATGGTCATCGAAATCTCGAGCATTTTATTCGAAGTGTCGCGGCTGGAAAACCGAGAACGTATTATTCGAACATGAGGTTCATTACGCCATTTGTTCTCTAAAATTTCTTGTCACCTGTTTGTTTTGTTTTTTCTTCCAAACTTACAGTCTACGTTCCCAAAATGTATGGTTTTTCACCACTGACACTGAATGTTTTTTCTACCCTAGCATCGCTGTGATGGTTAATGAAATCAGTAACGCTGTTGTAATTTCGTTGAGAGTTCGTCGAGAGATTCAGTAACTGAATTAAAGGTTTCTCTCAGTCTGGTATCGATCCAAATCCCCTAACCTTAGAAGTCACAACTTCTTTCAAACAGCCTTTTGTGCCGGGATGACTTCGTATGTAAAATCTTGTTACATACTAAGCCAACTCCTTCGCAGGATGCATGTTATGTACGTTCCATCCAATGCTACCCACCTTTATAGTTATGCCGTGTAGGTTCGTTTCGATCCCATGAACCCTTACAGCCAAGTCATCTACTTTCTTTCTCACAATGATCCAGGTGCACGTCTCTAGTTCCTTAACCCTAGCACCTAAGTCGTTGATCATTCTCAGAAGAATCTGGGCATAAATGTCAAAGTCCCTAGCTTTACGTTCGAGAGGTTGAAATTTTCCATCCGTATAAAGACGCATTCCCTGTCTATGCATACCTATACTCTCAGGCTGAGTGCCTGACATAACACGTGAAATTGTCTATGGTGTGATGTAAACTAACACACTGGTCACTATTTTCATAACTGTGTATAAAGAAAACTCCTGGAATTTCCTTTTATACCTACCGTCATCTTTCTTTTATTTTTTTATTTATCATTAACGAGAAACCCGTAACGTGTGTCATTCCAGCAATCTCTGCATATCTTTAGAAAATCATTGAATGATATGTCAGTTCCTACACGCGCCCAATAAAAGTGTTTTAAATTCAAATTGTCTTGTTTGAAAGCTGTAATGATGTTTGCATTATCCCTCACCAGCTGTTTAGGGATTCAGTAATATGTTTGACTCAAATAAAATGTGTCAAAACCCATATGATAACCAAAACAGAAATATCGCCAAATATGGTTTCACTTGTTCTGACAGAGGGATTTGACTGCTTTGACTGATTGTTGTGCATGTTCACACCTTGAAGTATCTTTTGCAGTGTACTTGGGATGAAGCAGCTGCTTGAAAATACACACATGTTCAAAGTGGACTTCATTTGTGTGTGTTAGCAGCAACATGAGAACATTTGTCTTGCTGAAGTGGGATCGACTTACAATTATCGCTCGTACATTATCTGGTAGTAGTATCCCATTCTCCTTCTTCTTCTTCTTCTTCTTCTCCTTCCGTTCTTCTTCTGCACCATCACAGGACCATCACTTACAGCGAAGTCCGATGTTTCACAGACCCTACCATGGTACCGATTACATCAGGTTTGGAGTGCAATGGGTTTTTGTAGGATTACATATGTCACCAATTCAGCTGCAATGCTCACAGGGTATGTATACACATGACAATATGGTCTATCATTCAGTTTAACATTGACTGATGTCATTGACTGTGGTGACGAGGTGATTCAGACAGCTTGGTGCTGGTGCAGTATTCGAGACATTGCATTGAAAATACTGTTAGCAGTAACTTTATTGTGAGAGAAATTAAAATAAAACACGCTTTGCAGTAATACACACAATGTGGCAAATAAAGCTGCCCAGAAGATAGATTTCCATGGTACAAAGAAAAACAGCAGTGGAAAGGAAATACAGCACTAACCTGACTATAGCAGATGTTGAAAGTGACCACCATCCATCTCTTGGCACTTGTGAACCCTGGTCAGAAAGCTGCTGAAGGCGAAACGAGGCTGGACTGCTGAAACTGCTGCAGTCTCATCCAAAATATTCTGCTGCAGTTCTTGAAGTGCATGAGGATTGTTGCGATGCACCTTAGACTTGAGGGCTCACCACACAAAGTAGTCTGATGAGGTGACCTGGGTGGCCAGCTAGGATCAGGACCAGACTAACCCCTGCTAACAACTCTGTCAGGTGTGAAGATTGTGTAAATGTGCTCCAGCTATATGGGCAGATGCTCTGCCCCATTGGAAGAAGCTGTAGGTCTTTTCCTCCTCCGTTAATGTTGCTTCAAATGATTCCAAAATGTTGGTGCTGCAATGTGCCGAAGTCGGTGGTCAGTGAAAGGAGATGGGACCAATACTACGGCGTGCAGACACTGCACACCAAACCCCAACCTTCTGATCATGCGGAGGTGTTTCGTGGAAGTTATGCGGATTCTCTGTTGCCCAGACCATGTGCTTCTGTGAGTTGACATAACCGCTGAGGTGAAACCAGGCTTTATCAGACATAAAAAATGGATCCACGTCCAGGCCATTTATTGTTAGTGAATAGCCATTCACAAAACTGTAGGCACTGAGGAGCATCTGCTGGTTTTAATGCATTAACAACAGACACTCAGTAGGGATGCATGTGCAGATCTAGGTGTAGTATTCGTCAGCATGATCAACGTGAAATGCTGGTCTTTTGCAATAGGCATTGTGTTGATTGATAGGGTTCTGAAGCCTTTGCTGGTGAACTGCAGACATATTTTCTGTTGTGCACACTCGTTTTAGGATGTTTCTTGACTTATTTAAAACAGATCCTGTCTAACACATCTTCAGACTACATGTTGCATGGCAGTCTTTGCTGGCACTTCGACATCATTAAACTTCTCAGCAAACAACTGACTATATCCTTTCCACAAATTTGTTGTCACGTAAATTTCCGGAATGAACACCTGCTGCTGCACTGTGAGTACTATGGTCTCCTTTGCACTGTTCCACTCATACTGACGCAGCCTGCACTATCCCCTGAACAAGTGTGGGTCAAGTTGCAGGCATACACGTGGTCCGCACATCACAGATTATTGTTAAATGCATACATTCACATCCAGTGGTATCCACACTTCTACTTGCACCAGTCTTATTCAACGGCCAGACATTTGGTGCACTACATAAAACAACCCAACTGGTTCTTTCTTTGTCTTTACACCTGTACAATAACGCTTTCTTGTATGCACAGAAGTCAGGGTATATTTCTCTCAAACTGACAGGTGCTCCTTTAGCTTCTTCTTTTGACATTGTATTGATGTAGTGTTGTAAGAAAATGGTTCAAATGGCTCTAAGCACTATGGGATTTAACATCTGAGGTCATCAGTCCCCTAGTCATAGAAATACTTAAACCTAACTAACCTAAGGACATCACACACATCCATGCCCGAGGCAGGAATCGAACCTGCGACCGTAGAGCGCGGTTCAGGACTGAAGTGCATAGTGTTCTAAATTGTCGGAATGCACACTATACATATGAAAATAGTTCACAATGCTTTATACCCAGTTTCAACACACGGCACGTCAGGATTGAGTCTTTTCCAACACGAGCACCGTCTGTAGACTGAACAAGTTTATAATGGTGTAGTGTTGCAGTAAATAAATCGACCTCCAGATCTTCCATCGGTGCCCCGACGTCATACGGTGATGTTACAGATAACATGAAGCCTGCACAGTAAATGTCTGGCGATGGACAAGATGGAAGACATCGGAGAACATTTATTGATTGATGTAGGGTTCTACATGACACAGTCCATCCAATTCAAACTCCGTAAAACACAATTTAACACTTCTCGATGCATATTCAATCTCTAACACAACACACCAGTCACTGTCCAGTGATGCTTCTATACCAGTATTTAAGCGCTTTGAACCGCTTGCTGTTAAATTATAAGTTGAAGTGAAAAGCAGTAGAGCACAGGGAGGAATTAGCAGCTTTTAATCCACCACATCAACTCTCTGTCCTTGCAGTGACAGCGGAGTGTTCTGGGACGGTGTGTATGTCATAGACCAGTGGTAACCTGCACCGTGTGGCATAAGACACCCAGCACAACTCTTCCGAGAGTTGGGGAGTGGCTGGATGTCTTCATTACACAGATCGACGAGTGGGATTGATAACAGCAAATCGTTGTCCTGCTCCAACAAGCTGGTCAGGTGCACTACAGGATCCCACGATGTTGTTGCCGCTGCTGGCCCTGGCAGACTGGAGGTCGCTGCAGGTCCCAGCAAGCTGGTAGCTGCTGCTAGTCCAGACACTCTGGAGGTCGCTGCCGGTCTGGACACGCTGGTGGCTGTAATTCGTCAAACTGTCTTCAGGCCGTAAAAATGGCATCGCTTTTTTGTATCGCCTCAAATTACTGTCGATTTTTATGTGGTAGGGGAATGAAGAGTTTAAGTTGTTTGTCTAGTTTTTTTATATTTTTGTGTTACAGTGTTGTAGATATGTGAGACATGATGGTTGAGAAAAGCTATGTCCTGTCAAGTTAGCGAGTTTGCTACACCCAGCCGACTGCTGAATCGCGGCGAGTGGCAAAGATAACTAGTACGATGTAGCTGGCCACTACGAACGTTTGCCGGTGACTGCTAAGAAGAAACACTTACTGTTAAAGAGAGAATTAGTGTGATGTGTTTGTTTGCAGAGAATGGTTCTTGGCTTGTCCTTTCAGAATTTCGGTAGTAGTATCCGAGTATTGTTCGAGTAGTGAGCCTCGAGAGAGACTATCTGAAGAGTATAGTGAGAGCAGCTCACACATACGTTACGTGATCTAGTCTGCAATGGGGATAGAACTCAATTGTGTTCAAAGCAGTTCTAAGTCGTTTAGGAAGATATTTTGAGAAGATTATTGGCTTTTATATAAAATTATTATTTCGCCAACTTTGGTAGAGAGTAGACTCGCCAGGTGTAGGAAAAGCTCAGATTTATTGAAAATGAGATTAGTTTCTCCTATTTGTGATTAATGGTGCGTTGTGCTGCTTAAAAGCCGCGCGACGGTAGGCGAAACGTGTTTCAGTATTTTTGTGAGATTTTCAGTTGGATCGTGTATGTGAAGAGAGATGTTCACGTGAAGTCGTTTAGTTGTTTTTGAGGATTAAAGCACTCACTGAGGGATAGTAGCGGTGCAATGCGCTATTGTGGTTGTATAGTTTTTCGTAATCACTGAGGAGGAGTGACTCAGCGATATTTGGTTAGGGTTTATTGTGTGACTTCGGCGTGAGCGTCGTAATATAGTCAATTCCGGAAATCTCGTTGGATGCACTGAATGTGTAGTCTATATTACAGAGAACTGTTCTCCCACGTAATAGTTATTTACTGAGAAACAATTGGAAGTTTATTGAGAATCTGATAGCTTTTCCTGTTGTCTCTAAACGACAAATCAAGAACCATTTATTAGAGAACTCGCTAATTCTCTCTAAAAGAGATCGTCGAGTCTTTGGTTTTGAGTTTTAAATATTAGTGGGTCGCGGGAATCGACGCCTGAAGTGGTTGAGCTTTGTTTGCTTATTTGAAGTTCATGTGTTCATTTTTTGTTTTGTTTGTTTTTTTTTTTTCATTACGTTTCCCCTTACTGGGGTGTCGAATAGGGAACCAGCACTCGTAAAGTAAAACGCCGACTTGTACCTGTAAACAAATTAATTGCAGGAAATGAAGAATTAACACTTTTAAATAGAGAAAATCGGTACCCGACTTTTCTTTTTTTCCCAAAATATTACAAGAAAAATAATGAAAGGCTTATTTCAAAGTAGACTAATATCTTGAACACATCTTTTCGTAACAAAATTAAATCAAAAGGCCAATAAATTAAAAGACTGGAATATTGGTAAAAGCAAAGTTCAAAGAAATTAAAGAAAAGGAATAGTAGTTTTCAGTTAATAACTTGCAACGAAAAGAAAGATATTAATCTTCATTTAGACAGGAAAAGCAATGTTACGTCTTATTGAAAAGTGATTAATTATAAACGAAAAGTTACTTCATTTCATACTGAAAGATTGAGATTGACGAAATAGTTTATTACGATAAAATTTCAATAGGGTTGAGGATATAATTGTAGCGAGGCGGTACTAATAGAGGCTATCGTTGATTGAGAACGAGAGATAAACTATAGTAAATTATATATTTGAATTGTGAACGTATTCTCCAATTACGTAAAAATTTATAACATTCACACTGATTGCCTGTATATATATTATTCGTAGAAGTTTTAAAAGATGAATGGCTATAAGAGGCAACCGATCTATATACGTATTCATCAGTTATATACGAAAGCTATCTTTTCTGGTACCTACATTGTTTAGTTATATTGTCAGAGTACACAGAATAAACTTCACCATAGGTTACTCTTATTCGTAAAGTAAATACATCATCACTTCTCCCCGTAGACTCTCGCATTTAGCATTTCTCTGGTGATTGATACTAGCTTTGGGAACCTTGATTGTCAGATGCATTCTTATAATTAGTGTCCAAATAGCTGCCACTGACCCATTACGCCATGAAAAGTATTGTGTCCATCCTTTTGTACATAGCGATGTCGTAGCGAGCTGTAGTGTGATTTATAGCGTGAGAAGCTGAATATGAAATCTTACGTGAAGTCATTGTTTTTGTAGAGGCCATTATTTCAAGTCACACAGATTGCGTCGTTGAGTGAGGCAACGTCTTGTCAGTACAACTTACTGTAGAATTAAGAGAGTGAACTACATTGCCTGACGATGCTTTTCACCTACATACTGCAATGCTTTTAGAATCTGTCCGTGAAGTATGTCTGCTAAGTAGTATCTAAAGAGGACGCACTATATTGGCCACTGAACAAAGAAGATGCAATAAGAATCTTTAAACAAAGACATGGAGCTGAACAAAAACATGGAGCTGAGCCACATGTACTTGTTTTTATGCTGGCATGATGGAGGCTGATGAGGCTCTCAGCTGCTATTCATGCTTCATGGTTCTTCCATTGACTGACTGCGACTGAGAGCGCATCCACCGCATATCCCCCTGACATCACGGCCATGTGACCTGATATAGCTTTCCTGTGCTCCTATTGGTTTTATCCAATTTTCAGGTGAGACAGATGGAAAGCTGCGTTCGTATTGGTTCTTCAGGGAAGAGATGGGAGGAAAACCTGTTTCAAGCGCCCTCTGTGGCAGTTTTGTGAACTAGCTTAGTCGAGGCCCGTACAGCAAGGTGAACACCTCTGGTTCATTCTGTCTGGTTAGCGGAATAGGACGAAGTGGTCTCCTGAACTTTGGATTGACTGGCCATTTTAAAAAACGTCAACGGCACAGGACTAGTCTATGAGTTACGAAATGCTTCTTCAGTCCCCTACATCGCCATTATTTGCTGAAAAAGTATTCACCTCACACCCATCCATTATCACTTCCTTCCATTCCACTTGTAGGAGGCTACGGATGCAGTTCTCAGCCGATGGCCGTGCGGTTCTAGGCGCTCCAGTCCGGAGCTGCGCTGCTGCTACGGTCGCAGGTTCGAATCCTGCCTCGGGCATGGGTGTGTGTGATGTCCTTAGGTTAGTTAGGTTTAAGTAGTTCTAAGTTCTAGGGGACTGATGACCACAGCAGTTGAGTCCCATAGTGCTCAGAGCCATTTGAACCAGTTCTCAGCTATATGCTTACAGGCAATAAATGTCTCAAACTTCTCTAACACTAACAGTTACTCAATTGAACACATTAGGACAGTACCTTCTCAGGAAGGCGCCACGTACTGAGAAACTCAAGTAAACATAGTTCTGAAATGAGATAAAATATCCAGCAAAATGCATACGGTATCATAAAATCTCTCTTTTTTTCATCATCATATGAGTGCTCCATTATGAGATTCTTCGTGCCCAACAGCTCAACACAGACTGAGCGATTTAGGGGTGGGAGCCAACTGCTGCCATCTTAGGGGTGGCACATGGAACTAGAGCTGGAGTAGCAGCCCAACCTCTGTAGTGTACAGATTCGTGTGCTCGGCGCCCATTGCCTGACAGCACCTGGCTAGCTGACAGATGCACACATGACCAAGCATGGTGGTCAACATATCACACTTATTTCCATTCCTTAGTGCTTACAATTATTACATCATGGAAAGTGTGGGAGGGCAGGAGAGCAGCTTTGTCTCCCACAAACTGATTAAATAATGAACATGCAAACTGAATTAATAATATATTATTATTTCAGTTGACACTGATTTCAATTTCGAGTCATGAGATCCTTCCTCTGCAGCAGTTCAATAGCGTGTGAGTCTTTTCCTTTAATTTCCCGTTGGTGGAGGGGAGAGGGAAATGAAGAGGAGAGGGAGGGGTGGGTGCTTTCTCAGGAGGACAGATTATCCACAGGGGGTCGGAAATCAACCCCCAGAGTGTCATAAACCACTTAGCAGAATAAGAGGTCAAGGAGAGGTAGATGGGTGGATAAATTGATCTATTTAATTAATTAGTATGTTAGTTTGATATCAAAAGTGGACCAGAACTTACTTTATGCTACTACTAGTGTAGTGCTGGAACTGTCATTTGTACTCAGGTGATTCTTGTGAAAAGGCTTCTGAAGTGATCATGGCTGCACGATGTTAGCGCGGGATTAGCCGAGCGGTCTAGAGCGCTGCAGTCAGGGACTGTGTGGCTGGTCCCGGCGGAGGTTCGAGTCCTCCCTCGTGCATAGGTGTGTGTGTTTGTAGTAGTGTGTGAGCTTAGGGACTGATGACTTTAGCAGTTAAGTCCCATAAGATTTCACACATATTTGAACTTCTTTTTTTTTTGCATGATGTTAATTAATAGACTATGAACACAAAAAGGTAACTGGAGCTTTGACACCTGGAACATTCCATTTCTGAAATCATTAGGGAATTCAGTATTCTGAGACCCAGAGTGTCAAGAATGTGCTGAGAATACCAAATTTCGCGCATTACCTCTCATCACAGACAACGAAGTGGCCGACAGCCTTCAGTTAACAACCAAGAGCAACAGCGTTTGCGTAGAGTTGTGAGTACTAACAGACAAGTAACACTGCGTGAAAGAAAATCAAAAATCAGTATGGGATGTACAACGAACATATCTATTAGGACACTACGGTGAAGGTCAGCGTTAGTGGGCTACGTAAGCAGTCGCCTGACGCCACTGTCTTTGCTAACAGCACCACATGACATCACGTGCAATACCTCTCCTGGGTTCGTGACCATATCGGTTGGAGTTCAGACAACTGGAAAACTGTAGCCAGGTCAGATGGTTCCTGATTTCAGTTGGAAAGAGCTGATGGTAGGGTTCGAGTCTGTCGCAGAGCCATGAAGCCATGGAGCCAGTTTGTGAACAGGTCAATGTGCAAGCTAGTGGTGTCTCCATAATGGTTTGGGTTGTTGTGTTTACATGGAAATGGGTCATCTGGTCCAATTGAACCGATCACTGACTGGAAATGGTTATGTTTTGCTATTTGGAGGCCGTTTGCAGCTACTTATGAATGTCATGTTCCCAAATAACGATGGAATTTTTATGGATGGCAATGCGTCATGTCATCGGGCTACAATTGTTCGCAATTTGTATCAAGAACATTCTGGGCAATTCGAGCGAATGATATGGACCTCCAGATCACCCGAGACGAGTTGCATCGAACATTTATGGGACATAATCGAGAGATCAGTTCGTGCACAAAATCCTGCAAAGGCAACACTTATGTGGTTGTGGACGGATGAAGGTGGCCTTAGTATTTCTGCAGGGTGTTTCCAACGATCTGTTGAGTCCATGACACGTCGAGTTGCTACACTAAGCCGGAGAAAAGGAGGTCCCGCAAGATATTAGGAAGTATCCCATGACTTTTGTCACCTTAGTATAGAGAAGTTACTATTGACATAATGATGCTGCATGTTTTAGATAGTTGATACTAATGTTATATTTGCTGTATCTGGTGCCTTGCGATCCTGGAGTGGACAATCGAAACCAGTCGCCATTAAATAAATACTAAACACAGACACAAAACTGAGAGTATTATTCCTTGGTTCACAAATAGTTATCAGCTGCTGTCCCAAATGGTTCAAATGGCTCTAAGCACTATGGGACTTAACATCTGAGGTCATCAGTCCCCTAGACTTAGAACTACTTAAACCTAAATAACCTAAGGACATCACACACATCCATGGCCGGTGCAGGATTCGAACTTGTGACCGCAGCAGCAGCGCGGTTCCGGACTGAAGCGCCTAGAACCGCTCGGTCGCAACGGACGGCGCTGGTGTCCCACTATAAATTTGAAGGAGGATGTAAGAAAAACTTGTCTTTCATTTTCAACACATTTCTTTTTAATAGCTTTGGAATGCTGTCGAGAACTATATCGTTACATTACAAAATAAAGTTACTTTGCTCAATATGTCAGTTGATGCAGGAATTAAGAGTATTAGGCATACAACAAAATTAAATGATCCTCTGCCTGATATTAGTTGCGAGAAAGTCTTGAACTGGTCGTGACATGAAAGGGGTGGAAATTTTAGGTGATACGCCTTGTAAGTGTAATTGCGAAATTACGAGATCCAATTACTTCTCGTCGTTATTACACTACTGGCCATTAAAATTGCTACACCACGAAGATGACGTGCAACAGACGCGAAATTTAACGGACAGAAAGAAGATGCTGTGATACGCAAATGATTAGCTTTTCAGAGCATTCACACAAGGTTGGCGCCGGTGGCGACACCTACAACGTGCTGATATGAGGAAAGTTTCCAACCGATTTCTCATAAACAAACAGCAGTTGACCGGCGTTGCCTGGTGAAACGTTGTTGCGATGCCTCGTGTAAGGAGGAGAAATGCGTACCATCACGTTTCCGACTTTGATAAAGGACGGATTGTAGACTATCGCGATTGCGGTTTATCGTATCGCGACATTGCTGCTCGCGTTGGTCGAGGTCCAATGACTGTTGGCAGAATATGGAATCGGTGGGTTCAGGAGGGTAATACGGAACGCCGTGTATCACTAGCAGTCGAGATGTCAGGCATCTTGTCCGCATGGCTGTAACGGATCGTGAAACCACGTCTCGCTCCCTGAGTCAATAGGTGGGGACGTTTGCAAGACAACAACCACCTGCACGAACAGTTCGAGGACGTTTGCAGCAGCATGGACTGTCAGCTAGGAGACCATGGCTGCGGTTACCCTTGACGCTGCATCACAGACAGGAGCGCCTGCGATGGTGTACTCAACGACGAACCTGGGTGCACGAATGGCAAAACGTGATTTTTTCGGATGAATCCAGGTTCTGTTTACAGCATCATGATGGTCGCATCTGTGTTTGGCGACATCGCGGTGCACGGACATTGGAAGCGTGTATTCGTCATCGCCATACTGCTGTATCACCCGGCGTGATGGTATGGGCTGCCATTGGGTACACGTCTCGGTCACCTCTTGTCCGCATTGACGGCACTTTGAACAGTGGGCGTTACATTTCAGATGTGTTACGACCCTTCATTCGATCCCTGCGAAACTCTACATTTCAGCAGGATAATGCACGACCGCATGTTGCACGTCCCGTACGGGCCTTTCTGGATACAGAAAATGTTCGACTGCTGCCCTGGCCATCACATTCTCCAGATCTCTCACCAATTGAAAACGTCCGGTCAATGGTGGCCGAGCAACTGGCTCGTCACAAAACGCCAACCACTACTCTTGATGAACTGTGGTATCGTGTTGTAGCTGCATGGGCAGCTGTACCTGTACACGCCATCCAAGCTCTGTTTGACTCAATGCCCAGGCGTATCAAGGCCGTTATTACTGCCGTAGGTGGTTGTTCTGGGTACTGATTTCTCAGGATCTATGCACCCAAATTGCGTGAAACTGTAATCACAAGTCAGTTCTAGTGTAATATATTTGTCCAATGAACACCCGTTTATCATCAGCATTTCTTCTTGGTGTAGCAATTTTAATGGCCAGTAGTGTATTTGACGGTTCAAGAAATTGCAAAGTCGCTGGAAACTGGGTATACTTGCCATTGATTGCAAATCACCCTGTATTTTGCCCGTCATCATATAGCATAGTAAGGATACCGCTGTTCCGGAGTAGTCAGCTATTTGCGATGAAATACCTGGTTTGCCCTTCCCTTTCGCCAGTTTCCCCTTTCACCGTAACAGGACGGGAGGCACGGCTGCTCGCGTTTCCAGCCAGTCGGTGCCGTACTGTGCCGCCACGTCCCGGGCCGTGTCATTAGCGGAAGAGCCGCTCCGGCGTCGTCCCGGCTGCCGCCCCGAAAAGAAACCGTGGAGGCCCGCCGCGGCAGTCGGTTCTGATTTCCGTCGGTGGCCTGTTTGTTCTGCTAATGAGAGCGTCCAAGCGCTGCCCATTACAGCAGAGACGTTTTCCCTCTGGTGGGTGTTGAATCACTCACTGTTTTCTTTCTGTATTTTAGCACGCTCTTTATAGAGGGGCGTCGCGAAATAATGGAAACACACAAAAAAAATAATGGGTCTGAGCACTATGGGACTTAACATCTATGGTCATCAGTCCCCCAAAACGTAGAACTACTTAAACCTAACTAACCTAAGGACAGCACACAACACCCAGTCATCACGAGGCAGAGAAAATCCCTGTCTCCACCGGGAATCGAACCCGGGAACCGGGCGCGGGAAGCGAGAACGCTACCGCATGACCACGAGCTGCGGACAGGAAACACAACAGATTACCATGCCTAATACTGTCTATGAAAACCGTTGACATTCAGAACAGCTTCTGGTTGTCCCATAAAGGATAAAGACAGGCGTTGTTTGGTTCTTAGAAGAATGTTACATACGGTCCAGTCACATTAACGCGCCCACTGCCTATGTTCGCCGTCAACGTGCAATAATCATTCACAGATGCCAGGTGGCGGCACTAGCAGTGGAGGTCATTGGCTTTCAGGCCACGGGTGCAAAAATTTACTGAATGGCTAATTTTGTTCGCGTGCCGCTTCGGGTAAAGTATACCATGCATTGAACAATGAAACTATCCAAAACTGGCGCCAAGGCAACTGTGGTACACCACCGGCCGTAGATGACACGGTTGAACGACGGCTGCGGAGCCGTGTACGGGCGAATAGACGTGCAACTGTTGAGCAACTAACCACCCTGATCAGTGGTCGTCAAACAGTTTTGCCCAGGAGCCAGTACTGACATTGTGGGGTGCCACTTTGGGCCGCATACTATTATTATTATTAATTGATAACATCCACAAATTGATATGTTATGAGCTGCCAACATACCATAGCTATAGTAAAGAGGCGAAAACTTACCCACCGGCCCCAAAGTACTTGAGCGCTGAAGTCCACATCATTTGGAGCACGTCTTATCGATTGTCCTGTGTCTGATTGCTACCATCCTAGGCCACCCCTGTCGGTGTGACACTATAAATGCCGGACGAAGTGTTATGTTGTCTGTATGAGTAGATGACTGATTAGTAACAGTAGTCGTACTTATATATAAATGAATTATGCAACATGAGAACGATCAATATTTTATAAACGTTTTGAAAATTCTTTTGTGCTCATTGTGTTGCACTACAAAAGCCTCGTAATTTCATGCTTCTTGTGACAAATATGTAACGCATTTTGAGATGATCGTTTCTATAATGTATATTCACATACCCATGTTACTTCTGTATCCAGATTTATATCATAGCAGCTGACCGGTATGCGTATACTCGTGAGTTGTGTGAAGTAACCCCGCAGTGGCCGTGATAGTGACGTCATTACCCTTGAGATAAGCGGCAAACTTTACTTAGCTCAAGGCCCAATTCACCAGCCTCAGTTAAAATTAAACACCTATTCGGTTTCTTGCTGAGCAGGAAAACTACGCTCTTGAGAATCTCTTGAAGTTAGCTGACATTTTGAATTCGGCTGGTAATTGCTAGAACCGTATTATTATACAAGGTGCGTTTGAAAAGTTCGGTAAACGAGCTAAGTAAATAAAGAAAACAAGAGTTGCTGGGTGATAATTATTGAACTATACGAATAAAACATAAATAAGTCACAAACACTTTATTCAAGATGTAAACGTCACTACAGATATTCGGATTTAGGTTATGACATGTTCGATATGCCTGCAATCATGGTGATGATGTGGCGTAGACAAATACCGAAACTCTGCATGATTCGCTGAAGTGTCGGAACATCGATGCTGTCGATAACCTGAATGACTCATCAATCGTTTTGAGGTTATTGCTGTACACCTTGTCTTTAATATATCCCCACAAAAAGGAGTCGCATGTGTTCACATTCGGAGAATATGGCGGCCAATCGAGGCCCATGCTAGTGGCCTCTGGGCACCCCAGAACCAGAATGCGCTCACCAGCGTGCTCCTTCAGGACATCAGACACACTCCTGCTTCGATGGAGGTCGAGTTCCGTCTTGCACGAACCACATCTTGTCGAAATTAGGGCCACACTGGATGACGGGGAAGAAATCATCTCCCAAAACCTTCACGTATCGTTCGGTAGTCACCATGTCGTCAAGGAATATCGCACCGATTAATCCGTGACTGGACATTGCACACCACATAGTCACTTGTTGAGGGCCAGGAGACTTCTCGGTCGCGAAATGCGGGTTCTCAGCCCCCCGCCAATTTCGCTTATTGACGAACCCATCCAAATGAAAGTGGACTTCATCACTAAACCAAACCATGTATGCGCGTACTAGTTTCCATCATGCCCCGCGGTCAACAGTGCAGTTCGAACGTCCTAACGCAAACCGTTCACAAGGTATGACGATTTTATTTAATATAGTTTAATAATTGTCATCCTGTACAAACAAAACACATTTACTGGCTTTCAAATTGATTACCATTAGCTATGACAAACACTTCTAATACGCGCTGCCGGATATGCACAACGTCTATGTGCTGAGTTTTCTCGCTCAACACCCTGTTCCTGTTCTCCAGACTTCTTTTTGTTCCTCGGCCTTAAATTACCTATGGAAAGGCTTGCGCTCCGCAAACGTTGCGCCGTGCTTCGAGCGATTCCACAAGAAGCGTTCGCCGACTGTCTCCAGTAGCTTTGCGACCGATGTAAGAAGTGTGGCTTTGTAACACGTGGTGATTACTCTGAAGGCCAGCAAAGGTATTTCGTTTGTAACTCTTGTTCTCTTCATTTTCTAAGGCCATTCGCCGAACTTCTCAGACGCATCCTGTAGAACACAGCTGAGAATCATGGGTCGCGAAAATGACTGATTCGGGCCGCATGCGGCCCACGGACCGCAGTTTGACGATCACTGACCTAGACGAACCAAGGGACTACCAGCAGTGTCTCCTCATTGACCGTTCAGCGAAAGTTGCTTTGTAGGGGCCTCCGCAAAAGGCACTTGGTTTATGCGCCCATACGAACTGTTGTTCATCGGAAACGAGGCTGGAATTTACACGCCAGTATCACACCTGGACGTCCACTGAGTGGCGAGAGGTGGCATTTGCAGATGACTCACGCTTTATTGTCCATCGGACAGATGGCCGTTGGAGTGTATGGCGTGAAACGTCTCAAAACAAACAAGGAGGAAGGGTTATAGTTTGGGGAGTCATTCCCTGGATGATTTCATCATTCTGGCAGGCACAGTGGCTCAACACAAGTGTGCATCTAACTATGATGTCCACCCGTATATGTAGTTTGTTTTTTTCTGCGCGATGGCATCTACCAGCAGAACAATGCAACGTGTCACACAGATCGCAGTGTACTTGCGTGGTTCGAAGAGCACTAGTATGAGTTTACCGTATTCTACTGGTAACCAAACTCCCTGGATTTAAAGTATTACACACAGAACACTGTTCCGACAACGACTTACACACATCGTACAGATGTCATGACATATGTGCCGTTTTCGGTCAAGTACAACAGCGCTAGTTTCTGAATGTATTTGTTTCTGGATTTATTTATTGATCGAATTTGAAGCCATTTTGACTATTTCTCGACCGTAACTGTCTCAAGAAATATGTTAAGTTTTTTTTTTCAAAATTGCCGCTACCAGTCACAAACTTTGTCAGCTATTGTATTACTTATTTAGCTAAATAAACAAGTAATACAATAGTTGACAAAGTTTGTGACTGGTAGCTTTAATTATTTATTGATCATTTATCGTGGTGTTTCCATATTTTGGTCTAATTCCCAAATTTCTCAGCAAGAAGCATAAAGAGTGTCTATGCTACTAAATTGCTGAAACAGCCATTCTGTCCCAGTTGAAAGCTTGCTGGGAAACTAAAATCTGATTTCCCTTATTTCATATATTTCCTGCTGAATTTTGGAATGGCTTAGGTCTACAGTTTTGCCTCCACCGATTTGCGCAGTAGCAGGAAGTGATGGTGCAGGTGGTAGGTCGTAAGCGTCACACAATAAGCTTAGTCATTTTGGAAAATAACACCATCAAAACTTCAATCGATTTGTGAATGTATAATAAAATTATTCTTGATGCAGTATGGCAGCTTACGAGCCCATTTCTCGTCATTTGCTGGAAGTTTTAATTTTCTGCTTTAACACGATGAAATCTGTGGCTGTGACTCATAAAATGCTGGCTAAGACCTGTGGCACGTTTTAGTAGAAGAACGTGCAGAGAATGGTTTCACCTCTCCAAGAACGGAGAATTGACGTCCAAGACTGACATGGTGGTGGAAAAGGAAGGTTTTCGAAGTTACTGAAACCGACGAAAACAATCACAAGAGGTTGTTATCGAAAGCAAATGATGTGTTTGTGCTGAGCACTGAATGACACACGGCCACAGTAATGCTGTAGACTTTAGTGATTTTGCAGCACGACAATGCTTGACCCTATGTCGGAAAACCCATCAAAACGTATTTGGAAACATGAAAATTGGGATTTGGAAACTACCACCCGCTGTATTTTCCGGACACCACCTTTTTCGATCAAAGGCACACGGCCTTCCTGACCAGCACTTCCGGTCACATGAACAAGTGCAAAATCCGATCAATTCATGGATCTCGTCAAAAGCCGCCCAGTACTTCCGCCGCGGGATTCGTATTCTGCCCGAAATATGCGAGAAAGTAGTGGCCAGCGATGGCTAGTACTTTCAATCGTAATTCTTTTGTAAAAAAGTTCTCGAACTTGGAGAAAAAACGGCGGAAGCAAAGTTGTAGATCTACTAAACGCTGTCATAATCTACTCTTTAAGAGATGTAACCTTACATTCGGTGTTTACTACAATAATTCGAGTATTGAAACTGGCAACTGTATATGCGAGGTCTGTTCAAAAAATTCCGGAACATTCGTAACTTCGTGTCAATAGTGTGTTGGAACGAAATGCGATTGCCATCCTTGCACATGCCTGTGTTTATTGCGTAACAGCCGGAAGTTTCATTATTTCATATCTGTTAGTTATTGTTCGCTGAAGAACGTTGCGTCGCACAGTTTGCGAATTTCGAGATGGCAGAGTTAGAGGGGCAATGCGTCTGCATTAAATTTTGCGTTAAACTCAAGAACACCTTTACAGAGAAACATCAGATCATGCAGGAAGCCTACGGTGATGAATTCTTAAGATGTGTTACGAATAGTTCACACGGTTTAAAAATGACCGGAGGAAATTAAGGATGACCCTCATTCAAGACGTCGCTCGACGTCCACCGACGACGCTCATGTCAGGAACGTCAACGAAATGGTGCGTGACTGACTATCCGAGAGATTTCAGAAGAATGTAACACTTCAATTGTATTATGTAATGAAATTCTGACACGGAATTTTGGAATGCATCGTGCTGCCGCCAAGTTCGTCCCACGGCTCATAAGTCAAGACGAGAAAGACCCTCGCCTCCCAATCAGTGAAGAGCAAATGAGAACGAGATGTTCCTTAAGAGAATCATAACTGGTGTTGAGACGTGGGTCTACGGTTGCAATGTTGAGATCAAGGGGGTCGCGAAACGTTCTCCAAGAAAAAAAAAAAAAAGCTTGTCAGGTCAGATCAAATGTCAAACCCATGCAAATAGTTTTCTTTGACTGTGAAAGATTGGGTCATCATGAATTCGTGCCACAGGGACAAACTATTAATCGACGGTACTATCTGGACGTGTTGCGACGTCTGCAAGAAAATGTGTGACATGTGGTGACATAACTGATGGCTCTTGCATCACGATAACGCACCCGTACATTCACCCCTGCTGATGCGTCAGTATTGCACAAAAAACGAAATCACTCTGCAGCCTCATCCTCCGTATTCTCCAGACCTGGCTCCTGCTGACTTTCTTTTTATTTCCAAAGTTGAAAACCCCGTTGAAAGGACGAAGATTTGCAACGATAGAGGAGATAAAATAAATTTCGCAGACGGCTCTCCGTGCGATCCAGCAAGTAGCGTACCAAGACTGCTTCCAGAAGTGGAAACGGCGTTGGGAGCGGTTTATCAATTGTGGAGGAGAGTATTTCCAAGAAGAACTTACATAATAAGCAAAAGATAAGCCTAGAAAAATTTTGTCGGTAAAGGTCTGGGATTTTTTGAACAGACTTTGTAAACAGCCTGATGATAATAGCGGAGCAACCAGAGTGGGAGGCGGGAACCGCCTGAAACTTGAGGGACTGAGACGGTATGTGATGTTATTTCAGTGGTTACAAACTCGAATAAAATTTACAGAGAACTTTGGAGCATGAGCGCACTCATCAGTATAATACAGTTCGCCATCTGACTTGGATGCGTGTACTGATGCAGTTGGCAGGAGTGTCACAAACCCGTTGTATGCTCTCCTAAGGCAAGTTGGCCCACAACTGTTGTAAGTGGTCTTTGATATCCTTGACAATAGCACGGAGTCGATGTCCGAGTTGATGGCACGCATGTTCGATCGGGTAAAGATCTCGAGATCTTGCAGGCCACGAGAGTATCTCAGCATGCTGCAGGTAGTTAATAGACACACCTACCTTTGTTCTATTGAGAAATGGCTACAGTCGCGTGAGAGGTAAAACATGAGGACGTGAGACGCATGATGTATGTGGCGTACTGTTGTGCCACCAGAGTTACAGTTACAACGAGCCGTAGCTTGTAGAGTCATACCCGATGGCTCACCGCGCTATGGTGCGTGGAGTTTTCCTAGAGGTGCTTCTCCAAAGCAGTTGAAGAATTGAACCTCTCTCCAGGTCGCTCGGCAACGATGATTATCCAGGGTCGTGCAAAGCCGCGATTCGTCGCTGAACCCAATTCGACGCCATTCATCGCCATTCCATGCTTTTCGATCATGGCAAATGGTTCAAATGGCTCTGAGCACTATGGGACTTAACTTCTAAGGTCATCAGTCCCCTAGAACTTAGAACTACTTAAACCTAACTAACCTAAGGACATCACACACATCCATGCCCGAGGCAGGATTCGAACCTGCGACCGTAGCGGTCTCGCGGTCCCAGACTGCAGCGCCTGTAACCGCGTGGCCACACTGGCCGGCTCGATCATGGCACCATTCCAATCGCAGCCATTCTTCGATCCGTGGCCCGCCAGTTCGATCTACGTTCGCGCGAATATCCTCTTTGATTCCTATATCGATGTGGTGAACTATTTGGTTGCAGCTTCTCACCTGGATCGTGAACATCTTACGGATCCGGCTTGATTTGTCCGCATGTTGCAAAGACCACTTTTGTTTCATAGTGAGCTCTGATGAATTTCCTTGGGAAGTTATTATTCTTATGCGAAAACATACCAGTCTTACCGCACTCTCGTTGTCGGCCACAATGAGATGTTTTTATTTTTATTTTTTTTTATAGAAGAGAGTCCGGGAACGAGAAAAGTGTCATTTCCCAGGCTGTGTTACAGATTGTCCTGATACTTGTAAAGCAATTAAAGTGTCCTGATCGCGGTCAAGTTTGGTGAGTTAGATCATCACAGTGGCTAAGTAATTACCTAATTGTGTGAGACACCGGTCAGAGCCGTTGATCCGTTTGAATGGTTATTTGATTCGGCTCCTTAGTCAGCACGATAGTTACTGAAGTCTAAGTTCATTTGTGGAAATCTGAACGAGTTATTTTTAAACTGCATGTGTTTATTTGTTCTGAGCCTGTGCTTCTAAATGGTTCAAATGGCTCTGAGCACTATGGGACTTAACTGCTGTGGTCATCAGTCCCCTAGGACTTAGAACTACTTAAACCTAACTAACCTAAGGACATCACACACATCCATGTCCGAGGCAGGATTCGAACCTGCGACCGTAGCAGTCGCGCGGTTCCGGACTGAGCGCCTAGAACCGCTAGACCACCGCGGCCGGCCCTGTGCTTCTACTTCTTTCGTGTATTCCAAGTAGTTTAGTAATCATGCTTTTAAATCCTAGAGCTCTTACCGATGGCTGACCAGCGTTATCGCTTGATGGTCTCTTGTTGCCGCTGCGTGTAATTATTCCGTCACCTGATGCTGGCTCGGGCGTGATATGGTTCAAATGGCTCTGAGCACTATGGGACTCAACTGCTGAGGTCATTAGTCCCCTAGAACTTAGAACTAGTTAAACCCAACTAACCTAAGGACACCACAAACATCCATGCCGGAGGCAGGATTCGAACCTGCGACCGTAGCGGTCTTGCGGTTCCAGACTGCAGCGCCTTTAACCGCACGGCCACTTCGGCCGGCTCGGCCGTGATACCTGAGTCTGTTATTACAGTAATTCTAGAGACAATGTGCGGCCTTATTGATGTGTAAGATTTCATTCTTTAGGTGCCACGAAGTAATTCATTTAATAGAATGCTGAGTAAGGTTTTAATTGGTGTTTAAATTGTTAGTGTTATGTTATTTTAAGTTCGCTCATTAGTACACTGTGTGATCAAAAGTATCCGGACATCCCCGAAAACATACGTTTTTGATATTAGGTGCATTGTGCTGACACCTACTGCCAGGTACTCCATATCAGCGACCTCAGTAGTCATTAGACACCTTAAGAGAGCAGAATGGGGTACTCCACGGAACTCACGGACTTTAAACATGGGCAGGTGATTGGGTGTCACTTGTGTCATACGTCTCTACGCGAGATTTCCACACTCCTAAATATCCCTAGGTTCACTGTTTATGATGTGAGTGAAGTGGAAACGTGAAGGGACACGTACAACACAAAAGCGTACAGACCGACCTTGGCTGTTGACTGACAGAGACCGCCGACAGTTGAAGAGGGTCGCAATGTGTAATAGGCAGACATCTATCAAGACCATCACACAGGAATTCCAAACTGCATCAGGATCCACTGCAAGCACTATGACAGTTGGGCGGGAGGTGAGAATACTAGGATTTCATGGTCGAGCGGCTGCTCATAAGCCACAAATCACGCCGGTAAATGCCAAACGATGCCTCGCATGGTGTAAGGATCGTAAACATTGGGCGATTGAACAGTGGAAAAACATTGTGTGGAGTGACGATTCACGGTACACAATGTGGCGATCCGATGGCAGGGTGTGGGTATGGCGAATGCCCGGTGAACATCATCTGCCAGCGTGCCATCAGTAGAATTCGGAGGCGGTGGTGTTATGTTGTGGCCGTGTTTTTCATGGCGGAGGCTTGCACTCCTCGTTGTTTTGCGTGGCACTATCACAGCACAGGCCTACATTGATGTTTTAAGCACCTTCTTGGTTCCCAATGTTGAAGAGCAATTCGGGGATGGCGTCTGCATCTTTCTACACGATCGAGCACCTGTTCATAATGCACGGCCTGTGTCGGAGTGGTTACACGACAATAACATCCCTGTAATGGGCTGCCATTCTCCAAGAAACCTTTCAGCACCTGAGTGAACGTATGCCTGCGAGAGTGGAAGCTGTCATCACGGTGGGTCAACACCATACTGAATTTCAGCATTACCGATGGAGGGCGCCACGAACTTGAGTCCTTTTTCAGCCACGTGTCCGGATACTTTTGATCACATAGTGTATATGGCCAGGCTTACTGATTAGAGTGCTTCGCATCTCTCTCCCTCTAATTATCAAATTAATCAAATTATTTCCCCCAATAACGTGACATATCAAAAACAATGATATCAAGATACTGTCTGACAAACTGCATGTTATCTTCTATCTCGGGTTCTTCGGGCGACTTTCGTATTACGATTTTTCTGACGTTTCGCCAACACGAGTGGCTGGCATTGTCAAAGCTTCACCCTCCATTGCTGGTGGTGAACTGGAGCCGAGCTCGCGGTCGCAGACTATTTGTACCTGGTGCGCCAACGTCCAAGGGCTTCTCCGCGGTCATTTCCGGTGCGGTTTCACTTGTTACCTGCGACTGTCATTCTTTGCAGCACTGGAAGCCAGGATTCGTTTACCATGAGGCTTTCTTGTTGAAGCTGTTGTGGTGTTTTTGTATTTCCTTAGCTTCTCTGAATGAGCGGGTGTGATAGGTCTTCTCTACAGCCAGAATTTCCGTGTCAGCGAATTTTACTACGTGGTCGGTCTCACACAGATCGTGGTCTGCCACGGCCGATTTCTCCACCTGCCCCAACCTGCAGTGCCACTTACGTTCTGGTGTTGATTGATCGTCCAGTCACTCCAACATAAACTTTACCGCATGTTCGTGGAATGCGGTATAATCTCGACATTGCATGTGGGTCCCTTTTGTCCTTTGCCGATCTGAGACACTGTTTGATCTTCTTTGTCGGTTTTTAAATAGTATTGCGCCGTGTTTGCGTAATATAAAGCCGATACTGTCCATCACTCTGGGAATGTATGGCAGAAAGGCCCTACTCGACATTTCTTTTTCTGATTTGTCACTTCGGCGAGTGTTTGGCCCTGTTTTCCTTGTAATATAACTTTTGGAGTACCCATTGCTCCTCAGAACATTTTTCAAGTGCTGTTCTTCGCGTCTGAGGTACTACGGCTCACATATTCGTCTTGCTCGCGTTACGAGCGCGTTAATCATGCCTCTTTTCAGGCTCGGATGGTGATTTGATAGTTTGTGCAGGTATGTGTGTGTCGGTTTTCGATACACGCTGTGTCCCAGGTTTTCACCATTCCTTGTGGCCAGCACATAGAAATGGTAGTTTTCTGCCCTTTTCTACTTCGATGGTAGATTTTATGTTGGCATGGAGGCTGTTCAAGTGTCCTAGGAAGTCACCGAGCTGTTCTTCACCATGGCTCCACAAGACGAAGGTGTCAACGACGTATCTGTGCCACACCTTAGGTTTACAAGTCGCCGAGTCCAGTGTCTGTGCTTCGAAATGTTCCATGAAGAATTTGGCCACCACTGGACTAAGGGGACTACTCATGGCGACGCCTTCCAGCTGTTCGTAAAAGTTGCCATTCCACGTGAAATAGCTGGTAGTGAGACATGCATGAAAGAGCTTTGTGATGTCTTGCGGGAAAATGGAACCGATGTGCTCCTGAGAGTCACTGTGTGGCATTTTCGCAAACAAAGAAACATCAGAACTGACGATGATGTCGTTTGGTGCACGTTTTAGCTTCTTCAGCTTCTCAGTGAAATGACCTGAGTCTTTTATGCGCCTGTCAGTCTTCCCCACGTGCGGCTGGAGTAGAGGCCAAGTGTTTTGCCAGGTTATAGATCGGTGAGCCAGGAGCGCTAACAATCGGTCTTGGTGGGACGTTACTCTTATTGATCTTAGGTAATCCATACAGTCGAGTTGGTAGGGCTTCTGTATTGCGCAGGTTCCTCTGTATGTCCTCCGGCAGAGAAGATGCCTTGATTAACAGATTCGTATTCCGTGTGATACGCTGCGTCGGATATGCGCTTAGTTTTCGGTACGTCGTCAAATCTAATAGGTTCAGGATCTTCTGCTCATAATATTCGGTCTTCATTACGGCGGTCGCATTTGCCTTATTGGCAGGCAGTACCAACACACTCTTGTTAGCGTTAAGGTTCTTAATAATGTACCTCCTCTTTCTTCAGGTTGCAAGCTGGTGGTTTTGCTCGGCACAGTATCCTGGCCGTTTCACTGCGAATTTCCTCTGCTCTTTCATAATAAACGGTCCGACTGGCCGATTCGGTATTAGCAATGATGTCCTTCATAGAACACTGTCCACTTGATTTATAGACCGTAATATGGATCACCAAAATGTTTGTTTCCAATCAACGACAAGTTTGGATATTGGTACGTTCATTGACTGATAAACTTAACTAACATACACCGAGTAAAATTAATTAGGGTTGACAAAAACTGGAGGAGGTGGAAGAAGGATTTCTGCGACTTTCCCCTTGATGAATTGAAAGGATAACGGTATCTAACAAACTAATGAAAAGTGAAAGTAATTGAACCTCACTGGTTGGCGGAGCCCTGAATTTACAAGTACAACGGTTCTCGCTGTTAAAAACGGCTCACCTTCGCGTGTGAACTAACTTCTGTATGAAATTACGATGACTAAGCTGCGAGGTCCTCGCCTACATCCAACAAAAGCAACAAGTTACGTGTCCAGAATTTTGCCACAAAACAGTATAAACAGGTGATAGTAAAGCAGAAACAATGTAAAGAATACAGAATGTAAACAACTGCAACATGTATAACGTTAGAGGAAAATGTTCTTCGTTTTTCTCCAACTTGACGGTTTTGCACACACTTTCTGGCAACTGGTTAATGTGCTCAGTATGGGGTGCGACTACCTCTGGCAGCAATACAGGCCTCACTACGAAGGGGCATGCTGTGAGGATAACGCCCACTCTTCCTGCAGAGCTGCTTGCAGTCTTGGAGAGTGGTTGGTGGATGCTGACGTGATGCAGGCCATCTCCCCAGTGCAGCCCCGACATCCTCTACGGGATTCAAATCGGCAGAGCGGGCACGCCACGCCTTGCGTGCAATATCTTCCGTTTCGAAGAAAACAGCAACCACTCGTGCTCTATGAGGTCGGGCATTATTGTCCATCAGTACGAAGTCTGGGCGCACAGCACCTCGCAAAACCGCAAATGAGATTCCAAGATCTCGTCACGATAGCTGACAGCAGTTAAATCCTGCCAATTTACCCGTACAGTTTCATGAAGAAGGTTTCAAGTGGTCAACAGAATCTCCCACACCGATAGGAATCCTTCTCGATATCGGTCTCTTTCCACACGTTTAGATCCAGAAATCGTGTTCCACGTTCTATCCAGATGCGAATTCATCGAGAATCACTCTCCACACTAAATCAGGACTCACCTGTGAAAACAACATTGGCCCACAAGTCGATCGCCCCAGTGGCATGTTGACCTCATTCTAGACGTTCCTTTCTATGTTCATAATGTTCAAACGTTTGTGAATTCCCAAGGGACCAAACTACTGAGGTCACCGGTCCCTAGACTGACACACTACTTAGGAAACTAACTTAACGCTAAGGACAACAGTCACACCCATGCGCGAGGGAGGACTCGAACCTCTGTGAATCTCTATGAAGACGCGCAGAGGTAGACACACAGCAGGTCTCCGACAATAAAGGCCACTCTGTCGAAGCCTTCCGTACACCGTTTGCCTCGATACAGTACGTCCGGTGTAATATTGCGAAGTCACATGGCAGTTGCCGTGCAATACTAAGGCGGTACTGTCGTGCCCTTACAGCCAAATGACGATCCACTCTTCTGAAGTCACATGTGGTAGCCATGCCCTGGTCTTTGGGATACAGTTTCCGTCTCTACACACTGTCACCACATCCGTGAAACAATACCCTTCGGGCCACATCAATTTAAGACTGTCCTGCTTCCTTTCTTTCTCTGGCCCTCCACCGCAGGGAGTTTGGTAGGCATCTTCTCTGTTCCATATAGCTACTGTCGATGTGGGGCTACCGGCTTACACAGCCTCGTCTCATAGTTGCCCTGACGTCATCGTTAGCATGGTTGTCCATTGACCGGGATCCCATTCTTCCCTGCGCAACACAATCGTGCGGACGTCTGGTTGACAGTTCGTATGATTATATCGTGAATTTTGTTGCTTTAATTTTGAGTACTAGTGTAGCTGACACAAAGCACAGTGCGATGACTCAGAAATAATTTCGAACGGACAGCTGGCTGTTACGGAACCTGACCAAGCAGGCTTCCGTAGCAGATGTCTTCACTCGACGGTTCTGCTGTCCGAAGTCTCCTTTATCTACGACGGCCACACCTTATTCTCTGCCCCCACCCCCCCGGCTGCAGTGTCTTTACTAAATGCCGCCCGCAGGCGAAGTGTCTCCTCTACGTTCGCTCCGTAAAATTTTGACATTACTCGCGTGGAACAGTCAGAAAAATATGTTAAAACAACAATACGAATATAGTTCCGCACATCTGCACCAATCGCATGCGTTCTTCCATCAGAAAATCCCCCTCATACAATTCAGAAGGATCGCTTGTAACATAGAATGGTATGTAACGAATAGCAGGCCGTCCCGTTTGCATTTTTTCAGAGGGACGCTGGCGAGAGCCGACACTATCCTAAAAATTCTTGTAGACGATCGTTCACACGGCGGACGCCGCAGAACTCCCCACACCTTTGTAACCGGCATTCACTTATCTTGCAACCGAGTTTTTTCCTGTGAGCAATCACCCAGCTACGGGGACCCGTTTGACAAAATCCTTCCCACACAACAGAAGAGATTTGCGTTGTACCGGCAGCCCGAAAGGTGACATGGTATTGTAGACTTCATACTGTGTCAGTCTCAACGCCTGCTTGCACCCTTCTCTCCATCAAGCGCCGTGTTGCTTTTAGAATGTGCGACAGACGGGGTTCCAGTACCTGGCTGCGGGATTGCCGCCTCCCCCAATAGAGGTCATAAATGCTTTTCCCAACCTGTTGAGGCAAAACATCTCGGGATCAAAGCTGTTCCCATCAAGCGATATTATGCTCAGGAAAATACTTTCAGCCACCAACCAAATCCAGAATTCAACCACTGTCAAGAACGTTAAGATATCCACCTAATCATGCAGCACAATTTATCACCGAATTAATTGGTCCCACAATAGCATCGGATAACCTAATTATGACCTTGACGAGAAACGTAAGCAAGTCAGAATTACGTGCTACGTTTGAAACTCTCTTCCACCGAACACACACACACACACACACACACACACACACACACACACACACACACACACACACAAACACAAACACATGGCCGAGCGTTTCTAGGCGCTACAGTCTGGAACCGCGCGACCGCTACGATCGCAGGTTCGAATACTGCCTCGGGCATGGATGTGTGTAATGTCCTTAGGTTAGTTAGGTTTAAGTAGTTCTAAGTTCTAGGGGACTGATGACCTCAGACGTTAAGTCCCATAGTGCTCAGAGCCAATTGAACCATTGAACACACACACACACACACACACACACACACACACACACATACAAACGAGAACTACGAATTTATACAAAGTATGAGCGAGATTTCTCCTTCTTGCGAATGTCTCGAGTCAGTGATAGAAAGTACTCTGAGCGTGATAGTCTACGCTCTACGGCAAGGCGCAGTTTGAGACTGTTCTGTGTACTAGTCGCCTTATTCGTGCTCTCGGTTTGTAGTAACTTTTGCGCTGAATTGTTTCAAATATTTAGCTGTAAACTATTTTACAGTATTTGCTTCTAAATGCACCGCAGTGGTATCACGGGACTTATTTCAAACAGACTAGCCGGGCGCGCTCAAAATTTAGACACACAGGTCACCTGTTTGCATATCTGAACGAATCAGCTGTTAGCATGAGTGACACAAAAGTAGATATCTTAGGTGTTGCGAAACAGCTCAAATCACTTAAGAAAGGCAAGTCTTCCGGTCCAGATGGTATACCAATCAGGTTCCTTCCAGAGTATGCAGACACAATAGCGCCTTTCTTAGCAATCATATACAACCGCTCACTTCACGATAGGTCTGTTCCTAAAGACTGGAAAGCAGCACAGGTGACACCAATATTGAAGAAAGGAAATAGGAGTAACCCATTGAAATACAGACCCATATCACTGACCGCAATTTGCAGTAGGAGTTTGGAGCACATACTGTACTCGAACATTATGAATCACCTTTAAGAAAATGACTTATATATGCGTAACCAACACGGATTCAGAAAATATCGTTCTTGTGCAAGACAGCTAGCTCTTTATTCCCATGAAATATTGAGTGCTGTCGACAAGGGATCTCAGATCGATTCCGTATTCTTACATTTCCAGAAGGCTTTTGATACCGTTAGTCACAAGCTACTATTAATCATGATGTAATTCAGTCTCAGGTCGCATCTGAAGAAGGCAACGAGTTACGTGGCCGAAATATTGTGCCAGAGCGACACAGACATCCGGCAGTAGACCCGATTATTCCACATGACTATTAATCAAATTGCGTGCATATGGAGTATCGTCTCAGTTGTGTGACTGGGTTCGTGATTTCCTCTCAGAGAGGTCACAATTCGTAAAGATAGACGGTAAATCATCGAGTAGGGCGTTCCGCAAGGTAGTGTCATAGGCCCTCTGCTGTTCCTGATTCACATAAATGATCTAGGTGAAAATCTGAGCAGTCCCCTTAGATTGTTTGCAGAAGACGCTGTAATTTACCGGCTAGTAAAATCATCAGCCGATCAATTCCAATTAAAAAATGATCTAGAGAGAATTTCTGTATGGTGCGAATGGTGGCAATTCGCACTAAACAAAGAAAAGTGAGAGGTCATCTACATGGGCACTAAAAGATATCCGATGAATTTTGGGTATACGACAAATCGCACAAAACACCTAGGAATTACAGTTACGAGCAACTTAAATTGGACAGACCACATAGATAATATTGTGGGGAAGGCGAAACAAAGACTGCGCTTTGTGGGCAGAACACTTAAAAGATGCGACAAACCCACTAAAGAGACAGCCTACATTGCATTTGTCCGTCCTCTGCTGGAATATTGCTGCGCGGTATGGGATCCTTACCAGGTAGGATTGACGGAGGACATCGAAAAAGTGTAAAGAAGGGCAGCTCGTTTTGTGTTATCGCGCAATAGGGGTGAGAGTGTCACTGATATAATATGCGAGTTGGGGTAGCAGTCACTGAAACAAAGGCGGTTTTCTTTGCGGTGGGATCTATTTACGAAATATCAATCACCAACTTTCTCTTCCGAATACGAAAATATTTTGTTGAGACCCACCTGCATAGGGAGAAATGATCATCATAATAAAATTAGAGTAATCAGAGCTCGAACGGAAAAAATTTAGGTGTTCCTTTTTCCCACGCGCCATTCGAGAGTGGAATGGTAGAGAACTAGTATGAAAATGGTTCGATGAACCCTCTGCCAGGCACTTAAGTGTGAATTGCAGAGTAACGATGTAGATGTTTCCTGAACTGCTTTGAGGGACTACATCTACGGAGAACCGGTGCAAGGAAGTCCTATGCGCCAATTCATTAAGGTAAAGCAGGAAACGGTTAACTGACGCAGTCTCGAGTGGGAGAGTGTGAACAGTTGTACTTACTATACGTCGCCTACACCACTATCTATGGTCTCATAGCTAGACTGAGAATCTTTTATGCAAGTCTGGAACCACGAGGAGAGCTTGCAGGTTCCATACAAAATAGAGTTTCTTTGTGCCAGAGTGTCTCTGGAGGTGCCAGTGGTGTAAAATCTGGAGCAGTTCAATTAGAGAGACCTGCAGTTTTTTTGAGAGGGAGAGAGGAAGGAGAGAGAGGGAGGCGAGCGAGAGGGAGACACAAAATGAGTGACGAGAGGCGTTCTTATCTGCACAGTCAACACCGTGGTTTAAATGCTCATGAGGATGTGATATGATCATGAATCATATTGGGATCAACATCACAGCTTGATGCGGTCGCATTGTTCCAGTGGTCTTAAACATCCTGATGAAAGCCACTTTCTACAGTGGCTGGAACATTGATTCATCTTTTTGCAATATGACACGGTGCACAACCGAGAGGAATTTTAGGGAAAATTCTTATCGAACATCTAGCGGCTCTAACGAAATCCGTTTGCGGCTGCCGATCTCATGCACTGCGAATGGTAGCCTCCGCCTTGCACACTTATAATAGCCGTAGAGTATAGCTTGTGACTGGCTAATCGTATGTAACGTGGTCGATCAGAGTTGTCTTCTTTCCTCAAAAAAGAAATACCCTATGCTTAATGCTGTGATGCCGGGTGTCCAGCACAGTTTTTGTTTCCATTTTACCCCACAATATTCAAATGACGGACACGGCCGCTTTCTTCAGGTACTCCGAGGACTCATTGTCTGGACCCCAACCTGACTGAACTATTGTTGGTCTCGCGCCGTTTTTATAGCCGGGTTCGATTCCCGATACCCACAACGCCCTTGATGCTCTTTTGTTTTCCAGAGCTCGCACTGATGCTCAATTAAAAGCACATCCTCTCCTTGTCTCCCTGCTCTGGTGGATGTGATGGTAGCGAGATCGTAATAAACTGAGTGGCTGACCCCAAGCCGTGCTTAAATTGAAACTTTCGCGTGTGTTTGTTAGATTTTTCCGAAATCTTTATTTCAATAGGCTCGTTATTCACCGTGTCACATGAGCTTGGCGTTTGCAGCGCGGTACTGGTCGTATCGTAGTTTATTTTATGATTACACTCGGGATACTGCTCGGCGACAGCTAAATTGATTGATTGATTTTAGTTGTGTGTGTCGCTAATGTTCCTTGCGTCAGCATCTACTGATCTAAGAGTCTTCCACACGTAAGGAGCAACACTCGCGTCAAGTACGGTACACAGTCGGCTTTCGGAGACCTGGATCGTCTTTAATCCTACGTAAACAGTTTACATCTTTGTTGATGGAGGCTAAATACGTACACTGGATGCAATGTTTTCATAATAGACTACTGACGTTTCCGGCTTTCAGGCCAGCGAAAGGTATAAGGGGAAACCAAATGAAAACGAGAGAGGTGGAAAATGATAAACTGTTTACTGTGCTATTTAAGACTTTCCCGACGTAGTAACTGCTTCAGTGGTTCAAGGGCGCCGCGTCGGATAATGTTGTGAAAGCTGCACAGTATTGCCGGCCGCGGTGGGCGTGCGGTTCTAGGCGCTGCAGTCCGGAACCGCGGGACTGCTACGGTCGCAGGTTCGAATCCTGCCTCGGGCATGGATGTGTGTGATGTCCTTAGGTTAGTTAGGTTTAAGTAGTTCTAAGTTCTAGGGGACTGATGACCTAAGGTGTTAAGTCCCATAGTGCTCCGAGCCATTTGAACCATTTTTTTTTGCACAGTGTTTCGACGACACAGCTCCTCGTCATCTTCAGGTGCTTACTGACGTGTTGCCACAATGGCTCGCCAATACATACGCTCACTCGCCAGAAAAGCGCAGGCGCCAAGCGTTGGCAGGCTGTTCAGAAAACATCAAATAAAATGTGTCATCCACCCTCCAGCGCGAGTGCAAACTATGCTGGGTTCTGTTAAAGACGATCTAGGTCTAAGGAGATCAGGGATATATAAAATCCCGTGCCAGTGTGGGAAATCATACCTTGGCCAGACGTGTCGCACTGTTAAGGATACACTTGCTGAACATAGACGTCACACCAGACTGGGTCAACCAGAGAAATCTGCCGAGGCTGAACACTGTCTTGACATGGGGCACAGCATGAACTACGGAGTGACAAATGTTCTTTCGTCCGTTTCCACGTATTGAGACTCCATCGTTATAGAAGGAATCAAAATTCGTACAAGTAATGACTTGATGAATAGAGACACGTGATTTCAACTCAGCAAGGCATGGGAACCAGCAGTGGTGGTACTAAGTCATCATAGGCCACAGACAAACGAAGCCGAGTCAACACAGACGGAGAATCAAAGTCCGCACAATTAAACTGGGCGCCAAGACACTGCCCGCGCGCGCGATGGGCCGCTCTTGCAGCCGCGGTTTCTCCGCGCCGCGAATGAGAAGCCCGTGGCCCGTTCGTCCAGCAGGGGCAGTGGATGTCGCCGTGCTCTATGATTCGTCTACGATGACGCTATAGCCTCAACAGTTGGCGCCTTATGGTGAGTGAGCGTATATATTGGCGAGCCATTGCAGCAGCACTTCAGTAGGCACTTGAAGCTGACGAGCAGCTGCCTCGTCGAAATATTCTGTAGCTTCCGCAACATTATCCTAAGCGACGCCCGTGAACCGGTGAAGCAAACTGTTTATTATTTCAAAGGTAATCGCCGTCAATGTTAATGCCATATATTTATCTGACTGTAAGGTGTCAGGCAAATCCAACATCTTCCATGAAAACCCTGACATGATAAGCAAATCCAGTAGTATGTCACATAGCTCCGAATAAATCATGACATTAAATTAACCAAAGTAATACGAGTAACGAGTGAGCAAATGGAATACCACAGACTAACACAAGAATGCCTAAATGCATGTCATACCTTCTCACCGTGAGACAGACGCAGTTCCGAGGAGAGAAACGAGAACAGAAGCTGAGAGCAGAACCGTGTTAAGCTAGAAGGCCCTACGATAAGGGGCGGACACCCACGTCGCCAGCTAACCGCCAGGACCACCCCCCCCCCAGCCCGTGTTAAAAGGTAGAGCCCTCCAGAAGAACAGTATAGATCTTACGATAACACTAAAAGGGCCACACCAGGCGCAAGTTTTAGCGTGAGACTTTTTCGCGTCTCTGTTACGTTGCAAACTTTAAAAACATTGCCCCACCACGAAAAGTATAACGTTTCTCATTGGATAGACAGAATTTTTGTAGGCGGAGCTTAAGGTTAACATTGAGGCCCTGATTCGTCAGATGAAAACACAGCCAGATAGTTTTTTTTTTTTTAAACCAACTTCGGTAAATTGTGGTAAGGAGAAGTTAGGACAGAGTTGCTTCCGAGTCGGCGAGGTGCATGGAGCTGTGTCGACCGACGCCCCCTGACACTGCCTAACCAACGACAAGGTAATGAACGCACGCGATGCCGCATAACAGCGCATAAAGCTTCACTCAGAACTGCAGAAGTCTCATCTGTTGCACCCCCTTTTTGCGTAATACTAGTGTCGATCGTCAATTAAAGCTCATGGTATTCACATTTGCCACTTGAAGTAAAAATCTGAAACGCGATGATTTTTCTGTTATATAGTTATTGAGAAGCCACATCAGCCACTGTAATTTACGACAAGTTAGATAAGTAATTAAAGATAATTGAGGGTCACTGTAGACCATTTTGATAGTTTTCTCTTTTGTGAAAATTAATTTAAACCTAGATTATAGATGTGATATGGCATAGATCATCCTTCGATCCATTGTAGAACTTGGAAACCCATTCAGGGAATATTCGTTCACATTTTTGTTGAACGCAGTTGGTTTTTATCATCCTGTATTAAAACATTTCCTTTTATCAACAGTGCAACTTATAAACAATGTTTTGTGAGTAGAATAAAATTTCCAATGGTAAACGTAACTGCTTTTTCGACGTTATTTTACCAGCTAACTAAAAATAGGAGAGCCTTGAACCCCTTCCACTAAATTTAGTTAGTATTAAGATTCTTTTACAGGGAGTGCAGTGGAGCTGACACTGAAATCATTAAGTATTTGGTTATATCATCGCTAGTCTCAGTGAACTCTTCTGAACTCTACATGTCCTGTGTGGTCTGGCGTCTCCTTACCAGCAACAGGTCCCAGGTTCAAACTAGTCAATTCCCTAAAAAACACGCTCAGAGCGTCGTTGCGCGAAAGTGGTAGGGAGACACGACATAGAACAACAGACACCACGCAGAATGTTAGAACAAGACGGTCAGAACCTTCATGGAAAAAGTCTGCAGTTACCTACGAAACCACGATCGTACCTAGGCGCGCACGTCATCGTCTGAAACAAATCGACGTCCATGAACGTCTTTCTTCTGGGCCCCAAAAATAGCGGGCCGGTGTGGCCGTGCGGTTCTAGGCGCTTTAAGTCTGGAACCGCATGACCGCTACGGTCGCAGGTTCGAATCCTGCATCAGGGATGGAGGTATATGATGTCCTTAGGTTAGCTAGGTTTAAGTAGTTCTAAGTTCCAGGATGTTAAGTCCCATAGTGCTCAGAGCCATTTGAACCATTTGAACCCCAACCCCAAAAATACGGCGAGAGATCATGACGCTATGGAGGACGAGTAAGGCCTTCTCAGTGAAACTTCTAAAGGCACGCCAGCTCTGCGAAAATCAGGGCCCGCTGCTCATTGACTTTCCGAAACACGGCGCTACACTCAAACTCTACCATCATCTCTCACCAAAAACAATCGGGACTAATCTGACCAGGTCACGGTTTTCCGGTCGTCTAGGGTCCAACCACTGTGGTCTCGAGCCCAGGAAAGGCACTGCAGATGATGTCGTGCTGTTAGCAAAGGCCCTCGCGTCGCTCGTCTGCTGTCATAGCCCATTAACACCAAGTTTCACCTCACTGTCCCAACGGATACTTTCGTCGTACGTCCTACATTGCTTTTTTGCGGTTATTTCGTGCAGTGTTACTTGTCTGTCAGCACTGACAACTCTAAGCGAACGCCGCTGCCCTCGCTCGTTAAGTGGAGGCCATCGGCCTCAGCGTTGTCCGTCTTGAGAGGTAATACCTGAATAGCCGAAATGCGGTGTTCTCGGCAAACTCTTGACACTGTCGGTCTCGGAGTATTGAATTCCCTAACGATTTCCGAAATGAAATGTCCCCTTTGTTTAGCTCCAACTACCATTTCGCGTTAAAAGTCTGTTAATATCCGTCTTGTGCCCATAATCATGTCGGTACCATTTTCAGACGAAAAACCAGAGTGCAAATGACAGCTCGGCCAATGCACTACCGTACTATATGTGTACGCGATGCTGCCCGCCACCTGTATATGTGCGCATCGTTATCCCGTGACTTTTGTCACCTCAATCCTTAAATAATGTACTCATAATTGAAAATCACGTAGTTGCCAGAGAGCAAGGAAAATATACAAATTGTATTTTTATTGGTTTCTTTTGGACAAAAAAAGAAAGGAATGGGAATGCTTTGGTAATACGAATTATTTAACAAGATTTATGTCTCATGCTAATAACCCGTTGGGGCAACGGCCTTGCCGCAATGGATACACCGGTTCCCGTGAGATCACCGAAGTTAAGCGCTGTTGGGCGTGGTCGGCACTCGGATGGGTGACTATGCCGGTCGCTATGCGCTGTTGCCATTTTTAGAGGTGCACTCAGCCTCGTGATGCCAATTGAGGAGCCACTCGACCGAATAGTAGCGGCTTCGGTCAAGACTACCATCATAACGGCCAGGAGAGCGGTGTGCTGACCACACGCCCCTCCTAGCCGCATCCTCGTCAGAGGATGACACGGCGGTCGGATAGTCCCGGTAGGCCACTCGTGGCCTGACGACGGAGAGTGCTAATAACCCGTTTGAGTAAATTTGTCCTCTGCTATTGTTTCTAACCTTTTCTTTTCATTTCCTATTTGAAGGCTCTGTGGTCCCAATTTTTCCAACAATAGTACAACTCTTTGAAGTTGTGGTAAAGGCAAATCTTTTGTTTATTCAGTTTCATATACTCCAAGGGTTTCCTTCCTAGTCAAACTTACGTTGATGTTGTTGGTTTTGCTGTCGCAGGAGCAACAACTGACAATTCCTTCAGATATTATATTCTATCGCTGTCTTCAGCAGCGTTCGATACGTGCTTGACACCAACCGAAATAGCTACTATATACAGTAGACTTGAGCGTACTGTGACAGAAATTCGAATGACAGGGAACTGACGTACTAGGACGTGCATTGATACTCTGATATAGTGCATTGATAATGACTAGGCACTAGCTGAAATCTAGATTAGCTTAATAAAACCTGAAAGAGAAAGACGACTGATTGCTGTGCTCCACCATTTTGAAAGTTATATCACACTCATTCAGTGCATACACATTCTTAATGAATACTATACCGAGTTCCTCGTAAAAACTGGTAAAGAATAATCATCCGGACTTCGTAAGAATAGATCTGTAGGTTCGATCTATGAAGGATAAAATAAATAAACGACACGATGTGATGAACAGTTGGTCGTTTTCCCTTCAAACAATGTGCGCACTATTTCCTGATAGGTCTACCTGAAGAATATAAGATCATCAAATAAAATCAATCTGATGGTAGCAAAAGGTTTCTACAGTAATACCACCATTCATGACTAAAATTATTATTAGTCGGTAAATTAAGTGAGTGGCAACACTTATATCCTAAACAATTGATTGACAGAATAAAAGTGAGTGGCCAGAAAAGGAAGACTCGCTTCCTAATAATTCTAAAAACAAGCAATACAGAGATCGCTCATTACGCCTTATGCGTTCTGTCTGTGACTTACAAATAACATCTGTTTTTCAGTCACTGATATTGCATATGCATGTCTTGATGTAAGAGTTTCTCACAGGTTTATTGTTTCTTTGTAAAAGTAATCGAAAAAGTAAACCATCTTTCTATATGATAGCTTCACCACTCAGCAGTCATAGTCATTAAAAGCTCCTAATTTGGCGATATATTCGAGGGTTAAAATTGATGTTGATTGTAGCACTAGGCGGACCGTCACAACACAACAGCACAGCTCGCAGTACCCCACGAAGAAGACTGCGTCAGTCGGCCAAGTATTGTGCATAAAATGTAAACAACAACTCGACTGAAGACTCGGAAGCACACAATTAGCCAGTAACGCCGAGAAATCTGGAGAGATCAGAACGTTTCAGTCTCAGGTGAAATGCTCACTTTCGTTACCATACACGACTTCCTGTTTTGCTATTTGATGCGCGTCACAGCGGCAGCATTTTCGCACAACTGGGGGAAGTTTTCCCTCGCCGCTCTTTGGAGCAGCAGTTTGCCCACGGCACCCAGCTGCTAGTCTTTGTGTAGCGCGCCCGCGCTCGGTTTACATACTGTGCTGTGCAGTACCTGGGGCTGAAGACGTGAGGCTCGCCAACTCCCCTGAAAGCCTTCTCCGCTGTGACGGTGGGCCTTTGTTCGCCGTCCTCTGCGTTAACGTATGAGCCATTGTGGGCGAGTTGTTCGCCAGAGATGCGGGCGAACAGAGCCGCTCTCAAGGACGACACACACAGACACACACGCACGCACTCCTGCCAAGCGCGACTCTGCTCATATCGCTGCCTCGGTAACCTTGCAACGACTATCTTACCACATTCGGTACGTCGTTCATCGTTTCTCCGTAGCAAACTCGATGTAGATAGGGTCCGCCGTATACGTGCACATAATTATAGACCTGCATCGCTGGAGACATGTTGTTGTAGAATTATGGAACTTGTTTAATTCTCAAGCATTATGAAGTTTATGGAAAGCTAAAATCTTCTCACTGAAAATCAGCATTATACCCTAAACAGAGCTCTGGCGAAGCAAAATTCGTTCAGTTCGTCCACGAAGTCTACAGGGCCATAAACAACGGCACCCAGGTTGATGTCCCTCGGGCATGGGTGTCTGTGTTGTCCTTAGTGTAAGTTAAAGTTAGATTAAGTAGTGCGTAAGCTTAGGGACCGATGACCCCAGCAGTTTGGTCCCATACGACCTTACGGCAAATTTCCAATGTCCAGGTTGATGCCAATTCCTTGTCTTCCGGCTAACAGCCCCACTGGTCATTTCTCCAGGGAACGTGTGTACTGGTTTCTACACAGGACACTTATACTGGTTTAATGTTACCTAGACAGGGTGAAGAAAAAGGCCAAGCTTGGCCGTCGTCATGCGATTCCTCATCCCAGTTCGAGACGAAAGTGTAACGAGCAAAACATAGTCCCGCCAATAAGTTTAATGGAAACGAGATTTAAAAAAACAAGGCTTGGCAACGCTGTAAGTGCGTGGAGCGTGATCAGTAGCAGGTGGCATGAACTCTGCGCCGTGTTGGATCTGCACTGTTAACTCAGTGAGACGAAGGGAAGGGATATGCAGAATCGGTGACGTTACCGTCATGTTCATGCCAAACCTTTTTTTTTTTCAATTGACGCATCAAACTGTATCCAATGTACACCTTCCACAGTGCGGTATCTAGCATATTTCTTTCAGTTACTGTTATCTTTAGTTATTAAGACATAACGTGAACTTGTTACAGACGTAAACGACCACTTTGCTTCGTCAGTGACACAAATAAAGTCAAGAGAAGGTAATAGTTGGTACAGTAACATCGCCTGTATCCCATGAGGTACAAAAAACACAATAGGTAGGCTACACTACATTGCACATTATGCTACGCCCAGTAATTCAATTTTTGCATTGACGTCCACACTTATCTTAACAGAGCCGATGCTTACATGCACGAGCAAAGTACACGTTAGAGAAGATGTTCAAAGCGATTGACCGAGCGAGGTGGCGCAGTGGTTAGACACTGGACTCGCATTCGGGAGGACGACGGTTCAATCCCGCGTCCGGCCATCCTGATTTAGGTTTTCCGTGATTTCCCTAAATCACTCCAGGCAAATGCCGGGATGGTTCCTCTGAAAGGGCACGGTCGACTTCCTTCCCCATCCTTCCCTAATTCGTTGAGACCGATGACCACGCTGTCTGGTCTCCTTCCCCAAACAACCAACCAACCAACCAACCAAAGCGATTAACTTCTATTTGAAACACTTCGCCACTCGCTAGAACACACTTTGCTCGGCCCTACGCAACACACCTGCATCCACCATTAATGAAGCGGCATGCACGTGAGCTGCTAGCTCGTGTATATCCATATGCTATAAACTTATTCCTTTAAGTGTCTCCACAAACAAAAATCTTGTGGATTAAGGTCCGCGGAATGTGGAGGCCAGAACACTGGACCTTCATTACCTAACCATTCGCTGGGAAGTGCTTCATTTGAATAGTTACACACATTCATTCCAAAGTGTGGGGGTGCACCATCGTGCTGAAACCACAGCTCTCGCCCATTACCAGTTTGAAGATTTCCTAACGCCTCAGGTAAAGTATTGCAAGAAACGTACGACATACGAGCGCATCCAACGTGCCAGGTAATAGGCAGTGGTCCAAAAGTACTCCTCCCACGATTCCAGCCCACACTTTTAAGCCGAAGTGTGGCTGAAAGTCACCTTCACGGGTGACGTGTGGGCTGTGTTCCTACCAATAATGGCTCTTCTAGAGGTTGAAAACGCCTTCATAAAATTTTTGTTATCTTCCACTTGGTGCAAAATCCATCCCATTCATAAATCTATACTGTTCTAATGATGCCTCCTGGCTGATGGTGTTGATTTAACGTGTAATGATATGGTTGCAGTTCTTCATCGTGCAACACTTCAACATACAGTCTTTAAGGTATCTGGAACTATTCTGCAATATCGCGGGTACTTCGCTGTGGCAACTGGTGAACAGTTTTAAGAATCGCGTCCGCTGTTTGTGGAGTACGTCTAGTCCTTGGACGACCCCTGCCCATTGCCTGTGATCGAAGATTACTAGTTTCCCGAAGGCGTTGCTCCACACAACAAAAAAACATTCTGATCGGGGTGGCGCCTTTCAGGGTACCGTACAGTATACGCACAAGCAGCCACAGCAGCTTGGTTATCGGATGCACTCAGCATTAGAAGCATATCGCCGTATTCATAGTTTGTGTACTCCATCTGGTAGCCGCTCTATATGAACTTGACAGGACCACTTATGGTTGTGCACTGTGCGGTTAACAGAGAAATGCAGGCAGTTTAATGGATTCCACTGTCATGTGATAGGCTATTGTCATGCGGCAAAATGAGGTCATGCTTGTAAAAGACGAGAACTAGGGAACGGACGTCTAAAAAATATAGATGGGATCTTGCCGTGGATTCGAACCGTAGCTCCGTGGTGGATGTGGGTTTGATGTCACAGCAGTCTCCTCAGTGAGCTACGACGGTTGTTGTTGTAGTGTTGGGTGATACACACTCCTCTGTACATTAATGCACTGCACGATGTGACAATGTTTCCAGCTCCTCCTTCGTACATTTGTTTTCAAAATGCTCCCGGTCTAGATAAACGTTTATCTGAATTTGGATGAAGAATCGCATACCGACCTTCATTGGCAGCATATTTTCCTCGCCCTGTATAATAAGGTATATGAGTAGCCGGAGTTTCCCGTGTATGTATTTATTCCAGTCTCCTATTGGCTCATCTCCTCCTTTCCACTCTCTATGTAGATCTCCTCCTCCGCCTTCTCTGGGGCCATCTCTCTTCACTTTCTCTCCATTTCTGACTCCTTTGCGTCTCTGTCCATCTCCTCCTGTTTGGTTACTCCATCCATCTCTTCCTCCCTCATGTGTGTTTCCATATCCTTCTTCCCCTTCTCTGTCTGTACATTTCTTACTGTCCCCCTTCTCTTTCCACGTTACTACCCTTCCCCCAATAGGAGGTTTATGGTTCTTACCTGCATAGTATTTATTTCCAGAAAACAAGTAAGTTGTGTACCAAGTTTTGGACGAAATCGACCCAGCGGATTAGGAGGAGCTTTTTACGAATGACTTTGCCTGTGTACGCAGCTGTCATATGTGTTCAACATGTTTCACACAAATTTGTACACATAGTTCAGCTGCATCTCTTGAGAAATTTCGCCCTGCAGTTTTGTTTTCACACAGCTCAGTGGTTATAATGACACATTCCCTGAACTACGTGTCATGCAATAATGTAAGTTTGTAGATACATTCAGCGGCATATGTGGATATTTTGCACGAAATGTGTTGCGAATAGATTTAGAAACAAAATAGTGATAAATTTAAATGCCATGCGTGATGCGGCAGTTTTTTACGCATTTAAGTGTTTATGACGTCACATCTCGTGAGCTATCTCTCATACAATGATACAATTTTGCAGATACATTCGGAAATAAATGTAAATACTGCGGTAAAGGAGTAATAAATTAAAACACCATGCATGCCGGACAGTTCTACTGCATGAACAGAGAAAATGTAGTAAGCGATAAAGTTTTTTACGTTCATTGTTTTGTGGCTGTTATAAGAGAGAAGAAGATTGGAAAAGGTTTGAATTTATGTGTAAGGTTTGTTGCAAGTCCCTAAGCGCTCTCATTTTCAAATAATGGATGAGTTAAGGGTGTGTATCCACGTTGGATGGCCTGCACACCTTTTTCACCCCCTCGTCCATCCCTTAGATAGGTAGGTTGTTCTTAGTCCTACTTTCCAGGCAGTAAGTTAAATGTATACTAATTGTGGTTTAAATCGGTCCACTGGCTTCGGATGAGAGATGGAACATACATAAATAATCTGTGTGTTGCTAAAAGTCCCTAGCCGCAGTTTTCTGTTTTATGTTACGGCTAATCTTAAGAAGTACTGTAGGGATTTTTATAGTGTTTTCACTAATAGTCAGATTGGTTCACGAGTAGAGTGGTAAAACTATCATAGACTGTCATGAGAAAGCGTAGACTACAGTAGAGCAAGTCCGAGTAGCTTTGGTCAGTAGGTACATAACTGAGTTAGGTGTACGTTTGGTGTTTTGCATACCTATCGGACGTTACCTCATAACTATCGCTTTCTTTACGTATGCGATCAGCGTCATACTAGATTCCACTAAAAACCGGAAGCAGTGTACAGTCTAGAAACTGAGTGAGGATATATAAAGTGTTGGGTAACCTCCAGAACATTTTCGTTCTACATAGCTATCCTCCTCTCCGTTACTTAAAAACAAACAGTATTTATAGCAAAACTGAAATAGCCAATTTGATTCTAAAAATGTTGTTTGTAAAATGAAACAGAGGGACGTCGTAGTAGAAGTAAATAAAATAATATTATTTTATCACATTACGCTAGAAAATGCTATTTACTCAATAAAAAGGTAAAATAAAAATACTCGCAAAACAAAAATACAGGGTGTGATTCAAAAGTTTCAAGACTTAACTCAGAACTAGAAATTTATTGGACATTTAAGTACAGCGGACTAAAATTCTTCAAGATATGATCCTTCGGCATCAACACAGCGCTGCCAGCGCGTCTTCCACTGTTCATAGCCCTTGTGGAAGGCCTCAGGCGTCATGTTGTCAAGGGCTCTCGTCGAAGCCTGCTGGATGGCGTCGATGGAGTCGAATCGCTTCCCTTGTAGGCCTGTCTTGATTCGGGATAAGAGGAAAAAGTCACTTGGTGCCAAGTCGGGGCTGTAGGGTGGCTGCGGCAGTGTTGTCGCGTTGAACTTGACCAAAGCTTCGGCGGTGGCGCACGACGTGTGAGCGGTCGCGTTTTCGTGGTGGAGAATCCAGTCGCCCTTTGACAGTCTGGCCACGAGCAACAAACTCCTTGTGAATCACTCCTTTACCATCAAAAAACAATCAGCATGCACTTCACACACGACTTGTTCATGCGAGCTTTCTTGGGCTTCGGCCAGGAACCAGTGTGCCATTCTGAGCTTCGACGCTTCGACTCAGCATCGTAGTTGTAGACCCAGGTCTCATCACCAGTAACCACTCCAGAAGGTTCGGATCAACATTCAACCGTTGGAGCATTTCCATTTTCGTCTCTCCCACTTTTCGCCCGAGGTCAATGACACGCACTCACGCTGCAAGCGATGCGCACTCTCGAGGGTTGCAGAGCCTACTGCCGCAGCGTCATTTCGTTCCCTGAAACCCCCCACTACTTCCCCCACCTGGCGGAACCGGTCCGTGCGCGTTCCTCTATTCAGAAATGAAAATCTTAGAACTTCTGAATCACACCTTGTATATAAAAAAATCACCTCAAAGCTTCACCTGACTTAGATAAAACATGTTTCTGTTATTCGTAAACAACTTTCGCATTTATTGCAAACTATATTTGTTAAGGATATAAAATACGCACTGAATGATGTGCGGTTCTAATTATGTGTAAAGAAAACAGCCAAACACACAAAAAAAACCAAAGAGAAGTCGTCGATGCCTAGTTTCTGTCTTACAAATTCATTTATGTTACTTTCCCCACCAATGCTATCAATACTACCGGTAATCCTATTAATTACTACGTCATGTACCAAAACTACCGAATCGCAGTTTTGGTAGAGCGGAACTCTGTTCACTAGGAAGGTCTGTGTGTGTAATTTATTGTTTATGGTAATTATAAGTGTATAATATTTGTATTGTTCCCCGATCAATGTTTAATTGGCATTTGGAGTGACATCTTCCGCAATGATGGCAACTCATCTTCACAAACTGAGCAAATCCATTACGCGTCAATCCACCTCTGGCCCATAGGCGAGCAGTTACTTGCCTAGGCGTTGATCGATGGAGTTATCGGACGTCATCGTGCGGGATATTATGTCAAATTCCGTCCAGTTGGCGTGTCAGATCGTCTAAACCCCGCGCTGGTTTGAGGGTCCAATTCACGTATCATGTCTGTGACACTATCTCCCCTATTTCGCGATAATACAAAACGAGCTGCCTTTCTTTGTATTTTTTCGATGTTATCCGTCAGTCCCACCTGATGCGGACAGCAATACTCCAGAATAGGGCGGACAAGCGTGATAAAAGCAGTCTCTTTAGTAGACCTGTTGCACCCTCTAAGTGTTCTGCCAATGAATCGCGGTCTTTGGTTTGCTCTGCCCAGAACATTATCTATGTCATCGTTCCAATTTACGTTATTTGTAATTGTAATCCCTAAGTATTTATTAGAATTTACAGCCTTCAGATTTGTGTGACTTATCGTGTAATCGAACTTTAGCGGATTTCTTTTAGTACGCATGTGAATAACTTCAAACTTCTTCAATTGCCACTTTTCGCACCATACAGATATCTAAATCATTTTGCAATTCGTTTTAGTCATCTGATGACTTTACAAGACGGTAAATGACAGCATCATCTGCAAACAATCTAAGACTGCTACTCAGGTTGTCTCCTATGTCGTTAATATAAATCAATAGAGGGCCTATAACACTTCCTTGGGGAACGCCGGATATTACTTCTGTTTTACTCCATGACTTTGCGTGTGCTCCCTGACAGTGTGCTCCCTGCCGCCGTTAGATAAGCAGCTGCCAGCAGCAAGTCGTATACTCTTAGCTCACTTATTTGTTACATAGTTTAGTTCTTAATTTCTTTGCTTGTTTTTGCTAGTTGCATTGTTTAATTCATAAATTTCGGGCGTATTATAGTATTTGAGAGTTGTCGCATCGCGTTTTAGTACCTGTATAGTGTAAAATCGCGTAGTCTCCTTCCGCCGCCGAGCAGTGTGTCAGCAGTGCGGAAGTAGCAGCATTACTGAATTTAGTAGGCAATCTTGTATTTTAACAACCGTTTAAATTTTGTGTCGAATTGTTTGTGCTCTCTGTAGATTAGTCCAGACGTTCTTTGCACAACAGTTTGTAGCATGGATAGGGTCTCCAACTGCTGTGTTCGGATGCAGGCTGAGTTGGCATCTCTTCGCTCCCAGCTTCAGGCAGTGGTGGCTTCGCTCACACAGCTTGATCCTGTTGCCAATGGGCATCACTGTGGGGGTCCGGGTGGGGGTTTGTCGGGGACAGCTAGCTAGTCCCAAGCATACCCCGATCGGACTACAACTGTGGTTGCCCGGGATACTGCCCACATTGAGGCTGATCCCTCACCTGTGGTAGAGTGGGAGGTCGCCTCGAGGTGTGGCAGGGGGCGAAAGACATTCTGGAGGGCTGAACGGAAGGCCTCTCCAGTTTGTCTGACGAACCGGTTTCAGGCTCTGTCTCCGGCTGATACTGATCTTCGGCCGGACGTGGCTGCTTGTCCTGTTCCAGAGGTTGCCCCTCAGTCTGCGAGATCCGGGCGGTAGAGGGTGGGCTTACTGGTAGTTGGGAGCTCCAACGTCAGGCGCGTAATAGGGCCCCTTAGGGATATGGCAGCAACAGAGGGGAAGAAAACCAATGTGCACTCCGTGTGCATACCAGGGGGAGTCATTCCAGATGTGGAAAGGGTCCTTCCGGATGCCATGAAGGGTACAGGGTGCACCCATCTGCAGGTGGTCGCTCATGTCGGCACCAATGATGTGTGTCGCTTTGGATCGGAGGAAATCCTCTCTGGCTTCCGGCAGCTATCTGATTTGGTGAAAACTGCCAGTCTCGCTAGCGGGATGAAAGCAGAGCTCACAATCTGCAGCATCGTCGACAGGACTGACTGCGGACCTCTGGTACAGAGCCGAGTGGGGGGTCTGAATCAGAGGCTGAGACGGTTGTGCGACCATGTGGGCTGCAGATTCCTCAACTTGCGCCATAGGGTGGTGGGGTTTCGGGTTCCGCTGGATAGGTCAGCCTCTAAGGGTGCAGGGCAAAGTCAGGACATGCGGAGACCAAGCAGCAATCGGTATTGTAATTGTAAACTTATCTTAGAAGAAAGATTAAGAAAAGGCAAACCTACGTTTCTAGCATTTGTAGACTTAGAGAAAGCTTTTGACAACGTTAACTGGAATACTCTCTTTCAAATTCTGAAGGTGGCAGGGGTAACATACAGGGAGCGAAAGGCTATTTACAATTTGTACAGAGGCCAGATGGCAGTTATAAGAGTCGAGGGGCATGAAAGGGAAGCAGTGGTTGGGAAAGGAGTGAGACAGGGTTGTAGCCTCTCCCCGATGTTATTCAATCTGTATATTGAGCAAGCAGTAAAGGAAACAAAAGAAAAATTCGGAGTAGGTATTAAAATTCATGGAGAAGAAGTAAAAACTTTGTGGTTCGCCGATGACATTGTAATTCTGTCAGAGACAGCAATGGACTTGGAGAGCAGTTGAACGGAATGGAGAGTGTCTTGAAAGGAGGATATAAGATGAACATCAACAAAAGCAAAACGAGGATAATGGAATGTAGTCAAATTAAATCGGGTGATGCTGAGGGGATTAGATTAGGAAATGAAACACTTAAAGTAGTAAAGGAGTTTTGCTATTTAGGGAGTAAAATAACTGATGATGGTCGAAGTAGAGAGGATATAAAATGTAGACTGGCAATGGCAAGGAAATCGTTTCTGAAGAAGAGAAATTTGTTAACATCGAGTATAGATTTAAGTGTCAGGAAGTCATTTCTGAAAGTATTTGTATGGAGTGTAGCCATGTATGGAAGTGAAACATGACGATAACCAGTTTGGACAAGAAGAGAATAGAAGCTTTGGAAATGTGGTGCTACAGAAGAATGCTGAAGATAAGGTGGGTAGATCACGTAACTAATGAGGAGGTATTGAATAGGATTGGGGAGAAGAGAAGTTTGTGGCACAACTTGACTAGAAGAAGGGATCGGTTGGTAGGACATGTTTTGAGGCATCAAGGGATCACAAATTTAGCATTGGAGGGCAGCGTGGAGGGTAAAAATCGTAGAGGGAGACCAGGAGATGAATACACTAAGCAGATTCAGAAGGATGTAGGTTGCAGTAGGTACTGGGAGATGAAGCAGCTTGCACAGGATAGAGTAGCATGGAGAGCTGCATCAAACCAGTCTCAGGACTGAAGACCACAACAACAATTGTAAACTGTCGAAGCTGCATTGGTAAAGTACCGGAACTTCAAGCGCTGATAGGAAACATCGAAGCTGAAATCGTTATAGGTACAGAAAGCTGGTTGAAGCCAGAGATAAATCCTGCCGAAATTTTTACAAAGGTGCAGACGGTGTTTAGAAAGGATAGATTGCATGCAACCGGTGGTGGCGTGTTTGTCGCTGTTAATAGTAGTTTATCCTGTAGTGAAGTAGAAGTGGATAGTTCCTGTGAATTATTATGGGTGGAGGTTAAACTCAACAACCGAGCTAGGTTAATAACTGGCTCCTTTTACCGACCTCCGTCCGCAGCTCGTGGTCGTGCGGTAGCCTTCTTGCGTCCCGCGCCCGGGTTCCCGGGTTCGATTCCCGGTGGGGTCAGGGATTTTCTCTGCCTCGTGATGACTGGGTGTTGTGTGATGTCCTTAGGTTAGTTAGGTTTAAGTAGTTCTAAGTTCTAGGGGACTGATGACCATAGATGTTAAGTCCCATAGTGCTCAGAGCCATTTTTTTACCGACCTCCCGACTCAGCAGCATTAGTTGCAGAACAACTGAGAGAAAATTTGGAATACATTTCACATAAATTTTCACAGCATGTTATAATCTTAGGTGGAGATTTCAATTTATCAGATATAGGCTGGGACATTCGGATGTTTAGGACGTGTGGTAGGGACAGAGCATCGAATGACATTATCCTGAATGCACTATCCGAAAATTACCTCGAGCAATTAAACAGCGAACCGACTCGTGGAGATAACATCTTGTACCTCCTGATAATAAACAGACCCAAATTTTTGACTCTGTAAGTGCAGAACAGGGAATCAGTGATCATAAGGCCGTTGCAGCATCCCTGAATATGGAAGTTAATAGGAATATAAAAAAAGGGAGGAAGGTTTATCTGTTTAGCAAGAGTAATAGAAGGCAGATTTCAGACTACCTAACAGATCAAAACGAAAATTTCTGTTCCGACACTGACAATGTTGAGTGTTTATGGAAAAAGTTCAAGGCAATTGTAAAACGCGTTTTAGACAGGTACGTGCCGAGTAAAACTGTGAGGGACGGGAAATACCCACCGTGGTTCAACAACAAAGTTAGGAAACTACTGCGAAAGCAAAGAGAGCTTCACTCCAAGTTTAAACGCAGCCAAAACCTCTCAGACAAACAGAAGCTAACCGATGTCAAAGTTAGCGTAAGGAGGGCTATGCGTGAAGCGTTGAGTGAATTCGAAAGTAAAATTCTATGTACCGACTTGACAGAAAATCCTCGGAAGTTCTGGTCTTACGTTATATCAGTAAGTGGCTCGAAACAGCATATCCAGACACTCCGGGATGATGATGGCATTGAAACAGAGGATGACACGCGTAAAGCTGAAATACTAAACACCTTTTTCCAAAGCTGTTTCACAGAGGAAGACCGCACTGCAGTTCCTTCTCTAAATCCTCGCACAAACGAAAAAATGGCTGACATCGAAATAAGTGTCCAAGGAATAGAAAAGCAACTGGAATCACTCAACAGAGGAAAGTCCACTGGACCTGACTGGATACCAATTCGATTCTACACAGAGTACGCGAAAGAACTTGCCCCCCTTCTAACAGCCGTGTACCGCAAGTCTCTAGAGGAACGGATGGTTCCAAATGATTGGAAAAGAGTACAGGTAGTCCCAGTCTTCAAGAAGGGTCGTCGAGCAGATGCGCAAAACTATAGACCTATATCTCTGATGTCGATCTGTTGTAGAATTTTAGAACATGTTTTTTGCTCGAGTATCATGTCGTTTTTGGAAACCCAGAATCTACTATGTAGGAATCAGCATGGATTCCGGAAACAGCGATCGTGTGAGACCCAACTCGCTTTATTTGTTCATGAAACCCAGAAAATATTAGATACAGGCTCCCAGGTAGATGCTATTTTCCTTGACTTCCGGAAGACGTTCGATACAGTTCCGCACTGTCGCCTGATAAACAAAGTAAGAGCCTACGGAATATCTGACCAGCTGTGTGGCTGGATTGAAGAGTTTTTAGCAAACAGAACACAGCATGTTGTTACCAATGGAGAGACGTCTACAGACGTTAAAGTAGCCTCTGGCGTGCCACAGGGGAGTGTTATGGGACCATTGCTTTTCACAATATATGTAAATGACCTAGTAGATTATGTCGGAAGTTCCATGCGGCTTTTCGCGGATGATGCTGTAGTATACAGCGAAGTTGCAGCATTAGGAAATTGTAGCGAAATGCATGAAGATCTGCAGCGGATAGGCACTTGGTGCAAGGAGTGGCAACTGACCCTTATCATCGACAAATGTAATGTATTGAGAATACACACTAAGAAGGATCCTTTATTGTATGATTATATGATAGCGGAACAAACACTGGTAGCAGTTACTTCTGTAAAACATCTGGGAGTATGCGTGCGGAACGATTTGAAGTGGAATGATCATATAAAATTAATTGTTGGTGATGTGGTTACCAGGTTGAGATTCATCGGGAGAGTCCTTAGAAAATGTAGTCCATCAACAAAGGAGGTTGCTTACAAAACACTCGCTCGACCTATACTTGAATATTGCTCATTAGTGTGGGATCGGTACCAGATCGCGTTGACGGAGGATATAGAGAAGATCCAAAGAAGAGCGGCGCGTTTCGTCACCGGGTTATTTGGTAGCCGTGATAGCGTTACGGAGATGCTTAACAAACTCAAGTGGCGGATTCTGCAAGAGAGGCGCTCTGCATCGCGGTGTAGCTTGCTCACCAGGTTTCGAGAGGGTGCGTTTCTGGATGAGGTATCGAATATATTGCTTCCCCCTACTTATACCTCCCGAGGAGATCACGAATGTAAAATTAGAGAGATTAGAGCGCGCACGGAGGCTTTCAGACAGTCGTTCTTCCCGCGAACCATACGCGCCTGGAACAGGAAAGGGAGGTAATGACAGTGGCACGTAAAGTGCCCTCCGCCACACACCGTTTGGTGGCTTGCGGAGTTTAAATGTAGATGTAGATGTAGAAATCTAAAAATATGGAATGAATTTGACATCTCCTGTCGAAAGCATCTATTGCTTGATGAGTATGAAGATCTAGTTGTGTTTCACAAGAACGATATTTTCTGAAACCGTGCTGACTGTGTGTCAATAAATCGTTTTCTTCGAGGTACTTCGTAATGTTCGAATACAGTATATGTACCAAAACCCTACTGCAAATCTACGTATGTGATATAGGCCTGTAATTCAGCGCATTACTCCTACTTTCCTTTTTGGGTATTGGTGTGACTTGAGCAATTTTTCAGTTTTTAGGTACGGATCTTTCTGTGAGTGAGTGGTTGTATATAGTTGCTAAATATGGAGCTATTTTATCAGCGTACTCTGAGAGGAACCTGACTGGTATACAATCTAGACCAGAGGCCTTGCCTTTATTAAGTGATTTAAGCTGCTTCGTTACTCCGAGGATATGTACTTCTATGTTTCTCATCTTGGCAGTTGTTCTTGATTGGAACTCAGGAATATTTGCTTCGTCTTCTTTGGTGAAGGAGTATCGGAAAATCGTGTTTAATAACTCTGTTTTAGTGGCACTGTCATCAGTGACTTCACCGTTGTTATCGCGCAGTGAAGGTTTTGATTGCGTCTTGCCACTGGTGTGCTTTATGTATGACCAGAATCTCTTTGGGTTTTCTGCCAGATTTCGAGACAGAATTTCGTTCTGAAAATGATTAAAAGCATCTCGCATTGAAATACAGGCCATATTTCGAACTTGTGTAAAACTTTGCCGATCTTGAGGATTTTGCGTTCTTTAAAATTTGGCATGCTTTTTTCGTTGCTTTTGCAACAACGATCTGACCCGTTTTGTGTACCATGGGGGATCAGTACCATCACTTACTAATTTAAATGGTATATCTCTCTCAATCGATGTCGATATTATCTCTTTGAAAACATTCCACAACTTTTCTACACTTAAATGATCAGATCGGAGGGAGTGAAGACTGTCTCTTAAAAAGGCGTTAAGAGCATTTTTATCGGATTTTTTGAATAGATATATTTTGCGTTTCTTTTTGATGGTTGTAGGTGTTAGGCTGAATGCAATTTTACTCCAGTCAATGAGATTCCAGGCAGAAGAAGTGTCCGGAGGCGCCCTGGACAGTGGTGGGATACCAACCACCCCGACTGTAGCCCGCTGTACGGCCCGACAACCAAGAGTGATGGTTTGAGGGGCCATTTCTTCTCGCAGCTGGACCCCTTCGGTTGTCATCCGCTGCTCCCTTACAGCACAGCGGCACGTCGATGATACCCCACTGTTTTGTTGCCCTTCATGGCAAACCACCCTGTGCTTACATTTCAGCAAGATAATGGCCGACTGCTCGCAGCGAGAGTTCCTACTGCTTGTCTTCATGCTTGCTAAACACTACCATGTACAGCAAGATCGCCGAATCTCTCCCCAACTGAGAACGTTTGGAGGAACATCAGGCCAGGGCTCTTTCAACCATCCGGGAATTTTTACGATCTGATGTGTCAATTGGACATAATTTGGCATGATATCCCTCAACAGGACCTCTAATAACTTTATGAATCTTCTTGCATAAGAGACAGAGGGGGACCAGCACGTTTTGACTTGCTCAATTTGTGAAACTCTCTATCTGTAATAAATCACCTAATTTTTCTGAAATTATAATCATTTGTTTGCCTCTGTATGTACAATTACGAGGTGTATTCAAGTTCTAAGGGCTCCGATTTTTTTTTCTAATTAACTACTAACCCGAAATCGATGAAACTGGCGTTACTTCTCGACGTAATCGCCCTGCAGACGTACACATTTTTCACAACGCTGACACCATGATTCCATGGCAGCGGCGAAGGCTTCTTTAGGAGTCTGTTTTGACCACTGGAAAATCGCTGAGGCAATAGTAGCACGGCTGGTGAATGTGCGGCCACGGAGAGTGTCTTTCATTGTTGGAAAAAGCCAAAAGTCACTAGGAGCCAGGTCAGGTGAGTAGGGAGCATGAGGAATCACTTCAAAGTTGTTATCACGAAGAAACAGTTGCTTAACGTTAGCTCGATGTGCGGGTGCGTTGTCTTGGTGAAACAGCACATGCGCAGCCCTTCCCGGACGTTTCTGTGGCAGTGCAGGAAGGAATTTGTTCTTCAAAACATTTTCGTAGGATGCACCTGTTACCGTAGTGCCCTTTGGAACACAATGGGTAAGGATTACGCCCTCACTGTCCCAGAACATGGACACCATTTTTTCAGCACTGGCGGTTACCCTAAATTTTTTTGGTGGCGGTGAATCTGTGTGCTTCCATTGAGCTGACTTGCGCTTTGTTTCTGGATTGAAAAATGGCATCCACGTCTCATCCATTGTCACAACCGACGAAAAGAAAGTCCCATTCATGCTGTCGTTGCGCGTCAACATTGCTTGGCAACATGCCACACGGGCAGCCATGTGGTCGTCCGTTAGCATTCGTGACACCCACCAGGATGACACTTTTCGCATTTTCAGGTCGTCATCCAGGATTGTGTACACAGAACCCACAGAAATGCCAACTCTGGAGGCGATCTGTTCAACAGTCATTCGGCGATCCCCCAAAACAATTCTCTCCACTTTCTCGATCATGTCGTCAGACCAGCTTGTGCGAGCCCGAGGTTGTTTCAGTTTGTTGTCACACGATGTTCTGTCTTCATTAAACTGTCGCACCCACGAACGCACTTCCGACACATCCATAACTTCATCACCACATGTCTCCTTCAACTATCAATGCATTTCAATTGGTGTCACACCACGCAAATTCAGAAAACGAATGATTGCACGCTGTTCAAGTAAGGAAAACGTCGCCATTTTAAGTATTTAAAACAGATCTCATTCTCGCCACTGGCGGTAAAATTCCATCTGCCGTACGGTGCTGCCATCTCTGGGACGTATTGACAATGAACGCGGCCTCATTTTAAAACAATGCGCATGTTTCTATCTCTTTCCAGTCCGGAGAAAAAAAATCAGAGGCCTTAGAACTTGAATGCACCTCGTATATCAACGGATTTTCGTCATTTTGGGATAATTCCTTCGTTATGCATCGTCTTTTTTGTCATAGAGTGTATTTTTACGACTAATGTTCTTACGCCGTGGTAATGACTGTGAGTGTTACGCTAAATTGTCTGCGTTGATACATAAGTTAAGTTGCTGTGTGGTCATGGGCATGTAAAAACACAATACCTCCTTTCTGCCACTCTGCCACGCCTCTACGTCGAACCAATTTACTGCGCTGATTTGAAGCAATCATTCGGCACACACATACACAGTATTTTACTGTCATTACGTTCTCGACGGCATGACTAGCCGGTAACATTTCTACATCATTTACAGCTCTCCAATTCGATCAGTGTGCTCTTGTAAGGGAGTCATTAAAGTGCAGCTACTCGTGACGGTCCAGTGTGAACTGTCATATTATCGTGCGGTAGCGAAACTTGGCAGATACGCTAATGCGTTAACGCGAAACTGATTTACACTGGAAAAAAATTAGTTCCGATTGTGGCAAAGAGATGCAAATCTGGCACTGTATAGAATCTTGTCGATGTCACCGGTGCTCTTATTGAGTAAACTTTGAAATAGGAAGTTAATAATAATATCAACATTATGTCTTTCTCACTTGTTTCACTTTTTCTCCCAGATCGCATCGTAATCCATTAAATATGGAAGCATATACACTCCTGGAAATTGAAATAAGAACACCGTGATTTCATTGTCCCAGGAAGGGGAAACTTTATTGACACATTCCTGGGGTCAGATACATCACATGATCACACTGACAGAACCACAGGCACATAGACACAGGCAACAGAGCATGCACAATGTCGGCACTAGTACAGTGTATATCCACCTTTCGCAGCAATGCAGGCTGCTATTCTCCCATGGAGACGATCGTAGAGATGCTGGATGTAGTCCTGTGGAACGGCTTGCCATGCCATTTCCACCTGGCGCCTCAGTTGGACCAGCGTTCGTGCTGGACGTGCAGACCGCGTGAGACGACGCTTCATCCAGTCCCAAACATGCTCAATGGGGGACAGATCCGGAGATCTTGCTGGCCAGGGTAGTTGACTTACACCTTCTAGAGCACGTTGGGTGGCACGGGATACATGCGGACGTGCATTGTCCTGTTGGAACAGCAAGTTCCCTTGCCGGTCTAGGAATGGTAGAACGATGGGTTCGATGACGGTTTGGATGTACCGTGCACTATTCAGTGTCCCCTCGACGATCACCAGTGGTGTACGGCCAGTGTAGGAGATCGCTCCCCACACCATGATGCCGGGTGTTGGCCCTGTGTGCCTCGGTCGTATGCAGTCCTGATTGTGGCGCTCACCTGCACGGCGCCAAACACGCATACGACCATCATTGGCACCAAGGCAGAAGCGACTCTCATCGCTGAAGACGACACGTCTCCATTCGTCCCTCCATTCACGCCTGTCGCGACACCACTGGAGGCGGGCTGCACGATGTTGGGGCGTGAGCGGAAGACGGCCTAACGGTGTGTGGGACCGTAGCCCAGCTCATGGAGACGGTTGCGAATGGTCCTCGCCGATACCCCAGGAGCAACAGTGTCCCTAATTTGCTGGGAAGTGGCGGTGCGGTCCCCTACGGCACTGCGTAGGATCCTACGGTCTTGGCGTGCATCCGTGCGTCGCTGCGGTCCGGTCCCAGGTCGACGGGCACGTGCACCTTCCGCCGACCACTGGCGACAACATCGATGTACTGTGGAGACCTCACGCCCCACGTGTTGAGCAATTCGGCGGTACGTCCACCCGGCCTCCCGCATGCCCACTATACGCCCTCGCTCAAAGTCCGTCAACTGCACATACGGTTCACGTCCACGCTGTCGCGGCATGCTACCAGTGTTAAAGACTGCGATGGAGCTCCGTATGCCACGGCAAACTGGCTGACACTGACGGCGGCGGTGCACAAATGCTGCGCTGCTAGCGCCATTCGACGGCGAACACCGCGGTTCCTGGTGTGTCCGCTGTGCCGTGCGTGTGATCATTGCTTGTACAGCCCTCTCGCAGTGTCCGGAGCAAGTATGGTGGGTCTGACACACCGGTGTCAATGTGTTCTTTTTTCCATTTCCAGGAGTGTATACACTATGTGAACAAAAGTGTCCGGACACCCCAAAAACATGCGTTTTTCATATTAGGTGTATTGTGCTCCCAGGTACTCCATATCAGCGACCTCAGTAGTCATTAGATATCGTGAGTCAGCAGAGTATGGCGCTCCGCGGAACTCAAGGACTTCGAACGTGGTCAGGTGATCAGGTGTCACTTGTGTCATACGCTATACACGAGAGTTCCACACACCTTAACATCCCTAGGTCCACTGTTTCAGATGTGATAGTGAAGTAGAAATGTGAAGGTATACTTACAGCACAAAATCGTACAGGGCGACATCGTCTGTTGACAGAGACCACCTACAATTGAAAAGGGTCGTAATGTGTAATAGGCAGACATCTGTCCAGACCATCACACAGGAATTCCAAACTGCATCTGGATCCACTGCAACTACTGTGATACTTTGGCGGGAGATGAGAAAACTTGGATTTCATCGTCGAGCGGCTGCTCATAAGCTACACATCATGCCGGTAAATGCCAAACGACGCCTCGTTTCGTGTAAGGAGCGTATACATTGTGCGATTGAACAGTGGAGAAACGTTGTGTGGTATGACGGTACACAGTGTGGTGATCCGATGGCAGAGTGTGGGTATGGCGAATACCCGGTGAACATCATCTGCCAGCGTGTGTAGTGCCAACAATAAAATTCGGAGGCGGTGGTGTTATGGTATGGTCGTGTTTTTTATGGAGGGTGCTTGCAACCCATGTTGTTTTGCGTGGCACTAACACAGCACAGGCCTACATCGATAAGCACCTTCTCGCTTCCCACTGTTGAAGAGCAGTTCGGGGATGGCGATTGCATCTTTCAACACGATCGAGCACCCGTTCATAATGCACGGCCTGTGGCGCGTGGTTACACGACAATAACATGCCTGTAATGGACTGGCCTGCACAGAGTCCTGACCTAAATCCTATAGAACACCTTTGGTATGTTTTGGAACGCCGACTTCGTGCCAGGCCTCACCGACCGACATCGATACCTATCCTCAGTCCAGCACTCCGTGAAGAATTGGCTGCCATTCCCCAAGAAACCTTCCAGCTCCTGATTGAACGCATCCCTGCGAGAGTGGAAGCTGTCATCAAGGATAAAGGTGGCCCAACACCATACTGAATTCCAGCATTACCGATGGAGGGCGCCACGAACTTGTAAGTCATTTTTAGCCAGGTCTTCGGATTCTTTTGATCACATAGTGTGTATATCTCCCTTGTATTCAAAGCGCCAGATTTGCACCTGGTGGCCAAAATTGGAATTACAGCCTACACTGGACCTCTGTGACTAGCTGGACTTCAATTATAATCACCCGGTACGTCCACATACCTATTTCACAAGCTATCATACGATGCATGGCGCAGAGTACTTCGTACGACTGCTGATCAGTCCCTTCTCTCTTCCACTCGCAAATGCAGCGAGGGACGAGCGACACTGTTTATGACACTGTAATTTCTTTTATCTTCTCTTCACGGTCATTACGCGATATGTACGTTAGGGGCAGTTGAATCGTTCTGAGGTACCTACAAAAGCCGGTTCTCTGAATTATCTCAATAACGAATAGAAACGTCTTCTTACCTGTCAACATTCGCATGTTGATGGAATCTACCAATTACAAATCTTGCAGCACGCTTCAGAACTGCTTTGGTTTCTTCCGTTTAATCTAACCTCGTGGGGGTCCCAAACACTCGAGCAATACTCGATAATGTATACGCGATCTGCTTTATAAATGAGCTACAATTTTTTCAGCTTGTCCCAGTTAACGGTAGTCGACCTTTCACAAACCTACTACCGTCCATACGGGCTCATTCCATGTCATATCGCTTTGTAAGATTACGCCCGGAGACGAGATCGGTTTGACTGTGGCAGGCAGCACACCACTAATACTGTATTCGAATATTCTAGGGTTGTCTTTCCTACTCATCTGAGTTAACTTAATTTTTCGACATTTAGAGCAAGCTGTCAATCGTCATACCTAATACAAATTCTGTCTACGTCTTCCTATATTCTTCTACAGTCAGATAATCACGGCACTTTCTCGTACACAACAGCGTCATTAGCTCACTCGTGCTCTTACACTCCGTCAGATCATTCTACATAGAGAACAAGAACGTCCCTGTTAAACAGCGCTGGGGCACATCTGAAGATTCCTTCACCTCTGACGAACACTCGTCGTCCAGAACAACGTTCTATGTTCTTTACTTAAGGAGTCTTCGAGGCGCACAGATACGAGTATCAGGGAACGCATTCTGTATGCTCGGACCTTCGTTAACGGTCTGCAGTGGGGCATACTTTCCCTTAAGCTAATTTAGAAAATAGTTACGAAAGCCCGTTTCCCGTGACCTTCTGTGTTGGACGAGTGTGCGAATTAATCAAGCCTGTTATTTCTTAGGCGAGCGTATCTCTTGTATCCAGTAAGGAGGACAGCACATGAATGGTACAGTCTTCTATTATTTAGTTCTGTAAATGAATTTTTCACTGCTACATAAGGTTTCGAAGCCTGTGGGTATTCGCTATGAAGATCACGTAAACAGTTCTACGGAAGAAGCTGTACCGAAATCAAAATTGGTTTTCAAAATGTTTTATTATTAGACCTACAACTTTGCTTCCGTCGTTTTGCAATAGACGGCAGTAGCGGCACGTGGGGTTCGGGTGGCTGGTCATAGGTGTAATACAATAAGCTTAGGCATCTGTAAACATTATGCCATAAAAATATTAGTTGATTTGTATAAGGTTATTTTCGATTAAGTACGTCAACTTACGTACCCATTTCTCACTATTTGCGGGAAGTTTTAATTTTCTGCCTTAACATGAATAAATCTGCGGCTGTGGCTCTTAAAATACTGGGTAAGACCAATGGTGAGGGAATTCTTAGTGGAAGAACATGCCGAGAATGTTTTCAACTCCTTAAGAACGATGATTTTGATGTCGAAGACCGGCATGGCGGTGGAAGACAGAACGTTTTCGTAGCTACTGAAACAGAAAAAAACAGTCACAGGATATCATTATCGAAAGCTTTTGATGCGTTCGTGCCCAGCACTGAAACACAAACGGCCACAATACAGCGATAGACATTAAAGGTAATTTTGCAGCAGGTCAGTGCTCGACCCCCCGTCGCAAAACCCGTCAAAATATACACGGAAACGTTGAAATGAGAAGTCCTATCCCTCCCGCCGTATTCTCCATACGTTGCTCTCTCTCTGACTACCACCTTTTTCGATCAGTGGAATATAGTCTGGCTGACCAGCACCTCCGATCATACGAACAAGTGCAAAATGGAACTGATTCATGGATCCCCACAAAAGACGCCCAGTTCTTTCGCCATGGGATTCGTACGCTATCCGAAAGATGGGAGAATGTAGTGGCCAGCGATAGGCAGTATTAGGAATCACAATTATTTTGTAAGTTTCCACAATAAAACCCCAAACTTCGCTAAAAAACGGCGGAAGCAAAGTTGTAGACCTAGTAATACCTTTACTCATTCGTTACCACAAGTTAAACAAAGATTCCTCGTAACCCAGTATTTAAAATGAAAACTAGCTTGTAAACGTAACCACAGATATTAATTGTTGCTCGAAGCAGCAGTTAACTTTGTTCATACACGTATGTCCTCTTTCAGTAATTTTGTTTATAATAAACCATGGTACAAACCAACTTCTCTTTTAAATCAGTTATATTTTTCTCTTATCACAGTAAACGAACATAACAAAAAGAGAGCCGAAGCTGAGCAGTCAAAGAACTGGAAGGCAGACAGTGAAACGATGCGTTACTTATACGTGCGGAGTGGTCCAGAAGAATGTAGACACTCTTTGACACTCAGTATTAATGAAACACCCATATGATATACCGTTACAATTCTTGCATGAGGGAAGATTATTATTCAAAGTGACCCCCATTAGCCGCCAATCAGTGTCGATGCCGCCGATCTGTTGACCGAACTACGGCCTGTTGACCGAACTACGGCTGTCTGCGTTGCCGGTGTGATAGCTGCACAAGACGCGTCGATTGCTACTCGTAGCTCGTTCAGTATAGCTGGCTTTTGTTGATAAACTGCATTTTTCAAGGCCCTCATTAGGTGGAAGTCAAGAGGTGTAAGGTCTGGAGACCGTGGTGGGTGCTCAACAGCTCCTCTTCGACTCATTCATTGTCCAGATAGATTTTCATCCACGTGAGCTGTGAAATCTCTGTGGTAATGAGGCGGATCGCCATTTTTGTAGGTAAAAATCTTTCATTTCCAAACACTTGTCGGATGGCAGGTAAAACGACGTTTGCAGCATATGAAGATACACCTCACCAGTTACGGTACCTTCAAAGAATGGGCCAACGAAACCACGCGAGATAGACCATACCACACGTCAACGCCGGGCGAGGTAGCTGCGCGGTCTAGGGCGTCTTGCCACGGTTCGTGCGGGTCCCACCGTCGGAGGTTCGTGTGTGTGTGTGTGTGTGTGTGTGTGTGTGTGTGTGTGTGTGTGTGTGTGTGTGTGTGTGTGTGTGTGTGTTGCACTTAGCGTGGGTTAGTTCAAGACAGATTAAGTAGAGTGTAAGCCTAGGGACCGATGACCTCAGAAGTTTGGTCCGATAGGAACTTACAACAAATTTCCAAATATTTTCCGCACGTTACACGGTGGAGTAACATGTTTGTCCCGTAAACGTAGGGATTTCAGAACCCCTGTACGCGCCATTGTGGTGGTTTACAGTACCGTTGAGTTTGAAATGCGCCTCGCCAGACCAGATAACCATCCTTGCAAACCGTTCATCCTAGCGAAGCGTGCCTTTAAACCACTCGCAGCACTCCATCTGTCGATCCAGGTGGTCCTCGTTCATAGCGTGCAGTGATCTCAGAATGTACACTTTCCGCTTTGCAGCCTTCAGAATTCGTCGTACGCTTGGTCGGCTCGGCTTACTCCGCTTTCACGTGCACCCAGCTTCACAGGTTTCTGAGGGGACCTAGTAAAATGTTGCAGCAGAGCAGCGCTGGAAGCTGGACTTGTCGAGGTTTTTGGTCGACCAGACCTTTCCTTACGCCATTGATGAACAGTACCATCAGCTTTAAATTTTTACCGAATACGAAAAATAATTGTACGTGTTGGTGGTTGAGTTCCGTACAGGTTACGCCCTTGCCGTTGTACTTCCTTCACGTCTTCCTACTTCCAGCACCACTACGACCCTGCCCTGCTCAAAAGGCAGTCTTACTTCATTCATTGCTGCACTGTCATCTACTGGGAAAGGGGTGCCAAGGTCTGTTGAGAAAACAATGGACTGCCACAGCAAAAAATTGCAACGATATGTCATTTTGTTCCAAAGATATTAAGTATGAGAGAATCCTACTTTTTTCTTGATCCTCTGTATATAATGAAAAACAATACACGACAGATACCTTCATATTGCTTACAATACATTATTGTTAATTCTTTTGATCTTTTAGATCTCAGTATTACTTAAATATACATTTTGAAATTTTTTTTCCGTATGTGTGCTGATAGCTAAGATTCTTAGCAACGCAACTTCAATCGAAATAAAAAAGTGGTTACATCGGCAATATTGGGAAAATTCGTTGATCCTGTTAATGTATCGTATCGAGAAACGATGTTAGCCGTACGTAGGTATACTGATGCCGTCTCTTCGCGTCACTCAGCTGTCGGGGACGTAACCGCCGACCCTGAAGCTTGCTCGTAAATTGCAGTGAATGAGTCGTCTGCAGCTGAGACGAGTTTCGGAATGGGCGACGTTAAGTGGTGACACGCAGAGCGGCATAGCCAGGGAATTGCTGGAGGGGCAATGAAACGAGTCCCATAGGCCCTCACTCGGAGACAGTGATAGGGCAGGCGGCGAGTTCATTTGGGACTGCGCTGTGGCGCCCCGGGAGTCTTCCGTCCATTTCACGAGAGCCAGGCTGTCACTGACAATATCTCTGATTCAGAGGGCGCAGCGTGATTCTCCCTCATTGCAGACTGTTACAGCCAGCAGTAGCTCTCCCACCCGCCTGCCGCAGGAGGGCCGCTGACTAGTGGGGAGGTGAACAAGTATTAAGGGCTCTCCATCCTGCCGTCTGGCAGTATTCCTCGAGAGAACGGCGTCACGGCCATGCAATCTCGAGATCATCACTTGTAACTGTATTGCTTCCCATTCCAGCTGAAATAATACACTGTGTGATCAAAAGTATCCGGACACCTGGCTGAAAATGACTTACAAGTTCGTGGCGCCCTCCATCGGCAATGCTGGAATTCAATAAGGTGTTGGCCCACTTGATGACAGCTCTCGCAGGCATACGTTCAGTAAGGTGCTGGAAGGTTTCTAGGGAATGGCAGCCCTTTCTTCACAGAGTGCTGAACTGAGGACAGGTATCGATATCGGTCGGTGAGACCTGGCACGAAGTCGGCGTTCCAAACCACTCCAAATGTGCTCCATAGCATTCAGGTCATGACTCTGTGCAGGCCAGTCCATTACACTGATATTATCGTCATGTAACCACTCCGCCACAGGCCGTGCATTATGAACAGGTGCTCGATCGTGTTGAAAGATGCAATCGCCATCCCCGAATTGCTCTTCAACAGTGGGAAGCAAGAGGGTGCTTAAAGTGATAGTGCCACGCAAAACAACAACGGGCGCAGGCCCCCTCCATGAAAAACACGACCACACCATAACACCACCGCCTCCGAATTTTACTGATGGCACTAAACGCGCTGGCAGATGATTTCAGCAGGCATTCGCCATACCCACACCCTGCCATCGGATCTCCATATTGTGTACCGTGATTCGTCACTCCACACAACGTTTTTCTACTGTTCAATCGTCCGAAGTTTACGCTCCTTACACCAAGCGAGGCATCGTTTGGCATTTACCGGCGTGATGTGTAGCTTGTGAGCAGCCGCTCGGCCATTAAATCGAAGTTCTCTCACCTCCCGCCTAACTGTCATAGTATGCCATAGTACTTGCAGTGGTTCCTGATGCAGTTTGCAATTCCTGTGTGATGGTCTGGATAGATGTCTGCCTACATATCTAGATGTAGATGTAGATTACACATTACGACCCTCTTCAATTGTCGACGGTCTCTGTCAGTCAACAAGACGAGGTCGCCCTGTACGCTTTTGTGCTGTACGTTTCCGTTTCCATTTCCACTCCACTATCACATCGGAAACAATGACCTAGGGATGTTTAGGAGTGTGGAAATCTCGCGTGCAGACGTATGACACAAGTTACACCCAATAATCTGACCACGTTCGAAGTCCATGAGTACCGTGGAGCACCCCATTCTGCTCTCTCACGATGTCTAATGACTATTGAAGTCGCTGATATGGAGTACCTGGCAGCAGGTGGCAGCACAATGCACCTAATATGAAAAACGTATTTTTTGGGGGTGTCTGGTTACTTCTGATCACATAGTGTGTTTTTTATAATTTGAATTCGTTGCTTCCATATGAACTATTTATTGAGTCAACCATTTTAATCAAAAATTAGTAATAGACGAGCAATCAAAAAGAGGAAATAAAATACACTGTGGCATCACTGTAGTCCCGATTTGAAACGCCTCCAAATGACTTATTTCTGTCCAAAATCGTGGTTTGTAAATACTGCATTGGACACCCATTATTATTAATTTTATCATTTTCCCCAAACATGAATTGTAACTCTGCGAAAGTCAAAGGAAGGATGTGATTGACCTAGTATCAGTGAACTCTCTATTATCTTTGATTGACCATAAAAAGCTACTACCGACTACTGTGCTCTCCCTTCGGTATTTTGAGCCAAGCTTGTATGCATCTGCTTTGATTCACTAGTGTAATTTCATTAGTTGAATAATAATTAATTCAGATAATACCTTGTTTTATTTCAAGGAGTATGGCGCTGTATTCTATTGATAAGTGTTAACAAGAATCTCTTTGTAGCTCATCAGTATTTGGTAACATTACATTGACTAGAATATTCGGTCAGACGCCAACAGTCACAGATCGAATCTTCTTATAGTACATATATTGCTCTAAAAGTGAATTTACTTTTTATAAAGCAGACAACAATGATATCTTTTCTAACTTAACGTTCATATAGCCCGGAAATTTAAATTTCCCGTGCGTAGTCACTTATTGACGTGATGCTAACGATGTATTTTACGCCCGGGCAGGTATAGCTCGATAAGATTATGCATAGTTTTCATTCTGACTTTCAATCAAACTAATCATTTGAGGAATGATTTCAAATTTTAGCAGTTCTGTGTCCCACTGAAGCCAAATTAGGTACTCTGACCTTACGTAACTGGACTGCTAATTATAACATTTCTGCCCTCCAGAATCTTAAACTCGAATTCAAACGTTACTTAAAGAAAAGGTTGTTTCCCCCATTCTTCTACTTACGGAAACGTTATAGGTTCTCGATGTGGTAATCACTGGTAATTGTCTGACGCTACAGATCCGTAAGAACTTCATGATATAATGAGGGGAAATCATCACCAGTCATATTGAGACTATGTCACGAAAGTTAAAGTCCGTACTGAGGTTGTGTCAATGAAGTTAAAGTTTTCCACCGTAAGGGGAATGGCAGAACTTGTAAGTTGGCCACCAGATCTCAGAACTTCACAAATAGAAAAAAAGGTAAACGAACCCCCGTCAAAATAGTAACTAATTAGTCATGATAATCGACGAAGACACTATCAAATAGTGTAGTCATAGTCTTTCGTTTCGGTAGTCATTGGAAGTTGTTCGAGCCCCGCCATGCCAGAGGGAAATCTAAATGGCACGGCTCTGAGGTGGGCTCAGTATAGAAATGCATTTACCGTAATAACTGAATTATAACGGTTATGCTTACCCTGGATCAGGGTCGACACGGACAGAACGTGTACTTCGTCTCTTTCTTGTTCCTCCTAGGACCAGCCTTTAGCTTTTCTGCGGCGATTTCAGTACAATGCTCGTAATTCATAAACCACAAAGATCGATATACTCTCATTTTTAAGACGTACATAAAAGAATTGCTATCTGCTTTGCAACTCTCTCCTCACAGCGAGACATACAAATTAGGAAAACGTATTTTTTTAGGGGGTCGCCAACCACGGTCGGTTGTAAGACAATAGTTTGGTTCTGAGATTCAAATCATATTAGAGTTTAATAAATCATTAATTTACTCCATTATCTCGACCCACACCACATTAAAACAAAAGAGAATAATTTTCCAATGAAATTAGCATAAAGTCTCGCATTGTTGGCCAACGGCCTTGCCACAGTGGTAACACCGGTTCCCGTCAGATCACCGAAGTTAAGCGCTGTCGGCCTGGGTTAGCACTTGGATGGGTGACCATCCGGTCTGCCGAGCGCTGTTGGCAAGCAGGGTGCACTCAGCCCTTGTGTGGCAAACAGCAGTTAGCAGTACACCCTGAGGAAGGCGCCTTGCAACAGTCGCCGAAACGTCTGAATTTTATAGATGACAACGTGGCCTCAAACCCACAAGAATTTTATTGACTGTGACAACGGCCGCGGAGCTCTGCGTATACATTTGAGGAGCTACTTGATACAGAAGTAGCGGCTCCGCTATCTGCATCCGGTGACGCCTGTGGGCTGAGGATGACACGGCGGCCGGTCGGTACCGTAGGCACTTCAAGGCCTGTTCGGACAGAGATGAGTCGTAATGTTGACTGAGAAATTGCTCCAGACCACGAAGTCACATAAGATACTATTATTTAAATGTTCTGGCACTTGATTTAATGTCATTCGACTTTCAGCTAAAATAGTGAAACACAGAGCTCTCTAGAACTTCAGTTTCATCATGAATGTCCGGCTAACATTGTGTGGAGGTATCTTGCCTACGTAGAAGACTGCTCAGGGAACGCTGCGAGCTTTGCTAATCTGTGCAGCTCGCAAATGCAAAGTAAACGAGTTCAAGCCCCACGAAAAAGTACAATTAATAAGACAGCACATGTTACGTAGCAAATCTCGCAAACTGTTAGCTACTCAGTAAGTGAATATAGCTAATGCAAAATGCGTCATTTACTGAAAGCTCAGCGCATGTGTGCCCCAATGGCGCCAGGACTAGTAGTCTCTTTCCTTCCCGTGACAAGAGTGCAAGAGCTCCAAACATCTTCCCCACGACAAGTGCTAAAAATTATCCTCCTCCTATACCTCCTCAGACTTTTTATAAGAACTCTACGTTGAGGTGAGGACACCCAATCATTGCCACCGTGACCAGCGAATATTTAGTTTTATGTATGTGAATACTGGGGAACCTTTACATTCTTCGCTTACAGAACGCGTCTTAACATGCAAGAGATTGGTTTCGGCTGCTAGCCATGTTCTTGTCATTGGTCGGACCCTTAACACCTAAGCATGATGACAGCAAGGACTCAGCTGAAGGGATAACTAAATCTGGAGGGAAAGGCCGGGGGCTATTCTTATAGTTGCGTGCAGGGAGGTGAATTTATCACTCACAGTTACACGCTAGACATTTGCAATAGCTTAGCAGCAGGCTTTACGAAGAGAAACCCTCATTTGCTGCCAAAGCGTGGAGCAGGGGCTTGTTGCAACCGCTTGCGCTAACTGCAGTGCCCTTGGGATCCACGTTCCAGGATAAACACCTGAGTTCTCTCGTTTCTCAACAATATGCCGGCCGCGGTGGTCTCGCGGTTCTAGGCGCGCAGTCCGGGACCGTGCGACTGCTACGGTCGCAGGTTCGAATCCTGCCTCGGGCATGGATGTGTGTGATGTCTTTAGGTTAGTTAGGTTTAAGTAGTTCTAAGTTCTAGGGGACTGATGACCACAGCAGTTGAGTCCCATAGTGCTCAGAGCCATTTTCTCAACAATATAATTTGAATCCTTATTCGTGAGTCTAAAAGCCTTGTACTCTCCTGAAAAATATCCAAGAAATGAGCAGAAAAATAATCAAATATTCTTCAGCGATATGTGATGGTCACGTCTCATGACACTCGTATGATTTCTAAAAATCACGTTATATGTACTGATGCAGTTTGCGTCAGGGGAGGATAATGTATTGTACATGTTGAAATGGTCATAGTTAATGTCTGAATGCCTCGTGGTCGTAGTTAAGGTTCGAGTGCTCCAACACGGCAGCAATCACCCGCTCACTGGTGACTAGTATCTATCGCGTTGTAAAGACAACTCCCTAAGATTCAGACGTAGAAAACGTCCACACAGCCAGGATGTCGCAACAAGTAAACGCCAGGTGTTAATTACGAGGGTGGTAACCAGAGGCGGAGAATTTGAATGATGGGCGTATGACATCAGGGCCGACCTAGGACTAGAGCGATGTCAAAGTGCAGTGTGTGAGATCTTCGCTGCTGCTACACTGTTTAAAATGACCTTCAGAAAAACCGAGTTGCAGAGGCCTCTTCATTTCGAATCAATTTCATTTAAGTATTTATCTAAGTGATAAAACTTATCATTACGGTAATACGCAACTTAACAAAATTTTGTAATACCTACCCCTGATTACTGTCAATAATAGCTCATGTTCAAGCGAAATGTTTTTGAAGAAATACTTTGTCACTATATATTAGACGAAATAATTTCATTGTAGCGCTTCAGTTAGTTAACTAAATTTGTAAAATGTTACTATTTTGATGTAATTCTCAAGAGTAAGCCACATCCACTGTAGTGGCACCAAGAAATTATGTTAATTATTCTTATCAGTGAAGTGAAAATTTGAATAAAAGCTTATTAATGAATCGCTTCTTTGTAGTTATCGTGTCTACTGATATGATTTGCGATTCAGTCGAGCACATAATCAAAATAAAATATAAAAATTGTTCGGAATTCATAAGTTCCTTATTTCTTTCTTTCTTGTGTGCATCGCTGCCTTACTATTAAGGTTAGTACAGAGCCCGCAGTATTACCCAATGAATCGTGTCGGTATTCAGTGTTCCTGTAGCCAGGTTCTGAAATTAATGAGGTCCACTAATCAACAGTATTCCCCAATATACACGTCTCCGTATCTCGTGGTAAGTTAAACGACAAATCGTGCAACGCAGGCCATCTGACTTCGTTCAATGTGCAGTTGTTATATTTGAGTTGAAAAGTTTCATGGAAACATTTATAGTTAAATAATGACGTGTGCACATTATAGCACAAACGCGAAGACATCATTGAAAAATAGCACACACATTCAGAGAAATTAGGTATTAAAGTTGCCCATCTATAGTTAAATTTTGTTACATTTTAGATCAATAAACGACTATACGGTGATGTCGTCATCACGATCTTCAGCCTTTAATCGTGTCATATTGAAACCTTTTTGTTTATCAACGCAGTTTACTAGCTCCGTATTTTCGTCAGGGAATGTTAGCATGTAGAGGCGATTCATCTTTCACGTGAAAGTTCTCGTTGCGAGATCTAATAGCTGAACTAGTTTTGCTGTACCTATATTTTTGTTTCCTGTATCTACAGGATTTTAGAATTCAAGGTGTTCCTTTATGTTTGAGAACGATATTTCTTCATTTTCTATGTTTGTACTTCTCTCAGCTCTCCGATGCTATGGCAAACTTGATAAGGATCGTATTTTATTTAATAATATTTTCTTACCTAGCATCCTTTCATTCCAAATATTTTGTGTTGCGACGGTAACTGAGATTGTCAATGAAGATAATTAGACATTTACAAAAGGGTAACACATTAATAGGTTTATTTGCACTATGCACACTTAATAAAAGAGATGGACACGAATTTGCATTGCATGAAGTCATTTTGTGCTGCCGGGATAGATGCAATGAGAATAATTCCTTGATACTGTCAGATAGTCCTGAATGCTGGAAGTTAGTAGAGCTTAGTAGCGGCGTACCACGTCGATGTATTTTTCTCACTTCAGTATTCCGTACTAATGTTGATAAGTCCGTAGATCACTAAGTATAGGCGAAGCGCTGTGTGTGGATGCTTAGAAAGCCCCGCCGGCCAATCAGAGTCGTAGACAGTGAGGTCATGTGAACGTCGCGTCCTCCGGGGACAAGTACGCACGGAGCACACCCACTGGAGACAGCAGGCGATGGAAGAGTGAGCTCGACCAGCTGCGTACTGCTGGGAGATTCAAATGTGCATGAGTGATTGTGGTGAAAGGAATGAAATGGAAGGGAAAGGAGGAGGGAAAGAGGCAGGAAGGAAAGGCGACTTGCAACCGCCAAAGGAAATTGCAGCAGTGAAACGACGAGAGTTGGAAATTTGTGCCGCACGGGGACTCGAAACAGGACGCTCCGCTTTTCTAGGACGTTTACCTTAACCACCTTGGCCGTCCGGACACACTTTCCATTGCTTCCATATTCCCAGCTTTCCACTCGGCGCACCGCAACGACGCCCGTCCATTAACCCCCTACTCATAGATTTATGATTCGTGTAGGAGTCTGGACGTTGGTCGTGCCAACCATTACCCCCTCCGCGCAGATTTTTGGTTCTCGTATGAATTCGGAAGTTGGTTGTGCATCCGCACTGCACCTTTCTCAGCGACCAGCTGTCACGCCAATGAAATTATATACGAGGGCTGTCCAGAAAGTAAGTTACGATCGGTCGCGAAATGGAAACGACTATGAAAATCCGATAAAGATTTGCAAAGATGTGTTGGGCAATATCTCTAGTATGACTCTAGGTAGAATTATGTCGCTCTTTTCATTCCTGAGCTCTGAGTGAGCGCGTAAAGATGTTATAGAAAATGGTGTCTCCCGCCAAGTACGAGGGCTTGGTGAGAATTTTCCCCTGAAGCTATGCAACCAACATTACATAACTGTTGTCCTGTTTCTTCTTCAAGACACTTCTCAGCCTCATTCTGCAGGGGCAATGAAGATGTTCCTGCATCGTTTCAATTGGAAATGTTTGGTTACCCACAATACAGCCCGTAATTGTCTCCCACTGAGTTTCATCTCTGCTCAAACGAACCGCTGGCTATGAAGACAACATTTTGGCACAGACAACGAGCTTTAGGCCAGCGTAGAGAATTGGCGGAAAGCACTGGCGGCTGCCTTCTATGATGAGGGTATTGGAAAGTTGGTACAACGCTATGACGAATGTCTGAGTCAGAACGGTGACTACGTAGAGAAGTAGCTGAAAGGTGTAGCTAACTGTTACAAGTGAAACATTTATGATTTTCACTGTGATTTTCATTTCGCGATCAATCGTAACTTACTTTCTGGACAGCCCTCGTATATGAGTGGTGTGTGTCCTGTCTAACATGTTCAGCAAAACCGACACCATTCATACATATAAAAGATTTAAATGTGTCGTCTTGTGCGTAGCTGCTGGTGCCACGCCAGGTGTGGTCGACAAATATGCTGCTGATACCGCATTCCTGTCCTCTCCTCCCCCCCTCCCCCCCTCCCCCCCCCCCCCCGCCACCCGTTTATCCGTTTCCAATCAAACTGCGCACCGTCGTCACATAGTGGCATAGTGACGGTGCAGACGACGACGAGGGGAATGGTTGTGCCATGATACTGTTGATAGTTTTGGTTGTGGGACCATTGCAGGCGGTGCCAAGCAACCCACGTCCCGACATTCGTCTTGGGAACCAGTGGGAAAACTTGCCGAGATACAGGAAGTAGGACGTCCAACCAGTTTCGAAGATCGGTTCAACGGCGGAGGACACACAACGCCGTAGAAGTGATCCGGGCTCGATGTCCACGACAGCCTCCTTTGCGACCAGCGACGGGCGCATCGGCTGCGGAGGCGACGGCGGCTGCATAAGCAGGTAGGGATTGGCCTCCATTGGGGAGTCGTCAGAAGACAGAAGGTCCGTGGCAGGATCGCTATAATCGGGGAAACGAAGTTGATTTTGGTGCCCTTGATGGCCGCCTGATGCACCGCCAGTGATGTAGTGAACACGGCCAGACGCCCGAGTGCTGGATTTCCAGTTGTGAGGTTTGTTGTGGATACGACAGATACGTTTGTGCTTAGTGCGGAATTCCGTTGCGTCGGCAACAAAGAGGGAAGCACGAAAGAGATGCAGCAGCTACGTGCATCCCGGCTTTGACGAAGTCATTCAATTTGTTTACAAAGTCCTCGTAGGACAGAGTTTTTTTTCATGGGGTGAGGTTTGGGGCTCTGAGAGGGGGAGTAACCGAAAAATACCCACACCAACCCACGAAAATAATAACGATTCACTCGATATGTTCTATTGTGCGAAATTTTACTATAACGGCAAACAGTACACTGTCTATTCCTGTCGTTTTGCATCAAACGAGCGGAAGGGAAGAGCCGGTACTGGAACGCTTCTCTGCTTTAGTCGTTGTTGTTTGTTGGCCTTGTGATATGTCAATCAATCTTCCAATCGTCATGAGAAAAAAGATGATTTGTTGGCGCTGAAACGGAATAAGTGGAGCGAGCGATTACTTTCCAGAAGCTGCCACTACATACACAAATTAAAGACATGTAAAATACGTTCCACTCAAATTATGGAAAGTTGAACACATTTCCAACGACTGCCACAATTAAGCACTACACTTGTCGTCAATGGATGGCCAGTGTGTTGGTAGTTGAGGTGGCCAATAAAGACACAACTGCCAAAAGGCAACACATTAATGTGATTATTTACGAAACATACACTTAATGACTGAGATAGAGATAACTTGGATTTGCGATAGGTCTTTTTATGGTTCAAATGGCTCTGAGCACTATGGGACTCAACAGCTATGGTCATCAGTCCCCTAGAACTTAGAACTACGTAAACCTAACTAACCTAAGGACATCACACAACACCCAGTCATCACGAGGCAGAGAAAATACCTGACCCCGCCGGGAATCGAACCCGGGAACCCGGGCGCGGGAAGCGGAAAGCGAGAACGCTACCGCACGACCACGAACTGCGGACGGTCCTTTTGTGGTGCTGAGCTATATACAATATTAGTAAAGTTCGTTATAGTAATAAATGGTCTTTAATGCTGATACAGTCCGTCAAGTCACTGGTAAAAAATGGTTCAAATGGCTCTGAGCACTATGGGACTCAACATCTGAGGTCATCACACCCCTATAACTTAGAACTACTTAAACCTAACCAAGCTAAGGACATCACACACATCCATGCCCGAGACAGGATTCGAACCTGTTACCGTAGCGGTCGCGCGGTTCCCGACTGAAGCGCCTAGAACCGCTCGGCCACCCCGGCCGGCCACTGGTAACTAATAATACTTAAAAGGGAAACTCCCCATCGCACCCCGTCAGATTTAGTGGTAATATGGCTCAGAGCCCTTCAAAAACTGTGCACGGGTAAAGTATTAAAACAGGAAGAAAGCGTACTGAGCCGTGAAAAAAAAGAAGCAAAATAGAAAGTGTGAACGGTCTAAGGACAAGAAGTGCAATACAGAGCAACCGATAACAGCAACGGCTTTGTGGTTTCAATCGGCCTTTGGCTGTGGTGAGTCGCGCATGCCTTTTTTGCGTCTCGCCTGTTGCGCAGCTTGTGAGAGAGCGTGCGTTTGTTTACTTCTACGTATCGGCTTGTCTCAGAGTTCGACTTAATTGACGGTTCTGGCGTTTTCTTACCGACACGCCACAATTAAATTAATTTTAAATGATAGTTAATTGAAACCCTCAGCTGCCGACAGGTGCTGTTGATATATCTCGATGGGGAAAATGCGTGCCCCGACCGGGACTCGAACCCGAGATCTCCTGCTTACATGGCAGACGCTCTGTCCATCTGAGCCACCGAGGACAAGATGAATAGCGCGACTTCAGGGACTTATCCCTTGCACGCTTCCCGTGAGACCCACATTCCCAACTGTCCACAATCTATATTCCGTACGTAATGTATCTAATACACTGCTGGCCACTGTAAATGCAGCACCCTGAAGGAAGCATCCGAATCAAGTGAAATTTACACCATGGGTTTGCAGCGATGAGATAAGCAACTGATTAGAATTTCAGCGCAGACGCACATCACGCGCGCCTGTGGCGCCACCTCATATCGCCATTTGAGGCTTGGCGATTTCGACGAGTGTACGTTCGGCACGTGTGTTTACCTTGTGGTTATTTCACAAGACGATCAGTTATGCCTCGTAGACAACAGCGAACATCGTTTGATCAAGTATCCGAGTTCGACAGAGGAAGGATAGTGGCTTACCGAGATTGTGGATTATCATACAGAGAAATCGCTAGTCGTGTTGGACGAAACCAAACAACTGTAATGCGGATATGTGACCGTTGGATGCAGGAGGGTACGACGGACCGACGTGGTCGATCGCATTCACCTCGGTGCACCACTGCACGTGCTGATAGGCAAATTGTGCGCATGGCAGTGACGGATCGCTCAGTGACATCCCGAATCATAGCACAGCACATTGCGTCTGTAACGCATCATCCAGTGTCTGCGCGTACCATTCGACGCCGTTTACAGCAGAGTGGTCTATCAGCAAGACGTCCATTGCTTCGTCTACCATTGACGCCGAACCAGAGACGTCTCCGTCGCCAATGGTGTGATGACAGACGGATGTGGGCGGCAGAATGGAATGACGTTGTCTTTACTTACGAGGCACGCTTCTGTCTGCAGCACCACGATGGTCGGATTCGAGTGAGGAGACACCGTAGAGAGAGGATGCTGGACAGCTGCATTATGCACCGCCATACTGGTCTTGCACCGGGTATTATGGTATGGGGCGGTATTGGATATTACTCTCGCACGCCTCTAGTACGCATTGCCGGTACTTTAAATAGCCGGCGCTACATATCCGAGGTGCTGGAGCCAGTTGTCCTTCCTTACCTTCAGGGCTCGGCCACAGCCATATTTCAACAGGATAATGCGCGACCACACGTGGCACGCATTGTCCAAAGGTTCTTCGTCAATAACCAGATTGAAGTGCTTCCCTGGCCGGCTAGCTCTCCGGATCTTCCGCCGATAGAAAACATGGGGTCCATGGTTGCTCAACGAGTGACCCAGATTACATCCCCAGCTGCCACACCAGATGATCTTTGGCAACGTGTGGAAGCTGCTTGGGCTGCTGTACCCCAGGAACACATCCAACGTCTCTTTGACTCAATGCCGAGACGTGTGGCAGCGGTGATCTCCAACAATGGCGGCTACTCTGGCTACTGATTCTGGCAGGAACCACATGTCACAGACGTGTGTAAACGTAATCATTTGATACTTGGTCAACATGTTATCTACAAAATAAATTTTGTTGTGCTACCTCTTGTCTTTCTTGGTGTTGCATTTACGGTGGCCAGCAGTGTAGATATTTGCCCATCCACTCATTACTCGCGCACACTAAGGTGACGATTCCCGTAAGAGTCCGGGCACAGACGAAAGTCAATGGCTGGGTAACCATTTAACTATATATATATATATATATATATATATATATATATATATATATATATATATATATATATATATATATATATATATGAAGATAGTAACTGTTCTCGAAAGAACAGATACCATTGATGACCGTGCAGCTTCTCTAGAATAAAAGATAATTCAACTGTCCTCATCGAGGTATACTCAGTCGCAAAAGTATTCGGACAGCACGTAACGGCGCATAATTTTGCAGTTTGCCGCATGAACAAATACAGAAATTGCACTTTGTAATGTATTTGGGACTCTGGGTACGATGTCGCAAACGTGAAACACGCGTCAAATACGAAGAATTGTTGTTGGACATGTGTCTGTTACGTAATATTTCCTGAAAACGGCATGGGAAGGTGCAACAAAAGTATTCGGACAAAGGAGGACAACGTGAGAGAATAATTCATCCCGAGACGCACATAGGGTGAAGCGACTGCAGTGTGTCAGACATTTCCGCGAGACGATAGCGATGAATAGTAAACACGTATCGCGAGCCTGTGCAGGTCGACGATGGGACGTAGATGGAAGTGTTCTACGTTAGAGCAAAGGCAGCTTGTCGTTTATCATCAAGCGAAGGGGAAAACCTGCAGGAAAATTGCCGCAATAGTGAACATGAAGAAAAGTACAGTTCACGACATTATTAAACGGTTCGAGAAAGAAGACCGACTGGAATTCCGTTGCAGTACAGGACGACCACGGACATTTTCACAGAGAGATGAACGTGTGATTGTGCGAAAGGTACAACAGAATCCGAAAATATCTGCCACACGAATTGCAAGTGAGGTGGAGGGAGACCTTGGTATAAAAGTTCGTCTCGAAACCGGGCGGAGAGTACGACGACGATCGCAGTACCATGGTCGAGTGGCACAGCGAAAGCCATTCATAAATGCTGTGAACCAGAAGAAACGTATGCAGTTTGCGAGGGAATACGCCGAATACGATCAGGCTTGGTGGAATCGGGTGATATTTTGCGACTAATGTAAATTTACATTATGGCAAAGCGACGGAACGTGTGGCGAAAGACCAATTAAGAGCTGAATCCCAGGAACCTCACACCAACAGTAAAGTTTGGAGGTGGGAGCATCATGGTGTATGGATGCATGTCCGCCAATGGTGTGGGTGGTTTAGTGTTCATTGATGATACTATGAACAAGGAAGCGTATTTGAATATACTGCGAGGACATTCGAAGCAGAGTGCACGACATCTAGGTATTGCGAACAACTTTCATTTTTATCAGGATAATGATCCCAGGCATACCGCGCATATTGTACAAATGTGGTTGCTCTTCAGTTGCCCGAAAGTATTGCATCCGACTCCCCAATCACCAGACCTTAACCTAATCGAACATTTGTGGGATAAATTTTAACGGACCCTCCGCGCGGACATCTATACGAAGGAGACCTTGAAAGAGAAACTGCGCCAAGAATGGGCAAATATAGGCCCAGATTTCACTAAAAAACTCGTGGAAAGTATGCCTAGTAGATTGGAGGAGGTATTGAAAATGAAAGGTGGACCCACAAGGTATTGACATTTTCGTCGTACAACTTATGAACATTTATTGGACAGTGTCCGAATACTTCTGTAGCAGCAGGGTGTGCAGGATGTTTCATTTTTGTTGTTACTTTTTCTGTTATTTATGTTTTGGAAACGAAATAATACAATAATTCTTTTGTAATTAATGTTGTTACGCATATATATTGCTAATAAATATGTTTGGGTTTCATAGTCAGTGCTTCTCAAGTACTCATTGTGAAACTTCCCACAGTCCGAATACTTTTGCGACTGAGTGTATATCTACAACACATGTCGGCAGCTGAGGGTTTAATTAATTATCATTTATTCTAGAGAAGCTGCAGGCTCATCAGTGGTATCTGTTCTTTCGAGAATAGTTACTATCTTCATATGTAAATGACCTTTCCATTAGATCACGAACTACCGAAGGCGTATGAAGTTAAACGTTTTATACGGGACGAAATGCGTCTGCCGCCACAAGAAGTTCTCTGAATACATTTTTCCGTCCTTAGTACTGCTGTGTACAAAAGGCTGGCGAATGACGAGCTGTGCGTCGACGTTGTGCGGCCAAGCTAACGATATCAAGTTTCGATACTCTGACGGACACATAGGAACAGTAGTGGCTGATCACGCTGGTTTTGGCCTCCGAACGTTGCGGGTTTTCGAACTCGCGTTGGAAGTACCGTCGGACGCTGTGGTCGCTTTTAAACTTCACGGCAACTTCGTCAGTCACGTGTCTGAAACGTGGAAGGCGTTCGAAACGTATCGTGTCCTCAGTGGTGTCCGTCAGATAAAAATTGAACTATGGGAACACGTGCCTTCCTGCTAGGTTATTGCCGGTTGCAGGCCTCTCGTCATATACGAAGGCCAGCGCGCACCTGTTCAGATTGTGGCCAGGAAGACCATGTCCGTTCTGAATGCCTCAGACGCAGACTGGTTCAGACGCCGATCGGAAACGTCGCTATTCCTACGGCGCCCACTGTGTTACCTCTGTCTTTCGCATTTGCGGCGGTGCCGCCTGCTACGGCCTCTCGACGATGCGATGGACGTTTCGCCTGGCTCTCTTACACCCCTGCCATAGGCAGTACAACTGAACGACAACCGTCAGCAGCAACAAGCTGTCTGTTCCGACCCCATGGTTGTTGATCACGGAAATGTACCTACCTCTGCCTTTCTGCCATGTGGCCACATGTCTGACGATAGCCGCCCGCCATCCGACATGGACCAGCATGTTAGGAAGGAACGGTCGCCGAGGGAACGGAAGAGACAACAACGTACCCCTTGTGATGAATGCGTCCATCGGATGTGTGCTATCGATGGTGCGCTGTCCTGTGACGCCCTGACACCTGACGACGCGATCCCGCCTGACGACGCGATCCCTGCCTCCATCTCAAGTCAGCGTCCACCTCCGGACAACGACTGTCCACAGCCCGCGTCTGATGCGGTTGCCCCCCCGCCCCCTTCTGGGTCTGATTCTACCTGTGACGCTCCCCTGACATCGTTTCACAGAATCGGCCCAGTTACACGTCTGTCTCCTGGGTGGACAACGTCGATGCTGAGGATGGACATTGTGGAGGTGACTCCTTGGTCAGCTCCCTCCCCATGACAGTCGTGTGCCCTTCCGTGGGGGCCTAACAGCTAGTTCTCTGTGCTCCCCCCGTGTTTGAATCGCCTGTCCTCCTGGCGACAGATTTTCAGACTTATCGCATGGCATGGGCAATGTCAGCACAACTCGCTTACGTCACAAACTGGCTTTACTCCATGACATGCTGTATGCCAACGGACGTTGTCATTGCTCTCCTTCAGGAGGTACATGTTGCAACTTTCTGTGCTCCCCATGGTTTTACAGCACACGTCTCCCATACTTCCCCTACTGGTAGTGGGGTGGCGATCCTCTTATGTGACGGTATCCTCGCTGATGAAGTTGCCTATCTCCCTGATGCCAGAGGTATGGCTGTAACGTTTTATGGCGTCAGGATCGTCAATGTCTATGCGCCATCTGGTTCCGGTCACCTCCGTGAACGTTCCACCACCTTCTCAGAGACAGCCACGCCTGTCTTCCTGGGTCGGCAGGATGCACTGATAATGGGTGGCGATTTCAACTGCACCCCGGCACCCAAAGACCAACTACCACATCACTGCCACTAGCGATAATTTTCCAGCACCTCAGTGACCTACTAGAATCTTGGGAGCATCTTTATGGTGGTCGTATGGAGTACGCATTTCGATAGCCATTCTCCCAGCCGACTCGATCGTGTTTACGTCTCCCGCAATATTGTCAGTGGGGTTCAGGCTGCTGAAGTCTGGCCCACTACCTTCTGTGACCATGACGCATATATCTACGCCATTAGTCTCTACCGCCAAAGGGTGTGGCGCGGCTGTGGACCATGGAAACTGAACACGATCCACCCTACTTCATCCGACTGTCGGCAGCTCATCGAAACCACGTGGGCAGCTTGTCGTCGACGCCGTGAAGCCTATCAGTCTGTCTTATAATGATGGGTGCTCTGTGCAAAGCCTGCTTTCCGCAAGGCCTTGGTTGGTTACGGAAGGGATGTCGCGGAGTGGCGGCGACGGACTCGGGAATTTTATTTCACCATTCTCCGTGAATTTACTATGATGCTGTATTCGCAAGAGCGCCAGGCGATGGCGAATCGTGCCAAGGCACAGCTCACGTCCATCTCTCGCCGCCACCTTGAAGGAATTATGGTCAGGGAGCGCACACACGACTGGTTAGTGAAAGAGCGACCATCTACCTACCATGTCATAGGGAACGTTGCCACCGTCTGAGTAATTTGATTAATGTTCTTAAGACATGATGGGCAGCGTTTTGATACCCAACGGTATATCGTGTCTGTTCTCCACGCACTTCGTGTTACGCTGTACTCTGGACAACGTCACCAACCTGAAAACATTATGGCGGTCTCCAGACTCTCCTATGGCTCGGCTCCCGTGGATGCGACGATAGATATGATTGCTAATGTAACGGAGGACGAAGTCCACGACGACACCCAGGCGGGTTCTACGAACATGTCACCTGGCCCTGACGGTCTCCCGCTGGAGTTTTATTGGACATTTGGTCCCCTTCTTGCTCCATTGTGGACGGAAATTTGTCAGGAACTTATGTCACCTTTCGTGCCGATTCCAGATGGTTTCATCGATGGTTTCCTCATTCCCATCCACAAGCCTCGGGGTACCTTGCCTATATGCTATTACCGCCCCTTGACATTACTCAACAGCGATACAAAGATCTTTACCCGGCTCTTGGCTGCACGGCTTAAATAGACAACTCGGTACGTGGTTTCCCCTGATCAAACTTCTTTGGGATGTACCAGTAACATCCGCACTGTCCTCTGCCGCTATCAGGACATAATCGCTCTTCCACACACACGACGTATGCCTGGACTTGATGGAGCTCTTGACTTCAGCCAGGCGTTCGATCGCGTCGATCACGACTTCCTGGAAGGGGTACGCCACAAAATGGACCACCCTGCTACTGCAGTCGATGACGTAATGCGTCTCCTTCTTGGAGCTACGCCTCATGTACTCTACAATGATCGTCTTACTCCTCCCATCTCGATCCATCGATCACGTCAAGGCTGCCCGCTCTCTGCATTGTTGTATGCATTCTCCTGGAACCGTTGCTATGCGGCCTCCGTCAACGCTTCTCTGGCCTGTCTCTCGATGACCATGTATTCAGCTGCACTGCATATGCAGACGATCTCGTCATCGTTCTTCGTAGCGGCGCTGAGGTCAGGTAGTCACTGGCATGGGTTACCACCTACGGCGAAGCTTCTGGTAGCTGCCTTAACGTCCTCAAATCGATTGCCATGGCTATAGGTGAGGGGCTTCCTGCGGACAGTGCTGCACCTTTGCTTGTAGCAGATACTCTCCGATGCTTAGCACTCGATTTCGCAAGTGATCTGCGGCGGACAACTACCCTGAACTGCCGACGTCTACGTTACAACTACGAGCTGGGCTCTTAGATCACCGTTTACGAGCACTCAATCTTCTGCAAGGCATACAATACGTACATCTATATTTGGCGTCCGTATCCCCCGTATCCCACACTTCCTATTCCGCCATCCATGGCCAGCCGCATGCTAGCGGCATTGGGGTCTGTCTGCTATTCAAGATAAGGTACGAAACCCTCACCCTCCCGCGGTGCAGGGGCGGTTTAGGTCTGTATCATGTGCCTGACAGAGCGGTAGTCCTTTTCATTGGCTCTCACATGACGTTGTGACGCCGTAGTCCCACGTGCCTTACCAGCCTATTGCTCTAGGCCGTTGCACCATACTCTCTCGCAGCACCTTTCCAACTTTCGGAAGTCCCGCCGCCCATCTTTTACTTCCGCTACTTTTTCCTTGAACTGAGCTACGTCCGTACTGCGATACTGCAGGCACAATTGACATCCACAAAGGCGATCTATGGTTTCCTTCAGCAGCACAGGTCACCGACTGTGGTTGAGGGGAAGCTTCCCCACGTCGGCTGGCGTGACCTTTGGCGATCGGCGTGCGCTTCTTGTCTTGACACTGATGTCCAGTTTGCATGGCACCTTACTGTCAATAGGAAGCAAGTATGCCAGTCACGCCTTCCGCCTTCACAGGATTCACTTCGCAGACACCCGTTGTGTGTCGACTGTGATGTTATAGACACAGAGGAGCACCGTCTGGTATGCAGATCGGCGAGAGGTGTCTGGTTCTTGGCGCGACAGATGTCGTCCCTAATTCCCCGTACGAATCGTCATCAGGTACCTACTCAACTGCTCCTCTTTCCGGACGCGGGATACTACCCGCAAGCACAGGCAAACTCTGCGAGGTGGATTTGTGGACACGCAGCACACTACTTATTTGCTGATGGCGGGAAGTGTATCCTTTACTTTTGGCAGTTCCTTAATGAACGCCACTGTGCAATTGCCCGCAATACAAAATACAGACAATTTTTTCCAATTCCTTCTGCAGTGTCTTCCTTAACCCACACCAGAGCTGCGGTGTTCCTGTCATGAAGAGTTGATCCCCGCTTCTTGCACTCTTACAACCGATATATTCACTGGTAATCGGAGTGTTCTTCTTAGTCTAACGTCTTGCTTCGCCCTCCTCTTCGCGTGACGCCGATTTCCTGATATTCTCGGTGACATTAATGACAAAAATAAAAAAAATAAAAATAAAAAGAACGTAAAGAAAAATACATAAATAAACGATGATCATTGCTCCTCTACTCCACGTTCCCTATGCTTTCCTTGGTTCATGGAGGGTGGAAACGGACGGGACTTCGTGGCCAGGCCTCGGGTTGAGACCCCTGCCCACTTTGCCCCCCCCCCCCCCCCCACCTCCCTTTGGGGAAAAAAAATTGTGACTGTGTTCAACTGCCATACGGGTGAGCCTTGTTCAAACCTCCCTCGTGCTATTTTTGTTTTTTCCCTGAGTTGAGATTTGTGTGTGTGTGTGTGTGTCGTGGCGTAAAGTCCGTTTGCAACAACGAGGTGTAAGGAAGGGACATCTAATGACAGTTGATTCTGCGCAACTACTCTGTTAGGAGCCGAAAGGAAATGGCTTTCGAATGGGAACCGCAAACGTTTGATGACTAGGCGACAAGTCAACCGAATCCTCCAACGGAAAACACGTCTGCTGTGTCGTATACGGCATTTGTGATAGTACGCGTGTCATATGATAGGAACCTCTTACCGACGCGTGTAATTTGTATGCCTGATAAGTGAGTTAGATATGCCTCCTTGCGCTATTTGGGTGTTCGTATGAATGTGATCACTCTCAAGTAAATGATGAAAACATAATAGTTTGTCACATCAGCTGTAACAAATGATCGCAACAGTTTCACAATCTCTGTACTCTGTCAAAACATACGTTTTTAACGTTTTTGAGTTTGCGTTCCGTTTTGAGAGTTTTGATTCTTGAATTCCTTTGTTGTAGCAAAGTTCACACCCTCTTATTTGTTGCATTCATTTCTGTGGGACGTCTATGTGGTATCTCGTCTCCTATCACCATTAATCTTCTTTACTTGAGACGGTAACGTATTCTTACTACATCACTCATATTCTATAACCATCGTATAGTATGACAAGTGCCAAGACTACAGAAAGAGAGCAAGCATTTCAGTGAGCGGATGGACAGTTAGTTCATAATATTGCGAACAAAGAAAAAGATAAAGGGCGCGAGGGAGATTTGAACATGGCTCGCCCGCATGGCAGTCCAACACCGTGACCACTTTTTTTTCCGATACTGTTCGTTGCGTTTGGAATGGGCGGACGTCTCCTGGCAGCCGCTCAGAGGCTTAGGCCAATCACCCTCTGACCGAACACGCTGAGCTACTGTGCCGGCACAATGCACTGTTTCTATTTTGCCTTTTTTTTTACAGTTCTGTACACATTCTTCCAGTTTTCAGGACATCTATGTTCAGGTTTTGACGGACTGACCCATCCTACCACTAAATCTGAGGGGGTGTGATGGAGAGTTTCCCATGTTAGTAGCGTCGTGCTACGTAGATGTACACACATCAGCCCGGTTCCCAAAACTCCTGAAGATAGACGTTGACTGTAGATACTGTATCACAGACACAGTCCCTTTGACTGTTCAGAGATGTCACTAAACCCGCCCAAAGATGTGAACAGCCATGCATGAGCAGCGCCTATTAGACGGAGGGGGTCCGACAGCAGATCAGTTCCAGTCATCCCACCAGGAAAGAAGTACACAGCTCATGTCATCTGCAATTGAACCATGTCTAGACGGTCAATACCGCGGTTCGATCACGTCCGCATTGTTATTTTGTGGCAGGAAGGTCTCTCAACAAGGGTCCAGGCGCCCTGGAGTGAACCAAAGCGATGTTGTTCTAACATGGAGGAGATACAAAGAGGTGACATGCCTCACTCAGGCCGACCAAGGGCTACTACTGCTGTGGTTGACCGCTATCTACGGATTATGGCTTGAAAGAACCCTGGCAGCAACTCCACCATGTTGAATAATGCTTTTCGTGCAGCCACAGGAAATCGTGTTAAGACTCAAACTGTGCGTAATAGGCTGCATGATGCGAAATTTCACTCCCGACGTCCATCTTCGCAACCACGACACCATGCAGCGCGGTACAGATGGGCCCAACAATATGCCGAATGGACCGCTCAGGATTGTCGCCACGTTCTCTTTACCGATGGCTGTCGAATATGCCTTCAACCAGACAATCGTCGGAGACGTGTTTGGAGGCAACCCAGTCAGGTTGAATGCCGTAGACACATCGTCCAGCGAGAGCAACAAGGTGGAGGTTCATTGCCATTTTGGGATGGCATTATGTGGAGACGACGTACGCCGCTGGTGGTCATGGAAGGCGCCTTAACGGTTGTACAATATGTGAATGACATCCTCCGCCCGATAGTGCAACCCAATCGGCAGCATATTGCCGAGACATTCGCCTTCATGGACAACAATTGGCGCCCCCATAGTGGACATCTTGTGAATGATTTCCTTCAGGATAACGACGTCGCTCGACTAGAGTGGCCAGTATGTTCTCCAGACATGAACCCTATCGAACATGCTTGGGATGGATCTAAAAGGGCTGTTTATGGACGACGTGACCCACCAACCACTCTGAGGGATCTACTCCGTATCGCCTTTGAGGAGTGGGACAATCTGGACCAACAGTGCCTTGATGAACTTGTGGATAGTATGCCACGACGAATACAGGCATGCATCAACGCAAGAGGACGTGCTACTGGGTACTAGAGGTACCGCTGTGTACAGCAATCTGGACCATCACCTCTGAAGATCTCGCTGTATGGTTGTTACAACATGCACTGTGTGGTTTTCATGAGCAACAAAAAGGGCGGAAATGATGTATATGTTGACCTCTATTCCAATTTTCTGTACAGGTTCCAGAACTCTTGGAACCGAGGTGATGCAAAACTTTTTTTGATGTGTGTACTTTCCTCACTCCCAGTCGTTGGTACTAATGTCGATATGTCTGTAGATACTCTGAATCGGGGCGAAGCTCTGAGTGCTGCTGTTTAAAAACATGTGCGGGCCAATGAGAGTCGCAGGCAGTGAGGTGCTGTGATTTTAGCGTCCTCTGGTGGCGTGTATGAGTGGCGTCTTCCCCCCTCCCCTCCCCACCTCCCCCTCCCCACCTCCCCACAACGGAGACAGCGAGCGACGGACGAGGCCCACGAAAAAGACAGTCCGTGGCACGTACGTCACAGCACGTGACACTGCAGGTCCTACAAATGCCAGCAGCAGTCTCCGATGGGGAGCGGGTAGTTATTTCAGATAAGTTTATAATTCTTGACTGCGTGTTTAAATGCATGCAAGTTCTCGACAGCACACGACAAAGTTAAGACTTTTACGGCATACCTTTTCAATTAAATACTGATTTCGTGTGGGCTCTGGACGGAAGCGAGCGTTCACGAATTGTGGCGGACAAGCCGACTAATGTGACGTCACAAGTTCTTTGCAGGACACGTACTTCTCGTTGGCCCCGACTACCGAAGGGCGAGCTCACTCGGCGTCGTGCTGGTGGGAGACTCAAATGCACCACTGTCGTCGGTGTAGCTACGAGCGGCGCACCCGGTGTGGTTGACGAAGATACAGTCAATACGGCATTTCGTATTTTTCCGTCGACTCCTTTTTCTTTGAAAATCAGTTCCTAATTTTTATGGTAAACATGAAAACTAGTTTTGTAGTGAGCTGAGATTTTTAAATTTGTCCTTAGAATTACTTAGCATTATTATATAGTGAGCCACACTGTATTGCCTCCTATTCTCTGAGGCCAGTCATGGGGATTTGCATTTTTTCACAATCACAGCGTGCTTGAACTGGTTGAAGATTTTGCCTTACCGAAAATACTACGTTACTTTATGTAATGACGAAACGTAATGGAACTGATTCACGTATTTTGTTACCAAAATTAATCAGAGCAGGAATTTTATGCACGGACGTTCTACAGCATTCAGACTTAGCTCATGTCAATACTATGATGCTGCTACAATTACAGCATGAACTTCAATATGTCCCTTTCCTTCACTGTTAGATTTGTATAAATAGTCCGTTGATGCACAGATGTTGCTTTCGATTGATGAAAACTAGAGAATGTACGAGGAGTTGACCTGCTCTCCAATACCGTCGCATGTGATCTCTGTAACAGCCAGCTGAACCCCCCTCCCATCACCGATCGGCCAGTTGGTTCCTCTCTGTCCTATTTGCTGCAATTTTATTATGTATGTCGTTTTATACGAGCAGAAATTCCTCTACTTGTAAGTACGCCCCGACACGGCTATAACTACATCAAATTTCATTTGAATAACATGGTCAATATGTAACATCACCGACGTTTCGGTCACTATTGCAAAGATGTTTTTGTTTACTGCTGAATGGGAAAACTTTGCTTCTTATATACCTGCAGACGTGGCTGTATTCTAATTCTAATAGACTGTTAAGGAGGAATGTTACAAGTCCTTTATTGATGTTTTTATTATTTATTTTCATCTTTTGGAAACCCGCCGTTTTGATTGGTATTTGCATTACTGCTTGTGGTTGGTGGAAATCGGTGAGTGGAAAAACCAGACTGCAGTTTTGACGTGGCGTTGTTTCCCTGCTTTCTAGCGCTGGCTGAGACGCACCAGTACTCTATTTACCTGCTGCCGCTTCGGTCCCCTTCGTTCCTATGTGTGTTACTTTACGTGAGCTGTCGTCCCCTAACGCCGTTATTGCTGGCAGCCAAGATGTCGGAAGTCTGTACCCGACTTCTCTGTTCACGTTGGCGGGTCGCTTGCCTGTTTCTGTTGCCTCTCTAGTCTTCCTCTTGAAAGTAAGAGGCTGTTTCGCCAGCACGCGAGCTTCACCAAAATCTATCTGTTTTTATTTACTTGACGATGGTTGGGAAAGCCTACGTTTATATGCATTTGAAGAAATTTCGCAATCAGACCTTGAAGACCATCCGATGTGACCCAGGTAGTTAGCATCATGTTGCCTACAGGAAGGGTAGTGTAAATAGTGTTAGTTTTACTTAGGCGCTTTTAACCTTTCATTATCTGAATATGTCTTGTTCTAGTATGGGCAAGCCGCGCCATAACACCATAGTGAACGCTGTATAAAAATTGACATGTACTTTTAACGTCATGTAATATTACGAAATGTATATGTAAATTAAAAAGTTTATTGTATTTATTACTTGTTTATGTGTTGAAGTGATCTTCTCTTAAACTGGACTTTGTGTATTAGAGTTTAATTAAATAACGATAATGGTTATAATTTTATAAATAACAATTAAGACGATAAAATTATTTGAAGGCGTTTACTATGCAGGGTGTTTCACGACTCCTATTACTGGCTTTTAAGCGTTGTAGAAGGGACTTAGGAGCTAAAGGTATGATATGGAACCCCACGTGAGGAAATATAGCGTTGGGATTTTAAAAAAGTTAACTCTCAAATCCCTCGCCTCACAGTACACAGAATTTGCCGTTATCAGTCCCTGTTGAAATTATGACATGGCATACGATTTTCACCTCCGTATAACAACGGCTGCTTGAAACTTGTAAGTCCGCAAGCAGGAGAGCTGACTGTGGTGCTCCACGGACATTCCGCACTCTCCACTCTGAAGTGGAGAAGAGAACCCTGCAGTGAGTATTCGAAACATTTCCCATGCCCGGGGCTCGTGTAGAGGAAATAGGTCAGATCTCAGTCACCATAATGGCAGTGAATCGGAGGACATCACAGGAAACACTGATACACTAAACCTCGTTCTCCAAAACTGTTCAATAGAGGAAGATGGCACTATTGTGCCTCCTTTACCTCCTTCAGCGCCACGCCCCTAGATTCTACGGGCCAGCATGTTTTATTGACGAAAAAGCGCTGCGCGTTGTTTTCGCACTTTTGACTATCGCTGTACGATGTTTACAGTGTTATTTACTAGTTGCACGGACAGATGGCGTGAATGTGCGTCTTGTTTTCGCGTTATTTTATTCGCAATGATTCGTTGTTTTCATCTGCAAATAGAGCACATTATTGGTATTCTGTGTATGCGAAATGGCGCGCCATGATTTATTTGATGAAGAAATTGCCGATTTTCTGAATTTTTGAGACATTGTGTTAACGTGCCGCAGCAATGCCTCTGCGACGTGCATGGCGTCGTCGCTGGCGGCGCAGCGTTCATGTGTATCGCAGTTTGAAGGCGATTGATATTGATTTGGCTGGGCAGTTTAATAAACAGCAATTGATTGGAGGTCCAAATGTTTTTCATGGACTCCATCTGAACTTCATCTGTGATGTACAAGCAGTGTTTGGAGGTAGTACCTGGTTGACACTTGCTGTTGTATGGGGCAATCAGGCAGATTATGGTGGCCTTGAAGCATTTCCAGATGCTAACATCTTGGCTTGGAAGACATGGAGTATAGCTGAGACAACAGGACTCTTGGCTAAACAGCCTTATGGTACTCTTGTTCCAAGTATGCCATTTGTTTTGAGTACGTGAAGGAAAAAGAAGTTAAATGCCGATGAGTACCTGTTTTTATGGGCTAAAGTCGGTAATGGCAGTTGTAAAATAAAGATCAACGGTGATTGTATGATTTATTATAGACAATAAAGTGTGTTCTGTCCTTCCTTATCTCTTTTCCTTATCTCCTTCCCTGTCTCATTAAAAAAATGTATTCACTTTTTGTTTTGGTGGGCGTGCCGCTCTTGGTTGCGCGCTAGGCGGGTGACCTTGAAGCGGACTTAGCCGCTGGCGAGGCTGCCAGGCAACACGGCACATTGACATCTTCTAGATAGTGAGGATGATTGGGACGACCCAGGTGTCTTTGAAGGCGACTGCAGTACAGTGTGCGAGGGTGGTATGAAAAGTTCACGGAATCACCACGAGAGGTCTGCGCTAGCGCAACGAGTTGTTCACGTGATATTCATTGGACTGTTACCTATAAACAAGTGCCAGGTCAGTGCTCTTAGAAGAGAGCTGTGGCGGTGACGTGGCTCTGTTGTTGTTCCCGCGCAGTAATTTGCGAAGATGGAAAAAAATCTAGATTCGAGCAGTAATTAAGTACTTCGTAAAGGAAGATATGAAAGCAAACGATATTCATGTCGATTTCCAGAATACACTGAGGGACTGTGCTCCTTCGTATTCAACTGTTGCCAGGGGGACAAGTGAATTTAAATTTGGTCGTGAGAGCTTACATAATGGTCCGCGCAGTAGTCGGCCAAGGTGTGTAACTACTCCAGAAATCATTGCAAACGTGCACAAAATGGTCATAGACAGTCGCGTGAAAGTGCGTGAAATTGCTCACGCTTGCTAGATGTTATCTGAGAGGGTATATCACATTTTAACTGCAGATTTAGAAATGAAAAACTAATGTGCAAGATGGGTGCCGCGACTCTTGACGCTGGATCAAAAACGCACGAGAATGGACATCTCGGAACAAAGTTTGGCCCGTTTTAGGAGAAACAAACAAGATATTTTACGCCGTTTTGTGACGACGGATGAAACTTGAGTGCACTACTGTACCCCACATACAAAACAACAGTCAAAGTAGTGGAAACGTGCTGATTCTCCGTCACCAAAGAAAGCAAAGACAAATTCTTCGGCCGGAAAGGTCATGGCATCAGTGTTCTGGGATACTAAGGGGGATTCTGTTTGTAGAATATCTTCCCACTGGACAAACAATTACTGACGAATACTGTGCTAACCTCCTGGACAAATCGCAACAAAAGACATTCGAAATAAGGCCGGGTTTAGCAAGCAAGAAAGCCGTCTTCCAATCAGACAACGCGAGCCCGCATACATATGTCGTCACCATAGCAAAATTACATGAATTAAGGTATGAATTGTTGCCACACCCTCCTTATTCGCCTGATATGGCTCCTTCAGACTTCCATCTCTTCTCAAAACTGAAAATTTTTCTTGGTGGATGAAGATTCACTTAAACGAACAATTTATAGCCGGAGTTAACAACCATTTTGCAGGCCTGGAGGAAACGCATGTTCGAGGTCGGATCGAGGCACTGGAACATAGTTGGACCAAGTGCATTAATATACAAGGAGACTGCACTGAAAAATAAAAATAGTTTCAGTGATGTAAGTAATTTTTTTCTATTCCGTTCCGAGAACTTTTCAAACCACCCTCGTATTCAGGCACAGGACTGTAAAATGGTGGTGGAGACTGTTTTCTTTTCATTTTCTCTTACTAGGAGTATCGAATGCGTTTTGAGTACCCAGTTAATTTCAGACCAAGAAAATGACAATAACTGATTTCATTACCAATCTTGCCAAAGGCTGCAACTAACCAGAAGGGCCCCGTAGGCTGATTGACACAGAGGCATATTCTGCAACATATACCACCCACAAGCAAAAAATATGTCTCCCCACGTATGTCATGTTTGTTTTTCAAAATCAACGAGAGAAAGTGGGAAAGCGTCTCACAAGGAGACACGTTATGAGTATGAACAGTCTGTGGGGCGTTGTGTATGCAACTCTGTTTTAAAATATTTCATACAAAATGCAGTATAAATCGATGTAAAAAGTGCTATAGTACTTACATACGATATTCAGCACTGTTAAGTACGTATTTATGAACTCATTTTCTCTACCTGTATGAATGTATGACTTTTTTTAATTTTGCGAAAACAGTGTCATGCATAATAATAATACGAGGGTTGGAACTCTTAGTAATGGCAACTATTTATTTACAGCTCGGACAAAATAGATACGTGTTTCAAAGTTTTACTGACCTTCAAAGTAGTCACCAGCATTGTGTATAACCCGTTGCCAGCGATGTGGAAGTCGTAGGATACTCTTAGCAGTGCCAGTTGTCTTGACAGTTCGAGCGGCGCGGTCTCTTGCCCGACGAATTTGTAGCAGTTCTGAAGCGAATGCCGTGAAGTGTTTCCCTCAGTTTAGAAATCGAGTTGAACTCACAAGGGCTTAAATCGGGGAAGTGCAGTAGGTGATATAGCACTTAGCAGCCCCATCAGTCAAACTAATCAGTAACAGCTTGCACTGTAGATGTTTGAGCATTGTCCTGCAAAATGATGGTCAGGTCCTGCAGAAAGTGTCATCACTTACGTCTCTAAACTGGTCGCAGGTTGTGTTCCAAAAATGAGCAGCATAGAGACAGATGTCCGCTTAAGTATATCTCGCGAAAAGACCATGAATAATAAATTAGATTGAGGCGAGCCCACATGCAGGACTACTGGCAATCGTTCTTGTCGCAATGTATTTGCGACTGGACATGTTGCCACCATCTATCACACTGATGGTTGTAAGACAATTGATAAGGTAGGATACGCTTTCACGTCTCCACCTGGTTTAGAACAAAATTTATTTGTAAATAATAGATGTCAGCTATCAGTCGTCCTTTGGAATTTTTATTGGCAGATCTAGATTTCAGCTAGCAACTAGCCATTCTCAATGCACTATCCTTTTTTGGTCAATGCATGTAATGCCTGTTGGTCTGGCTTTGTACACAGTTCATTGAATACACCGTTTATTGCCGGGATCATGCAGACGGTTCACAGCGGAGCTTCTAGCCATTCACATAGCCCCCCTTTTTGTTTCTCAGACCTCCCTCCATAGTGTTACAATTTTGTTCAGACTCAATGAGCAGCCTGCAGTCTATCGTCCGATGCTGCTCTCGTCACCCTTTGGTCTCTGCTATTTATGACCTCCTCTCGGCCCTTGGCCGTGCCACCCGTTCCATTGTCTTTATCTGGGACCCAAGTCATGTGGGCATCCTAGGGAATGAATTGGCTGACCGTTCGGCTAGAGAATCAGATACTTTCCTCCCATTTCCTTTCATGATTCCAGCTCTGGATATACGGATCTACGTCAGATCTTTCTTTGCTCAAACGTGGAATGACTTCTGGTTCGCTACTCCTCACAGTAAAAACGCCACACAATCAAGGAGGCTACTGCAGTTTGGCGCTCTTCCTTCCGCTCCTCTCGGACGGAGTCCATTATTTTACGCCGTTTACGCAATGGACTTACCAGGCTCACCCACTGTGGCCTCCTCCCCGCAGCGTGGTGGAATGTGCTCTTCTTTCGGTCCTTCGTGCTATGTATCGTCTTCCAGATTCCTTAAATTTAATATTAGCAGACGAATCGCGGATGATTGAACTGTTCCTCAGTTTCCTCCGTGAAAGTGATTCTTATTTTCAGCGGCCCGGGGTGGCCGAGCGGTTCTAGGCGCTACAGTCTGGAACCGCGCGACCACTACGTTCGCAGGTTCTAATCCTGTCTCGCGCGTGGATGTGTGTGATGTCCTTAGGTTAGTTAGGTTTAAGTAGTTCTAGGTTCTAGGGGACTGATGACCTTAGAAGTTAAGTCCCATAGTGCTCAGAGCCATTTGAACCATTTATTTCCAGGTATAAGGTTCTACTTTAGTTTTTGATGAAAGGCAGGTTGGTTGTGGTTGGGACCTCTTTTCCAGTCGTCTCGGTCTGCGACCCCATGACCACTCCTTTCTTCCTGTTTTTAGATTTGGCCTCACCTTTTATGCCTTTTACTGTGTGTGTTTAATGCTTATTATTTTATAATGTGATTCCCCTTATTGGATCCGTCCACTGTTAGAGGACCCTCTTTGTTCTGTGACTAACTTCGGAATCGCGAGACTGATGACCTCGTCGTTTGGTCCCATAACCCCTTTCAATTAATCAATCAGTCAGTTATTTGTGGCTGTAATAGGAGAGTGGGGATGTGGCAGCGGTAGACGAAGCACCCTGTAACACACACCGCAAGGTAACCGGCGGGGTATAGGCGCAGATGCAGATGCAGATGTAGATGTCGGGTATCCGGATGTCCAGAACCGACAATTGTCGCGATGTGCTCTGACCTTCTTTCGTAGAAGCAAATTGTAACTCGGTACGTTCATCTGGTTTGTGCGTATGAAAAAATCTTATCCCTGCTGATTAACCTTACCTTCAAAATCGTTGTTAACTACATTTCAAGCGGATCCCGTTCCGTAATTTCCGTCATCATTTCCATCACCGCAAAACGATTTGCTCCTGGCGGGCGGCGAGTTCATTGGCTGTTAATTAAATTCCGATTGTTGATACGGTAAATAAACGGCGTTGGAGTGCGAAATTTTGACTGGCTGATGTGTGAAGTAATGTAGTTCGTGAAGCGTTAAATATGGCACAGGGAGAGTTAGAATGATCTGACAGTAATATCCAGAGTTCCAATTTACGAATATCTGTACGATCGTCTGCTGCATCTGATAAACGAAAAATTTCTGTGGTGTCAAAAATTGGCAAACACAGTGTTTCTATGTATGGATGAAATAAGATTCGCTGTATCTCATTAATGCCTCATGCACACTACGTTAAATTCTGTGGCAATTATTCTTATTGCAAAGTTTTGCACATATTACCAGTGATTTTGTTTATTAAAAGTAGTCCTCATTTACGATGTTTATCTGGCAGTTGGCTAACTCATGATACCACTATTTCATGGAATTGTAACTGTACGCACCAATTCTCTAAGTACATCACATAACTTGGACGACGAAATCAATAACAATACAATATATAAAATCTTGTCGGTGTTCAGATCTTGCCATATCCGAACTAATATTCCTGTTCTTCACTAGAAAATGATTGCCTGCCGGGCGCGAAATCGGCTTCCTTTATAGCGACACTAGCTGAGAAAACGGAGTTGCCCAGGTACGTATTTATCCCAGTCTTCTGTTAGTCCATCCCCTGTTACATCTCATCTCTATTCATGTCCTCCTCTCTGCCCATATTTCCGTCTTTCCTTATTCTGTCCATCTACCTTTACCTCCTATCTCTGTCCAACTCATCCTCCCCCCTCCCTCTATTCATATCCTCCTCCCTCAAATGGCTCTGAGCACTATGCGACTTAACTGCTGAGGTCATCAGTCCCCTAGAACTTAGAACTACTTAAACCTAACTAACCTAAGGACATCACACACATCCATGCCCAAGGCAGGATTCGAACCTGCGACTGTAATGGTCCCGTGGCTCCAGACTGCAGTGCCTAGAACCCCCCCTGGGGGTCCAGGGTCAGAATAGGCCCGAGGTATTCCTGCCTGTCGTAAGAGGCGACTAAAAGGAGTTTCAACCGATTCGGCCTTCCATGTGATGGTCCCCCTTGGGGTTTGACCTCCATTTTTCAAAATTCTACAGAAGTACGAGACTTTTGGGGAAGGACGCCTTACGTGGTGTACCACTGGTCCTCAGTGCACTAAGACCTTGGCACTCAGCATTGTACCGGCGTTGTTGCATACCCACTATTCCTCAAATTGGGCCTAAACGCCTGATGGGTGGTACGAGTTACGCCCATAGTGCGTCCCCATCTGCACCTACGATCATGATGGACTTTCCATGGCACCAGAAATCCAGCACGGTAGCCAGCCCGTTGTGGTGGGGACGTCATGTACCCTCTAGGTTGTAGCCCCCTGACAACACAGGGATCATACTGCAGATACCTGAGCTGCACCCTCCCCACGTCGGCCAAGGAGTAAATGCCCGTCTCCTTGGGGCATCAGGACTCCCAGCAACGGTCATCCTGCCAGGTGGCCCTTGCTGAGGCTGGGTGGCGCCCGTGGGGAGAGCCCCTGGTCGGAGTGGGTGGTATCGGGGCGGACGTTTCGCAGATGAAACGTCAACACGTATCAGGTCGCTCTGCGGCCGAGTCTTTCAAAAGGAAAGGTACTGTTTCTAGTTCTGGTTCTCCTTCCCTTTCCCCCTTGGCCACTCCCTGGGAGGAGGGACAGGCCCGCCGGCTTGGGGCGAAGTACTTCCCACGCTATTTGGTCTGTTCTCGAACCGATGGGGGACGTTCGCCACCTCCAAGCCCATGTTCTTTGTTCAGCACATTGAGGACATCTTTGGGGAAATCGAGGCTCTCAGTAAGATGCGTTCGGGGTCCGTTCTTATAAAGACCACCTCCGCCACACAGTCGGCGGCGCTCCAGGCGTGCGACCACCTAGGGGACATCCCAGTGTCCATTGTCCCGCATCTGGCACTAAATAGGACGCAGGGGGTTATTTTTCATCGTGACCTCCTGCTGCAATCTGATGAGGAGCTCAGGGCCAACCTGGAGCGCCGAGGCGTGCATTTCGTCCGGCGAGTCCAGCGCGGCCCCAAAGACCATCGCATCGACACGGGGCCTTTATCCTCGCCTTCGAGGGGGACATTCTCCCAGAGAAGGTAAAGGTGATGTGCTACTGGTGCGACGTGCGACCTCACGTCCCGCCTCCTATGCGCTGTTTTCGGTGTTTGCGCTTAGGGCACATGTCGTCACGGTGTGAGGCTGAACCCCTTTGTGGCGATTGTGGACGTCCTCTTCGTGAAGAACATACATGCACCACACCACCTCGGTGGGTTAATTGTCCTGGCATCCACTCGCCTAGATCCTCAGACTGCCCCGCATATCAGAAGGAGAAGAAGATACAAGAACTCAAAACTTTGGATCGGCTCTCTTATTCTGAGGCCAGGAAGAAGTATGACCGCCTCCATCCCATGCCGTTGACCACTTCGTTTGCCTCAGTTGTGTCCACTCCTTCCGCGGTATCCTCACCCCTATCCTGTCCCCCTTCCGCCCCCCATCTGGGGTCTCTGCCTCAGCCTCCCAAATCACACCCTTCCAAATCCTCCTCCCCCGTGGCCCCCACCCCCTCTGCCCCAGGGGCCACCCTTCCTCCTCCTCCTCCTCCCCCACCGCCTGAGAAGCGATCCTCTTCTCAGGCGTCCATCGGGGAAACGTTCCGGACCCCAGCTTCCGAGGTCCGGCATTTCAAAACGGACCCCGCGCGTGAGGACCTTCTTCGGGTCCAGCCCACCATCCCTGTGCCTCCTCGGACTTCCAAGAAGGCCTCCAAGAAGAAGTCTCTATCCCCCTCTCCACCCCGGCATGTTTCGTCTGACGCTCCATCCGTGAGTCGCTGCTCCCAGCCGTCCTCAGTTTCGCCGGGACACTCTGTTGCCAGGCGCTCAGCTGGCCTCTCGTCGGCAAATGATGCTGCCCCTCCTACACAACCAGGGACAGCGGCCGCAGCTGGCGACAACTCAATGGAACAGGATCCGCCTCCCGCCGGTTGTAGCGTTGTTCCCTCGAAACCTGCCCCTCCGCGGCCGTTGAGGTGACCAGCTCTTCCCCCGTCTCGTTACCCCTCTTTTATGACTAGCGATGGCCTTGTTACATTGGAACATAAGAGGTATTCGATCTAATCGGGAGGAATTACAACTGCTCCTCCGCCTGCACTGTCCGCTCATCCTTGGTCTCCAGGAAACCAAGTTGCGCCTGACTGACCATATTGCCTTTACCCACTATACCTCAGAGCGGTATGACCTCACCCCTGTGGATGGTATCCCAGCTCATGGTGGGGTCATGTTCCTCGTTCGGGACGATGTCTATTATCATCCCATCCGATTGACCACCCCACTCCAAGCAATAGGTGTCCGTATTGCTCTTTCTGCTTTTGCTTTTTCAGTTTGTACCATCTACTCTCCATCGTCATCTGCTGTTAGTCAGGCTGACATGATGCACCTGATCATTCAGCTTCCCCCGCCGTTTTTATTGTTTGGCGACTTCAATGCCCATCATCCCCTTTGGGGCTCTCCTGCATCCTGTCAAAGAGGCTCACTCTTGGCGGATGTCTTCAACCATCTCAATCTTGTCTGCCTCAATACTGGCGCCCCGACTTTCCTCTCGGACTCTACTCATACCTACTCCCACTTGGACCTCTCGATCTGTTCTACCACTCGTGCCCGTCTGTTCGAGTGGTATGTCCTTTCTGACACCTATTCGAGCGACCACTTCCCCTGTGTCATTCGTGCACCACACCCCATCCCCATGTCCTTCGAGCTGGAACATACCGAAAGCTGACTGGGGACTTTACTCCTCCCTGGCGACCTTTCCGGACCACGCTTTTCTCAGTTGTGACAGTCAGGTCGAATACCTCACGGCTGTTATCATCAATGCTGCCGAACGTTCCATTCCTCGTACTACCGCTTCTTCACGTCGCGTTTCCGTCCCCTGGTGGAACGAGGCTTGTAGAGACGCTATCCGTGCTCGACGACGTGCTTTACGCACCTTTCGCCGCCATCCTACGTTGGCGAATTGTATTGGATACAAACGACTCCGAGCGCAATGCCGTAGAGTCATCAAAGACAGCAAAAAAGCTGGGCCTCTTTCACCAGCTCCTTTAACAGTTTTACTCCCTCTTCTGTCGTATGGGGTGGCCTGCGCCGGCTGTCGGGCTTTAAGGCCCACTCCTCGGTACCTGGCCTGACCTCAGGTAATGAGGTCCTCGTTGATCCTGTGGCTGTCTCCAACGCCTTCGGCCGGTTTTTCGCGGAGGTTTCAAGCTCCGCCGATTACCACCCTGCCTTCCTTCCCAGGAAAGAGGCAGAAGAGGCTCGGCGACCTTCCTTCCACTCGCTGAATCTGGAAACTTATAATGCCCCCTTTACTATGCGGGAACTCGAACGTGCGCTTGCACTGTCCCAGTCCTCTGCTCCGGGGCCAGATGCCATTCACGTTCAGATGCTGGCACACCTTTCTCCGGCGGGGAAAAGCTTCCTTCTTCGTACCTACAATCGCGTCTGGACCGATGGTCAGGTCCCCATGCGTTGGCGTGACGCCGTCATTGTTCCTATACCCAAACACAGGAAGGATAGACACCTTCCTTCTAGTTACCGCCCCATTTCTCTTACAAGCTGTGTCTGTAAGGTGATGGAGCGCATGGTTCATGCTCAGTTAGTTTGGATTCTTGAATCTCAACGGCTACTTACCAGTGACCAATGCGGCTTTCGTCGCCGCCGCTCCACTGTTGACCACCTTGTGACCTTGTCGACATTCATCATGAACAACTTTTTGCGAAGGCGCCAAACGGTAGCCGTGTTCTTCGATTTGGAGAAGGCTTATGATACCTGTTGGAGAGGAGGTATCCTCTGCACTATGCACAGGTGGGGCCTACAAGGTCGCCTGCCCCTTTTTATTGATTCCTTTTTAACGGATCGAAAGTTTAGGGTACGTGTGGGTTCCGTATTGTCCGACATCTTCCTCCAGGAGAACGGAGTGCCTCAGGGCTCTGTCTTGAGCGTAGCCCTTTTTGCCATTGCGATCAATCCAGTTATGGATTGCATTCCACCTAATGTCTCAGGCTCCCTCTTTTTCAATGACTTCGCGATCTACTGCAGTGCCCAGAGAACATGCCTCCTGGAGCGCTGCCTTCAGCGTTGTCTAGACAGCCTATACTCATGGAGCGTGGCAAATGGCTTCCGGTTCTCTGAAGAGAAGACGGTTTGTATCAACTTTTGACGATATAAAGCGTTCCTTCTGCCATCCTTACATCTCGGTCCCATTGTTCTCCCATTTGTGGAAACAACTAAGTTTCTAGGGCTCACGTTGGACAGGAAACTGTGTTGGTCTTCGCATGTCTCTTATTTGGCGGCCCGTTGTACACGTTCCCTTAATGTCCTCAGAGTTCTTAGTGGTTCATCTTGGGGAGCAGATCGCACTGTCCTCCTTCGCTTGTATCGGTCCATAGTCCGATTGAAGCTGGATTATGGGAGCTTCGTCTACTCGTCTGCTCGGCCATCCCTCTTATGCCATCTCAACTCCATCCACCATTGGGGGCTACGTCTTGCGACTGGAGCCTTCTACACTAGTCCTGTCGAGAGTCTTAATGCTGAAGCTGCTGAATTACCATTGACCTACCGGCGCGACCTACTGCTGTGTCGGTATGCCTGCCGGCTGTTGTCTATGCCCGACCACCCCTCTTACCAGTCCTTCTTCGCCGATTCTCTCGACCGTCAGTACGGGTTGTATGTGTCTGCCCTGCTGCCCCCCGGAGTCCGTTTCCGTCGCCTGCTTCGACAATTGGATTTTGCCCTCCCTACCACCTTCAGAGAGGGTGAGAGCCCGACACCACCTTGGCTCCAGGCTCCGGTTCATATTTATCTCGACCTCAGCTCACTCCCAAAGGAGGGTACTCTGGCTGCAGTGTATTGCTCACGGTTTGTCTAACTTCGTGCTCGACTTGCCGGTCACACCTTTATTTACACCGATGGCTCCAAAACTGACGATGGTGTCGGCTGTGCCTTTGTCGTCAGGGCCGCCACCTTTAAATACCGGCTCCTCGACCAATGTTCGAGCTTTTTGCTCTCCATCGGGCTGTTCAGTATGCCCGCCGCCACCGCCATTCATCGTATGTACTCTGCTCTGACTCACTCAGTGCTCTTCAGAGCATTGGAGCTCCCTATCCGGTCCATCCCTTGGTTCAACGGATACAGCAGTCCCTCCATTCTTTCGCTGATAATGGTTCTCCTGTCAGCTTTCTGTGGGTTCCGGGACATGTAGGAGTGCCTGGGAATGAGGCTGCGGATGCTGCAGCCAAGGCTGCAGTCATCCTGCCTCGGCCAGCCTCCCATTGTGTCCCGTCATCTGACGTTCGTGGGGATGTTTGTAAGAGGCTTGTGTCGTTGTGGTGGGATGCTTGGTCATCCCTCCATGGAAACAAGCTCCGGGCAGTAAAACCGCTCCGAACTGCTTGGACAACCTCCTCCCGACCATCTCGGCGAGAGGAGGTCCTTCTGACCAGGTTTCGGATTGGGCATTGCCGGTTTAGCCACTGCTACCTGCTCTCCGGTGACCCAGCCCCGCAGTGCCCTTGTGGTCAGGCATTATCAGTGCGCCATGTTTTATTGTCGTGTCCCCGCTTTAGTCAATCTCGTGTTGTCCTGTCCCTGCCATCTACTTTACCGGATATTTTAGCTGATGACGCTCAAGCAGCTGCTCGTGTTCTGCGTTTTATAACTTTGACTGGCTTGTCCAAAGACAGCTAACCTTTTTACTTATTTTATCTGCATCTTTGTCAGGTCTTTCTGGTGTCCCCCCCTCCCCTTGAGTTTTACTAGATTCCATGTGCTCTAACAACGGTGACTGGGCGCTAATGACCTCAGTAGTTGAGCGCCCTTAAACCCCGCCAAAAAAAAAAGCGCCTAGAACCGCTCGGCCACTCCAGCAGGCCAAGGGATTCTTTCTTCCCCTGATATTATTTCCCTGTTCCGCTGTTAAACCACGTTGTATTTTGTTGCTGAAATCCTTCGCTCACACGAACCGTCGGTGTTCGTATATATAATAAGCACCGGCGGTTCGTGTGAGCGAAGGACATGTGTGACGTACCTATAAAAAAAACTTTTCCTAATTTGATAAATTTAGATAACAGTTACTCACTATTGCTATCACTGGAATATAAGTGTGCAAAAACGATGTAGATACGCGTAATATTAATGGTTTGCTCTTAGCGCATCGTGGCAACAACGTTACACTGAATTCATGTGACACTTGCGATTTAATGCTGGTTGGTACAGTTTGCTCATGTGTGGCACAAGTGGCAGTGCTACGGCAAAGTAACGCATCCAGATGATTTAATTACACGTAATATCATATTCATTTTTGACTCAATTACTATTTTATGATATAATGATAAACGGTTTCGGTGTATTTTTTTAATGACCGTCTTCAGATGCTACGATAGAGAAAAGACAAGCTTATATTAAGACCTGTTACAGGTGCTATTATTTCTACTGGGTCTGCTTATGAACTTAGTAAAGTCCTTCTAACATGCATATGCTCATATCTATGGGCGGCATTTGATGAACAAGTGTTCATGTGTTGGTCCGCAGCTCGTGGTCGTGCGGTAGCGTTCTCGCTGCCCACGCCCGGGTTTCCGGCTTCGATTCCCGGCGGGGTCAGGGATTTTCTCTGCCTCGTGATGACAGGGTGTTGTGTGATGTCCTTACGTTAGTTAGGTTTAAGTAGTTCTAAGTTCTAGGGGACTGATGACCATAGATGTTAAGTCCCATAGTGCTCAGAGCCATTTGAACCATTTTTTTGTTCATGTGTTGTCAAGTAAACATAAAATCGGATATCTGAGACCTAAGTGTACTTTTCCATCGTTACTGTGTGCGCTAGATGCGCAAGTTTTCTATAAGGTAATCTTCAGTCGTAAAACCGTAAATTATGAAAAATATTACAATAATATTTCAATCAGTGTCTGTAGAATAAAGGTCGTTAAAACTGTAAAATCTATTTAAAATAGAGTGGAGCTTTTACAATAAAAAAGACAGAATAGCATCCGTTATGGCACATTTTTCGGTGTCTGATAGCTCTGCGCTTCAGGCTGCTAGATGTTTACACCACTACAGTTCCTTGTTGCATCTCGCTGGCACCCTTCTTCCGGCTGCGAGGTGTTTACGTTAGCTGTTAGAAGTTGGGAAGTTCATACCCGGCCCGGACGGCACAGTGCAGCATTAGTTAGCAGGAAGGCTCCATCATCTGCTGGAGAATGTCTGCAGGAATTTACGACGATTTACTTAGATGAGACAGTCGCTGATCATGTGCAATAGCATAAACATCTAGCGACCTGAATCACAGCGCCATTAGACACCCAAAAAATTTAACATAAGGATTGCTACTACGTCTCTTTTATTGTAAAGACCTCACTCTGTTTTAAATAGGTTTTCCTGTTTTAACGACCTGTAACCAACTACGACCTGTATACTGCCTGAAGTCATGTTTTATGGTTTTTATGGTTGAAGATTATCTTAAAGAGGACAAGCGCGTCTAGCGCAAAGAATCGGGAAGGAAAAGTAAACTTGTTTTTATGTACACAAGTTACTGATTTCCGATTTTATCTTTAGTTGAGAATGCGTCAACAATTGTTCACTAAATGCCGCCCACAGTTACGAATATTATGCATGTTAATAGCACTTTGCGAACCTCGCAAGTAGACCTAGTGGAAATAATAACTGTGCTTCAGGTCTTAACATAAGCTTCTGTTATCTCTATTGTAGCATATGAAGATGGCTGTTGTAGGCCGAAACTGGTTATGTTTGTATAATAAAAAAGTGAATGTGTCATAAATAAAAGAAATACCTTATAATAAATCAATCACAGCTCCGATAATGGAATGTCGTTTTTTTTCAAAATGTACTTCTTTGGTTAAGTAGTCTATTTTGCATTGTCGTAAACGTTTCAACATATAGACGACAAAGATGTTCAGAGAGCGGAGATAATTCTACATCTACATACATACTCTGCAATCCACCATACGGTGCGTGGCGGAGGGTACCTCGTACCACAACTAGCATCTTCTCTCCCTATTCCACTTCCAAACAGAACGAGGGAAAAATGACTGCCGATATGCCTCTGTACGAGCCCTAATCTCTCTTATCTTATCTTTGTGGTCTTTCCGCGAAATGTAAGTTGGTGGCACTAAAATTGTACTGCAGTCAGCCTCAAATGCTGGTTCTCTAAATTTCCTCAGTAGCGATTCACAAAAAGAACGCCTCCTTTCCTGTAGAGCCTCGCACCCGAGTTCCTGAAGCATTTCCGTAACACTCGCTTGATGATCAAACCTACCAGTAACAAATCTTGCCGCCCGCCACTGAATTGCTTCTATGTCCTCCCAACAATCCGACCTGATAGAGATCCCAAACGCTCGAGCAGTACTCAAGAATAGGTCGTATTTTGTTTTATAAGCGGTCTCCTTTACAGATCAACCACATCTTCCCAAAATTCTACCAACGAGCCGAAGACGACTATCCGCCTTCGCCACAACTGCCATTACATGCTTGTCCCACTTCATATCTCTCTGCAGTGTTACGCTCAAATATTTAATCGACGTGACTGTGTCAAGCGCAACACTACTAATGGAATATTCAAACATTACGGGACTCTTTTTCCTATTCATCTGCATTAATTTACATTTATCTATATTTAGAGTTAGTTGCCATTCTTTACACCAATCACAAATCCTGTCCAAGTCATCTTGTATCCTCCTACAGTCACTCAACGACGACACCTTCCCGTACACCACAGCATCATCAGCAAACAGCCGCACATTGCTGTCCACCCTATCCAAAAGATCATTTATGTAGATAGAAAACAACGGACATACCACACTTCCTTGGGGCACTCCAGATGATACCCTCACCTCCGATGAACACTCACCATCGAGGACAACGTACTGGGTTCTATTACTTAAGATGTCTTCGAGCCACTCACATATCTGGGAACCAATCCCATATGCTCGTACCTTAGTTAGGAGTCTGCAGTGGGGCACCGAGTCAAACGCTTTCCGGAGGTCAAGGAATATGGCATCCGTCTGATACCCTTCATCCATGGTTCGCAAGATATCATGCGAAAAAAGGGCGAGTTGCGTTTCGCAGGAGCGATGCTTTCTAAAGCTGTGCAGATGCATGGACAGCAGCTTCTCTGTCTCGAGGAAATGCATTATATTCGAACTGAGAATATGTTCGAGAATCCTGCAACAAACCGATGCTAAGGATATTGGTCTGTAATTATGGTATTCAGGGAGAAAGGTCGTTTCAGTATCTTGGTCTGTATAAACTCATTAAGTATTCTAAAAGTTCTTGAAGTTGATAAAAAACTACAGAATCCATAAATAAAGATAGTAATTGGAAGCGCTGGTGGGACGATGCAGAAAGATTTTAGTGTGAGGATTCATGAGGGATCGACATTTTGCCGAGGCCTGTGTGAATTGCTGCAGGCGACAATAGAAAAATGGTAGTAATAAAATGTGGGACATCTTCAAATAATCCATGCAAGGAAAGCAAGCCTGAAGGTCATTTCCTCAAGCTCAACGATGTTTTTCTCAGAACACATTTAAGCTTAAGATTCTGAATGGTGACGGTATTATTCATCATATCTCTTGCATGTATTGATTTTCTACATAGTTTCTGTCACGCGCTCTGCGGCCTAACACCAGCACTGTGTAAGGGCATATACTGCCCTGTTAAAAAAAAAACAACTTTTATTCTGTTCTTGTACCCCTGTTTTTACTGCAGGAATTACTCTTATCATCTTCAGAATATGTCCCACTCAGAGAATCCTTAAGTGACCCAAACAGACGGTAGTGCGAAGGCGCCCTGTCTGAGCTATAGGGTGGATGAGGCAGTGATGTTCAACACAATTTGGTGATATGTTCCTGACTTCTGTGACTTAGGTGTGGACGTGCAATGTCGTTTATTGGAGCAAGATTCCTCTTGGATTCTTGTCAGACCGAACACGTCGGAAACGGTCCTTGGATTGGCGAAAGGTTCCCAATACTGGGACCATCGCTGTGTCTCGTCATGAGCATTTTGTAGAAAATTCCAGTAGGCGATATGCGATTTATCGTCTTCGCCATAAAGATACTTCATCGTCCCTCCATTGATCCAGATGAACGCCCGTGACTTAATCGTCGGAAACTGCGGGACAAGTGAGGCGACGGCCGTCATCCTTCACATTATGACATGCAGAGCAGAGTGGTGTGTCCAGCAGTCCAATATGGTGGAGCCGTTCGTTGGTGTTGAACTTCCCGCAAGCCACGTAGTACCACGTGGCCCATACCGACGGTGGGAGGAATCTGCGGTTTATATTTCTCCAAATCTTAGGCCAGCGCAACTTGGGGCATTTGAGAACGCAAAATACGGGAGGCGATCGAAATTATTGAGCAGTCTGACAACATCAACAGAGAAGATGGCTACAAACTCCCGGCGTCCTGTCTGCCGGCCATCCCAGTCCAACGGGCCGCGAGCGGTCGCGGGGCAGAAGCTACACGTGACACGGACGTTTCTGCACAAACAGCTGTAGAGCAACTTCCGCACACAACGGGAGGAAAACTTGCCTACCAGAAGCCGAACACTGATTGGCGGACAGCTACCAATCGTTGACGACATGGACATCCACGAATAGCCTCTTTCCTTCCATCTTCCCTTACGCCATGACTAGCCAATCATATTAGAGGACCAATTAAAAGTTTTACAACAGTGACGTCAGACATCGATAGTCCGTAATAAATAGGGGCTCGTATCCCCATGCAAAACCAGTCGTGCCCTGAGGAAGGCCGTTGCAATTCGGCCGAAACGTCGGTTTTAGTTTATTATTGTTGTTAGTTTTTTAGGAATGACGCGGCATAATACCCAGAAGAATATTAATCACTGTAACACTTTAGTTCGAGCCCTGAAAGTGTGTTCGTCAATCACCTAGTGAGCGGTTACAGAGCGACCGCAAACAGCAACATTGAAAGCGGGCAGCCCTGTCGGATAGAGCGATGAATCTGGATTGATACCCCAGCCCGCTCATTGACCTGAACCGTGTTCCTCTTTAATTCCGCCTAACGACCCCTATGAAGCGGACAGTAGATTCCATGTTTGCCATAACCGTGTAGAGGTGCTCGTGGTGCATCCTGTCAAAGGTACTATTAAAATCAACAGCCACAATTGGCGCTTTCAGCTGACAGACATTGGCCACGGCTGTCACATCACGACAGTCTCTGGTCACCGTTTGGACGTTCGTTGCATCAGACGGCGTCGTTGGTTTTAGGAGAAATGACTCTGCTAAGGAACAAGTTGCGGCGGCGCGGTTCTTTCCGTCCTTTTACGACGAACCTGCACCTACCTGTGAACATTGTCTCAGTAGATCATCAGTAGGAAAGCCGAGTGAAACCTACTGTACTACGACGTGAACCAGGCTGCAATTTAAGTCACTAATGTACGTTTCGGGAGAAAGTTTTCACACAAATGAAAGGTTGGAAATTTTGTCCTCAATATATTCTGAAACTTAGGTGAACAAGTATCACTGCCAAGTCCGTGCTAGTCTTAACACAGTCACTCGTAATCCCTTTCACTCACGTTAGCAAGTTTATGGTGTTGCATTTCCCGAAAACGTAATAGCTACAAAAATACTGATTGTTTTTGATTGATAATGATCGCCAAATATTAAGTCTGTCGGTACCAAATGCAGTCAGTTTTTAGCCACCGACCTGCTCAATACGGCACGCGGAATATATATCTTTTTTCGTCACAAAATTCACTTAAAATTTCCGAAGTTTCTACACGCCCAACGGAATAATTATGCCGTCACTTTACCACACTTTTGATGTATGAAACACTGCTAGATCCGGCAACTTATCGTTTCCATCGGAACTACTACTACACGCGTCCCATCTGTTTCGTGGCTAGGCTCCGACTCTTTTTCTAGAATACTCTGTCTTCTCTACCAAGAGAGAAAGGCGCGCGAAGAATATTGCTTTACCATTGGTCAGTTTACTCAACAGCCAATAGCAAAACAACATTCTCCCGCGTCAATCCGCGCTTTTCATCAATAACCAATCGCAAAATAGTAAACCTAACGACTGCACCTTTTACCGACGTAATTATCTAATATACTAAAGTTATGCTTATGCATAAAGTTATTTACTATTGTTATTTATACCTGAATTAACTCTCTCTTTACCATAAACTTACTTTACAAATCTACTCTACAAAAATCCCCTTCGTCCATATCCATACTTCATCGAAATATTCCCACACTAAATCCTACTACACAACTCGTTAAACAATTATCTTCATATTAACCTTAAACCACACTCACGCATCATTCATACTGCTAAAACACATTTATAACATTTTACATACATAAAAAGACATAACATTTTATGAAAATACTAAAACAGTTTATGAAAAACATTTTCCTTTAGTGCATTCTATATCCCCGCCGGCGAAACATTGCACTTGACAGTTCGCTTTTTGTCTAGTTAGGTTAGCTATACTGTAATAGCGATGTTGCAACAGCAGCCTCTATACACACAGCAGACGATACAGTTTTCCGTCCCGTCTCGTAAATGCAAGCGATTGAGCAATTACAGTGTATATAAAAACTCGTTTTTAGTTGTACTACAATGACAGGAAGTAAACAACCGTATAATAATGCATGTAAAAGCATAACAATGCGCACCCTTTCGATAACGGAACAAAGAAATACAAAAAACAAGCATCTGACGACTGGTACTTTAAAATCAATAATGTACGTAGTTTACAAAATAAATAATAACCGAGATTGCAATAAATAACCAATAGTAGTAATTTTTCACTCACCAATTTACAGCGATAATGGCGCAATTCCATCCAGCTCGCCATCGTCACTGTTGTCCGACTCATCGCCAAAACCGTCTTCATCGTCGTCATCAGCAAGACAAATCATTAATTGTTCATGGCCACTGATAATGCCTTCTATCGTCTGTGCTGCTCGTATAAGTTTCTCGACGTGCTCTACCTTTTTTCTCCATGAGGCTGCATCCACAGGCACAAGAGCTTCACGCAACAGCTTTTACACCTCTGTTATTGTAAAGGACTTGTTGTTGTTCCTTACATACATTTTTACATCACTCCATATTAACTCAATAGGGTTGAAATGGCAGTGATATGGTGGCAGCCTTATTACAGTATGACCCTGCTCCTTGGCAATTTCGTCTACTACATATGTAGGCGTCGTAGGCTTATTTAACAAGAGAATATAACAGAACCTTTGTCATACTCATATCCGCTGCAATATTTCGAGCCTGTAACCACTGCACCATAACTTCTTTCCGATCATTTGTGGTTCGGGCTTTGTTCTGTTATCACCGAATGATATGGAGCATTGTCCATTACAATTGTTGTAGGGACAGGAAATTGTTTTAAAAGGTTCCTGAACCACTCAACAAATCATGTGTGATCCATATCTTCATGGTAATCACCAGTCTTTTTCGATCTAAAAGCTGAAAGTGCGTCAGGGACAAAACCACTGGAGGAGCCTGCATGGACCACAATTAATCTAGCTCCTCTTCCCGTCGGCTGATGGCCGCTACTGCTGGGTGTGTTATCCGTCCAACATTTACTGACAGCTTCCCCGGCATTAACCCACGTTTCGTCTAGCCAAATTATGGAATGAATGTCTCTGCCCACAATTTTGTGCAAGAAAATGCTACGAGCGGTAACAATATGTGCCCTCTCTAACAGTACTTTGCGTCCGTCTAGCGTTTTGTAACGGAAACCCATATTTTTTAGCACAATTTTTAGTGATGTTTTACCACCCCTGAAGAGTTCACTTTCTTTTAAAGAGATTAATAACTTAGCTACAGTCGGATACTCTTTTTCTGCTGTAGTAAGCATAAACATGCCTACGAATTGCATCAGTCTGGAAAGAATCTGAATCTGTGATAGGACTAGACCGCGTTTTCTTCTTTCCCGGGGTTGATAAAAATGTATTATTTGATCCAGACAGCTCGGAATCATTACGGCTCACTTCAGTATCTTCCAAGTTTTGTAGTAATACTCCCTTACTTACTACGGTTCTTGCACTAATACCAAGAGTTTTCGACGTACGTTCCACCACTTTGTCGGCAGGAATTGATGGCTGTCCACGAATGCTTACGTAGTTTTTCTCCTGCTCGTAAAACTCACGAGTTCTGCGTATTAACTCCAGTGCCTGGCTGTTTAGCGGCACCCCTCGACGCAAAGGATTGTCACTAGATGAACGAAGTCTTTTCGGTGGCATTTTCCAAGTATGTACACTCACAACGTAACAAAAGTCACAACGATATAGCACACAGTACAACGAAAACACGCGGTAAACAACATACAATTCACGTTGTATACACATTCACTAAACAAAGCCGGCAACGCGAGAACTTTGACGTCACAGCACGTGAGTAACAGCAGTGCTCACTCCGCTGTGATTGGCTGGCGCCCCACGCTGAACGCCTAGCGCCTATCGTTCTTCACTTGTTACTCTGTTATGCTGCCAACTTCATACGCAAACGTCAAGTGCAATGTTTCGGCGGCCCGGGTATAGTGGGCACAATCGAAACAGTCCCCCTATCCAATATTGTCCTCTATCGGCTGACACATAAACTACGTGCGCGTCCAGTCTCGCGTCACCATCTGTCATTATCCATCTCTTGAGACACATCTCCCACTTAACCGCCTCCAAGGCAGGATCGGTATACGGCGCTACGCCTCAAAGTGACAACGCAAAGCCAGAAGCCGGGAAAAACTCTTATATTCGGCGTTAAGTAGAGTGATACGGCGGTGGTGTGCGACTGTAATTCTCGGCTGTTGCTTATGTACTGGCACCATTATGGCCTCCATAAATGCTGGTGGAACCGGCGTATTGAATGTAACAGCTCGTTCTACGTTGTCGTCCGCCTCCGTACCATTTAGATTCGTAACGTTCGGTAGAATTCAGCAAGATGTCCATCAATACCTGGCGATCTATCCATGGCACCCTTGATGATTCCTTCATGGACGTCAGCGCAGCTTAAATCCTCCATTATAACGGCAAGAGTTTCTCAATCTGTTCATAGAGCCTGCCTGTCTCAATGTGCGGATCTTGTAGACAAATTTACTGTCAAAAGTTATTGTGTACACTTTTGACTCCGTGGCTTTGAGATTTGACCTAATACTTGTATTTTCTATATTGTTAGATTCTGTTACAGTGTGTCAGCGAAAGAAGTCGTTGAATTGTCAGTTTCTCCAAAAGTAAGATTTTAATATCGCAATTAAAAAAAATGTTTTCGCAAATTTGTGCGAGTTAATTGTTCTTAAGGGCTCTTCCGATTTTCTCTAATTAATTAATATTTGCTTTTTGGAGGGAAACTTATTTTCTAAAGTAATACTGAAGGCGTAAGAAATTGTGGATGTAAATGCTTTTCATGTTAGTGCACTGATAGAGGCAATAATTTCGTGAATATCGTGCTATTTATTGGTTTTAACCACGTTGAAGGTACATTGTGCCATAATTAGTAGATTATTTGTCTTGTTTCTTGTTAGTCTTATGGAATAATATTTTGTGGTTTTAAAATTTTTCCTTATTGTCAGATCTGGGTCAGTTAACAATTTTAGTGGAGCCTTTCAATTTTCTTATCAGTTGCTCATGTTATTTTCTGGAACTTATTGTTTATGCAATAAAGACATGTTCGTATTTTTATCAAACGGTGAATGCTACTGAAGAGAAAACCCGTGACGTCCAGTCTTTCCATTTGGGACCTTTTCTGGAAATCCTAAGGGCGTATCAAAAATGGTCTGATGATGTTCAGCAGCTCCGAAAAGAATGTTTCATCCAGTGGTAGATAATTACGAAATTACCGGATGTCAGTTCCTTAAGAACAGAGCACAGGTGAATTTATTTCTTTTTGATAGCCGCTTCTTGGCGCACAACCATCTCTCGGCTTTTCTTGCCTTGTTAGCACTAAAACAGCCAAGGCAACTCCCAGGCTGCTTCGCGTCGAAGATAACCTCAATGAACATAATACACTGACGAGTCAAAGAAACTGGTACAGCTGCCTAATACCGTGTAGGGCCCCCGTGAGCCCGCAGAAGTGCCGCAACACGACCTGGCATGGACTCGACTAATGTCTGAACTAGTTCTGGAGGGAACTGGCACCATAGATCCTGCAGCGCTTTCCATAAATCCGCAAGAGTACGTGGGGCTAGAGATCTCTTCTGAACAAGGTACCCAGATACTCTCAATTATATCCATGTCTCGGGAGTTTAGTGGCCAGTGGAAGTGTTTAAACTCAGAGGAGTGGTCCTCCAGCTACTCTGTAGCAATTCTGGATGAGCGGGGTGCTGCATTGTCCTCCTGGAATTGCCCAAGTCCGTCGGAATAATTGAATGTAGGTGATGAGACATGATGCTTACGTATGTGTTCACCTGTTCGTATCTAGACGTATCAGGGATCCCATATTAGGCCAACTGGAGACGCCCTACACCATTACAGAGCCTCCACCAGCTTGAACAGTCCCCTGCTGACATGCATGGTCCATGGATTCATAAGATTGTCTCCATACCCATACACGTCCATCCCCTCGATACAATTTGAAACGAGACTCACCCGACCAGGCAACGTGTTTCCAGTCGTCAACAGTCCAGTGTCGGTGCTGAGCAGCCCAGACGAAGCGTAAAGCTTTGTGTCGTGCAATCATCAAGGGTACACGAGCGGATCTTCGGCCCCGAAAGCCCATATCGATGATGTTTCGGTGAACGGTTCGCACGCTGACACTTGTTGATGGCCCAGAATTGAAATCTGTAGCAATTTGCGGAAGGGTGGCACTTCTGTAACGTTGAAAGTTTCTCTACAGTCGTCGTTGGTCTAATTCTTTCAGGATCTTTTTCCGGCCGCAGCGATGTCTGAGATTTGATGTTTTACTGGATTCCTGATAGTCACGGTATACTCGTGAAATGTAAAATGAACGGGAAAGTCCCCACTTCAATTGCTACCTCGGAGGTGCCGTTTTCCATCGCTCAAACTCACGTAAATCTTGATAAACTGGCATTGTAACAGCAGTAACCGATCTAACAAGTGCGCTTGACACTTGTTTACATACCTCTGTATTTGAACACGCATGCCTATACCAGTTTCTTTGGCGCTTCAGTATATAAACAACTGGCAACCAGCAGTAAGAACAGATCAGCGATCGCTGAGAAATGCTGGCCAGCAAGTGTATAGCCTGCACATGAAATTAGTCAGTCGGTAGGTTGGTGCGTGTCTAGGACCCTTTACTAACCATAAAGTAAACAGATGAAGATAGCCGCTTCTTGGCTCACAGCAATCTCCCGGCTTTTCTTGGCCTTGTTAGCACTAAAACAGCCAAGGCAAATCACAAGCTGTTTCTGTGAAAAATCAAGCAGTATCGCGTCGAAGATAAACTCAATGAACATAATACACTGACGAGTCAAAGAAACTGGTACAGCTGCCTAATATCGTGTAGGGGCCCAGTGTGCACGCAGAAGTGCCGCAACACGACGTGGCATGGACTCGACTAATGTCTATACTAGTGCTGGAGGGAACTGGCACCATAGATCCTGCAGCGCTGTCCATAAATCCGCAAGAGTACGTGGTGGTAGAGATCTCTCCTGAACAGCATGTTGCAAGGTACCCAGATGCGCTCAAATATGTCCATGTCTCGGGAGTTTAGTGGCCAGCGGAAGTCTTTAAACTCACAAGAGTGTTCCTGTAGCTACTCTGTAGCAATTCTGGATGTGTGGGGTACCGCATTGTCCTCCAAAACTTGCCCAAGTCTGTCGGAAATAATGAATGCAGGTGATCAGACAGGATGCTTACATATGTGTCCACGTATCTAGACATATCAGGGATCCCATATCACTCCAACTGGAGACGCCCCACACCGTTACAGAAGCTCCATCAGCTTGAACAGTCCCTGCTGTAATGCAGGGTCCATGGATTCATAAGGTTGTCTCCATACCCGTACACGTCCATCCCCTCGATAAATCTGAAACGCGACTTGTCCGACCAGGCAACATGTTTCCAGTCATCAACAGTCCAATGTCGGTGCTGAGGAGCCCAGACGAAGCGTAAAGCTTTGTGTTGTGCAGTCATCAAGGGTACACGAGCGGGTCTTCGGCTCCGAAAGCCCATATCGATTATGTTTCGGTGAACGGTTCGCACGCTGACACTTGTTGATGGCCCAGCATTGAAATCTGTAGCGATTTGCGGAAGGGTGGCACTTCCGTAACGTTGAACGATTCTCTGCAGTCGTCGTTGGTCTCATTCTTTCAGGATCCTTTTCCGGCCGCAGCGATGTCGAAGATTTGATGTTTTACTGGATTCCTGATAGTCACGGTATACACGTGAAATGGAAAAGGAACAGGAAAATCCCCACTTCAATCACAACCTCGGAGGTGCCGTGTTCCATCGCTCCTGCGCCGACTGTAACACTACATTCAAACTCACTTAAATCTTGATAAACTGCCATTGTAACAGCAGTAACCGATCTAACAAGTGTGCCTGACACCTGTTTACATATGTATTTGAATAAGCGTGCCTATGCCAGTTTCTGTGGCGCTTCACTGTATAAACAACTGGCAGCCAGCAATAAGAACAGCGCCGGCGAGGGTGGCCGAGAGGTTCTAGGCGCTACAGTCTGGAACCGCGCGACCACTCCGGTCGCAGGTTCGAATCCTGCCTCGGGCATGGATGTGTGTGATGTCCTTAGGTTAGTTAGATTTAATTAGTTCTAAGTTATAGGGGACTGATGACCCTAGAAGTTAAGTCCCATAGTGCTCAGAGCCATTTGAACCATTTTGTCTAGGAGCCTATACTGACCATGAAGTAAACAGATGAAGATAGTGCAGTGTACAGTGCTGCCAGTTTGCTGAACGGAAATGCCGGCCGTTTCAAAAGTTTCCTTCTTTATGGATCGTCGTGTATATTAATGGCAGTAAGAAATTCAAGCCACTATTTACTGAATGACCTTCGTACGTATTCTCTTATAGTTTAATAGGTTTCTGCGGCAGTCAGCCACACGCGACGAACTGGATCCATTCTGGCGACCGTGATGAAAGGGGGAGTGGAGGGGGCAGCAGGATGACGGCAGAGGGACCGGGGGTAGGTGGCGGAGCGTGGAATCGCCGCCTCAGCAGGGCAGGCCACGTTCCCGCGGTGCGCCATGAAATATGCAACCCGCGCTCCCCTTGGCGGTCCCTGGCTCCAGGAGCCGCGGCGGACAGAACGCTGGTGGCTGCTCTCCACGCACGGAGGAACATCGCCATTCTGCCTCGCGCGGAAATAAATTGGCGACGGTCGGCCACAGTCTCGCTGAGCAATTCGCGAAAAATCAGGGCCGTTTCTTTTATCGCCGTCTAGCGATTTGTCGTCCGTGTACTACTCTAACATATATTGGCTTACATACATCGAGCTAAAATCTCTGAAAAATCCATCGTTTGGAAAAATGTATCTTCTTTAGTGGTCTACATACTCGTATATGTAGTACCAACACCGTCAGGTTTCATGATCACAGCTTGCTTTTATCTACGATCTGTATTCGGGTTGTTGAGATATTTCCATGCTCAGCAATATCCTCAGATCTGTCCCGGATAGAAAATGTGTGGGACTAGCTTGTGTGTCAACTCAGTCCCCATGACAGTGTCAGCGGTTTCTACGACCAGTTACAACAGTAGTGGCACAGTTTATCTCAGGAGAGCATACAATTGCTTTATGAGCCACTTCCCAACCAGAACAGCGCCTACATTCGGGCTAGTCGGCGGTAATACGTCATACTTATAAGTGAGTTAATACTGACAAGTTCATTGTAAATTTTATTCAGTATTATAATCAGTGAACAACATCGCTTTCTCTAGCAACCCGTGATGTTTCATTTCGTTTCCATCTTCTCTGTCGATGCTACGTTTTTTTTTTCCCATCGTCTTTCTCGATGCTACTTTTTTTTTTTTTTTTTTTGGTCGTACAGTTTATGAGTGCCCCACGTAAATGAATAGACTTGACTGTGTGCGGACTGCTGGAGTGCACACACAGGTTTTATAGCTTAAGCTCTTCATCTGTTTCAGATAATGATAACTGTATGAGAACCAAGTACAGTGGTAAGACGCAAAGAAATTCCTCCCGCAGATGCCTCTATTGAAATCCTGGTTATTGCCTGCCGAAGCATTCGCATCACATTCCCAGAGTTTGGAGCAGTACCAGGACGGAGTGGAGCTACACTACTGGCCATTAAAACTGCTACACCGAGAAAAAATGCGGATGATATACGGGTATTCATTGAACATATATATTATACTAGAACTGACATGTGATTACATTTTCACGCAATTTGGATGCATAGATACTGAGAAACCAGTACACAGAACAACCACCTCTGCCCGTAATAACGGCCTTGATACCCCTGGGCGTTGAGTCAAACAGAGCTTGGATGGCGTGCACAGGTACAGCTGCCCATGCAGCTTCAAGACGAAACCATAGTTCACCAAGAGTAGTGACTGGCGTATTGTGACGAGCCACTTGCTCGGCTACCATTGACCAGACGTTCTCAATTGGTGAGAGATCCGGATAATGTTCTGGCCAGGGCAGCAGTCGAACATTTTCTGTATCCAGAAAGGCCTGTACAGGACCTGCAACATGCGGTCGTGCATTATCCTGCTGAAATGTAGGGTTTCGCAAGGATCGAATGAAGGGTAGAACCACGGGTCGTAACACATCTGAGATGTAACGTCCACTGTTCAAAGTGCCGTCACTGCGAATAAGAGCTGACGGAGACGTGTAACCAATGGCACCCCATACCATCAAGCCAGGTGATACGCCAGTATGGCCATGACGAATACACGCTTCCAATGTGCGTTCACCGCGATGTCGCCAAACACGGATGCGACCATCATGATGCTGTAAACAGAACCTGGATTCATCCGAAAAAATTACGTTTTGCCATTGGTGCACCCAGGTTCGTCGTTGAGTACACCATCGCAGCAGCTCCTGTCAGTGATGCAGCGTCAAGGATAACCGCAGCCATGGTCTCCGAGCTGATAATCCATGCTGCTGCAAACGTCGTCGAACTGTTCGTGCAGATGGTTGTTGTCTTGCAAAAGTCCCCATCTGTTGACTCAGGGATCGAGACGTGGCTGCACGATCCGTTACAGCCATGCAGATAAGATGCCTGTCATCTCGACTGCTATTGATACGAGGCCGTTGGGATCCAGCACGACGTTCCGTATTACCCTCCTGAATCCACCGATTCGCGATACGATAAACGGCAATGGCGATAGGCTACAATGCGACCTTTATCAAAGTCGAAACGTGATGATACGCATTTCTCCTCCTTACACGAGGCATCACAACAACGTTTGACAAGGCAACGCCGGTAAAGTGCTGTTTGTGTTTGAGAAATCGGTTGGAAAATTTCCTCATGTCAACACGTTGTAGGTGTCGCCACCGGCGCCAACCTTGTGTGAACGCTCTACAAAGCTAATCATTTGCATATCACAGCATCTTCTTCCTGTCGGTTAAATTTCGCAACTGTAGCACGTCATCTTCGTGGTATAGCAGTTTTAATGGCCAGTAGTGTATATTAGCTTACATGCATCAAGCTAAGATCTCTGAAAAATCCATCGTTGGGAGAAATGTATCCTCTTTAGTGGTCAACATATTCATATATTCAGTACTAACACCGTCAGGTTTCATGATCACAACTTGCTTTTATCTACGATCTGTATGCGGGTTGTTGAAGTATTTCCATGCTCAGCAATATCCTCAGATCTGTCCCGGATAGAAAATGTATGGGACTAGCTTCTGTGTCAACTCCGTCCCCATGACAGTATCAGTGGTTTCTGCGACAAGTTACAACAGTAGTGGAGCAGCTTATCTCAGAAGAGCATACAATTGCTTTATGAGACACTTCCCAACCAGAACAGTGCCTACCCAGGGTAGCCCCGGGTGATACATCTTACTAATAAGTGAATTAATACTGCCAAGTTCATTGTTAATTTGATTCAGTATTATAATCAGCAAACAACATTGCATTCTCTAGCAACCCTTGATGTTTTATTTCGTTTCCACCTTCCTTCTCGATGCTTCGTTTTTTTTTTTTTCATACAGTTTATGAGTGCCCCACGTAAATGAATAGACGTCACTGTGTGTGGAGTGCTGGAGTGCACACACAGGTTTTATAGCTTAAGCGACTCTTCATCTGTTTCAGATAATAATAACTGTATGAGAACCACCTCCACTCCCTCCCCAAGTACAACTGTAAATTCCTCCCGCAGATGCTACGATTGAAATCCTAGTTATCGCCTGCCGAAGCATTCACAACAAATTCCCAGAGTTTGGAGCAGTACCGGGAATAGTGGAGCTAATAACAGACTAGGCACAGAAAGCTAACTGGACGGATACTGGCATTTGATATTTGTGTGGTGATAAATCTCAGTGTACATCCTAATATTAGCCTAATGGTAAATGTCGCGACAGATAAGAAACTCTAATCCACTTAGACAGAAATTGAAGCCGCGTGCGAGATGGTTTGGGTAATCTCCAGATTAAGGGTAGTAGTTTACCGGAAATTCCATCTGTCTGATGAAGATCATACGCACCCCCAGATGTAACCGAAATCTTCAGAAAAAACCTCAGTTGCCTAGTACGTATTTTCTGCTATCGTACGGTCATTACTGAAGGAGACTTTAATCATCCAAGAATCTATTTCGATTATTAGAGTTTTGTAAATACTGGGCGCGGCAAGAAATCCTGCGAAATAACACTAAATTCTTTCATCCCAAACTACATTGTTCGGTCACATTAATGCGACCGCCTGTCAATATCTGCATAATCACCTTTTGCAATGTGTACCTGCAGCGAGACATGCAGGAAGAGAGTCAATTAGGTTCTGGAAGGGACCCACACGGATGTGGTTCCATGTCGACCACAGGGCCGTGACCAGCTGTGTTAGGTTTCTCAGCTGAGAATCTATGGCGCGAACAGCCCGATCGAGGTGCTCCCACGGATTCTCGACTGGGTTTAAATGTGGAGAGTTTGATGGCCTGAGGATGACGGAAAACTCATGCTGGTGCACCAGAAATCATGTAGTACACTGTGATCTGTATGATACATTGCATTGTTCTGTTGTTAGATACCACTGTGCCGAGGAAAAAGAAACCGCATGCAGGGGTGGACATGAGCCCCAAGCATAGATACATACTTGTGTTGATCGTTGGACCTGTACAGGATGGGCGGATGGGACGGCGGTGGGCGTTTTGGAAAGAGCAGGACAAAGTTTCTTTTGTAAGGCCATTTATTGGCAAAAGCTACGCTATAGGAAATACATTGTCGAGCCAAGGGAGGTGAGGGTGAGCCAGAAGGGAAAGTGTGGCAAAGGTTGATGTCTGCGAAAACTAAGTCCACAGTGCCGCAAAATGGCTCTGAGCACTATGGGACTCAACTGCTGTGGTCATCAGTCCCCTAGAACTTAGAACTACTTAAACCTAACTAACCTAAGGACATCACACACACCCATGCCCGAGGCAGGATTCGAACCTGCGACCGCAGAAGCAGCGCGGCTCCGGACTGGAGCGCCTAGAACCGCACGGCCACCGCGGCCGGCCACAGTGCCGCAGCACTGGGAGAAGTGGAATTTGTTCACTGCTACAGGGCGCGTATCAGACTCGCAGTAGAGCAAGAAAACAAGAGAGCGCGCCCGGCGATGGGCGGCCGGGTATATTCGACGCACCACGCAGCTTCCTCTGCCGTGATTGGTCGGGATCGAGAAAACTGTGCGGGCGGCATGGAACTTTCCATAGCGTCATAGATCTCAAAAGGTCACGTGTCACCACTCAGTTTGAGTCCAATTGCGGTATTGTGAGGCATATTCCAGCCTTCTTTGCCGATGAATAGCAATCGTCATTGGTGTATGAACCAGGTGGATTCTGTGGAGGCCAATAACCAGTAATGTTCACTGAATGGTCATTGAGCAGTCACTGTTGGTAGCCCCTTGGTTCACCTGGAGGGTCAGTCGCTCAACAGTTGCACGTCTCTTCAGCTGTACGCATCTCCGCAGCCATCGTTCATCCCTGTCAACTATGGCCACCATTGCTTCAGCGCCGGTTTTGGATAGTGTCATTTTGCCATTTATGTTGTATGTTAAACACGGCGGTTCATGAGTAGATTACAAACTTAGCCGTTTCGGAAATGCTTGCACACGAGGATTGTGCCCGCCATGACAGTGAGAAGGGTTCAGAGGAATATGATACTCAGATCTGTGGGGCCCTATAGAACATCTCCAGGGGGAGCTCTATTAGTCATTGTGGGGCTCTGCCCCCTGGACGTCAAAAGTAGAGAGCAGGCTGCGTGGTTCTGGGTTAAGAAAGGGAACGTCACGAAGATAGAAGAGATATTACGCACTGGGGCTAGGGATAAGGGTGAGATTCGGCAAAGGGGCGAACAATTGTGGCAAGAACTATGGGAGGCGGATGAAACAGGCCGTAGAACATTTGAATTTCTTCCAAACATTATGGAACGACTGAAAATGAGATACTTTGAACGCACTAGAGGTCTGAGCCATTTTCTCACTGGACATGGGCCATACCCGACATACTTATGTCGGTTCGGGAAAAGGGCCACACCCGCGTGTGAATGTGGTGAACCAGAGAGTACCGCCGATCACGTGATCTACGAGTGCCCCCTTTTCAATGATGTTGCTTCCACATCACGTGACCATTTACCTGACTGTGACACATACCAACTAATAAGACAAGAAGACATTTTTCAAACTCTCAATAAGCAGATGAGGTATCACGAAAAGTGTTAAAGGAATATCTGAGGGACATAAATTAATGTAAAAAGTTGAGACATACTAAATACTGAATACGCGCCCTACTCCTATACCGCCTGCGCGTGGATAGGCCGACTTTTCTCGTAGTCTGGAATCCGCCGCTTACAGGACTACGGGGAGTGGGGAACAATATCACCAATACTAGACAAAGCACCGAATTTGACTTAGGTTAGAACTAGTTAGTAGGACTTGCATCTGCTGATGGCGATCTGCAGGATGCAGGTGTTGCGTGAAAGCATAACGATAGGGGTGCAGTCCATGCTCCTGCAGCACTTTAACGATTATGCGTTGCGAGACACGCAGCTGCCTCGCTACGCTACATATACCGCGCTGAGGTTCTTGGTGTTTGACCGCCAGAATAGCTTCCACAGTAGCTGCAGCACGGCGAATCTATGGACGATCTCTCTCACGTGATGGTGAAAGGAGAGACCCTCACTCAAGACGACGAAACACGTTTTTGTCAGGATGGCGTCGACGAGGATATCTAGCAGCATATTCACGATTGGTAACTCAAGCTCGGTTATCAGATGCACCAAGGACCAGAAACATATTCACATGTTAATCATTTGTGTATGCCACTTTTCTGCCACAATGGTTTACAGGTTTACAATGAGAAAATTCGATACGTGTACGCATGTACATTGGAGTCTGTCACGGGCGCGTTACTCCGCTCGCATCTAGTCCCTATCTGATGGACAGCGCATACAGTATAAACACACCGTCAGTCCTGTGTGCTGTTGCACCTAAAGCGCATTACGCCTCTGACAGACATTGTTCTGCAAAACTCTTCCGGACACTGCTAATTGTGAAATGTTCGGTTTCGAATTACACTGTTTCCCTAACGGTAATAGACGTATTGTTTCAAAAATCCGATCGATAGAATAATAATAATGCATTGAGATACATACTAAACAGCATGCGGTTACCAGACTCATTGTTGAAAGACATAATTAGTGGGGCACGGTGATAACACATGCAAATAGTAACCCAGTTTGGGCATCATTCGCAAAGCACGTTGCTAGTCCTACTGGTAACGTAAGGCGCTAAAGAAATGTAATGGACCTAAACTAGGCAAGAATAATAGTTAGTACTAATCTATGGTGCTATTGGAGGAGGTTACAAAAAAAAACAGATTTTGCATCTTGTAGATGAAGTGGTGTGAATAAATTCACGCCCACTACGTGGAAAGGGCTTCCTTCAAAGCTGACCAATTTTATTTCTACGATTGTAGTATGTAAGTGCAAATGTTTTCCAGAGGACTCGCTGCAATCGCTGTTGACGATTAAGATGCCAGATACCGTACCACCTGGACTACAGTTACTAAATAAAAAACATAAGCCTCAGCCCAGAATCGAACCATCGACCGCAAGCATGCTAACACAAACCTCTAGCCACTGTTCCAACTGTGCAGGACTATCAATAAGTGCTGACAGAGGTGGTTACCATACATGTGGTTACAGTGTTGCCATATTGCCACTCTTTAACGTCTTTTGCGAACTCTACCCCTCTTCCTAAACCTCTCCAGTTCCTCTCCCTTCAACCCTTCTGCCAGAATAAGGAGCCACTGGCGCCGAAAGCTTGCATATGTGTTCTTGTGCTACCGCTAGGTGAGTGGATTTTTATCTATCCAATTTCATTATATTGTCAAAAATTGATTATTTTCGTTGTTATATTTCTTTTCGTACGAGCTACATGCCCTGCTGCAGCAGGGAAAAGAAGGGAACCTTCGGAAAAATGCTCCTATCGGAGCACAAAAAATGCGAATCTATTCGCCTTTATTTAAAAGACTGTGACTAGAAAGTGGGATATCAGCTGTCGCATTCTACTCCTCAGCACCTTTAAAGACTTTTCCAAGTATTTTGGCATGCAAACATGCAAAAATTTTTGTAGTTTCGTATGCTGAGAGGGAGAAGACGGTGACAGTGATAAAGAGACGGAAAAGTAATAAATATGGAAATATAGTAGATAAAAGAGTTAAGGAGACAATGGCAGTGTGAGAGAAAGGGAGGGACACAGTGGCAGTGTAACGTAGTTGACAGAGACAGAACAGTGGTAGGTGAAGAGTGAAGGAGTCCGTGCCAGGGGAGGGGTGGAGGGGGGGGGGAGAGGAAGTGTGGAAGTGAGTGAGAGCCAGTGACAGTGGGAGACAGGGTATATGATAATGACAACGAGAAAGAGAGAGATAGCGACACAGTAACAAGAGAAAACAGCAGTATGAAGGAAGAAGTGAGATATTAGCAGCAAGGGAGAGCAAGAGGGAGATAGTGACAGTGAGAGTAAGAAGAGACTGTAGTAGTAGGACAGAGATCGAAGGGAACTGTGGCTGTGACATAGCAGACAATGACAGAGGGACACAATGATATTATGACAATGAGTTGGGCTGAATGAGTCAGGAAGTGGACGTGGGGGTGGATGAGAATGAGCGACTTACAGCGATGAACTAGTGGGCCTGAATGAGTTACAGTTAGGGAAACTTGTGGCGGTTTGAAGTGAGTTGCATCTTAAAAAAAGCGCGAATACGTTTGATTGCCAAAATTTTTGGGGTTATTTTTAAAGATGCTGAGGAAGGTAGAATGAAGAAGCTGGTATCCCATTTTTCAGTAGCGTCTTTTTGAATAAACAAGAACGTATTCGCATTTCTTGTGGTGCGATGGAGCGTTTCCCGCTGGGGCTAATTTCTTGCAAGCTTTTTTGCTCGTTTAGGTATTAGTGCAAGTTGATATGTTTTTTTTTGTTACAATGCTATAGCTCACATCATTGGTTATGAACACTGATTAAATGCACTGTCACATATTAATATTCGACTATCGAAGTATTGTAATTTCTTAAGACTTTCCCTGCGATCCCTTGTCGTCTCGTTGGGATCGAGTGTTCTCACGGTGGTCAGCTTCCTCCCAATATATTTCGACGCCGTAACTCGACATCTCCATCAGGTGTTCTCTGAGACTGGGCACACGGAAGGTGTACCGCTACATCTCATCGTAAGCAACACTGGTGTGGCCACTTACTCGACAGCTACTTACCTTTAGAAGATGTTTGTACCATACGTGGGAAAGCGCGTCAACCACATTCACAACGCGGCGGACTTGTCTCAAAAACTTACATATCAAGGACACAGACATTATGGTCAGTTCTGACGTGGAGTCCTTCGTTCAACGTTGTACCACTTGAAGACACATTCGATTTGATCAGTGAGAGGTTTGACGGAGCTGTGTTGGATCTTTTCAATCATATTTTGTCAGCTACTGATTCCTATATAGAGGCCAATTCTGTGATCACAGTGGAGGAGTGCTGATGTGTAGCCCTGTGTCTCTGGCAGCTGCCAGTCTGCTTACTGAGAAATCCGAGGATGAGGGCCTTACAGCTGCCACCAACCAGCCTACGTGTTTCTTCTGACACGTGGATGACACGTTCATCATACGGCTCCACGGCTGGGAATGACTGGAAGATTTCTTGGACTGTCTGAACCCACGACATCCCGCATAAAGTTTGCCACGAAGCTAGAGAAAGGTGGCCAACTTCCGTTTCTGGATGTCTTGTTGAAGAGGAAGACAGATGCCAAGTTCGGCCTCAGTATGAATAGAAAGCCAACGCACACAGACGTATAACTACGGGCCGACAGCTACCAAACCCCAGCACAGAAGACTGGGGTGCTTGCAAGGGCAACTCCCCATCGCAGATTTAGTGGTAAGATGGCCAGTGGACAGCCCGTCAGATACTGAACACAGATCAAGCATGAAAACAGTCAGATGGCGTATTGATTTGTGACAAAAAAAAAGCAAAATAGAAACAGCTAATGGTCCAAGAACAAGTGCAATAAAAATCATGCTGCGACAGCAATGATGTTGTGGGTAACTGTCCGTGGTGTTGGACTGCCATGCGGGCGAGCCATATTCAAACTTCCCTCGTGCCATTTTTTATTTTTTTCAGGACATTATAAACTGTCAATCCGGTCACTAAAATGTTTGTTCTCTTTCTGTAGTTCTGGCCGTTGTCATTTTATACACTAGTCATTCAGTGTGAGTGATGTGGTAAGAATACATTACCGTCGTAAGTAAATGTGATGAATAGCGAGAGCAGGCGCGATACCACATAGCCATGCCACATAAACGAAAACAAAAGGATGTGAACTAAGTTACGACAGACGAATTCAAGAGTCAGAACTTCCAAAACGGAAAGCAACTTCAAAAAAGTTAAAAACATACGTTTTGACAACATACAGAGAAACTGTATGATTGTGAAACTGTTGTGTTCATTTGTTGCAGCTTATGCGTCAAACTGTTATGTTTCCATCGTTTCCTTCACATTCATACGAACACCTAAATCGGGCAAATCGGCATATCTTACTCACTTTCCAGGCTTACAAATTACACTATGTGATCAAAAGTATCCGGACACCTGGCTGAAAATGACTAACAAGTTCGTGGCGCCCTCCGTCGGTAATGCTGGAATTCAGTATGGTGTTGGCCCACCTTTATCCTTGTGACAGCTTCCACTCTCGCAGGGATACGTTCAATCACGTTCTGGAAGGTTTCTTGGTGAATGGCAGCCCATTCTTCACTGAGTGCTGCACTGAGGAGTGGTACCGATGTCGGGCAGTGAGGCCTGGCACGAAGTCGGCTTCCGAATCATCCCAAAGGTGTTGTATAGGATTCGGGTCAAGACTCTGTGCAGGTCAGTCCATTACAGCGATGCTATTGTCGTGTAATCACTCCGCACAGGCCTTACTTTATGAACACGTGCTCGATCGTATTGAAAAATGCAATCGCTGTCCCTGGATTGCTCCTTAACAGTGGGAAGCAAGAAGGTGCTTAAAACATCAATGTAGGCGTGTGCTGTCATAGCGCCAAGCAGAAAAACGAGGGGTGCAAGCCCCTTCATGAAAGACACGACCACATCATAACAGCCTCCGAATTTTATCCGAATTTTGTTGGCGCTACACACGCTGGCAGATGACGCTCACCGGGTATTGGATATACTCACACCCTGCCATCGGTTTGCCTCACTGTATACCGTGATTCGTCACTCCACACAACATTTATCCGCTGTTCAATGGTCCAAAGTTTACGCTCCTTACACCAAGTTAGGCGTCGTTTGGCATTTACTGGCTTGATGTGTGGCTTATGAGCAGCCGCTCGAACCTGAAATCAAAGTTTTCTCACCTCCCGCCTGTCATAGTACTTGCAGTGGATCATGATGCAGTTTGTTATTCCTGTGTGATGGTCTGGATAGATGTTTGACTATTACACATTACGATCCTCAACTCTTGGCGGTGTCTGTCAGTCAACAGACGAGGTCGGGCTATACACTTTTGTGCTGTACGTGTCCCTTTACATTTCTCCTTCACAATCGCTTCGGAAACAGTGAACTAGTGCTGTTTAGGAGTGTGGAAATCTCGCGTACAGACGTATGACACAAGTGACAACCAATCACCTGACCACGTGCAAAGTCGGTGAGCTCCACGGAGCGCCTCGTTCTGCTCTCTCACGATGTCTAATGACTATTGAGGTCGCAGAAATGGAGTACCTTGCGGTAGGTGGCAGCAAAATGCTCCTAATATGAAAAACGTATGTTTTCGGGGCTGTCTGGATACTTGTGATAACATTGTGTAGGTGCGTCGATGATAGATTCCTATCATATGACACACATGCTGTTACTAATGCCGTGCACGACACGCCAGACGTGTTTTCCGGTGGAGGATTCGGTTGTCTTGTCGCCTTGTCATCAAACGTTTGCATCTGAGATTCCACACCACTTCCTTTCGACTGCTGATAGAGTAGCTGTGCAGACTCAAATGTCACTATAGGCCGCTACCTTACATCTCACTGTTGCAAACGGACGTTACTCAACGACACAGACATAATTTTGAATACAGCGGAAAAACATGGCGCGAGGCAGATTTGAACACGGCTCGCCCGCTTAACACTGTGACCACTTATCCACGACGCCATTACTGTTTCAGGCTGTTCTGTGTTGCACTTCTTGTCCTTCGACGGCTCACTTTTTTTATTTTGCTTTTTTTCATAGTTCAGTACATCTTCTTATTATTTTAATGCTTGATCTGTGTTCAATTTTTGATGGGCTGTCCACTGGGCCACCTTACCACTAAATCTGGCTAGTGTACAACGGGGAGTTTCCCTTGTTAGCACACTGTACACCGAGATAAGATACTTTCCGACTCTGATAGCTTTACAACGGAGTTAAAACATCTTCAACGATTGATCACGCAGTCTTCAACGGTTGTTCACTAACAGCAGACATTTGACCACCAGACAACCTGATATGATCAGCAGAATCCTGAAGAAACACGGAATCAAAAGTGTTTTGTATCCGCCCAACAAAATCAGGCCTCATCTTGGAATATACAAGAATGATCTGGGTTAAGAAAACCTGGTATTTACCACATACCTTGTGAATGTGTGTAAGACGTCGTGGTCTCCTGACCTTCATTGCTTACATATTCCGCCCTCACAATCATATTCCGTACATCAAGACGCTTCATTCGAACCCAAACTCGATAAGATAAAGTCAGTGTTGTATGAATTCATGTAAACGATATGCAAATAACTAATAAATCGCAAGTGCACACCGTGGTTGAAATACTCGAGGCTGGCATACACATACACATTCAAGACACGACGGTCACAAAAGCTTTTAGTTCGGGAGAGGCAAACACCGCACGCCAGGACGCCGGTCCCTTCATAGGTTTTCACAGGGAGTTATCTACGTCGGCTGGCGGCCGCCCATGGAGCGAACAGCGTTTGCCCGAGTGAAAGGAAGAATGACCCTGTGTTCGGCTTAAAAGCAAATTCTGCTATATTGTGTGGGAGCGCCCAACCTACACATTCTTTACAAATATGGCACGCAGTTTCAGAGATTTTCACAGGGACACAGCAAACGCCAAACGCCGATGCTACAGATTTCCTGATTGGTCGCCTTAAACGAAACGTCATTCTCCCGTTTTAGAAGAGCAATGCTGATTGGCAAACGATATTTCTGACGCCTTGAGCTGAAGGAGTAATGGAAGAGACCGAAAGATATACCCCTTCACGTGGAGGAGTCGTTCCATTGTCGCTCTTGGAGCGAGAACACGTAACGAGAGCGTGCTCGCACGTACATGTACTCAAAGAGCGAAGATCAAGTCTCCCCCCAGTACTTCACTGGGAGAGCACCTCTGTCGAGAGCGAATCGAAGTGCGACTCTGTATTGAGTCCTTGTGTTGGCCGCCACACTTATTGTGCGGTGTGAACGGACAGAGTTATAGTTAAACACCTGTGAGCGAATTTTTGAGTGTCATCACGGTGGACTGGTTATCTGACCGGTGTACCATGCCAATAGTTAGACTAGGGTCGAATAGGAGTCCTTAACTTCATCAAGGTCAATCAAGATAGAACGAAAGTTATCTTATTTGTCAGCAGCGAGCGGCGCAGACAGCAGTCATCGCAGCTTACGGTATTGTGCGCTACAGCTCTTGCGAGCCCCATATTTCCTCCACAACAGTACACTTCACTGCATTTCACACGCGACAGCCTCGCTGTACCTAGCAACATTCTAAAGGATAATTATTCAAGTTGAGTAGGAGCGCCTCTCAGCTATTCTGCCAAGTCAACAACCATCTTAAACTTTGTATAGAAATTTCATTAGCAAATCCTATCCATGAGAGGTAACTTCACATTCCAAAAAGAACCAGGATATAACTTGTTCAATTCATAACTAAAAGTGCCATTGTGATTTCTCAGAATTTTTGCAAAATAAATAATAACTTTTATTAGTTTCATGTTTTTCTTACACTAACTAGCACTACTCCAGTACCCAAGATTCCCACTAGTTACGTAAGAAATTTTGTGAATTTTTGTGTCATTTCCTTACAGCGGACAGCTCCAGAAGATATTTATTGCTGAAAGTTTTTCAGGCATTTATCTTTAGAACGTTATGAGCGTCTGTCTGACTTCTGTAGTAGTGTGGGGTTGGAAATTGCATCTTGCAGGAGCCACGGGGTAAAGGGTACATCTCAGATTAATCCGTTGCGCAGAACGACAGAATAGCACCCACACATATGCTCACATGTTGTATATCATACATCAGTCAGACCGCCAGAACAGTGAACATAACATATGTAGTTACTGCATGTGAGGCGTGTATTTCCCGTTTGCACTCACTTGCTGATTCCAAATTGCAATTACTGCTGTGTGCAAATTTTGTATCTTCCATAGTGCTGCACTCATCTTCTATTACTTCTTGATGATATGGATTTGAATACTTGAGTAGAAGGGAGCGTACCAGTGTTCAGAGTTTAACTGAAAGCCATGGAAATAGTCATTTAGGAAATGTGACCTTGAGATGAGAAATGAAACGGCCAGTATACATTGATGCCATTGACAGTTGCAACATTCAGAAGGCGGCATGTAACTGATGTCAAACTGGCAGGAAGTACACAACATGATTCTATATGCGAATGATTATCATTTAACTTCAATCGTCAAAAGTAGGTAGGGGGAATTCCATCTGAATTCTGTACAGAAGGGAAGATAATGTTAGCAGATTTCTCATTCAGAAATATCATATAAATGTTTCCAGAATAAATGTTTGCTGTTTGTGAGAAGATCGTTTTCGTATCGTGTAGCAATGTATTTGACAGCAGCAGCATTGTGGCCTATACACACTGAGATTTGTGAGTGCATCATACTGCTATTTGTGTTGGTTGGAATCTCAGTACAATATGCGAATATGGAATCTGCAGGTTAGTAGGACCATACTCAACGTCATGAAGGTTCTAAGTGGCTAGTACACGAGAGGACAAGCATACGGGATCATTCAGCTGCCCCTGCCTAGGGGGTTTATTCAACCGGCAACGCGTTCAAGAATGACATATGAGATTTTCATATTCTTTCGCTTACTATGTGCGAACTATTTGTCCTACAGAAAAAATGAACAAGACCTTTTGTAAAAAATTTAATGTAGTTATATCCGGTACTGGAATACGTTTTCGCTAGAGACTGTAGCTCTCGAATTATGAAGAAAAACGTACAAAGTGACCTTCATACTCATTTTTCTTGAATAACTCCAGAAATGTATCTCTAAGCTAGTCGTTAGTTGTGTTCCAAAAATGAACAGCATAAAGACAGAAGTGATGACACTTTCTGCAGGACCTGACCATAATTTTGCAGGACATTGTTCAAGCAAGTACAGTGCAAGCTGTTACTGATTTGTTTGACCGATGGGGCTGCTAACTGCTGTACCACCTACTGCACTCCCCTGATTTAAGCCCTCGTGAGTTCAACTCGATTTCTAAACTGAAGGAAACACTTCACGGCATTCGCTTTCAGAACTGCTACAAATTCGACAGGCAGTAGACCGCGCCGTTCGAACTGTCAACACAACTGGCACTGCTAAGAGTATCCTACGACTTCCACATCGCTGGCAACGAGTTATACCAACACCGACTCAAAAGAAGGCCTCGGCGCTTGTTCGTGACGTCAGCTAGGCACGGCGAACGACAGGTCTGTTGCTGGCATACTCATGATGGTGGTGTCTCCCTCCCTGACACAGGAAAATGTGAAACTATTGGTGGTAGTTGACCAACACACATTGTTCTGAGAGATTTCTGCAATCAATTAATTGTGCAATTCATTACACTTCTTAACAAATAGTGTACTCCTGAACTTAAATTTCCACCTGTTTTAAGGATTGACATATAAAAACAACTTCGTGGTCCAGCAGCAACAGAATTCGTGCTTCTTTGCCTTATTTGTAAATCTGAGGAAGTTACGTTTGTACTGGGTTGCTTTTACGAGAAACTGGCACATATTGGTGCTCTTCTTTAGGTATCTTGGTTGACTATCGGGTGAGGAGCACTGAATGTTAATGATTGCGTTTGTACACGTTGGGGGAGGGGGTGGGGGACAGAAGAAGAGGCAAAAGAGAGATACAGTTGCAAGAGGGGAATATTTATCTTTTCTAATGTGCATGTTTAAAAAAGTTGAAGCGCAGCAGGCAGCAGTATTTTCGATGTATGAAGCTATTTTGCTTCTTGTTTAGAATTCCTTTCGTTGAAAACGACTGTAATCTAATGACTGACAACAGTTGGACATTTACACATGTAAATTAGTTCACATTTCCAATGACGATGTCAAACGAAAATAAATAAATAAATAAAAGAAACGATTTCACTGTAAGGGGATTGGGGTAAGTTTCGATAGCAAAATGAGTCAAGTAAACATAGTTACTTGAATGTAAAATTTCCGAAGCTTGCAATGGGGCAAAGCGTCTTCTGATATTGATCTACGTTTGTTTCGACAGGATTCAGTAATGCAGAACTATGATCTTCATTTGTAGCTTTACGATAGTAAGAAAATCTTTCATCTAAATAAAACTGCAGAATCCAAAACAATACCAAACATTTTGTCCAAAAATAAGAGATTTATAGTGATAAGCACGCCCAGGCGTTTCTGCCTGCAACAGACCTGGCGTTCGCCGTGCCTAGCTGACGTGACGTCACCAAGAAGCGCCGAGGCCTTCCTTTGAGTCGGTGTTGGTTATACGCAATGCTGATGACTACTTTGAAGGCCAGTAAAACTTCGAAACACGTATCTATTTTGTACGAGCTGGAAATAGGTGCCACTATTAAAGTTCCAACCCTCGTATATACCTCCGTAAGAGGCGTAATTTCTCGTATCTTATCTCCGCGGCCCTTACGCGAAATGTATGCTGGCGCAGTGGAATCATTCTACAGTCAGGTTCAAATGTCGTCTCTCTAAATTTTCCCAGTAGTGTTGCGAGCGTCAGCTTCCCTCCAGGGATTCTCATTTGAGTTCTCGAAGCGTCTCTGTAACATTTGTATGGTGTTCGAAACTATCAGTAGCGAATGTGGAAGGCTGCCTCTGAATTGGTTCGATGTCTTTCTTTAATAAGGCCTCGTATAGATCCCAAACACTCTAGTAGTAGTCAAGAACATGTCACACAAGCCTCCGGTATGCGGTCTCCTTTAAAGATAAACCCCACTTTCCCAAAATTCTCGCAGTAAACCGTAGTCGACCGTTCGCCTTTCTACTACAGTCCTCACATGCTCATTCAATTGCATATCGCTTTGCAGCGTTACACCCAGATATTTAAACGACTTGACTGCGTCGAGCATGACACTAGTAATGCTGTATCCTAACATTACTTATTTGTTTCTCCTACTCATCCGCACGAACTTACATTTCGCTACATTAGCTGGCTGCCTTTCATTATGCCAACTAGAAATTTTGAATTGGGGTTGTTTGCGGGATGAGACCAGACAGCGAGGTCATCGGTCTCATCGGATTAGGGAAGGACGGGGAAGGAAGTCGGCCGTGTCCTTTCAAAGGAACCATCCCGGCATATACCTGGAGCGATTTAGGGAAATCACGGAAACCCTAAATCAGGATGGCCGGACGCGGGATTGAACCGTCGCCCCCCCCCCCGAGTGCGAGTCCAGTGTGCTAGCCACTGCGCCACCTTGCTCGGTAGAAATTTTGTCTAAGTCATGTTGTACACTCCTACAGTCACCCAGCTTAGACACCTTCCCGTACACCAGATCATGATCAGCAAACAACTGCAGATTGCTATCCAGTCTGTAAGCCAGATCATTTACGTATTTTGTGCATACCAGCAGTCCTATAATACTTCCTTAGACACTCCTGACTCTACCCTTGTCTCTGACGAACACTCGCCTTCGAGCACAATTGCTTAAAAGGTCTTCGAGCGTTTGGCATATTTTCCATATGCTCGCACAGTTGTCAACAGTACGGGTGGTACCCTATCATCTTGGAGTATGGAATCTGCGTGTTGCCCCTCGTCCATAGGTTGCAGTATATCATGTAAAAAAAATGGCAGGCCGAGTTTTGCTCGAGAGATGTTTTCGAAAACCGTGCTGATTCGTGGATAAAAGCCCCTCGGTCTTAAAAAAATTGATTGTATTCGAAATGAGAATATGTTTAAGGATTCTGCAGGAAATCGATGTTAGGGTTATTGGTCTGTAATTTTGCGTATCCGTTACTTTACCCAACTTATATACGGCCTTCAATTGCCCTCTTTTTCCAGTCTGTAGTGGACAACTGCACCACAGAGTTAAAGAAAAACAGTCCAGATACATTTTAGCCAAATCTCGTATTCTTCGTGCTGTACTATATACCAACTGTAAGTACCAATCTGTTATTTGCTGTGTTTCCAGTTTTAATGGCCAGCAGTGCAATATTCCACTTGACAATAGCCAGGAGGTGACAGCTGTCAAGTGCAGAAGGTGTGTAAATCGATTCTGGGCGTCAGTTCCATGTGGCTCTTCGGCGCCTCGGGTTAATGGTCGGCCAGGTGCATTGTGGGAGCGCAGTGACGGCCGCCTTCGCCCGCACAGTGCAAAACGGGCGCCCCTCACGCAGGCTGTGGCTTACATCGACCCGGCGCGGTGACAAGCCAGTGGGATGGGGAGGGGGAGGGGGAGGGTCGGCCACCTATCGCGTGCCCGGCGGACCCCTTTCCCTCCCCTACCCCGCGGTGCAACCACTCGTACCGCACGGTCACTGCGCCACATCGACCCAAATGTTTACGTAACTAGGCAGCTTACGCTACCGTTTCGGCTACGGTTGTTACATACGGGTCAGCTACGCCATCACGACACACTAGAAATAGACTGCTCGCATTATTGAGTAACTGATTTTGTTAGCATATCACTGCGCGAATGTTTGTCGACTTTGAACTGTCTCCTTAACCCGGGACAAATTCCATTAAAGTAGCTCACGTCAATGGAAGTTAACGAGCAGTTTATTACAGCTCTGTTCTTGGGCTTTCTGAGGTAACTGTCTAAGTCTGCTAGTTAATTTCGTACAGCTGAATAGTTATATTTTACTCTCTCACCTGTCGTTGTCCAGACAGTACATATTGATCATCCGAAACGTTATAATTATCTGCTTAATACAACGTTGGTCCACCTATGCAATGCAATACAGCAGTGATTCCTCGGGGCATGGATTCGACGTGCCCTTAATATGTTTCTGAAGTATGTGCCACAAGATTGCTACTCATGACGCAATTTCCGTAGATTACGGACTAGTATCTTATGGACGTGGAGCTGGCGTCCAGTAGAGTTCAGAATGTATTCCATTACTTCTACAAGAGGCACATTTGGTGGCCAACACGAATATGAGTTCACTATTGCGCTCTTCGAAACACTACAGAATGAGTCTTCCTTTTGGAAGATGTCATCCCCTTAGGGCACGACATTAACCATGGAGAGATTCAAATGGTTGGGAATAATGTTCAAGCAGTCCACAACTGTCACTATCTTTTCGATTACTATCTCAGATCACAAAAAAGCCGAGGTGAATTTCCTCCATGTCGTAATACTGTCCCCAGCGGCCTGCGTCCCTGGGATAGAGCATGTTCTGAGTAGCCGTTCGGCTCTATGACGGCGAATTCGGGCACAATCATCGAGTAGGTATAACTGTCAGTAGACCAGGTGACACGTTTCCATTGATCCACATACACTCTCGATGGTTGTAAGTGATGCAGATAGTGGCAACGTTTCAAACGGTCCTCTCGCCTACCTCAGGCTGGCGGGCCACCTGTCCGGTGCTGATAATGACGTCATTCTCAAAGATAATTGAACTCTATCTTCAAGTTGTTGCATCATCCCTGGAAGGCGTATCCGGCCATCTGTGCATGTGAACTTCTTTGTTCCTTATCCTCGTAAGAATCGTCCTCTGTATTTTGTTCCTGTTTAGCAAAATCACCTTGATCAGATGATTTTGGGAGACATTCTATGCTTGTATGGGTGAATCACCTAAAGCTTGAACTGTAAATACTGCAGAAATGTGAAGTGCTATTGTAGAGCGATTTTCGCAGAATGGATTGTTAGTCGGAGTCTCGTTTTATTAACCAATAAACAGATTGTAATAAATTTTAGTAAGTGTATTCTTTGTGCAAACACGCACTTTTTAAAACTAAACAATTCCTATTGACATCAGCAAATTAAAAGTAGGGTACATTAGAAGGTCAGTGGTGTTTCTTGCAAGATTTTAATGCGATCCGTTTACGAGATATTGTACGGCACAAAGATTACACACGGACACCTGTTTGTGCCATTCAGCCTGCATATTTACTTGGTACGTTGTTGTTTTGTTTACTTACAGTATGCTCGTGTGTTCCTTGAGTCCAATGCGACCTGCCACTCAGTGTGTGACAGTCCAAGCAATAGGTCCTGAGTGGGCGATGGGATTTACCAAAGCAGGAAAAGCCGACATGCTCGTGGTGTATGGAGAATATAGGAAGATTCTTGCACGTTGTTTGTAGCAAGATATCTCAATAGACGGCAAGCGTCTTGGCAGTCAGTTATCAACCTCTTCAACCAGTTGTGTTTTATGTATTGTATGTTAACCGGGGACGTAGAAACGACGGAGAGGCTCCGTCCCCGCCGCAGCCGCAGTGGTCCACAACCCCACGGCGACTACCGCAGTCCACTTCATTCCTCCGCCGCCCCACACCGAACCCAGTGCGGTTCGACCGCCAGTGGAGCCCCCCCCTCCCCTCCCAAGGAACGTCTCACGCCAGACGAGTGTAACCCCCCCTATGTTTGCGTTGTAGAGTAATGGTGGTGTACGCGTGCGTGGAGAACTTGTTTGCGCAGCAATCGCCGACATACTGTAAATGAGGCGGAATAAGGGGAACCAGCCCGCATTCGCCGAGGCAGATGGAAAACCGCCTAAAAACCATCCACAGACTGGCCGGTTCGCCGGACCTCGACACAAATCCGCCGGGCGGATTCGTGCCGGGGACCAGGCGCTCGTTACGTGAATGTGGTAGTGTAACCCATAGAAAACGTAAGAGAAGGAAAGAAGTGTCGACAGAAGACGGGGAAATTAGTGTTGTTGCTGCTGTTGCAGTTGATCCGCACGTTAGCTCCCGCGCGGCACGAGTCTCGCAGCTCCGTCAAGAGCTGCTTGGAAACGATTATGAGAATTGTGTTAAATTTTGTGCATGGCGATTACGACAGGATGCTCCAGCTCTATCATGTAGCTTGTTCAGTGATGAAGTCGCATTCGCCATTCATGGACAGGTAAACCGTCGAAACATTCACTATTGGTCTGTTGACAATCCCCGTTGGCTTCGTCAGGTAGAACATCAGCATCCATGGAGTGTGAAGGTGTGTAGGATAGTGAACCACCGGCTCATAGGCCCATTTCTCATAGACGGAACACTGAACGCGGGCAAGTATCGTAGCCTTAAAGAAGACCATCTTCCAGGGATGCTAGAAGACGTCCCTCTACAGACTAAGAGGAACCTTGCTACCAACATGATGGCTGCCCATTCCATAGCGCACGAAGTCCTACAGAGTGTCTTCAAGAATTGTTTCCAAATCGTTGGATTGGACATAGAGGACCTGTACCTTGGAGCTGTATACAAACACATACCAACTACGTGCAACAACATATTACTGCAGCATGCTCGGACATCTGCGCTGAAATGCTAGCACGTCGCAGCAGTCATTCCACATCAGAAGCGTGTATTGCCACTGCTAGTGGTCATTTTGAACAAAACCTGTGACGGACAGTTGTCTCGTTACCGGTCAGAACGCACATAACCACTTGTGGTGTTCCTTAGTGTGTGGTACCAAAGGTATTGTACAAGTGTCGGTGTGGAACTTTTCACAATACAGTGTCTCGTAAACGAGTCGCACTAGAATCTTGCAACAAATACCACTGCTTTTAGTTTGTTGGTGTCAATAGGAATCGTTTCATTTAAAAAAGTGTATGTTTGCACAAAAAATATACTTCCTAAAATTTATTACAATCCGTTTATTGGCTAGCAAAACGAGTCCTTGACTTGTAATCCACACTGTGAAAACCGCTCTTCAGTAGCACTTTCCAATTTCGGCAATATTTACGATGCAAGTTTTAGGTGATCCATTCAGTATACTTGCAACAATCTTTAACACTTTGGTATGGTTAATAACTTTAAATAGCAATTATTGTGTGTTATTAATATTACGTAAAAGTGATTGTATTAGAACAATTCCTTAGAGCGAGAAACTTAGTCAGCATATGTTTTGTGAAATTAATTATTTAAGATATTAGTAAATATAATCCACACTTATATAAAAGAATTGTGTGTGTGTGTGTGTTCCACATCCCCTACTAAACCACTGGACCTACTTGAAACAAATTTCTGTGAGGCGATAGTCACTTTGGGGCAGAACCACCCGCCAGTCAAAGGGGTGGGGGTAGGTAGGAGGTGAAAAACAAACGTAGACAGCGACGCGTGAATTCCCAGATTTTATACACCCTGCATTTAGGAATGAGATCACTTAGCGACTTCAAACAAACTTTAAACATAATTTCTAACTTCTAGGAAATTTTTTCTCCGTGACAACACCTGCAAAATGATGAAAGCAAAAATGGCTATCAGTTACTACTTGTCCGTCGCTTACTTTTCCACTGTTCAAGCAGTAGAAGTATCGATGACGCATGACGTTTTAATTTATTTCTTCTCTACTACTAACTATATTCGCGACATATTTTACAGACAGTACACACATATGCCACTGAACGCAAGTTCAAAATTACATCATTGAAGAACTGAATACAAATATTTCAGAAGATACGACGTCATCAACAATGAGATGCGAGAAAAGCTGCTGCGTCATGCATGGCTTTTAAATTTATTACTTCTTTGCTACTAACACTATTCGCAATAAATTTCGTAGACAGGATCCACATAAGGCGCTGAATGTACCTACAATATTATATCATTATACGACACACAGAAAATATAAAATTTAATCGTATTTAGTGCAGTATTGTATTTCATTTCTGTACATTCTAGATTGTAATTGAATGAAATTTGACTTAATTTGATTATTTATTTCACGTTTTGTGCTCAGAAGACCTGTAATATCATAATGAATAATGTTTAAAATATAATTAATAATTAATACGTTTTTCTCATCAAGCAAGGAAAACCAAATATCTTTGAACCAGTTTCCTAAATTTAATTGATAATTCTTATTCATTGCCCTTTAACCCATCGAAATTGGACAGGTTTAATTTTTGTAATGCTATAGTATCTTCCTCAATATTATGGATGTTGCTGTGAATTACGTCTAATAAATCTTTAAAATTTCGCCTATCTTCTATGTCAACATTTTTTAATAATTGTATCTCTAGGATTAGAATATTGTAAAACATCACAAGGATTATTTTGATCATCCATTATCATCCTAGCCATTACATGCAAGCTTGTTGTTGACCAAGTCCACTTATAAAATTACTATCTGAATGTAAGTGTAGTTGCTGATAACTCTTCAATTATTTATCCTTTTTGATATATTTGCTTTTCACATTGTCTTTCAAAGCATCTCTAATTAACACAGTATTAAAATCACAAACATCCTTCGATTATCATATTTAATTTCTGTGTATGGTAGATTGTTACCTTTAAGAAATATATTATAATGTTTTTTTTATTTTGCTTAAAATCTTTAGGGGTAAAATAATTGACTCCTGGAAGTGCATATTAAAATATCATTAGTAATTAACAAAAAAAATTTTAAGATGTGTGACTGATTTTCTTTAATTCTAGAGTAATTTTCAGCCAATGAAGCCACATTGAGAAAAAAGGAAAATTTTTGTGGAGGGACCAAACATGAGCACTCCTATGTAGAGTCAAAACAATCTTTAATGAGCAGTTTGTTATTAATAAACTTAGATTTTATGATGTCCTTACATTAGTGTGTCTATTTTATTTTTCAAAGCATATCTCTTGTTGTCATGCAGGCTCAATGCTTTCTTGTTTTTCATTTTGAATCAGGTTCATCACTTTATATTTTTGAATATTATTGAACAGACAGTCCTTTTAGTTTTCAAGGCTTATATTTTTCTTTATTACACATTTCTTGACACGTCCTATTTTTCATCTGCCTCCTCACCAACCTTATAGGCACACATTTTTTCTCTCAAACCGCAGAATTCTTCCATTACTTTTCCATTGCATTCATCCTTCGTTTTGTCTAAAACTGTCTTGTTTACTTTTGCAATGTTGTATATAGTCACTTGTATCGAAGTAATCAATCTTTGTAGAAATCTTCAGTTTTTATATCCTATATGAGTGCATTGTTACCTGCTCAATCGGCCATGGCTCCGATTAGAAAGCATCTACCAATCTCAACAACCTTTGAAATCATTGGCTGAGAGCAAACACCCATACCGCCAAGGAAGAAAATATCTAGGAAATTAGATATGGAGAAACCTGGACACAACCGCGAAGAAATAGACAAAGCAAGACAGTTAATACAACGACACCAATCAACTAAAGCAGTAAAAATATGCACGAGGACTCTACAAGCCTGCCAAACTCAAAAGAAAGAAAGAAAATTGCAACCATTGTTTAATAAGGACTGCTGTAACGAACAGAGGAAAACCCTGCTAGCACTACATCGAGCGAAGGATACAGATCACCCAAATGATCTATTCCAATGTGCCGAGCAAAGAAGGAAATATAAGACACTAATCAAGAAAACGAGGGCAGAATTTATTGAAGACGATGCCAGGAGGCACGTACCAAGCGTCAAAACTGACCCATTCATAGCTCTCAGGAAACCCAAAGTCCTAGCAACAAATACAATCTTAATGGAATCGTGGGAAAGCCACTTCAAAAACATCCTCAACCATCAAAGTCGGCCAACAGATTTTGTACTAACTCCAGATACAACGATGGAAAATCACACCCCCATAACGAAATAGGAAATACTTGTGACAATAACAACAGCAAAAAAGTGAAAGGCCCCAGGCCGAGAGAGCATCTGTATGGAACACCTCAAGCAATCACCTAATGTGATGCAAGACTACCATCCCGGCATTTGCCGGAAGCGATTTAGGAAAAACACGGAAAACCTTAATAAGGATGGCCGGATTCGGGATTGAAACGTCATCCTCCCGAATGCGAGTCCAGTGTGCTGACCTCTGCGCCACCTCGCTCGGTTCCTACTCCCGAGCACTGACGCTGATGGTGTATGAGGCGACGGGCGTGCTGCATGTATACACGTAGGAGGTGAGTAGGCTGTACGTACAAGTGTTTTCAGCAATCTCTGGTATCTAGACTTGGAAACTACCAGGACTGCTTCTCAATACATTGCAGTGCACTCTGTCTTGTAGTGGTATTTGTTGCTGTTTCTATCCTATCACACGGTAGACCTTTCTTCCTCCTCCTCCTTCTTCTTCGTCGTGGTGTAGCTGTGAGAACAAACGTAGGTGTTCTATAGTGCTTAAAATACGCAAGGCTATTGTGGTCGGGAATTCCACGTTATAAATTCAGTGGCGCAGTAAAGTGCTCCATCCAGTTTTCTTTTACTTTTCTTTGTGCAAATAACCCGAGAAGGGGCAAACCATCTGTTTAGTAGAGAAAATTAGGAACAGTTTGTCTGAAAGAAAAATGTAAAATTAGGTCCAAAAAATATGATCATACAAAAGAAGGCATCGGCATAGGGATTTTGAGGTCATGAAAGAGATAATAATGAACGGAAATATGAAGAAGAAAAAGCAGAAAATAATGAAGAATAAGGAAAACTAAACCTCGTCGTTCATTGCTAGCTCTGTTTACGGAAAAGAGTTTCGTGGTCTGGCCACTTGCTTTTTGCGCTTGCTGTTGGCGAGCTTGGTTGTTGAGCTAACAACGAAGCAGTCGCTGAAAGTCACATAACAGTGCTATATGTTCTAAAATTATTTAAGACTCGTCATGTGTCGAGTGGAACAACTGAGGATGAGAATGGCCGATTGGAAAAGCCGTCTTCGATCGCTTTTTCTTGATAATGAGATCAGCAGTTCACATTGTATGTTAGTGCGGTAGACACTGGAAGTGTTCCGGTTTTTGCTCCCTACATCGATATTGTTTTCCAGTAATTTGGTCCGTTTTTCGTTTGTGATTGGCTTCGCAAATAGTTTCTGCTATTACGTCCTCTGTTTTTCAGTCTACACTGGGTGATAGTGTTCTTAGTGGTGCAGTCGGAGAAAGTAAAGCCATATTTGAAAATTCAAAGGTGTTCGATATCCTAGGTGGTTACTCAAGAAAATTAATACAAAGTCTAAACTATGAGTCTTTTCAGGTGCTGATTTTCGCGGAGGTGAGGGGGGACACGTCCTTCTCTACCAAACAAACGCGTTTATACACCGTCCAGTCACTTTAATGCGACTATCTGTCAGATGGCTGAAAGCTGCTAAAACATACAGGAGGAGAGTCAGTGAGATTCTGGAAGGTACAGACAGGGGTGTGCAGCCATGCCGAGTGCAGTGCCGTGGCCAGCTGAGCTGGGTTGAGGAGCCATGACGAGTGCAGCCTGATTGAGTTGCTACCACAGATTCACGCTTGGGTTTAAATCTGGTGAATTAATTGGCAGGGAAGTACGGTAAATTCATGCCAGTGCTTTTCGAACTGCGCACGTATACTGCGAGCTGTATAAAACGTTGCATTGTCCTACTGATAGATGGCATCATGCTGAGGAAAAACAAATTACATATAGGAGTGGACATGGTCCCCAAGGATAGGTGCATATTTGCGTTGATCGATTGTGCCTTCTCGAATGACGATATCAGGTCATACACGCCAACGGTCATCTGTCCATGGAGCATAAAATTTGATTCGTCTGAGAAGGCCACTCATTGGACATACAGTTGAGTGACTGGCGTGCAAATTCTAACCTTCGTTGAAGATGAACACCAACCAGCATAGGTACATCAACCAGGCCCATACGCAGTAACATCCGCTGAACGGTCGGTGAGAGCACATTGTTGGTAGCCCCTTGGTTCATCTGGGCGGTCAGATACGCAACAATTGCATGTCTCTTCGGCCGTACATGTCTCCCCAGCCGCCGTTCACCCTTGTTATCTATGGACAGTGGTACACCACGGTTGTCGCGAACGAACTGTTTACAAACTTAACCGTGTAGGAAATGCTTCCACCCTTCACCCGAAAGCCAATGATCATTCCCTTTTGGACGTCAGAGAAATCGCTTTGTTTCCGCATTACAACGACTGCACTGTTGGTGCTGCGCGCTCCCCCCCCCCCCCCCCCCCATCCGCCACTCATCCCGCCCCTCCCCTACTCACCTCGGACATGCTTTATATATCCTCTACTGCTAGTGCTGCCACCTAACGTCTGTGAGTCGTTATTGCACGTTGACGTCGAACATAGGTGGTCGTGTCATTAATGTGACTGAACCAGGTATCTCAAGGGCATACAGATATATCGGGAGGAGTCTCTAACCGATAAAACTACAAATCACTGACCATTATCTTCAAGGCCCTCCACTATGAGCAGAAGCAGAGCAGCAACTGGACAGAGGAGAGAGGACAGGCGCCCAGAGAAAAAATGAAACGCTTTTTGGCAGCAGAACGGACGTCCAGAAATGCCTTACAGTTGCCTGACGTGGTCTAATCATCCTAAACGAGAGAGATGGGCAATATTCTGGGGATAATCTAATGTAAGTGATTCAACGGTGAACATCTTTAGCTGTGGGATCAGTCGCAAAAATATTGCCGTTTGAGAGGAGTGGAGAGGATCATCTCGTCCGATGATGATCATGTAGTTTAAAATTGAAATTCTCTTAATGTTTTTGTTCACAAGGGCAAGGCTCAGACATACGAATCTAGCTAGTTGGCGCATTGCTCAATAGACTGGACTCAGTTAGTGAAGATCAGGGTCTAGTTATCATTTTCCCGTCACTGTTATGGTTCTTATGGTTTCGTCGCATCACTTCGGAGGTAGTTAGGGGCAGAGCCTGTCTAGATACCGACTCCTATTTCTCTCCAACTGATATAGAGCTTCGTCTCTAATCAACTCCACTTCGGGTTGTGATATTTCTTCACTTGATGCACACAAACCATTGAATTCCACTTTACCTTATTGATACCACTGCCGGAACTGGCCAGTAATGTAGCTTTATGGAAAAACTTCTTTCAGTAGCGATTGTTGGTGTAAAAAAATTATGTACGTAGACAATAGAATTTTCGTGGTAAAAATTGCCGTTTTGAAAAGCACGTACTGGGAAGCAGTCGCCCTCCGTTTCTGGCGGTGGCGCCGCTGTGGCAGTCGCAACTTTGGTGTCTCCCTCTGGTGGGAAAGGGGAAAAGGTTGCTTGTTCACGGGCATTTAAGGGGCGTTATGAGCTCGCCAGTCGGTCAGTCTGGGTCAGTCTCTCGTCCCCAGCTTGCTAGTCTGTCTCTCGTCCGCATTTGTTAGGCAGTTAGTGTCCGTCTGTCGTTCGGAGTGCTAGTATGTCTGTCGTTCGGATCAACCTTTAAAGCCGGCAAAATGAGAGTCTTTCCACTCCGCCAGTAAGAGAACTCAGCAAGTGGTCGCCCGGTCGTGGCTTAGTTCCTGCATCTGAGTCTGCGCGTTAGGCCGCCAGTCAGCTCGAGTTTGCTCAGACAATTGTCATTGGCGGTTGGATCGATGGTTGGTCGGTCTCGCACTGAGACACAAGATGACTTGTCCGTCTTGAGCGTCGGCACATGTGAGGTCGCCACGTGAGTCTAATGGGCCGCGGCGTATAGCGAGGGGTAGTGACTTCACGGTCGACACGAGAGCAACAGGAGTCAACCCACGACATGTCTGGCCGGTGCGAGCTGCGACACCGTGAGACGGGAGATCGGCGCGCCTTCCTGCGTCCGTTGAAGCGGCTGGCAACGGACGGTTCGGGAGAGCGATTTGGGGGTGCTGCGCCAGGTCGTTTCGAGAAATCGCAGTTTATGAGAAGTTAAGTGATTGGTGATATGTTGTTTGATTTACTCTTGTTGAATTCTACTTGTTTTCTTGGTGAGGTCACCAGCCGTTTTGCTTTGGGGCGGGTTAGAGCAACCTGCGGTTTGGGTTGGTCGGTAATCTCCCTATCAATCTACCGTAAGTTAGTAGCTGTCTCTGTCATGTTTGTCGGATTTGGTGTGTTAACAAATTTATTGCTTGGAGTGTAACGGCCTAATACCTGAAATATGTTTTGATCTTTGGAAACTGTGATATTATTGACTATGATCTTGAGAGGTGGTATCTGTGGTACTGTAGAGCATCTTAACTATTGTTTGGCCGACCTTGTAGAATTTTATATAAGATTGCATTTCATGGACATTTATTTAAATGATCATTTTAGTATATCAAGTTGCGACCCTTTCACCGTAAGACTTTTCTTAGAAGTTAAAATCAAGTTGCACCTTCAGTGGCAAGGTTAATATTTTATTGTTAGTGTTTTGTACCATTTCCATCCCTCCTACCGGGGGGTGCATAGTTTGTGTGCTTGTGTAAATTGTTAAAGCTCTTAGTTTAAAGTTATCTGGTGTGTTGCAGATTTGCACCAGTGTAGTCTTTCAGAGGCTGTTGTGAGCGGTCGTAACTAAGGCCATGTCAAAAGTGAGCGGCAAGGTTCTCTGCCCAAAAGCTCATACAGTCAAAACTTGTTTCTTTCTGCCTCTGAATAAATTGTAACGTTGATATTTAGAGGGTGCTTTCTGATTATAATTTTAAATCTGTTTCTTTTAAAAAATGCTTTTAGGCACTATTAAAGTGAATAAAATTCCCATTTGTTAAAAGGAATTTGGTTATGATTTCATCAGTTACTCCCTGGCAACTACTTCCATGCTTACATAGTGTGATTAAATGTGTTAATGTTCTTGATGAATCGCTAGTAAATAAAATAAATTCTTAAGAATATTCCTTGAAAATAAATTACGGTTCATATATGTTAAACATGAACGTGTGAATTTCTTCAGCTTTCCACCTTTGTTGGTTACAGACACCTTACCCTTCGTTGCACAGGCTATAAACGGTATGAAAAGATGATAAAGTTGAGACAAAACAGACAGGACAAGAAGATAGTAGCTAGCCAGAGGGATGACCGTTGGGCAGTGGCGCCGGTGCTCGGGCAACCAAGGCACTGCGGGATCTCACATCGAGCCGCGAGGGACCCCGCTCTGCCGCAGAGCCATCAATCAGCCGCAGCGGGCGCAGGGCCGACTCGGCAGCAGTGGGCCACATCGATTGCTGCCCCTCTGCCCGACTTTTAGGAACTTCTTCAGTCTCTCCTCCAAGCGGGCCCAACTTCTCTAGAAGAGAAATCGGTGGCACTTCGTCATCGGTGTTCCATTCTCCGTAGTTTAAGGCGTTCCTTCTCGTGGACTTCCAGTTGGCAGTTCTCCTCAGTTTTCCAAATACGCCCGTTCTTGTTCCTGCCGATTTAGAAGCGTTCTTTTACCTTCTATCAATAGCAAATGGAGACTGAAGGCTGCAGTCCAAAGGAAGTTAAGCATCAGTGACATTTTCGGTTCTTCTTTCCAAAGTGGTAGACAAAGTACAAGAATGGATTTGGTAACAATCACGGAGGAACCGTATATCATCATTCCATACCTTTAACATCTTGGAACATATGTCACATTTCGACACCAATGTGAAGATGAATGAAGTCGGCTCGTGCTATAAAGAATGTCTGCTGCTTAGAGTTCTGAAACTACCTTAGGCTGTCATAAGTAAAAGTAGATAACGGTAGTTTCCCTAGTAGCTCTGGTCAGTCAAAGTCGTCCTCACGTCACAGGTATGTTAGGAGTGCTGCATACCTCTCGAACGTTACCTCATAACGATCGCTTTCTTTATGTAAGCGATCAATGTCTTCCTAGTTTCTCCTAGAGGCCGTAAGCGGTGAACCACTTAGAAGCTGAGTGAGGATACATAAAGGGCTACGGAAAATTTTTGTTCTACATAGTAGTCCTCCTGTATTGTACTTAAAAATATACATAATTATGGCAAAATTGCAGCTGTTTTGAAACGTGAAACAGGGATGGTGTTGCAAAAACGAGCAAAACAATAGATTTGTCATATAACCCAAGAAAAGTCATTTTTCTCAACAGAAAGGTAAAATAAGGAAACTGAAAAACAAAAATATGTCGAACATCTCTGGAATACTTCGCCGAAACTGTATAAAAAGTGTTTCTCGTACTATGAAAATTTGGAAATTTGTGGTAAGGTCTTATGGGACCAAACTGCTGAGGTCATCGGTCCCTAAGCCTACATACTACTTTATCTAACTTAAACTACATTACGCTAAGGACAACACAAACACCCATGCCCGAGGGAGGATTCGAACTCCGACGGGGACAGCCGCTCGGACCGTGACAAGGCGCCTTAGACCGCGCGGCTACCCAGCGCGGCTCTGTTAGTCTAAACGACTTTCGCATTTATCAGTAATAACAGGAAACTCTTGCCTTCGATCATTATGAAGTACATTCTGCTGAGTACACAACAACAACAATAATCATACACTTGTTATGGCTGTGCATGTAAACTGTACTTTCATCAAAAGTAATTGATTTTGTTACGAATAGTGTTTGCGCTTGTAAACCGTACTTGCATCAAAAGTAGTTAATTTGGTTACATATAAGAGCAGAAGTTACTGGATCAACTAATGTTTATTACTTACGGATTGCAGTTTATACAGTCCTGGAAATTGAAATAAGAACACCGTGAATTCATTGTCCCAGGAAGGGGAAACTTTATTGACACATTCCTGGGGTCAGACACATCACATGATCACACTGACAGAACCACAGGCACATAGACACAGGCAACAGAGCATGCACAATGTCGGCACTAGTACAGTCTATATCCACATTTCGCAGCAATGCAGGCTGCTATTCTCCCATGGAGACGATCGTAGAGATGCTGGATGTAGTCCTGTGGAACAGCTTGCCATGCCATTTCCACCTGGCGCCTCAGTTGGACCAGCGTTCGTGCTGGACGTGCAGACCGCGTGAGACGACGCTTCATCCAGTCCCAAACATGCTCAATGGGGGACAGATCCGGAGATCTTGCTGGCCAGGGTAGTTGACTTACACCTTCTAGAGCACGTTGGGTGGCACGGTATACATGCGGACGTGCATTGTCCTGTTGGAACAGCAAGTTCCCTTGCCGGTCTAGGAATGGTAGAACGATGGGTTCGATGACGGTTTGGATGTACCGTGCACTATTCAGTGTCCCCTCGACGATCACCAGTGGTGTACGGCCGGTGTAGGAGATCGCTCCCCACACCATGATGCCGGGTGTTGGCCCTGTGTGCCTCGGTCGTATGCAGTCCTGATTGTGGCGCTCACCTGCACGGCGCCAAACACGCATACGACCATCATTGGCACCAAGGCAGAAGCGACTCTCATCGCTGAAGACGACACGTCTCCATTCGTCCCTCCATTCACGCCTGTCGCGACACCACTGGAGGCGGGCTGCACGATGTTGGGGCGTGAGCGGAAGACGGCCTAACGGTGTGCGGGACCGTAGCCCAGCTTCATGGAGACGGTTGCGAATGGTCCTCGCTGATACCCCAGGAGCAACAGTGTCCCTAATTTGCTGGGAAGTGGCGGTGCGGTCCCCTACGGCACTGCGTAGGATCCTACGGTCTTGGCGTGCATCCGTGCGTCGCTGCGGTCCGGTCCCAGGTCAACGGGCACGTGCACCTTCCGCCGACCACTGGCGACAACATCGATGTACTGTGGAGACCTCACGCCCCACGTGTTGAGCAATTCGGCGGTACGTCCACCCGGCCTCCCGCATGCCCACTATACGCCCTCGCTCAAAGTCCGTCAACTGCACATACGGTTCACGTCCACGCTGTCGCGGCATGCTACCAGTGTTAAAGACTGCGATGGAGCTCCGTATGCCACGGCAAACTGGCTGACACTGACGGCGGCGGTGCACAAATGCTGCGCAGCTAGCGCCATTCGACGGCCAACACCGCGGTTAATGGTGTGTCCGCTGTGCCGTGCGTGTGATCATTGCTTGTACAGCCCTCTCGCAGTGTCCGGAGCAAGTATGGTGGGTCTGACACACCGGTGTCAATGTGTTCTTTTTTCCATTTCCAGAAGTGTATTAGTAAGGATATAAAAGACACAATGAAGTAGCACGTGCCTGATGTGCGATTCTAATTATGTGCAAAACACACAACCAAAGAAACAAAAAAGAAAGAACAAATAGAAGTAGTCGGCTCCCAGTTCCTCTCTCAGACAGTCATTTGTTTCTTCCCTACCAGTGCCAACAATAACCGGTAATCTTATGATTTACTACGTAATTTATATAGTGTACCGAAACTACCGAACCGTTGTTTTGGTACAGCACAACTCTACTACTGCTGAATGGCTAAGTCGAGGTGCAGTCTCAGTTGCTCGTTGCCTGTCTAACGGCTTCCAGGGGCATTCAGTATTTAATACAGCTACTGACCAAATATAAAAATTTGAAATGTCAGAAACTGTGTTTATGCATTGAGGCTGCGTAGCTCATGGCGAGCAAATTACCGAGACTATATCCATCCATTATTTGAGAATGAGAGCATTAAACGAATTCCATGAAAGCTTACGCAAAGTTTTAAACCGTCACGAAACTTTTTCTCGTTGACACTCCTCGCAAAACGATTAAATGAAAAGTTTACCGCTTACTACTGTTTCACTGTCAGTGCAGTAAAACTTCAGATGCGGCACGACGTATTAATTTGTTGCTCCTTAACTACTACATCTATTCGCAGCACATTTTGCAGCCGGTATCCACGTACACCACTGAATGTGCGTGGCAGATTATATCATTGTACGACACATAGCTCGTGACATATGACGTTTTATACGTGGGAGTACGATTCTTTAAAGAATCGGGTGAGGGGGTTTTGCTGTTGACAACTGAGACTGCATTTTTTTTTCAGGCCCGTGCTAATTTACTGTATAACTACACGAGAACAGATGTTCGCCTAAATTTACATATCAGTCTACATATATATTCATAGTTTCCTACGTACTCGTTGTTCGTCTTGCACTGTCGATTCTGCCCTGAATCACGACAAGTATTTCATACAGTAAATGTAACGTGTGTATCTACGATTTGTTAACATGCTGTAACGTGGGTCACATCGTTCAAGGGTGTCGTTAATTACGTCTGTGCCCTGGCATGGAATCGAATTTTAACAAATCCCCAATATTTACCCTAACCAGCTATAATTATTCCACTTTTCGTGATGTTCAACCATTTTAATCGAACATTGGCCCTTACATTGCCAAAGTACAAATCCATGTATGTCTTATCGCACGTCCATTAACCTGGTCTTAATGTGGCAGAGAGTTTCCACAGACTAATTTCCCCGCTTAAACGGTTCTTAACATTTTAAAGTCTGATTTCGCAGCTCCAGGCGTCTGATACGACCTCGTCGAAAGCGAAAGTAGGAAGTCATCCCAGAATCATGTTTTCTCAAATCAGCGTTTCCACCGTTTTGGTGCTACGCTTAATACTACCGCATGTGACGATAGTTTTTCCATCTCTACATTCAGTACCTGATAAAAAATATCCGACACCTAGTAGTGGTTATTAATATGTGCGTGCGCCCTTCACCTTTATTTTGGTTTGAATTCTGCTGAGGACAGTTTCAAAGAGCTGTCTGAATGTTTGTGGAGAGTTGTCAGCCTATTATTCCCGAAAAGTCAAAACCAGAGAAGTTACTGGTGTTGTACACTGGGATCTGCAGCGAATCGACATTCTGATTTATCCCAAGGGTGAAACTTACTGACAGATTAAAACTGTGTGCCGGACCTAGACTCGATCTCGGGACCTTTGCCTATCGCGTGCAAGGCAAAGGTCCCGAGTTCGAGTCTTGGTCCGGCACACAGTTTTAATCTGTCAGGAAGTTTCATATCAGCGCACAGTCCACTGCAGAGTGAAAACCTCATTCTGTATCCCAAAGGTGCTACATTGGTTTCAAGTCGGAACTCTGGGCAGGCTGGTTCATTTGAAAAATGTTACTGTCCGCAAACCATTTTCTCACATATTCTGCTTTCTGACAGGGAACGTTGTCATGCTGGTACAATCAGTCATGGTCTCCAAACTCTTCCTCAACTATACACAGCACGCAATGCCGTAAATTATGTTCACATCCTTATGCTATTAGCGTTTCCTTAAGCACAATAAAGGGACCACACACTACGAAAACTCCCCCTCCCCCATACTGTAACACTATCTCCTCAGTACTTTACTGTTGGAACTACATACCAGATCATGTAAGACTGTCCAGGCATTCTCCAAATCCAAACCGTTCCATAGTATTGACAAAGTGTATAGCGTTATTCTTCTTTCAAAATTGCTAGTCATCCACTGTGCAGTGGCATTGCTCTTCGCACCATGTGAAGCGTCGCTTAGTATTAAATGTAGGAATGTGTGCTGTATAAGGAGCAACTCAACCATTGTACCCCGCTCTTTTTAACTCCCTAATCACAGTCACTGGGCTAACTGGACTGCTGGTAGCACTTTGACACTAACGAGTGATTCCTTCTGCTGATATTTTATTTTATTTTATTATTTTTTTTTTTTTTTTTTTTTTACAATCACCCTTCGCAGTGCTCCACAATCGCTGTCAGTCAGTACCTGAGATGTTCCAGGTCCTGAATTAGCTATGATTTTTCCTTTGCGTTTGGACTTCACATTCACATCACCGAGAGTCGACTTGGGCATCTGCGGAAGAGTTGAAATGACCCAGATGAATTTATTACTCAGGTGACACCGAATGGCTAGTCCACGTTCGAAGTTGCTGAGTTCTCCTTACTGCTTCTGTACTGACGACACAAAACTCCCCGCCTCGCGAGTGCTGGTCTGTTTCGCATTTAATAACCGTGTCCGTGTATTTTTTCTCAGATGGTGTGTGGTGGAGAGTGGCGCAGACACCATTGTTTAAGGCTGTGAAAGTCGCATTTTGTCGCTTATTTAAATTTATCATACTGAAAATGGGGATGTTGCACAACATGCAAGTTGACTACTATATAATTATCGAAATAAAAATAAATTGTTAACTTGACAGTGTTTTAAATCGGACTTTTACATACAGATTACCCTCGAAATTTGTGCTTGTGAATTTTTAGTACCTACGACAGTACCTGTATGTGTTCTTATAGCCCCGCCGGAGGTTCAAGTCCTCCCTCGGGCATGGGTGTGAGTGTTGTCCTTCGCGTTAAGTTAGTTTAAGTAATGTGTAAGTCTAGGGACTGATGACCTCAGCAGTTTGGTTCCTTAGGAGTTCACGCACAGTTGAACATTTGAACATTATTCTTTTAGCTATTAAAAATTCACAAGCACAAAATACTAGGAATGTGTCTATCGGGTCGCTAATCCGTACGGGACTAGGGGAAGTCATTTTATAGTTTTTAGTCCGATTTAAAAACCTGTTGCACTAAAACTTTACGTAAATAATTAGTTCTCCTTTTCAGTCTTGAGTGCGTGAAATTTCTCAGTGGATTTTAAACACTTTGATGTGATTATATTTTTTATTGAAATAATTATTTGTATATGGGGTGATTCAGTTGCCCCAACGGTGTTTTATGCAACCCGCAATGTTATATGTGGTCTTCATAAACCAAAAACAAGATTTTCATATTCTCTCGTTTGCTACGCTCGAACTATTAGCTCTACAGAAAAACATAACCAGGGCCTTTTTGTATGAAATTAAATGTAGTCAAATTTCGTTCTGCGATACGTTTTCGCTGGGGACCACGGTTAAAAAAAAGGAAAAAAAAGGAGAAACTACAAAACTGACCTTCAAACGCTTCTCCACTTCGAAACTCATTCTTCACGAGTCAGGACTTCTAGTATGTTGTTCGTGCAATCCCTCCTGTCACTGTACCAAAATTTCCGATTCCACAAACTATTCCTGATATTCGACCGTTTTGGTCTCTAGCGACTGTGGTCTCACGCAAGCAGCATAGTCCCTAGTCCACTAATTTTGTAACACTATTAAGTTAAACGAGTCCGTGAGAATAACAGAAGAGAAGCGACATTTGTAAACTAATCATGTTGACGATTAGGTCCAAACTTAACCCCTGCAAGCACAGTAGTTTCGTAGTCAGAGGGCTTGACGAATACAACGATACAACTGTTTATTTCGTGCTGTTAAAATCACAAAATTGTTAAACGAAATTTACACATATGTCAGTTTTACAACTTATAAGTGCTGGAATAAGTCGATGGCATAATAAGGCCAGTGAATGAACACGAAAAAAGGTCGAAGGTGGGAAATAACTTGTGCGGTCGCAAATTTTTGTACAGTAGTAGGATGGACTGCCGTGAACAACATACTAGAAATCTGGCCTGATGGGGGATGAGTGAAGGAATAACTCGAAAACCACCGCATCTAGTGAAAACGTTATTCCAGTACAAAATTTTATTACATTAAATTTTCTACAAGAAGATTCTGTTCATATTTTCTGTAGGACTAATTGGTTCCGCGTGGCGAGTTAGAGAATACGAAAATTTCACACGTGGTTTATGAAGGGGAGATACAACATTGCGGGCTGCATAAAACGACATTGGTAGGGGCAGCTGAATCAGCCTGTTTATACGAGGGATATTCGGAAAGTAAAGTCCGATTGATCATGAAAAGAAAATCTGATATAGCTCTGCACAGATGCTCTGGACAGTGTCTCTAGTATACCGGTCGATCGTGTCCAGTCGCACAGGGAACATGTAAAGATGTCTAGAATATATTGTCTTCAAAATATGAGTGGCACTTCTCGGCCGCAGACAGCGTGGACAATGACGACGCTCGTGGTCGTTTTCGCTGGGAAGTATTTGATTAAGCACCGTACAGCCTGGACGTGGTTCCCTCTGATTTCCATTTCTGCTCCCATCAACCGCTTGCTATGGAGACAGACAACAGGCTCAGATCAGCGTAGAGAATTAGCAGATAGCACTGGCGGCTACCTTCTGTGTCGAGGGTACTGGAATTCTGGTACAGTGCTACGACAAACGTCGCGTTAGAAGTAACTGGAAGATAAATGTTGCAAATAAAACGTTTTTGATTTTCACTGTGGTTTCCATTTTATGACCGATCGGAACTTACTTTTCGGATAGTCCTTGTATGCTAGGTTTTTCCTTTGACTTCATCCATGAATGCGCTTGTCACAAAAATTGAGTACGTTTCCTCTCCCTCCTCACTCTAATCAGCCATGCTTTTCTGCTGGCGTACTACCTAGAATACATTCTGATTTCACTTGCAGAGCATACCAGTCCTGCAGGGCAGCCTTTTCACCCTTACCCATACCAAACAGACTGACAAGAAAGCCAGCGGATAATGCATTGTCATCCAGTTTTGAGCTATGTTTAAAATTTCATGCCTCTAGCTCATTGAGGAGTTAGTTTAAAATCAATTGCACAGTCTGCACTGGACAGACAGACAGACAAGAAAGCGACCTAATAAGAACGCGATAAAATGAAATATTTATAGTGAAATATTCCTTTTTCCTGGTTGGGGAGGGTGTTCATGACCCTATGGCTTGTACTCTGTCCTCCAGCCTTGGGACTGCACTGGTCGTTTCCAATTGCAGATGGTCACTGCAATGGCCCATTTATTCTACATTGCTTTTTCTTAGGAGAATAACCTCTACTATAAGCAGTTCGCATCAGTAGTAGTGCACATTGAAGTGCATATTCACAGGGAGTGAGTATTGTTTACAGTAATAGTGGATTTTTAATAGAAGTGTTGTTATCTGTTTCATTGCTTTGTGAAGTGACGTCTCGTGGCAATGTTGAAAGCCACAAGCTGTTCAACTACAAAGGAGGCGGTATCGGGTGGTAGTAAAGGAAAGCTGGGCCAGAATATTATACAACTCGTAAATTAACTTGCCCACAGTTGGGACATTATTTGTATAACCTAATAATTAAATGTGTTGTAGCTAGTAATCGAAGCGTTGTTCAGTTTTTCCAAATTAAAAGTCTAGATAACACATGTACGCAGCGAGAGTCACACTTGTGTAGCAAACTTACAGTAGCGTGTGGCAAACTGGAACACTTCGTGAATCCCGAGCTTGAGGAGGTATCATCTGAGTTGATTATTTTGTGTAGTGTATTTCTGCAATGAGACTGTAGTAGACAGATCGCGCCAGACGTGGTGGAGTAAAATTTTGTTTGGTAGAGATCATTTCCACGGTATTATTTCGCAGAGAGGTTTGAGGCAAAGGTAATAGGTAGAACGGGTGATGAAACTAGTTTATCACTCAGAGTACTACGTCACATCTGTAGGAAAAACAAGCAGTATATATATATATATATATATATATATATATATATATATATATATATATATATACAGGGTGTTACAAAAAGGTACGGCCAAACTTTCAGGAAACATTCCTCACACACAAATAAAGAAAAGATGTTATGTGGACATGTGTCCGGAAACGCTTAATTTCCATGTTAGAACTCATTTTAGTTTCGTCAGTATGTACTGTACTTCCTCGATTCAACGCCAGTTGGCCCAATTGAAGGAAGGTAATGTTGACTTCGGTGCTTGTGTTGACATGCGACTCATTGCTCTACAGTACTAGCATCAAGCACTTCAGTACGTAGCATCAATAGGTTAGTGTTCATCACGAACGTGGTTTTGCAGTCAATGCAATGTTTACAAATGCGGAGTTGGCAGATGCCCATTTTATGTATGGATTAGCACGGGGCAATAGCCGTGGCGTGGTACGTTTGTATCGTGACAGATTTCCAGACCGAAGGTGTCCCGACAGGAAGACGTTCGAAGCAATTGATCGGCGTCTTAGGCAGCACGGAACGTTCCAGCCTATGACTCGCGACTGGGGAAGACCTAGAACGACGAGGACACCTGCAATGGACGAGGCAATTCTTCGTGCAGTTGACGATAACCCTAATGTCAGCGTCAGAGAAGTTGTTGCTGTACAAGGTAACGCTGACCAAGTCACTGTATGGAGAGTGCTACGGGAGAACCAGTTGTTTCCGTACCATGTACAGCGTGTGTAGGCACTATCAGCAGCTGATTGGCCTCCACGGGTACACTTCTGCGAATGGTTCATCCAACAATGTATCAATACTCATTTGAGTGCAAATGTTCTCTTTACGGATGAGGCTTCATTCCAACGTGATCAAATTCTAAATTTTCACAATCAACATGTGTGGGCTGACGAGCATCCGCACGCAATTGTGCAATCTCGTCATCAACACAGATTTTCTGTGAACGTTCAGGCAGTCATTGTTGGTGATGTCTTGATTGGGCCCCATGTTCTTCCACATACGCTCAATGGAGCACGTTATCACGATTTCATACGGGATACTCTACCTGTGCTGCTAGAACATGTGCCTTTACAAGTACGACACAACATGTGGTTCATGCACGATGGAGCTCCTGCACATTTCAGTCGAAGTGTTCGTACGCTTCTCAACAACACATTCTGTGACCGATCGATTGGTAGAGGCGGAACAATTCCGTGGCCTCCACGCTCTCCTGACCTCAATCCTCTTGACTTTCATTTATGGGGGCATTTGAAAGCTCTTGTCTACGCAACCCCGGTACCAAATGTAGAGACTCTTCGTGCTTGTATTGTGGACGGCTGTGATACAATACGCCATTCTCCAGGGCTGCATCAGCGCATCAGGGATTCCATGCGACGGAGGGTGGATGCATGTATCCTCGCTAACGGAGGACATTTTGAACATTTCCTGTAACAAAGTGTTTGAAGTCACGCTGGTACGTTCTGTTGCTGTGTGTTTCCATTCCATGATTAATGTGATTTGAAGAGAAGTAATAAAATGAGCTCTAACATGGAAAGTAAGCGTTTCCGGACACATGTTCACATAACATATGTAACACCCTATATATATATATATATATATATATATATATATATATATATATATATTCAGCTTTTCACAATTTGTGTAGATAGCAACATTAAAGGTTCTGATATCTGATTACTTAAGCAATGTACAGTGGTAGTTATCGTTTTGCTCATTGTGATTATTTTAAAATAAAAAAGAAATTAACGTTATTTTCGTTACGAGTCTATGTAGGATTAAATGTTAAAGAACATAATTAAATATGCCCGCCATAAACTGGTCTCATTTAAAAACATTTGTGATGAAAGAAAAAAATTGATATCCGACAATGTAAAAAGTTTATTAATGAAATTCAAGATTACGACAGACAAAGAATTAATCCCTGGTAAACAGTCTCCGAATATGTGACTTCGTAAGCTTTGTCGGCGTAATAAGTCATGAAAGTCTCTTCGGGTTTGCTGCCGGGACTCGATATTTCGGCGATCCAGCTCATCACCGTCTTCAGGGTGGGCATATTACGCCGGGAAAGCCTACGAAGTCACAATAAGTACCTCTACGGGGAGGAGATGGTGGAACTTGTACGTAAGTTAGATAAAAAGCTGTTGAATACATTCGCCTTCTTGCTGAGATGCGTGACAAAGGTATTATTCCTAATTTTGCCAGATTTGTTCATTTTATTGGTAGTAAGAGAGCTAATAGGATTAAGGAGCGTGAAAGCCAAGCACTTATAAGAGAACGTATTCGTTTTAACCGCAGGCAGCCGGATATTGATTCGAAATATTTATTTTACTTACATTTGAACTTGTCATCGCAGTTTTCAAGTGATGTTTGGCAGTGGGTTGATGATTTCACATGGACGCTATCAGATTGGGCACATAGGAGCGCCGTTACCAGACAATCTTCAAATTTTGAACGGCTTCTTTCTCGTTCTACAGCATCAGAAGGGGATAAACGTCGGCTAACTATGGTTAATCTTTCTAACAAGGCGTTGGATGGGCCCACAGTGGTGGTGTTGGAGAAAGGTTTACGTTTTTCGCTCACTCCCAAGAGATTTCTTGTCACAAAGTTCATATGCTCTGTAGAACAAGCACTACACAGCCTACCCGAGGACCAAGCGGAAGAAATATGGCAAGAAGTGTCTCACACATTACGTTGGGTTCGGCCACCGCGGTAAAACATCTCTTCCGCAGAGAGAGCAGTTATTTGTTCCCTTAGTAATGACGATGAAGTAGTAGTATTACCAGCTGACAAGGGGAATGCCGCGGGATGATTATATACTAAAAATGGATTTGCTACTCAACGAACCGGCAGACAGAAGACTATTTAGTGACCCCACAGAAAGGATTAACCGCAAGACACTTTCACTGTTTAAAATGAGTTCGTTGTCCGTAGATTTACGTAAGAATCTTCATCCTGGCGCTGCCGTGCCGCCTAGGTTGTATGGTTTGCCTAAGTTGCATAATGAAGGGCTTCCTCTACGCCCTATTGCTAGTAATGTGGGTGCACCCACTTATAAACTAGCGATTTATCATCTGTTCTCAGTCCATATGTTGGCGAGTGTGAACACCATATCTCCAATTTGGTGGATTTCATTCGACGATTGAAATTTTTGAAGCTGTGTCCTTCAGATTTATTTGTGAGTTCTGATGTGGTGTCTCTGTTTACACGACCCCTATAGAAGAGTCCCTTAGCTTGATTGGTGAAAAACTGATAAAGAGTTGGTGAAGCTTTTTCGTCATGTGCTGACATCCAGGTATTTTTTATTTAACGGTAACATTTTTGAACAGAATGACGGAGTGGCTATGGGTAGTCCTTTATCACCCATAGTCGCCAATTTATTTATGGAAGACTTCGAGGATATGGCACTGAGGACTTCAGCTTTGCAACCAACGTGCTTCTGGAGATATGTGGATGATACCTTTTTTGGCTGGCCGCATGGACTTGATGCTCTTAATAGATTTTTGGACCACTTCAGTATCTTTTTTCCCCGCATTAAATTTACCACCGAGGTTGCAAGTGATGGGCTGCTTCCATTTTTAGACGATACGGTTTATAAAAAACCAGATGGTACTTTGGGGCAGTGTTCACCGAAAGCCGACGCATACAGATTCTGCATTCTAAGAGTTGTCATCCACCACACCAACGCAGTGGCGTCCTTGGGACTTCGGTACGCAGAGCATATGCCATCTCCGACGCGGAAAAAAATGGTTCAAATGGCTCTGAGCACTATGGGACTTAACTTCTGAGGTCATCAGTCCCCTAGAACTTAGAACTACTTAAACCTAACTAACCTAAGGACATCACACCCATCCATGCCCGTGGCAGGATTCGAACCTGCGACCGTAGCAGTCGCGCGGTTCCAGAGTGTAGTGCCTAGAACCGCTCGGCCACCCCGGCCGGCTCCGACGCGGACAGCTTAATCCAAGAACTTGCGCATTTGACATCTGTTTTTAAGGAAAACGGATACTCCGAGAAGCAGATTCGTCGGGCTATGGAGTTTGGACCATCTCTGGAGGTGCATGAAGAGTAACATAGATCGGTGGCCTTTCTTCCTTATGCTGGAGGCATATCGTTTAAGATTGGACGAATTTTAAGGAATTTTAACATTAAGAGTGTGTTCCGTCCACGGCTCTGAAAGATGATTTGGGGCTTACGAAACTCGGTGTATACAAAATTCCGTGTCAATGTGGGAAGGCTTACATCGGCCGTTATATTCACACAGTTCGTGACAGGTGTGTGGAACATCCCAGTCATACGAGGCTACAACAGCCAGAAAAATCAGCAATTGGAGAACACTGCTTAAATGAGGCCCACGGTATGAAATTTGATGAAACTGCGGTAGTTGCCAACATTCACGGTTTTTGGAACAGTGTCTATAAAGAGGCGATTGAAATTAGGTTGGCGGATAATTTAATTAACAGAGACAATGGGTTTCCTCTTAGCAGGACTTGGAATCCTGTAGTATATCACATCAAAATTGAACATTGTTCGGTGTGGCCCTGAGTGCGATATATCGTTGCCGCCAGTGTTCTAAGGGCGGCGCCATCTCCCAGTCTTGGAGAAAAATGGTTCAAATGGCTCTGAGCACTATGGGATTAAACATCTGAGGTCATCAGTCCCCTAGAAGTTAGAACTGCTTAAACGTAACTAACCTAAGGACATCCCACACATCCATGCCCGAGACAGGATTCGAGCCTGCGACCGTAGCGGTCGCCTCTTGGAGACAGCAACCACGATGGGCGGCGCATGCGCCGTGTACTGAACGGTGTCCTATATAGGACGTCGATTAGCAGTCTGGCGTCGGTTCTCAGCGGGACTCATCAGCAGAAGCAGCTGTTACGGCTTCTGCACCACTAGTTAGCAGCAGACACAGTGGCTGCGCCGAAGACTGTGATAGTGTGGAGTTTTACAATTATTTATTGAACTTTCTTTACAATTTCTCCTTCGTTGTCACTGCCCAGCCCTGCGGATCCCTCCGCCTGCCTGCTGCTGTGTAGATTCTCCGGCAATGCGCGCCACTGATCGCATTCGGGAGCCTCAGGCCACCAGTGCTCCGCTGAAGCCACGCTGCTCTGTGGTTGAGATGAACGGCACGTCCACGGAGCCGCGTCGCCGTGAGGTCAGCTGCCGACGCCTGCTGCACCGACAGCTGGGAAGCCGTCAGTCGCGATGTCCGCGAAGTCCCGTCACGGACGGACCACGCGCCGTGGGGCCAGGTTGCCGTGAAATCCGGGCGTCAGTCCCCGGCGGCGCCTGTGACCAAGACCGCGCTGCGGCCGGTCCTGCTGGAAGTTATCGCTGTAGTTAGTCAGCCATGGTGCCGACCGAACTCGGGCCGACCCCCAGAGCTGAAGTTGACATCTGGCGGCGAACGGATGACTTCTGCAAGCTGGAACAGACTTCCGGAATCGTCACCTACGAAGATTGAACATTTGGACACGGACCACGTCCGTCCTCAGATCCGAACTGCTTCCTAATGGCTTCTGTCTGTTGCTGCCTGCGCTCCACTATTTATATACGGCAGGAGGACGTTTTTCATCCTCGCTGGTAGCTTTTTGTTATTAGTCCCGCAGTATATTGCAGCGTAACTTAGCGTGCTGGCCTCATTTCCCCTTACTCAGCAGTCTCCAGGCTTCGCTCGGCGCTCGGTCTGTGTGTGTCCTTGCGTCAGCCTGTTGGTAAACAGCTGCTGTCAGCAAGGCTATCTGTGAGTGCTTACTTCGCAACGCCTTGATCGCCGGCGTGCCTCTGTTTTGCCATTCTCCACTGCGTGAAGCAACGCTTACTACATGTGGCCGCAACACAGCATTCTCCTGAAGATGGTGACCAGTTGGATCGCCGAAATATCGAGTCAAATTGATTTTAGGATCCGACAGCAAACCCGAAGAAACTTTCGGTCTCCGAATATATTCCACGTTTTAACAACAGAATGACTTTCGTTCAAAAATCATCATCAGCCTCTACGAAAAAATCAGTCAGAATCTTTTTTTAATGAAGTTCAGTGGATTTAGTGTGAAAAAATTGCTGGGCTAAGGATTGCTGTTGCGGTGCTTTAACATTAAGAGTGCTAGTGCTGCGGTTTGAAATTGTCGCTTGACACAATAATATCGCTGGTGCGTTGACACAAGGAAATTTAAGTGGTACAATTTACGTTAACGATTAAAGTGAAAACTATCTAGCGGTCTTTAGTAATAACCAGTATTTTTCCCTGACTTGTTGGTATCACGTAATAAAAAGATACTTGTAAAGGTAGTGATAAGTAGCCTTTGTCTGACATTCACTTGCCAGTTAAATCCAGGATAAGCTTAGTCCCCGTGGCGTGTTGCGTTAATGTCGCGCACTCGAGTATACAATTGTAAAGAGATAAAGCAAGAGCCTCCCCCAGCCCTCTACCTGTCTGCCCACACGTTAGCGTTCCCGTCGCCTACTATGTCTCCTCTCGGCCACCACCTTCTCACCTGTGCTATGCGTGCAGCATGCCAGACAGGCGCTCGCGTGCCGGCACGCCCGTTTCTCTGCCGAGACAGCTGCGTCGTACACTCGTTTTCACGCGTATCCTAGAGGAGCGTCCTTTTACATGGCCTTCAGGCGCTGGCTTCTCCCTGTAAGACGACGTACAAAGTTCATCAGCGCCACTCTCATTACGCATACTCATTGTTTTTCCAACTATTTTTTGAATAAGCGAGTCCATTCGAAGTAAAAAAGTTCAGGCGATCCCCCAGAGCCGTAACAAAACCATGTCACTTATTTCAAAAGCAACATATTTCATTTTATTTGTGTTGATAGTATGCTGATAGAGAAATCAAGTTCATTATGCAAAGTTATCAGAGCGTTCTGCGGGCAGTGACTGATTCATTGCCGTGGTGCATGCGTGGGGGCGATAAAGGGTCAGTCGTCTCATAGGTACGCACGTGTTTGCTTGCCTCAGTCAGTTGTCCGAATACACCAACGATTACGGACGCGATTATTGTGTATTTCCTTTTCTCTCCAATCGAGCATAAAATGGAGCGGTTCCTCAAAACATCTGCCCAGCCGTCCACGTCTGGTAGACGTGGCAGTGGCGGAAGCGTATCATGGTCGAAAAAAAAATAGACTTTATAACCACAATTATTTGAGTTATATTTTTAATGTCACAAATAATGAGCCTCAGTGTCTAATTTGCGGGGAGATATTGTCACGTGAAACTGTGGAACCATTAAATAGGCCGAGCGTTTCTAGGCGCTACAGTCTGGATCCGCGCGACCGCTTCGGTCGCAGGTTCGAATCCTGCCTCGGACATGGATGTGTGTGATGTCCTTAGGTTAGTTAGGTTTAAGCTAAGTTCTAGGGGACTGATGACCTCAGAAGTTAAGTCACATAGTGCTCAGAGCCATTTGAACCATATGAACCATCAAAGCTTATTTGTCACCTCTCAATTGAATATTGCAAGGATTTTTTCGAAAGGAAACTGAACATCCTGAAGCATCTACATGTATACTCTGAAAATCACATTTAAGTGCCTGGCAGAGGGTTCATCGAACCACCTTCACAGTTCTCTATTACTCTAATCTCGTAGTGCGCGGAAAGTAAGAACACCTATATCTTTCCGTACGGGCTCTGATTTCCCTTATTTTGTCTTGGTGATCGTTTTTTCCCTATGTAGGTCGGCGTCAACAAAATAATTTCGCATTCGGATGACAAAGTTAGTAATTGGAATTTCGTGGGAAGATTCCTCCTCAACGAAAAACCCCTTTGTTTTAATGATGTCCATCCCCAATCCTGTATTGGTTCATTGACACTCTCTCCTCTATTTTGCGACAATGCAAAACGTGCAGCCATCCTTTGAACTTCTTCGATGTACTCTGCCAACCCTATTTGGTAAGGATCCCACATCGCGCAGCAGTATTCTAAAAGAGGACGGACAAGCGTAGTGTAGGCAGTCTCCTTAGTAATTCTGTTACATTTTCTAAGTGTCCTGCCAATAAAACTCATTCTTTGGTTGGCCTTCCCCACAACGTTTTCTGTGTTCCTTCCAATTTAAGTTGTTCGTAATTGTAATTTCTAGGTATTTAGTTGAATTTATGGCGTTTATATTATATTATATCGCGTAACCGAAGTTTAATGGATTCCTTTTAGCTCTCATGCGGATGACCTTACACTTTTCGTTAATTAGGGTCAATTGCCAATTTTCGCACCACACAGACATCTTTTCTAAATCCTTTTGCAACTTGTTGTGATCTCTGGATGACTTTACTAGTCGATAAACGACTGCGTCTTCTGCAAACAACCTAAGACGGCTGCTCATTATATAGATAAGGAAGAGCAAAGGGCCTATAACACTACCTTGGGGAACGCCAGAAATCACTTCTATGTTATTCGATGACTTTCCGTCAATTACTACGAACTGTAACAGCAGCACACTACTACTATTTTAGGTTATAAAGTAGTATTGTTATTTATTGATTAAAAATAATGTTATATTATTGATTATTCATTTTTTCCTCTTATTTATCAAAATTTTTCAACTAATTCTTGGTACCTAGTGTCAACGAGAAAGCTGTATTAGCTAGCTACCGAGTGGCTAAAGCAGGTAAGACGCGTGCAGTTGCTGAGAATCTTATTTTGCCAGTAGCCCTGGATACGGTTGAAATTATGTTAAGTAAGCCGGAGACGAGATACGTTTGAACACAGAGTAAACGGTTTTGCCGGTGACATTCGAGGACAGTTGGTCGAAAAATCAGAGGAGAGCCTACATTTTGCTTTACAGTTTGCTGAATCTACTGATGTTTCAGATTGTGCGCAGTTTATGGTATTTGTGCGTTTAAAATCAGATTAACATTCCATGGAAGACATCATATTTTTCAACGCACTTTCTGAGAACACTAGTGGCCGGTGTTTGTATGTCATTTTTTCAGAAAGCACTAGCAACTACGAGATTGATTGGACAATATGTGTCGCCATTTGCAATGGTGCTGCTGAAGCTATGACTGCCAATAAAACTGGGCTCGTTGCGAAATTAAAATCAATAACGCCAAATATTCATGGGCACATTGCATACTTCATCGACAAGCTCTGGCGGGCACGGTTTCTCCTTCTGATTTAAATGACGTGCTTAAAGGGGCCATAAACGCTCTGATCTATATTACACTTAAAGCGCTGCAAACTGGACAGTTTAAAATCATTTGCGAAGTTATGGGTTCGCCTGTATCACACAGCGGTCAGGTAGCTTCCAAAGAACGGTATTGACGTGACTTCTGGAACTAAACCTGAACTTTTGATGTTCTTACAAGATTCTAAATCTGGATATACCAATTGTTTTTGTGGCTATTAAAATAAGCACTTCTCGCTGATCTTGTTAACCACCTGCCGTAAATATTTTAAACAAGAGCCTCCAAGGGAGAAAAGATACGTTGTAAAGACCAAAGATAAAATCAAAGGATTCCTCGAAAAACTTCGTCAACGTCTTTAGAAAAGGTGATAAAGTCTTTCTCTTGCGTTCAGTAGATTGTTGAAGGAACTGCAACAGACCAGTCGGTGGTACTAAGTTCTCACATTCCCTGCGTTATACAGAGCTTGCATAATTGGGAATATCATATTCTAAGTTACTTTCCAGAACATAACTTTGAAGCTGACAACGGTCACAGATGGATATTAAATCCATTTCTGGATATGTCAGTAGAATTGACTGATCTGAGCTCGAGGATGAAACAAACACTCATTGATTTTCTGCTGACAGCATGCTAAAAATGGAATAAAACTCTCAAAATATTGGCATCGTTTGAAAGAACATAAAACCAGAATATTCGCACCTAGCAAGGGAATCTTTGGTATTGTTATTGCCATTCGCCACTTCCTACCTGTACGAGTAAGCGTTCTCTTCAATGGTGAACATAAAAACTAAGAAGAGAAGCAGGCATAAATTAGAAAGTGATTTGGTTATTTGTGTCTGTAAATTAGAACCATGATTTGACGAATTATTAATGGACAAACAAGCACAGCCTTCTTACTGAAATTGTTGTATTTTTGTTTAGTGTAGTACCTATAATCCTTGCTTACTTCTGTCTGAGTAAGTGGCACCAGAGACAGATATAGATGGTGTCACCCTATGTATAAAAGCTGTTAGAAACAATAAAATTCTAATAAGCGTCAACTTTGGTTTTAAGTAACACAAATGAGAGACAGTAGTTATCAATCATCAAATTACAATTATATTGTTTTGACTTTATTATTGATGGTATAGCTTATGCTCCGCGGGAAAAAAAGACAATGAGATAACAGAGAATGCGGAAGAATAAATACTAAATGGTATTCGATAGATTATATAATGGTAAGACAGAGATTTAGGAACCAGTTTTTAAATTGTAAGACATTTCCAGGGGCAGATGTGGACTCTGACCACAATCTATTGGTAAAGAAGTAGAAATTAAAACTGAAGAAACTGCAAAACGGTGGGAATAGAAGGAAATGGGACCTTAAACTGACTAAACCAGAGGTTGTACAGAGTTTCAGGGAGAGCATGAGGGAACAATTGACAGGAATGGGGGAAAGAAATACATTAGAAGAAGAATGGGTAGCTCTGAGGGATGAAGTAGCGAAGGCAGCAGACGATCAAGTAGGTAAAAAGAAGAGGGTTAGTAGAAATCCTTGGGTAACAGAAGAAATATTGAATTTAATTGATGAAAGGAGAAAATATAAAAAAACAGTAAATGAAGAAGGCAAAAAGGAATACAAACGTCTCAAAAATGAGATCTACAGGAAGAGCAAAATGGTTAAGCAGGCATGGCTAGAAGACAAATGTAAGGATGTAGACGCTTATCTCACTAGGGGTAAGATAGATACTGCCTACAGGAAAATTAAAGAGACCTTTGGAGAAAGGAGAACCACTTGCATGAATATCAAGAACTCAGATGGAAACCCAGTTCTAAGCAAAGAAGGGAAAGCAGAAAGGTGGAAGGAGTATATAGAGGGTCTATACAAGGGCGATGTACTTCAGGACAATATTATGGAAATGGAAGAGTATGTAGATGAAGATGAAATGGGAGATATGATACTGCGTGAAGAGTTTGACAGAGCACTGAAAGATCTAAGTCGAAACAAGGCGCAGGGAGTAGACAACATTCCATTAGAACTACTGACAGCCTTGGGAGAGCCAGTCCTGAAAAAACTCCACCGTCTGGTGAGCAAGATGTATGAGACAGGCGAAATATCTTCAGACTTCAAGAAGAATATAATAATTCCAATCCCAAAGAAAGCAGGTGTTTACAGATATGAAAATTACCGAACTATTAGTTTAATAAGTCACAGCTGCAAAATACTAACACAAATTCCTTACAGACGAATGGAAAAACTGGTAGAAGCCGACCTAGGGGAAGATCAGTTTGGATCCCGTAGAAATATTGGAGCACTTAGAAATATTGGAACACGTGAGGCAATACTGACCTTACGACTTATCTTAGAAGAAAGATTAAGAAAAGGCAAATCTACGTTTCTAGCATTTGTGGACTTAGAGAAAGCTTTTGACAATGTTGACTGGAATACCCTTTTTCAAATTCTGAAGGTGGCAGGGGTAAAATACAGGGAGCGAAAGGCTGTACAATTTGTACAGAAACCAGATGGCAGTGTTAAGAGTCGAAGGGTATGAAAGGGAAGCAGTGGTTGGGAAGGGAGTGAGACAGGGTTGTAACCTCTCCCCGATGTTATTCAATCTGTATATTGAACAAGCAGTAAAGGAAACAAAAGAAAAATTTGGAGTAGGTATTAAAATCCAGGGAGAAGAAATAAAAACTTTGAGGTTCGCCGATGACATTGTAATTCTGTCAGAGACAGCAAAGGACTTGGAAGAGCAGCTGAACGGAATGGACAATGTCTTGAAAGGAGGATATACGATGAACATCAACAAAAGCAAAACGAGGATAATGGAATGTAGTCGAATTCAGTCGGGTGATGGTGAGGGAATTAGAGTAGGAAATGAGACACTTAAAGTAGTAAAGGAGTTTTGCTATTTGGGAAGCAAAATAACTGATGATGTTCGAAGTAGAGAGGATATAAAATGTAGACTGGCAATGGCAAGGAAAGCGTTTCTGCAGAAGAGAAATTTGTTAACATCGAGTATAGATTTGTCAGGAAGTAGTTTCTGAAAGTATTTGTATGGAGTGTAGCCATGTATGGAAGTGAAAAGTGGACGATAAATAGTGTGGACAAGAAGAGAATAGAAGCTTTCGAAATGTGGTGCTACAGTAGAATGCTGAAGATAAGGTGGGTAGATCACGTAAGTAATGAGGAGGTATTGAATAGGATTGGGGCGAAGAGAAGTTTGTGTCACAACTTGACTAGAAGAAGGGATCGGTTGGTAGGACATGCTCTGAGGCATCAAGGGATCACAAATTTAGCATTGGAGGGCAGCGTGGAGGGTAAAAGTCGTAGAGGGAGATCAAGAGATGAATACACTAAGCAGATTCAGAAGGATGTATGTTGCAGTAGATACTGGGAGATGAAGAAGCTTGCACAGTATAGAGTAGCATGGAGAGTTGCATCAAACCAGTCTCAGGACTGAAGACCACAACAACAACAACAATGTTTAAATCAGTTGGTTGGTTGGTTGGTTTGGGGAAGGAGACCAGACTGCGTGGTCATCGGTCTCATCGGATTAGGGAAGGATGGGGAAGGAAGTCGGCCGTGCCCTTTCAGAGGAACCATCCCGGCATTTGCCTGGACTGATTTAGGGAAATCACGGAAAACCTAAATCAGGATGGCCGGACGCGGGATTGAACCGTCGTCCTCCCGAATGCGAGTCCAGTGTCTAAGCACTGCGCCACCTAGCTCGGTGTTTAAATCAGTATTATTATTACGATGAACGAGTACATACAAACATCGTTTCACGTGCTCCTCATATGAAGAATGCTTCGCATAACTTGGGATACACAATGAAATTTTATATAAGGTTGAATTGCTTAACGAACAATGTTTCACATAACGAGTCAGTTCAGCGCTTTTTTTATTTTTTTTTTTAGTAACCATTTCAAAAACATCCTTCTGACCTAGGAGACCTCCTAAAGCCGCTATTGCTGGGCAGTAAGTCACTCTGTTTTATGACCTTCTTTCTTGTTCAGTATAAGCTCCGACAAATGTCAATGACGCAGACATCGCGTTGCAATTGTCCCTGGAACTTCTGCTGACGCCTCCTCGAAAAAGATGTTGAAAATTTTCTGTGGTAGTCCTGCATGCTCTCCAAACTTCGAAAACTCACGTTAATTCATAACCTCTAAATACCTGTTTATCAATTTCATTTTAGTTTTGTCGTCGTTAACGAACACGAATTCAATAAAGATACCCATTAACTAATACGTAGATAGTTGTCTCATTCAACTTAGTCGTCTTCTGCGTTTAGCACTCATTCTGAAGAGCAGGCAAAAGCAAATGTCTTTAGACAACTTTATTGTAAAAAAGAATGTGCACTATTAAACATTATATTACTACTTTATAAAATGTTTTAGTATATTTCAGACTGGAAAAAATTACCACATTTTCATATGAACTCCTATAGAAAAATGTTTCGTATAAGAAGCGTTTTGCATAACAAGTAAGACACAGAAGCGAATTGTGCTCGTGAAGCGAGTTCCCACTAAATTTGTAAAGAAGTAGATCTTTTTTCGAATTTCTCGAAGCTACTTATGGTTCTTGTTCATTTAGTTATCGATCGGGACCTGAAAACAGTTTCCCGATTTTGCGTTTATTCATCTTTAACATGGTATCATTTTATTTCATTTATTCAATATGCTCCATTACAGTATTTGTAATACTACACGTTTAGATACCAAGATACATAAAGGACAAGTCTAATTACAAGGAGTTACAATAGTAAGGATGAAAAGTATTTACAATAGAAAACTTCTGTGTGATCGATATAAGGTTTCCAGATAGAACACGATAAAAGTGTATCAATAATTATATTCACAACAGTATGATCGATGTAAAGTTTTCAGCTAGAACATCATTTTTTAACTTTTAGTATGCTGGGAAACTTTATTATATTTCAAAATTTATGAAATTTTTTCATGTATAGCTTTACTAAAACAGGTTTATCGACGGGCCAGCTGGCTCCCATTCCTGTAATACTCTTCCTTAAGGCATCTCTCTCCGTTTTAAGTTCGCGACACACCCATAGCAAGTGACGTAATGTTTGATCGCCCTCTACGCTCGTACTAGCAGCACTTGGGGCTAGCCTGAACCGATGGTAGTAAGACATCAATTTTCTACGCCCTGTTAACATTTTTGTAAGTTTAGATGACTGCGGTAACATTATAGAAAGGCGATTTTGAATAATTGTAATTTTTTTTATCGCCCCTTTTGTAGTTTCAGCCGATTCCATTTTCCATTTTTCTTTCGGAGTGCATATTAGCTTTCTGTTGATCAAAGACGAAGGGATTCTGTTGTAGCTTTCTGTAGCGATTTATTGAGCTGCTTGTTTGACAAGCTTGTCTGCCAGTTCGTTTCCGGGGGTTCCTACATTCCTATGCCAACACTGCTCTTCTATCACTGAAATAGTTTTTGCTAGTTTACTTAAATTCCTGCGGCATTCAAATTCTAGTAGCGCCTTAAGGATGCTGGGCCACCAACGTACATCAAAAGTTCCATGTACATCAAGACTGACAGTTATTACGTACTGTCCTTCTGATACGCTTTCCTCTACGAAGTTCTTAACAGTCAAAAATGTTTCCACTGTTCCTTTCTGTGGAGTGTATCCATACTGACTGTTGCTTAGGAGATCCTTAGAGAAGACTTCGTCCATAATTCTTTTAATTAATAGCATTTCTAATACTTTTTCCTCCGTACACAGAATAGTTATTGGGCATAATTTGGACACATCCAAGTCCGGCTGCCTAGCTGAGTGGTAACGTGCCTGCCTCCCACGCAGCGGGCTCGTATTCGATTCCCGGCCGGGTTGGAGATTTTCTTCGCTCGTAGACTGGGTGTTGTGTTGTCCTCATCATCATTTCGATGTGGCGTCGACTGATGTGAGACTTGCACTTGGCAGCCGAACTTCCCCGAATGGGGCCTCCCGGACACCGATGCCATACGCTCATTTCCATTTTGGACACTCCATGTTGTTTTCTTTATCAGTTTTGAGAATGGACTCTATTTCAGCTCTTTTCGACAATTGCGGAAAGCAGTCGTTCTTTAGGCAACTGGTATATAAAGCGATAAGACAGTTGGGAAAACGCTATACAGTCGACGAAGGATCTTACTAGTAATACCATTTTCACCAGGAGTCGTGTTTTCAGGCAACTTCGTTATACAGGGTGTTTATAAATGAATATCGGGGCTTTAACGCTTTATGATATTTATTATATTAAACTTACAGTTATAAATGATATGTCAAATGAAAGAGCAACTCAAATAGATTTACCAAGAACCTTATGAATGTTTAATGTGAGCACCATTTCTCACACGGCACACATCAAGTCTATAGCCGAGTTCTTCCCAAACTGTGTCTTCTGTGACTGTAGCAACAGCTGCTTCAATCCGGTTTCTTAGTTCAGGGAGGTCTGCTGATAGCGGAGGCACGTACACACGATCCTTGATGAAGCCCCATAGGAAAAAAATCGCATGGCGTTAGGTCGGGTGAACGTGGAGGCCATGCAAAGCAAGCACTGTCATTGGGCTTGGGAAGAACTCGGCTATAGACTTGATGTGTGCCGTGTGACAAATTTTGCTCACATCGAACATTTATAAGGTTCTTGGTAAAGTTGTTTCAGTTGCTCGTTCACATGACATATCATTTATAACTATAAGTTTAATGTAATAAATATCATGAAGCGTTAAAACCCCGATATTCGTTTATAAACACCCTGTATTTTCTGTATTTCTGTCTTTGTGAAAGGTGCCAGGGTCGTAGCGTTTTAGATCTTATTAGCTTATGGTGTTCCGTGTCTTGAGTTTGATCTCCCTCATGCCCAAAATATTCTAGCATATAGGTGGCCGTTCTCATATTATTACTTTTTCTTATCGTTGCCATGGGAGTATTATTTCTGATTTTTTCCCTGATGCGATACAATAGACTGCGCTTAAAGGATTATTGGTTCGTGTCGAGGTGCAGTATTGCTTTCAGGACTCTTTTTTTTTTTTTTTTTTTTTGCTTTCTGTATAGTTGTGCTGTATTCCTTCTTCCCTTTACAATATTGGTGCCTTCGTAGCCCTCTCTGCTGTTCGCTGTCCGTCCTTCGATAAATTCGCCTTAACACGTTGTTTCTTTTTCGAATTGCAGTTAATTGAGATGTCCACCAGGAGGTAGACCTCCTTCCAGTTCCGTATTTCAGCTGGTTTTGTGTCTTAAACGCTTTATTGCGTAAGATATAAGTCCGTGTTTTGTAAATATTTGTGCGTAAGTTCTTCTAACAAGTACCCATCAAAGTCTCTCAGATTTTCGTCTCTACCAGTAAACTTTTTAGTTTGAATTATCCTAGAAGCATATTCTGTTGGGCACCCTTCTGTGCTAAAAGTAATAATCTTATAGTCGGAGCAACTCTCTACTTCATCACATGTCCATTGGCTTAGCATCGGCATTAGATGAGAGGTGGCCATAATTAAATCAATATTGCTGTTTCTTTTACTATTTTAAAAAGTTGGTCTGTGATATCCCTCGTTCAGTAGGTATAGATTAGTGGAAGCCAGAAATTCTTCCATCTCATTTCCTCTGGAGTTTGTTATTATATCATGCCGCAAGCTAGATCTTGCATTTCTGTCCATATCAGTTACTAAGCCTACTCCTTTATTGTAGGTAATCATGTCGTCAATTTTTCTCAGGTCATCTTTCATGGGTTTTGTGATATCTAACTACACGCTAGATATGAAAAATCACAAATTTTCTTTTATTATTTCTACAAATACTGCATCTTCGTCGGACAAGTGGCTGATCATTACAGAATCAGTATTTTTGTTGGTTATCTGTATTGCTGCCCTTTCCCTTCTCCTGCGCCGCTGAATACTTAGTAGCCTCTAGTCATTCCACCCACGCTTCGCTGATAATAATAATGTCAATCTGCATTAAGTTAGCTCTTGCAGCTCTGGAGTGTTGTAGATTTTTTTTTGTGTGCACTTGATTTGTTTTTGGAGAGACCAAGTTGTTTGACGTGTATTTATTGTTGTCATTAGTGATAATCAGTGTACTGTTCTCGTTGCGTTTCATTTATTTCGAAAGTATCCACTCTACTGCATCGTTCTTGCTCGAACACAGAGGTGACGAACATGTATCGCATTTAGTGAACGTTTCTTTTCTATCGCATTTAACAATCGCTGTAGATGACGACGTTCGTCGATTGCTTTGGTTTTTATAAGTTGTTTATCCGTTAATTGTTGTACAACTGCAAAATCTTTAGTCTACTGTTTTGAAATCGGAAGCATTGTTTTACAACTTCTTGTCACTTTCAAATTCTTGTCACTTTTAAATTCCTTTGAAGACATGAGGTAATCTTTACGTATATCTTCGCCAGTGGCGCACCTCTCATTGAGAAATCTGATACTAACTAACCACATTCGGACTCCATATCTATCACGTCTTTGTTTTCTTGTGTAACACCAGATGCAGGCGGTGTGTCTGTACCGGCTGCTGCGCCTGACGCTATGTGAGCCTCGTATTAGATTCCTCGGTACCGCTGAGTTACATCAGTCGTTAGTTTCCATAGGTAGTACATTGACAGGCTGATTTGACAGATTTTTAGTTTGGTGTTCACTGGAAGAAATATTATTATTACTGGCGACTGGACTGTTGACAGTATTCTTATTGAAATCGGAGTCAGGTCGATGTCTTTTAATATGCTTGGATGATATTTCTGGAACGGTAGTGCCAGAGTCAGAGGTATGTTGCTCTTTTCCAGACCGTGTGGGAGGAAGAGGAATTTTTAAGCTGCTTCTTGTACCAATGGTACTAACTATTGTATAGCAGCATTGTAAACGGGAGCAGGAAATTCGCTTTCACCATTTAGAATAGTCAGTAACTGCGAGCAATCTTTCTTGATATGACAAACACCTTAGCAATGATGCTATGCAACGTCATCCATGGTGGAAAATAATTTCCCTCATTGGATGGAACTTCGCTGAAATGGTCGAAATGATTTTATATGAGAGAGAGTTGCACTATGTCTAACATGCCCTTCTATACATCCCCATTTAGACATTTTGGTTCAAATGGCTCTGAGCACTATGGGACTTAACATCTGTGGTCATCAGTCCCCTAGAACTTAGAACTACTTAAACCTAACCAACCTAAGGACATAACACACATCCATGCCCGAGGCAGGATTCGAACCTGCGACCGTAGCAGTCGCGCGGTTCCGGACTGAGCGCCTAGAACCGCTAGACCACCGCGGCCGGCACTGGGACATTTAAAACGCCTTAGTGGCGTCGTTATCTCTTTGACACACAAATTACCCTCTTGCAGTAGTCGATCTACATTTTCAGCAGTTCTTGTAAAAATTCAGGTTGTTTCAAAATGAAGATACAGGTTTTATGCTTTGTAGCATTTATTACGTTCAACTTACAATTGTTAATAATATACAAAGTGAAATAGAAACTCAGACAGTTTTGTTTGTATGCGTGTACACAAAAGGGATAGTATGAAACGACCAATAGTGTCTGAAGAACGTGCTGAACGAGTGAGAGTCTTCCACACGTAGCCCCAAGAAACCATTTCGGAATTAGCAACTTCAATGGAGTCTGTGTGGAGACTTTCAAGGAGACGCTTACAACTACTTTCAAAAATGGTTCAAATGGCTCTGAGCACTATGGGAATTAACATCTGAGGTCATCAGTCCCCTAGTACTTAGAACTACTTAAACCTAACCAACCTAGGAACATCACACACATCCATGTGCGAGGCAGGTTTCGAATCTGCGACCGTAGCGGTCGCGCGGTTCCAGACAGAAGCGCCTAGAACCAATAGGCCACATCGGCCAGCTGCTTACAACTACGTTCTTATCGTTTGCAGTTGTTACAATTTCTACGGTTTACGTGCCAACTTAGCAAACGAAATGTTGCATCATGACAACCAAGATTTTCTGGATCGTGTCGTCTTCAGAGATGAACCAACATTTCACGTCAGTGGAAGTGTCAACACACGTAATGTGCGCATCTGGTGATCAGATAATCCGCAGGAGATAATACAGTTGCAGATTGAATGTTTCTTGTGCCGTATCCGTGCGGAAAGTTTATGGACTTTCTTTTCGGTGGAAAAAAAAAGGTTCGAATGTGTGTCAATTCCTGAGAGACCAAACTGCTGAGGTCGTCGCTCCCTAGACTTACACACTACTTAAACTAACTTGACCCTAAAGACAACACTCACTCCCATGCGCGAGGACGCCCGAGTGACGCCGCGCTCGGAGTAAGACGTACAGTCGAGTGCTGCTATTCCCAGCTGTGTTACATCTAACGGCTAGTGTGTGGATCTAAGTACGACGGGAAAGTAATGGTCGGCGTATCTGGAAGCATGGCCGGGCAAATTATTATGGATTAATGGGCATAGTGCTGAAGAAACGAGGGCTTAAATGTGAATCGCACTGTGGGCACAAGTCGCAAAAGTTAAAGCCCGCTGCCACATTGTGTCGCCGCCGTGGACTTCCGTCGATCCACCGACAACGAGGGAAGTAAGATCTACGTAATTTTCGTAGGATAAAATTGTAGAAGGCTTGCCAGTGACTGTGCTTTTCACTGAAGTTGAACAATTAATAAAAAGCACTCTATAATCCAAGTGCTGCAGTTACATTCCACCCGACAATAACACCAAGTGGGTTCCTTCCGATCCTTACCTTATTGAACAGTGGGTGCCACGCCATTATCAAGAGAAAATATGTTAATTATCAGATTATTTGCAGACACGGCGAAGAGCAAATTTCAGACTGTTTTGAACGATTGGTTATCGTAGTTAATTGTTGCACTTAATAAGATTACGCCAACCGTAGTAACTTAATAATAGACTGAAGTAATAAATTTCATTATTAATATGTATTTCAATGCATATTCAGCTGAAGTTAGTTCAAGGATATTTCATGAAACAATTATTGGCAATATATTTTATTATCAGTAGATTAAACTACGTAATTTTAAAGACAGAATGACAGTCCATTATTCAAAATCTCGATAGATAATTATCTGTGTTGGCAGCATTGAACTTAGCTGACAAATTATGAACAAAATAGTTATCAAAATACTTATTGAAAGTTAACCATTAATGTTTAAGTGTAGTTAGATTGTTATGACATTGTTTTATATGACTACTGAGCCTGACACAACACTTACGTAAAAGTTCCCATTGCACCTGCTGCGCTACAAACAGGTAAACTTTATTTTTGACACAATTATTCACGTACTTAACAGTACTGTCGCTCATCAGTCGAGTTGGCGACCGATTTTTAATTGCCTTCACAACTTAATCATTTCCTTCGGCAAAATCTCCACTGGCAATATTTATTTCCAAATTGTTTCCATTATTTCATTTACCTATCGGTACTGAATGAAATTATTCATTCAATAACGATCAAGTTATAACGTCTCCTGTTTCCCGCGGAATAATCATTATTTACTTCGGATTCGGATGCCTTATCCCGACACGGGTCAAAATTCATAATTCACGGTCATTGTTAATTTGTAATTTCGCAAATCCCGCTGGGGGGGGGGGGGGGGGTGTCATAGCGCCTCTAACCGTGCCGCCACTCCGCGCGGCTTTTCGGTGAAGCAACTATGACTTGTGTTGCCTATCTTGATGTGCTTCAAGTATGGCCCGTGTCTCAACTGGAAGAAGCTGAACAACACAACTTTATTTGGCAGCAAAATGGTGTGCCGCCTCACTGGCATAACTCAGTACGCGACTGGTTAAATGACTTTCTAACCGATCGCTGGACTGGCCGTAAGGGGCCAGATGACAGATCATATTATGCATGACGTCCACGTTCACACAAGATCTGACCCGATCACGTGTATGTGCCTCCGATACCAGATAATCTATCCGACTTTAGAAACTGTGTTATTGCAACAGTTACTCCTGATAGTTGACCAAGGTTCCGGAGCAACTCGCCTATCGACTCGAAGGATGTTCACACTGAATAATTGTAAGAAAAACTGTTTGTGTTTCTTTTTCATTTGGCGCATTCTTTATAATTTTGAGGTGAATGTAATATGTGCTACAAAGCCGTAAAACCCGTATGTTCATTCTGAAACACCTTGTACAAATGTTGCCCCCAGATATACGAATATTTTTTTTTCTTTATTGTTGTTATGACACCTTATACATAAGGTGGACCGGTAACGGCAATATTACGTCGCTCTTCGGCCACAGACAGTACAAACAGAAACAAGGAAGACACAGAAAAACAAAACATAATGGTGGACAAAAAACAGTAGACACATGAGTAAAAAACACGGAGCCGTTCACAGGTGTAGTAAAATAAAAAACGGTCAGCACTGTACACGAACACTGACGACTGAGATGACACACGTGAACGGTGGAGCGTGGTGTGGTGAAAACACTGAAGCACTGACACGACGGCACACACACAGAACCGATGGAGATGATCTCCATCGCGCGGATGTTCACGTGATGGGGATCTGCCAAAAGGGGAAGAGGTGGGGGAGGAGGGAGAGGGGAGAGTGTAGATGCCAGTGGCAGAGGAGATGGGAGGGGAAGGAAAGAAGGTAGGGGGGTAGGGGAAGCCCGGGTGGAGGGGGCTTAGAAAGGGAGGAGGGAGAGAGGGTGCCCTAAGGAAATGGTTCAAATGGCTCTGAGCACTATGGGACTTAACTGCTGAGGTCATCAGTCACCTAGAGCTTAGAACTACTTAAACCTAACAAACCTAAGGACATCACACACATCCATGCCCGAGGCAGGATTCGAACCTGCGACTGTAGTGGTCGCGCCGTTCGAGACTGAAGCGCCTAGAACCGCTCGGCCACACCGGCTGGCCCCTAAGGAAAAAACGCAGGATGTGGAGTGGGAGGATCAAAGTTGGTAGGAGGGGTAGATGGAGGGGATGAGGGCATCGTCAGGGAGGGGGAGTTGGTGGAAGCCACCTTGGGCGAGGCTATGGAGGGTGCAGAGATAGACAGCAGGTGGGATGTGGAAAGGCGCGGCAGCGGACTGGGGTGGGAGAGGATGGGAGAGACAAGCAGGTGAGGGGGATCAAGTTCAGATATACGAGAGCAATGCGTAGTATTTATGCCAGAAATTATGCCACTTTCTTATTTTACATAGTCATATTTTGCGGTATTGGAAACATTATCGATAATGACAGCTTTTTCTGATCAGAGTAAGTTATCGGTAGAAACAGAAGATTGCTGTTTTGCTGGAGCAGACGGTGTTTGTTGAGGCGATTCAGTCGTGAAAGTTTCACTAGCGCACTTTCGTAGCATCGATATTGCCAACTGATTGCAGTGCCGCGCTGTAACCGTTTACGGAGCTCGCCGTGCCGACGAAGCTAGTCTATTTAACTCGGTTACACAGCAGTCGTATCCTCTGCGTTAAAACGATTTAGACGTCGGTGCCTCTCGTGAATTAGACTGTAACACAATCAAGTTCAGGAACTGTAACAGTCGCTTTAAACCACTGTTTGAAAGGCTTTTGCAATAGCGGACAGACACACACGTGTTTGCGCTCGTTTCTAGTCAAAGGTACTCTCTCACGGTGTATTTGTTTTATAACAATCTACCTCTGTTCAATTCGGAATTAATCTTAAACAAAGAAAAACATAATTTTAATAAAAAATAAATTTATCTTTTCTTAGGGGCATGTTATTCTATTACGAAACTGGATTGGTTGTTTCCTTTGTCATACTTTCATCCATTTTCAAAGGCAGATTACATCAGAATTCCGCACTGTCGCCTACGGAATATGAGACCAGCTGTGTGCCTGGATTGAAGAGTTTTTAGCAAACAGAACACAGCATGTTGTTCTCAATGGAGAGACGTAACCTCTGGCGTGCCACAGGGGAGTGTTATGGGACCATTGCTTTTCACAATATATATAAATGACCTAGTAGATAGTGTCGGAAGTTCCATGCGACGTTTCGCGGATGACGCTGTAGTATACAGAGAAGTTGCAGCATTAGAAAATTGTAGCGAAATGCAGGAAGATCTGCAGCGGATAGGCACTTGGTGCAGGGAGTGGCAGCTGACCCTTAACATAGACAAATGTAATGTATTGCGAATACACAGAAAGAAGGATCCTTTATTGTATGATTATATGATAGCGGAACAACACTGGTAGCCGTTACTTCTGTAAAATATCTGGGAGCATGCGTACGGAACGGTTTGAAGTAGAATGATCATATAAAATTAATTGTTGGTAAGGTGGATGCCAGGTTGAGATTCATTGGGAGAGTCCTTAGAAAATGTAGTCCATCAACAAAGGAGGTGGCTTACAAAACACTCGTTCGACCTATACTTGAGTATTGCTCATCAGTGTGGTATCCGTACCAGGTCGGGTTGACAGAGGAGATAGAGAAGATCCAAAGAAAAGCGGCGCGTTTCTTCACAGGGCTATTTGGTAAGCGTAATAGCGTTACGGAGATGTTTAGCAAACTCAAGTGGCAGACTCTGCAAGAGAGATGCTCTGCATCGCGGTGTAGCTTGCTGTCCAGGTTTCGATAGGGTGCGTTTCTGGATGAGGTATCGAATATATTGCTTCCCCTTACTTATACCTCCCGAGAAGATCACGAATGTAAAATTAGAGGGATTCGAGCGCGCACGGAGGCTTTCCGGCAGTCGTTCTTCCCGCGAATCATACGCGACTGGAACAGGAAAGGGAGGTTATGACAGTGGCACGTAAAGTGCCCTCCGCCACACACCTTTGTGTGGCTTGCGGAGTATAAATTTAGATGTAGAATATTTGGTATATTTTGTTACAAATTATTGTACTGGCTTTTGGAAGATATTTTTCAATTATTTTATAAAGCACTATCAAAGTAACAATGATTTAGTTCACAGCTATCACAGTTGGCAACACGAAAGAAACGAGAAATGAAGCAGACAACATGCAACGCCGATTCTGTAGGAATCCCGATCAGGCCTCAGAGCTACGAAAATATAAACGACGTTAACGCACAGTGTGTCTATTAACATCTGAGGTGAGTTCAAACGTCCTAGATTCACAAGGTAGAAATTGCTGCTATACTTCGTACCTTCTCTCACCGCTGGCAATCCTAGCGATCTGTAGTCTGCTTCGAAGCACGTCTGCTGAAATACATTCTAATAACCGTGGTACGGTGTCTCGCACGTGATCTCTCTCTCTCTCTCTCTCTCTCTCTCTGTGTGTGTGTGTGTGTGTGTGTGTGTGTGTGTGTGTGTGTGTGTTTTGTTGTTGCTGCAGTATTTTGTATCACATTTCAACTTGAGTGTTTTCTAAATGTACTTCTCGTGTTGTTGTAGTTCCGTGTGATATTTTTACCGCAGCATATGATCTGCATGAAACGTATGTCCTCTGTACTGCACAAAACTCTGTCCGCGCACCAATTTTCTCACCCGGAAGTTAATATGGTCCTTCTCCTCTCCCAGCAAATCTCTCAGAGGTGAACTCGTGATTACACTCTGGTATTAACTCTTGCTGCCCTAGTTCCGGTCCGTAGTTGTCGGAAAGTTTGATAGAAATCTTGTCGTCACTTCTTATCGCTGCAAATCTGAGCCGTGGCGCTCGTTACTGGCGCGCCAGTCTCTTGGATGTCCATTATCGACCCTTCGATGTTTCTTATCTTTGCTTGCCTTGTTGTTGTCCGCATTTGCGGGGCGAGTGCCAGTTGACGTTGCTCGGGCGACCTACTGAGACACGGTCCGCCAGTTCAGGATGGAGGATATGTGTTGGCTGCCTTCGTCTTTTCAATTAAGCGTCGTGATCCCTTCGAGCGACCTGGTGCCACTCCTCGTTAATTAATGCTGGTTTATGTGTACTTAATTTTGAATTGGCCATTTGAATTAATATTTTGGAGCGCAGTATAGCACTAAGGCAACCTCATTGTATACCACCTTGTGCCTCGGTCTTGTACCTTAATTTTCAGTGGCACGAGTTAGCTCCACTACCGGTTTTACTGATGTGCTCCCTTCAAAATCTTGTCTTGTATAAATTTGCCCCATGTGTGTCTGGGAACACAGAGGTGAGCTTTAGTGTGACTTCAGTGCTAGTCAGTTAATGGAATCTTCATTTTGGCTTGGCTTCCACTGAAGGGTATGAGTGATGCGTAGTGTGTTTGATTTGTTATTCATTTAATTACTGTAAGTTTGTTTATTTAGTGGGGAACAAGACATTTAAAGACTGTTGGTATTAACTCCCCTAGTTGGTGGGTGTTGCTAATTGATTCCGAATGGCCTACTACTTATTCATTGGCAAGGCTGTTGATTAGTTGGTTGCTGTGAGTACAAATTCACGCTATTTATTTGTTGCCCAAATTGTTAAAGTGTCTGTCGTGATTCAGTCACTAGCTACGTGTTTGATATAAACCGTACATTGCTTCCTTAAAATTTGTTGCCAGCAGAAACCCTTAAGAGAACTAAGTTTTGTCACTGGCTATGTTAGCCTTTACTGGGAACAACATTTCATGCTGTCAAATTTTGTCTTAAAATGTGTATTTCTCTGATGTAATAAACGAGTGATAAAAGAAAAAAGCAAACGGGCCTGGTCCTTCCTACTGTGTCCGGTTTGTAACACGTATCAAAATCTTTGCATATTTTCAAGTGTTCAACAGGTTTAAATTAAATTCATGTACAGTAATTAAAACTTCCGGGCTAAGAGGCCGTGGTCCAATAGTTACTGTTAGTTAGTTTACTGTTGACAACACGTGACGAGTGGTGGCGCCCTCTACGCGCTCTATATAAACAGGACCTCCACGGCCTAGCAGCCAGTCGTAGACTCACCTCAGATGATGTTCCCCGCAACTGGCAACGAAACGTCAGGGAGAAGTATTTCTACTATTGGACCACGGCCTCTTAGCCCGGAAGTTTTAATTACTGAAGACGTCGGCCGTGAAAGCCTACACGCTATGATTAAATTCATGTTCATTACTCTAAATAAGCACCATATCTGAAAGTGAGCGACATTACAACGTGCTTTCACGAAACTGTCACTACCGTGTAACATTTCTACCAAAACAGATGATGAGCACGAAACATACGCTGTCGCCCATACTGCCACTGCTTCCTCCTGTGATAGCGAACCCCTGAGCACCCACAGGCTCAAAATCACTGCTCTAAAACATCTACAGCTGTTTCCATTTATTTATTGATTTAAGTAACCTGTCTAGATTAGGTCAATCAGCCACTCTCTTACATCTAAACAGGCATTTTACATATTTTACTTCACATCCATTATGATAAGAATGTTATAAGTTATAATATATAATGTAGAATTCATCATTTAGAAACTAGTGCAGTTTGGAAATTAAGTAGCTGATCTGGTGCCCGTTTAAACTAAATGAGAAACATGCAAAATGTTCGTTCATTGGACGCACAACACAATTAACGTGAATAGTGACACAATTAATAGACCTGGGAAAAGACGAAATAGGGCTCAAGTCTCAATACGTGTGGATCAATACTCCTACGATAAAACCCCGTCAGCCAACTGCAGCTTGATTCTGCGCTTACGCCACCTGTTGTTGGTGAAAAGAAATATGAAGTCTTACAAGTTAGTTTCTGTTACGGCAAGAAAAACATGAAACGCAGAACCTTATTTTAAACAGCCAGCAGAAGAAACCTGAATGCCGTTGAAAGAAAAATATTTCCCGTTCACATCGATGACAGGAAATTAGGCAATTCCACAAGATACTGCGGCAACCCCACCTACCTCCCCGTACCCCTCTCCTTAATCTGGCCTTTCTGAGTTGTTTCCTATGCTGTTCCTGTGTGACTCAGGCCTTTCAGCGAAGCACTTCATTACTCCTGACATTTAAAGCTAGTACCTATTGTAGACGGGGCAAAAATTTAAGCTCTTCTATAGATGTTTTTTGTATGTGAACTTGGAAAACAAACAGTGACTGTTCTCTCTTTATCCCTTTTACAACCAACCGGATTTGGTTGTGTTAGCTCATCACCAGGTAATAACTGATGAAGTCCACAAAAAAACCCTGATTTACAGACGAACCATACTTTCAATATGTACACTATGTGATCAAATGTATCCGGACACCTGGCTGAAAATGACTTACAAGTTGGTGGCGCCCTCAATCGGTAATGCTGGAATTCAATATGGTGTTGGCCCACCCTTAGCCTTGGTCACAGCTTCCTCTCTCGCAGGCATACGTTCAATCAAGTGCTGGAAGGTTTCTTGTGGAATGGCAGCCCCTTCATAACGGAGTGTTACACTGAGGAGAGGTATCGATGTCTGTCGGTGTGGCTTGGCACGAAGTCGGCGTTCCAAAACATCCCAAAGGTGTTATATAAGATTCAGGTCAGGACTCTGTGCTGGCCAGTCCATTATAGAGATGTTATTCTCGTGTAATCACTCCACTACAGACCGTGCATTATGAACAGGTGCTCGATCGTGTTGAAAGATTCAGTCACCATCCCCGAGTACCTGTTCAACAGTGGGATGCAATAAGGTGCTTAAAACCTCAATGTAGGCTTGTGTTGTGGTAGTGCAAGACCCCTCCATGTAAAACACGACCACACCATAACACCACCGCCTCCTAATTTTACTGTTGGCTCTACACACACTGGCAGATCACGTTCACCGGGAATTCCCCATACTCACACCCTACCATCGGATCACCACATTGTGTACCGTGATTCATCACTCCACACAGCGTTTTTCCACTGTTGAATCGCCAAATGTTTACTTTCCTTAGCCCGCATCTCGTGGTCGTGCGGTAGCGTTCTCGCTTCCCACACCCGGTTCCCGGGTTCGATTCCCGGCGGGGTCAGGGATTTTCTCTGCCTCGTGATGGCTGGGTGTTGTGTGCTGTCCTTAGGTTAGTTAGGTTTAAGTAGTTCTAAGTTCTAGGGGACTGATGACCATAGATGTTAAGTCCCATAGTGCTCAGAGCCATTTTTTTGAACTTTCCTTACTCTAAGCGAGGCGTCGTTTGGCATTTACCGGCGTGATTTGTGGCTTATGAGCAGCCGCTCGACCATGAAATCCAAGTTTTCTCACCTCCCGCCTAATTGTCATAGTACTTACAGTGGATCCTGATGCAGTTTGGAATTCCTGTGTGATGGTCTGGATAGATGCCTGCCTATTACACATTACGACCCTCTTCAAGAGTCGGCAGTCTCTGTCGGTCAACAGACGAGGTCGGCCTGTACACTACTGTGCTGTACGTGTCCCTTCACGTTTCCACTTCACTATCACATCGGAAACAATGGACCTCGTATGACACAAGTGACACCCAATCACCTGACCTCATTCGAAGTCCATGAGCTCCTCGCAGCGCCTCATTCTGCTCTCTCACGATGTCTAATGACTACTGAGGTCGCTAATATGGAGTACCTGGAAGTAGGTGGCAGCTTAATGCACTTAATATGAAAAAACGTATGTTTTTGGGGGTGTCCGAATACTTTTGACCTCATAGTGTAATTAGAGACTATACAGGGTTTTTCATCAAAATAGTAGACAGAAAATGTCGAACCGAGAACTGAGTGTTCGTTTAGCTGGAGTTCAGTTATTAGAGATGCTGAGTCGAAACAAGGCCCCGGGAGTAGAAAACATTCCATTAGAACTACTGATGGCCTTGGGAGAGTCTGTCATGACAAAACTATGCTATCTGGTGAGCAAGATGTATGAGACAGGCGAAATACCCACAGACTTCAAGAAGAATATAATAATTCCAATCCCAAAGAAAGCAGGTGTTGACAGATGTGAAAATTACCGAACTATCAGTTTAATAAGTCACAGCTGCAAAATACTAACGCGAATTCTTTACAGACGAATGGAAAAACTGGTAGAAGCAGGCCTCGGGGAAGATCAGTCTGGATTCCGTAGAAATGTTGGAACACGTGAGGCAATACTAACCTTACGACTTATCTTAGAAGAAAGATTAAGAAAAGGCAAACCTACGTTTCTAGCATTTGTAGACTTAGAGAAAGCTTTTGACAACGTCAACTGGAATACTCTCTTTCAAATTCTGAAGGTGGCATGGGTAAAATACAGGGAGCGAAAGTCTATTTACAATTTGTACAGAAACCAGATGGTAGTTATAAGAGTCGAGGGGCATGAAAGGGAAGCAGTGGTTGGGAAAGGAGTGAGACAGGTTGTAGCCTCTCCCCGATGTTATTCAATCTGCATATTGAGCAAGCAGTAAAGGAAACAAAAGAAAAATTCGGAGTAGGTATTACAACTCATGGAGAAGAAGTAAAAACTTTGAGGTTTGCCGATGACATTGTAATTCTGTCAGAGACAGCAAAGGACTGGGAAGAGCAGTTGAACGGAATGGACAGTGTCTTGAAAGGAGGATATAAGATGAACATCAACAAAAGCAAAACGAGGATAATGGAATGTAGTCAAATTAAATCTGGTGATGCTGAGGGGATTAGATTAGGAAATGAGACACTTAAAGTAGTAAAGAAGTTTTGCTATTTAGGGAGTAAAATAACTGATGATAGTCGAAGTAGAGAGGATATAAAATGTAGACTGGCAATGGCAAGGAAATCGTTTCTGAAGAAGAGAAATTTGTTAACATCGAGTATAGATTTAAGTGTCAGGAAGTCGTTTCTGAAAGTATTTGTATGGAGTGTAGCCATGTATGGAAGTGAAACATGGACGATAACCAGTTTGGACAAGAAGAGAATAGGAGCTTTCGAAATGTGGTGCTACAGAAGAATGCTGAAGATAAGGTGGGTAGATCACGTAACTAATGAAGAGGTATTGAATAGGATTGGGGAGAAGAGAAGTTTGTGGCACAACTTGACTAGAAGAAGGGATCGGTTGGTAGGACATGTTTTGAGGCATCAAGGGATCACAAATTTAGCATTGGAGGGCAGCGTGGAGGGTAAAAATCGTAGAGGGAGACCAAGAGATGAATACACTAAGCAGATTCAGAAGGATGTAGGTTGCAGTAGGTACTGGGAGATGAAGAAGCTTGCACAGGATAGAGTAGCATGGAGAGCTGCATCAAACCAGTCTCAGGACTGAAGACCACAACAACAACAGATACTTATTACTTCGATCCCAGATGTGGAGACCCATTTCCACGTGTGCTCTTGGACCTCGCACAAGTATTGATATGAATTCCAAGAGAGATCGCAGTAATCAGGTGTCCTTTTCTTGCAGATAGTCTTGAACTAACTGTGAGAGTCTTGAATAACAGTGGGCTGACGAACTAGAACATGCAGTGATACTATGAAATTGTGCATTCACAATGGCTAGCGACGAGCCCATATCTAGTCTTGGCGAATAAAACCTGCAAGAAAAGGATGACTGATTACTGTGCTCTATCGTTTGAAAGTCATATCACAGTCGTTGAGTGCAGCCACGTTCCTAATGGAAGGTGACTTGATACTGATATGAAGTTTTCTATTCTTTCTTCCGTGTAGTTTCTCAAGTGCATATACGTTTCCTGCTGATGAATGCTTGTGTAATGTAGCGGTGTGTTATACCCTATGGATGACTATAGAACGAATGCTCACTCTTTACCAGTGGTACCTTGGGAACAGTAAACCTTAAACCTTACAATACAATTGGGCTGTGCACTGAGGTGGCAAATGTCATGGGATAGTGATATGTAGAGGCGGCGGTAATAACACGTACACAAGGTATAAGAGGGCACTGCATTGGCGGAGCTGTCATTTGTACTCAGGTGATTCATGCGAAAACGTTGCCGACCTCATTCTGGGCGCATGGTTCAAATGGTTCTGAGTACTATGGGACTCAACTGCTGAGGTCATTAGTCCCCTAGAACTTAGAACTAGTTAAACCTAACTAACCTAAGGACATCACAAACATCCATGCCCTAGGCAGGATTCGAACCTGCGACCGTAGCGGTCTTGCGGTTCTAGACTGCAGCGCCTTTAACTTCACGGCCACTTCGGCCGGCTCTGGGCGCATGAAGGAAATTAACACACATTGAATGGGAAGTGGTAATTGAAGCTAGACGCACTGGAAATCGTTCGGGAACGCAATATTACGAGATCCACAGTTGTCGAGTGTGCTGAGAATACGAAATTTCAGATATTGCGTCTCATCACGGACAACGCAGTGGCCGACGGCCTTCACTTAACGAATGAGAGCAGCGGCGTTTGCGTAGAGTTTTCGGTGCTGATAGACAAGCAACACTACATGAAATAACAGCAGAAGTCAATGTAGACGTACGACTAAGGTATCCGTCACGTCAGTGCGGCAAAATTTGGTGTTAATAGACTACTGAAGCAGACGACCGACTCGAGTGTCTTTGCTAACAGCACAACATCGTCTGCCGCCCCTCTCCTGGGCTCGTGACCATATCGGTTGGACCCTAGACGACTGGAAAACCGTGGCCTGGTCACATGAGTACCGATTTCACTTCATAAGAGTAGATGATGGAGTTCGAGTCTGCCGCAGACACCACGCAGTCGTGGACTCAAATTTTGAACAAGGCACTTTGCAAGTTGATGGTAGCTCCGTAATGGTGTGGGCTGTTTCTATATTAAATGGACTGGGTTCTCTGGACCAACTGAACCGATCTAGTACTGGAAATGTTTATGTTCGGCTACTTGCAGGACATTTGAAGCCATTCATGGATTTCACGTTCCCAAGCGAGGATGGAATATTTATGGATGACTATGTGCCACGCCGGCCGGGGTGGCCAAGCGGTTCTAGGCGCTACGGTCTAGAACCGCGCGACCGCTACGGTCGCGGGTTCGAATCCTGCCTCGGTCATGGGTGTGTGTAATGTTCTTCCGTTAGTTAGGTTTAAGTAGTTCTAAGTTCTACGGGACTGATGACCTCAGAAGTTAAATCCCATAGTGCTCAGAGCCATTTTGAACTATGTGTCACGTCACTGGGCCAGAATTGTTTTTCATTGGTTTGAAGAACGTTCTGGACAGTTCTAGCGAATGTCTTGACCACCGAAATTGCTCAACATGAATCCAATCGAACATTTACGGGATATAATCGAGAGGTCATTTAGTGCACAAAATCGAGCACCGGCGACACTTTCGTAATTACGGACGGCTATAGAGGCAGTATGACAGTATTTCTGCAGGAGTCTACCAACGACTTGTTGAGTCCACAGCCACGCCGAGTTGCTGCGCTGCGCCTGGCAAAAGCAGGCGCGACACGATATTAGAAGATATCCCATGATTTTTGTCGCCTCATTGTATGTGTCCTGCGATAGGTTACCGGAGAACGAATGAGACTTTGCACCAATGTTCGTAGTAATAGACGGAAAGTCATCGAGTAAAACAGCAATAATATCTGGCGTTCCCCAAGGAAGTGTTATAGGCCCCCTATAGTTCCTGATGTATATTAACGACATAGGAGACAATCTCAGTAGCCGTCTTACATTGTTTGCAGATGATTCTGTCATGTACCGTCTTGTAAAGTCATCAGATGATCAAAACGAATTGCAAAATGATTTAGATAAAATAGCTGTGGCGAGGTCCCATACTCCGAGGAGCGTAGGAAACGATGCGGGAGACCCGCACTAGGCGAGGTCCTAGCGGAGGTAGTTTGCCATTACCTTCCTCCGACCGTAATGGGGATGAAGACAACACAACAGACAGTCATCTCGAAAATCTCTGACCCCCACCCTCCGGGAATCGAACCCGGGACTCCGTGCGTGGGAAGCGAGAACGTTACCGTAAGACCAAGAGCTGCGGACAATCTGTATGGTGCGAAAAGTGGCAGTTGACCCTAATTAAAGAAAAATGTGAAGTTATTCACATGAGTACTAAAGGAATTCCGCTAAATTTCGATTACGCGATGTCACACAAATCTGAAGGCTGTAAATTCAACTAAATACATAGGGATTACAATTACAAATACCCTAAACTGGAACGATCACATAGATAATGTTGTGGGTAGAGCCAACCAAAGACTGCGATTCCTTGGCAGAACACTTAGAAGGTGCAACACGTCTACTAAAGAGGGTGTTCACAATCACGCTTGTCTACCCTATTGTGGAGTATTAATGTACGGCGTGGGATCCGCATTAGGTGGGACTGACGGATGACATCGAAAAAGTACAAAGAAGGGCAGCTCGTTCTGTATTATCGCGAAGTAAGGGAAATAGTGTCACGAACATGATACGTGAATTGGAGTGGCAATCATTAAAACAAAGGCGTTTTTCGTTGCAACAGGATCTTCTCATGAAATTTCGATCACAGTTTTCTCCGCCGCCTGCGAAAACACTCTGTTGGCTCCCACCTAAATAGAGAGAAATAATCATCACGATAAAATAAGAGAAATCAGGGCTCGCACAGAAGAATTTAAGTGCTCGTTTTTCGCGCTCTCCGTTTGAGAGTGGAACGGTAGAGTGGCAGCCTGAAGGTGGATCATTGAATTCTCTGACAGGCAGAGTAATCACGTAGATGTAGATGTCCCACTGGTATAAAGGAAAGCCTGTTAATGATATGCAGAATTATTATAGTTACAGAGTTCACCAGTAGGTTGTAATGTCTTGAAGTTTAAATTGCCAACCCTCAGTTCCGTATTGTTGCATCTCACATAAAAGTACTGTTGCATAAGCAACCCAATGAACAGATTTAGAAAATGGTCTTTGTCGCCCTTCCCGCACAATTCGTGTCAATGAAATACACTCACTTATTGGCGTTTGCCACGTCACAAATAGTGCCCATATTCACCAGCTGTGAAATAAATTAAAAACATGGGGAGGCGATCTATCCACATCATGTGTCTGTTTTCTGTATGTGTTGTAGTTCTTGCACAGTGATCTTCTGAATCCCAGGAAGTACACTGCGCAACACAGTTAATAGGTCACTTTTTCGAAACCTCATAATTGCCACGTAAAAGTTTGAAATTTGGCGAAACGTACGTACAATGTTACTCTGCAGTGTGCAAAAGAGTGGCACCCCGTGCCTCACCTTCTGTCTTGGCGATTCTAAAAAAAATAAGTAGCGGTACGTACGAAAGAAAAATCGGAGCTCAGAATTTCATGTGATGTTTAAGGTGGGTTCATGTTCATGTACTGGCGGCAAATTCCATCACAGTTCTACCCAACGCCACCGTGCACGTGTCACAGAATGGGAAGGTCGTCACACCACTTCTGACCCATACTTCCTTGTTTTGACGCCTCTGCGATGTCGGACAGAATCGCGAGACCCAGCATTGAAAACACGCGTTTTTCTTATTGGTGGCCGAAGAGAAGCATTTAAGACTCGACACCGCTCAGAATCGACACAAAAAGGACTCACGGGGTGCGGTTAAGGGCGTCAATGAAATTGTCCCTTCACTTGTGGTCTAGATTCTCGTACATTTCACGGCCAAAAACGGGGAGTTCGTAGCGCGGTAAGCAACAGGAAAACGTTGTTGACACCCTTTGGCACTCCTGACTCCCTACGGAAGATTCAACCCTTCTATAAGGACATCGTGGGCCTGCAACCGCATTGAAAGTGATCGACCCCATGATGTGCAGTGCAAAACGATGAAAAATTTAGAAACTCTCATAGTATTGCCTTGAGCTGGTGGTAAAATACTTTATTTACGAAACAGTCTGATCATCAGATTCTCACATAAAAGTGTGCACAGCATCTTGTTAGGTGAAATATAAAATTCTTATCGTCAGGTGATAAAATCATGAATAATAGACTGTTATCATATCATAATGTACACTACTGGCCACCAAAATTACTACACCAAGAAGATGACGTGCTACAGACGCGAAATTTAACCGACAGGAAGAAGATGCTGTGATATGCAAATGATTAACTTTTCAGAGCATTCACACAAAGTTGGCGCCGGTGGCGACACCTAAAACGTGCTGACATGAGGAAAGTTTGCAACCGATTTCTCATACACAAACAGCAGTTGACCGGCGTTGCCTGGTGAAACGTTGTTGTAATGCCTCGTGTAAGGAGGAGAAATGTGTACTATCACGTTTCCGTCGGATTGTAGCCTATCACGATTGCGGTTAATCGTATCGCGACATTGCTGCTCGCGGTAGTCGAGATCCAATGACTGTTAGCAGAATATGGAATCGGTGGGTTCAGGAGGGTAATACGGAACGCCGTGCTGGATTCCAGTGGCCTCGTATCACTAGCAGTCGAGATGACAGGCATCTTACCCGCACGGCTGTAACGGATCGTGCAGGCACGTCTCGATCCCTGAGTCAACAGATGGGGACGTTTACAAGACAACAACCATCTGCACGAACAGTTCGACGACGTTTGCAGCAGTATGGACTAGAAGCTCGGAGACCATGACTGCAGTTACCCTTGACGCTGCATCACAGACAGGAGCGCCTGCGATGGTGTACTCAACGACGAACCTGGGTGCACGAATGGCAAAACGTCATTTTTTCGGATGAATCCAGGTTCTGTTTACAGCATCATGATGGTCGTATCCGTGTTTGGTTGCACGTCTCGGTCACCTCTTGTTCGCATTGATGGCACTTCGAACAGTGGACGTTACATTTCAGATGTGTTACGACCCGTGGCTCTACCTTTCATTCTATCCCTGCGAAACCCTGAATTTCAGCAGGATAATGCACGACCGCATGTTGCAGGTTCTGTACGGGCCTCCCTGGATACAGAAAATGTTTGACTGCTGCCCTGGCCAGCACATTCTCCAGATCTCTCACCAGTTGAAAACGTCTGGTCAATGGTGGCCGAGCATCTGGCTCGTCACAATACGCCAGTCACTACTCTTGATGAACTGTTGTATCGTGTTGAAGCTGCACAGGCAGCTGTACCTGTACACGCCATCCAAGCTCTGTTTGACTCAGTGCCCAGGCGTATCAAGGCCGTTATTACGGCCAGAGGTGGTTGTTCTGGGTACTGATTTCTCAGGATCTATGCACCCAAATTGGGTGAAAATGTAATCACATGTCAGTTCTAGTATAATATATTTGTCCAATGAATAGCCGTTTATCATCTGCATTTCTTCTTGTTGTAGCAATGTTAATGTCCAGTAGTGTTACGTACGTCATCAGTTCATAGAAACTAGCGGGGTGTACGCATTTATGTTGCTGTGATACTTTTATGTGATAACCTGAAGATGGTCAGACGGATAAAACTGTTGTACAAATGAAGAATTTTTCCAGCTGATCGATGTGGTGATGTAATGTTTTTTTCAAATATATAGTAGCTGTGGGACACCACCCCCTAAAAATACATTCGTCGAAACATGAACGGGACCCGAAGCTGCAAAGGTTGTTTATAAAGCGGCAAAGAGTCCACCAAGTTCGCCAACATCTCCAGCGCCATCCGCGCACCTTTATTAGGCACTTTAAAAATGTACAGAGAGAACCCGTGACGGATTCCCAAGCGGCTGCAGGCTTCAGCTAAGTGGCACTATGCTGCAGCTCCAGCGGATGCTTACAGGCATGAACATTTATTCGGTAAATGCTGCTGTTAGATATGATCCACATGTATTTTAAATACACCTATCTTAGCTCTCAGGTAGGACCATTTTAATAGCATTTTACTTACTTCACAAGTAGACCTAGTATATATCTTTCTACTTGCATTAATGATTTAGTAGTAGCTTTTTATTAATTTTTTATACATCTGAAGGTGGTCATTGGGGTCGGCACCGGGTACAATTTATTCATGAAAACGTAATTTAGCGAAAAAAAAGCAAAAATTATAAAAAGTAAATCGCCGTCTTCTTACACGACATTTCGTTTCTCATACAACATGACGATCGTAAAATAATAGTTAATGTAATGTATTGGCCAAACGAGACGCCCACCTGACCACAGACAATGGGACAGTCAGCACACTGGTTGTCCAAAAACAAAGAATGAGACGTTAGAGACGTCTGCTTTTGCAGGAAATTTGTGAAATTTGTGGTAAGCTCCTATGGGACCAAACTGCCGAGGTCATCGGTCCCTTGGCTTACACACTACTTTACCTTACGCTAAGGACAGTACACACACACACAAACACACTGGTCCCTCGGCTACACACACACACACACACACACACACACACACACACACACACACGCTAGGGAGGACTCACACCTCCGACGGGGGGAGCCGTGCGAACCGTGGCAAGGCGCCCTGGACCAGGCAGCTACCCCGCGTGGCACTTACGAATACACAAGGCGCGCCGGCCAGTGTGGCCGTGTGGTTCTAGGCGCTTCAGTCTGGAACCGCGTACCGCTACGGTTACAGGTTCGAATCCTGCCTCGGGTATGGATGTGTCTGATGTCCTTAGGTAAGTTAGGTTTAACTAGTTCTAAGTTCTAGGGGACTGATGACCTCAGGTGTTAGGTCCCATAGTGCTCAGAGCCATTTGAACCAACATAGGGCACCTCTGCCTAAAGTCGCTATGGGTCGCATCCAGTGTTTAGTCCAGGAAATGTCGGACAAGAACAAAAGGCTTTCGACGTCAGATCCAAATATACGATACATCCACACACGGATTTTGCATGTATCGCCAGAGAAACATTATTTGCGACAGTGTATGGCTTTTAGAGTGGGAAAGGGTGAGCGTTATGCAAGAGTTATGAAAGCTCCTGTAAAAAAAGAATTCGCCTGTTGAGAAGAACCATACGGTCTGACCCGTCACACGACTCTGCCTCTGAGCACCACTGCCACTTGAAGTGTGAGTTCCTGATGATAGAAAGAAACCTCGCAGCGTACACTACGCTGCCCAAAGATGCCGACTGCTAAGTCCATCGCACAGTACACCAGCTCCGCCAAGAAACCTATACTTACTTGTAAACGACGTATGTGAAAGGGGAGTCACGATGTTCTCTCTTTCACAGTCACCCTTCAATGGAACATGTTTTCTACCAACGGTATATAAGTTGCAGAGATCTTTGTGTATGCGTCTGCAATTGAACTGCAGAGGGAACGTCATACCACAAAAAGCACCTTGTCGTAATTCTCGAAATGCCTACCACATAATGGCTTCTTCATCTGCGGAAAGAGGAGCAAGTCACTGGGTGCCAAGTCGGGAGAATACGGGGAAGGAGGGGGAGACAGACATTGGCAAACATTGATAGCCCAAAGGAAAAGCATGTGTGACAGTGTCTAGTATTGAATGAAGAGGATCGTTCTCATGGAACATAAAGGCTCTCTTGGACAGCTTCTCTCAACGCTTCATCTCGACATCCTTTTCTATCCTTGCTAACAGATATCAGTAGCATGCTTACGAGTGAAATCTGTCAGCATCAGACCACGGCAGTCTCACAGAATACTCATCGTCATCTTGTCCGATGCTGGTTGGGTCTTTGTCTTTATCGGGGACGGGTAGTTTACATGCTCCTAGAGCCACGCTTTCCTCCTTTAGGTCGAAGTCGTTATCGATACACCAAGCACTCTTACATAATTATTAGGAAGACAAATAAGTTATCCAGTTTGGCAATATTTCGGCCCATTTAGGCGGGCTTTTCGAATGTGTGTGAACATACGCAGCAAGCGGCGACCTTCGCCGTGTTAAAAATACTGTACGAAATGTTAGAATGTTGGAAATTGGTCCGTGACTGATTTTCATTTTTCCACTATGGTCAGCATTGTCACACACCAACTTCCTAGCATCAGGGCGTCCACTTTTCTTGCAATTCCCGGTTTTTGGCAGAGAGGTGGTCTGAAGCTCCGTTCTTCGCAATTGAGACTTGTTTCACCACAGGGGAAGCTTATGCGCCAGATAAACAGTCAGTGTGTCATTTTATAGTACACTGTTATAGTGTTACTTCCCTTCCAATGCAGAAATCGAATTACAGCACGATTACCACACAATTCTGTTTAGGCTCGATTAGAGCTGTCCTGTGGTATGGTGGCCCTGGAAATTCAATGTGTAGCAGGACTACAGATATGTACTTACAGAGGACAAAAAATTAGTTACATTAGTTCATTTTTAGAGCTGATAATTAATCTTTTAACCACGCCTCGTTCTTATGCACTTCTGTCGTAGTCCTCCCGCCAATGTTTCGTTTGTCTCTGAGTAACAATAACTAAATCCCTGGTAACGGCCCTGAGACATTTTCACCGACATTACATTTATTAATTTTAACCATCATTATGAAAATATTTTGTTTTGCAATATAGTGTTTTAAAAGGTAAGTGGTGTTAGTAGCCATGATGCAATCGCAACATTTTGTGAAATAACATACTGTATACACATTCTTGCAGCTGGCTCACGTAATTTCTTTATTTGTTGTTGATTTAGAAATGGCTGGAATCATGTGGAGTTATCATACTGGTAATAAATGAATGAATTAATGAATTAATTAAACTGCTTCAGACTGTGGAACGTATCGAAATTCCATAATTGCAATGAGAACTGTAATTAATTCGGAGAAATACTGTCGGCAGCGCAATGCCATTCTGCGAATCAACGAGTAATTTCTTCGACAGAATGTGTAATTTCACAGCGGGCGTGGAACGTTGTGATGCTGTCAATGGGTAGGGGGGTGAGAATAATTTTACGTTATGCATAAACTACTCGCTGATCAACAAGAAACGTGAAATACTCTTTTATTATGAAATTCATCTGCTATTGCACTAAAGTAAGAAATGGTGATCCGTATGGTTTACTGTTACTTATAAAGGACAGTCAAATGGAAACGGGACAAATGGAAAAGAATTAGGTATACCGTTTATTATTTTATAAGTAATCGTCGTAATTGTTGATACACTCATCCCGCTGCGGGACGAGACGGTCAACGCCTTCATAGAAAAATGTTTGCAGTTGCCTGCGGAACCATGATTTTTACCCAGGGGTGCTCTTCGTCCGAAGCAAATGGACGGACACGAACATCTTTCTTCAGGGCTCCAAAAATGTGGAAATCACATAGAGAAATAGTCAGACTGTATGGAGGATGTAGGAAAGATTTGCAGCGAAACTTCTGCAACACAGTCGAAAAAAACCCACAGCTTGCTGACGTTGTTTCGAGTACATAGCAGAAATGGACGAGCCGACATCTTGCCAAGGTCGTTTGGACTTCGCTGCAGAAGTTTCGCTGGGAAGCCCTTACATTTGCACCATTTAGTCTCGACATCTTTCCACGCGATTTGCATATTTACGGAGCCGTCAACTAAGATATTCGTGGCCGTTGATTAGGTTCGGAGGAGGAGGTGCAAGCTTCGGTACAATCATGGTTCCGTAGGCAACAGCAAACATTTTTGCATGAAGGCTTTGGCCGTCTTTTCTCAGTGGGATAAATGTATTAAAAGTTACGACCATTACCTTTGAAATAAAAAAACAGCTTACTTAATGTTTACGATCTAGCTCCTATTTCATTTGTCTGCCCTTTATAAAATAACTGCTTATTACTAATACTACATCTACATCGATTCTCTGCAAATCACATTTAAGTGACTGGCAGAGGGTTCATCGAACCACCTTCAGAATTCTCTATTATTTCAATCTCGTATAGCAACTGGAAAGAACGAACACCTATACCTTCCCGTACGAGCTCTGATTTTCATTATTCTATCGTAGTGATCGTTTCTCTCTATGTAGGTCGGCGCCAACAAAATATTGTCGCATTCGGAAGAGAAAATTAGTGATTGGAATTTCGTGACAAAATAACTGCGCAACGAAAAATACCTTTGTTTTAATGATATCTCTCCCCCCCCCCCCCCCCCCCCCCAAATCCTGTAGGCCGGCCGCTATGGCCGAGCGTTTCTAGGCGCTTCAGTGCGGAACCGCGCGCCTGCTGCGGTCGCAGGTTCGAAACCTGCCTCAGGTACGGATGTGTGTGATGTCCTTAGGTTAGTTAGATTTAAGTAATTCTAAGTCTAGGGGACTGATGATCTCAGATGTTAAGTCCAATAGTGCTTAGAGCAATTTTTAAACCAAATCCTGTATCATTTCAGTGACACTGTCTCACCTATTTCGCGATAATACAAAACGTGCTGCCCTTCTTTGAACTTTTTCGATGTACTCCGTGACTCCTGTCTGGTTAGGATCCCGCACGGCGTAGCAGTATTCTAAAAGAGTATGAACAAGCATAGTGTAGGCAGTCTCCGTAGTAGATCTGTTACAGTTTCTAAGTATCCTGCCAATGAAGCGCAGTCTTTGGTTAGCCTTCCCCGCAATATTTTCTATGTGTTCCTTCCAATTTAAATTGTTTGTAATTGTAATTCCTGGGAATTTAGTTGAATTTATGGCCTTTAGATTTGACTGATTTATTGTGTAACCGAAGTTTAACGAATTTCTTTTAGCACTCATGTGGATGACCTCACACTTTTCGTTATTTAGGGTCAATTGCCAATTTTCGTACCATACAGATATTTTTTTCTAAATAGTTTTGCAATTTGTTTTGGTTTTCTGATGACTTTACTAGTCGATAAATGACAGCGTCATCTGCAAACAACCTAAGACGGCTGCTCAGATTGTCTCCCAAATCGTTAAGGAACAACAGAGGGCTTATAACACTACCTAGAGGACCACCAGAAATCACTCATGTTTTACTCGATGAATTTCTGTCAATTACTACGAACTATGACCTCTCTGACAGAGAATCGCTAGTCCAGTCACATAACTGAGACGATATTCCATAAGCACGTAATTTCACTACAAACCGCTTGCCGGCCGGAGTGGCCGAGCGGTTTTAGGCGCTACAGTCTGGAACCGCACGACCGCTACGGTCGCAGGTTCGAATCCTGCCTCTGCCATGGATGTGTGTGATGTCCTTAGGTTAGTTAGGTTTAAGTAGTTCTAAGTTCTATGGGACTGATGACCAAAGAAGTTAAGTCCCATAGTGCTCAGAGCCATTTGAACAAACCGCTTGTGTGGTGCAATGTCAAAATGTCTTTAGGAAATCCAGAAATACGAAATCAAATTGAAATCCGTTGTCAATAGCACTCAACACTTCATGCGAGTAGAGAGCTAGTTGTGTTTCACAAGAACGGTGTTCTAAATCCGTGTAGACTGTGTGACAACAGACCCGCCAGGTCAGCCGAGAGCGCTAATGCGCTTATTCCTGGACTCGGGTAGGCGCACCGGCCCCGGATCGAATCCGCCCGGCGGATTACCGACGTCGGTCGGTGTGCCGGCCAGCCTGGATGTGGTTTTTAGGCGGTTTTCCACATTCCACTAGGTGAATACCGGGCTGATCTCCACGTTCCGCCTCGGTTACACGACTCGCAGATATCTGAACACGTTCGCACTATCCCATGACTTACACTCGACGTGGACAGCAGGGGTACAGTAATTCCGTCCCTGGGGGTACGGGGTGGCGGCAGGAAGGGCATCCGGCCACCCCTTTGCACTAACCTTGCCAAATCCGTTCCTAACAATGCCGACCCTGTGTCAGTGCGGGACATGGCACCAGTGAAAGAAAGAGAGAAAGAGACTGTGTGGCAAGAGACCGTTTTCTTCGAGGTAATTCATAATATTTGAACACAGTATATGTTCCAAAATCATGCTGCATATCGTCGTTAATTATATGGGCCTATAATTTAGTGGATTACCCTTACTATCTTTGTTGTATATTGATGTGACCTGTGCAACTCTCCAGTCTTTGGGTACGGATATTTCGTCGAGCACACGGTTGTATATGATTGTTAAGTATCTAGCTGTTCATCAGCATACTCTGAAAGAAACCTAATTGGTATTCAGTCTGCACCAGAAGACTTGCTTTTATTAAGTGATTTAAGTTGCTTCACTAATCCGAGGATATCTACTTCTACGTTACTCATGTTGGCAGCTGTTCTTGATTCTAATTCTGGAATATTTACGTCGTCTACTTCCTAGCGACTGCTAGCGACTTAGCAGTGTCAGTATGCGATGATTTAAAAAAAAATCTCTCCAGGAAGCCAGTACATCTGTGTGTGAGAGTAGCCGTACACTGAGGTACTGTACACTCTGCTATGTTCCTCATAGAGGCAGGACTCCACATTTCCATAGAGAATATAGAATCTGTAACGAACATCAAGTTAGCTCCCGGAGTACAAGAGGTGGAAAAAGGAGAAGTCAAAAGAAAATTTAAATACCTAGGATAGTCTATAGATATCAACACTTCCGAGAAAGAAGCCTTTGAACGACGGGGCATTAAAACAGAAACGGCGTATCCACTAATCAACATTGTGTACAAAAAGGAATCAGTATCAGTTAACGCCAAAATGCTACATAAATGCACAGTAACACAACCAGAGGCAAAATGACTTCGTATGAATAGAAAAGGTCTGATCGAGAAGCTAGAAGTAAGAGAAAGAGGTGCCTCGATAAAAATCGCAACTACAGTCAAATAAAACACTGTATTCAGAAGAAGACACAACCATGAACACTATACGCATCTAGGAAAGACCACAGGGATAATTCGTTTGAGGACGATTGTTTAATATGAACGTGTTGCTCGCATGAAAGTCCGAGAAATCTAATCTTACGCTACTTTCTCAACAAAAAAAGGCGGTGTGGGTCACTGAGATAGAGTAACACTTAGAAAAAATGCCGATAACAAGTACTTGCTCGTATAGTGTAACAAGCCGAGCGCTAGTTTGTGAAAGAGGGTGGTGAGTCAGACCCATTTCGAATCCGTGCGACTGATTAACATGCGTGGTCTCTTACCCTAGCCAAAATGACTCTGATTTTAAAGTTGTTTCCTATACTCGATTTGGTAAATGTTGTGGTGGTCCCCAAATTCCGTCTCAGAGAGAAAGACTCACATGCAGCTGAATTACGATAGCAAACAGACCATAGTTTACATCATTCACAGATATAGTACATACCACTTCCTTCCCGTAGGTTACATTAACGACTGTGGCTTCAAGAAAGTCATCGAGCCAAAAATTTAAATAAAAATAAAATTTCCCAAATCCTGTGAAAGCGAACATCGTACTAGGTGGGTTAATCGCTAGTGAGGGAGAACGAAGTGGCGAAATATAATAACGCAAAAGAAGCATACCGCTGAAGGACAAATTTCAAGAACCTTGATTTCCAAGAAACGCGAAAGTTAGAAACTGGTAAAACGTTGACTGAAGTGAGGAAGGACCAAAAATAGGAAACGAATGTGGGAATACAGGGCTAAAGTGACGATCATGTGCAAGGACAACGAGAAGCCGCTTTTGAAAAGAGTTGTTAGTATATGTCTGAAACGAATTAACTATTATCTATCAACACATTGTAAGTGCAGGGTGGGGATTTATTGTGTAAGTGGATACCTCCACATCGCATCATATTTCACCTACTATTGACACATGAAGAAATTTCAATTGTCTCCCTTTTCCAGTGAATAAAATCCATCTCTTTATATTTACCCCTCACGCCGACTATAATTCCACTCCACCCATCCCACCTCATCACCGTTTCCTCTCTTTACGCTTCCATATCGATTTTTCCGTACCATTTTTTGGCTTCCCCTATCCATCTTTTTCTACCTATTTTTCCCCTTCGTATTATGGCCCTGCCTACACTCATCGATACTACCTACCAGGCCTCTATAAATGATCTGACGAATAGTGTAAACAACAGTTCGCGGCCGCGCGGGGTAGCCGCGTGCTCTAGGGCTCTTTGTCACGGTTCGCGTCGAAGGTTCGATTCCCCACTCGGGCATGTGTGTGTGTGTGTGTGTGTGTGTGTGTTTTGCCCTAGCGTAAGTTAGTTTAAGTTAGATTAAGTAGTGTGTAAGCCTATTGACCCTTGACCTCAGCTGGTTGCGGTGGCCGTGCGGTTCTAGGTGCTTCAGTCCGGAACCGCGGGACTGCTACGGTCGCAGGTTCGAATCCTGCCTCGGGCATGGATGGGTGTTCTGTCCTTAGGGTTAGTCAGGTTTAAGTAGTTCTAAGTTCTAGGGGACTGATGACCTAAGATGTTAAGTCCCATAGTGCTCAGAGCCATTTTTGAACCTTGACCTCAGCAGTTTGGTCCCATAGCCGCTTACCACCATAAAACAGTCTGCCACTGTCTGCTGCTGACCATATAGGACACGGGAAAATATCGTGGTTGAGTGACTATAGTATACAGGATCACTTGGTAAGATTATACAGATTAGTAGGAAAAACAGTCCTGTAATGTTCGAATACAGTATTAGTCCCCGCTCAAAAGAGGAAAGGCCGCTGGACCTGATGGGATACCAGTTCGATTTTACACAGAGTACGCCAATTCTTGCAGCGGTGTACCGTAGGTCTCTAGAAGAGCGTAGCGTTCGAATGGATTGGAAAAGGGCGCAGGTCATCCCCGTTTTTAAGAAGGGACGTCGAACAGATGTGCAGAACTATAGACCTATATCTCTAACGTCGATCAGTTTGAAACGTCCCCTTTGAACAATTTATACATGACTGTGCTTAAACTGACACACAATATTTTTAGCGCAACGCAATCTGACTTTCAATAATCCCTACAAAAGAATGGCCCTGACTAACATTAACCCATGCGTTTCACAAATCGCAGTGTCACTACTGCCAGCTAAATAAAAGATTCAAACTACGGAAGGCACTAACTACTGATAGGGATAGTTAGCAAATGAAAGATTTTGATAGAGAACAAATGATGTATTTACCTTAATAGTCATAATATATATAGCAGTTCATGACGTCCAGTCTTACAAATTTCAAAACTCCGCCATTTCTTTCCCCACATCCACCACTGCTGGCGGCTCACCTCCAACTGCGCAGCGCTACGCGCTGTTCACATCCAGCTGCCCAACACTACAACGGCAGACAACAATGCAAACTAGCCACAGACTGCACACAGCACAGCCAGTGATTTTCATACAGAGCGCTACGTAACGTTGCCAATAAGAAAACATAATCAGCCTACTTACAAGTTGTAGAATTTTTGAACACGTATTATGTTCGAGTATAATGACTTTCCTGGAGACTAGAAATCTACTCTGTAGGAATCAGCATGGTTTTCGAAAAAGACGATCGTGTGAAACCCAGCTCGTGCTATTCGTCCACGAGATTCAGAGGGCCATAGACACGGGTTCCCAGGTAGATGCCGTGTTTCTTGACTTCCGCGAGGCGTTCGATACAGTCCCCCACACTCGTTTAATGAACAAGGTAAGAGCATATGGACTATCAGACCAATTGTGTGATTGGATTGAAGAGTTCCTAGATAACAGAAAGCAGCATATCATTCTCAATGGAGAGAAGTCTTCCGAAGTAAGAGTGATTTCAGGTGTGCCACAGGGGTGGTTCGTAGGACCGTTGCTATTCATAATATACATAAATGACCTTGTGCATAACATCGAAAGTTCACTGAGGCTTTTTGCGGATGATGCTGTGGTATATCGAGAGGTTGTAACAATGGAAAATTGTACTAAAATGCAAGAGGATCTGCAACGAATTGAGGCATGGTGCAGGGAATGGCAACTGAATCTCAATGTAGACAAGTGTAATGTGCTGCGAATAGATAGAAAGAAAGATCATTTATTATTTAGCTACAATATAGCAGGTCAGCAATTGGAAGCAGTTAATTCCATAAATTTTCTGGGAGTACGCATTAGGAGTGATTTAAAATGGAAGATCATATAAAGTTGATCGTCGGTAAAGCAGATTTCCTTAGGATTCTTCCAATGAAGAATACAACGAGCACGTAAAGTTGGTAGTAGGGAAGGCGAATGGTCGACTAAGATTCATCAGAATAATTTTAGGAAAGTGTAGCTCAACTATAAAAGATACCATATAAAGAACACTGAAACGACCCATTCCTGAGTACCTGTCGAATGTTTAATTTCCCTCCAGGTCGGATTAACGGCAGTTCTCTAAGCAATTTAGAGGCATGCTGCTAGATTTGTTACCGGTAGGTTCGACCAACACGCGACCACTAGGGAGATGCTGCGTTAACTCAAATAGTAATCCCTGGGGGGAAGGCGACGTTCTTTTCGCGAGGCACTGTTGAGAATGTTTGGGAACCTGCATTTGCACCTGACTGCAACAGGAAAGACAGATAAGAGAAATTGTGGCGCGTATGTACATAGATAATCGTTTTTCCCTCGCTCCTTTTGCGAATGTAAAGAAAATGACTAATGTTACAAGGTACCCTTCGTCATGCATCATACGGCGTCTTGCGGATTATGTATGCAGATGTAGCTGTACGTGTATCCACACTCTTCCATTTTACTGAACCATTAAATGATGCCCCCAACAGCAACAAGCCATTTTTCCTACGGGAGAAAACCACCGTTTTACGAATGTTAAAGACATGTGTAAAAATTTGCTCTTTTTAATTCATTTTTCTTCGTTTTGTCTGCGTATAAATCCTTTAGTTGTAGAGCAGGTTGACTGTACCGCTGACAAGCCACCACTCTCCCCCCTCTAGCCTGTACTGAGCGAGGAAGACGAAGAAACAACAATAAAAAGGTCCTATTGCCCATGAGGATAACTGCTACTTCAATTCCAACGCAATATGTCGACCTTAAATGTAGCTGTCCTAGCAGTCCTGTTCAAATGGCTCTGAGCACTATGGGACTTGACATCTGAGGTCATCAGTCCCCTAGACTTAGAATTACTTAAACCTAACTAACCTAAAGACATCACACACATCCATGCCCGAGGCAGGATTCGAACCTGCGACCGTATCAGCAGCGCGGTTCCGGACTGAAGCGCCTAGAATCGCTCGGCTACAGCGGCCGGCAGCCGTATTGTTCCAATAGGTTAAAACAACCATAGATTTCTGTACTGACCCCATCGTGGCACATATGTTCTTATGAAGTAATATATTCATCACTTCTTACTTCTCGACCACTTGATGTGTCCTTTGGAGTGTTGCGTCTGACCAGCATTCAGGTTATCGGCGATGTGCACCTGTTTCCGTTGAAAACTGTTGTAACTTAAGTAACTTAAAGAGTCGTGAGCATCAGCTCACCTTTGACTTTAATGAATGTCATTATTTAGGCATAACATTAAAAGAAATAAAGAGGTACTGACTGAGGCTGGGTGGTGCATCGGTATTTGCCGAATTTAGGGCAGACTGCTGAGCTCTCTGGCATTCCTGACATTACCGCCTTACTGCGCTTAGTGTCCCATTACCTTCGTGCCAGCGTGTGTCGAGACCGTTTATAGGACTGTCACGGATGCATGGTAAGTGCATCATTATGTCGCGGATGAAGATGGGGAGCAAATGGAGGTAAAGAGCGACGTGTTGCCCTGCCTGTTAACGCACATCCGCCCGGAAATATCGAGCCCCGTTAACAGTTTCAGAGGGCCATCTGACGCCAAAGTGGCCATCAGCAATACACTTTGCTCCTATTTCCGACACGTGCACACGCATCTGGGATTTGGTCCTCAACATGGCGAATAATCTGCTAATCATAAACTCTGCGTCAACGCGTCGCCTGCTGGGCAAGTTACTGAAGTGCTCTTCATTAGAGGGTGCAACGCCATCGTACGTCGATGTATTCAAGTACAATTTAGCGCTCTCCAATACATGAGGTCCCTTTTGTGATAGTGTACACACTGGGCGACATTAAAACATGTCATGCGTAATATTTAACATCATTTAAGCCTGAAACTGAATGCAACAACGCCGATTAAAAATAAAATGTGCGAGGTTTAGTTATCATCGCGAAAAACTAAATTTACGTAATTAATCTTTCGTTTGTTTACAGGTTCACTTCTGCAGTTCTGATACATATCGAAATATTTTAGCATGTGTGCCCCATGTTGACTCACGGTTTATTAGATTTTTATCACATAGCGCAGACGAGCTTATACTGCTATGCTCTTGCGCAGTTCTAACGGTCGCCCAGCCTAAGAACAAAGACGCGACACGACGTGATCGTACTGGGTCGTGCAGAGAATACGGTGAAACACGGTGTGAGTCTTGGCGACAAACACATAACTTTGTGTATTAATATTAACTGTTTACGTGTTTTCATACGACTCAAGTAGACTAACGGTATTGTCCTCACTGACAAGCATCTTAATTATGACTTCAGTAACTCCAAAGTCACGCTCATATTTCAGTTAGAATTTTTGTTTAATGATATCCACCATTGTGGTTAAATCGACCAATCAGAAATGGGCCCTGTGCAGGTAGGTACGAAACACCAAAAATAGCTCATTACACAGTCTCGGACTTGGAGAGGCACGACGCATGTACAGTGAACCGAACATGTTTTCTCGTAAAAGTGATTACCTGAGATGACAGTGCCTTTGAGAACATTAACGTACCAATTCGCTAGTGTGTGACTTCGAACTGTTATTAATTGTGTGGAAATAATTTCATGACCTTGAAACAGTGATCGATAATTGAAGTTTAGAATTCATGAACTGACATTCAGTTGTTCCAGTTGAGGTCTAAAGGCTCGTTTTTCCTTGCTTTTTCATTGAAACATGGTGACATCCCACTATTGCGAGACTTTTGATTTAAACTAGCGTCGAGGTTTTCCCATTTCCCATTCCTTTTGGGTGGAGCCACGAATTGTGGGTGAGAAGAAGACCAACGTCGAGACTGACACACTGAGAGAGCTTCACAAGACGTAAGGTAAACAAACCTCTTAACTGTGAATCAGGGAACTTGCTGCGTGTGTACTGGATCTTCTCTTTGCAAAGTGGTCAACGTAGCCCTTCAGACTGAAACGAACCTATACATTAGTAACAACTTTGTAATAGTAAATAACGATACAACTGTGTCTAATGAACATCTCGATACAATACTCGTCCTTGCAATATTTCTTAGTATTTATAAAATACATTTTCTCGTTGTGTGTTTAATGGCTCTGAGCACTACGGGACTTAACATCTGTGGTCATCAGTCCCCTAGAACTTAGAACTACTTAAACCTAACTAACCTAAGGACATCACACACATTCATGCCCGAGGCAGGACTCGAACCTGCGACCGTAGCAGTCGCGCAGTTCCGGACTGAGCGCCTAGAACCGCTAGACCACCGCGGCCGGCCGTTGTGTGTTTGCGAACCCATTTTGATACTTGACGGCCTTCATTTGAAACCTCGTCCATCATTTTATATTATTTCCTCTATATTTTGAATGTCCTTTGCTAGATATTTTCGTCTGTTATCTTAGAGTATTAGCAGCTGAACGTTTCCTCTGCAAACACAAACTATTAGAATCACCCAATAAGTTGTGTTTTACAAAATGTGTTTGTGAGTTAAATAATAATTTCTACGTAAATGTAATTCCATTTGAACTACTTCTATATAAATTGAAGTCTGTGATCTGTTGAAATGTAACATCTTTGTTCTTGTTTTGTAACTCTCTGAAGTTTGTAAGCAGAGAAGTTGTAATATGGTAGTGGAGTCGTAAGGAAGCCTGTTTCAAGTGTTGATGGTGACGAAAATGGGGGTGAGTGTCTGGTCTTGTCCTGATTTCAAACATGGAACACATTTTTGAAGTTTCGAATATCTATAAAAAGTGAAGGAACTGTAGATTTGTTCCGAATTTGATCATGTGAAATATATGGAAGTGATTTTTAAAAGGTGTATCATATAACAGTTCAAATGGTTCAAATGGCTCTGAGCGCTATGGAACTTAACATCTGAGGTCATCAGTTCCCTAGAACTTCGAACTGCTTGAACCTAACTAACCTCAGGACATCACACACATCCATGCCTGAGGCAGGATTCGAACCTGCGACCGTAGCGGTCGCGCGGTTCGAGACTGAAGCGCCTAGAACCGCTCGGCCACAACGGCCGGCTATAAAAGTTCAATCATACGCATTTTTGCTCACGTGAACAAAAGTTAATTACACACTCAGTTGTTTGAAAAATGCACTATTATAAGACATTGATTACATGGATGGGAATTTTGTTTAAATACATGAAAAATCCAGGACTCTTGCACCGAGATCATACCCCCTTATATTACAAGAACACGAGCAATAAAATTACGGCAACATCAAGATAATTGTGATAAGTATGACTTTTTTCTTTTACTGTTGACTTCATCAACAATCAGTTTTGTGCGTTTTGATCTGCAACCTATCTTCTGCATACTGAACAGATCATTTTTATGTCTGTTGTTTTAGACAGAAATGTCGAAGAAATAATGTTTGTTAAATAAATAACATGACTGTTTAATTGGAGTGGGGACTGGGTTATATAGAACACACAACTATTGGTGAGGGACAATTCGTGCGATTAGCGTGTCCGACGCAGTAATATGTCCTGCCAGAAACACTCTCTACCTCTGCCTAGTTAATTAATTAGTTAGGAAGAGGTAGAGACCGTTACTTAAGCTACGCCACAGTACCGTAGCACTCCAGTGGAGAACCCAAAACAAAGTAGTGTAACCCATATAAGTAGTAGTGTATCGTGCGGTACCTCGTTTACTGCGTTTGAAGCGGAACAACGCTGCAACAATCTGTGCTGAATAGGAGGAAGTGTATGGCAACAAGCCGGCCGCTGTGAGCGAGCGGTTCTAGGCGCTTCAGTCCGGAAACGCGCTGCTTCTACGGTCGCAGGTTCGAATCCTGTCTCGGGCAGGGATGTGTATGATGTCCTGAGGTTGGTTAGGTTTAAGTAGTTCTAAGTCTAGGGGACTGATGACCTCAGATGTTAAGTCCCATAGTGCTTAGAGCTATTTTGTATGGCAACAATGCACTACCGTATCACAATGGCCGTGTGGCTCATACACTTACAGTGTGGTCAAAGAATTCTGAATGACGAACAAGGAAGTGGAAGACCATGTCTGTGAAGAAATGGCACTGGCGGGGAATTCAAAGACCTGGTGCACAGTATTTTGATCATGACAGATATCTTCACTCGCTCAGCTCCATGACTGTCCACACTCTTTCAAGCAGCCTGCCAGACCGAGACAGGAATGTCTTCAACCTCCTAATACGCATGAAGGAGTCCTCTGTGTCTCGCTGTGACCCTAAACAAAGGAGCAAAGCATGCAGTGCCGAGAAAGGCGAAGACCAATCACCGGGCTAGATGATGCCGAGAGTTTTGTGGACTGTCATGATGTGATGCTAACAGATTATGCTCGTAAGGGCGAAATCATCGCAGGAGCATGCTACCAAAATCTCCTGATGAGGTTACAGGAGGCTGTCAAGTCGAATCGTAACAGGAAGCTGTTCAGTGGTAAATGGTTATTAATGGTAGAACGGTTATTTGTAAAGTGATTTGAAAACAGAAAGTAGAGGAAGTTAACCTGTGTGAAACTATGCCGTCTAATGTAGGTTTTGTGTATCACAAATTTTTTCAGGGCCGCCACACCATTTAATTAAAATTGGAAAAATTTAATATAAGAACTGAATTAATCAGGGAATTGTTAAACATAACTAACGTGTTAATATTAATAAAGAGATCCTAGAGGGTATGTGATGCTATTTTAGTGACTAGAGTATCGACTGAAATTTACAAAGAACTTGGTATCATGAACCCACTTAGCACAGTACAACCTTGCACTCCCTCCGGCCTGCATGCATGCATGCATGCATGCATGCACTGATTCAGTTGAAAAGGATGACGTGAAGCCATGGTATCCTCTTCTGAGCAAGCTGAACCACAGCTACTGAAACTCGTCCTGTGTATCCTCAATCCCAGCACTGGGATAGTCAACTCCCGAGGTGGTCCCACACATTTTCCATCGATGACAGATGAAGAGATCTTCTTGACCACGGGAGTACCTCAAAATAATGCAGGCGGTTCATGGAGACACGTACCATGTGTGGACAGGCATTGTCTTGTTGAAATATGGCACCGCACTACTATCGCATGAGAGGAAACAGGCGAGATGCAGGATATCTGTAATGTACGGTTGCGCCACCATTTTTCCCCAAGTCACAGCCGTGACCTGAAGTTATACTCAATGATTCCCTACACCATGGCGCCAAAAAAATTCTGCTGTGTCTCTCCAAGACATTCGGATATGGGAGCTCTCCTTAGATCGTTGCCATGCTTCACAGTGGTCACTCAGCATTTAGCGCTGTTGACCCCCTCTTATACATTGTAACCTCCCCACAAAAATTTTACAAGAATATTATTTAATAGAAATGGGAGCCAAACATAACCTCCCTAGCAATTAAATTTAATTACAATAAAAAATGAGAATCGCAATCTGACTCAAAGTATAAGCTGTCACGAAAATGATGAAAAACAATTCAATTAAACCGAAATATCGGTCTTTGGCCCTGTGCAAAAAATCAGAATTAATTTCTTACCTCAGTATAACTGCATGTCAGGTTTCTGCTCTTATTGTTGGCCACGGCATGGAGGAAATGCATTGGAAATAATATATTTTTTTTTTTAAATTTAACTGAAACTTTTCTTTAAAGGAAATGGAAGGAGATCGTTGGTTCAATTAAAAGGTTCTTTTGTAAAAATTACTTTGAAATCAAAATTATTATGGGGGCACTTGTTGAAAATTAATTATAATAAATAAACTTTACATTATCTGATGGTTACCTACATTAACAATATACCTCATTCAGCATCTTGACCAGAGACCCATGTCGACGCCTGCGACTGCGTCCCGCTCGCGACCGTGACAGGACTAGACCACTACTGCCGACAGACTACATCACACAACTGCACTGGGCTGCTACTACCGACAGACTGCACTGCTCACAGACTGCCCACTGACTACTGCTCGCAACACTCGCGCGGTCAAGCGCAGACTAGCCACGATAAATGGCTCTCTGGTCAGAGACTCTGCAATGCCTCGCCATCGCCGCCACACAACATACGTGTTTCATAACCCTCCACTGGGGGGGCAAAAATTTGGCAGCGATGGTGAGTCATTTGGACTTGCCAAGCGCGGCAAAATTTTTTCTTTAATTAATGAACTTTTACAATTTACAGAATATTTAGATGTAGTATATGAATTAAATGTTGTGCACATGCACCGAGTACAAAACATTTCAGACAAAGACAAATGTGAGTACAAAACATAGTAGCAAATCAGAAAACTGTATATACAAATTATTTGACAGATAAGAAAGTGCACACACACTGAAAAAATTCTTTAGCATTTTCAGAACGAATAAACAGAATGGCAAAAAAAATCATGTTGACAAGTGACATAAGTGCACATGCACTGCAGTTCAGAACATATCAGCAAATGACGAAATGTATATACAATGAGTAACATATGACTGAAGTATTGAACATACAGAATGAGTACAAATCATATATTAAAAAATGAGAAAAGTGCACAGGCACTGAAGTTCAGTAGAAAACATATTAACACATAACATAAGTGCACATGCACTGTAGTTCAGAACATATCATCAAAATAAAAATGTATATACAATATAAAAGACAAGAGTGCACATATACTGTACTTCAGAACAAATTGAAAAAATGTCTTTAGCATTTTCACAACAAATAAACATAATGGCAAAAAATCATGTCGACAAGTGACATAAGTGTACTCGCACTGGAGTTCAGCAAATCGAAAAAAAATGTATAACCCATAAACATAAATGATGTTAGCAAAAAAAGGATTTTCACTATTAGGACAGGAAAGGGAAGGATTGCATCATGGTTGTAGCACTTTAGATTGCACACAGCTGTTCTGAAAGTCCATATCTTTCCACAGAAGTACAACACCAAGTGACACAATTTGAAGTTCTTTTCCCGTCAGAATTTATCAGCGTAGCCAAGACACTGAACTGTCGTAGTAATGTTCCATGTTTTCATTTTGGCAGTACACTAGGTACACCAAACAGTGGGACCATAATAACGTCTTCATCCCTCACGGTGGTGGACAGCATGTCGTGTCAACACCACGCTCTTACAAGGCACACCAACGTAGAATTAGTGCAAAAACCAAATATAGTGCTCCATGATCATGAGGATGGACAGGACAAATCGACATTCCAGTAATTCAGGGTAGTTAGCTCATAAGGTGAAGGACATTACGTCACATAATATTGAGAATTACAGTAGTAGTTTGCGGCATTCATAGCCTAGTTATTGAACATTTCTGTACCATGTCTTTAGTATTACAGAATAATGTTCATAAAATTAAATTATTGGCATCATGGGTAATCGTATTACAATAAACAGTGGCAGTCCTTGGCCAGTTACAAAGCATATTTAGAATGACAGAATAATGTTCGTCAGAAGTCTTAATTGAAAAGGAGAGTCAATTATTGGCCTAGCATAAACATAATACATTGAGTGATACAAATTATTGGCACTCATTGGCCAGTGACCAAAACATGAAATGTCATAATTGAAAACAGGAGCTAATTGATGACATAATTAATATATAATTCATTAAGTGACATTAATTATTGGCACTCAGTGGCCAGTAATAGGACATGAAAAATCATCATTGAAAACAGGAGCTAATTAATGGCATAATTAATAACGTAATTCATTTAGTGACTTTAATTATTGGCACTCAGTGGCCAGTAATAGAACATGAAAAATCATCATTGGAAACAGGAGCTAATTAATGCATAATTAATATATAATTCATTAAGTGACACTAATTATTGGCACTCAGTGGCCAGTAACAGAACATGAAAAATCATCATTGAAACAGGAGCTAATTAATGGCATAATTAATATATAATTCATTAAGTGACACTAATTATTGGCAGTCAGTGGCCATCAAGTTTCGAATAGTATAAAACATTGTTCCTCATTCAGTATTATTCAGATCATTAAGAAGTCATTATTAAAAATCAGCTAATTACAATCATAGCATTAATAATCACGGGCATTATAAGTAGTCTCATTACAATAAACAGTGGCAGTTATTAGCCATTTACAAAGCATTATTTTATATATATATATTTTTTGTCTCATTAAGAAGTCATTACTCAAGTGACATACTATTCAGAGCTAATCAGTATTATTCAGAATTATCATAAACTAGTGACATTATGTGGGACTGGTAATACATTTTTTTGTTAGCAATGCATTGCGTTGGGATCGATAATTAATTGCTGAGGCATAACACTATTTGCTTTTGACCCATTGCTGCAAATGAGGATAGGTAACGACATTTGTCATGAGTCAGCTGTAGCAAGGTTAAGGCAGTATATGTGATCACATTTATAAATGATAGACACAAATGGGTAAAAAAATAAAAATGCAAGTACTAGAACAGGTAAAATAAGTAACAGGTTTAGTAAGTATCATGAAAAGCTTTTCCTGGAAAAAAATACAAAATGGATTATTGAGCTGAAAGAAGAAACACATACTATGCTGAAAAGTAATGAACTTCGAATTAACAGGTAGTGAAATGTGTTCCATAGCTGTCCTTTCCAAAACCTTCAGTCATCATACCATACGATATAAAACATACTGTCAAAACAAACTGCAACAAATACTTAAATAACTACATAGCATAAATACATAAACTTCAACATCATCCTCATCTGTAAAGAAAAACTTCATTATTCATATTATCTTAACTTCATTATTATCATCACCTCTAAAGAAAAACTTCATTATTCATAACAGCATATCCTTCATCATTATTCATCAACATTCATTATCATCTGCAAAAAAATCACTTCATTACTCATTATACAACTATTCCTTATCTCTAGCATATTTCATCACTAAAACTAAGATGTGTAGTTCTGTCTGACAGCCTGCATCAATCACCTTGTATTCTGAAAGAAAAATTAGTTAAGACTGCTATTCTATGATGAGTATAGTATATTCTTGTTAATGCTTGTTAATCCTGATCCATTTACTCTTCCTCATAAAGTTATTGCATCTTCTTTCGTTTATTCCGTAGGTGAAATTCCCATTTCTGTTGAATTTATTTCTTACACGCATCATTTCTTTCTGAAATTGATGAACAAAGATTAATGTCTTGCATTTAAATCATATACCCATTAAATAATGACTGGTTTATGGTGACATAATTAACCATACAGCATAACATGACAGAAAACGTAATATGTCAAAGACATTGACAGTGTTCAGACGCAAAAAATGTACACAGAATAATACAATGCAGCAGCAAAAAAAAAATGTAAAACAGTCACGATGTTGAGATATCATAGGGCAACAAAAATGTCAAAGTCAACTGGTGTGTGTTATATCTTAACTATTTCACAGTGCATATAAACAAAACTGGAATACAATCATACACAAAAAAATGGAAAATGTGCACGGTCTGATGTGTAACGACAAGAAAAGCGACCTGCTAGCCTTACCTTGTCGGGCACTTGCCAAGAAAAATTACGATAATCATCAGTAATTAGTCATGTGAATATAATTGCATTAGTAAATGGCATCATAGTGTGTTGAATCATACAGTGTCTTCATTCAATAAAGGGTTTAATATTTGACCAATGGTGGTTGCCTTTCGATTTTCTGGTTCTCAAAGTTTCGACGTGTACAACATTGGGGTGAGGGATGCTGCGAATCCGATATGGACCTGCGTATAGAAGTTCAAATTTACTGCACTTACCTTTTAATTTGCTGGATAAATAGTGTGTACGCACTAATATCTTCTGTCCAACGTGAAAGTCGCGGCGTCTACAAACCTGTTTTTGCTGTCTTCTCCGGCGCTCTGCGGCACGTTTGATGTTGTTCAGCGCAATGTCAATTATTTCGTGGTGTCTTAGTCGACGACATTTAGGGAAGTTTACTAATTCTTTAATTTTGTTTGGTGGTTCAACGTTTTTCAGTATAACAGACGGAGATAGCATAGTGGATTCATTTGGAATGGAATTAATTACATCTTGGAATGAGAGTATGTGTGTATCCCAATCAATATGTCTTTTGTGGCAGTATATTCTACACAGTTTACCAATTTCTTTCATTAATGGTTCACAGGGGTTCGAAGAAGCATGGTACTTGGATATATAAATCGGAGAAATGTTTCTAGCTCGTAACATGCGTGACCATATGCCAGAACGAAATTGAGATCCATTGTCAGAAATTACTTTCATCACATGCCCTACATGAAATAGAAAATGTTTTACAAATGCTTTCGAAACAGTTTTAGCAGTAGCTTTGCGTAACGGAGTGAAAGTAACAAATTTTGAAGTAAGCTCAACAGCGACAAAGATGTAGCAAAAACCTCTGTTAGTTCTCGGAATCGGACCAAAAATGTCTACAGCGGCCATATGTTTTAATTTAACAGGTACAATGGGATATAAAGGAGGAATATGTGAAGTAGTGTCTGATTTAGCTTTCTGGCAAATTTTACAAGACGCTAAAACTCGTCGTATACGTTTCTCCATGTTGGTAAAATAACAGTTCTGTCTCAGTATAAGAAAACATTTTCGTGCTCCGTAATGTGCGTAACTTAAATGAGTGTACCAGATTAATTTGTTAACCAGTTCGTCAGGAATGCATAATAACCAATTGTTGCTGTCAGGATGAGAGCGGCGAAACAGAATGTCATTGCGTACAGTGTAATGATTTCTAATCGTAACATTATTCCTATCTTGCCAAAGGTGTTTAATTTCTTTCCACACGTTGTCTTTATTTCGTTCTTGTGCTATGTCCCGTAATGACGACGAAATACAATTTTCAAATGCTACTTGTTGGATGTACATAACGCTGAAATTTGCTTTGCAGAAGTTGGATGCTACGTCTTGCTGATTGTTGCTCAGAGAACGCGATAGTGCGTCTGCTATAACATTTTGTGTGCCGGGAATGTGAACTATTGTAAAATTAAATTCATGTAAATAAAGTTTCCATCTACTTAATCTGTCGTGAGTGAATTTAGCCGAAAGTAAAAATTGTATCGCTCTGTGGTCTGTGTAGATGGTGGTATGTCTGCCATAAAGAAAATGCCGAAATCTCGTAAAAGCCCATACAACACATAATGTTTCAAGTTCTGTAACAGAATAATTTCGCTCAGCAGGTGACAGAATGCGGCTTGCAAATGCGATGTTTTTAATTACTATTGAGCCATCTTCTTCAATTTCCTGAAAAATGTGTACGCCTAAAGCCGTGTTAGAACTGTCGGTGGCAATGGAAAAATTTCTGGTAAGATCTGGGTGCGATAAAAGTGGTGCATTCAACAAAGCATGTTTCAGGTTCACAAATTCAGAATGTGCTTGCTTATCCCAAGACCAAATACTGTTTTTACCTGTTAATTGGCATAATCTGGGTGTGTCTAAAGCGGAGTGATGAATAAACTTACGAAAAAAGTTAATTAAGCCCAAAAAACTGCGTAATTGCTTCTTTGTTGTAGGAACAGTAATGTCACGTAGAGCTTGAAGTTTTTCCGGATCAGGCGCAATGCCTTTTGCTGAAATTACGTGTCCAAGAAATTTTATAGAAGTTTTGCCAAAGTGCGATTTACTAAGGTTAACTGTAAGTCCTTGTGCATGAAAAGTTTGTAACAGGTGTTCAAGAATCAGATTGTGTTCAGACCAGTTAGCTTCTGCGATAAGAATGTCGTCTACATACGTCGTGATTCTGTCCTTAAGTTCTGTCGGAAGTATTGTGTTCAAACCGCGAATAAAAGCTGCAGAAGAAATAGTTAAGCCGAATGGTAATTTGCAAAATTGATAACAGTCGCCAAAACAGAGAAAAGCTGTATATTTTCTACAGTTCGGATGAAGTTGAATTTGCCAAAATCCCGATTTCAAATCTAATGTGGAATAAATAGCAGTACCATGAAATTTCTGTAAAAGTTCCTCTAAAGTCTGTGGTCGATCTGTTTCATTAATAATAATGTAATTAATGTGACGTGAATCAAGTACAAGGCGAAGTGAGCCATCTTTTTTCTTAACAATATGCAACGGGTTTATGTACGGACTAACTGCCGGTTCTATAATTCCTTGATCAAGCATATCCTGCAATTCTTTTTTAACTTGTTCTCTGTGAATATATGGAATGGGATAATGCTTTGCTTTAAATGTGTCGTGCTGTTTGACTTGAAATTCATACATAAAACCGGACATAGTACCAGGAATATTGTCAAAAACTGGAGCTTGCTGTAAAATAATTTTGTGTAACTGCGTGCGTTCGTCGTCTGTATTTGCACTGCTTTGTTTAACCTTATCAGAAATCATCTGTATTACGTCGTAGTCAGCTTCGTCTGGAGTATTATAGTTGTGTACATACGTATCCGTGAACAATGTGGGATTACAGTCTATGTTACGTGACACGGAAATGACCTCTGTGCGATTAATTGTTTGTTCTTCCGCAGATAGTGAGTGCTGAAATTCTAAAGCAAGTTGTACATTTTCATCCTTTAACATTAAATAAGAATTCTGAAAATCAATAACTGCGTCGTGTTGTACCAGAAAATTCGTACCTAAAATTACGTCTGTTGTCAATAAAGGAACAATCCAAAAATTAGAGTGAAAAGTGTGACCTGCGATACAAAATGATAAATGTGTCTGTAATTTGACGTCTACTCCTTTACTCGATACTGCTCCTTTTACTTTCATTTTGCCTAATGGTAATGTAGGATACGTATTCTTTTTGTTGCACTCGTTAAAAGTTTCTTCATTTATTACTGATATCGGTGAGCCGGAATCAATTACTGCTGAGAATTTCGATGAACCAATTTTAATTTCGATAACAGGATGTGAAATAGATTTCTGAACAAATGGTCTTTCCTGCAAGAGAGTGTCTCTGATATCGTCAAAAGTAATTACGTTTTCGTGAACAACATTTTGCGTGTCAAAGGTAGTGCTTGTGTTATTGGAAGATGCGTCCTGTGCAGTATCTAGTCAGATTCTATCTGACGTGTTATTATTATCAGGAGGATTCTGTGGCATTTCTACTATTTGAACTGTTCTATTACTTCTTCCAGACGTATTACGCTCTGGATGATACCTACTGTCAGGTTCATTCATGAGAATATGTTCTTGTTGATTACTTTGTTGCTGGTAAGACCGACTGTTATTAAACGTATGTTGGTAATTATGCTCATTGTTTTTACGCCTGTCGTGAAAGTCATTCCTATACGGTGCATTGCGATAGGAATTGAAATACTGTCTTCTCTGTACGTAGTTGTTTCCTTGCTGCCGTGCGTTACTATTTGTTGGATCTTGGACTATACGTGCACGCGGTGGAACATTAAAGCCTGGTTGACCTTGTACATTACATTGTTGGTTATGTATTCCAACCGGCTGACTTTCATGCTGTTGTGGTGGAAAACGTCTATTGTTACCAAAATGTGTTTCCTGTTGCTGAAAATTTTGACGATATTGATAATCTGAATTTTGTCTGTGATTTAAGTTCTGGTAGTTGTCGTTCCTAAAGCGTCTGTTACTTTTTCTATTGAAATTACGTGTCTGATCATAATTGCTGTACTTTTGTTGACCTTGGTTATTATAAGAAAAATTTTTGTTTACAAAAGAATAATCAGATTGTTATACTTCCAACAGCTGTAAAAGATCTCTGAATGCTGAAATGTTTTCCTTTTGCTGCCCCGTTAGAAGTGACACTCGTAATGACCGTGGTAATTTCGAAATGCATAATTGTATAAGTGCAGATTCACTGTACGGTTCGCTTAGGTACTGGTTTTGTTGGACCATATGCTCAAAAAATTGCGTCACACCGGGGAAATTGGAGTTCTCATAATTCGGTAAGCTAATTAGTTGATCTTTAATTCCGCGCTGTGTCGTCTTCGACCAATACGCAGACAGAAAAGCATTCTGAAATTCCTCTACTGAGTAGCATTGCCTCGCGATCGGTCTCATACGAGTTGCCGGTTCGCCTTCCAAAAAGCTGCAAATAAATTCAAGTTTATGCGTAACGGGCCAAATCGGTGGAAAAGCAAAGCTAAACTGTTGTATCCAATCCAGTGGGTGAATCTGTGTTCTGTCGTTTTTAAACACTTTAAACTTTCTCACTGACAGAAAATGTTTGTAATCAAAATTATCGTCTCTGAGTGGTGGAACAGGTTCAGGATTGTAAGAGAATCTGTTGAACTGTGGTTGGTCGGAATCAAAGTCCCGTACTCTCTGTAGATTACCCAAATTATACGCGTTGCGCGAGTCTGACAGATGTTCGCAAAGTGGCGTCTGCTGTGATGTGTTATCAACTGCAATACTTTTCATCTCTGTTACTTCTTGTTGTAAACTCGACAATTTTCTACGCAACGTGTTATTAGACGAATCGATCTCGTTAATTGTCTGCTGTAAATTTTGAAATTCAGGTGTTTGGTTAAATGAAATCGGTGCAGTATCGTCTGATTTATTATCATTATTACTTTCAATAGCATCAATACGACTGGCTAATTCATCATATTTTTCAGTCAGTATCTTTGCCTGATCATCGGTTTTAGAATCGGACGCATTAATCTGTTTTTGCAACTTACGTGTTAGTTTCGCTCAGTTTTTTAACATCAGCTTTGATGACATCGCAATCCTGTGTTAGTTCTAATTGTTCGAATCTGTCTGTCACTGTTTGAATATTTACTGTGTGTGTATCTGTTTTTGATTTAAGATCAGAAATTTCATCCCGTAATTCCGCGTTCAACTGTTCTATGGTATTAATTTTGTCGGACACTGTAGTAATATTATTGTCTACATACGTCTTCGCTTTCGCAAACATTTTACGTTTGTCTTCTTGTCTTTGTGCAGTGATTGTTTCCATGACTTGTCGTTTTACTTTGTTTTGATCTTGAATAAATTTGCGGAAACGCGTATCACTGTTTTGTATATGAAGATTAAAGCGTTCGTCAATCTGAGTATTCTGTTGTTCGAATTTCGCGTCTATCTTTGCGTCCATTGTGCGCGAAAGTTCTACCGTCATTGCTTTAAACTCGTCCCGTAATTGTGTAGCTTTTTCAGAGCATTGTTTAGCGACTCCGCTAATTTCGTCTCTGAGTGTTTCCGTTGCAGCTGTTTGCAATTCCCTTAATTCCTGAGCAACAGACTTAATTTCTTCGCTACTTTTTTTTGAACAAGCCTCAATTTCCACGCGCAACTGTTCCTTAGTGTCGTGGCACTGCGCGGCAACGGCTCTAATTTGTTCACTAAGCTGTCTGGAATTGTTATCCAATTTTTCATTCTGTTGTCTGACCTGTTCACTAAGTTGTTTGAGATTTTCGTCATTATTGTCTAATTTTTCATTTAAGTATTGTTTGAGTTTTTCGTTATCTTGTTTGTTATCTACACTCTGTTGTTTGACGCCGGCAGAAGTGGTCGTGCGGTTCTAGGCGCTGCAGTCTGGAACCGCGAGACCGCTACGGTCGCAGGTTCGAATCCTGCCTCGGGCATGGATGTATGTGATGTCCTTAGGTTAGTTAGGTTTAACTAGTTCTAAGTTCTAGGGGACTAATGACCTCAGAAGTTGAGTCCCATAGCGCTCAGAGCCATTTTGTTGTTTGACCTGTTCATTAAGTTGTTTGAGATCGTCACTACTGTTGTCTTGTTTTTCCATAATTTGGTTAACTCGTTGCAGCAATAGTGTCATAATTTGATCCGAACCAAAATTAGCATTTCTATTCTCAGTGCTGTTTAATGGTGTACCTGCAATTGTCGCGCTTTGTGTGACCATTTGGTCATTCTGCAATTTTCAAAAAGGATTATCAGTCGGATGTACACTGTCAGACACTATTTCGGAATTAAATAAATCCGTCGTACTTTGTGTATCCTGTTCATTTTCATTAGACAAATTTGTGTGTTCATCACGTAAATTTAGTAAACCGGTTGTGTTAGGCTGGGCAGCGCTCATTACAATAGAGCGTCCCGCGTCATCGATTGTCGTCAAATCAACAGAGGACATAACCGAGTTCGTTTGTTCATCATTAAGACAAAAGTCATCATTAGTGGTTGGAACGCATTGATTGTCAGTGAACGCAGGATTGTCATCATTACATTGCGTGCCACAAGTCCTATCGGTAAAGTTGTTTGAGTCGGTAATTTCATTCATAATACCTCGCGATACACTATTCACAGTCTTTCGCGGCATTTTTACAATAGTCACAATTATTCACAAAATAAATAAGCACAAATACAAAAAGGCAACAAACAAATACAACAGAGCAACGAATTGCCGTTGACCTGTAGAGAGAAAGTCACAAGATTAGTAAAAGCGTTGCGCCAAATCCTAATTATATCTAAGCAAATAAGAGCAGATATCTGACTGTTGTTCAAAAGATTCTCAACGAAATACGATCCTGGACTGGGTGTCGCCAAGTGTAACCTCCCCACAAAAATTTTACAAGAATATTATTTAATAGAAATGGGAGCCAAACATAACCTCCCTAGCAATTAAATTTAATTACAATAAAAAATGAGAATCGCAATCTGACTCAAAGTATAAGCTGTCACGAAAATGATGAAAAACTATTCAATCAAACCGAAATATCGGTCTTTGGCCCTGTGCAAAAAATCAGAATTAATTTCTTACCTCAGTATAACTGCATGTCAGGTTTCTGCTCTTATTGTTGGCCACGGCTTGGAAGAAATGCATTGCAAATAATATATATATTTTTTTGAAATTTAACTGAAACTTTTCTTTAAAGGAAATGGAAGGAGATCGTTGGTTCAATTAAAAGGTTCTTTTGTAAAAATTACTTTGAAATCAAAATTATTATTGGGGCACTTGTTGAAAATTAATTATAATAAATAAACTTTACATTATCTGATGGTTACCTACATTAACAATATACCTCATTCAGCATCTTGACCAGAGACCCATGTCGACGCCTGCGACTGCGTCCCGCTTGCGACTGTGACAGGACTAGACCACTACTGCCGACAGACTACATCACACAACTGCACTGGGCTGCTACTACCGACAGACTGCACTGCTCACAGACTGCCCACTGACTACTGCTCGCAACACTCGCGCGGTCAAGCGCAGACTAGCCACGATAAATGGCTCTCTGGTCAGAGACTCTGCAATGCCTCGCCATCGCCGCCACACAACATACGTGTTTCAACATCCTACTGCGCATAGTAAAAAACTAAAAACGAACAACCATAACGCACTCTGGTAGCCTTTCTACCTGTCACAGAGATTTCCATTTCTTATCACTTATACACGCGCCGATGGTGTGTACGAGGTGCAGCAATAAAGTAATGGGACTGATTTTCTTTGCAAGATGTGGCAACCCTGCACGCTTGCATAGGCAATTGTTCATAAAGAGTGGGTGCCTCCTGGACAAACAGTTAACTAATATTACTAAAAAGCAATTTTAGAAAGACTTCGTAAAAGAATTCTTAGTGTCCGTGCTAACATTGCTGATGATTGAACTCTGCATCACGATAATGCGCCATCCCATACTGCTCTGTCAGTACAGCAATTTTTAACCTCAAAACAAATTTCAGTACTACCACAGCCACCTTATTCACCAGATATCGCTCCGTACGACTTCTTTTTTATTTCCAAGTGTCATAACGGCGGTCAAGGGACACCATTTTCAAACAACACAAGTAGTCCAAAAAGCTGTGACGAGGGTTCAAATGGCTCTGAGCACTATGGGACTTAACATCTGAGGTCATCAGTCCCCTAGAACTTAGAACTACTTAAACCTAGTTAACCTAACGACATCACACACATTCATGCCCGAGGCAGGATTCGAACCTGCGACCGTAGCAGTCTCGCGGTTCCGGTCTGAAGCGCCTAGAACCGCACAGCCACCACAGCCGGCTGTGACGAGGGTCTTGGAGGATATTACAGAAGATGAGTTCCAGAAATGTTACCATCAATGGCAGAAGCGCTGGAAAATTGTGTGCAATCAGAAGGGAACTGCTCAGAAGGAGAGAACACTAAACTTGACTAAAACTGTAAACAACTTTTTTTTTCACATCAGTCTCATTACTTTACTGTCGCATCTTGTATGTGTACGAAGTTACACTGACCTGCAGCCATATCTTGTGGATGCTTCACTATTTTTTGTCGAGTAGTATAATTAATATGTAAACTGCATATCGGTACTCCTTGTTGTAGGACCAGCTCGCCAGCGGCCTACACCCATAAAGGCAGCTGTGACAGCTGACGGCGCAACGGAAAGGTAAGACTGCGCCATAAATCATTGAATTATCCCTCGCAATATTCTTACAGTTGTTTAAATTATCGTAGAAGCAATGCATTAAAATTTTTTCTCTGATCTCTGTAGCGCAATTAATGGCCTCATCGTCACTCCCCTGTCCTACTCCATGTACGTAGCAGGAGGTCATTATCACTTGGCATGTAGTGACAAGGTGAAATGTGGAACTATGGACAGTTTCTAGTGCTCGGTAATGACTGATTTCACTTAGTAAACGAGTGGCTAGAAACAGTGTCTAGAGTACATCGTGGCTGTCGTGAGCCAGAGATGAAACCGTATAACTGGCAATAGTCCAACACTGTATCGTATGGCACGGTCCGAAAGGCTTCAGGAGATAACAGGCAAATGACAGGACGTTATCGCGGGCCCGTATTTAAAGAGAGGACTGCCAGATGGCACGCCCACTGTACGGCCAAGTTGTGCCGTTTGTGAAGTCGTGAGGAACTGTTACTAAACCGGCTGGGAGTGGCAACAAAAGTGTGGTAAAACTGGTTCCCGCCAGATCGCTGAAGTTAAGCGCTGTCGGGTTTGGCTAACACTTGGAAGGGTCACTGTCTGTATCTGCGGAGTGCTGTTGCCAGGCTTGGTGCACTCACCCCTTGTGAGGCCTATTGAGGAGCTACTTGATTTAAAAGTAGTGAAACCGGTCATGAAAATTGACAAAGCACGGTACAGCGATGTGCTAACCACATGCCCCTCCGTATCCGCATCTAGTGACGCCTAAGGGCTGAGGATGACACGACGGCTGATCGGTACCGTTGGACCTTCAAGGCCTTTTCAGAGGGTGTGTGGTTGTTTTTTGTTTTTATATAACTATTTAAAGAATTAATAAAATTAAAATGCTGTCATACGTTAATCATTAAGAGGCATAATCTTACGTTAATGTATACCACACTAAGTTAAGTATTAAAGTAACAAACTGCATATATGACTTGAGACAGCAGAACTCATGAGCGCACAAATTACTCAGACTAAATTCATCCAGTTCGATTCTTTAAAGACTCGATAGTGGAGGGAAGAGGGGTTACTGTTTCTTTGTAACCGCACTATCTAGGACTGCATATCGATACAGCAACTTAGCGGGGAATCTAAATCGTGGTCGCAAACAAACATTTAGATAATTTATTTAAATATTCTTGATAATAAAAAAACTGATAGAGACATTATGCAGTGCTTCCATAGTCACAGCAACGTTTGTAAATGTTGTGTAACTTACAGAATATAATAAACTCAAATATAAACCATTCAGTGCTGAGGGAAATGTAAGTAACAGAAGCTTTGGACTGTTCCACATCTCAGGGGGCTCTTAACTCTGTTGACAGTATGTGTGAGACGAGCATGGGGCTCCAAGCCATTGATGGTGGTAAGTTCCTGCTTAGGTCATCGGTCCCTAGACTTACATACTACTTACACTAACTTAAACTAACTTATGCTAAGGACAACACACACACCCATGCGCAAGGGAGAACGAACCTCCGCCGGTGGGAGCCGTGTGAACCGTGGTACAGAGCCCCAGACCACGTGGCTACCATGTGTGGCTCCAAGCCATTGCAGCCGCGCGGTTAGAGGCGCCATGTCGCAGATTGCACGGCTCCTCCCGCCAGGGCTTCGAGTCCTCCCTCGGTCATGGGTGTCTGTATTGTTCTTACCATAAGTTACTTTAAGTTAGCGTAAGTAGTATGTAAGTCTAGGGACCGATGACCTAAGCAGTTTGGTCCCTTAGAAATTCACACATATTTGAACTTTTTCCAAGCCATTACACACACACACACACACACACACACACACAGAGAGAGAGAGAGAGAGAGAGAGAGAGAGAGAGAGAGAGAGAGAGCAGCATTGTGTGTGTGTGTGTGTGTGTGTGTGTGTGTGTGTGTGTGTGTGTGTGTGTGTGTTCAGGACCTCCTCCTAAACTAAGTGGATCAATTTCAGCCAAATTTGGCACACAAATAGAAGAAACGTCCCGAGTATCAGCACTTTAGGGTTTATAACGCTCTAGCTCTAACGCGAACAGACCTGCACATGTTGTGTATTGTGTAGGCATGCGTTATCAACCTGCTTTTCAGAGCCAAGAAATGGTTTGCGGGCCCCAACATGTACACAGTCATTCACGATAGACGTGTTGGTTTGGACTAGTATCACCCTGCTTTATCGACCCGCTTTGCACGACAGCCTGTACATCACGGACAAAAAACGGTTTTCAAGCCCTTAACGTGTAGGTTGCAGTGCATGACAGGTGCATCGTGTTGAAGCAATATCTGTCTGCTCTATCGACCTTTTTGTAGGTGCTTCACGTGCAGATGGCCATGGCTGGGGGCAGATTGAGATGGATAGAGGAGGGGGTGGATGGCGGGAGGGTATGGACAGTGAGGGAGAGGAGTGATAGGAAGAAACAGCGGCGATTTGACTGTTTTAAACATGAAAGCGATTGTTGTCTTATTTGGAAGTTCGTGATTTCATATCTAAATGACGAAATACGTCACGCCGGACAAAAAGGAAACAGAGGATATGGTTGCAATATCGGTATAAAGGCGTCACAGAGTAAAGATAGCTCTTATTCTGTCTGTGTCACACACGTGTGTCAAGTGTTGGATAGTTTGAAGAAATAAATGTATTTCAAAGACTGAGAGAAACGAGATATGCTACGTCTATATGGAGAACACATAACGAAAACGAAGAGAACAGGTGAGTTGTACACACAAAGGTATTTCGACAGACCGTGTCCAACTAAACTGACCATTTAGTCAATGCGCTAAAAGTTGTCACTGGAAGGACACTGGAATACTAAACAGAAGGTAACGAATAAGCCTGCAACGAACTACTCAAACGGAATAGTTGTTTTGACAGTTGTTGCTCATGATCCACATTTGAGCTCCAGCTAAACAAAATTTTAAAGAAAAATTTACGACCAAATTCTTTTTTGCGATTTCCTTTTAGTTGGTTTTTTGTACATAGGCCTACTTTTTAAAACGTTAGTGTGTACCTTGCCAACACGCGATTTTACTGTTTGATAGTCTTTATACCTCAGTTCTGCGTATATCAAACCAGTTCGATTTTAGTCGTGCGCACTACCAGAAACAACAACGTAATTGTTACCTTACTTCACTCATGAATCGTCGAAAGATGCCGCGTCCTCTGTTATCCAGCTGGGGCAACGGTTCAACCACACGTAGCCAATTGTGATTAATGGCACTTTTACACGATCCAATCACATTACCGTGATCACGCATATGTTCGACATCAACGTGCAACAACCACTTACAGACGGCAGGTGGTAACACTAGGAGAGGAGGGGGTGGGGGAGGCGCACAAATCAGTGCAGTCGCAGTCGTAATGCGGAAACAGAGCGATTTTTTTGACGTTCAAAACGGCATGATCATTGGCTTTCGGGTGAAGGGTGGAAGCACTTCCGAAACGGGTGCCACCATGGGAAAATTGCGCTATTCGAAGCCACCGCCGAGGCAGCAGTGTCTCACCGTGGGCTGTAGATGACAGGTGAACGACGGCTGTGGAGATGTATGCGGGCGAATAAACGTGCAACTTTCGACCAATTGACCACCCAAATAAACCAAGTGGCGGCTAACGGTGTGTTCTCAACGATCATTCAACGAACACTGCTGCGTATGTGCCTCTGAAACAGTTTCTGGTTCATGCAACCATGCCAGCCCAGCTGCTGTTCATCAGCTGCTGAGCCTGCAATTTGCACGTCAGTACTGCAACTTGGCATCCACTGAGAGGCTACAGGTGGCCTTTCCAGATGACTCACGTTCTGAGCTCCATTGGACAGATGGCCATTGGCGTGTATGGCCCTGCAACAATCAATGTAATGGTCCAAGCCGAAACAGGGAGAGTTATGGTCTGGAGAATGTTTTCGTGGCATTCCCTGGGTGATCTAGTCATTCAGGGCGGCGCCATGGGCCAACACAAGTGTTCATTTATGCTTGGGGACCGTATCCATCCCTACATGCAGTTAGTTTCATCCTCAACACGATGGCATCTACCAGCATGACAATGCAACATGTCATACACCTCGCAATTTAAGTGCATGGTTCGAAGTATGGCCACCAGAATCTTCGGATTTAAACCCAGTTGAGAATCTGTGGGATCACCTCAATCGGGCTATTCTCGGCATGGATCCTCAGCTGAGAAACCTGGCGCAGCCGGACACGGCACTTGAGGCGGCGTCACTCCCAGCCGGTACCTTCGAAGAACCTCGGGACTCTCTTCCTGCACGTCTGTGTTGCAAAAGATATTCAGGGTTTTGCCAAGTGGTCAAATTACTCTGACTGGACCGTGTAAATTAAACTTCCCGCAACTGTTCTTTTTTAAGTCGAATCTGCTGTCTGCGTGAAACTGGACCATTTAATCAGCCTGACACGACAGTTCCGTATAACAGCCCGAACTTCTGTACAAGACAGAAATCGGTTCCACATTGAAAACTCAAAGGACCTGAGTTCTCTGAAACTAATCATCTGATTTTGAAGAGCAAACCGTCATTGAAATAGTCTGTCTCGGAGCTACAATACTACCGTCAGACGTTATTTTTGTGTTAGAAGAAGAGCCAACACCGTGTTACGAGTGGAGGCCGAAATGCACGCGTTTTAGCTCAAGCAGGCTAGCGTGAGGAGGGAAGAACTATACTGACGTGAGGTCTGGAACATGACAAGGAATGAGAATTCAGAAAGCGGACGTAATTAGTTTGATACTTAACTTTAATCCATTAATGATGAACGTCGCTGTTGACGGTAAATGATTCACAATATTATCTGTTTGGAGTACATTCTTGAAGATAGTACTTATAGTAACTGAATATGGCGCCTTGCTAGGTCCTAGCAAATGACGTAGCTGAAGGCTAGGCTAAACTGTCGTCTCTGCAAATGAGAGCGTATGTAGACAGTGAACCATCGCTAGCAAAGTCGGTTGTACAACTGGGGCGAGTACTAGGAAGTCTCTGTAGACTAGACCTGCCGTGTGGCGGCGCTCGGTCTGCAATCACTGATAGTGGCGACACGTGGGTTCGACGTATATTAAAGGACCGCGACCGATTTAAAGGCTACCACCTAGCAAGTGTGGTGTCTGGCGGTGACACCACAGTTATCATACCTGTCTGAGTAATCAAAGTTGATAGCTATATCTGTATTTAATGTAGCCGTTAAAATAAAAAGAAAGAAACGTTAGGGACTAACGTCCTGTCAACATCGAGGCCATTAGAGACAGAGACCAAGCTCAGTGTGTTTCAAGGATGAGAATGTAAACTAGCGACGCCTTTTAAAAGAAACCATCCCGGAATTTCCCAGGGGCGATTTAGGGAAATCGCGGAAAACCTAAGCGAGGATCGTTGGACGTGAATTTGTTCCGTCGCCCTCTCGAATGCGAGCCCAGCGTGTCAGCCACTCCCATCACCTTGCTCAATAGCTATGGAGAGAGTCTGTATGTTATTTAGTAAGGGGCTTCTTCATTATTAATTTAGGTGTATACAGAATTAATATTTCGCAAACTGTTTAGTAGATATCTGAGGTGAACAGGTCAGGTGAATGTGCCTGTAGTTTGGCTTGCAGGACACGGTTAAACAGTCGAGCTGTGGCTGCCATGGACCCTATAAAGACAACAGCAGAATGTTTACGTACCGATAATTGGTTCCCATTGGAGGCTTGATCACGCTGGTAACTGTGGCCTCGCTCTCCTGCACTGAGCGTACATACGATATTGCGGTTACCCAGTCGCTGCTTCATCCATTTTAACACAGCAGGGACCAAGTGGTGTAGGGCGTCTGACTGATGCTTATGACATTTGACGTTCTTAGCTTCCAACTCTGTCGTGAAGTCCAGCAGACCAAGAAGCAGAACAGCCAAAAATTCAGGTGCTGCTAATATCCTCAGGCAAGAAATACTATGTACAACAGTGGTTCTCACCTCTTCTGAGAGCTTTGTTCCCGAAAAAGACCAGATGTCGCCCAATACTTGCAATGAAGTGTAAAACCTAACGAAACTTCACATCAATAGAAAAGCTTTTTGAACACTAATATTTTCAACACCGTGAAGTGCAGTTTGTATTTATGTAACACGTAAAAGAAGTAGATTGATACTACTTGTTTCTAACAATGTCTTTTATTATATTCGGTTTGGCCTCAGTCAAAGCATATCACATTCTATAAATTCATTCAGTTTGTCACTTTTGTTGTTATTGGTAGCATAGTCGGATATCTATTTCGAACAATATGAGTTTTGGGGAATGGATTCAGTATTCTCACAGCTTTATCTCATAATTGATACTGCTCACCGACCCTTAAATTTTTGATAGAGCTACCATAATCATTTTCAGGACACTTTACCTGCAGAAGCGAAGAAATTCTACTTTGGATTGGATTTCGCTTTCTAAAAGTGGTCATTAACTATAAATTATCTAAGAACCCATTCTGCAAACTAGGAAAACGGTTGCTAACAGAATTTATTACTTAAAAAAACAAATTTCATTTTGTGAGTCAGCATCTTTCACTTGCTGCGTCGATCATTATAGTCAGTCACGGTAACATAAAAAAGTCTTCAATTTCATCCCTACATAGGTAAAGCTTGAATTTACAAATAAAACTGGCAACATGATTTCGCCCTGTCAAAATATTCACCATATATTGCTGCAAGTGGAGACTGAGTGGAATTTTTTACTCCAAACAAATTCACAAGGCATGCCTGCTTGGAAAAAAAAGAATATATTGCTGCTTGTTGAAAAGGCGACGAGCAACAAACTTCAAATGTCCATGGAACGATAAACTGCAGCCACAGTTGGTCTTGATCTTAGCAATGTCGAATTCCGTCACTAGGTGGCAGACAGTTTTCCCACTTACACGAGGCATAAGAAAGTGCGATTTCAAAGTGCAAAACCTAATGCTTTCAGTGATGCGACATGAGTTTTTCATACTGCAAATACCACATGTACACAGATGACCTTCAGTTGTATGTAAGTAAAAACCAACAAACCTGAAGACAGCTATCTAGAATCTCAGTACCAACCTGTGTGCACTATCGAAATGGGCACAGGACGTAGGGTTAAAGCTGAGCTCATCTAAACCAAAACCAAAGAGATAACGTTGATTAACCAGAAATTTCGGGAATCCCTACGATCTTTAACCATAAATGGTACAAATTCAGCTAATTTCCATCAGAAGGGTCTAGGACTAATAATAGATGATAATGTAAACTGGGCTGAGCACATAATTGCAACGTGCGAGAAGGCTTCTCCATGCTCTACAAAAATATAATAAGTTCCTCCATCGGGACATGAAAAAGAAACTTGTACAAATACTTACACTTCCAATTATTGATTATAGTGATGTTATTCTGCAAGGTCTGTCTTACGAAAGCTCACAGTGCCTGTAACTGGTTCCTAATGCATGTGTTCGTTGCATGTGTCATGTTAGACTCTTTGATAATATTTCACCATCATACGCTCAGTTATCCTTGCGGCGACGTGCACACAAGTGCAGACATTACCATACACTTTATTTTCTGTAGTGTCTTATCAATGTACGCTGTATTCTATACCTCTCTTCTACCTTAATGCTCTTGTCTACCCGTTCCCATCAGAGCAAAACGCTTTCTGTCTCTCTATCGTTGAGCCATATATTCAGTTTGTGAAGCGAATTGTTTAAGTAATATTTCCGGTGATCCATCTCCTGAAACGACATTTGCATGGTTGTGTGACATCTTCAAGATATGTGTGTGACAGTATGCGCAAATTACCTAAATTGTTTAAACACCAGATTTAACAATTCCTGAAGCAGTTCGTGTTCAAAGACAAGGGACAACTGCGGTATTTCCGCAAAAGCGTGTAAAATGTCCCAGAGAGGAAGGCAGTGTGGTTTCTGATCTGCTGCCCGCAGACAGTGAAACGGGATTGCCAGATATATTTAGCAAGACATGTGACAGCTTAATTACGTTTGGCGAGTGTTACATGACAGTAATTCTTTCGCTATCAGAATATAAAAGTGCCGAAATTGTTTAAATAAACAGTATTCCACACATCATCTGAATTTTTTAAACAGTATACAGTATTCTCCACTGCCTTTGCTTCTGTAAACAAACGATATCCCTGCAAATTGGTTAAACAGTGCCTTATGCATGCTATTTTAGCTTACCGTTGTGAGGTCCTACCAGTCCAACAACCCAACACAGAGTGAGCGAGTTTCCTGCAATTTCCAGGGATTGTGGTGGTGAGGGTGGTGGTGGCAGGGAGGTGGGAGGAGGGAGGGGGACAGGCAAGGGGTGGTGGAGGAAGGGACCCACATGCCAGCTGGTGAGAACCCATTAATCCATTAGGGTATTAATTTGATATCAATTTGATATCAAAGGTCCACCAGAACTGCCATTATCCTATTACTATCTCTGACCTCACTATGTATATTTTAACTTCAAATAATTATACTAGTCTATTTTATGCTGTGAGAGCGACAAATCCCAGATAAGGGTCGCACTTTTTTCCCCTTTGCACATATGGATTTTATGTCTAATATAGTTGTGCCCATAACCACTATGTTTGGGCGCCATCACATGTTGGTTACTACACACATGTGTGTTTAATGTATTATGGTACATGCACTTCATTTTTGTTTGATAGCGATATACTTTCATAACGCCCTAAAAGGCGAAATTATTAGTGTTGCTGAAAAAGAACGAGCTGGAGCCTGTAAAATTAAACCAAGTGAAGGAACCGCAACGCTATTGCCTACGGGAGAAGGTGTGGTCCCTGTAAGAGCGCTGAGGGACATGGGCGAGAGTCGTTGCGTGGGTGTGTGCTCATGGTCTCTCTAGATGCTCCTTTAGAGCCTCAGCGACTTTACAGGGACAACACCACTTCCGTTAGTAATATCATCACGATCCCTTCCGCGAATTTAATTTTACAGCCTCCATCCTTTTTGACTGACCCTAATATCTGGTCACAAAAAATGAAATAAAACGGTTATTTCAAATTAATACAATCGACGTAGGAAAATGACTTTCCTCAAGAAAATCATGCCAGCTGTGGATAAAAAAAAAAAAGACCACACAAATAAGATATTTGAATGAATACTCCGCTGCGTAATCTTTCATTATGTACGGAATGACGATGGCGTTGCTCCTTGCGTTTGCTGTGGAAAAAAAGCACTTTACATGACGCCTTCACGGTTTAGCGGTTTTAAATGCAACACTTGTAAATTTTATAGTCATTACGAAATATTCAAACACCGACGGAAAAAATCGCAACGCAACAGCGAGTTGTGAGACATTAAAGAAAGTTGATCGACGTGTTTTTACATTCGAAATTCTACATCCGAAAGACGATGTGTATTCAGATTTCTCGCTAGTCGCATAAGAGTGGCGTTAGTAGATTTCCTTTGAATATGCTCTAGCAGTCGTGAGCGTTAGTTAACTTTGAGATTAGACATACCTTTAAAGACGACGAAGACGCTACGATCAGCAGCTCACTGGGCTTGAACGAGGTCGTGTAATAGGCCTACGAGACGCTGTGTGTTCCTTATACTATACTGCAGAAACACGTGGCAGGTCCGTAGCCACTGTACATGATTGCTGGCAGCGGTGGTCATCAGAATGTACGGTCACAAGGAGACAGCCCCGGGCGGCCACAGGACACTACCGAGACGGGGCACTATCGACCTCATCATACTGCATATACAGCAGCAATCTGAATAGCAGTTGGCTCCACAGTGACACAACGAATTGCAACAAATCGGTTACTTCAAGGACGGCTCCGAGCCAGACGCCTTTTGTCGTGCTTTCCACTAACGCCAAACCACCGCCATCTGCGACTTCTGTGGTGTCAAACGAGAGCTCATTGGAGGGCAGGGTGGAGGTCTGATGTGTTTTCCGGTGAAAGCTGGTTCTCCCTCGGCGTCAGTGATGGCCGTGTGCTGGTCAGAAGGAGGCCAGTTGAGGGCCAGTAACCGACGTGTCTGCATGCTAGTCACAGTGGACTTACACCCGGAGTCATGGTCAGGGATGCGATTTCATATGACAACAGGAGCACTCTGGTGGTAATCCCACGCACCCTGACTGGAAATATGTACCTCATTCTGGTGATTCGATCTGTTGTGCTGTCTTTCATGAACAGCATTACAGGAGGTGTTTTCCAATAGGACAACGCTGGCCCACATACCACTGTTGTAAGCGAACTTGTTCTACAGGGTGTCGAAATGTTGCCTTGCCCGGCTCAATCACCATATCCATCTCCAATCGAGCACATATGACAACTGCAACGTCATACATGGACAGCATTAAACGTTCGTGCATTGACTGACGAAGTGTAGCAGGGATGGAACTCCATCAAACAAACTGACATCCGGCCTGTACAACACAATGGAAGCACGTTTTCATGCTTGTATTCAACATTCTACCGTTTATACCGATTATTCATGTACAGTCTTAGACAAAACGAGCGAGACCCTTTGTCTTTTCGTTATGCTGATCCGCAAAGCTCTAAAGTCTGCTACATAGCATAACAGACAAGGCGACGAAGTGCTACCAACATACTATGCACAGGCGTGAAATTAAAAAACTATCCGAACTTTGTCAGACTGTTTTCAAACATGGGTAAGACTATATTAATGCTGATTAGTGTGTTAAACACAACACATAAATATAAGATATAAATGAAAGAAGAAACGCTAATTAGTATGAACTGTACCGATAAAAATTAATTTCAGCTTATCGAGATAACATAACTGTTTTAGTAAGACAAATAAGACAAAGTACCCCAGGTCGTTACGAATTAGCAAAATATTATGCGCATTCGGCTTCGAAACGGTCTGTGTCAACGTTCAGACCAGTCATAATGGGTTACCGTTGCTGACCTACCATGAAAGGGTGCAAATGTAGCAATGCGTGAAGAGTCATAAAGAAATTCTGTTAAAAATCATTCAGTGCCACGCTTAAGTAAATTAAGTTATTGACAGAAGCGGAAGAAGTAGGCAGTAATAAGCATGAAATTCTACAAGAGTATCATATTGACATCCACAGGGCGCCGGTTGCATGGGGGCTTAATTAAATATGATTGAAAATACTTTTTAAATTTTTAGTAGCTGTATGTCCGATTACGCTGTTTCGTAAACGGTTGACCCTGACTAGTATTATTACGCTATCTGACTGCAAAGAACAACAACAAAGAATGAAATGAAAATTTTCGTAAACACAGTTAATTAATTAAGTCCCCAGCAACTATAAAACCTACTAAACCAAAGCACAAGTATAACTGTTCTGTATGTGGGAGTGTGACTCAACGTACATCTGGCACGGTTCTTCTTCAACAAGACAAGAATTTTTAAATACCAATTATACTGACGTGATAAAAGAAAATTAGAAATACCATAATTGCTCAAGGAAAGTAGAATTACACTCTAATACAAGAACACACGCCAGATGCTTTGTTGACTGAACCTGTAATGACGCATTATTTAGGACACTAAAATAAAAACAAACTGAGTTAATTACCTCATTTATATTGATGAAAATCATTCTAATCCTTACATTATATCTCAACCAGAACTCTCCAATATCACATCTCAGCAAGCACTGCCTAATAGCACATCTCAACAAACACTCTCTGCTACAACATCTCAGCACAGACTACCACGAGACCTCGACAGGCACAGACTTCTACGAGTTCTTAACAGGCACTGACTTCTACCAGCTCTCGACAAGCACTGACTTCTACGAGTTCTTAACAGGCACTGACTTCTACGAGTTCTTAACAGGCACAGACCACTACGAGCTCTCTCCAAGCACTGACTTCTACGAGTTCTTAACAGGCACTGACTACTACGAGCTCTCGACAAGCACTGTGGAGGCGGCTTAATAATACTCTTTGGCGCAATCTCTGGCGTAGTGGCTCAGAGTAGCCACCTTTCACGGTACAGAATAAATGTAGCAATAACACGTATTGGGGGCGCGAGAATTTCTTAAAATTGATTTACTGAAAGCCTATCTGCCTCCATCGAAATGAGAACCGAAAGCAAACCAGACCCCCCTTGCAGTAGCAAACACCTTTCACTACGCGAAATAGCTGAAGTATCAGCCAATGTGTGGTATTCGCATATCTATGACAATGACTTGGCGCTAAAGTTGGTTATGGATAGTACGTATGCTCACATTCCGAATCTAACATCACAAATAAAGACAAAGGGAAACGAATTAGGCGTCCTTCCTCTTCCGTAACATCAAATATATTTTAGTTATTCTACCTTAAATGAACTGCGCAGAAAGTCATACACCAGAGTGAACAACTTTTTAGCAACAACAGATGATATTAACAGCTTGCCAGTGCGGGTTAGCCGTGCGTTCAACGGCGTCATATCGTGGACCGCGCGGCTGCTTGCGCTGTCAGTTCGAATCCTTCTCCGGGCATGGAAGTGTGTTAACTTAGGTAGGTTTAAGTAGTTCTCGGTATATGGGACTGATGACCTACGCAGTTTGGTTCTTAGAGGCATTTTTTGACGTTTCGCGTAAATTTTATTTACATAAACGGCCCTATCTTTAGATTGCGTTGACACAGCTCATTTTTTTACACCACCAAGGGACCGTAAACCGCAGGAAGTGCGATACATTTCCGCTTATTATGTCTACCCGTACTCGAGATAAACGGGTTTTAAGGGTTGGGTAGACAGATAGACGGTTAAGAAAATGAGACTAGTAGGGTTCCATTTTTACCGATTTAGGTGACGAAATCCGAAAACGAAAAGAGCTACAACAGTAATTTAAGATGAGGGCCGCATAAATAATTCCCCCTACTCTTTATTCTAAATGTTCTAGTTGCAGTCGATACATCAGCATATTAATCGTAGTTACGCTTTCCATCCAAATCACATTTACAGGATTGCAAATAAAATCAATTTGCCTATACACGTGGTAATTCAGATCGCAGTATTAATGCCACCGCGTTTTAGAAGTGCGAGTGTTCCCATTGCTAGCTAGCTTAAGAAACACTTCTGGTAATGAACGTTTTCTGGCTGTGGCGAGTCTAACAGAGAATTCGAAACATTGTAGAATACTTTTGGCAGCGATGTCGCCGTTCATTTCCTGGGGTTGTGCGGAATTATCATACTAAATTTACTCCCTAATAACAAAATTTTGTTATTTCGATAAACATCCTGAATGATTGTCACATAAGCGGTCACATAAAGGTAGAAAATTTATAAATTTTTGAGTCCAGAAATCTGTATGCAACAGAAACTGCAGATCATTTTGCCATTTTCATTGCGAAATTGCCGGTTTATTCATGTCTGGGGTAATAATAGAGGGCTGTTTGCCTGGGAAAGCCATTAGCATAGTGAAAGGTGTTTGCTACTGCAAGGGAGGTCTGGTTTACTTTCGGTTCTCATCTCGATGGAGGCAGATAGACTATCAGTAAATCAATTTTAAGAAATTCTCGCGCCCCCAATACGTTTTATTGCTACATTTATTCTGTACCGGCGCCCTGTCGATGTCAATATGATACTCTTGTAGAATTTCATGCTTATTACTGCCTACTTCTTCCGCTTCTGTCAATAACTGAATTGACTTGAGCGTGGCACTGAATGATTTTTAACAGAATTTCGTTATGACTCTTCACGCATTGCTAAATTTGTACCCTTTCATGGTAGGATAGCAACGGTAACCCAGTATGACTGGTCTGAACGTTGACACAGACCGTTTCGCGGCCGAATACGCATAATATTTTGTTAATTCGTAACGACCTGGGGTACTTTGTCTTACTAAAACAGTTATGTTATCTCGATAAGCTGAAATTAATTTTTATTAGTACAGTTCATACTAAATAGCGTTTCTTCTTTCATTTATATCTTATATTTACGTGTTGTGTTTAACACACTAATCAGCATTAATATAGTCTTACCCATGTTTGAAAACAGTCTGACAAAGTTCGGATAGTTTTTTAATTTCACGCCTGTGCATAGTATGTTGGTAGAACTTCGTCGCCTTGCCTGTTATGCTGCGTAGCAGACTTTAAAGCTGTGCGGATCAGCATAACGAGACGGCGAGGGGTCTCGCTCGTTTTGTCCACGACTGTACCATCATTTCACACTTACAATGGGCCATATCGCGCTTGTATTATCCTGTGATCTTGCAATGTTAATCACTTAAATATGTTACCTAGACAGATGTATTCCCGAAATTTCATTACTCTACGGTAAATGTTTTTGTTGTAGCATTTTGTTCCGTCAGTGTATTATAGAATCCTTGATGCTTTTACTCCTTGGAAAACTTCTTTTTGCAATTTGAGAAATACTCATGTTTAGGTAACGGATGTGTTATCTCGAACTTGAAATGACGCCGTAGCTCGGCTATACTGTTGAGGGGGCGTGTCTGCTTCTGTGACGCAGTGCCCACACAGTGCCGAGTGCAGCGGTGTGGCAGGCCTCCACAGCCCCTGGCGGAGCGCCAGCTGCGCTGCGGCTTATGACGCTGCCTGCTGGCTGGCCCAGTAATTCCGGCCAGCCGGAGCCACCCACAGCCAGACCCATCAGCCGGATGAGATTTAGAAGCCGCCCTCCGCCCATATAAAACAGCACCGGCCCTCAACAGCTGCTGCTGCTGCTGCTGCTCGTCCATCTACTTCACTGCTGCTGACCTTTTTGTACGCGTGGCAGAGACGGACACGTGCAGCATACACACCCACTGTTTTGTGCCAGGAACAGGTGAATATTAGTCGAAAACACGGAGTGGGACCTGCCTGACGCACAGTGAAACCTGATCGTCAGGGGAAGGCAGGATCCGGTTACGATTGTGGACGGGAACATAGTCAGTTGCGAGGTGCCGGGGTTAGCAGTGTATTTAACACTAAATTCTTCTAGAATCTTCATATCGAAATGATACTCTAAGCCCCCCCCCCTTTTCTAACTCCGACTTTTGCTGTTGCACATGGATTAAGAAGAAACGCGAACTGACTGTAATCGGCCCTGCAGGTGGAGTAGAAAAGAGTTTGGCACCTGCAATAATTTAATTTGATAGCAATTAATTTGATAAAGGAGAGTTTTATTAACTTAGTGAGAAATGAAAGGGTTGCTCTACCGATCAACAGAATGAAAGTTCTGTCCAAAATAACAATTTGATTTATTATGACTAAACTCAAAATAATAAACAAAACACATGAAATATTTACAATACGTCAAATGGGATACTCAAATAAATACTGTGAAGGTGAAGTTGTCCATAAACTAGACTGTGGCATTTATGACCAAGTGGTATGTGGAGCCAATTCCATGCAACTCAAATCTTAAGAGAAACACCCAACTAACCCAACATTAATTGCTGCTACAGTAGTGAGAACTCAGACAATGAACACCCAAGACAGAACCACATTAGAAAAGATGGGAACAGGCGCGCTCTGCTGAGCTCTGATTGTCACGTAGCAACATTCCCTAATATGTCGATGCTGCGGACATACATTACCAAGCTGTCTTCTTAACTGCAAGGACACGATCTGGCGTACTGGAAGCGATGGCTGGTTCTTTCGAGGTCCAGTCGTGGTGATGATAATGTCACGAGTATAGTCCGATACAAATTATCATGGTCTGGTTGTTCCAGACTAAAGACTTCCTAGCAACACAATTGCGCCTCTTAGGGAGACGAAGAAGGCTCGCTACACAATCACTGGCGGTACAGTGATTGATTGTATCAAGCGAAGTCACACAGTAACTCGGATACAGTCAACTTTAGCCAAAACTGCTCAAGACGGACAACATAGGCCGCTTGTACGCAGAACGCTCAATTGCCAACTGTGCTCGGAAAGTTACGTTGAAGTCGAAACTTCAGCAACTTTGTCAAACAGTTACAATCAAATGAAAGCATATTAGAGAGCCAACGGCAGGTAGGCTGTCCAGAGCAGCGAGAGCTCAGTCTTCTAACCTACTCCAACCTAAAGCCGAGAGCCGACTCTCTCAAGAGCACCCGTACAAGCTGGACACAGAACATTCCCACCCCACGAAAGTGGCCGTGGTTAAAACGTGCCAATCAGCAACTCGAAAATCGGCGGAAAATTCCACTCTATTGCCGAAGCACTACTATTCCACCAATGGAGATACTTGGTGCAAATTTCTGCGCCGATTTTGCTACGCCACAGAGCTATCCCCTGAGCAAGCCATTCCCATACCTCGCTGGTAGCCCGTCAGAAAGTGTTTTCACTAAGTTTCTGCGAATTAACGGAATCTCTAGCCCAGCCGCTCCTTCAGGCCCTTGTGGGCGTGTCACCCCCAATCTTATGACAATGTTGGCGTCTGGAAAGCATCCACTCGACTCCGTCTTACCTGTTGGCGTAACCCTTTCAAGATCAGCAGAAGCCACCTGTCACCGGACCACCTGGGTGACGAGAGACCCTGTGTGGGAAGTCTGCGTGTGAAGCAATAGCAACTTTTCACCACATGCAATTAGAGAGGAAAATATTCATGTCTTCTGAGTTCTCGATACTAGCCTTGTAATGACAATACTCGGCCATACTTCCCTAAATAGAATTACTCAGAGTAAGATATAAAGCTGCGCGGGATAAGCCAAGCAGTCTAAGGTGCAGCAGTCATGGACTGTGCGGGTGGTCCCGGCGGAGGTTCAAGTCCTCCCTCGGGCATGGGTGTGTGTGTTCGTCCTTAGGATAATTTAGGTTAAGTAGTGTGAAAGCTTAGGGACTGATGACCTTAGCAGTTATGTTCCATTAGATTTCACACATATTTGAACATTTTTTAAATATGAGAGGGGGCAAGTCACTGTGTGCATCTAAAGGCACGCCACCTCTCACAGTTACTATTGGTTGCCTTTTACAGTTATACACATTTATTTTAAACCAGTCATTCCAGACTCAACAATAAATAAAAAAACCACACGTTATTAATGAAGAAATGAACAACTGTGTAAAATAATAGTGTTTTCAGTGCATTACAATCTATCGAATCACCATAAAATACAGATACAACATATAATGTTTTAAAAACAAGCCACTGTGATCACGGCTGAAGGCCTTATACGCCAAGAATGGCAATAAATTAAGAATTTTTGAGAACTCGCTGCAATATACAACTTACAAATATTTAAATATTAAGGTGAGTAGCCACAAACACAGCAGAAGGTTCAAATGGTTCAAATGGCTCTGAGCACTATGGGATTGAACTTCTCAGGTAATTAGTCCCCTAGAACTTAGAACTACTTAAACCTCACTAACCTAAGGACATCACACACATCCATGCCCGAGGCAGGATTCGAACCTGCGACCGTAGCGGTCTCGCGGTTCCAGACTGCAGCGCCTAGAACCGCACGGCCACTTCGGCCGGCACAGCAGAAGGCATCAGACACCAGACACGGCAGTAAATAAGGTTTTAAGTCTAACTGCTAAAAATACCAATACACAATTAGAATTTTAAGGCAAATAACCACAGTTACGGGTGAAGGCCTTACCCGCCAGGAACGGCCATTATATTAAAAATTTGGAAACCTGCCATAAAACAGCAAATACAATAGCAAAGGTTAATTAAAAAAAAGCAACTGATCACCAAACGGGTGAAATAAAACGATGGTAAACCTTGTAACACACCTCTTACTCTGCTAGATTAATTCCAGAAGGCTACCAAAACTATTAACTAGCTATGTAGGCATTACAAGGTATTGTAATAAATAATACAATAATAAAAGACAAGGACCAGTCACAGACACAGGAATCGACCTCTGAGAACACTTTCACGAGCGATGAGATAGGCAACCAAGAGTTTCATTCACTTCACAAGATGCTAACTCAGACTAGTGGCAATCTAACGAATGACTAATGATAATCTTGGTTCCTCTACCTGACGTCCAATAAACCAAATGAAACGATGGAACAACACGACAGAGTCGGAACCGCGGCCTGCACTACGTCCCCAGAATACTGTATTTAGAGCGCCCGGAACGAGAAAGGAACCACTACGATATTTCCGTCCGGTTCCACAAACCCGAAAATCTGAACAAACAAGTCAGTACAGTACAGTAACAGTAACTAAAACCCCCCTCGATTTGCGTGCGAGGCAAAACCGAAATGTAACCATACAGAATCAGCAACCACACGACATTCCGGAAACAATCACATAGCGAGCCAAAACCAAGTACCAAATGAGTGATATCAAATTCATTAGGCACACAAACGCCCACTGAACTCACTGTCACAACTCTGCGGACGGTTGGCAGAATGAAACAAATCTCTTCACTGCTTTATTAATTCACAGTTCAGTAACCACACCGTCTAATCACTGATCCAAGTGCTTTTAACACAGTAGGGTCTTCAAATACTAAGCGATAGGCAGATCCACCAAACTGAACATGACGGCGCGATGGTAATCTGTCACAACATCACAAACCTACTACGAGGCCCACACGGGTGACTGACTCTGCTCTACTTGGATTTGAAATGCATTCATCTTAAAGCTTGCTGGATCTGGTTTACGAGGAGGTTGTAATGTTATGTGTGCCTCACTGCTTTTTTTCTTTAGCTAATTTGTGCCTTATTTTATTCTGAGAAGCTCAGTAATGCTTGTAAATATCGTAAATGTAAATGTGATTCAAAAAGTACTTGAAGTGAAGAGCAGCTGGACAGCAAGAAACTCTTTAGCGCTCAATCCCCGCAACGATAGTATTAGAGAATCTAAAAAGACAATTGATTTTATTTAAAAAAAAGACTGTTGATCTGTATCTTCTGGATAGAGGACGTGTTGCTAGGCCGTCGCTCAGAACATATTGTTACATTTAATGAAAATTGATATTTTAGTGATAAAACCGAGTAAAGTATGTGTAAGAGTTGCCAAACATTTATGTATACAAATCTTCTGGAAGTGAAGAGTAGAAATATCTTGGTTTTGGAAAAGGAGGTAAACTTTATTTGTCGTTGCCGCCTATCAGTCGACAGAATTGTAAGTGTACAAAGTTCACTAAAATACAGGAAAGAAATACATTCTCTATAGTTTTCATTCAATAAGTAACAATCCCTCATAATTTCTTAATTACAGTAACTGGATTATGTTCTTGTACAACAGTATGATGCTGAACTCTACTTGTAACCTCCCCCTCACTTATCGACCTTAATGATAGTGAAAAATTAAACCGCGTGTACCTAATGGAAATTTGGGAATCGTCACCGAAGTTAATCTGTCGGTAAAGAGGGAGGAAAGGGTTACATCTAAATGAAAGGAAAAATGCAAATGAAATTGGTGGAAAATAATTTTGAGAAAAGGGTAAAATTAATAAAGAATGTAAATGTGCGGTCGTCACGTTAACAATTAATTGGCGTTAATTAGATATTTGAGATTTGGGGAAAATTACGGTCGCCAGTCCTATGGACAACTACTATAATAACTGAAAAAGAAACGTTATTGCGCATATAATTAGCACTAAATGCGTGGCAACTGAAGATTGACACGTGTTGTGTGAAAACTGAAAGTTTGTCAGAAGTAATAAATTTCGCTACATTCTGACCTAATTTAGCAAAAGAATTAATAAAACCGGATAATTGAAAGTTAATTTAGTGATTGAAATTAATAGTGAACTTTGTTTCTGAAGCACTACGATATTCAATAAAATAAGGTTAGTCTTGGGCTACCTCAACAATCATTTCAAAAGCTACTTGAATCTACGCAATTTAGAAATAAATAATTTAACTTTGAACTTGAATTAAATGATTCTGAACAATTAATAATAGTAAAATTTAGTACGTACCAAGCTGAGCTGCAGTCACAGGTAACTAAAATACGGTAACAAAACTCGCACCCTTAATTTGTGCTTGTGCAATCTAAATATTGTAGCCAGCTATGAATACCTTAACTGAAGTTTGAAATTAAAGCAGTGAAATCGAATGATGCTGGCGTTTGAATTTCAACGACTATCGGGCTCATTTCGGAAAAGGAAGGGACCCTGCTTGGCAATGCAATTGGGACAATGAGCAACAAAGGTGTTGCTGTAATTTTGTGATGCAACAATTTTAAAAGTTTGAAAAGCTGAGGTCTGCCGTACAGTTCTAAAACTTTAGGTGCTTCCAGTCTACCTTGTTGGCTGTTCAGGTTTGAAGCCGTCGGTCCAGGAGGTGGCGACAGTCACTCATTGTCGGCCGTCGCTGTTGCAGAAGCTGGATGTTGGCGCGCCTTCTTCTCGACACGGTCACCAGGCGAAACGGGCTCTTGATGTGCGCCAGCTAATGCTTCCCGTCCGCGACCCCGTGTCAGAAACTATCACCGCGAGTCGAGCGCAATTACATGCTGCCAAACCCCGAAAGCTCGGCAACTCGCGAGAGCGTCACACAACACACCTGCTCAACCACCCTACTCCAGCCAGACTCTGCTCTGCCCGCGCTCCACGCGGCAGAGTTAACACTCCCAAAGATCCTAAACACTTTGGTTCTCCACACGACCTATCGATGTAATCGTTCGATAGCATAGTTTTCCCTAGGCCAGACCCAGCGTAAAAATACAAATAATATTTACAAAACAAACCAATCATACATCGACATAAATGCATATATATACAAATAGTAAAACAATTACAATATACAAACACACAGAAACGTCATGTCTTCAGGTAACAAAAGATGGAAAAAAATTATAGTACAATAGATGGAAATAGGAGGATAAAGAGTCTCAATCAAAAATCTCTCTCTCTCCTCTCTCTCTCTCTCTCCTCTCTCTCTCTCTTTCTCTCTCTCTCTCTCTCTCTCTCTCTCACACACACACACACACACACACACACACACACACACACACACAACACACACACACAGTGTCAGGAAGTCGTTTCTGAAAGTGTTTGTATGGAGTGTAGCCATGTATGGAAGTGAAACATGAACGATAAATAGCTTAGACAAGAAGAGAATAGAAGCTTTCGAAATGTGGTGCAACAGAAGAATGCTGAAAATTAGATGAGTAGGTCACATAACTAATCAGGTATTGAATAGAATTGGAGAGAAGAGTTTGTGACACAATTTGACTAGAAGAAGGGATCGGTTGGTAGGACATGTTCTGAGAGATCAAGGGATCACCAATTTAGTACTGGAGGGCCGCGTGGAGGGTAAAAATCGTAGAGGGAGACCAAGAGATGAATACACTAAGCAGATTCAGAAGGATGTAGGCTGCAGTAGGTACTGGGACATGAAGCTTGCACAGGATAGAGTAGCATGGAGAGCTGCATCAAACCAGTCTATGGACTGAAGACCACAACAACAACAACAACAACAACAACAACAACAACAACAACATCATCACCGTCATACACTGGACTTCCGTTTCTGAGTGGTCTCCTCTATACTTTGCCATGCACTATCGTCTTCAGCTACAGGGTGGGACGAATAAAACTGCCGCTGAAAGATTTCATGCACCTTAAGGTAGGCAACCCAACTTACATCATCTTCCACTGGACAGTAAGACTATCTTAAGGTGCATGAAATGTTTTTTTGGACCAGCTCCTGCATGTTTTCCAATATCATTTACCTACTTTCAGTTAAGGGTACTTCTTGGTTTTTAGTGACCTTCTGCTGCCCATAAAAGAATTTCTGTTTGTCCGTATACCATCCATTCACCTGGCTTCATTACAAACCTCGACGGCTATCATTTCACGTCAGATGGCTGGTCTTCTGCTGCACCTAAAAACGACCTCGTAGCTACCAAGCGGAGTATCGGCGTGAGGAGTCACAAAATTCATCACATTTCATGTATTTATTTATTTCAGCTGATCAGATTAGAGCCATTAGGCCCTCTGTTACACTAGACTAGGGCGTCACACCTACAGCATTTTATACATCATAATTACTTAAGAACTAACTATACTTTTAACATGACAAATAGCAATAAAATGATTTGAGTGTATGGAGAGACTAAGTGAATAAATAGCACTGACTAAGGACGAATAAAATTTATGTTAGCACTAATTCTACTACAGCTACTGTGACTGTTGCTGCTGCCACTTATAATGATTACAACAATAATAGTAATAATAATGACAATAGTAATGATAATAACGATAGTGGTAGATATAAAAACGTATTTGTAGATGTACAAAATAGAGGTAACGGTTGCGTACGGGATAAAAAACAGACATTATTATTTTTCAGTGGATACGTCGTTAACTGTCTTTTGTAACTGGACATATTACTCCGTTCCCTGATAGAATGAGCGAGGTTATTTCAGAGTCGGGTTCCTGCTAGTGAAGAGGGCTTTGAGAAAGCAGCTGAGTGATGGAGTAGAACAGAAGGGTTTTTAGTCTGACGGTACAGGTGTTTCTGCCATATCGTTCAGACAAGAGCGTTAATGTCGAGGAGAGAAATGAGGAAATGTGTAGGTTGATAAGACAGTACACAAGACAGAGAGTATGGAAATCTCGGCGTTTATATGCACGCAGCCAGGATAACTGTACATATGATGGTCAAATACGGTCAGAGAGTGGAACGTTACACATACGTCGAACACAGGCCTTCATAACCAGTTCCAGATGCCGTGAAGGTTCCTGAAAAAGACATTACGTATGTCGATGTGAAATGCTACCGGAATGATGGAACTGTCCAGACTCCGTCACACACCCCTGAACAGTCGATGTTAAATTTTAATTGCCCATCGGAATCGCTATCTGAAAAATGACCCTAACATGGATCCCTACGGTGAGGAATAACTATAAAATGAGTATAATTAATTGGAGAAAACTACAATTTACTTCAAATGAAATGCAAGTAAAATCAAATTGGTGTTTTATTATGCTTGAAGCAATGACATAGAATAAGACTAAGTGGCACGACTATCAAGAAAAGTGATTGCAATTAGGGAACGACACAGGTGGTGGGAGCAGTACCGCATCCTAGCTGCACATTCCATCACTAATACGAATGAAACCCACCAAACGTTTTAGTTACTCCACTGGTTGATTGAATAATAAAGGGAAACGATACTAACACTGGATCCGGGATTGATGGTACTGTCGCAACGGTGCGTTCCCTTTTGCCAGCATTACCAACATGCTGCGGTGTAAGTCGGCCGTGCGTGGTAGCATGTGAAGGTCCAGAATCTCGCTCCTCGGGACTCCAGAAGTCTCATCCAACGTCCTCGACGTCTAAAACCAGAGACTTTTCACCTTTCACAACCAAACCAAGTTCGTTCGTTTCCACGTGTCCTCCTTCCATCTATGCTGGTTGCACCAATCCTGTCGCAACCGCCAATCAGTAAGCATGTTACGGTCTCCGCCAATAGCGTGACAACTGCCGCATTTAACAAATTCGCATCACAGGTTGTCTCCACACGTTGGCCAATCACAGCACATCTTCTTCGCCATATTGCTCTAGAAATTCCCGCCTGACGTCAGTAGGCGATGTGAAAATCACAGCGTTGTTTACATACATCTGAATTTCCACAAGCTAACCAACGTGACGAGAACTCCGCAAGACTTCTCTTCCAGTCACGAAGGCCCGAAAATTCCGGGACTTGTGACTTCCTACCGCCAGTTATTAGGTGGCAGCCAGCGCTTGAAACTATCGCCGTTACCCTTCTACAGGGCATAACCGTGCCGAATACCATGAAGCTCGTCTTAGCTTGATTCACGTGGGAGTTCCGTGATCCTTCTCGGGTGGCCACTTGACACATGTAAGCCGGAACAAAGGCTCTGGAACCCTTGTCGCTCTCTGCGTTCTGTGCGAACTGAGCGATTCTCACGCATTCTTAGAATGGAACTACAAGCCTCGACTGACAAACACTGCAGTTTTGTAAAATACATTACTCAGCATTAAATAACGTCATGAGGCTTAAGCTTGATGAAACTAAAGTGTCCTGCCGATAGCAAGTTGATACAAGGTGCAGATTAATGTAGCGTACACGAATAAATGGAAGGGGGCAAGCCAGACGGCCTGTAACCTTTCAACCTTGTAGGATAATCACGCTGTAATCAATAATTGTAAGTAAAAGCATTTGTTGCAAGTTCCTTTTTCAGGTCAGCAGGGAAGAGCTTTCCTACATTTGTATGACATGGAGAGATGCTGATGCTTTCTTGAGCATTGGAGTTAAGTGCTCAGTGCGATTTAGATTTTCATCTATTATTGCTCCTAGACTACTTGTTGAGGTAGAGAAGTAGATATTTGTACCATTTAGGGTTAAAGCTGGTGGAGATTCCCAATAATTCGGGCTAATGAGCTTAGAACGACCAACTGGAGAGGGGAAGATGTTATGGGAACTAGATTTTCGGCAAATGATATTACGTAAAGAGGCGAGTATTCTGGTGCGCGGTGTACATCGTAACTTTTTTATACAGAAGCACGTATTTATTCCTTAGACATATATCCCTTTTTAAACGCTGTCCGACCACTCGTACAAAAAGTTATAAGCACGTATCAATGTGTTCCGCCAAGAAATTTTAATACACTGCCACTGTGGCGTCAGTGTTGCGGGCATTCGTCTTATATACTCAGTATAATGTTACCTTTCCAAGCCTTGTGGAAACAACAGAATTGCTCTACATGAGGCAAGTAAACTGAAATGTAGACCTAATAACTTACGTTACCGATGTTTAGTCCACAAAGAGACTAATAAGAATGAAACATATCGCAAATATACACTATATGATCAAAAGTATCCGGGTACCTGGCTGAAAACGACTTATAAGGTCGTGGCGCCCTCCATCGGTAATGCTGAAATTCAATACGGTGTTGGCCAACCCTTGGCCTTGATGACAGCTTCCACTCTCGCAGGCATACGTTCAGTCAGATACTGGAAGGCTTCTTGGGGAGTGGCAGCCCATTCTTCACAGAGTGCTGCACTGAGGAGAGGTATCGATGTCGGTCGGTGAGACCTGGCACGAACTGGGCGTTCCAAAACATCCCAGACATATTCTATAGGATTTACGTTAGGATTCTGTGCAGGCCAGTCCGTTACAGGGATGTTATTGTCGTGTAACCGCTCCGCCACAGGCCGTGCATTATGAACAGGTGCTCGATGGTATTGAAAGATGCAATCGCCATCCCCAAATTGTAAGAGGGTGCTTAAAACATCAATATAGGCCTGTGCTGTGATAGTGCCACGCAAAACGACAAGGGGTGCAAGACTCCTCCATGAAAAACACGACCGCACCGTTACACCACCGCCTCCGAATTTTACTGTTGGCACTACACACGCTGGCACAAGACGTTCACCGGGCATTTGCCATACCCACACCGTGCCATCGGATCGCCACATTGTGTACCATGATTCATCACTCCACACAACGTTTCCCCACTGTTGAATCGTCCAATGTTTTCGATCCTTACACCAAGCGACGCGTCGTTTGGCATTTACCGGCGTGATGTGTGGCTTATGAGCAGCCGCTCGATCTTGAAATCAAAGTTTTCTCTCCTCCTGGCTAACTGTCATAGTACTTGCACTGGATCCTGATGCAGTTTGGAATTCATGTGTGGTTGTCTGTATAGATGTCTGCCTATTACACATTACGACCCTCTTGCCAGCTGGGTGGCCGAGCGGTTCTAGGCGTTACAGTCTGGAACCGCGCTACCGCTACGGTCGCAGGTTCGAATCCTGCTTCTGGCATGGATGTGTGTGATGTCCTTAGGTTAGTTAGGTTTAAGTAGGTCTAAGTTCTAGGGGCCTGATGACCTCAGAAGTTAAGTCCCATAGTGCTCAGAGCCATTTGAACAACCCTCTTCACAGTCGACAGTCTCTGTCAGTCAACAGTCGAGGTCGGCTTGTACGCTTTTGTGCCTACGTATTTTCCTGCTTTGAACAACCATAAATAACACATAATTATTATACACCCTGTATTGCAAACGTCAATGAAATGAATATAATATGTATTTTCCGTATGTGCGTTAAGGATATGTGACAAATATGGCTGTGTTGAAATTTCGATGCCGTGCGCTGGAAGAAGAGCAGCATATCACGTCATATCACAAATGTCTTTCGAATTGATCACGACAGTCAGAGAAATTAGAACACATACCGAAGATACCTCACCATTCGCTAGTGGAACTGGCAAAAGTGAAAAATGATAGTTACACCGGAAGTACGCTTTGACACTGTCGTCGCAGTCACGGACACTGGAGACTTAGTATGGCGTTTCTGTGTACACGCAGGCTGCGTTGCGTCGACATTGCACTTCCGAATAAGTGAAGCGACAGCCTCGACCGCGGCCTCCTGAGGACGCCGGTCCTATGACGTAAGCACTGTGGAGCAGCGGATAGCAGAGGGCCGCGTTGGCGCAGGTCATGGGGCGTCTTTACGACGGCCGCGTCAGCTGCACCGCCCTTTTGGGAAATATCTGCTGCCTCTCTGGTACGGCTCCCAGCCCTCGCCGCAGCGGCTGCCGCATCGGCTGCGCCGCACGGTGCCACGGTCTGCCGCCATCTACGGTGCGCCCACTTTTTAACGACCGACTTTAGAGAAAGAAGGGTTGGACTGCGTAAACACGATAAGACTTCTCTGACTCCCTTCTCTCCTTCTCGCGTTACGTTACCAGTGTTAGGAAAGGCCAGTAAACTCTAATCGAACTCCAATGCACAAAATATGGCTTGTAGTAAAATATCGATGTGTCGATATTTTCGCCAAAAGTATCGATATATTTCAGCATTAAACTCTAATCGAACTCCAATGCACAAATTATGACTTGTAAAATATCGATATGCCGACATTTTCGTCAAAAGTATCCATATATTTCGGCATAGCCCTTCTCCGAGATATATCGATATACCGATATCAAAATGGCAATGTCGAGTGCAGATATTTTTATTTCATATTATATGTTCTTCACAATATTCGGTATGTATCTGAAGTAATTCTTTTGAAATTGTAGTAGAAGATAATTTTACTTTCACTGAGTGAAGAAGTCTTACTACTTTTTCAGAATTCATCACGTCCTATCTTTTTCTTTGACTCTGTGAAGCAAGTATATGTGGCACAAGAAAAGAAGTCCAGGGGAGGTGGGGGGGGGGGTGAATGGAATAACAAGTTTTCCCATGTGAAGAAATAAAAAACAATTTAACGCAACTAGTGTGCTATTTCTTTTCATCGGTGTTCTTCGAAGACCGTTGCTGAAAATGAGGAACAAAAATCTAAATGACAAGACTGGTCTTTGCGGTGGGCGCAGACGTGTGAGGGGAAATGCTGACGCAATGGGCGCTCGGCGCTACTAACAGAAACTGCGACTTTTAGCTTCACCACTCAATTTTGATACTACAGCTACTAGGTCGGTGGCGGTGGCAGAAATGGAAAAAACAGGGACCTCGACATGAAGTATTCTGAATAAACCCAGTATGTGACGAAATCTAGCGATGGACCCATCGGGCACCTTTTATTGTGCTACTTATAAGCAGTTACCATCGTTAGCAAAGTGGTTATCGCCAAGCGTGAACGTTCATCGTTTTCCTTCCCATTCTTTCTCTTAGGGGAATAGGCGGGCTGCTAGTTTCTTGATGCGTAGGATATCTAATAATAAGTCAAAACTTAAATATACAGCTCTGAAAGCGGCAGTATATTTACAATATACAGCCGATTATTATTTTATTTTTTTGTTCGATACGTCGATGTTTATTTTTCGATACATCGATACATCTACGCCTTCGCCCGATACATCGAGAGCCGACAGTGATAATTTCTTAAATATTGATATATCGGATTCACGATATTTTTAAAAATATCAACAGTCCTAGTACATCTACATCTACATTTACATTTATACTCCGCAAGCCACCCAACGGTATGTGGCGGAAGGAACTTTACGTGCCACTGTCATTACCTCCATTTCCTGTTCCAGTCGCGTATGGTTTGCGGGAAGAACGACTGTTGGAAAGTCTCGGTGCGCTATCGAATCTCTCTAATTTTACATTCCAGATCTCCTCGGGAGGTATAAGTAGGGGGAAGCAATATATTCGATACCTCATCCAGAAACGCACCGTCTCGAAACCTGGACAGCAAGCTACACCGCGATGCAGAGCACCTCTCTTGCAGAGTCTGCCACTTGAGTTTGCTAAACATCTCCGTAACGCTATCACGCTTACCAAATAGCCCTGCGACGAAACGCGCCGCTCTTCTTTGGATCTTCTCTATCTCCTCTGTCAACCCGACCTGGTACGGATCCCACACTGATGAGCAATACTCTAGGTCGAACGAGTGTTTTGTAAGCCACCTCCTTTGTTGATGGGCTACATTTTCTAAGGACTCTCCCAATGAATCTCAACCTGGCACCCGCCTTACCAACAATTAATTTTATATGATCATTCCACTTCAAATCGTTCCGTACGCATACTCCCAGATATTTTACAGAAGTAACTGCTACCAGTGTTTGTTCCGCTATCATATAATCATACAATAAAGGATCCTTCTTTCTATGTATTCGCAATACATTACATTTGTCTATGTTAAGGGTCAGTTGCCACTCCCTGCACCACGTGCCTATCCGCTGCGGATCTTCCTGCATTTCGCTGCAATTTCTTAATGCTGCAACTTCTCCGTATACTACAGCATAATCTGCGAAAAGCCGCATGGAACTTACGACACTATCTACTAGGTCATTTATATATATTGTGAAAAGCTATGGTCCCATCACACGCCAATGTGGCACGTCAGAGGTTACTTTAACGTCTGTAGACGTCTCTCCATAGAGAACAACATGCTGTGTTCTGTTTGCAAAAAACTCTTCAATCCAGCCACACAACTGGTCTGATATTCCGTATGCTCTTACTTTGTTTATCAGGAGACAGTACAGAACTGTATCGAACGCCTTCCGGAAGTCAAGGAAAATGGCATTTACCTGGGAGCCTGTATCTAATATTTTCTGGGTCCCATGAACAAATAGAGCGAGTTGGGTCTCACACGATCGCTAGTACAAAATAGCCAAAAAAATCTGAGTACTTTACAAAAAAGAGTTAATGTGCTAAATATCTGACGTTAAGCATGTTAGCAGTGAAAACTTTAGAAAAGGTTTGAAGTTGTATTTGAGGTTTGTTGCAAGTCGTTAACTGCTCTCATTATAAAACACTGGATGAATATAGTCTTTATAATTTGTGTTGCATTTGTAAGCAAAAGCTAGTTTCTTACAAGTCTCACTGTTTATGACGTCAGATCTCCTGATCAAAGTGTCATACAACTATATAACATTGGAGGGTCGTTAAGTAGTACTGGTTGGTTACAATTAAAGTGTAGCTACTCACAGAGGTCCAATGTAGGCTGAATTATCGTATGGCAACGTAACTTGGTTGACGTTCTTATGCGGAAACGGTTTACACTGTTAAAAAATTGTTTGCAAGTTCGTCCACGAAGTGCAAATATGTTTGAGGCGGCATGTCACGGATTGCGCGGCCCCTCCCGCCTGACGTTGGAGTCCTCCCCTCGGGCATGTGTGTGTGTGTGTGTGTGTGTGTGTGTGTGTGTGTGTGTGTGTGTGTTGTTCTTACCATAGTAGTGTGTAAGTCTATGGACCGATGATTTCAGCAGTTTGGTCCTTAGGTATTCAAGCATATTTGGTGCTATGAATGCTAGAAAGACGTATAGAAATGTTCGTAAACGTCATGGGTAAGCAACGAGACGTGGACAAAAAGATCAAACAAGTGAGAAAGGCAAACTGCCTGTTGGCTTCTGTCTCGGGCTCTACAGCCGACTTCTGTTTGATTATTTTTCTGATGTTTCGCCAGCTCGAGTGACTGGTATTGTCGAAGCTTCAACCTCCACTGCTGGTGGTGGACTGGTGTCGAGCTCACGGCCGAAGATTATATGTACCTGGTGCGCCATCGTGCACCACCAGCAATGGAGGGTGAAGTTTTTGCGATGTCAGTCACTCGTGCTGGCGAAACGTCGGAAAAATCAAGGAACAAACGTCGGCCGAAGAACCCGAGCCAGGCAGTTGGTCAACAAGTGGGAACGGCCTAACGGTGATTCTATTATGGACTGCCTCTAGCACAACTTCTTCAATATGAGCACCTGAGATGTCGACGGAGTGCTGCATCAACAAGACGACGTGATCAACAGTTTCTGACAACGTTTTCTGGAATCTGAGCGACGTTTCCTGTGTACTGGCCTTCATATCAGGATCACACTGAACTAAGCCCAGGTTATCGCGTTCTTTTAGACATTTCCAGCGCCAAAAGTCACACTGATTCAGATCAAGTGATCTGTAAAACCTCTGGTGATATTACGTTCGTCGGAAGCTGCTGTAAGCATATCATTCCTGAGCGAGCGAAATGAGATGTTGCCCATGTTGCTTGAAAACAGTGATTTCCACCTAGTTGCGTCTTTCTAAAGCAGAAATCGTATGCTGTACAAATAGGTCTCGATAGCGTGCTGACGTCACGGTACACGTGGCACGCCGCCTGGGTGTATTCTCTTAAAAGAAGAACGGAACCCAAACCACAGAGTCACATACGGGGGGTTCACTGGCTGTTCGAGCACGACAACCGGTTTAACAAAACACGACATTCAGCAGCTCTGTGTGTCCACAGCAGTACAAAACGTGCCTCTTCATTCCATAGAATATTGTCCAGCCGCATGTCTTCAACTTGGGTCGTTGCAGAAACAGAAGAGCAAATGAGGTTTCAGTTGCTGTACCGTCTGGATCCCGTAGGGATACCAGCGTAACGTAGACCGCAAACTTTCCGTACTGTTGACCATGGAATAGACAGTTCTCGTGATAGTGCACAAACACTAGCGCTACCCGTTGCACGTGCCGCATGGTCAGATACAGCAACAGCAGCCTCGTCAGTAACGTCCACGGGGTAGGACACCTTCCTCTTCCGAGCTCGCCCGTGGTTTCGAATTTCGTTATCATCTTCTTTAAATCATTTAATGACAACGGACCTTTTCTCAGACATTTCAGTCGGCGATGCTCTCTCATTGAAGCACTGTAATTGCTGCCGTTCACATAGCACGGTTTCAAGAACAGGGCACTGCCTTTCTTCTCGACAGCCATACTGCTCACTCACGTTATGACTTGTCAGATGACAGCAAGCCATACAAGCGGTGTACAGTGTCAGTCTTGCTCCTGGTGACCACCGCTGGAACTAACGTTCTTTTCAGCGTAAATCGGTTCCTCATTAACGCATTAGCGTATCCATTAAGTTTCGCGCCGTATAATAATTACAGTTCACACTCGACATCTGTGACTAGCTGCACTTAATTATAATCACCCGGTACACGCAAATATTGTCTACGAAGTGAGCAGCAAGTAGAGATAGTAGTAAAGAAGTAATAAATAAAAACGTTATTCCTGATGCGGCAGTTTTAGTGGATGAACAGCCAAAGTATAATAAGCGATCAACTTCTTTTCTTTCACTATTTTGTGCGGGGGTATCCACGAGAAAAAGTTTCGATGGCAGTTGAAATTACGTAGAACGTATTATTGGATGAGTATATTCTGGGTATTTATGCACGATGATATATATATATATAGTACTTAACTGTAATACCTGTCTTATTTTATTAAGCATTTCACATTAGATCTCTTAATGGGTATACTATGACAAGTTTTTTTTTTTTTAATTCGGTCAGTAGTTATGCGTAATATTAAAAATCACATTCTTGTTGCCCCTGGAAGCCGTTAGATAGTTCCCCTGCAACTAGCATCGTTCATCAAGGAGCATGGACCATCGAATCAAGAAGCTGGATAACCGTTCATGCAGATTGTAACGGAACAGCTACGACAGAACAGGTACAAAATAAAACTATTCTATTGCTTCTCCCAAACCCGACTTTAGTATTCAGTTCACGAAACAAAAGTGACTGCACCAATAGCACCTGTAAGGCCGCAACAGGGAATTGTAGAGAACCGTTGTCATTACTCGTCTTTGAAAATTGTAATATAGTACAGAGAAAAAGAGAACCACTTGTATGAATATCAAGAGCTCAGATGGAAACCCAGTTCTAAGCAAAGAACGGAAAGTAGAAAGGTGGAAGGAGTATATAGAGGGCTACACAAGGACGATGTTCTTGAGGACAATATTATGGAAATGGAAGAGGAGGTAGATGAAGATGAAAAGGGAGATACGATAGTGTGTCAAGAGCTTGTGCACTGAAAGGCCTAAGTCAAAACAAGGCCCCGGGAGTAGACAATATTCCATTAAAACTACTGATAGCCTTGGGAGCGCTAGCTCTGACAAAACTCTACCATCTAGTTAGCAAGATGTATGAGACAGGCGAAATACCCTCAGACTTCCAGAAGAATATAATAATTCCATTCCCAAAGAAAGCAGGTGTTGACAGATGTGAAAATTACCTAACTATCAGTTTAATAAGCCACGGCTGCAAAATACTAACACGAATTCTTTACAGTCGAATGGAAAAACTGGTAGAAGCCGATCTCGGGGAAGATGTTTGGATTCCATAGAAATGTTCGAACACGTGAGGCAATACTGACCTTACGACTTATCTTAGAAAATAGATTAAAGAAAGGCAAACCTACGTTTCTAGCACTTGTAGACTTAGAGAAAGCTTTTGACAATGTTGACTGGAATACTCTCTTTCAAATTCTGAAGGTGGCAGGGGTAAAATTCAGGGGGCGAAAGGCTATTTACAATTTGTACAGAAACCAGGTGGCAGTTACAAGAGTCGTGGGGCATGAAGGGGAAGCAGTGCTTGGGAAGGGAATCAGACAGGGTTGTAGCCTGTATATTGAGCAAGCAGTAAAGGAAACAAAAGAAAAATTCGGAGTAGGAATTAAAACCCATGGAGAAGAAATAAAAACTTTGAGGTTCGCCGATGACATTGTAATTCTGTCAGAGACAGCAACGGAGTTGGAAGAGCAGTTTAACGGAATGGACAGTGTCTTGAAAGGAGGGTATGAGATGAACACCAACAAAAGCAAAACGAGGATAATGGAATGTAGTCGAATTAAATCGGTTGCTGCTGAGGGAATTAGATTAGGAAATGAGACACTTAAAGTAGTAAAGGAGTTTTGCTATATGGGGAACAAAATAACTGATGATGGTCGAAGTAGAGAGGATATAAAATGTAGACTGGCAATGGCAAGGAAAGCATTTCAGAAGAAGAGAAATTTGTTAACATCGAGTATAGATTTAAGTGTCAGGAAGTGAGACATGGACGATAAATAGTTTAGACAAGAAGAGAATAGAAGCTTTCGAAATGTGGTGCTACAGAAGAATGCTGAAGATTAGATGGGTAGATCACATAACTAATGACGAGGTATTGAATAGAACTGAGGAGAAGAGAAATTTGTGGCACAACTTGATTAGAAGAAGGGATTGCTTGGCAGGACATATTCTGAGGCATCAAGGGATCACCAATTTAGTATTGGAGGGCAGTGTGGAGGGTAAAAATCGTAGAGGGAGACCAAGAGATGAATACACTAAAGAGATTCAGAAGGATGTAGGTTGCAGCAGGTACTGGGAGATGAAGAAGCTTGCACAGTATAGAGTAGCATGGAGAGCTGCATCAAACCAGTCTATGGGCTGGAGGCTACAACAACAACAGTATAGAGCAGCGACACACATCTATGTTAGTAATCAGCTAAAATCGTGACCCATTCAGTCAATTTCAGTTGCAGAGTGCCTATGTAACGACTTTCAGTGGCAACATAAATTTGGTTCTCAGTATTTCGCATAATTACTGACCCAACTTAAATATTTAAAATACTATCATTATCTACGCATTAAGAGGTATAATCTTACATTAAAGGTTTAATGCAGGAAGTCAAGTATCAAAGTTGGAAACTGTGTACGTGTCTTAAGGCAGCATAGCTCACAGCGCGCAAAAATACCTGTACAGTATTCATCCAGTATTTGAGAATGACAACACTTAGCGACTTCCAACAAACTTTAGTCGAAGTTTCAAAGCTTTTGGTAACTTTTTGCTCGCCGAACCTTCAAAAACAGTGAAACGAAGAAAGTTTATCGGTCACTACGTACATTTTCGCAGCTAATGCAGTAAAACTTCAGTTTCAATTTTTTACTTTTTTACCAGTAAATCTATTCGAAACCTGTTTTACGGACTTTATCCACATATGACACTGAATGTGCTTGCGAAATTATATCATTGAATAACGTGTCATTGAGAAGATATGGCGTCATAAGCATTTTAAAGCACGAAAATTTGGCTTACGTGCTTAACGTCAAATATTTAACACATTAATTTATTTGTAATCAGACTTCTGTAGCTATTTTATATATGGGTGTCCGATTCCTTAAAGACTCGGGCTTTTGATATTGGTTAAACTCCCATTTCTTCCAACACGTTTGCTACTGTTTGCCGGCCGGGGTGGCCGAGCTGTTCTAGGCGCTACGGTTGCAGGTTCGAATCTTGCCTCGGGCATGGGTGTGTGTGATGTCCTTAGGTTAGTTAGGTTTAAGTAGTTCTCAGTTCTAGGGGACTGATGACCTCAGAGGTTAAGTCCCATAGTGCTCAGAGCCATTTGAACCGTTTTGCTACTGTAACTGAAACTGGTATAACTGGGACGCTTGTGGCCAGGAATATCATCGTCTATACATATCGCACAATCAGTGCATTGCTTTCTCCTACCAAGCAGAGAAGATTAAGAGATCTGAGCTCTCTCGGAAACTGACCTACAATCGTTTTGCCGCAACACTATCGGCGGATGGAACACAAAAGAAGCTAAGTGATAACAATACACATAGAACCCTCTACCACGAATCATAAGGCGGCTTGCCGAGAGTAAATGTAGATAAGATTCTGTAATCATAAGCCCCTCGAGAATAACTAAATAAAACATCATTGCAATACTTTTGTAGAGGATACGAGAGAAGACATAAATCATGATTCACAATGCCGTACCACATCCTACACAGTAGGATCTCATCGCACGAAACATTCCAATCACGATCAAACACACAAATATTCTGATGCACGCATTCGTGTTAGCACATAGACATTCAGTTAAGCATCACAGGCATTCATGGCGCGATTTATGGTCAGTAACTGGAATAAAAATGCAAACTACCAGCGTGCTGTATAGTATTTCGTAAACTAGTAATTGAAAATGCATGCATCTAACTGGTAGCATGTATTTGCAGTTGCTAAACTGCTAATATCAGTGAGTGCTACATTAAGTGAACACTTTCAGTACAGTAGCACTTGCGGCTCGAGTGTGCTAGTATCGTTTAGAATAGCCGCCTCCGTAAGCTAGGTTGCTAACGCACTCCTGCGCTGTCGTGTTCGACTCGAAGGTAGCCAGTTGCAATTTTGTTGGTGGAACAAATTTTCACCGCCAATATTTGGCCAGCAAGCTACGACAGCACCAGCCGTTTTGTTGGGCACTATCGGTATGAGCAACGTACTTTCCGATTTGTTGGCGTGGCTCATCATGATATCATAGCGGTCGGTCATGAACCAGCGCTCCAAACTCAAATTCATTACAGAACTGATTCTTAATCATTCTGCGTAAGCAGGCAAGTTAGCGTATAACATATAAATAGTGAAATTAACGAATAAATCCTGTAGGATTAGTAATATTCACGAAACGAAAGGATTAAAGTTTAAATCAAATTCATAGCTGTTGAATAATATTCACACGTGTGTGAAGAGTAGCCACATACAAATTACTGATTCAGTTGAAAAACTATCGAATAATAACAAATGCATGTGGTACAGGTAGAGCATCGAATACAGAAAGGATTGTCAGAGAAATTCAGTTAGCTGCTAATTAATTCACGTAAATCAACAGCGATAACTGCGACACTACGTAACATTTTTTATTTATTCGTTCGGCATATACAAGGCAAATATTACAGTGTCATTACAATCCACCAGGAAATTACACCACTACACAATGCTACTTATAGCTTTGAGCCAATCTATGGCTAGATCAGGCAGGTAATGTATGTCGTTCAGTTCACCACTATATCCAACCACCACCAGTAGGTGGTCCATTGTCTGGATTCCACCACATTCACACACGGGACTCTCCGCAAGTCCCCACTTATTCATTAGATGTTTGCATCTTCCCACGCTTGTTCTAAGGCGATTTAAGACAACCCAGAGCTTCCGAGGGAGATCAAAACCATTTATCTTCTTGCTGGGATCATCGATAAGCTTTTGTTTCTTTTGTGTCCCTTTGCGCCATGATTCCCCCCAGGCTAGCTTTGGGTCGAAGTCCTGTAATTCCCTGCCAATCTTCCAAAAGGGGGACCTAGATTTTAGCCTGCTGATGGGTGATAAGTCTTGGTGTATAGGGAGTTCTGGATTGTGTACGATCTTCCTATATATTCTTGAGGTCGCCATGGAGCGCCTTATATCAGGGGGTTCTATGTTGGCAAGGACTGGGAGCCAGTCACATGGGGTAGCCCTAAGTGTGCCTGAAATAATTCTCATCGTCTCTATCAATTGGGTGTCTACTTTATTTACATGCACATTTTTCGCCCAGACTGGTGAACAATATTCAGCCACGCTGTACACGAGGGCTAATGCTGACGTCCTTAGTGTATTAGCTCCGCACCCCCATGATGTTCTGGCCAGTTTAGACATAATGGCATTTCGAGATTTTAATTTCTGTTTGGTGTCTTCCAGATGGGAGCTAAACGTTAGTGCGCGGTCTAATTTTACTCCCAGATATTTGGGCTTATCTTCATGTCTGATATGCCGGTCATTCAGGGAAAGCTGTAGTTTCCTGCTTGAAGCTCTGTTATTAAGGTGCATTATGGTACTGGTCGTTTTATTGGGGTTGGGATGCAAATGCCACTTAAGGTAGTTGGTGTTTAGCGCTTCAAGGTCCGCATTCAATGTTTTTTCAAGATCTTCGAAATTTTTGCTTTGGTATGCGATGGCCAGATCATACGCAAATTTACGCGACCTGGTGCTCGGCATATCAGATATGTATAAATTAAAAAGGATCGGCGCCAGGGCTGACCCCTGCGACAGGCCATTGTTTATGACCATGCTTTTGCTGCTCTTTCCATGGAGATAGACCTTGATCTTCCCGCCTGTCAGCATATTTTTTAGTAATGTGTACGTCTGATTGCATTTGATAGTTCGAGTAAGCTTGAGCAGTAGTCCTTCGGTCCAGACAGTGTCATAGGCTGATGTAAGATCTATTAATACCAGACCCGTTTTCAGCTTGTTCTGATAGCCTTTCTCTATATATGTTGTAAGGGACAAAACTTGTTCACAGCAGTTCCTTCCCTGCCGGCCGAAGTGGCCGCGCGGTTCTGGCGCTGCAGTCTGGAACCGCGAGACCGCTACGGTCGCAGGTTCGAATCCTGCCTCGGGCATGGATGTGTGTGATGTCCGTAGGTTAGTTAGGTTTAACTAGTTCTAAGTTCTAGGGGACTAATGACCTCAGCAGTTGAGTCCCATAGTGCTCAGAGCCATTTGAACCATTTAGTTCCTTCCCACACGAAACCCTGCTTGATAGTCCGGGAGGTTCGCCTCAACGTATGGTGCTAGTCTGGCCAGTAATATTCTCTCAAATAGTTTGTAAGAGGTACAAAGCAGTGAGATCGGTCTATAGTTCTTTGGATTATCTCCATCCTTCCCTGGTTTCAGTACCGCTATTACCTTAGCTTCTTTCCACAACTTCGGGAGTGCACCTGATTTAATGCATTCCGTGAAGAGCTTGGCCATCCATTTCCTCCCAATGGGTCCCAGCTCCCTCAGAAATTCTGGGAGGATTTCGTCAGGTCCGGCTGCTTTCCCTGTTTTCATTAGTGTTACAGTTTTCTGCTGAATTGTTTCTGTTCTGAACCGTAACCCCATAAGCAAACCAGTCGCGAACAACCGATGTTACTCGCGTCTAGGTACTTGGGCTACTCACGACTCTGTTTTTTTTTTTTTTAAAAAAAAGAATGGCTCAATGTAGTTACACACAAATCGTACGAAGTATTTAAAAGTTCTTAATTGAGACTTTCTATGTTAGCCGTGCATATCTGCTTTCTTTCCCAGGTGCTATCTCGCTGCAAATAATAACCTGTAACTGTGATCCTGCAGTCAGATAGTCTATGCATTGGCTAGAATATTGCGAATTAATATAATATACCTAAATATAAAATAACAGATAAAGGAAGAATTTGGTAAAAAGGGGCTCTATTCTAATGTCTGTAATTAACGTAAATGATAGAACATTATGTTGAAAGAATATCTCAAACGGAATGTGGTCTACAATATTCGATTACACACATAAAATATTCTTATCAAATGCAGTACTGTTACGCTGAGAGCGTTACGAGAATGGTAGCAAAATTCCCCAAGTAAATGAGTGAAGTCAATTTATGCTCACAATACATGAAATATTCACCAGCTCAAATAATTCCGTGCTCAGCATTACGATTAACAAAATACACGAAATACGAAGAGTAGTATTTTTTACTTTGCCTGCAAGCAGCAAGAGATATCTTCTCTGAAACACATTCACACCTCTCAAAATATAAAGTCTCTTCAAAAGTTAGAGTATGGTAGCGACAGTTCATGTCCAGAATATATCACCGAGATGATCCATTATCACATGTTACCATAGGCAAGTCTTCCCTCCGCTAGATCTCAAAATGAAGTGTCTAGAATCGCTCCCCTCAAAAATACATCGTTCATACGTTCTGCAGACATAATTTGACTCAATCTCACGCCTAACTGATATATTACAACACTATTTAAATAAAGAAATGTTATAAAGATTTGGTCACACCTAGATCATTCACAATAATTATAAATAATGGTTTGTTCATTTAATAAATAAGCCATCATTCTTGTGCAAATGTGCTCATGATAAATGACAACAGAATATTGTTAAGTATTGTTTAAACAATTATTTATATCTGCTTGACAGAGATGTCGTTTGGCTCTTTTGCAAAAGTGGTGTGAGCTAACACATACCATTGACCACTTCATAAATTTCCAAGATTTTTTAATAGTGCTTGCAATCAATATTTAAATAAAATTACTGGCAGAATAATGAACTGTTCATTAAATAAATACTTAAGTATAACAAAATGTGAGGTATTCGTATGCTGTGTTATTGTGAAGAATGTGATGTTCTGGCAGACTTGTGCGTAATGAAAAAGGTATAAAAGACCCTTTAAATAATAAATAAAACATATAGAGATACTTAGCTTTCTGGGATGAAAATTGTTGTACAGTTCTACCATCTGAGATACAGTTTGTTGAAACTGCATGGAGATTTTAAAAGTTGAAAATTCAGCAGTTCATTGTGAAAAATCTTTTGTCACTGTAAATATTAAATTTTGTAGTTTGAAATATATTGATAATATTGTTATGAGAGGATATAAAATGTAGACTGACTATGACAAGGAAAGAGTTTGTGAAAAAGAGAAATTTGTTAACATCGAGTACAGATTTAAGTGTCAGGAAGTCGTTTCTGAAAGTATTTGTATGGAGTGTAGCCATGTATGGGAGTGAAACATGGACGATAACTAGTTTGGACAAGAAGAGAATAGAAGCTTTCGAAATGTGGTGCTACAGAAGAATGCTGAAGGTTAGATGGGTAGATCACATAACTAATGAGGAGATATTGAACAGAATTGGAGAGAAGAGAAATTTGTGGCACAACTTGACTAGAAGAAGGAATCGGCTGGTAGGGCATATTCTGAGGCATCAAGAGAACACCAATTTAGTATTGGAGGGCAGCGTGGAGGGTAAAAATCGTAGAGGAAGACCAAGAGATGAATACACTAAACAGATTCAGAATGATTTAGGTTGCAGTAGGTACTGGCAGATGAAGAAGCTTGCCCAGGATGAAGTAGCATCGAGAGCTGCATCAAACCAGCCTCTGGACTGAAGACCACAACAACAACAACAATTGTTATGCCACTGGACTTACCTCATTTTTCTGAGATCGCCAATGTGTTCAGATTTGCATCATTACGAAGCTCTGATTTATTGTCTTTATTGTCGAATTTCAGAGAGTTTTAAGAAGTTATCTTTAAGATTACCTGAAACCTCGCCATTTCTTGGAGGATTGTCTGTCCTCTTAAGCGAACGAACGTTGTGAAAATACCCAGTACTACGATTTTCCCACATCTGGCGACGCAGCTCATCTTTGTATCTGGCTCGCCCTATCGGGACTGCCTGTGATGCGCCCCCAGCTCTGGGAATGGCAACTGGTCCTCGGCCGTACAAGCAAATTCACCTAACCTATACCAGGTCCAGGCGACCGAATCGCTGTCCTATGCACACACAAAGTTACACAATTCAAAGCCCAAAAGTACAGTTTCCCACTACCAGTCACGACGTAAACTATGGTTAGTTATAATGAATGAACACTGCGAAGACAGGCACCAAATCCATAAACAAATTTCATGTTGTGGCATCAGCCCTCCAAGCAGAGCTCCACAACAAGTGGCTAAGGCAGGCACGCTAGCTGCCTGTGCAGTCCTTCTGCCAGGGCCAGAATGACACTGTGGCGGCGTGGTACAAGACTACGCTTTGCCACAGTGACGAGCCGAATTACACCACGCTGTGGCCTGACGATGCTCGTCTTGGCGTCCAATATGACCGAGGCAGGGACTGGTCATAACAATGCTCAACAAATCCAACATATTACAAAAATGAATCTGTATATGTGTGTTCGATTTTTCCTCTAAAACCACTGGACCGATTTCAACCAATTTTGGTACACATATCACTTGCTGTCTGGAAAGAATCGCTTTACGGATTAGAACCACCTACCTATCAAAGCGGTGGGGATGAGAAAGCAGTGTAGCCCACGATGCACAGATACCCATACTTCGTTCATCCAGTATTTGAGAATGAGAAATTGGTTATTTGGAACAAACACTACACGTAACTTCAGATCTTTTCGAAACTTTTCCTCGCAGACGCCCATCACCACAGAAAATAAAAGAAACAGAGTTTACAGTTTACTACATTTCAGCTGTTCATACAGAGAAACAACTGCATGAAACATGATTTTTAATTTTTTAATTCTTCACTGCTAATCGTATTCGTGACAGATTTTGCAGAAAGTATTCACACAGACCACGGAAAATACCAACAAAATCATATGACTATACGACACGTGGTTCAGGATATATGGCCTAATATACACTTAGATGCGTAGAAAACAACATCATACGTGACATTTGAATTTATTACTTCTTTGCTACTACTTCTATTTGAAACACATTTCGCAGACAGACAATTATACCATTGGCTGTAACTAAAAAATTATATGTCTGTATTGTAACCTTCTTTTAAAAAATTGTTGTTTTTTATGAGTGTAACGTTCTCTTAAAAAATTGTGTTTTTGTTTGCCAATGAATATGCAATGCGTAATGTTTGTCTTACGCAAATTTAATGTTCTGGAGATACCACGTCATAAACATTCAGCTAAAACGAAACAGTAAGGCGAAACTCGCCAGAGATATAACTGGAATGTGTGTACAAATACGTGTGACGTATTTTAAATACAAATAAAATATATTTGACTTAAGGGTACTCGGCGTAAAAGCTCATCCTCAATCCCTGGAGCGATTTAAATCACATTTCGTACACGTATCACTTACGAACTGGCAAGAAATGGTGTTTGGTATAAGAACTACCGGCCTCCTATTGGGGTGAGGGTGATAACTTGAGGAGAAAAGGGGAGAAGAGAGGTGAACAGACAGGGAGATGGTCAGAGCAGATGGACACAGAAAAGGGTGGAGGAGGAAATGGACAGGATGTGGAATGGACAGTGTGAAGGTGGAGGAGGGGGTGGTCAGAGAAAGGGGTAGTGAGGGAGATGGACAGAGCGGAAACGGGAAAATCAGCAGAGGAGGAGGGAGGAGATAAACGGAGGGTGGAGGAACAGATGGATACAGAGAGGGAAGGAGGAGATGGACAGAGAGAGTGGGGAATGGATGCAGCGGGCCGAGAGAGGCGATGGAGGAGATGACAGTGACAGGGAATGAGGGATAAATATATATCTATGCAATGCTGCTTACTCGCTGCTCAAACCTGTCGGTATCCTTTCCTTCGTATGCTACTAAAACGAGAAATGTTCTATGCCAGCCTATACTGTGACGTGGGCCAACCAGCTTCGTCTCTGTCTAGCTGCAACATCTGGTAGCTACTGGTCTACGTGTGGATGCTTGACCTGAGGATTCTGTACCTTGAGCCAGAACCACCAAGAGGGGGCCACCTCCAGAGTGACTTCATTCGGTCTCTGGAGATCTCCAAAGGGTCTTACGTTCGACTCTGTGCTCCAACGCGTCTTGCACCAGAGCCACTCCCAGAGACGCCCGTTGACTGGCGAGCACGGTCCCTGCTGTAGCGTCCACAAGGCCGCTGATGCTTATGCTTCGTGGAGGTCGCTGGCCTTGCTGCTACTACGGTCCGTCACAGCCGAACACACCGCTTTGGGCTTCGCTGAGGCAGCCTCTGCTGCCTGGGTTCATTGCATACCTTCGAACCGGCATCGTCAACCACTGCACAGGCATCTTGATAACAAGTAATTTAGAAAAAAAATGGTTCAAATGGCTCTGAGCACTATGGGACTTAACTATTGAGATCATCAGTCCCCTAGAACTTAGAACTACCTAAACCTAACTAACGTAGGGACATCACACACATCCATGCCCGAGGCACGATTCGAACCTGCGACCGTACCGGTCACGCGGGTCCAGACTGTAGTGCGTAGAACCGTTCGGCCACTCCGGCTGGCAAGTAATTTACAGAGGAATGGTGGTCTGGCGTGCCATTCACTTTCATAGCAGGACCCCTTCGGTTGTCATTCGCGGCACCCTTACACTGAAGCGGTACGTCGACGATATTCTACGCCCAGGTCTGTTGCCAAAGTGGCAAGTCGTCCTGGACTCACATTTCGACAAGATAATGCCTGTCTATATACGGCGAGAGTTTCTACTGTGTCTTTGTGCTCGCCAAACCACGTCGGCCAGGAAGATCGCCGGATCTCTCCCTAACTGAAAAAGTTTGGAGAACTATGGACAGGACCCTCCAACGATCTCAGGATTTTAACGATCGAACGCACCACTTGGACAGAATTATTGAAGAGCACCTGAAATAAGTTACGGATATTGTTATTCAAGAAAAAAGTTCAAATTCAAATTGCTCCAAGCACTATGGCACTTAACATCTGAGGTCACCAGTCCCCTAGACTTAGAACTACTTAAACCTAACTAACCTAAGGACATCACACACATCCATGCCCGAGGCAGGATTCGACCCTGCGACCGTAGCAGTCGCGCGGTTCCGGACTGAAGCACCTAGAACCGCTCGGCCACCCCGGCCGGCTCCGACGCGGACAGCTTAACCAAGTACGGAAGTTCTGTAGTGAAATTAGAAACGTCCTCAGTAGGACCACTAGGAACAGAGTATCACAATTCATCAGAAACAGAACAAAAGGAGCCGCATATAAGTTCATATAGTTGTTGTAACATTAAGTAAGTGGGACAGTAAGGTGAACCATGACCAGTTTTCGTGGATGACTTAATGAAAGATCGATATTGCTACTTGAACATGAAATAAACTAACTCGCTCGGAACAGCTGATTTAACTTTATTGACAAATACGGAATCGGCAATATTAAGGGAGGATTAATCGAAGCAAAAAAGTCGAGTAAACATGGGCTCTAAAAAGTACAGCTTGAGAGCTGTGACCACTTCATCTTCGATACTGTGAAAAAAAAATCACTTCTACTGCAAGCTCTTTGCTTTCCATATTTTGGGAAGATGATGTATGGATCAAAACCAGAAAATTGTCTACTAAACACTGCACACCTAAAGAGCTACTTGTTTAGTAGAAGAGATGTGTTTCACAGTAGCAAAGATGAACAAGAGGTCATAGCTCTGAAAATATGCATTTCGGAACCCATGGAATTTTTTTTTCTTCGAATGATCATTCCTGTCATACCCCTGAATCCCTGAATGTTGATCATTGAATTTCCATTTTGTAGCAGAGTATACGCTAAAATGAAACTTCCTGGCAGATTAAAACTGTGTGCCAAAGTGGGACTCGAATCTGGGACCTTTGCCTTTCGTGAGCAAGTGCTTTAGTGGTAGAGCACTTGGCCGCGCAAGACAAAGTTCCTAGGTTCGAATACCACTCCGGTACACAGTTTTAATCTGCCAGGAAGTTTCATTGACCCTGGGAAGTTGAAAATCATGTAAATGGAATATTACGCCAAAGAGCGCTAGCGGACAATGTTATTACCATAAATTCCTATATGTTACGACTTGAAAATGGTCATCGAAGTAAAAAAATTACACAAAAGCGTCCGATGTTAATAAATAGTACCATGAAAATTGCGGGCAGAGTCCTAACTATTGGATTAGCCCCATTTGTCAGCAGAAACACAAATATACTTTGTCTCTCCGTCCAACTGGAATGCTAACTCAAATATCAACCGCCCTGTTAGCCGAGTCTTTGGCGAGGTACGGCCTCCAAAGAGCCGCGTACAGAAATGCTTTCGCTATGTACCCAAAGATGCGACTTCAAAAGCAGATGAAAACAGTGCTTAGAGAATCATTGCGCCTCGCTAGGGCCTTACAACGTGCGTAAAGATAAAGGCGTTTTCTACGAGATGGCTTTCAAATTGTTACGTTAAATTCCCACTGTACACTAACAACTTACAAAATTTTTAAGTTGTTGTGATGATAATAGTAACATGACAAGTTTTAAAATAATAGTAACGTCACATATCAATAGCGGATATTTGGAAAAACTTAAAAGGCGACCATTGTTTGATGGACGTCAAAATTTCTGTTGGAGAGGTGGGCTAAGAATTCTGTCTTGTGAACGTTTGGTAGAAAATCTCATTTCGACGATATTGTGAATTTTGCTCATTTGAGGCTGCCATCTTCTTAACTTGCCAATGTGCCGCCATTACATGGAACCTGTTGCAGAACATATGGAAACACACATGGAAAAATAGACTTACAAGTGGAAAGCCACCATGAGAGGTGCTAATAATATGGGCGGTTTACTCAAATGTTAATTATTTGTTTAATGCAAGTTCATTTTTTTTTTTGCTGTTTCCATAATAAGCTTCCTTACGTAACTGATTTATGGACCTCTCCGGAAATTAAAGCTTGAGCGCATTTTCTAGCATTTGGAGATCATACTTATCAGTAATTATTGCACACGTTACCGGCGAAGTGTGAAATAAAGGCGTTGTTTAGAGTGCCTAGACAAAATACAAACCTTAAAAGGCAACTATTGTTTGATGGACTCCAAGATTTATATTAGGGGCAAGGGCTGTATAGAATGCCTAGACTTTTCGTTAAGGCATTTAAATTAATTGAATACTTTCCTTAGGAAATGATTTTCTACATCGAAGCTATACTATTTTATGCTTTATGGCAGCAAATTGTCTTTCTGTCGTGCTTTGCCTTAAATGTAATCGATATTCTATTAAAAGCCAAGAATTAGTATTAAATAAGATACATTTCATACCATTCCTAACGATATTTGGTGTTCTGTACACTATCTACACTTTCGATAAAATGTCTGATGTCACAGTTTGCCAGTAAAATATACATTCATTCGTCAAAATACTGTTTCAACAAATATTCGACAGTCACAGAGTTAGAATGGGAACAGTGAGTCCGAGTGGAACCAGGTTACAGTCTTGGTGAAACATGACAAGATCCTTACTCGCTCGTTACGCACCCCTGGATGCTAGCGTGATTATAATCTGAATTGTGGAGCACCAAGCCAAGCGAAGTTTGGTGCGGTAAACAGACTGCCACGAAACTGATGACTTGGCGAGTCTGGCCTACACAAGGCCCACGTTTCAGCAATGATTCACCCGTTTAGCGTTGGAGCGGAGCTTCTTTCTCGCACGTAGACCCTGCAGATTTATACCTTTACCACGTGAAGCGTTATCCCGAGTTGGCAGAGCGCCAGTGCAAGCGCATGGAAAATAGGCAATGCTTTAGCGCGCCGTATGCGCAACGTAAGTGGATGGGAAGTGGGCACAATATAACCGAGAGGGCACACGTGTTTATAGCAGTAGCTATCCGGTTATATTACAGGGCAACGGAAAATTATTTACCATTCGTAAATTATTTCGCATTAATTATTGGACAACGGATATGCTACAAACAGTTTACATTCAGTCGATCTTGTGCAAGTGTTTCTAGTTCTGTACAGGTTTCAATACAATTCGCTTATATTCCTCTCGATTATGCTCCTTCGCGTAGCCTGCAGATTTTCCTGTCTTCCTCTTGACTCCAGGATTCCAAAGAAGAGAGGATGGAAAACTAGACTTCACGTCCCATTGACAGTGAGATGACTAGTAATGGTGTTGGAGCTAGGATTGCACAAAGAGGGATGACTATCGATCATACCCATTTTAAAGCATTATCCCACGATTCGCTGTAAGTGGTACGGGGAAATTATGGAAAACATTGGGCGGACTGATTGGGAATGGAATGCCGCCCCTCTCGAATATGAGGCCAGTGTTCTCCCCATTGCGCCATCCTCCTTCGGTTCATAGGTTCCAACAGAGCACACGCTTCGGCACTTCGTATTCGGGTTTCCTGAAATTACGTTCAACTATTTATATTGGTCTGCTATTAGAATGTTTTCAGAGAGCTTTGAAGAAGGAAAGAAAAAGTTTTCAAACTGAGCCCTTTTACGATGTTATAAACCGTTAGTATAGCGTCCCAATGAGACGTTATGTCGAAATCGTGCTGGGGCTCGGCAGTTGTGGGTGCTCCTTGTGTACCTCGCTAACGACTTCAACATCGAAATGCTAGACGAGGGAGTACAGTGCTCGTTATACATTAATTTAAGGAAATTAATTGAAATGTCTGGAGCTTGGGTGTTGTGGCGTAACAAGACAGCTACGCCACACTGAAGTAGCCGAAAGGCACGCGTAATATTAAGTCGGCTAGATAGAGGTCTGAAACAGGATACTTATTAATGTTATAAAGAAAAGTATGTAGCTACTAGAACACTTAACTTTTATATCTTCATTGGTTCACAACGTTCTTGGTGATACAAGTGAGACTCTATCTTGAGGTACATGCAAGGTTACAAATGGCGCCTTGCTAGGTCGTAGCCATGGACTTAGCTGAAGGCTATTCTAACTGTCTGCTCGGCTAATGAGCAATGCACGCTAACTATCTGCTCGGCTAATGAGCGATGCTTCGTCCGTGTAATCGCTAGCAATGTCGTCCGTACAACTCGGGCGAGTGCTAGTCCGTATCTCGAGACCTGCCTTGTGGTGGCGCTCGGTCTGCGATCTCACAGTGGCGACACGCGGGTCCGACATGTACTAAATGGACCGCGGCCGATTTAAGCTACCACCTAGCCAGTGTGGTGTCTGGCGGTGACACCACACTTGGGCACCTGCATTGCAACGGAAATACCGTCACAGCGAGACAACAAATTAGATATGCAACTAACTAACCATATTTATTACTTATGGCTCGCCTAATTGAGAAGCAGTTTTAGAACAAACGGCGCTTATAACTGCAAAGCAAGAATGCATAGAACAATGTCAGTTTATTGTGGACAAAATTCTACAAGAAACACAGAAAATGACTTAAGCAGTTAAAATCTTGAGAATAATCTGTCCTGCGAACATTAACGGCGACCAGTGGCTCACAAGAAGCTCAGTGTTATCAGAACGTACCTCAGACACGTAGTAGGATACGTAATATCTGACTGGAAGACTGCTTGGAAAGCGGAGCACACTTTCACAATCTGCACGGCTCACAAATGCAAAGTAATACAGTACAATAGTCGCGAAATAAGACAAGTAATGAAGCAACCCAAACTGTGCTACAACTCCTGCAAGTTGTAAGCTGCTAAGATAACGTACAGTGCTAATTGGGAAACGCGAAACATACTTAAAACTCAGCGAACGTGTGCCTCAACGCAGAAGCCAGCACCGAATGCAAAAATGACAGAGGTGGCGGCCGCGAATGGATATCACCGACGCCACGACAGGTCCGGGCATCTTCTCCACGGCAGGTGTCGAAGCTGAGTCGTCTTCTCCTCGTTAACTCTCTAACCAAAAATTCAACCTGGAGGGAGAATTTCGCTTTCTTCTCCAGAACACAGGGGCTCATTGAATGCATTTTAGTATGCACAAGTTTGGTGTTGACTCCTAGTTTCCGTTCATTGATCAAGTCCTTTGCATCAAAGCACGGTGTCGACCAAAATTTACGTAGGTAGATAACCTGATGTCGGAGGGAAGGCAACCAGTTTTTCCACGCTGGTCTAGCGGCGCCATATCATTCTTTTCTGCTTTCTGTGTACCGAAAGATGAATTCGTCATCCATGGTAATTATGTGGGGACTAGTCGACAGCTCCTTCAGAAGGAGAAAACCACACTCGTGACCGAAATGGACAGCCAGGGGCTTACTACAACGCTTCTGCGAAAAGCGGCATTCCTGAGTCAGATCTCTTTCCACCAGAGACGTTGTGACAAACGTCCTGTGGTCACGCTGGAACCACTATGTTGCCTCTGAGCCCGCTCGCTTTCCACCAAGGCAAACTTAAATCTTCCTCCATAGCTAGCAGGCCTTGCGATTTCCTCAGATGAGCAAATTCTGTCATCAGTCCCGTAGAACTTAGAACTACTTAAACCTAACTAACCTAAGGACATCACATACATCCATGCCCGAGGCAGGATTCGAACCTGAGACCGTAGCGGTCGCGCGGTTCCAGACTGTAGCGCCTAGAACCGCTTGGCCACAATGGCCGGCGTATGCAATATAATATACGCTCCTGGAAATGGAAAAAAGAACACATTGACACCGGTGTGTCAGACCCACCATACTTGCTCCGGACACTGCGAGAGGGCTGTACAAGCAATGATCACACGCACGGCACAGCGGACACACCAGGAACCGCGGTGTTGGCCGTCGAATGGCGCTAGCTGCGCAGCATTTGTGCACCGCCGCCGTCAGTGTCAGCCAGTTTGCCGTGGCATACGGAGCTCCATCGCAGTCGTTAACACTGGTAGCATGCCGCGACAGCGTGGACGTGAACCATATGTGCAGTTGACGGACTTTGAGCGAGGGCGTATAGTGGGCATGCGGGAGGCCGGGTGGACGTACCGCCGAATTGCTCAACACGTGGGGCGTGAGGTCTCCACAGTACATCGATGTTGTCGCCAGTGGTCGGCGGAAGGTGCACGTGCCCGTCGACCTGGGACCGGACCGCAGCGACGCACGGATGCACGCCAAGACCGTAGGATCCTACGCAGTGCCGTAGGGGACCGCACCGCCACTTCCCAGCAAATTAGGGACACTGTTGCTCCTGGGATATCGGCGAGGACCATTCGCAACCGTCTCCATGAAGCTGGGCTACGGTCCCGCACACCGTTAGGCCGTCTTCCGCTCACGCCCCAACATCGTGCAGCCCGCCTCCAGTGGTGTCGCGACAGGCGTGAATGGAGGGACGAATGGAGACGTGTCGTCTTCAGCGATGAGAGTCGCTTCTGCCTTGGTGCCAATGATGGTCGTATGCTTGTTTGGCGCCGTGCAGGTGAGCGCCACAATCAGGACTGCATACGACCGAGGCACACAGGGCCAACACCCGGCATCATGGTGTGGGGAGCGATCTCCTACACTGGCCGTACACCACTGGTGATCGTCGAGGGGACACTGAATAGTGCACGGTACATCCAAACCGTCATCGAACCCATCGTTCTACCATTCCTAGACCGGCAAGGGAACTTGCTGTTCCAACAGGACAATGCACGTCCGCATGTATCCCGTGCCACCCAACGTGCTCTAGAAGGTGTAAGTCAACTACCCTGGCCAGCAAGATCTCCGGATCTGTCCCCCATTGAGCATGTTTGGGACTGGATGAAGCGTCGTCTCACGCGGTCTGCACGTCCAGCACGAACGCTGGTCCAACTGAGGCGCCAGGTGGAAATGGCATGGCAAGCCGTTCCACAGGACTACATCCAGCATCTCTACGATCGTCTCCATGGGAGAATAGCAGCCTGCATTGCTGCGAAAGGTGGATATACACTGTACTAGTGCCGACATTGTGCATGCTCTGTTGCCTGTGTCTATGTGCCTGTGGTTCTGTCAGTGTGATCATGTGATGTATCTGACCCCATGAATGTGTCAATAAAGTTTCCCCTTCCTGGGACAATGAATTCACGGTGTTCTTATTTCAATTTCCAGGAGTGTAGTATCAGGAATATAATATGGGGCACCCATGTGAGTTCATAGAGAACATTATTAGATCTTCCTGTCTGTGTGTTTTAGTCGTTTTGAAGTAAATGAACCCGAACACACACGCACACACACACACACACACACACACACACACACACACACACACACACACACACACACGCACACACACACGCACACACACACACACACACACACACACACACACACACACACACACAAGAGAGAAATTAGACAAATTTCCAATATGGCGCCACACTGATATAAAAACAAGTGAACATGAATAGAGACTAGGCATAAAGCAGCAACATAAACAATGTTTCCAGAATGAATATTTCACTTCGCAGCTGAGTGTGCGCTGGTATGAAATTTTCTGGTATATTAAAACTGAGTCATGGTTGAATAACTCAGGTGGTAAGAGAGCTCGCCTTTATAGGTGGATGTCTAGAATTCGAGTCCCATCCCGGCATAAAGGTTTAATCTGCCACGAAGTTTCGCAAACAATGTGTTTTGTTAGATGCAAAAGTGTAGGTTGCGAGGGAAGCTTAAATATGTATCGTGTCACCGTGTGAGTTTCCACAACAGAGGAGCATGCAGATGAGGACGGGCGCTGCGAATGTAGCCGTAAGTAATCACAGAATAATGACAATGATGATGACTGTGCGAACCAGTTTACTGGCGCACTGAAATCACTGCCTGCATATCGTAAGGAACCTAAAGAGATACGTTACATGTGTGGAGAAGTACGAAAAAGGCAAAGAATTGTACCACAAGTTTGTTGGCTACTCAGCTTGGAATTATGCTGCACTTGCTGGAGTAGACACCTCAAGACTATGTTTATGATGACCGCTTATCCAAGAAATGAACGTTTTAAAAAAATCACGAGAAGTGAAAATCAAAGTGATAGCTAGAGTACTCTGCTAGAGTACATTTTAGTATTGTAATTTTTAACTGAAATTGGCAGATAACTTACAGGGCGATTCTTTCCACTGATATATATTTAATACAAGATTTTAACTGTAGCCTTGACTGCGTACGCATGTTATATACACTGACGAGATAGACATCGCAACACCAAAAAATGATTAATATAGAGTAAGGAAATTTAGGGACTGCATTTGTCGAGGTAATATGTTTAAGTGATTAACGTTGAAAGATTACAGGTTAATGAAAGCGTAAGATAAGCTTTCACATTACTAACCGGTGCCACCACCAACATATTGAATGCAAGCATGCAGACGTGTGTGCATTGTGCTGTACCTCTGCTGAAAGTCTCTTTGTAGGATCGAGTTCCACGCCTGTTGTACTTAGTTGGTCAAAACAGGGATGGTTAATCCTGATTGTGGATTACGCTGGTGTTGTGTTCCGATGATATCTTTCATGTGCTTCATGGGAGATAGATATGGTGATCGAACAGGCCAAGGCAATATGTCGACACGATGTAGAGCATTTCGGGTTACGACAGCGAGCGTTATCCTGTTGGAAATCACCCTCTGGAATGCTGTACATGAATGCAGCGAAACAGGTCGAATCACCAAATTGACTTACGAATTTATAGTCAGGATGCGTGGGATAACCAAGAGAGCACTCTTCCTGCCATACAAAATCGCACCCCAGACCGTAACTTCAGGTACTGGTTCAATAGGTCAAGTACGCAGATTGGTTGCAGTTCCTCAGCTGACCTCCTCCTAATCAGCACATGATCATCAGTGCTACCGAAGCAGAACCAGCTTTCATCAGAAAACACAACAGCTCTCCCTCCGGTGGCACGTACAGAACAGTGGCCTTCAATGAAGGTCGGCAAACTGTGGCAGACATGCATCTGGCAGGTCGTCCTAATGTCTCTGAAGAAGAAGTGCATGCTGTTGCCACGTTAGTTCGCCCACGAAACCGGATTACCGCATACGACTGCGCTTCGCATCCTGAAGGAACGCCTGGGCACACGAAAAATTGCATCACGATGGGTTCCGCGTGACTCGACGGAAATGCAGAAATGGATGCGTTACGACGCTGCTCAGACGCCCTTGGAGCGCTATGAGCGTAAAGGAGAGGCTTTCTTACGCCGTATCGTAACACTGGATGAGTCATGGGCCACATCGTACGAGCCAAAACTGAAACGCCATTCCAACGAACGGCGTCATTATGGGTCGCCGCGAAAGTAGAAAGTGCATCAGAGCCCCAGTACGATGAAAGTTATGGTGATTCTCGTGTACGACTGTGATGGTGTTACTCTAACGCGTTACGTTCCTCCACGGCAGACCGTCAGCGCACAGTATTTCTGTTTCTTTTATGTTTTTTTTTTTTTTTTTTTTTTGAGCATCACCTCCGACCAGCTTTGCGAAAGAAACCGTGACACTTTCTGGGCAACCCACCCACCATTTTGCACGGGCGTATACAGCGCAAATCTGTGGTTGCTCTGTTCGGTCGATGGACAGGGAAGTACTGTACCATCTACCATACTCCTCGGACTCAAGTCCTTCTGACTCTGATTTGATTCCGAAGCTGAAGGTACCACTTCGTGGCATTCGCTTCAGAACTGTTCCATAGATTACGATAAAAGGATTTAGAGCGCACTGTGGGCATTAGCAATTTTGGAACAGAAAGGTAACAACAGTTTAAAACTTTACAGGTTTAGGAATCCACAATTGAAAGATATTAAAATCAAAGCAAATTTTAAGGCAGCAATAACAACGCAAGGCAGTAGACCGCTCCATTCTCACCATCAACAGAACTGGCTCTGCTAACGGTATACTATGCCTTCCGCATCGCTGGCAACGGGCTCTACACAACGCTGGTGACTACTTTGAAGGACAGTAACAGGTGCAAACACGTAACTCTTTTGTATCGGTTGTGAATAAATAATTGCTACTATTTAAGTTCCAACCCTCCTATATACCAAACTTGATCTAAATAGTCCAAGACGTTTCAGAGTTAATTTTCTGCAACACCCCCATTTTGTCCCCACACCTATGGATGGGAACTGGATGTTACCCCCACAGAAACATTTGCAGGCATTTCCACAACTCACCAAAGATTCATTGTAGTGAGATGAATTGGATAGAGAAGCATAGAAGACGATCAAACAAATATTCTTTTTTACTTATTAGATAAGCTTCCCTTCTGAAGAGAGCAATTCCGCAAACACTGAAAGTCGTTACCCAATGGGGTAGGGAACTGTGCTCCATAGCTGCCTCGTGATATATACAGTTAAAATTAGATATGTGCGGGCGTAAGCTGTCGCCAGCACACAGGCCGGAAGAGGTTTCGAGAAGATCGATAGTAGGTGCAAGCAACGCTCCTGTCAGGAGAAAGGCCAAATAGAGAGACTCGCAAGAAAGGCGCTGCGAATGCCTCCTCGACCACCAGTATTTAGATCGCCACCGCGGACCGGAGGACCCAGGCTGTCATCCAGTGAGTCAACGAGTCGAGTCATCAGTCGCAGCCCAGTGGGAATCGCAGTCACAGTTAGCCCAGCCTCTAGCTCAGAGTCAGTCAGTACCTAGCGATCAGATTAGTCTCCATAACGGACTTTTACTGCATCAGCAGTGAGGCTAACGTGGACTGTTACGGAAGAGCTTGTACCACAACACCTGGACTATCCCAAATTAAGTAGCTCTCTGTTTGTGTTAATAAAGAACCGTGTTAATGCATGCGTGCAGTTGTGTTACAGAAAGAGGATACTGGCCAACAAACAACATCCTCTCCTTGCTTCCCATGGTACAAGCCTACAGTGACGAAGAGATGACACTATTGGCCATTAAAATTGCTACACCAACAAGAAATGCAGATGATAAAGTGGTATTCATTGGTCAAATATATTATACTAGAACTGACATGTGATTAAATTTTCATGGAATTTAGGTGCATAGATCCTCAGAAATCAGTACCCAGAACAACCACCTCTGGCCGCAATAACGGCCTTGATACGCCTGGGCATTGAGTCAAACAGACCTTGGATGGCGTGTACATGTACAGCTGCCCATGCAGCTTCAACACGATACAACAGTTCATCAAGAGTAGTGACTGCCGTATTGTGACGAGCCAGTTGCTGGGCCACCGTTACTCATACGTTTTCAATTGGTGAGAGATCTGGAGAATGTGCTGGCCAGGGCAGCAGTCGAACATTTCCTGTGTCTAGAAAGGCCTGTACAGGACCTGCAACATGCGGTCGTGCATTATCCTGCTGAAATGTAGGGTTTCGCAGGGATCGAATGAAAGGTAGAGCCACAGGTCGTAACACATCTGAAATGTAACGTCCACTGTTCAAAGTGCCGTCAGTTCGAACAAGAGGTGACCGAGACGTGTAACCAATGGCACCCCATACCATCACGCCGGGTGATACGCCAGTATGGCGATGACGAACACACGCTTCCAATGTGCGTTCACCGCGATGTCGCCAAACACGGATGCACCCGTCATGATGCCTCATCCGAAAAAATGATGCTTTGCCATTCCTGCTTCGAGGTTCGTCGTTGAGTACACCATCGCAGGCGCTTCTGTCTGTGATGCAGCGTCAAGGGTAACCGCAGCCGTGGTCTCCGAGCTGATAGTCCATGCTTCTGCAAACGTCGTCGAACTGTTTGTGCAGATGGTTGTTGTCTTGCAAACGTCCCCATCTGTTGACTCAGGGATCGAGACGTGGCTGCACGATCCGTTACAGCCATGCGGATAAGATGCCTGTCATCTCTACTGCTAGTAATACGAGGCCGTTGGGATCCAGCACGGCGTTCCGTATTGCCCTCCTGAACCCACCGATTCCATATTCTGCTAACAGTCATTGGATCTCGACTAACGCGAGCAGCAATGTCACGATACAATAAACCGCAATCGCGATAGGCTACAATCCGACCTTTATCAAAGTCGGAAACGTGATGGTACGCATTTCTCCTCCTTACACGAGGCATCACAACAACGTTTCACCAAGCAACGCCGATCAACTGCTGTTTTGTGTATGAGACATCGGTTGGAAACTTTCCTCATGTCAGCACATTGTAGGTGTCGCCACCGGCACCAACCTTGTGTGAATGCTCTGAAAAGCTAATCATTTGCATATCACAGCATCTTCTTCCTGTTGGTTAAATTTCGCGCCTGTAGCACGTCATCTTCGTGGTGTAGTAATTTTAATGGCCAGTAGTGTAGATGAACTGTTTATTTACATTTAAACTGATTTAGTATAGTAAGACTAGAAACTATAGTGGGACCTCAGTGAACGCTCCAGGATATGATAACTTAATGGGCGAGAGGAAGATGCAGGCTGAGTTTTTGAAAAGCCATTTGTTGCTTCACAGTAATTGGTAATCTTTTATTTAACAAGAGATACTTAATATATCAATGGCACACAAATCAATAGTAATTGTTTGCGACTGATTTCAGGGCGACAAACCAGAAATACCAAACTAGCGATAAAGTAACCCTGATAGAACAGGAAGTTTAAGCCAAGTTAACGCAAGTCACAAAAGGCGATTTAAATACCCCTTCTAACTGTTGAAATTTCTTTTGCAGGACAAGTAATGACTATTTAAAATAACAAGTTGAACATTCATCCTTTAGGCACTCATAAAATTTCACCAGGCAAATGTGACTTCTTTACAGTTACAGAAAGAGAATTACCGTAACAATTTGAGAACGCTCGTTCGATAGTAAATTTGAAACAAGGAAGGGGACCCTTATTAAGAAAAATTTTGCAACTTCAGGATTGCGATTAAAAATAACTTGAGGTCGCTTTCTTCGCTATCAATTTAGTAGCAGCAGGATAATCCCCCTTTTTTTTCAAAAAAAAAATTGCAGCTTCAGCTTTTCACAAAACTGGAGGAACTGTTTGACCGTAGGAACTTTTGGAACAGGAAGGTAACAATATTTAAAATTTTACAAGTTCACCATTTGACAATCTGAAGCCCCCAAACAGGAACAGTAACAAATTTTTTAAGATATGCATGTTCCGTATTTCACCAATCTGGAGAGTCTGTTTGCCATAAGCAATTTTTCAAGAAGTAAAGGCAACAATATTTTAAAATCTATATGTCCATGATTACGATAAAAGGATTTAGAGCGCACTTTGGGCACTAGCAATTTTGGAACAGAAACGTAACAACGATTTTAAAATTTACAGGTTTAGGAATCCACAATTGAAGGATTGAAAGATCTTCAAATCATAGCAAATTTTGAGGCAGCAGTTACAACGCAAGGTCGGGCTGGCGGAGGCAACGCTTTGTTAGGATGGCTTCGGGTAGCGGGCAGTTTCATTTCAACTTGTCCGAATGCCATAAAGATTAAGAAACTAACTTATAGTGCAAGCAAGCGAGGAGACGACGGAGCTTCAGTGGCTACCCCAAGACAGGAGACTGGTCACCATTTCGCTCACACGTACACAGCCGACGTGGACTAGCCACGACCGGTGAATCGGTGGGTCGTGGATAACATGCCGGGCCAACGGATCCAACGCTACGACCAACTCGGGAAGCTGATGGCAAACCAACTGGCATATAGTTCTTGCTTTACTGAGCATGAAGAAGCTTGCACAGGATAGAGTAGCATGGAGAGCTGCATCAAACCAGCCTCAGGACTGACGACAACAACAACAACATACTGAGCATCAGAAATAAGTAAAATTTCAAGGCTCGACTCAAGAATAATACATGCAAATCCCGCCCCAGACACCGACCAAAATCTGTCACAATGACTGCATTATTGAAACAAAGGTGATTAACCAGTTAATCGTTTATCAGTAATGAGCAAGCATAACAAATAATTTGATTACGTTGCCAACTGTTAACAAGACCCCCCAAAAATTTACTTAAGTAAACGTAAGAACTAGCCAAAAATGCTTGAGCGCTAATACATAAGCCACAGATCACAGTAAACAATAAATTCCGTGTTTTAAGAAAAGTGCTGGATATCACCAAGACCTTCCTACGTGAGTACGGAAAACGAACCAACATTCGTCGAGCCACTGGCGTTTGATTACCATGACCACGCCCGATGTTCAAATACATGCACGAGTCGGACAAGCGAGAACTTGTCACTTTAAGGGTCAGGCCCGATATTCAACCTCAAATGACACTAATCTATATGATGCCCTAGGAATATTACAACGAATTAATTTGACACCCAAGCAATTATGACGAAGATCACTGAAACGCTGAACAAATTGCAATAAAAAGGAAAACACTGTTTAACTACTCTCAAATATATCATTCATAAAGGGAGTTCACACAGGGAGGGAGTGGGGGGGGGGTCGAATTTAGTAGCTTGTGTATGGAGTGACGGAGTACTGCTGGCAAACCAACCTAACGGGAGCAGTTTCAGCACCGGAGGACATGTACCAAAATCCGTAAACAGAAGTACCTTACCCAAAAGAAAGGTAGGGCAGGTGGTTACCAGAGAAAATCAACGTCATCACGACGCCTACATCAGCAGACGGTCACTCCTAAATCCAGATAGTCAATCGGGCGCAACACTCCACACCAACTCAGCCCTTACTCACTGCCCAACCGTCCGTCAACAACCTCATCCATCTCCCTCTAACCAAAGAGCCAACTACCAGACGACCTGGTGGCGTAACAGTAAAACGGATCGAGCCAGTAAGCACAGATATAATACAGGGTCTCCAGAAAAGGACTCCCTGATTTCAAAATTAAATATCTCGAAAACAAAGATCGATAGAGGAATGCAGTAAACGGTATGTTTATTGTGAAAGCTGTAAGAAGTTTATACAGCAGTTTGAAATAATAGTTACAAAAGCTGCTAACAGATGGCGCTGTAATCGCCATACGTAATGCCTAGTGTAAATAGTGCTCCGAAGCCCAGAGCGATCAGTTCCACTATTGAAAAGTGAAAGGAGGTTAGCGTACCGAAGGAAGAGATTAAAACCATGTACTCCATCGAACAAAGCGCTTTTCTGGTGCTAGAGTACCACAGGTTAGAAGAGAGTCCTACGGCAACAAGGCGAAGTTTTCAAGCACGATTTAATATTCCAAAAGCAATTTCAACGAACAAGCAGCGTAACTGATGATCTTGTGGGGCATGTTGGCCGCAAGCAAACCGCAGTTACGCCTGAAAATATCGCCACAGTTTCTGGAATTATTCAGCGAAATCCAATGTCGTCCGTCCGTAGAATTGCATCTGAGACTGGTTTGAAGCGTTCCACCACGCAGAAAATACTGAGAAAGAGCCTACACTTGTTTTCACTCAAAATTCAAACGCACCAGGCCATACCCGTACGAGTTGCGCAACAAAGGGTTGCCTTTGCTAATCAGATGCTCACAATGATTGATAGTGAAGGATTTGATGTTGGCTGCATCTGGTCTACAGATGAAGCACACTTCCACCTGAATGGATAAGTGAATAAGCAGAACTGGCGATTTTGGGGTTCCGAAAAGCCATATTGGTGTGAAGCGAAACCCCTGTATTCTCCTAAAGTTACTGTGTGGGCTGCAGTATGCAGCAGAGGCATTATTGGCCCTTTTTTCATTCGAGAAACGGTCACTGGTGCTCGTTACGTTGCAATTTTGGAACACTTTGTCGCCACACAGCAAGCGTTAGAGGATCGACCAGGTACTGAATGGTTTATGCAAGATGGAGCCCGACCACATCGGACCGAACAAGTGTTTCGCTTTCTTGAGGAATACTTCGGGAATAGAGTCATTGCTTTGGAATATCCCAAATTTACTTGTGCAGGCATGGATTGGCCTCCATATTCGCCGGATTTGACTCCCTGTGACTTTTTTTTGTGGGGCACAGTGAAAGACATGGGCTTCCCGAAGCATCCTACCACGCTGGACGAGCTTGAATTGGCGATCTCTGTGGCATGTGAATCCATTTCGGTTGAGACACTACGAAATGTGATGGCGAATTTCATTCTTCGTTTTCGCCACCTCTGTAGTGCCAATGGTGAACATTTTGGAAACATTGTGATGTGATTGATTGCAAAGATTGTTCTTCATACGATTATTTCACTTATGTATGCTGATATGAGCTGTACAGCGTACAGCGCCATCTGTTAGCAGCTTTTGTAACTATTATTTCAAACTGCTGTATAAACTTCTTACAGCTTTCACAATAAACATACCGTTTGCTGCATTCCTCTATCGATCTTTGTTTTCGAGATATTTAATTTTGAAATCAGGGAGTCCTTTTCTGGACACCCTGTAGCTCGGAGAACGAGCCGACAGGGCTCAAACAGTAATCTTACATACAACTGATCTTCGGTTGTTTATTATGAACGTTCAAAATAACTTTTGCTTAAGTGCACACTGTTTCCCCATTTGCCCTTACGTCAAAATACACATTCGTTTGCGAAATTGTTCTTTGGGGTTGAGTGAACCTCAGGACAACTCCCGCCCCCAACTTCCTCGACCCCGCTGCCCCCTTAGATCCGCACCAGGGCAGCAGCAACTAGCAAGGCGGCGTCAGAGTTGCCGCTGTCCAAGGCCGAGGTCGAGGTCAGCCAGCAGGTTGTAGTAGTCTCGGCTTTCCTTTGTCTGCCGCCGCTGGGACAGCGGCAGCATTGTTGGCGGCGGGGGTGGGGCGGGGCGGAGTCCGTCCCGGGCGGGCAATCGCAAAGTGGCACCACTGGCAGCGGCTTTGTTAGCAGGAGAGGTCGGCAGCACCGCCAATACCCCGCCACGTTTGTGGGTCACAGACGTCATGTACACCAGGGACACACACTACCAGTTTTTCGCACATAGGACCTAAACAAACCAATGTTTGCAATCCCTCAAAGTATTAACTCTCTTCAGTTTAATGTTATCCATATTTTGCAGCTTCTAAGAGAAAAAATAAACCGCGTATTACGACAAATTACACCTGATGGTGGACCTACAGTGTCCGAAATGCATCGTGTATTTAGTAATACGCGACAATTTGTGACTGAAGGCCTCTTTTAATTCATACTTCCAGTGTATGCTGTCTCGTTTTCTCTTAATGTGTGTCTCTCACACTACGTTTCCTTAGCCTCCCAAATCATGTTTTGCTTAAATCGATTTCCAGACGCAGCGTTTTAGTGGTCATGAAAAATAGCATCGGATTAAGCTTTTCCTTCATGGCTGTACTGAAACCCATGATTGTGTATTGAATATAAATCCAAAAAAATGTAACCAGTCATCTTTTGAAGTGTTTATTTATTCCCATGAACTATTTTTCGAGCCTTTGCAGGACCATCTTCAGTAGCTGTTACAAGAAAATACATAAAAGTTTTAGAAAAAAGTCGCCATTGGTTTTATGAAATGATTTGTGTGAATGAAGCGAGTAAAGCAAATCAGAGAAAAGTTTGACAAACCTCATTTGCTGTATATGATTTCGAGCATTATTCAAAGGAAGGGCAAATGTTTCTCTAATCTGTTTTATTTTCTAGTCTTAGACAAATCATTTCACAAAACATCTGACCTATTCTTTTCAATTTCTTTTTGTATTTTCAAGTTTTGTTCAAAAAGTGTAATCTCATTGACACTTCATTTGCTTTCCTAGCGTCTTCTGTTGTCAGAACGCTGATGGAAACAATTTTTTTTCCACACTTCATTTACGTAACTAGCAGCAGCTGTTTATGAAATATTTCAGTTTTTTCTCACTAATTATTTTTTTTGTTACATATCTTCAGAGGTGATTTTGAATGTGGTGTTATAGTAGGCGCACGATGGGACACAGCATCTCCGAGTTAGCGAGGAAGTGGGCTTTTTCCACACGACCATTTCACGAGTGTTCCGTGAGTATCAGCAATCTGGTAAAATGTCAAATCTCCGACATCGCTGCGGCTCTCGGGACCAACAACTGAAGAGAATCGTTCAACGTGACTGAAGTGCAACCCTTCCGGAAATTGCTGCAGACTTCAAGCTGGGCCATCAACATGTGTCAGCCTGCGGAGCATTCAACTCATCATCATCGATATTGGATTTCGGAGCCAAAGGTCCACTCGTGTACCCTTGATGACTGCACGATACAAAGCTTTATGCCTCGCTTGGGCCTATGAACACCGACGTGGGAGTGCTGATGACTGGAAACATGTTGCCTGGTCGGACGAGTCTCTTTCCAATTTGTAACGAGCAAATGGACGTGTACGGGTATGGAGACAACATCATGAATCAATGGATCCTGCATGTCAACAGGGAACTGTTGAAGCTGGTGGAGGCTCTGTAATGGTGTAGGGCGTGTCAAATTGGAGTGATAAGGGACCCCAAATACATCTAGAAATTACTCTGACAGGTGGTAGGTACGTAAGCATCCTGTCTGATCACTGCATCCATTCATGTCCATTGTGCATTCTGACGGACTTGGGCAATTCCAGCAGGACTATGACACACCCCACACGTCCAGATTAGCTACAGAGTGGCTCCAGGAACACACTTGTGAGTTTAAACACTTCCGATGGCCACCAAACTCTCCAGTCATGAACATTACTGACCATATCTGGGATGCCTTGTGTTGTTTAGAACAGATCTCCACCCACTCCTACTCTTACGGATTTATGGACAGCCCTGCAGGATTCATGGTGTCAATTCCCTCCAGCACTACCTCAGACATTAGTCGAGTCCATGCCACGTCGTGTTGCCTCCTTTCAGACATTTGACCAAAAACTCTAATGTATCGCTGTAAGATATAGTTACACTGCAGCTTCTGTTGAAAATCGAATTATTTTATTTACTGCGACAGTTTAGGCGGTCGATGGATACTTATTACGAAGGCTTTTCGGAAAGTAAGGTCCGATCGGCTCCGAAATGGAAACCACTGTGAAATTCAAAAATGTTTTATTTGAAACAGTTAGTTAGACCTTCCATCTACTTCTCTATGTAATCGTCGCTCAGGCTTAGACATTTGTCGTAGCGTTGTACCAACTTTTCAATGCCCTCGTCATAGAAGGCCTGTGCTTTCCGCCAAATCTCTGCGCTGGCCTACAGCTCGTTGTCTGTGCCAGAATGTAGTCTTTGTAGCCACCGGTTCATGTGAGCAGAAGAGAAACTCAGTGGGAGCCAATTACGACTGTATTGTTGGTAATCATACACTTTCAGGAGCATCTTCATTGCCTCTGCAGAGTGGGGTTGAGAACTGTCATGAAGAAGGAAACGCACGACGGTCATATTATGGGCTGAATAGCTTCAGACGAAATCTCTCACCAGACTCTCACACTTGGTGGGAGACACTTTTTTCTAGACGTCTTTACGTGCTCATTGTGCGCTCAAAACTGAAAAGAGCGACGTGACGCTGTCGACGGGCATAGTGGAGACGCTGCCCAACATATCTGTGCAAACCTTCATCGGATTTTCACTGTAGTTTTCATTTTGCGATCGATCGGACCTTAACTCTCCGAATGACCCTCGTACATTGCCTTCTATGCTGCCACAATAAATAAAATAATTCGATTTTCGACACAATCCGCCGTATAACTATCATTCGTGGCGATACACTAGAGCCGTCTGCCCCCCGGTAGCTGAGTAGTCAGCGTGACAGAATGTCAATCCTAAGGACCCGGGTTAGATTCCCGGCTGGGTCGGAGATTTTCTCCGCTCAGGGACTGGATGTTACGTTGTCTTAATCATCATAATTTAATCCCCATCGACGCGCAAGTCGCCGATGCGGCGTCAAATCTAAAGACTTGCACCCGGCGAACGGTCTACCCGACGGGAGGCCCTAGTGACACGACATTTACATTTACACTAGAGCCTTTTTAGCTATCTCCTTGCCATGGACAGAGTTGTTAGCAAAGGTCAGTCTGGTCGCGGCCTTAGCTGGCCACTCAGGTCATCTCCTCTATTAGTGTGCGATTATTCGTGCGGGCAGCCCTCAAGCCTAAGGTGTATCGCAACAATCTTCATAGTTTTCAAGAACTGCAGCGGAACATTTCGGATAAACCTGCAGCAATTCTAGCTGTCCAGCTTCGATCCGTCTTCAGCAACTTGCTTACCAAGGGCGGGAAGTACCAAGAGATGAATGGCAGTCACTTTCAACATCTGCCGTAGTCAGTTTAGTACTGTATTTCCTTTCCTCTTTGTACCCCGGAACTCTGTTCTCCGGGCCACTTTTATTTGCCCTGCTCTGCATCTTCCCTCCTTCTGCTGATGTTCTCCCTCGATCGCCTGGACATTGTCGTCCGTGGTCAGTGTTAATGGGCTTCCTTTCCGACCAGGATCACCCACGTCTGTGCGGTCTTGGTCACATCACTGGCACTATTTCTCTGCGGATGGACAGGACATTCCATTCGATCCCAGTAACACCAGAATTTCAAGGCGAATGTGAGTGCAGTTTCGACCTTTTGCACGCAAGAATCATGCTGTCTAGCGTACTTCAGCTTTAAAGTATATGTCCAGTTGCCGCGCCATTTCACTCGCACGCTCTGGTACATTTCTCATCCGTATCGCAGCAGATCCTTCTCTGCAGGAAGGATGCAACACGTACTGTCTTCTGAAAAATGGCATTCCTATTCCGCAACGGTTTTATCATGGGATGAAATGCGTAACTTACTTTCAGAAGTCCCTAGGCAGGTTATGGGAATAAACACATATTTCAGAAACCGAGTTCTTTGTGTTTGTTCTACAGTACCGAGACTGCAAATGTTTTTCTGGATTTCACGTTCTACAGTCGATTTTTGATGAACGAAAATACTCTACTGCGGGACTTGTCAAACATTTTCGTCGGCGATGTTATAAAATGTATTACTACTGATATCGTATTCAAACAACCGATGAAATGCTTCCTATGCGTATTAGCCTACATGAACGGTATCTCAATGACCTTCATTGTTGGAACACTGAGCGAGTCAATTCTCAATTTCGGGCAATATTTGAGTTAAATGGTTAAACAAGATAAAAGTATCTTTAAAGAACTATGATCAACCTTAGATTATATTAAACCCTCGAAAAATATACGATTGCAGTAGCGTTAAAAACTGAGCATTTCGTACTTAATTTGGTATTAAGAAACTATTGCCGATCTAATAAAGTGTCTAGGAGCAAACTTCACTATGGTTTAGTTGTAATGTAACATTTTACCCTCTTTAGTGTTTTGCGGCTAAAACAGTAGATGGACTACCCCTACGACGGAAGAGAAGAAAAACAGAGATATAAAAAAATAAAAAACGCGTTGTTGATCAATATATCACATTCAGTTTGTATATAAGAAAGGATATTTTCTGACGGCTGGAAAATGTTACATTTATCTTTAATGCAATGGATATGACGGGCTATTCCGACACATTAGCTAGAATCGTGGCTTGATGTCCATCACTGCTGTACTCATGGCGTTTCTCGATGTTTTAAGCTCTTGAGCGATATTTTGGTTTAATTGTCTCTATTGCTGAGAAGGATGATTCACAGAAGCTGAAGCAAATGTTTGAAAGAACTATTGTCGCTAATGCCGGCAGCGACGGAAATTCTGTCTTAACAGCAATCCAGAAATGTACATGTTTTCCTTGAATATTGATGCATGTGATTTGAGCGACGGAAAGTACCGCAAATTCTTCCTCACAACCCATGCACATGTAATTACAACCAAAACTTTTTTATTGTGTTCCGTGCCTTGACATCAGTATGTGAGCAATTACCTTGCACTGGTTCGGCAACTTGCACCGAATCAATCGCCGAAATGTGTGCTGACCGCCAGACTCCGGTGTATCGTGGTGATGCCGTGTGGTATCAGGGGCTACAGACGTCAATAAATGAACACTTGCATGCGTAATATGAAATGTATTCGCAGTTGCAAACATGGACTACGTCAGCTGTATAAGGGACTGACGACAATGAAAATTCGTGCCGTACCAGGACTCGAACGCGGATTTCCTGCTTATCGCCAGCTGTCGCCTTACCACTTGGGTATCCGAGCACGACTCACAACCATATCCAAAATTCCATATGTCGTCAACCATGCGTCTGTAACCTGTACTCTTACATCCATGATGTATATTCTCATACAGGGTAGACATTTTAGTTGTAAGTCACTTGCCCGGTGTCGGCGGATAAATGCGATATTGCCGTGCTTGTGTTACTCCGAATTACTATGTGGAATAACAAAGGTACGACAGTATCGTATATATCGTATGTACGTAGATATTCGAAAGAATTGACGCTGTTGACGATCCACAGATGTACGAAATATTCCGAAATTTATTGGGTCGTAGAGCTATATCTAATATACCTGATATCAAGGAATTCGCTGTCAGAGAATAAATTTCGCAATATTTTGTACAACTATCTGTCGTCAACAGTGTCTGTTCTTCCATTCATGTACGAAGGTAAGTCAATTATAATCCGCAATAAAGTTAATGAAATAGGAAACTTACAAGAACATCATTTTTCGACATAATCTCCTTGTGTTTCAACGCACTTGGTCCATCGTTGTACAAACTTCCTGATGCCCTCATAAAAGAAGGTTCCCGGTTGAACTTCGAGCCAGGAAGGAACCGCTTCTTTCACTGCTTCGTCCGAGGCAAATTGACGGCCCCTTAATGTCTGTTTGAGTGGGTCAAACAAGTGATAGTCAGAAGCAAGATCGGGACTATATGGAGGATGATCCAGTACTTCAAATTTGAGTTTCTGTACCGATTCAGCAATGTGGGCAGCAGTATGCGGACGGGCATTGTCGTGCAACAACACAACACCTTTTGACAGCAATCCTCGGCGTTTGCTTCGAATTGCAGCCTTTAGACTGGCAGTAAGCATCTCATTGTAACGTACACTGTTTATTGTTGTGCCCCTTTCCCCATAATGTTGAGAGGTGGCATGAGCCTCCTCTCATATCTCTATCTTACCCTGAGTAATTCGATTTTCCTCTCTAATTGCATGCGGCGAAAAGTTGCTATTCCTTCCTTCCTTCACACGCGGACTTCCCACGCAGCGTCTCTCGTCACCCGGGTGATTCGGTGACAGGCGGGTTCTGCTGATCTTGGAACGGTTAAGCCGACAGGTGTGAGGGAGTCGAGTGGTTGCTTTCCAGTCGCCGACATTGTCATAAGAGCGGGGGCGACACGCCCACAGGAGCCTGACGGAGCGGCTGGGCTAGAGATTCCGTTACTTCGAAGAAACTTAGTGAAAACACTTTCTGGTGGGCTAAAAGCGAGGCGTGGGAATGACTTGTGTTCCCAGGCACTCTTGACGGGCAACTTCCCGCGTTTCCTGCAAAATCATAACTGTGATTGGCTTGCTCAGGGGATAGCTCCGTGATGTAGCAAAATCGGCGCAGAAATTGGCGCTAAGCATCTCCATTGGTGGAATAGTAGTGCTTCGGCAATAGAGTGGAATTTTCCGCTGGTTTTTGAGTTGCTGATTGGAACGTTTAACCACGGCCACTGTCGTGGGGGCGGGAATGTTCTGTATTTGGCTTGTACGGTGCTCTTGATGGCAATCGGCTCTCGTCTTTCGGTCGGAGTAGGTTACAAGACTGAGCTCTCGCTGCTCTGGATAGCCTGCCTTCAGTTGGCTGTCTAATATACTTTCATTTAATTGTAACTGTTTTACAAAGTTGCTAAAGTTTCGACTTTCGACTTGAGCGTTTTGCCTACAAGCGGCCTATGTTGTCTGTCTTGAGCAGTTTTGGCTAAAGTTGACTGTATCTGAGTTACTGTGTGACTTTGCTTGTTAAAATCAATCACTGTACCGTCAGTGATTGTGTGGCGAGCCTTCTTCATCTCCCTAAGAGGCGCATTTGTATTGATAGGAAGTCTTTAGTCTGGAACAACCAGACCAGGATAATTTTGTCGGACTATACTCGTGACATTATCATCACCACAACTGGACCTCGAAGCAACCAGCCATCGCTTCCGGTACGCCAGATCGTGTCCTTGCAGTTAAGAAGACAGCTTGATAACGTATGTCCACAGCACTGGCAGATTAGGGAATTTTGCTCTGTGATAATCAGAGCTCAGCAGAGCGCGCCTGTTCCTGTCTTTTCTTACGTGGTTCTGTCTTGGGTGTTCATTGTCTGAGTTCTCACTACTGTAACGGCAATTAATGTTGGGTTGGCTGGGTGTTTCTCTTAAGATTTGAGTTGCAAGGAATTGGCTCCACATACCACTTGGTCATAAATGTCACAAGCTAGTTCACGGACAACTTCACCTTCACAGCATTTATTTGAGTATCCAATTTGATGTATTGTAAATGTTTCAAGTGTTGTGTTTATTATTTTGAATTTAGTCATAATAAATCAAATTTTTATTTTGGACAGAACTTTCATTCTGTAGATCGATAGAGCAACCCTTTCATTTCTCACGACGTTAATGAAACTTAATTATCAAATTAATTTCTATCAAATTAAATTATTGCAGGTGCCAAACTCTTTTCTACTCCACTTGCAGGGTCGATTACAGTCAGTTCGCTTTTCTTCTTAATCCTTGTGCAGCAGCAAAAGTCGGAGTTAGAAAAGGGGGGGCTTAGAGCATCATTTCCATATGAAGATTCTAGAAGAATTTAGTATTAAATACACTGCTAGCCCCGGCACCTCCCAATGTTCCAGTACTGGACCTTGTGCGTCCCAAAAAGCCGTAAGCATCAGTTTTCCTGCGGACGGTTGGGTCTTGAGTTTTTTCTTTCACGGCGAATTTTGAAGTTTCCATTCCATACTCTGCCGTTTACTCCGAGGTTCGTAATGATGGATCAATGTTTCGTCACCAGTAATGATCCTGTCTAAGAAGTTGCCCCCTTCATTACCATAGCGATTCAAATGTTTTTTGCCGATGTCGAAGCGCGTTTCTATATGCAACTGTGTGAGTTGTTTTATGACCCATCTTGCACAAACTTTATGAAACCCAAGTCTGCTGTGAATGATTTCGTAGGCAGAACTGTGACTAATTTGCGGACGATGTGTCACGTCGTCTAAGAGAATTATTTCACGTGAACGCTCAATTGTTTCTTCATTTGTGGCGGTAAACGGTCGTCCGGCTGCTTCGTCGTGCGTAACACTTGTGCGACCATTTCGGAATTTTTCAGTCCATTCGTAGACACTCCGTTGTGGCAAAACACTATTCCCGCACTGTACCGAAAGTCTTCGATGAATTTCGGCACCTGATATGCCTTCCGACCACAAAAAAACGGATTACTGAACGTTGCTCTTCTTTGGCGCAAATAGACATCGAAGCAGCCATGATTAACAGCGCAGCAGCGATAACGAAACTAACCTAACAGCTTGAAAACTACAAAGATATAAGAAAAAATAAACAAAGCATGCACCATCAACGTAAAACGACAGTAATACCAAAATAAACTTAAATATAACTACATTGCGGATAATAATTGACTTACCCTCGTGTGTATTAGAAGCCTAGGCGGGCACACGACGATAACATCAGTCTCGATTCATTGTTGTCTCGTTCTCATCTGTTGCACGAATCCCAGTAATGTCGCCAGCATTACGTGTTGAATTCACTGGACTACGGTAGAAGGATGTAGACGGTGTGATGTACGGAAGTTTTGGTCGGTCTAGGGGAGCGTACACGGTTGGCCGAAGTAGTTAAGCCGACCGCTCACGAGAATTGGGAGATCCGGGTTCGAGTTGCGGTGCGGCACGGATTTACATATGTCACTGTTGGGTAGTCGATTTATCCCTTATACAGCCCACGTCAAGGAGTTCGCAGTGAGCGAATCAATTTCGAAATAAATGAACTGGTTGGTTGGATGCTTACCAAGGAGGTTATCCACTCCGAGATGAAAGCTGGGCTCGAGGATCTAAATTTAATTCTCTCAACAGTACGAAGTCTCCTCCTACTTGTACCTTTTGCTTTCAGGCAAATATTTAGTAATGTCTGTGGAACAACCAAAAAGGCGCGCAAGGTAGCCGTTCGGCCTCAGGCGCCGTACCGCGGTTCGCGCGGCTCCCCCCATTGGAGGTTCGAGTCCTCCCTCGGGCATGGGTGTATGTGTTGTCCTTAGCGTAAGTTAGATTAAGTAGTGTGTAAGCCTAGGGATCGATGAGCTCGGCAGTTTGGTCCCATAGCAACTTACCACAAATTTCCAGACGTCTGAAAAATAAAACGCTCAACAGTTGCGATTAAAGTTTTATAAAAGTGTTTCTCTGCCAACACTGTAAAATGAAAATGAAGAAGCCATAAAGGTGTATCCACAGTAGGACGGTGAGGCTCCTGTGAAGTATGAAGGGGTGTAAAAGACAGACAGAATCAAGCACTTATGATTCTGTCTGTACCTCATATATACAGGGTGAGTCACCTAACGTTACCACTGGGTATATTTCGTAAACCACATCAAATACTGACGAATCGACTCCACAGACCGAACGTGAGGAGAGGGGCTAGTGTAATTGGTTAATACAAACCATAAAAAAATGCACGGAAGTATGTTTTTTAACACAAACCTACTTTTTTAAATGGAACCCCGTTAGTTTTGTTAGCACATCTGAACATATAAACAAATACGTAATCAGTGCCGTTTGTTGCATTGTAAAATGTTAATTACATCCGGAGATATTGTAACCTAAAGTAGACGTTTGAGTACCACTCCTCCGCTGTTCGATCGTGTGTATCGGCGAGCACCGAATTACGTAGGGATCCAAAGGGAACGGTGATGGACCTTAGGTACAGAAGAGACTGGAACAGCACATTACGTCCACATGCTAACACCTTTTTATTGGTCTTTCTCACTGACGCACATGTACATTACCGTGAGGGGTGAGGTACACGTTCGACGGGCGTTTCATAGGACGTCAGGGACGCATAAATTGGCCAGCCCGTTCTCCTGATCTTACACCTTTGGACTTCTTTCTGTGGGGTACGTTAAAGGATAATGTGTACCGTGATGTGCCTACAACCCCAGAGGATATGAAACAACGTATTGTGGCAGCCTGCGGCGACATTACACCAGATGTACTGCGGCGTGTACGACATTCATTACGCCAGAGATTGCAATTGTGTGCAGCAAATGATGACCACCACATTGAACATCTATTGGCCTGACATGTCGGGACATACTCTATTCCACTCCGTAATTGAAAACGGAAACCACGTGTGTACGTGTACCTCACCCCTCATGGTAATGTACATGTGCGTCAGTGAAAATGACCAATAAAAAGGTGTTAGCATGTGGACGTAATGTCTCTTCTGTACCTAAGGTCCATCACCGTTCCCTTTGGATCCCTACGTAATTCGGCGCATGCGATACACACGATCGAACAGCTGAGGAGTGGTACTCAAGCGTCAACTTTAGGTTACAATATCTACGGACGTAATTAACATTTTACAATGCAACAAACGGCACTGATTACGTATTTGTTTATATGTTCAGATGTACTAACAAAACTAACGGGGTTCCATTTAAAAAAACGTAGGTTTATGTTAAATAACATACTTCCGTGCATTTTTGTATGGTTTGTATTAAACAATTACACTAGCCCCTCTCCTCACGTTTGGTCTGTGGAATCGGTTCGTCAGTATTTGATGTGGTTTACGAAATATATCCAGCGGTAACGTTAGGTGACTCACCCTGTATATAGTTTTGAGCTTTTCCTCATTACAGAGGCTTATCTCCAACATAATAATTCACTCGGAAATATTCGTCCAGGTGTTTCGATCTTTGTGTCCTCCTCCTCGGCGCCCATTCTCCTCATTGTGTGCTGTAAATTTTGGAGCCAGGTGGTCATAGGTCGACCTCTTCTTCTTCCCCACTCCGGTTCCCACTCCAGTATCAAGAGATGGAGTTTACCTACATCATTTATTGTTTGCTGATGATCAAGTAGTCGTAGCACAAGATGGGGAGGATGCTAACTATATGTGCAATCAACTAGCAGTAGCATACAAAACTTGGGGTTTGAAGATTAATTAGCAAGAAAACAGAATACTTGACTAATGATTCAGATGAGCTATACATTGAAGGAAAGAAAATCAAAAAGATATACACTTTCTGTTATTAGGGATCCATTTTAGAAATCGAGGGAAAATCAGACTCAGAAATCATGATTCTGTCTGTCTTTTACATCCATTCGTACTTCCTTCGTACTTCATAGGAGCCTCACCTTCCTACTGTGGATACACCTTTATGGCTTCTTCATTTTCATGTTACAGTGTTGGCAGAGAAACACTTTTATAAAACTTTAATCGAAACTGTTTGAGATATATCAATTAAACACATACAACGTAAAAGAAAAGTTAGACGACAACAAGAGACGATGGGCTGAAAGTCAGCAAAGAACGGGTCCTGAAAGAGTGTCAGTGAAAACGAAGAAGTAGAAACCAAAACGGAAACAGGAAATCATGGGAGACCGAGAAAAAATGTGGGAACTCTAACGGGAAATAACAGCCAAAAAAGCAAAATGAAGAAGTGAGAACTTTCACTTTATAGTCTGTGAATGTCATAGTGTAGATATTACCACATGTTAAAGTTGGGGTTTCATATGCACAGCAGCATCAGAATTGTTTCTTCGGTGAAACCAAATGTCTTGGCGAAATGTAACTGAATAGTCGTTATGACGAGCAATTTATGCCGTACAGAATTATGTATAATGAGGTTAGTCTAATTCGCACTGTTAAAACTCGGTGAAATCTCGAAAGCATGGGTTCGATGGACGAAGAGAAGCTTAGAAAAATCTATTAGTTTACTCATCTTAGGCGGTAAGGGGCGATATTTAGTAATTAATTGAGACAAGGTGAAATTCATTGCCAAGGTCGCTTTTAAATAACGTTTGTTGTCGATTACCGGTTTCGGTAAGCATTGGTTCCATCTTCAGATCTCGATACGCCGGTGTAGTGGTGCCGGGGCTGCAATGAAGAATTTGGCGAATTACTCTGTATATTGTGGTTTCAATCTTGACTTGCTGACGCATCGTTCATCTCGTGCCTCACGTACCTGGCAATGTTTTGGAAAGAGTTCTTGTACAGCTGTTGTAGGAGTCATGTAATAACATTCTATTCTGATCGGAAGATGGTAACCATGCTTGCCGAAACCGGTAATGGACAGTACAGGTTGTTTACAAGTGATCCTGCCTGAGAAACTAGCCCTCTCGCAAATGCTTCAGAAAATCGCTAACTGCGTGTCATAATAGAACCATTGCCGTTGGGGCGCCGTTAAAGAACCTGTCGCTATTTCAGTTCGTCCTGTTTATAATATGGAGCCCAGCGAAATATGAACAGCTCTAAAACTCCACTCACATAGCAATTCCTCCTTATACCATTATTGCCATAACGACTCGTGTTTGTTTGTTAGGAGGCTGTTAAGATATTGGAAATTTACGTAAGTAGCATGAGGTAAATTGTACGCGTAAGAGACTCCTGAGCTGAAATTTCAGGTATCTTACAGCAACAGCTACCGTATGCCGACTGCGGTAAGATTTTTATAGCTCGATAAATTCTTCATTAGATGTGATTACACACCGTCCTCCTCAGCAGTGGCCAGTAACGCACTCGGTTAACAAGGGCGGGAGAGGATGTAACTGTTCAGTCAAACAGACGTGTCAAATTCTTACTATGTCGCAGTGCCTCATGGAGGGGGCGTATGAAACTATTGATGGAGATCAGCCAGTCGAATGGAAACGTTACTGTCGTTGTCCCCCTTGGTGATATCTGTAGCCTGGTTGCACAGTCTTCCCTCTTTTCGTTTTCGTAGTCATCAGTAAGAACGCTATTCAGCAGCAATAATCGCTCCAGTCATTTACATAACACGGGTGAACACTTGGTATATAAAGCTCAGTATAGGAAATGGACCATATCTTAGTACTCCACTCAATCCATCATACAAATAGTAATCAAAATTATTCATTAAGTTCGTCTTATAACTAATAAGTAGCGATTTTACACATATGTGCCATCTCCTGAAAGACAGACGAGAGCTTATCCCGTCTCAGTGACAATATCTGCTTAGCTGTCTGCCTCCCGTTAGCTGAGTGGTCAGCGCGACGGAACGCCACGCCAAGGGACCGGGTTCGATTCCCGCTGGGGCAGGAGATTTTCTACGCTCAGAGACTGGGTGCTGTGTTGTCCTCATCATCATTTCATCCCCATCTCCGACGCACAATTCGCCCAATGTGGCGTCGAATGCAGTAAGTACTTGCCCTCGGCGGCCGAACTTCCCCGTATGGGGGACTCCCGGCCCACAATGCCGTACGATCATTTCCATTGCTGCTTAGCTAGTTTCTTTCTAGTGTATCTCTGCGGTCACTAATCGACCATTTTACTGTCAAAATTTTCGCATTATATTAAGGCATAGGGACGAGAAAACACGCAAGATTTACACAAAGCTAATTTAGCAAACCACATCCGTAAGCTCTATACCAAAGTAGCGTGCCCGACTTCCAACCAGCCCAACAAATATACGAGTAGAAGCTTCGTCCTCGTTAGCTAACCTTTTGATTGCAGGACGTTCTTTCTCAGCGTACTTAAACGCTTCAGTCGAATTTCTCTAGTTTCAATTGAACAAAAACTCATTTCATTGCTTGGGTAAATATTAATGCTTATGACAACACAAGCTAGGAAATGAGACAGTAACGGTAGCAGATAAATTTTGCTGTTTGGGCAGAAATAACTAACGATGGAGTAGAGAGGATATGTAATGTAAAATGGAAATAACGAGAAAAACCTTTCCAAAAAAAATAAATATTTTAACGTCTAATATAGATTTTACTGATAGGGAAGCTTTTGTAAAAGCATTTATGTGGAATGTAGCTTTGTATGGAAGTGGAACAAGGCAGATGAACAACAAAAGCAGGAAGATAATAGAAGTTTTTTAAACAAAGTGATACAGAGGAATGTTGAATTTGAAATGGTTACATAGGATATCTACCAAAGAGATACTGCATCGAATTGGGGAAAAAAGAAATTTATGATACAATTTTACTAAGAGAAAGGATAAATTGGTATGGCTCATCCTGAGACATCTAGAATAGTCAGTTATATAATCGAGGGAAGCGTTGAGGGTAAAAATTATAGAGGGAGACAAAGGCTAGAATACAGTAAGGCGGTTGAAATGGATGTAGGCTGCTGCAGTTGTGCAAAGATAAAGAGCATGCACAGAATAGAATAGCGTGGAGGGCCGCATCCATCTACTCGACCGAGAGATCATCACAACAAAGGAAAGTTCGTAAAATTTCAGGAAATACGGATTTGATGAATTTCATCTGCTGTGGAAAAGAGAAAAAGTGTGCTTACTCTGTGCTGGTATTCTCTGCTTCGGAGAAACGTTGCTTCCAGGTAAACGTACGCTCAGAACCGAGGAAAATCTTTGACCGAGTGTCACATCCGTTTCATTATATTGCAGTGCTGTGGACACGCAACTTGCCTCAGAAATATTAATTTTTTTTCCATATTTTTTACCTTCCTCTTGAATGAAAGTTATGGTTACCAAATTGTTGAATGGCATTATAATTTCTTTCAGAATCTAACTCATAAAATATCTAACATATTTAATAATTTTATCTGAATATACGAGCCGTGTATCTGCAGCTATGAGGAACAGCAACATAGGATTGTTAAAAATAGCAACAGTGAACTAGTTACAGTCGTCTGGGTACGTTGAAGGACAGCCTATGAGAATCCCAACACCAGGAATCTCGGGAAACATTTGATCTGTTAATCATAAAAGCAGGAATTTGAAAAGATAGCCACTGATGAAACATTTAAAATAGATGCAATATCATAGATATGTGAATGACATTATTTGTCTGGTAGATGAACCAAAAGAAAAAAAAAATGAGCTCCACTCAAAAGTCAACAAGGACATAAAGGTCACACTCGAAAAATAAAACCAACTAAATTACCTTGACAGAACAAAAATAAATGAAAATGGCAAACATTCTTTCTACATAAAGAAAACCAGCAGCCTCGGGAACAGTAACACATCCCACATCCAACTGTCGCCATGGCCTGTAGTTAGCTGCATAAAGGCAAATTACCTAGAATAGACGGGACTCCATTCAGCAGGAGAAATCTTGAAAAATGAATGCATACTGTCACACAAATAGCGAGGAGCAAAGGCTATGACACAAACATAGTACGTGGACTCAATCAAAAAAATTAAAATAGCAATACAGAACAAACACAAGATATCCAGAATGCAGGAAAACTAGCAAGCACCTAAACCACAAATACACACAATACACATGTGCATTGGCAACACTACATAGAAGCATATGGAATGATCTACTATACCTTACGCACATAAATTAACATATTGAATGGCTAACACAGTGAAGATGGAGTGCTACTATATAGCATATGAAACTTTGCAAACTCTTCAAACAAATTTTAGCCAATCAGCAATTTGGAGGAACTAATTTCAGGAAACATGAATGTACAAACTTGAATCAAAGTTGTGATGCAGTATACATAGGAATAACTTGAATTAATCTAAAAGAAAGTTATATACCACGCATCAGATGCTGTAGTACGAATTTCATACTATTCCATCCGCAGAGCATTTAAAGCATCAGAACCATCGTTCCTCTAGCATAGAGCAGCCGTAAAACTCACTTGGATAAATAACCGCAAGAAAAGCCTTATTCCAAAGCAGGAAAACTACCACATCCAGACTGTTACTGCTGAGAACAAACAGGTTGTAACCGACGAGGCATATACAAACTCACTCATAAAGCCAACAGTCAATACTTGGCAACAACGCTCAAAACAACGTAAAGTAAATGAGGGTTTCTTATTAAGGTGCTATGCTAACGAACATTCGAATAACAGAAAGCAGAACAACAGCTCAAAAAACACTACGACGACACGAATATCATGTCTAAATCTTATAAGAAGAAATTTGAACTAATAGAACGGTTTGTGTACAATGTGTAATATGTAAAACATAACTGTATAAACTTCATTATGTATACGAGTATACATCACGCCAATGATGATACCTTTCCAAGAAAATAAACGCGAAATGTCCACCGCATGACAAAATGAATATTGTTCAGTTGTTTTTAGATGGACGTAAAGTGGAAGCTATGAACGTAAACAGCTTATGACGGCAGAGTAGCAGCAGTTAAAGATATCACACGTCCACATTTTTCATTCATATGGCCCGCCATATACAATTAGTGTCAGTTGTCCTCACAGTGTAGATGATAGCGCACGAGACTGCTCAGCATTTGGCTTTGATTGGATCCTTACTAAAACCTCACGTCCAATTTTTGTATCACTGTCTCGTTATTACATGAACACTTGATCCAGAAAAAAAAAAGTTCCAGTCCTCCAAGTTATGGCCAAAGTTTTCGGAAGTTTTCCCTTGCATATCAAGCGAATATCATAAGTGGAAACCGCTCCCAAATATTATCACTTGGCAACCCCTATCTGCCCCACTTCTAGCTTACTGGGATATTTGACCGAACAGGACAAAATTCTATAACGTCCACACTGCTTCCGTGAATAGGAAATTACAGATGTTACAGGGTGGTCAGAAACGGTCTGAAAAGCTTGTAAAGGTCTTGCAGGTAAGGCTGTGCTGAAATATAATTGTTAAGAAACGTTGCGCCGTTTCCGAGTTAATTAGCATTTCAATTAACCAATCAGGCCGTAGCGCGCGCAAATTCAAATTCCCGCCAGATACAATTACTGTCAGTTGTTCTCACAGCGTGATAGTGCACGAGATTGCTCAGCATCTTGCATTGGTTGGCACCTCCAATTTTTGTATCACTGTCTCGTTCGGTTTTCAGGAACCAAACGAAGAACACGTCTCTGGCCGGCCGCTTGAATTTGCGCGCACAACGGCCTGAATGGTTAACTCAAATGCTAATTAACTCGGAAACGTCAAAAATTCTCTCATAAAACGCGTTTAGTGCTATTTTGTTCTCGGTACTCCTCTACGTGTCCATAGATTTGTTCCAAGTGTCGAATCATCGAGACCATGTTTCAAACATTCGTTAGTGGATGGTGATAGGTCTTTGTGCTAACAGTGCTTTCCTTTGGAGTTCCAATTGCGATGCCTCAAGGCTCTTCTGTTTATCCTAGCGTGCTTCAATCGACAACACACAAGTTTTTGGAGAGTGAAAACAGCTTTTTGACCTGCGACAGATCGTAACGTGCGAAAAATTTATTGTGGTGGATGTTACAGGTTAAATGGTTCAAATGGTTCTGAGCACTATGGGACTTAACATCTGAGTCATCAGTCCCCTAGAACTTAAACCTAACTAACCTAAGGACATCACACACACCCATGCCCGAGGCAGGGTTCGAACCTGCGACCACAGCGATCGCGCGGTTCCAGACTGAAGCGCCTACAACCGCTCGGCCACACTGGCCGGCTGTTACAGGCCAGATGGCCACCACGACGTATTGCAAATCAACTGGAAGATTACCTACTGAGAAACTGTGATGATTAAGATGAGGCACCGTGAGCATCAAACAGCGTACGTCGAGCTGCAACCGCCCGCTAGAACAAAATTCCACGCCTCAGATCCACAATGAATTAAGTATTAAAAAGGATATTTGCGCTGTTCATTTATTCATTTTAATTTTGTACCATTTGATTTTACCGTGGGTTTAATTGGTGGTTATAGTTTGGACTTAGTTCCATTGAGGTCGAATTAAGGAAAGAGTCTGGTTGTGAGTGTCTGTTATTCTTTACACAGTCGGGGTTGATGGCGAGGTCGTATAAGTTAACTTATTAATTTGACTACCTGTCGACAACGTAGTTCTTAAAGCGATTGCGGTTAATCTAGTAAGATTTTAGCCCAGGTTCCGTTGATACTTTGTTAACGTTGGGGCTCGGAGAAATCGTAAATTATACAAATTGTCAGTTAAGAAAATACATTAGGAGCAGCTTCGTAGTTGAATCCGCTAGGGATTACGTTTGATTGCGGTACACCGACTATTCAGCCTTTTTGTGGAATGTGTTTGATTATTGGATTGTTGGTAATTGGTAATGAGTACAAGTATTACTGAAATGGCAACATGTACAGAATGCTCTCGATAGATAGCGTGGTTCCCGATTGTGGTACTATTTGGTTGTGGAGATTCCACTGGGTACGTGGGACGACTCAGGTGCTGCACATTCTGCGAGCAGGCGGCGCCATTCAGTGTGTTGTGAGACTTAAAATTAATGGTATAGCATATATTTCCCTGACGCGTGTAATAATTTTCCCCGACTATCCCACGGAGAATTTTATGAAAGGAAGCATTTAACTGAATCACGATCAGCATTAGTATTCATATAAAGAAGTCTGCAGCGAGTTACAAAGTCTTCTACAACAGTATTGGAATGAAGTTGTAGCCAGATGCTAACGCTGGAAGATTTTGAACTAAGCTTGCACATGTTAAGTCGAGGATTCAAGTGACGGTGGCACTACACTAATGGATAAAACTGCAACACCAAGAAGGAGTTGTGCGACATAAACGAAAGTTGTTAGGCGTGTTTCTGCATCTGACAGAAGATATATATTCAAATTTTGCGCCAGTTGAATATGAGGATGCAAATAAGGTTTGTTTTGAATACACGCTGTAACCCTCATGAAAGTTACTTGCCTTTAAGGTGACAAAGACTCCATTATCAACACCTCACTGAGTTTGAACGAGAAGTTTGAACATGGCTACGAGAAGATGAGGTGAGCAACCATAATTCTTTGATATCACAAAGCCTTCTGAGTGTTTCGGATAAAAGAACTTGTGAGACATGAATACTGGGTATTCAAGCTATTGAATACTTTTTTTAGTTTCGTGACAAATGTTCACTTGACACACAGAATGCTTGACATTTACACTCGTCTGTAACGACATAGGATAGTAATAATAATAATAATGTAGATACGCTCTCTCAGATTTTTCTGTTTTAATTTGCATACTTGAGATAACAGCGAAGTAAAAATTAGAACATAAAAGCAGCAAGTACGCTGTAAATTCCATTTACCGTAGTTTCCTTTGCAGAAAAATAACAACCACTGCGGCGTTATTAACATAATTTGTGAAAATTGCGTCGCTAGCTTCTAACGGTTGTTGGTGGTGGTCCTGCTATTATTTTAATGAAAGGATGCAGCAATTAAGTGGGCTGCCTTATCTGTTCACTCTGAAGCTCGGCGTTTTCCACTTTATTACTTGTAAAGCGATTCCCGCAGTCCGTAACCACCTACTCTTTATGTTTAGCAGTATGAGGTTATCTCTGGTGGATCACTGGACCGTCTGTATTCCGCCGGCCGAAGTGGCCGTGCGGTTAAAGGCGCTACAGTCTGGATCCGCAAGACCGCTACGGTCGCAGGTTCGAATCCTGCCTCGGGCATGGATGTTTGTGATTTCCTTAGGTTAGTTAGGTTTAACTAGTTCTAAGTTCTAGGGGACTAATGACCTCAGCATTTGAGTCCCATAGTGCTCAGAGCCATTTGAACCGTCTGTATTCCCTTTGTTCCTTCCTTACGTGTCGGCCGGCAAGGACTACTCTGCTTGAAACATTGAACCATATTAATTTGTGAGCTTTAAAATAAGTCCAGTGTGCTTGCATTCTTATTCGGCGAGGTTCCGTCCGTTTTCGATCGACACCTTATTTGTTTTTCTCAGGTTGTGGCTGAAAACATTCTCTGTCAATTTGCTTCATCACAGGGTCACATTTTAAAAAATTTCACTTGTCTGTACTGGAATCATTTGGTTACCTTAGTAAAAAGGTGCAAATATTCTATTGGACAGCCTTACACAACAATTGACTGTAGGCAACATAGGTGTGTTTTATTTTTGCCGCATGCGAATAGAATTAATTGTTAGGCCTTCTGTATTCATTTTATATAATGGGCAAAAATTCTTTCTCTGAATCTTCCTTTCTTCGTCTTCCAGTTCTGACAAATTTTTCTGATTCATTATGAGGCATCCTGTTGTCCATAGTGATCTTCGGAGGGACGTAATATTGGAGTTTTCGCTTCATAGACACTGACCTTAAGGTGACAGCTATTTCAAGCCTGCTGCTCTTTGTATTTTCAGTGGATGGTGTTTTTCGTTCGTTTCCCTCAATTCACCAGTGCCTGGATGCTGAAGTGATGTCCGTTATAAACTGTCCTTTCCCGGGTGAGACTCGATGGTGTACCTTCATGACTTTGTTATAAGATGGTTGATGTGTTTACTGTCTGTGTCAAAAGCATCCGAGAAATATCCCAAGATTCTTACCGGTCATTTGTCACTTTCTCTGCCTTACGA